>NC_073722.1:89384280-90584280 GCF_023634155.1 Falco peregrinus
GAGGGTCTTCTGTGAGTATTTTCATAAACTAAACTACATGCCACAGATACTGTCAGAGGTAGTCTTAAGAAAAATTTCAGAGCTTACTAAAGTAGTACAACTTCTACTACATTTTAATAAGACTAAATCTCCCAAATTCCATCTTCAAAGTTGCCCTAGAAGCCTTTGGAAGTTTTTCCTGTGTGAACTTACTAGCATTTCAGCATAGATGTGACAAAGCATTAAAATACATATTGAGGGGGATGATTTCACATTACTAGGAGAGGGACAGAATGATCCAAGCCAGATATTGAACCTCTAACTGTTGTGAGAAAAGAAACTGAACTACGACTTCTTGCAGCCTCACAGACAAACAGTTAATCATAACAGGCAATCATTGTTAATCCCTTAACATCACAGAAAAAGGTATAAAGACTGGACAGAGTCAATGGATGACAGTTTTACATATTTGTTCCTGAAGTTTCCTGGTATGTTAGCCTAGGACAGTTGCACTTGCAATCACTCACTCTCAAATACTTTTACTGATTCTATATTTATCTTTAAATCCCCTTGTAACTCTAACCCTGCTTAAGGGAGATACGTAGCTGAACGTAGACCTGGTTACAATTCATGACTACCTGGATGAGTCAGTATAGGTCAGGACTGGTATATGGAGAAGAGCATTATATTTTAGTTAGAAATAGTGAACAGATGATTGTTGCAAACAATTGCAGAATTCCACAGCTGGAACTCTGACCACAAAAAGGTGAACACAAAGAAGCCCAGTATATGAAGTATATTGGTTAAAATGTACTTCAATATCCCACTCATTCCTGTCTTTACTTAGATTCCCAGAACACTATTAACATACACATTTTCAGAATAGCAGCTTTTACTCGGTTTTGAAGATCTCCTATACAGTATTTCAACTTCCCCTCTTCTTTCTTGCTCCCATTTAAACACACCTTCTTACTATATGCTCTTTTATTCTCCATGCTTTAACACCTGCTTGTAAATCCACCCCAGATCCACATGCATGAAAGTAATTAACCAGAACAGGACTTTTACAGTAACCAAATTCAAAACCTAACCATGACAATCTTATTCTCAGTTGTTCTAAAGTAGTTATCCAGTCGATACGTCACATCACCACTACATGACAGTTTGGAGCACTTATCTGTCGTCTTTTCTTGTATGGGCCACAGTGTACAAACAGGCTTGTAATTTAAGCATTTTAAGTACCTTAAATTTAAAGATATCTGAACCCTTTGCCCAAATGCACTGCGTTTTGCTGTTTCCTGGTCTAAAATTCTACAATAGTCTTAATATCAGCTGTATTTACCTTACTTCCATTTGCATGTCAGAAGGATGTTAGCACATGAAGAACAGATTAATCAGCAGAAAATTAAAGTAACAGCATACACATTACTAGAATGGTAATCAGCACAATTTTACTCACAATTTTACTCTAATGGATCAAAGTCATGAAAAGGAAAGCCCTCCAAAATGAGGAGTTATACTTTCTTTAAATAATTGGCTTTTTCCAACGGTCATAGAAGATGAAACGTAAGAGTTGAGGAGGCTGGTTTTTAATAAGTAACTTTCCATCCACACAGAATTAAATTACTGTACTAGATATCAGGCCAAATTCTTAATTATATAAAAACTAAAATTCTTATTTTAATTATATAAAAATTAGAGTTGGCTCCATTAATCACACTTATTCTGACATGTTCAGAACATTTTAAACTGTCTTTCTTTTAAGTCCTCATCATCAGAGGCTTCGTTTTCATGTCATTGATAAGACCACTAGTCAAATTCTTTGTGACATTTTCTATGGAAAATTTTTCATCTTTAATCATGGAGATGCAAGAAGCACATATGGGACTCCCTCTCCTTTTTTATTCAGGTTTCATCCTGAAAAAAAAAACCCAAGAGGCTTGCTGGAGACAGGCAGCAAGAGGATACATATTCCTGCCAAAATGCATCAGTACTTATGATAAGTCTGAAGATTTTATGCCCGTATAAGATATGCAGATCTTTTTTATACTTTATGTTATTGGCCTCAACAATCATTTATGACAGTTTGGTAGAAAGACACTTGCAAGAGAAAATTATTCTTTTCAGACAGCTTGTACACTCTGTAGAGTATTTCCTATTGCATATTTCCACAACACATTCAGATGCATCATTCATATCTCACTGTGGTTTAAGTAGCAAGTATTCTGCTTGCTGTCCATTAATGTGTTTAACACAGAAAAGGATAGAGTAGCACCTCCTTATTATAGGGAAGACCAGGAGTATGTAAGCACAGCATAAATGAGTTTTACACGGTTTAATTTCCTTTTTTTTTTTTTCTTTTTTGGCTTCCAGTCATTTCTATTGCATATATCATGATGATACTTGGATATCAATATTTCAAGTAGGAATAGTTAGGTGATTATATTATTGCTTTGGAAATAGTATCTACCATTCTGCTTTACAAATAGTTCACTACAGTAAGAAAGTTTGATTTATTTAAGTAAGTTTTACCACATACACTGAAAAGCACCTTCCATGCTCAAGTCACTACTTTTTAAAGTTCAGGAAAAGAATAACTTTACAAACCATTATGTTGCTATATTTTACTGTGCTGGCTACATGAAGATGAATTTTTCTTGGAACACGCTCAGAAAGTAAGGCACTCTAGAATTTGTTCTGTTTTTTTAGATCAGATTTCACATTAAAAATGCACGTTTCATAGCTGTAAATTTCTGATTAGATAAAAGTCTTTTCAGTTATACTAATGGAAAGCACTATTGCTTCCATTTACTGTTCACATTTCTCTCTAAACTTTGTTTAAAAAAACCCCAGACTTAATCTTTGAATGACCAGATTATACTGCGTATGTGTGTCTAAACTAATATATCTGCCTTCTCCTGAAGCTGCTCAAAATATTAAGAAAACATATTTGTTAAATCTGATGATATATATGGGCTCTTTTGTCATGACTAAAATAGGTGTTTCTTCCCACAAGATAAAATTAACATGCCCCATCCTGAGCTAATACTGATCTATTTCAATTATCAAGTAAGTAATGCTAAAAAGTTCACTTTGGGAGTGGGGAGGATACTTGAGCAAAATTCTGCACTGGTTTATTACATTAATCTGTTGAAGTCCATTTAACTGAACAGCCTGTTCAGCACATTCCTCTGTCCATATTTTTGTGGCCAATAAAGCCAGTCGTTATTGTTGGTTTCATATCTAGCCTTGCTCTTTGCCCCTACCTGTCACTTCTGTCTTGCTCAAAATGATCTGTGTGTTTGTAAGCATAAACACTTATCCCTTTTCTCAGCACGTACCCAAGTAATGGCCGGGGGGGAGGAGGGAGGAGGAAGGAGAATGGCACTACAACAACACAATTCAATTGTAAAAATTTCCCTAAGGAAAAATCCCAGTATTGTCTCTTATTGCATTAGCTACTGGCACTTTATCAGGGAATGCAGAGCTACAGAATCTGCCTTGAAAAATGTTCCCCCCCCCCAAGATTTTATTGAAAGGAGCTGGCTCCTAGGCTGAGAACAAAGCCAATGGCTGTTACTATCACAGTCAATATTGAGATTGTGCATACAGTATGCTGTTAGAAGCGGTAACTTCAGCTGGCATTGTAGGCACAAAGCTATATTCTCCCTCAAATGCAAGTAGTACCAGTAGTCTAATAATTTAGCTTCACCACCACTAGCCTGCACACCCAGAGCTTTAGAAGCCTAATTCTATTCAGCTTTTTACACTATTTCCATCCTAGTAGCCAGATGATACATATAATCTTTCCCCAGTAGGACCTAATTTAAGAAAATAAAACAAAGTTCAAAAGGTTGCAGTAAACTTTCCACAGCCGTTTTAGCTATAGTTGCCAGCAATCTTGGTTAATTCAGGACTGGTATTCTATTCAGTATTACAGAACGTATACTAACAGCGCAAGAAAACAAAACCTTACCCAAGCTACACTTTCCCTCCTTACTGGTTCTAATCGCTTCTTCTTTCTCTTTACTTATCTGAAAGTTTAGAGGTAGTGGACCTGCCTGTTTGAGCACTTACCCATGTAACAGCAAATGCAAGCAAATCTAGCAAGAAGTAGCACAGCACACTTCCAAGACTTACAAGTGTAAGCTAACCTAATGTAATCAGCTTCTAACGATTATACACATCCACAGAGAATTCTAGTAATTTAACGAAACCTTATTTTCAAAGGTTTTAATTTTCAATCACTTCTTACACTATTAACAAAAGAGAAAAAGACATGAGGGAGTATGATGTATCAGGAAATACCCAAGGTAGTTTACTGAGGAAGAAGTCAAGGGTTCTACTAAGCAGGCATCACTTTTTTTTTTTTTTTTTTTTTTTGAGTGGAACCAAGACTAACATGCATGCACTATAAATGCAACATTGAAATAACTTCACAGAAGTTAGTTTACTGTTTAATGTGTAGTGATTAAAGTGCATTTATTACAGAATGAAGTTGTTTTAAAACTCTGGCTGCAGACATTACTAACATTTACTAACATTCTCTTTAGACAAACATTGAAATCTGCAAGGAGGAGGAAAAAAAGCTGACAGAAACAAAAAGACTGGATGAGGTTTTTTTCTTCATGCAGCCTCTTAGCTGATCGCACAACTTTTTCTTCTGCAGTTGGCTGACATTATTATTTATGTTGCTGTTTTCCATTGCTTAACGCTTTGGGAAAGTACGTTGAAAATATCTCCATCAGATATCTATCTCTAAATAAATGTCTGGGGAAATTTTTCATATAAAAAAATTCTTGGGCACTTCTGAACAGAGCATTTGGGGGAAAAAATGAAATGTTTCATCCACACTAAAAGAAATTGAGAGCTTTTCTTTAAAATTCTGCTATACCTTCAAACTTTGGGGCAAGAACGTGAAATTCAACACAAGATGAGCTTTATGGTGTGGGTGTGCATTTGCCACTGTCATAAAACAGCAAGTTTAGCTTGGTGACTTTAAAAAAAAATTAGTTTTAGTAGAGTAGCAAAAGGATTCCATTTCAAGAAAGCATTTTCCAGGCAAGGGTAATTGATCTTGCTGGTCTAGAAGCTTAAGAAAAAAAAAAAGAAAAAAAAAAGGAAATAGAAGATTTTGTGTTAAGAAAAAACAGAAACAATCTATCCACAAGAATGCCTGTGCCTCCAGAGCCAGAAGCATAAACCAAAGTTATGAAACCAAGTCATGAATTTTCTGCCTGCAAGTATTTGTGGAAACCCCTGATATTCCCCTCTATCCTTCTACATATAGGGTAAAAACCTATTATTGGTGTTACTCACTATTTTTATTGAATCTATGCTTCAACTTGACAGACAAGCTGTACAGACATCAATATGACCTCCTGTGATAGAATTAAGATTGTTTTGCTTGAAAAAAGTTATTTGAGAAACTTTAAGATATATTAAGGGGGAATATTCAAGTACTCAGAAGTTGTACATACAAATTATGGCCAAACTTTTAGTTCTATATTAAGGCACTATAATTGCATCCAAAACAAAGGGTGGGTCAGATCTAATAATTGAACAAAGAAAACATAGCAGAGAAAGCTGTTTTCTTTCATGGTTTATTTGTTACAGAAGTTAAAATGCATATTCTGTTAGTCAAATGAGCAAAGAAAGAAGTGTCATGATTTAATTAGCTGAATGTTTGGCTGGACACTGCTGCATTCTACCCCTCTGTCATGGTGATTCTTTGTGATGTTAATTAACTCCCCTAAGCCCATCTTTTCACAGATGATCTCTGCTTGTGATTTTCATTTCTTAGATGCCCAACTTGAGACGCTGTGATCAGGAAAATGCAGCAAGTTTTCAAGTAAAATGAGCCTGAATGGTAGCTATGTTGTATATATTCAAATATTGAAAAAGACATCTTTTTTTCACTTGATCCATCTTGAGACTTTTAAGAAATCTTAAACCATTTAAGAAATAGGGCCTAACCTCTACACTAACTTCCCAAGGCAGACCTAAGAAATTAATTAATGTCTGTGCAATAGACAAAAAATATGAGAGTAATAACAAAGTCATATCGATAGCACAGTCTAGCTGAAGTACATTACATATCCAGACCACACACACAATAACCAGTACAGAATAATGGAAGCTGCTGACTAAGGAAAGGGTTCTTAAAGGAAAGTCAGATCAAGTAGTTATAAACCAAATCATCACATACATGTGGGCAGGTATGTGTGCATGTCAGGGATAATCAAGGTTACTGAAGAAGGTATAAGGACAATGATTTAAAAGAAATTAATAATATTCAGAAATCCTCAGTCCAGGGCAGGGAATGAGAAGGGCATTGGCCAGAACTAGTGCTGTACCATGAGCCCCTTACCACCAGCACTGACTGTTAAAATCCAACGGACAACTGCTTCCAGCATACTTCCCAGAAAGATAGTTGGTAAGTCCATTAGGTTCTCATCTGCTGATTCTCACTGTGATTTTATAGAAATACTTAAATCTCTAGTGTAAAAACTGAGCTCAACTGTTAAAATTGCCACCTAGGGATACATGGCAGAAGGAAGTTTTACAAGGAAATAGCGGAGAACCCAAGGAAAACGGCTTGCTGCTATTACATGTAGTCATAGACCTAGCAGTGTGTAATCTAGATTTAATTGATATATAATAGAATTGATTTTCTGCAGTGAGATACTATATTCATAGGTTTAAACATCACATCTTTGTCTATTGTTTGGAAAACATCCAACATACTTCAGCAGTATTGATGAAATACAAGTTATGCTAGTTAGTGGTACCCACTAGCTAAGCATAACACCCCATCAAAATTTAGCATACAGATTTGATTCAAGTTTTAGGAAAACAAAAGAACCTATAGTGAAAACAAAGTATTCCTTATAAACTGAGTATCAAACCCCTGCTTTTCAAAAAAATAGATTTTGATCTTTAGTTATTAGCATTGAAGTTTGCACCAGCTCAGCGGAGATCTAGATCACAGTAGAATACAAGAACCTGTTAGTTATTTTTCTTTTAACTATGCACACCCCACTTACTCAGGAAGTTGGAAACATTAAGTCCTATAAAGCACTAATACCTAAATACTTGGTGGGTATTTAAATCATGACCTATATTTTAGCAACATTCACAAATGAGTGTGAAACCGAGAAGCATCAACGCAACCAGTACAGAATACTGATTCTTGAATAGAGCCAAAAATACAACAGTGTATTATTCTGAGTCGTGTTGCTGAAAATCCAGAGTGGTGTCAGTGACTGCTTATGGAGTTGCCTGTGCTTCATAGTGGTTTAATTAAGACCAGATTCTGCCACAAGTCATTTTAGAGGTGACCTTTAGACTTCCATAAAGAATTAAGTATTACAAGAATATTACAGTGCGTCTAACAGTGGGTGTGCAGAAAATCATGGCTTCTAGATGAAAGTGAGAAGAAACAACACACATAGCATCTGCTTTAGGGACATACAAACATCAGACTCATTTAAAAATCTGTAACAAAGCAACAAACAAAACACAGTACCCACTCAGTGTTTTGTAAGCACCTCAGGTGATGACAGTAGCATAGGTTATGTCTTCATTAGAGTTGCTGTTTAGCTTTTCTCATTGGTGTTACCATAGCTCTTATATGGGTGATTCATAAGCTAAGACTCACATACCACCGGCTTGCTTTTTCATGGGTCTTACAGAGCTTAGGGAGATTACTTTATTACATAAAAAAAGATAGTAAACATTAGGTTTGGTCATTAATATAGTGGAAAATTTCCTATCGCTCATTCAACCTTATTGCACACAATACCTTATGAAAGCATAAGGAAATTTTGGTAGTTATAAGCAAATGAGAGTTAGAGGGATTTGAAACAGCATAACAATGTAGCCTTGTAAATGGAGTTTCTCTTCCTGTGCATAAAAGGTCACATAACAGAGCAAAAACATGCTTGTCTCAGGCCGTTACAGTAACAGGTACGAGCTAATCAGAGGTCAAAATCAGAATCTCTGTAGTAAGAACTTGAGAGCCTGGGTACAGATAACAGTATCCTGAAGACAGTAAGTTTCTTTAATGTGATACAGAAAAGCAGCCAGTGAACGTTCAAAGACTGAATGTCAAGGCCCAGACAGAGGCAAGGAGAAGGTGCTCCAGTAAATGGGAACCATAGCAAAAATAGACAAGTTTTATCTATGGTGATGGCTAGGAAAGCATCTTTGAGACTTGATAGAGACATAAATCACAGTAGTTCTGCTTGTTCATTTTGAAGGAAAGAACCAGAGGAAAGGCAAGAATTAAGACAAAGAACAAGACAGTAAAGTCACAGAAGCTAGGTAAGATCCCTAGGGTAAACAGAAAGGGTCTGTAAACACAGGAACTAAGAAACTTCTGTATTCATGAAAAGAAGAGGGAAGGGATAGCAACAGAGAAAGGAAAGACAAGCTGAGAAGAGCAGATGGGCGCATCTTGCTATATTACATGGGCAGAAATCAGCAGAAATCTATATAGGGAAGAAAAAAGGCCAGTGGTAGTAGGAAAGGTTTGACTCAGAAGCTGTAGAGATGGATCTGTACCTGTGGAATTTGATTACAGTAGGAAAAAGGAGGAAAAAGACGAAAAAAAAAAAGATAAAAGAATAAATCCATGGTGGAAAAAGTCACCTGGGTTATCACACTTTCACCAGAATGGTGGAATTTGCTAGAAAAAAGGCATTGCTGAGAGTGAATCAGGGCTGGAAGTTGGCAAGAGAGACCTTGCAATGAGAGGCAGAGCAAAAGGCTTTGGAAGGAGGAAAGCAAAATATGGGAAACAGTTTCAGCAGAAGTAATGAACACTGAATTCACAGCAAGGCTGAGCAAAAGCAGAGGAGGAGTGGACTGGCGATGTGACAGTTAAAGCTGGGAACTAAGCAACAGAGAATGAGTAATGTTTCACAGAGAACAAATCAAAAGAACCTTGGTGAATGGAAAAACAGGAAAACAGACATAGGTTGAATGAGTATGCAGGAGCAGCAAGTTATCAACATGAGACAGTCAAAAAGGGAACGTAGGAGATTTATGAAGAAAGAACAGCATAGGGATGTTTAGAGACAGTCACTCAAAGAAAGCATGAGAGGAATGAGCAATCTGATGCAGGAAGAGTATCAAAGAACTGGTCAAAATGGGAAACAGTAGGAGAGGAAAGGATTGTGAAAGAATAAAGCCAGTAATTCTCTAATTTAGGGATGGACAAAGAAAACCTGACAAACCTGCTGAAGTTATCAGCCTCACAATAAGATATAAACATGTATTAATATGCTGTTCTTCACAGAACAAGAGGAAGAAAGGAAGAAAGTGTGGATATCAGCATAACAGGCAGGGCTGTTATCAAGGATGAATTTGATACGTAGGGTAGAAAACAATTTCCAGCCTTAGGCCACATTAAAGTTAAACATATGAACTGTGTCAGAAGGTGTCGAAATCAGAACCGTGGATCTCCTAGGTTCCATCTTAACAACTCAAATTAAACATGATTTTATTCACAGAAGGGGAGGTGAGGAGTGGAAGAAGTATTAGACCACAGCCCAGAGGGGGGTGCGGGGAAATCCCAAGAGGCTAAACAGAATCCACAGTGTTCTCTCAAGTGTGACTCATGGGAGAGGACTTGTATGCTACCAAGCACAGATTACAGCTGCAGCCTACGTCTCATTCTGCTTCTCTTTTGAAATTCAGAAGCTTTGACAGTCTTACAATCCTGCTGCATGCAAGAGCTTCAGCAGGTACATATCAGACAGCTGAGCCATTGCCGTAGTTACTCTTTAATTCAAAGGCCTTTTTTTTTTTTTTTTTAATAATCTGAATATGAAGGAAGTTATGCATGTTCTGGTTCGAGATGAAATTGCTTTGGGCTGAATCCAAAACACAGATCTACCTCACAAAAGAACTCTGCAACCGGAAACATTTCAGTATAGCAGTACAATGGTTAACTAGCTCCTAGTTTCAAAAGCTAAGCTAATACTTTTTAATAATATTTTGCCATCTAGACTATATAAATTAAGCTCTTTTTCACTCCCAATAAAGCAAAAAGGCCTTAGCATCCTGATGCCTCAACTTTTTCAGCTACCATTTCCCTCTACCAACGTCCCCTCCTAAACAAAACAAAAGGCCTACAAATTGCTGCTACCATAGAGAACCTAACATCCTTTTCAAGGTTTAACAGTTACTAGGCCTTCTCTTCAGTCTCTTCTTTCCAATCCCCCATCTCTGGAGGGATGGTCACACCTTCCTTACACTCCAGCTGCAGTTACCCCAGATACACGCCCACCACTGCAAGCCAGAGGGATCCAAGTTGCTTCGTGCAGGCTGCTAACTAGGATTATGAGCTTGTTATGTTGAGCATACATTGAATGTTAGAGAACACCAGAGTGGTTAAGTTTCTTTCATCAGACTTCAAAAATGTCTTTTAATAAGCTGATAGCAGATGAAGTGAGAGATGGTGCAGATTTAACTGTCTGAAGAAACTGAAGGCCGAATTTATCCAGAGAATGCAGAGCAGCAGATGCTTGCGCTGCTCTAGCATCTCTAGCAATGTTCTCAGTGTGTTTTCCATCACTCATGCTCTGGAGAGTTGAAGTTTCTTAGGTAATGTTAGTTTTTTTCTCTTATTCAACCTTGGTTTTCTACTGAGATCAAGAATATTTCTACTTGGCACTAAGTAATACTACAATATGAACTAGAGGAACTTAAGTAGTTGTGGTGAAGTGGCAGCCTATGATAAGTGACACTTTGGAGTGAGAATATTCATAGTTCACCTTCAACAAAATAAATAGCACTGTCATTGTTTAAGGGAAAAATAAAAAAAAACCCAAACCCTGTAAAGTGCTATGGTGGTGATCCACTTACCATAAAAAGAACCATTTTAATTGACTTCCGTGGGTTTTGCAATAAGCCTGTATCCGGTTTTGAACAGGGTGTATTTAAAAACATTGCAAGCAGGATACCTAACTGCTAGCAATGTAGGCAGTTTTAGTGACGAAAATTTAGTATTTACTGCGTAATTCATACTCTTCTTATATATGAATATCTACAGCTGAAAACATCTGTAAAAATAGATACAAAATTGAATAGTCCAACTTTCAGCTCCCCATTTTTATATGATCTCATCATTATTGTGTTACTAGTAGATATTGAAGCATGATCCAGTATCATTGTGTTTTCAGATTAATTTCTTCCCTATACGCACATGTTCCAATCCTGGCTTCTATTGGCATTCACCACATATGTTTGTTCACAGGTCTAGGCAACCTTATAAGAACAGAAGCCACATTTGACCACGTAGATTTTGAGTCATACTATGACAAAACCCAGTCAGGATGGCTTCACATATTCATAGGGTTATACAGATTTTGTCAGTATTGCGGATCACATTCATATCATTCTAAGAACAGATTTTTGTTTATTACAGAAATAGAACAGTAGGTATTATATATTGGATAATATTTTTAAAATGCATAGGTAATAAAATAAGCTGCTAAAAGCAAGTCCATCTTTTGAAGAAGCTTGCATGGACTTTTAACCTGGGTATTTACCGTAACATAGAAGTAGCGTGATTTACATTTGGCTGGGCAAAAGTTGTTATTTTTCAGCCTCAAGCAAGTTGTAGTTATTTTTCCCCCAAACCTGAAACATCTAAATAATAGATGGGTTTAATTTGTTAGAGATAAGCCAAATTCCAATAACATGTTCTCTTGTGCTTTCATTATTTTTCAGCTGTGCATTGCTAACTGTACTACTATTACTAGTATCAGCAGTTGTAGCTCCAAATTTTGTAACACATACTAATGATTCTTTTGGTGTTCTATTAACACTGCTGGTACTTTTGTATGTACACATGTGCATGGGGCAGGGGGAGGAGACAGGTGGAGGAGGGCAATTACTACTCCTATTCAAGTGTGTGTTGCAAGGACATTTTCAGCACTCAGAATTTTTTCCCTGATTACAAATTTTTTATTCCCTATAGTCCTGCAAATTCCCTAGCCACGCAACCACAATTTCTGTATCTTCACCAAAACACAACAGCATTTTTACCAGTTCTTTAGACTTCAAATTGCGTCTGCAAATAATCCGTCTCTCCTATTATACACGTTCTCCTATACTGAGGTCAAAAAAATTTCCCTTTTGTATCACACCTCAACTAGAATGGTCTCCTCTTCTTTAAGGTACCTAATTAATTAGATCACCATTTTATGACCTTTATAATTTCATTCATTTTGTTTGAAGTAGTCTTTTGAATCAAATATTAAGAACTGATAGGTTGATTTACGATACTATATCTACTGCTACTGTTAATAGTAATAAAAACAAACTTTGCAGGGTTTTCCACATGAGGCAGTCCTACCAGCTTAAGTGAGAGATTCACAAGCCAGACAAATGTATGACAATAACCACACAGTACGGGTTTAACACAGCATTTCAAATGGTTGCTCTTTTGTTCTTTTTATTCTCAGCGACATCTCTCCTTGACTCAGATAGCTGTGGCGCTAAAATTATCTTAAAGCTGAAAGGTTCTAATCAAGCCTTTCGTTTATTCATTATTCAGCAATGGATCCTTAGTTATTAATTTCTCACATTACCAAAAAAAATTACTTTGGTAACACTGTATCCTACTATTAAGATGGTACATAAAGCTGAAATTTTACCCCTGATAAGAAGCCATGAATTGCTAGCTATTCTAGTTAGCATTCTGCACTTCACGCACGAGATATGCAGGAAAAAAAGCTGATGACTTACCACTTTATTTCTTTTTGCTCACTAAAAATCAGCTGTTGATACTGTTGTAAAACAGTAATGAGAAACAGGCACAGATCTGGGATAAGGATTAGTATACATATATGCTGGAAGTTATTCAGAATGCATCTATACCTCAGTGGAAAGGTCATACACAAATTTCTCAGCAAGGCATATGAGGTCAAAAACAGTGTAAAAGGTATTGCAGGAGTATGTATTTCATCTTCCCAATTCATCCTAAACTCACAAAGCAGATGTACCAAGTGGGGGCCGCTGTCCACAATGCATAACAGAACAATAATTTATCTTGAAAACTTTGTTAAAAAAGTATGAAGACCACTCAGATTATTCAGTTAGCAGGGGTGAGGTTGGGGGCTCTGCGTTTGCAGTGATCTGTTCTCACGTAGCACTGGCTTAGTATCATACCGTTTCTTGCCTGATAACTACTTGTAGCCTTCCAGGATAATTGTGCTTAAAAGCATTGGCTTTGTTACATTTTGGTTCATTTACATCATACCTCAAGACTTTTAATTTAAGATATTGGAGTCAGTATTGTAACTAGGAAAAGATGGCAAGGGGTACTGCCTCCTGATACCAACTGTGACATTTAAACAGCTTTTGCATCTTTATTGCTGCAAGGGTGAAAAATTTCCCACAGAATGCATCTTGGTAGTAAGAGAATAACTCATTGTCTAACATCAACCCAAAAAGGTACAGACATTCCAGAAAACAAAGCCCATTTCATACCTCTTAACTCCAGGAAAATGCCTGATAAGGTGTCTCCCTATCTCTACCAAAAGCACAAATGAAGACAATAGTCAAAGAGCTACCAGCTGACTTAGCTTTCAGCCCAACCCACCTTAAAGCAATTTAAATTTTGTTTCAATTTCTTCCAGCTGGCAGCAATCCCATTAAGATGCAATGCCACTGAAATGCACACTTACTAGCAATCTCCTCCTCCCAAAGTATATTCTGTATTAAATACTTCAGGAGGAATAAAGCAAGCAGTTTGTGTTATCTTTTTGCCTACTGAAGACTCCATGTGTTAGAGAAACATCTGGTAGAAGTTTTAAGTAGTTTTGCTCTTTTAGAGACACAGGAATGACATAGAAATAGCAGAACAAGATGGTAGATTATCATCATAATACTGATTGTGTCGCCTTGACTATTCTGAGACTTTTTTTCCCCCAGTTCTTAAAAACTAGGTACAATTTTGGTTTGTATTTCATATTTTTGTGCCTGCCATTAATAGTGTAAATGGATGCCCTGTACAAAAATAATTTTAACTGTCCCTTCCCATCTTTTGAGTTGGTTGCAGGAGGGAGCTCATCCATGAGTGTGAAATTTCTAAAGGCTTTTGTAGAAGTTAAAGGAACCAAATAGCAGAAATTTTGCACACCTGTACTATATTCTGAAATCTTTAAATCTTGACCTTCTGTTTATGTTCTGTTGATCTCCACTCACCTCTGATCAATCCTAATACAAGTTGAAGAAATTATTTGCAGTGAAAGATAGTATTTCATGTAGATATTGTAACTAGATAACTCTGAAAAAAAATATCCTTTTAAATTACATTTTAGAAAATATGGAATCTATAATTGATGTCTTGGTGACAAAACACATGCAGACACCAAGTAAACAATGAGACTGATATGCTCTTAATGTAACTCCATCAAATATAAATCTTCTTCACAACATAAAGACACATAATAAACATATCTAAGAAAAATTCCATTTGCGCATTGTAACTTATAGCTGAATAAGAACAGTGCTGCATAGGTTGACAGCATTCCATCTGGCCTCCTTTAAAAATCTGTTTACAAGCACATTATTATTTTCTTGAATTGACCGTTTATGTAAGCTTTTGATGAGTTCTATGAAAAATTCCTTTTTGATAAATCACAAAAACATTAGGTGTCCAAAATCCAAAGTTACAGTCATATAGATAAGCTTTGATTAATCATAGATGACATTTGGAAAAATGCAAAACCAAGAATAAGATACTGTACAAAGATACCTAAATACTGTATTTTGTCAAGACAATAATATATTTTAAATTCTCTGTGCTAATATTTCGATGCTTCACCATGAAGTAGATAAAACCAGGTTAATTTCTGGGGACTGTGCACATTCCGTGTATTATTTACTTTGACATTTAGAAAAAATGCAAACATAGACAAAGCAAGTTCAAATTTTATTTTAAAAAATACTTTTTGAAATAATTAATATACTTGCCTAGTGCTATTCTGTAACATTCTGCTGCCCATATCAGGTGTTAAGACTTTTAATGCCATTGTTATTAGTTGTGATCAAAAGACCGTGTTATTCAACAATATTTTTACAGCAACAAGAAGGAAAGTGCCTTAACTCTTTCACTCCCAAGTTGTTTAGACTGACGAATAAGAAGTCATACCATCAGCAGGAGTTCCTACATTCTTTCAGGATTTTAATCAGATCTGGCTGTTCTTGATTCTGATAACCAGATTTACAACTTGTCTCCAGTCAGCTCATTTCATAGAATCATAGAATCATTTAGGTTGGAAAAGACCTTTGAGATCATCGAGTCTTACCACTAACCCAGTCCATCACTAAACCACGTCCCTAAGGACTGCATCTACATGTTTTTTAAACACCTCCAGGGATGGTGATTCCACCACCTCCCTGGGCAGCCTGTTCCAGTGCTTGACCACCCTTTTCAGTGAAGAAAAATTTCTTAATATCCAATCTAAATCTCTCCTGGCGTAACTTGAGGCTGTTTCCTCTTGTCCTATTGCTTGTTATCTGGGAGGAGAGACCCACGCTCACCTGCTTACAACCTCCTTTCAGATAGTTGTAGAGAACAACAAGGTCTCCCCTGAACCTCCTTTTCTCCAGGCTGAACAACCCCAGTTCCCTCAGCTGCTCCTCATAAGGGTTGCTCTCTAGACCCTGCACCAGCTCTGTTGCCCTTCTCTGGACATGCTCCAGCACCTAATAGGATTTGGATAATCCTATTCAGAATAATGTAGGGAGGCATCTCTAGCCTAATAAAAACTCTTTAGTTCAGACTTACAAGCTGGGTATAGAATGGGAACTCTGTTGGTTTTCATGGACAATGACCTGTGCTTTCCCATTAATGGAAAAGAACAAGAACTCTTGCCTTTTTTAGTTGGCCACTGCCCTGATAATACCAACTAAAATTACTTTTTAAACTACTAAATACAGATATTTTCTTGAGCAGGGTTTTTTCCTGTACTTCAAAGGTAGTCCTATAGGTGATACTGGATAATTGTTAACTGCTTGTCTACGTTACAGGTCCTTTTTTGTGGAGTACTATAAAATTCTATTTGGTCAGCCTTTTCCATTTTCTTCTTATGGAGACTGGTGGAATAGTATAGAGGCAATGTAAATTACAGGATCATAAGAAAGTACCGTACTGTCTTTGTATCACTTGAATTTCACTTGGCTGAAATTCTCTCAGAGTTAGGTAATATTACTAGCAGAACTACTCAGAGTTAAGAAGGAAGGTAACTGTCCTGCTAACTGAGAAGTTCTCCCATCATTTGTTAATTAAATCCACGGCACTTAAAGGTACTCCTAAGTTCCACGTGACTGTGTGCCCAACTTTCCCTTTAAAGCATCCTTTTGTTGTAACAGGCATAACCCATTTCTTTCAGATCACTTCTTACAAAAGTCATCATGCCTAAATGATTTCCAGGTTAGGATATTACTGTATTTTGTACCTGGGGTTCACTGCTTTCCAGCATCTGAAGACATAACTAGAAAAGCAACATGAAATAGTCAAAAATAGAGAAACTCAAACACTGCTAGTCTTGATCTGAACAGGGAATCTAAAGATCTGAATAGGGAGAACAGTTTTTCATGATCCAGCCTTCATTGTAGAGCCAGGTTGGAGCTGCATAAATTTTAGCATGAACAAGAACATTTTCCAGGTATGATCCCAAGAGGCCACAATATCAGTGTCTGTTCTTGGTTTCCTTGACTGCAGAAGGAGGAACAAGGGTAGAGTTGCTAGGCCAACAACACAGTAAGAAGAGAGACTTCTCTCATCACAGACCCGGGTAATATCCTCTGTAAACATTTAATTTTAGTTTATAACCTACTTGCACTGGAAGAGAAAGGGACTATAACAGAACCAATAATTTAGTTCTTTGTCTATGTGGTAGGTTATTGCTTTATCAATGTTTTACCTCTGCACTGTTCAGGAGTGCAGTGTACAATCAGTCCTCTTGGGGAAAACGGAGAATTATAATTTGAAGTGTTAAAAGTCACATATTCTTACCTCTTGTTGATGTTGATACCCGATACATTCATTTGTTTAGACCACCATTTATTTACTTGACTTGTAAAATCAAAGAATATTGTACTGGTATAATAAGATGCACCGATCTGTAGGTCAGCCTAAAATCTTGCCACATTTAAAACAACAATGGCTAATCCCTTGAATTAATAAATTGTTGAAATTAGCACCCAAGAATTTGTTCCTGTAACGTAAAAAAATTACATGAAGTCTTCAGTATTCTATTTCTTTTTGTGAGTGTGCTTGCAAAAAGCAAACGACACACCTATGTAATCACAGTCATGAGGCAAAGTTCAGATTTGCTTTTGGGAACATTCACAGCAGGCAACATAATCAGAGGACTTATGCACATTTAGTCAGGGAACAGAAACAATATGATAATAGAACAATTGTTCAAATTTGAAGTAAGCTAGCCTTAGAATTTTAAATACCAACATAATGTCACTGAATTACAAATTAAGGTAAGTTTATCTGTTCATGGACATAAATGGATTGAAAAAGAGGTTAAAAACATGTCTCTGAAATGACTGACTAAGGTGAGGTTCTATCATTACTGAGCAATACAAAATGAAAGCTCAGTAGGTTCTTAGCAATTGTAAGAATATACAATATATCTGCCCGCTACAAAATGGCTTCTATTATAGCACTCTGACTCTGCCAAATTTCAAAGGCCAGGCACAGAAAGGCATCCTGAGAGAAAATCTTCCTGCCAAGACCCAGTTGCAAAAAAGGTATTTTGTGGGACACAACCAATGCGGTGGCAGTACAGAGAGATGCTCCAGTGCAACAGTGTTTATTCTGGTATATTTTAGTTTAGAATGTATTTGGTTAGCATCATATACATTAATGTACTGTGCGATTTTAGTGCTTTAAATTATATAGAAAACGCTTTTATGTAGTGTTGGTTTGAATCCTCTCCCGTAGCATAAACACTAGGGAAGGTCAACAGCAAATATCCTGGACTTTCCTCATAAGACATCCAAACTGAAAAAATTCACATTCTAATTCACATATATGTATAAGTGGGTATTATATATCCAAATGAAATCATATTTTGTTAATACATTCCAAATATTTGGATTATATGGCTTGGGCTGGTAAATACCCAGAGGAAAAAAAATACTTAAAAAAACCCAACCTAATAACACATATTGTATTATTTTCAGAAAGATGTTCCCTTAGATGATACATAAGTATGCTTTTGAATCAAACACATATTGTGCTTTTAAAGGAAGAAGTATAATAACCAGGTGCCTACCCCATCTAAACAGCAAGCCCTCCCAGAGCTACACATCCAGCTGTGGTTTTGTTGCTATGCCATGACACTTGCATCTGAATTGATTACAGTTCAATTGAACTGTGTTTTTTCCTTCCACAACACAACTGTGTCAACTGTATTTGTGCATCGACACTTGATATGCTGTCTAATTGTATTTGTGCTGATGCGTTTTGTAAAGATAAAGGTGGTTATTCCGCATTGTCTCAATAAGGTTTGAAAATACAGGAAGCAGGCACACCAAACAAGGGTAGAAACACACTGGGAATGTATGCTAGCATACTGCCTGGAGTACTAGGGAAAACTGGGTAAACTATGTGGATTACTTGTACTGTTTTACTGAAGTCTTTCCTCCACAATACAATAGCATTGTTAAGATACGGTTAGAGGAAGAAACCAATCTGCTAGCCTAGTTACTATCAAAGAAAACAGGGTTGGTAGGTGGGGATTAGCAACTGTATTATTACTTACAAATATTTATGGCGAACCATGAAAATATCCTCATGATTAACTAGTTAAAACTGGTTAAACATTACAATCTAGACAGTAAGAGTGGAATTTATCTGTTCAGATTTAGCATATGCATGTAGGTGGCTACTTCTGAGCTAGTCACTCAGTGCTTCCTTTGTAGGCAATGGAGAGACATAGTCATTTCCAGAGGTCAGTTCATCTCAGACTAAGATAGCGGTCAAAAACTTAGTCTGAGTAATTGCATTGTAGGAATCTCTTTTTCTCTGCACCAAATATAAGAGAAGCCTTAACAACGACACCATATATAAATGTCCGTGTCATAGGAAACAAAAAGTGATGAGAATAATTCCTCCCAACTGCCAAGTCTATTTACTATTTAATAAATCTGTTAAATATTACTTCTAAAAAAATCTACTTTAAAAATACCAGATTAACAAGTTGTAGTTCCTAAGAAATTATTATTTGCTTTCTGGTCATTATCATTCATGTATGTGGGCAAAATGAATACTTAGAATTTGACTTCAGTTTCCCAGATTTGCCTCTTTATGTTCTTCTGTCGGCCGACATGATCACTGGTTATTTCACAGGCTGTTTCTGTAACACAGAATTGTCTGGAAATGTTATCACACTTGTCTTTTTGACGTGATGACTTAGCAATCCAGAGGAGAAACAGCCCTCTGGTATAAGGGGCTTAAAAAGAAAACAAGGGCAGAGGAAAATAGGATTTGTTGGGTAAAACTGTGTCCTCTAACAATACATTGGATGTCCAATGCTAAATAATAAAATGGGATTCTGCGGAGAGCTGAGTTTTCTGCTGAACCATAGGTAATGCTCTGAGCTACTGAAGTAAAAAAACACCTGGAAAGCTGTTTTCTTCTGAAAATTTGTCACGTGTTTTGATAGGTGTGATTTTAAATGTTTTAATAGTAACAACTGTTTGAATTCTAGGTAACACAAAAATTATGGCCCAGATCAATCATCTGTTCCTTTCATCCTATTTCACCAATGCTCTTCAGTGTAAGTGAAAAGCAACAGCTGAGAGTATTTTCTCTGTAGCTTTCATTTCAAAGGTTAAATTCTGTGCTTGATTACACTTGCATAAAGCTAAAAGAACTTAAATTGTTAGTATGTACCAACCCTAGATTTACTAACAGAATAAATAAAAGCTGAATTTAGCCCTTCTCTATCATGTTGTATATTCCACATACCTTAAATTGCACGAAGGCTTTGAGAAGAGAATCAATTTTCATTGTTTTGGATCAGTCTAGTTTTTAATCTATTGTGATTATTCTTTTGTCAATATGGTAGTTGAAATTTGGGCTTCTTAATCACCACTCTGGGATTCTGGAAAGTTTAATAAAAATGTGAACTTTGAATATAACATACAAAGTATAAGTCAAATTCTGCTGTCAAGTAGACTGAAGGAAACCTGTTGTAACTATTAATGGATGTAGATTTATTCTGGATACTTCGGGGATCACAATGAACAAAACAACCTTCTTTTTTAATAAAAATAAGACAGGTTTTTTCACCAAGTATAAATAATACATCTAAGTATGCCAGTATTTTGAAGGGCTTCAGTTTAAAAGTTCTCTTGGACAAAACGGTTAATTGCTTGTGTAGTAAGCTGTTACTGCTGAAGGTGGGTAACATCAATGTCAAACATCAAATCTGTGGGAATATCATTACAATTTTCTCTGTAAAAAGAATATGATTAAAGCCACTGACAATTTAAAAGTTAAGAGTTTGTGATGCAAGTAGAGGGTTACTGAATTTCTCATTGAGACTGTGACCTCAGTGAAACCAGCTATAAAACTGTTCAACACTGTTGTTCCTAGAGGGCATGGGAGAACCTGATCAGTGAAACTATGCATGCTTGTACTGAGCTTGGGCTCCCTCCCACTGAAATTAGTGACAAAACTTCCAGTGACTCCTGTGAAAGCAGGACCAAAACTTTACACAGAAATAGTCAGGTTCAAGTCTCATTTTCAGTTACATAAATCTGGAGAATCTCTTCCAAAATAAGTGGAATTACTGTGGTTTAACCCAAAGGAATCGAGAGCATTTTTCTTTAACTCAGGGAAGGGGAGAGAGAAAAATACATCATTCCCCTTGTATTGCCTCACCACTGCATATCAACCAAGACTCTATCTGCTGTCAAAATCCTTATCTACTTAAGCTGGAGAGGGAGAGCTGACTTCACCATTTAAGGATTTAAGCTTGTATTGTCTATTGAATTTTCAGTTATCCTTATCCCTCTACTTATCCCCTTCCCCACTGCTTAGCAGGTAGTTTCCTTAAGAAGGAGGGACAAATTTCTGTTTTCTGGTTCTATCTAGGTTTCTTAAAATGTAATGTACCTTATTCCATCAACATGTAACCTAAACTGAGACAACCAGACCACTTTCACTTCAGTCCTGGCTGGTTATTTTCAGATTATCATAGTTAAATTCAAAGCCAAGGCCTGTAGTTGAAACACCGAGCTGTACTGGAGGCTTACTAAATTTAGGGTAATACCTCCAGAAGAGTCATTCAGCTGTGTTCACCGGTGGTCAATGAAATGACAAGCACATAATCCTCAGATGGAGGTGTAGCATTCTTTGTGTAGCACAGAGTTTATTCATCCCTGTAAGGTCCACTGTTCAGAATGAAATCTCCATGGCCTTACACAGCATTTATCTGTTTTTCTTTCCTTATAAGCATGCATCTAAACACAGTAGTGGGATTCTTCTTTGAAAATGTAATCAGTGCTTTGGTAATGGGAGGTATCATGAGATTTTCTCCTAAAGATGCCATATAACTAAGACACTTTCTTTTGATTGCACCCATCACTGACTTCTTGAAGACTGGAACTTACACAGGCCTATCCTGTAATAACGTCCTCTATGCAAGGGCAGGGATCTTTGCTTTTTGCCTGATAGCTTCCAACCAAATGATTTGATGGAGACAGCCAAGTTACTGGCAAAAAGCTTTCTGTTCTGCAGAGCTGTATCTCTTCAGCTAGCAAATATGTGCCTTGTTGAAGAAAAGCAACTCGTTCTGCCTGTAACAGCACCTAAGCCATCAGCTCAGACTTCAGCTATTTATATCCATAAAGTCATAAACAATTTCCTCTAAGGAAATACAAAATACACACTCATATTTACTCCTTCGTGAGCCACAAGTAGATGTTCACATCACTGTATTTTTCTATCAGACCTGCTGTTGTAACAACCTTTGTAGATGAAATTTTGACGGCCACAGGAAGGGTGTCACCCACAATGGCGCGAAATACCAAGCCAAAATAAAAATCAAACTGTGGGCGTAAGAGTATCAGTAAATGGATATAAAGAAAGCTGAAGGGTAAACTAGTGGATTTTTCTCAGCTCTTGCACAGGAAAATGTTGTCAAGATAGGTCAGTAGCTTCCAGAATAAATACCGCAAGAACACACATTAAACAGCTTCTACAGTGAAACAGCCAAAACCAGATCAGATCAGTACTATTACCAGAAATTAAACTGACAAATATTTTATCTGTAGCCCTCTCAGCTAACACTGAAGGGTTGGGGTTTTGGTGTATGAATCACTCACCCAAAATGCAAATACAAAGATACTAAAAAACTTGTGGTTCACAATTGCAGATCGGAGCCGTCCACAGGTGCAGATTAATTTAACAAAACCTCCTCATTCCTTCACACGCATGGGCACACACGATGAGGTAGAGCATCCAAGCTCCGCAGAGCCACACATCCTTAGAACGAGCAGATGTGACTGTTACAGGGAGGATTTATTACAGAAATTCGGCAGCTAGGAGTCTTTTCTGATGGAACGTTAGCCAGCCTGCATTTCCCTGGGAGGAGGTGCTACATAGCGTGGAGGTTCTTCTCCCAACAGGCAGAATCTAATGGATTATCTTTCTGAATCATTAAGAGAATGCAAGGGACCTTAGTAAGGCTCAGGTATTGGATATTAATGGGTTACAGTCCAGGTTAGGAAAGGGAGATGACTTAATTTCATGAAAAGGGGATAGAGCTGAAGCAGCAGCTGATGGAAGGCCAGTATCCCTTGAGAAGGTCGTTTTCACTGGATCAGCAGTCTGCCTCCCCTTACTATTTTTTCTCTACACAGAGCAAAATATTTCTACCTCGCAGTGACATTCATCTTTTCTTCCACCCAGCAAAAGCACTGCTTACTGTTTCAAAATGACAGCTTTTCCTTCTTGCGGTAGAAGTCCCTTTTTATTTTGGAAATAGATGGAGAGGGAAACGTTCATCGCTAACTGATTTGAGAGAGAAAGAAATGCAGAATATTTCACTCACCTCTTCAGCACCAGGCAGGCAGGCAGGCAGGCAGCCTCCACCTCCTCAATCCATCAGTACAGCCGCTCGCATCCACTGACGCTTCTCCTCTCCGCTTTGGCCCTTTTTTCTCGTCAGCATCTATGGTTTGCAGCGAGCAGACACACCACCGCTGCAGGCACTAGCACCACAGCCCGAGCAGCAGGAAAAACCTGCCCTCTCCCATTTGCTCCCTAGAACAGAAAATTTTACCGAACCGGGATTTCTTAAGGGCGCTGATGGGCACACTTGGCCGGTGGCCCCCTGCGGGAGGCTGGGAGGTGCTCCGCGGTCTGGCCGGGCGGCCGGGCAGCCGGGCAGGGGGAGCGCGGGGCTGGCTCTGGAGGAGGAGCCGGAGCCTGCCAGCCCGTTTCCAAGCCAACGGCGGGGGGGTACCGCGGGCGGGGAGGCGGTGGCGCGGCCGGCGGGCGGCTCCCGGGGCCGGCGGCGGGTCCCGCCCGGGGGGCGGCCAGGCCCTGCAGCCCCCCCGCCCCGCGCCCGCGGAACTCCGCGGCGCGCAAGGAGCGAGCGCTGCCGAGGAGGCTGGTGGGTTTTGGCCTCGCCTCGTACGCTGGGTTGCACTCACGCATTACATAATGTGCATGCACATACGTGTGCCGTTTCCTCCTGCTACAGGCTTTGCCCGGCTGCACAAACGCGGGTGTCTTCCTGGATTTGGTTGGCCGTTCCATGTTTTCTGCGGTAGTGCAGCTCGTGGCTCTGTCAGGATTATGATTTCCGTGATGAATTTCGCAGTGCATGTTTTAGGGGAGTGATAAGTAGAGGGAACAAGTCACATACATGTTAGAATGATGCAGTCAAGGGTAAAGAGAGAAAAAGCGGTTTGGTTACATGGAATTTATCTACTGCTTGCATTCCACTTGTTTCATCACTCAGTTGCTCTCGGTACTGTGCATATATTTTCTTCTGTTTTTCCCTTTCTGCCTTTCTCTTCTCCTGTCTGTTGCATTTGTGTGTGTATAATTTACTGCAGCTTTTTAAAAGTAACGATGAGTATTGCTTTCTTTTTCTCTCACTGATGGATTTACCCTATTTATAGTTTACATTTTTTCTAGTGTCTTTTTCCTTTTGGCCATGCTACAATACTAGCTGCATTGTTGAACCTGCAGCCCTGATCAAATAGCTATGATTTCTCCCTACACTGCTAATTTTATAAACATAATTTGTTACTGATACACTTCTGCTGGAGATAGCAATAGACTTTCAGACATAGGTGGAATGCAGGCTTTTTCCCCCACAGTAAGGCTGACACAGTACAGTGCAAAAAGCGTCTGATCCCTGTAAATAATACCACTTTGAGTACTGATATTATCAGTAGAACTGTGGCATCAATGAGTTATAATAATGAAATATATAATAACGCAATGTAGCCACATTCTTTTTCTTGCACAGAAATAACGGCCATGAATCAGTATAACGTGAGGGAAATTTTGCCTGTACGTAATGAATCTTAGGTCTTGGTCACACTAGAACAGTTTGCCAGTACATCTAGACTGGCAAAGTTGTTCTGGTAAACTCCTAGCACTTAAAAAAGAAATGCCATATACATAACTTGCATTGTTCTCCCAGCAACATGATAATATTCAGATCACAAATTTCCCCTGCTTTACTAAAAAAGATAATCGCTACAGTTTTGCTTTGAAATTTTAGCTTTCAATATATATGCACATATGTCCTTTGGTGCATTTATATGATCAGATAGTGGTCAATGTTAAAATTCCAATAGTGTTTTGTTTTTCAAATGTAATCTTTACTTGCAATTGCATAAATCCCTGATATATTGGGAAGAGAATAGAATAAAGAATTGTACCTGTGGTAACTGACTAGTCTAGATAATAGGATAAAAGAACAATAACAAGGTGTACAGGTTTGATCTGCTATTCCATAAAGAACAAGTAGTTACTATAGAAACTGTCACATTACATGTATCTTTAGTATAGTACTTCACATGTGAGAAAAAACATCTTCCACACATTAACCGACTTTGGCAGAAATAACAGCATCGACTACCATCAGCCTGGGTAGGAAGATCATCATTCACATGGTCTATGCAGGTGTCATCACTTCTAGGTATTTTCAATTGATATACCAAAATGCTTTCTTTCTTGCAGTTTTGAGGAGGCACCTAACTGTAAATCAAATTTTGTCAGTGAAAGTATTACAAACATGCAGTACGTGAGTAATGGAACAGGTCTTACTCTGAGAAGTTTAGGTGTTATTATTTCAACACCACAGTATGGGAGCTTGCTGTTGATTAATGGCAGAGTTAAAACCCAACAGATCTGAAAATAAATCAGCAGTTTTCTTCAGTCTCAACTTGTCCTGCATCCAGAAATTCTCAATTAGGGTCTTTCAGCATGCATTGATTGCACTACATGTAGCTGAGCTCCCACAGGAATTTAAAGAGAAATAAGTCTCAAAATAGCATATACAGGTGATTAAATGCCAAAGTCAAATGGCATATAAAAACGGTTCTTTAGCTCAGTACTCGAAACGTTTTTCTTTGTATATGCATAGATTGAAAACACACAAATACATACTGAAAGTGAATAGTTTGTATTACTTTTTTTGCCTGGAAATAGTAAACAGTAGTTTGGGAGAACTGTGATGATGTAACTGCTCCCTTTTCCATGTCAGGCAGGTCACCATTTTTTCCCATATCAGAGCAGGTTTTCATTTGAAGGAAGGAGCATTTGCCTGTTGAGGTGTAACATCTAATATGCAGCTTACTGAAACCCTTAACTGCCCAAGTTTCACTCAACTTGCCAGTGCTATTCATTGACCAAAAGCCAAATGCTTGCCTGTTTACTGTTGCTTTCTGTTTGGGATCAATCAAAATAGATGCATTCATACATGTTTAGCTTGAAGACAATAGAGCTAAAACAGAAATGTGCTCTTAAGTGGAAAATCCCATAGGGGTTTTTCTAATCAATTAGCCTTTATTATACCACGACAACATCAAAATATTTATATGCACACATGCAATGTTCTTGCTGAATGTACATCTCCAAATGATAGAGGGTAAATTGAGAGGCCACATCTGGTCTGTAATAAAAATATAATAAAAGGCATTTTGTATTTCATTCAATTTTCTACCAAACACCCTCTTTTTAACAAGCAATTGTAGATCTGGGTTAGATATTTATAGATGGGTCTGTGATTCTCTCAGCATGAAGAACTGAACAGAACATTTAGAGAAGAACAAAAAGGCTGTATTTTTATTTTTAACCATTTTTCTCACATGGAAGAGTTTAAAATAGCATCAAGTACAGATGACTGGGATCCTATATTTATAACTATCTGGCATATTGTTGCTTTGTACCAATGACTGTGAGATGGTGGGGAAAAAAGTCATGAATGCACCTTCTAGCAGGTGGTATCAGCCTAGCCTCATTTGGCTTTATCGTTTAGGATGAAAATCCACTTTCTACCAGAATTTCACCCTTTTATCTTCTTCTCACATCCTTCAAGTAACTGAGGGTTCACTTAATATCAACTGTTTACTCTTCCTATGACCTCCTATGAGGTCAAATCACGGGAGTTATTTGAGAATAACCCAGATAATGAGTTACAGCTAATACCACAATCAACCAAAGAGGACTCCTTCTCTAGTTTTTAAAAAGACAAAAATTTTTAAAAGGAAAAAAACAATCACACCCTAAAAATATTAAATGCCTTACATACCTTCCTTCCCAGTTTTATTATGTACGTACCATATTTGCAGCTCACAGTCATTGGCTCAGCTGCTGAATCAGCAGTTGCCATTGAAGCCAAGTTTAGAAAAACAAGCATTAAATCCAGCAGCTGGTGCTGTTTGGGAGCACGTCTGGAGCTCTGGAAGATAGTGTCTTTCCCGTGCAGTTAATTTTATGTAGCAGTCCTCATTTATCCTAAGCTTTGTGATCAATACACAGACCCCAGCTCCTTCAGAGTTCCCATGGGAAGAAAGCTACAGAGATACCATGAAATAAGATAAAGGAATGTAGTTCTTTGTAAAAGACCCATGCTTCAGGACCACATTATTATTAAAAAAAAATTTTAAAAAGGAGAATTAAAGTATTCTTTCCTCATTCTTCAATATTAAGGGCAAAGGAATGGGGAAAACAAAACAAAACAAAACCCCGCTCATAACCCAAAATGAAAGCAGGGATCATTTAGTAAAGCATACAGCAAAAGACCTATGAAGTGTGAACAACTGACAAAATCACTTGAGATCAAAATACACAGATTCTTTTGGAATTATACCCAAGGAGATGCAATTGAACAGACCCAGGAAATTTTTGAAATCCAAGTTAAAAACAAAAAGTATCAGCTTCAGATCTCCTAGTAAAGTGGTCTGAGCAACAGCGGCTATTGGTTACTCTTGGGATGCCCTCTTCCCTCCTACAGTCTTCTTGTTTGAAGGTTTTCCACTTTGCAAGAAGGATTAAATATTCATTGAAGCAGTGAGCTGAAAGTAGGTCTCTCCCACTTGAGGATACAGGTAGGCATTTAGGTTTTGTTTAATTTTTGCAGTAACAAACAAACAAAAAGAAGAAATGTATTTATTTTAAGTATTTTTTGGTTTTGTTATTGATGTTCTTGCCAGCCGAAGAAGTATCAAATTGGGGCCTCAAAAGAATTATAAATATTTTTAACAGGTACTGAGAAAAAGATGTTATAATAAGATTTCACATTTCCTTGTATCCTTTACGCATGATAATTCTGCTTCATGTAAGAACCATGAGATACAGCTACAGTTTCAGCAGGCACTATTATTTGTCCCTTTTATTACCCTGTAGTGTCTAATTAACAGGAATAAGAAATCGATAGTTTAAAAAAAAAGACTGAAAAGTTTGTTTGAGGACACAAAGGTAATTCTGGGAAGCTATGGAAGACAAGCTGGGGACATTCAGGTAGTTTTATTATGGAGGCTTTAGATGCCAGAGCAGTTCTGTAAAAAATTGGAATACTAAGGTCAGGTCTAAGTAATTAGTTCAGATAATTGTACACCCATTCCATGTCAGGCCTGTGGCTAATTTTGTATCTACGTAATGTAAACTACATACATACATCTACCAACTAGTCATCATTTATGAAGTAAAAAATAGGTATACAAAGTGGTAGCTTTAGCCATTGTAACTGATCACTGCCTCTTTTGTGAAGCATTTTTAGACAGAGGGCTGAAAAATCATACTGTGTGGTCTGTGACTACATTAGTGATAAACTAATAGAAAACTACATAAATGTGACTGCTGGTCGTGATCTACCACTCCTCTTTTTTTAAAGTTTTTGCTCTGTCAATGACATGCACAAGATCAAATAACAAATGGAAGTGACTTAGGAAGCAATTCAGCCTCCAGACAAAAAGTCTTTAAGACAAAAAAAGTCTTTAAGACCTTTTTCAGCTTCCAAGGGTACCCCATCTGGCCTCCAGCTGCACCCTAGAAATGTCCAAGTGTCCTGTAAATCATACCTGACAGCCCCAAGCACACCTGAGATACTAAAATGACATTAGAAACCTACATTTAGCCATCTGAATCACTGTTTTACTAACTGGGTGATGGAATCAACAAAATGGGCAAAGTACATTATGCTAACTTTGCCTAACAAATGTACTGATTAAATTGATAAACACTTTATCAGATTTTTCAATTAATGTAGTTTTCAGACTTACTTATAACAATGTTATTTTTAAAAGCATCTTCAAACGGCAGTAATTTCTATCAGCTGATTAAATAGTTTCTGGTATCTGTTAGAATTGTTGCAAATATGTTTCTTCGTTTCTGTTTAACAATGTTTTTGAATACTCTGTATATAATGTTCTTAAAGATAAGCACATTAGTAGCACTGTTGAAATACCAATGTTTAATCTGGCATGTTTACAGAAGCTAGACCTAATATTTTAGTCTAATATTTAGGTTAAGTAACAGTTTTATTTCACTGTTGCCGTGCCTTAGGTCCTACTGCACTAGGTGTTTTCCAAATAAATGATACAACAGGTCTTTTTGCAAGAACACCTTCATTTATTCAGGAATGCACCTCTAATCAGAAAATATGTATGCTGTTAAGACCTATGCCTATTTGCAATAGACTCCTTTCAGGCAGCATCTGTGCTTTACAGCTTACTGGAGGAATAAGGCTGTCAACCCAGGAGTAACACTTATTGGGGAGGCACTTCAAAAATCATCCTCAGAGCAGCCCACAACTTTGCAGTCTTGTATTCAATGAAGATTTAGGAACTTTTCACTGCTAGAAATAAAATATAGGCTAAAACATACTGGAAAGCACTATTGGAGAGCCTCTTTCAGATCGGAATGCAATTTTCATTTGGTAGTATAAGTACTTTTATTTAAGAACATGGCTTCCCATGGAGAACGTGGAATCTGCAAAGTAGCAGGTCTGAGTGGAAAGTGGAGAATCGGTCTGCCTTTCTGTACAGCTCCACTCATGTTGTGCAGCCATCTGGGCCTGTGGTTCTAATCAAGATGTGTTTCTTCTAATCTCATTTCAAACAAAATTGCCAAGCCAGACCATCTGAAGCAGAGAAGGATTTCACCCGCCTATAGTACTGTATTCTTCTTTTCCTAGAGGTTTTATCAGTTCTGACCATTCAGTTGTGCTCGTCCTGGCACCAGTGTAAGCTGTGTGAACTGTAGGATAAAATTGACTTACTGCAGCTTTGCCAGCATACTAGACCAGCAAGCGTGAGTAGTGGATTTGTCAACACTACAATTTCTCCAGTTTCTTCCTCTTTGAAATTTCTATTAGGTCACTTTTTAAAGTAGCAAGAAAAATAAATCTCCCACCAAAAGGAAGTGCTCATACAATTAATTAATGAATTAATGTTCCCTTTAACCTCCCCCTGTTGTCTTCTACCACTATTTGCAGTCTGTTCCATTCTGTCTGTGCAATGATTCATATATTCAAAGCAAGTTTATGCTAATTTTAAAGATTAAATTCCTCGGTATCTGACACATAATTGATTCTAGATATTTTGTTCGTTTAAGCCTTTCATTTTTATTTATTGTTTGACAGGTCTATAATCAAATCTATACAGGAAACTTTCTCTTTCATATAAATCTCTTTCTGATTGATTGTAGTTCTGTTATACTATAGAAGTTCAGATTTCACCATCTCAATTATATATTTCTTCAAAGGAACAAAAGTGAAGAAATGACTGCTCTTTTATGTCTGAGCACGTGTGAGGTTAATTCACTAATTGCAAAAAGTAAATGTTAAAGCTAGCCAAAATGTTATAATAGCCATTTTGCTATGTAATGCCATTATGTAATACAGGATTCATTTCCACAGATAGAGCTTCCAGATATAGAAAATTAAGATATTTAACAAACTATTTCTTGAATTTGCTTCACGTTGCTTTAATTTTTTGGCCTTCTACTCAAAAAAAAAAAAAAAAAAATCTGTTCTTCCAGCAGTTCTGAAAACTGAAAATTTGCAATTATACATTTCTTTCACATTAAGGGCTTGTAAGGCAGTTTAACTTACAGGTTTCAAACTTTTTATTAGTGTAAAATATTGCCATAGTCCCCTGAAGGCTATCTCTCCAAATGGTCAGGCATTTTTAGACACCATAGTAATATAAGAGCAAGACATATCCATGCCTCTGAGGAAGCTGTCTGCTCTCATACGGCTTCCCACAGAGGAAGCTTCCCTCATCCCACCGAGCCTCCAGCCTGGCCCACCTCTCTGTTCCTCTCTCCTGTGAAAGCAGGGCAGAGGCCATGGGTGTGCAGGGGGCAGGAGGGTTAACAGCCTCAGCCTTCCCTTCTGAGCATGGTAGTCTTGCCACTACGGCCACCAGCTGAGAGCAACAGCACCTGGGGATGTGGTGGTGAACTGGCTCTTAATGATTTCTCAACTGTTCAGCTGACCTGAAGAATTACTTCACACAATATTTTGCCTCTTTCCTTCCCATCCAACCCTAAAGCCCCATCCATCTAGACAATAATCTCTGTAGGAAGTGAGCTGTCTCTCACACATCTTTACAAGAAGCCTCTGTGACAGAGCACACCTTCTTTCTCCATAGGAATCTTTACGATTTACTACAATGTCAGTAATAATCACATGAACTTTTGTCAAACTGGTAACGTGTTCACCTTACAGTATCAATTTCTCTGTGACTGAAACTTGCTATAGTAATTGTTAATATTTTCTGCACTCTAAATGTACATGCTTGGTATAAAGTATAAAATCCAATACTTAAGTTAATGTTTGCAAATGTGCTGGCCCAGGTTCTTTTTTGAACGTATTCTTTGTGTTATGCACGTTAAATTCGCTGTTTTCTGTGAATGCTGTATGTCACAACAAGTGCTCGTGAAAGCAGAATGTCAGCAGAGTCCCATATGGTTAAGGGTACACTAGTCCCTTTTAGTCTCATCTTATAACTACAAGTCTCCATTGATGACCAGCAGAAAAAAAGGACAAATTCTGACCTGGAAAATCTGAAGTGGGGGTAGCAACTCAGCGGCTCAGCTTTTTGGAAGTAGTTGTTTCAAGGCTTTAATTTTCTCTACAGTAATTGATCTGAGGACTTTGGCACAACTAGTACATATGTCAGATTGTTTTCCTTCCTTCATGCATTTTGGCAAAGTCTTCCCTGTAGAGGAAATTAATAAATTTCAGGATGACATTTCCTTCTTCATCCAAAAGAACAAGAAAAAAACCCCCAACAACCTCTGGGTTATTTTCAGTCTTTAATTTTCACGTTTAAAAAAAAAAATTCTCTGAATAAAGGAGAGGTACTTCGTCAGAGAAATAAAAGCCAAGAAATTTCCTAATTTGTGTGACCAATATGCACGCAAGATCAGTTCAATGCACATTATACATATGCATTCACACACTTAGGTATATAGGATGATCGTGAGTACACCTATACATTAAGTTACAAATTGAGAAAATGTAAAGAATATTCATTACATGGGAGGTGCAAGCAGCTAGAATTCTGAAGGGCAAAATAAAAACATTGCAAAAGATATCAGTGCTTATACTTCAATGTGCAAGCAGACTATCAACAATTACAGCCAAGAAAAAATTTATAAGCTAACATTACTTCTATTTCACCTTCATTTTGATTGTTTCCTTTCTTGTATATGATAATAAAACTGTATTCATACATTAAAAGAAGGAAAAATTGCTTTCATTTTGGAGACTATCTTCCGATGCCATATGAACGACCATCAATCCACAGTTCATAGATTACGCACTACTACAACAGAGAGCATATTCCATTATTTCCACTATAATGTTTTTGGTGATTTTACACTAAAGGATCTGACACTGACATCAATGAGAACTAAGGTACTTGTCTTGGTCAATTATTGATCTTACACTGCAGATAATTCTTGTACAAAAACAGAACCCAAAATTTATTTTTCATGTTGGAAACTGACTCTATGTGAAACACAGGTCTACTCTAATTCATCCCCAGAGTTGCTAGAGATGCTATGATAAAAGATATTCTGCAGCCCAGAATATTTAAGTTTTTTAAATACTACTCTTTTCATAGGGCATAAATGATTTAGACAGATAGACCCATTGCTTTCAAGCAGAGGGTCACAGGCAGTCTTATTTACTACCAAAATGACATTGGGGTTTTTTTTAAATTAATCTGTTTCTTGCGTTTCTAAATTATACTAGAGAAGCTAATGCAGATATATCAGATGTAGTTTCTCTAGTTAATTATTTTCAGAGGGGCTTTGATATTACAATGGCACACATGCTAAAGCGAAGTTTCTATAAACAAAATCAAGATATGTAGGAGTCTCAGTCTTTACTGAGGATTAGGAACATCTTGTTTATTAAAACAATCTTTCCTGTTCCTTGTTAATGCTGGAAACATTTTTGATTTTTAAAGGATCCCCAGAGGCAGCCACATTGTGTGTTTCTCCAGTGTACTGCTGACTTTTAATATTTTCATAACCTTAATTTCTGTTATGTCTTTCATTCAGATAACATCCCAAAATCCTCAGTACTGGAAAAATTCTCAGTGGCTTCAAAAGCAGATCCCATAATGCTTTTATAAAGTTTATAGCTACTGTATTTTTAGTGAGGATATGACAGACACCACTCTTGAGGTTGTGATTTTATACCTGGTAAATCCCTAGGGTTATCATAAGATAAATGCATTTAGCATTTATGCACAGATTTGAAATGGTTTGAAATAGAGTTGTTTAAGATTTCTAGTCTGATACCAGTGTTTGCAGTGTTTTCCTGAATTCTTTTAATATCCCAGTAGCTCTTCAGTTCCTTTAAACAGAGACTTTCCACCTCTCAGTCCTTTAAGATAAGAGATGCTCTTTGTCTCTAGCATAGACATCCTTTGGGACACTACCGTTTATTCCTGTTAAATTATCATTGAAAGACAGAGATGTATTGTTGCAAAGAAGAAAAAAATATTCTGTCTTTCAAAGATGTCAGCAGAATTTTCCTCTTCAGTTAGAGGACTTGATAAAGCTGACAGGGTATAGACCATTTAACGTGGTCTACGTCCTGCCCCAAACTTACCAGAAAGAAATTTCAGCCCAGTTTTATAGCAGTATATTTAATCTACTCTCTGACACAGCCTTAATGCTGGAAGCACTGAGATTCAAAATGCTGAATCTTAATGTTAAATTAGCTGCTATGGGGTTCTCAAATTGTGCTCTTGTGATTGGTGACTCAGAAACCTTCTCAGTGAGTCTAAAGAACAAATTTTTTTTTCCCCAATTTAAACAGTAGTGAGCAAGGAGTTACTAAGGAATGTGTGCCGGGGAAGGATCTTCTGCAGTCATCTTGTCAACTCAGAAAGGAAACCTTATACGAGCACTGCATTTTTAAATGCATATAATAGATGCTAGCACTCATCAGTTTGATAAACACTTTGTTACCTCTGAAATGGTGCTAATCTATTGCAGTGCTAGCAAGAAAGCTGCTAGGTCTAGAAATTTTGTCAGGATCATTTGGCTATTCACAGTTAGTGAGCTCCCACGCTGGGATTTCACAGCTGCTCTGTACTGGATGTGTTGGTAGCACACCATGATGCTAGGCAGCATTTTTCCCTCTGATTGTGTCTGCGTCTGCTCCTCTTTTCCTTGTGTGCCCCTTCCTAAATAGATATGCTGTTACTAAGCATCTCAAATAGTTGTGTGAACTTCACAGAGAGACATCTGAGGTGTTAACAAAACATTCATATTATATAGAATCTGTGTTTACATATTATTTTACTATGTTATACTACACTGTACCTCACTTCGTGGCCATGCTTGAGGCACATGCTCCATACCAAAACAAACATTCAAATGGCTTTGAGTTGGAAACCGACATCTGTAAGGAAAAGGAATTGTAATGTGATTTAATTGATTTATGTAATTGAAAACCAAAACAAACCACCACTGTTATGTACTATAAATGACTCCTTTTGTCTGCTACAAAATTTAATTTGTTTACATGCCCTGCAGCCATACTGAGAGAATAGAATAAATGACAACTCCTCTTTGGGCCTATTTGAGAAAGAGTCAGGAAAGGGAGGATGAGAGTGGCCAGAGGGTTATGAGAAGGAAGAGATGAGTGCTGAGATATAAAGCAGCCCAAGGGAAGATTACAAGTTCTCAGAAAAACAGATCAATAATGATATTAACTATGCAGCTGCAAATGCAACTATTTGCATTTTGAAAACATTTTTCCTACTACTGCACTATGCCCAGGGTCTAGAACACTCTCTGAAGTACATAAATCACCTTTGAAAGGGCAGTATTTTAATGAAAAGTCTAGATCCAAAGTATGCTGCTGTATTTTTCAGTATAGGACTACTAGAAACACCAGCTTACCTTCCCTCCTATTGATGGCTCAAGTAAGATGCAAGGATCTGAGACTGCTCCAGTTTACAAGTAACTCTCAAACAACTTCCCACTGATTCTGTCTCCTCCCTTTTCCCTTTTACCTCCCTAGACCTTTCACCCTTTGGTTCCCTTGGGAAAACCATGACGAATTTCCACCTGGAAATTTCAGTCTCAAGGTTAGGTAGTCCCGTTTTGTTGTTGTTTGATGGCCTTTCCTCTCCACCCTCTTTCTCTTCACCACATTGAGACTTTTGACAAGGTCAAACAATTAATCTTTGTTTCTATATTTATATCTGGGAAGCTCCCTTTATTAGCACGATAGCTTTTCAGATAGGACAGCTTGACAAAATCAGTAGATAAGAAAGCTCCTGCTAACAGAGACCTGGCCTGGTAAAATAAAACATATTTAAAAAAAAAAAATTAAAACATCCTGAGATGTTAATACAAAATAAGCACCCACTACACAGGTTTTTCTAACCATAGAATAAATGCTACTTAATGACTCCACAAAATAAAAGCTATCCTAGACAATGCTCTGTACATTATCTTGCCAGCTTATGAAACAGAAAGACACAAAGTGGCTGTGTTGTGTATTTTGCACTCAGGACTGCAGCGCAATTGTAAAGGCTAGCACCAAAGGAAGACACGAAGTGCAAACGCAATGAATGAGGGATGACTGAGTCAAAGAAATTCAATAAACATTAACTGGAAGGAATAAACTCAAGGGCCAATGAAAGCAGTCCTGTCTAGTTGAATACATTGGTTGAACATATTAGAAGATAAGTGAAAGACACAGACACAAAGAAAGGAAACCTGAATGCTTATAGTACTTACTGGCAATAAGATAATAAAGCGATCAAGCAGTAAGTTAGCAAGGAAATCCTGAAAAAGAGGGAGTTGCTGGAAACTAAAAATGGAAGTGAAGATGATGGGTTAAAAAATGGCTATTAAGTATTTGAAAGCAAGTACAAAAAATAGTAATGAAAATCTGTTCAGAAGGAAAAAAATACATCTACCAGCATGAGAGAGATAGAAAGCTATAGCAAGCTTTTTGTTCCTCCAAAGGACATATTTGTATGGTTGGGCTGTTGTTTTTTCTTTACTAAGAAGCCACAGCTTCAAAGGTAACTTTTTTTCCCCCTCTTTTCCTGCTTCGCCTTTCTGGCACAAGGAGAAATCTTTGCTTTCAAAATGCTGTTAGCCTTCAAGGGTGAATTGTCTCAATCTGTTTTTCCTTATTATTTATTTGAATTCTCACAGCAACTGACCTCCAAATGTAGTACAGGTAATAAAAGCTGTAATAACATCACCCATAAGCGTTTCTTTGCATTTGCATTAGTAAAGTGGATCCTAATAAGTTAGTAACATAAGAAGTTACTCCATGTCAGCCTCACGAAAAAAACTCAGAAATATGTACAACACAATAACCTCTAGATTAGAATCATGGTTTTGATCTGGTTGTCAAGTTGAGGGATTTCTCCTGTGCGCTACCAAGGGCCATTAAAATCTCTTTCCCACTTGTCCTTTTATCCCTGTGGAGATTCATTTGAAAATACCTTGATGACTCTTATCCACAAAACTTCCTTATCTAAGCATATATATGAATCACTTTGAAAGGAGCCACATTTCTCTTAGCAACCAAAGAATCAGTCTTAGCAACAAGACAGCTGGATAATTTTGTTTTCACATAGTTACTCGTGGACAGTACGTTCTGCTTTCTGCTTTCCCATGGCATTGCTGTTTCAGTATTAACTTAGTAAAGTGTAAGAAATGGTACAAATCAAACACTTGCTCATAGCAAAGACATCACTTGCAGGGCAAATGACGATCTTTCTACCTTTGATTCTATTTCCTTTAGGAGATAGTGCAAGAATAATGACTGCTGGAAAGCTCAAAATTCAAGTTTTCCCCATGACAGAACTACTACAAAGAAATGTGTGCAGACAGTTTGCAAAATCTTTATTTCCTTCACAGAAAGCACAGTGGAGAATCAAAGTATTAACTCTAAAGGCTCACATGTCAGCCTCTCTTAGCATCTGTTCATGTTGAGAACAGTTAGAAAGACTGGATATAAAGTGACTTTTAGATATATTTCCTATATTTTTTTAGCAAGGATAATTTTGGGAGAAATATTATAGTGGGGAAAACTGGGAACATCGGGGCAATCGCCATTTCGGTTATTACCTGGGATGATGTCTTTAGAGGACTGTTGGGGAAGCTTCCCAAGGAAGCAATGCTAAGATAGCATTTATGAACAGAGTAATGTTGTAGTAGTTTCCATCTCTCAATCCTGCATCTGTATGAGGAAATGAGTTACCATATGTATTTTGGTCATATTAAGAAATTCAAAGTACAGGTAGAAATAGTAAATGCCCTCGCATCTCACCCATGTTCCTTCTCTGTCTCCTCCTGTAGGGGCTGTTGGCATACTACATGCCGGTTTGATTCCCTTACTTGTATTCAAACTGAAGACTGAGTCTGATGAAATCCAGGAGCTAATCCTTGATACACTCTCCAACTGTCTGCATGTGGAGGCTTCTGAAGCTCTGGCAACTAGTGCCATCACTATCCTGAAGGAAAAGCTCACACACTCATCAGCAGCCATCAGAAGCAAAGCAGCTTGCGTCCTGTCAGAAATTAGGTAGAGATCTGTCTATAATACTTAAGCCCAAGAAAATACTCATTTCAGGAGTAAATCAATGTCATTAGTTTACAGTTCTGTTCCACTACACATTGAAGCTGTCACATTTCACATGTAAAGCAATATCAGCCTGAACACACACATAGGTAGAAGACTTCTAAAAATTGTAACTGCTATAAACCACTCAAGAAGATGTTGATCAGGAAATGTCATTCCTTCTATTTGTCTCTGGTATTGGCAGTGAAATCAGGATTTGTTCCTGGTACAGCACTGCTGAGAAAAAATTATTGCATAAGAAATCGTGCAAAAACAAGATTATGACCACTATTGCAGGTAGGGAGAAGCTCCCTCATTTTTTTGGACAACTGCTGCCTCTCAAAAAATTAAAAGGTCCTGGGAAATTTTCAGTGTGATTGAGGACAGAAATAGTTTTCTGACACAGGCTGCTGCATACGTCAGTGATGAATCAGAAAAAGCAATCTTTATATTAAATTTGTGTATCAAACACTGGATGAAAGGAACAGCTTAAGTCCACTGTCCTGCAATCACAAAATGTAATAACAGTGCTCAACAGATGTCTAGTTCAAGAAGGTCTGCAGATCATGCAGTTTACTTACCTATTAGCACAAAACATTTCCTCATGTCCTATAATAAAGCGAGGTCATATGGGAAAAGAAGGAGAGTATAGATAACATAAGTCATAGAAAGAAAGCAGAAATGCAATTAGAGTACGGACATCAGCTACATTCTAGGTCCCTGCAGTAGGCTGGGCCATGTTAAATACTCCCCTTGTTAGAGAGGCTAGAAAGAGAGAAAATTGACCTGGGAGAAGAACTAATTGCAGACCCCTAATTTAGCAGGTTTTAAAATCTGTATAGGGTTCAACAGACCACCAGCACACTTAATCCTACATCCTGTTACATGCTGCTGCCCATCAATCTCCAGTATACCACAGAAAGTAAAAAAAAATCCAAACATCACCTAAAAAAAGTTGTTAAGTCCTCACACATAGGTTAATATGATATCATCAGCATTGTACCAGCAAGGAGATTTAATAGACACGAGGCACAAACAGACATCCCCTTTCTTTCCTTTGTGGCTGGACAGTGGTGCTTGCCATCTGTCTAACAGTCAGAACATTGTGACTCCAAAGAGAACAGAGAGGACTGTGTCAGCACTGTTGTCATGAAATGAAGGAAGGCTGCAGGCGTCCAGGCATGGGGAGAAGCTGTGGGTAGCTGCATGGTTAGCAGACACATGAAAGCAACTTAGCCATCTTTTCTGCACAGTACTCATCCAGAGGGAAAAAGCGTGGTATGCGAAGAGATTATTCCTGTGCTGGTGAGCCTGCTGGAAGATACAGATCCTGAAGTCCAAGCTAGTGCAACAGGAGCACTGATGTTCGCTACTGTTAAACCTGCGGGTAAGAGAGGCAGTTAGGTTAGGATACTTTCTGAAAATCCTGTTCTAAGGCAATGCGGTAACAAAACTTTTGCCCCCACAAATCCTCAGTTTCTGATAGTGTTAAAGCTCTTCAAGAAACTGTAAGATGGGGACATTTCTTTATAACTGTCTCAAGCCACTACTGTTGCTCCCTGACAGTGTCAAGGGGGAGACAGTATATTTCACATCACTCACCTGAAGTAGGTCAACAAGTTATTCATCTACCCCGCCTGCATCATTTCCCTCCAGAGGGAAACATTTCCCATTCACGTCCAGACCACACAGAAATACACACACTCTGAATGACCAGTCCTCAACAGGGGCACACTGACTTCTGGGAACTCTTTTTGAGGTTAGAGGCAGTTTCTCTCTCACTTCTCACTGGGAAAAGAATGTGTATTAATAAGGTCTGTCGCTCTCCCAAGTAACTTACATGACACTGAAAACACTAACTGCTGAATTTTCAGTGTGATGAATGACTAGACGTTAAAAACTCAATAACAGCAGTTGTGTTTCAGTCCTCCTCTGCAACTGTCCCCCTGACTTCTAAAGACAACACAGGCCTGGATCTCAGTGTTTGAAGTGTCTTTAAAAATAATAGAATCGAGGATGTTCTTAAGGGCATCTAAATCCCCACATTCAAAAAACCCAGTTTATCTTATAATTTGGTACCTCATGTATCTTAGATAATTTGTTGCAAATTAAATAATAATGTGTAAGGCAGATAAAGTTAACTAAAAAGATCTATTTTCTTAAAAATAAATAGCTGGCAGCAAGCCTTGGTCTTCAAAAGAAAAGCATATCCTACCTCTTTGCACTGCACCCTCTGGGGCGCTCAGAGCTGTAGCTGGGCAGGGAATAGAAAGCAGCAGTTCAAAAGCACGTTGATTATATGTAATAACACATCTCAAAGACAGTTTATTTCTCTACAGGGAGATTCTCAGCCCTAGGTGCTGAAGCCATTCCACCTTTACTGAAGTTGGTTGCTGAGGAAACCAGCAAAGCCCGTCTGAGTGCAATCAAAACCCTCACCATGCTGGCTGAGCTACCAGAGGGCCGCAAGACACTGCTAGATCATACAGATACATTTCAGCAGTGTCTGAATGATCCCTGTGAGGCAGTAAAAAGAGCTGCCAAAATTGCCATCAGTGTCATCAAATGGAAACCTTTCTGAAGACAGTGACGTTTCGTAGAGATCTATTGCCCTCTGTTGTTGTCTGGCTGTAAAAGTTGCATGATTATATGAGACCTTCAAAAACAACTCTCTTCCTCGGTTACTCTGGATCAGTTCCTTCTGAGAAGTCATTTGTCAACGGTTTCACATCTATACTACAGGTCACGAGCAGAATAATGGGGAAAAAGAGAAGTTAGGAAGTCTAGAATTTTCCACTAGGAGTTATTTTCTGAGTTACCAAGATTTTCCTGTGATACAAGAAACCAATGCTTTTTGTTTTCTTCATCACGTTCTCTTCTTTTCCTTTTTTTAAACCTTAGCCTGTCAAACATTAATTAATAATTATATTAGAAAGAAAGGTTCATAATTAACCTCTTCAGCAGTCTTGTCTATGCTGAGTTTTGCTGCAAACATTAGTCGAACATGGAATTAGAACCATTTAGAGCATCATCACAGAAAAAGCAACAGCGATGCCATAGAAGGGTTTCCCCAAGAAAATTATGAGCTTTTCCCAGCCTAAAATACAACCAAGTACTTAGCAGCACCCTTCTAACATACGGAGTTGCTGACCAGACTTGCCAGCAGCGAATCTAGTGAAGAGGGACCCTGCTGCCCTGGGCTAAGAGCACCCCAGCCTAACCCTGTCCCTGTGACGAGATTTATCCATGTGATACTCCAATATCCCCAGCTAATGATTTCTCAAAGTAAGTTTTAGTACCGGCGCTCGCTTTACTCGGCAGCCCCTTCCGAGCACTGCTGCTGCTGTATGTGTCAGCAGCCTCACCCTCGGCCTTAGCTGCCGTGATGGCTCCTGTAGTATTAAGCTGGTGAGGATCTCAACAAGCAGGTTTTTCTCCTTCTGTGTGCTTGGATCCAGGCTCAGGGCTGCCATGTGCAGTTGTCCAAGCTTAGGGTAAAAGGAAAATAAGTCAGAAAGACTTTACCAGGGAAGCCCTTGGTAAGGCTCTGCTAGGGACCAACCCTGCTGCCTCTAAGAGAAGAGGGATCTGACCCCTCTCTGAAATTGGTTATGGTACGGAACAAAAGTGCCTCTGTGTTTGTGCTAGTACTTGGTATTTTGTAGTGTTGTACAGCTGTAATTTATCCTTTGAGTATAAAAACTAACAAATATAACAGAAGTGGAAGTGTTGTGCCAGAACTGAAGAGTTTTGCCATTGTAGCTCACTTTTGGGGGAGAATGAGGGGGCGGGAGGAAAGCTGACCCTAATGTTACAGTCCTGTCCAACAGGAGTTGGACAAGGCAGTCTCCCAGAGGTCCCTTTCCAGCCTCGCGTATTCTATGATTAACAGCTGTCTAAACAAAGAGATGAGGAGAGAACAGAGAACTGAAAATGCCAATTCCCTATTTTGGAAAAATGTGGTGGTTTGCATTTTTTTCTTTAAAAAGCTCAACAGTTTTTGTTTTTTTTAAAAAGAAACTTTTACTTCATAGAGTTGAGAATAACAGAGACAGTTCAAGCTGTTTGTAGAAGCCAACCTATCCAATGAGATATAAATTGCCTGAAAGAAAGAAGGTAGTTGCTGTGTTTAGAGCTGATGGGTAGTTGAAGTGACGGGAAGTTCAGCAGTGTTTTACTCATGGTGTAGTCAAGGCAGGTCACTACAGAGATGTTGCAAATTTCTCTGCCTGCAGTTGCAAATGTGCAATTTAAGAGACATAAGCAGAAGGCCCAGGCAAAGAAATAAAAGCAAGCTAGCAGGACAACTCCTGGCCATTCTCAGTGACCAAGAAAGGCGTGATAGTGCAGCTGGCTCAGCTTCACAGAGAGTCCTATTTGTTTTCACTCAGGCTTGGCTCTCACGTGGTATTTTTCTATCTAGAAGTTACCAAGTTGTAGCTACAAAGAAGCTGCATCATCTGTATAAAGGGGTTATTTGTCAGGGCTGCATTTCTATTGTGGAAACCCACTGTCACACTGCAAACCTACCCTTATACAAAGGGTAAACTTGTCCTGTAGGAGTGATCAAGGATAAAATATTTCTCTTCCATAACCTAACCAAAAGGCGAATTTCCTCTCCTGTAAAGATAGGATTTGAAGTATTGAGTCACTTGGATTAATCCCACCTGGGCAGGACCTTGGAGGAACTCTGCCTTTTAAGCACACTTTACATACATAAGGCACGCATACATAGCGTTGATGCCAGAGTGCATCCCAAGCAGCTTGATAACATGCTGAATGTTCAGGAAGGGCGAGGGAACCACAGAGAACGGTAGGCTCATCGGCACGTGCAAAACTTCTGTGGGAAAATGCAGTAACAATGATCATTTAGCTCAGTTCCAAACTTCTGTCACAGCCTTTCCAGGTAATTCAGGTATCACAATTCAAGGAGTTTGCAAAATAATTGGCTTGTTTAGAGATGGAAATAAGATCATTCAGACTGACCTGCTCTGACTAGAAAAAATCTAGCTGACTTGGACCTTAAGCACTGCATTCTGAGCATCTGCCTGATCATTGCTTTAAAGACAATATAAACTGTTTCCAAATAAGGCTCTATATGGTATCAATGTTCTTGTCTTACGTACATGCACAATATAAAAATGGACCAAAGTCTTAATTGAACTCTGAAGTACAGGTGAGAGTGGTACCGCTTCTACATGTCAGCTTTTCTCTCAGCAAGTCTTTGGCATTATTATATCTGACAAGACATTTCAATCACAACAGTAATTCCATTGGGCTATATTGACCAGGTATTGCCTATATAAACATTGGAATGCAAAGACTGCATATAGAACAGCCATGAACCATTATTAATTATTTTTTTTACTTATAAAGCTGCATTTACTGATGAAAAGGTTGCAGATATTATAATTCAAATTCATATGCTCTGGCGTGGTGCAGTTTGCTGCAATTTACTGGAAGGACTGCAGATGATAAACATTTGCAGGAGCACAGCACAACGTATCACCACAGTGTCAGGGTTACACAGCCTGTGTGAAGCAAAGGATGCTACAGAGATCACGAGCTAGTGCAGAAATAATCCTATTTGTTGCAGAACGCTCTTTTGTAATCTGTGGCATTTCCAGAGCTGTATTATCTTGGTGTCCAAACATTTGGTGCCTCATACTGGGTTACACTGCAGGAGGCCAGTGCAGGAGTGCACAGCACAAGCACGCGACGTTTGACAAGGGAAGGTGCACAGATCTACCTGATATCACAGAGAAATATCACACTATCTCCTCTGTAATCCTGACCATACGGAACCTGAATTAAGATCTAAGGTTTTATTCTACAAAATCATTTTTCAGGGTATATTAAAACACAACACGTAATAGCTTCCACAGTAATATGTTGATTCCTAAATCTCCTTCCTAAAATGAGTTTCTCAGCCACAATCCGACACCTGAAATGACCCTTCACATTCTTCATAAAGACCTTTGAGCTCTCAAATATAATTTAAATCAGTCAATAGGTAAAATCCCTAACTTGATGTGGGGTTTTTTTCCTCCAGGAAAATGAAGACACACTTTCTTTTTGTTATTTTGCAGGAAAAAACATACCCTGTTTTATTAGAAGACACAACAAAAAAGGAAGAAATATAATTCTATAAGGCTTATACTATAGGCCACCCATATATTTATTAACAAGGCATAAAACCAGCATGTAGATATCAACATGATCTACCAATGTTGTTACTGAGTTGTCTAGTAATTTTTTAGGGTATGTTTCAGTGTATTTCTGAATTCCGCTATTAAAACAGTGACTGTAAGATGGGAGATTACAGCTCTGAAATAGTAGTTGGGAAATCAAAGGAATCAAGAATAAGTCCTTGAAAAAGTTTTCACAAATAGAGAAACTGATGGCAAAAAAAAGGAAATATCCAAGTTGGCCCAAAATACATGGAGGAGAGACAAAAACCAACCCAGCAGCACGAACAGAAATTGTAGATTAAAAAGAATTGAGTAGAGAATATACAGCACAAGCCTGGATTTTTATGTTGGGAATTCTCAGTACTCTTACTCAAACTGCCTTTGATTCTGTAATTTAGCAAATAATCATTTAATTAATTTTCATAAATCCTTATGATTAAGGATTTTCTTCTGAGGTACACCAAGTCTTGAAACAAAGGAGAACAAGATGTACTGAAGTTACAGTAACAGTGATTTATAGATCAGGCTGGAGTTCAGCCAAGATATGCTTTGGCCTTAGCAGTATTTTGACTTCTGTCAGTTACTAGTTAACTGCTGAGTACAGTGTTGCCCTTAAGACCGTGCACAAAACAAAAAAATGCATCCTTAAAGTCTTCTTGTACTGACATTCTGATGAAAAGAAAAGGTCACCTGTCCTAGCAAGTCCAAGGGCAGGAGCAGTTCAGGTCATGCTTCCCATGAACTTCACCAACAAGATGACAATGCTGATGCTACATGATGCTAAATGGGAACCTGCAGTATTGATGGTTTTCTTTGGGCATTCTCTCCTTCCTCAAATTAGGACATGTTTTCTGACCCATGCCACAGATTTCATCCTAGAGACATGCTCGAGGGCTCTGCCATTGTCTTGGTATTGAACGTTCATTCAACATGCAGCTAAGGACCAGGGGAAGTACTGAAATGTTAACGCATATGGGGAGAGCCTTGGCTAGCTGTAGCTAACTTCCCACTTTGGAATGAGACACAATGGCTCCTGATTTGTGAGGCTAGGAAATTAATTAGCACTCTAGGTATCAGTAAAACAATTAGCTGGATCAAAGAAACACAGCTGATGAATGCTTCCCCTTGGACTGACTTAGCTTTCAGTCAAGTATACTCCATAATAAAGCTGCCACAGACTTGGTCAAGGAAACACTAAAAATCCTTTTGAATTGCTTCATACACATTACAAATACTTAAATTAACATGTCAGGATCTGGCACTCTTCATACACTATAATTAATCTCATTGTTTCAAAAGAAATGCTGTGTGTACAGCAAGTCTCTGGTTTTAGCACTATGTGCTCCACAGCGCTCTGTGCTACAATGACATTAGCACCATTAGATTTTTGACATCAATGAAAAATGATTTATCTTTTTAGCTTGAAGCCAACAATGACATAATTAACGTGGTCCTAGGTCAATGCTGAAATTAATGCAGTTACACTCTGCACAGACCAAGTTTTCAAATCAGCTGCCTAACAGTTCTCCACGATATCAGAAGACAAGAGAGCTGCATTCATGGGAAACAAGACCTCCTCATATAAACCCTGTGTCCCACCCAGACAGAGCTCATTTTGAATGCACAAAGGTTTACATTAGTTTTTTCTAACCGCTTCCAGAAGATTAAGACTATTACAGCTCTTTGTTCTTACAACTACAAACTCACTTCCCTGTCCCCATTTGCTTTCAGAAGTTCACGAGTTGGAAACCATCCTGTCATGCTCTAGAAAGTGGCAGCTTTTAATTCTGTCTCTTCATGTTCCAAAGCAGAGAGTATTTTTGCTTCCCACCACTACGTTTTCTATTTTTAAAATAATAATCATATTAAAAATGCATAGAAGTGAGAGATTTGTCTAAGAACAAAATAAAGATTCTGGGAAAGTCAAATTTGGCTAATTATATTAAACCAGAAAAGCAGAATATCTTTTCTGTGGCTACACACAAAACTAACAGGCTGAAAAGTTCAAGCGCCGGAGCTATTCTTAACAGGACAAAATTTGCAATTTCAATGAACGAAGACCGTTCTGAGAATTTGTTTAGATACTTTGAATACAAGCAAAGTTGTTGAAGTCATAGGCCCTGATACCGTAAATAAAAATGCTGCACAGAGTAAGAATGGCTCATGCTTACCTCAGCTTGAAGTTCTTCCAGGTACCTTCAGAAAAGTAGAGGAGCTGCTGGTACAGGCAGGCAGAGCTGCTCTAGCCTTCAGCGCTGCCAGGTGAGGAGAGGGTGGACACAAGAGCTCCAGGGGAATTCCTTTTCACAGCTTCCCATGATAGGTAACAAGACTGAGTGTTCCTCGGGCAGGACAAAAAAAAAAGCAACCTATTTTGTTAATAAGAAGGGTAATCACCTGAGGCACTCGTTATACTGTCTGTCATCAGAACAGCTAGCAGAGATCGGAGGGAGTGTGCGTTCACTCCATCTAGCTCTCTAGCATAGACCTGCGATGCACACTCCGTGAAAAAATACCATGAATCATTAAGTAAAAAACGGGGTGTTTTTACATTTCTTATCTTTCTCAATGATGTGTCGCCCTCTGTGGTTAAATCAGTGATACTGTAGTTTAAGTCAAACAGAAGGGAAGCTCTCCCTAATCACTGCTCTCTTCCCTCGCTTTCTCGCTACCACATAGTAACACCACAGGTGCAGGACACAGACACCTGCAGCTAGGACACAGGAGCATTACATAAATTTTAAAAACCTGGCAGCCTCCCTTAGAAGAGCTTTGCTGTGACCCCACGGCTTGTGAACAACCCTTGTCTGCACAGTGTGACAGTCTGGCCCCAGGAACATCACCTTTAAACTCTCCAGCTCAAGGCTTCAAACCAGTGAATTCAAGTGGTCTCCAAAGACAATAACTAAGGCTCTGTAGCTTTTCTGCCAAATGCCAGTCACCATTGGTGATGCATGTATTTATCATTCTACTTTACTCCTCATCTTTGTGTCAGCTTTTACTTCATATAAACATTCCTAATTTGGGCAATTAAGAAAGTGATCTGAGCAGTTGAGCCAATTGGCAGTCACAGCTGCTGATGGTACTCTGATCACAATGGCCACTTGCACCTGAAGAATTCAGCCTTGTGCTATATCCTAATTCACCATGGGCTGACATTTTGGTTAAAACCAAACCCTGGTTGCTGCAGAAGTACTCCAAATTAAGCCACAGACCTTTCCTGCCCCAGAATTTCAGTGCATAAGCTTTTTCAATAACAAATAAGCATAAAACCAAATTCTGAGTTCTAAGAACAGTGTTCTTGTGACCATCAATATGATGATGCGAGAAACTTGGATACATTTGTTATGGGGTGACACAGAAAAATGAAAACATAAATGAAGCATGGTTACCCTTTGTCAGGACTTGGCCTGAAATTACGTAGTTATCCTTAAATGGAAGTTCCGACTTGTTTAGTGTGTGCTCTTTATGGATCAGTGTTATAATTGCCTTACAGTACTACTAGGTGAATTTTTAAATTTTATTGTATTTTATTTTGTGCAGTTAATTTGAAGTAATTAAGTATCTCTAACTAAAGTCCACTAAAATAAGCTGTAACCCTGTATCCTACTTGAGAGAATAAGCTGGGATGTCTCAGGATCGCCTGAAACAGTTGTACTGTGCTGTACAGGCCATGCACATCCATTGTGCTATTAGCCAGAGGTATGTCTGGGGCCTCTCCACAAACCAGCAGCATTTCAAACATGGGGAAGAAGCATGTGCTCACTGTTCCCGTTTCTAAAGCATGAGAATGCCCAGGACAGTGTGAGCTTCTTTTCAGGTTTTGTCTGACAGTGTCACACAACAGTAGCTGCCACACGGGCAGAGTTCCCCTGAGAACTGAAAAAAGGTCACTCTCTTCCTCAAGATCATGAAACTCCCCTTGAATGCAATAGCCACCAACTGAGGTAGCATTTAACCGTTAATCTAAACACAAAGTTCTATCAGCTGTCCACAATATCAGGCAATTTTTCTATGAAATTCTACAAAATTAGAGAGGTACTCTAAGCAGCAGCCAAACTTTATGTATACATTCGATCTACAACATCCAGTTTTCAGACTGGAATGAAAACAGGTTGCTGAGGACAAACAGTGAATGTCCCTGGGAAACTGAGTTAGTTTTGCAAAATTCTTTAATCCTGGGAAGGAAAATGAAGTGACAGTGCCTGATTAACCAAGAGGCCGTATAAAGGTTGCTCAGCCTCCCAGCAAACCATTTGTGCTATTTCTTTATCTAAATGGCTGTATAATTCCACCATATTTTTCTTTTTGTAACAGAACATGACAAAGAGGGATCTGGGCAATCCCCATTAAAGTCTTGTTTGCCTGTCACACATTACTACTACCCAGAGCCAAAACCTAGACAGAAAATTAAGTTTGTCTCCCATCATATTACATAAAAATCCCACCATTCTGTGAACACCAAATACTTCAAAATATACAAATACTTTAATACATACAAGTCTTCATAGCCCATTAAATATAATTAATACCATGGTCTTTAAAACACTCTTTTCACTGTAAGAAAAATTTTTGCACTGGTATTTATACGTATTGATTTGGCCTAAGCAAAACCTTTCAGTATACTGCAGGGATTACACTGAAGAGCAGCAATTCTACTAGAATCCAGAGCGTTCTGGTTTAGATCCAAATGAAGAAAAGGTACTGTCAGAAAATGATGCAGTGAGTGATTAAAGCTGCAGGAGCTAGCAGCAGCGTGGCGTAGCACACACAGAGGGACTACACAGGCTTTGTACTTCAATGCACTTATTGCAAGTCTGGTGCATCTTGGTGTAGAGTTGCACTGAAATGCTTTGAGACAACGCAGCATCCCATGATAGGTGTGCAACAGGAACAAGGAATTGTGGTGCAGCTCAACTACAGCAGTGTCTTGGTTCCCCAGGAAGCTGAATTACATGATAAGAAGGTCTATTGCTTTTTGCTTTGAAGTGTTAAATCTATCTTTTCCAGTATCTCCAGCTGGTATCAAACTTACCAAGTGGAGACAATCAGACTGGTTTAGCTGATATCCCACAGCTGTGACTATTCTCCTTCATGAACTGTTAACTCATACTGTCACACAGCATGAATTCCATTTCACAATTAAATCCTCAGAAGAAAGATGACAGCTTTGCAGAAAAGCAGTACAGAGCCCTCAAATGTGCTTGAAAGAAAAATGCACACCCGGCATTCCGATGCTTTGAACTTCTAACCATGTGCGTGGATTGTTCTGTAGTACAGTCCGTAGGCGATACATTGACACCAACCCCACCAGGAAGAAAGAGGTCCTAGTAACTGCGTGCAGACATTCACTTTGACATACCAAGATGGGAATTGATCAGTAAGAAATAAATATATATACACACACACATACATATGTATTTCAAATATATATAATATATATAGTGCATATATATAATCTATTGCGTGTGTATATATAATATATGTGTTTTGTATAAAAAAGCTTCACATTCAAGTAACGATACATATTAAAATATAAAGAGAGGGGGACCTTTTAAAGTTAACCTTAAACAGAGAACCTATCGTAAGCAGAATTCTTATTAGGATCATTGAGACAAGTTTTCCCTAATTTCAAAATGCAATCAACTGAGATGGTTAGTGTTCTGCTGATTACTGAGAAACACAATCCAATGAAAAGCGAGGAAAAGGGGAAAAAAGTGATAATGTTAAGTTAGATATAGTGTCAAATACATCAAATATACATAAATCCTTTACGTAAGATACCTCATGCTTGGAGGGAACAAAAGTGATTTTTTAATTTGCATTCATATGATCCCTCAGTTGTTGTGGGGGTTTTGTAATCAAATTATCGTATCCAAAGGAAAAAGGAATTTGAATGAAGAGAAGAAGAAGGGTTAAAAATCAAACTAGTATCATCAACCCTAAAAGGTAGTTCACAAACCCTGGTATGAAATACGGCTCATGCAGCCTTGTTCTGAACCTAAAATATGAAATGTATCACAAGTAGAGAGACTATTGGATGGAAATCCTGAACTTCAATTATCCCCGGATTGATTCAACATCTAAACACAAATTCTCTCTCTTGAAATCCCAGTAGCCTTCATCTTTAAATTGTTGAAATTATGGTCACAAAATCAGCGAGAAAATCACCCTGATTTTTTTCCAAATGTAGACAATGAAAATACTAAGTGTATCTAACTGTAAATCTACCCATCATTGGGTTTGCTTGACAATACAGTACAATTTCAGAAATGTAATCAGAGGTTTATGCAAAGAAGGCATGGCAAAATACAGCCACAGCCAACAGGATGATGCCATTGATATTCACAACATTTCTCCAAAGTGGCACTTCGCTTGTGTCTGTCAATTTCTTCTTCAGTGCTTCTTCTTCCTCCTTGCTCAGTTTGGGTCCTTTTTGTTGATCTAAGCCACAGAACCAGTTGTACGCTTTCCTAAAGCATCCCGGTTCTTCTTCACTTTCCTCATTAACTGGAAGGAATAACACACTGGTCATGAAATGTAAGCATGGGCCACTGCATGTGCTAGAATATCTCTGTGACTAAAGACATTCATATATTTAATATAGCAGTTCTGATTTACGGTTACAGTTACGTGGAAACATTTCAGTACAAGGCAGTACCAGAAACAAGTTAATATCATGTTTTCACAGCTCACCTGGAAAAAGAGTGATTTTCTACATGCTGCAAGAGAGCCTTCTGCAGAAGACACTTGCGCCTTTTGCAGCCTACAGACTTGGTCTGGTATCACAAAAGCAAACCATGCTGCAAACTCTAACTCCATTTTTTCAATACTTTCTACACTTTTAATTAAAAGACAAATAAATTAATTTGAAGATACTTATGAAAAGGAACTTGGAAGCAGAACCAGAAACCCAGCAAAGAGGGGAGGTGGGTTTACCCAGATGGATGTCTGGCAATTTGCTGTCATGGCACTTTGCACCAGATCCTTGGTCCTTCAATCCTGGCCACCACCCACTATTTCCCAGTGAATTCTCATCGTTTCACTCCAGGTGCTAGAGTCGCATGCAGTTCTGCCAGTGCACACCACCTCAGACCTAAAGCATCTCCATTGCTTTAGTCCCAGAGCTGCTACCTAGCTACCTAGAGAACAAGATTTTCTCCCTTCAAACCCACTTCACTTCTGATTTACACTAAGCTTGATAGATTGGTAAAAGGCAGTTTACTAGCCATTAAAATATGCGGGGTTTGAGGCTTTGTTGTTGGCAGGGAGGGAGGATGTCTTTGAATAACAAGCATGTTTCTTCAGGAATGAAATAGGAATACTCAAATATATTGATAGAATCTGTAGATATTCAACAGTTACCTGATTCCTCATCTTTTTCATCAGCTTTGTCCTGCTCCTCATCTGCATCAAGATCAATACGTTCTTCTTTGCTGTTCCGCAAAGACCAGCACAAGCGGTAAAGCTGCCACAAAACAAAATGAGCGTATAAATCTACAGCCTTACCACACAGAGACAAATCAGTCTGGCCAGTACATGAACAAGCTGTAAGACCGTGGCACCCCAAACATCTGTTTGGTCAATGTCTAAGATTATTAGGAGTCACTGAAGATTTGTGACAGATAAATGAAGACTATTTCCTTTGCTTTCTTGCAAGGACTATATGATGTGGGTAGCTGGAATGTCAGGAGGTGATATACCAAGTACCAGTGTTTCAAACTAGTGGTTTCATTGGGTTCCTTTTCTTGAGGAGCAGGACTGCAATATTACTCACATGTACATCAGGAATGGGCTTAGTCATGAAGGAGACTCCCAGGATGACGATGGCGGAAACCCCAAAAAGAATCATCGCAAAATAAAGGTAGTGAATCCCACAGATGATGAATGGGCAGTTGGAAGGGTTCACACAGCTGCCAGTTCCATAGGCAAACTCTGCAATCATCCTACTGAGTCCAGCTAGCAGCCCAACCATCAGGCCCCAGAAGGCACCCTGCAGACAAGGTGACAGAAGTTATCAAAATGAGTAAGCTCTGAGCTCTGAATAGTCACTGGAGGAAACACGGAAGTAGTTATGTGTGACATTGGCTTTGGCACATGGGTTTTAACCCACATACTTTCAGCAACTGTATTCACAGCTCAGTGTATTAATACAGCTGAAACGGATGATGATCAACAGCTCAGAGAAGGAATATGGAGGACACCTTAACCAGCTCATTTCTCAAAGTTCATCTGTCTCCAGACAACACACTCCTTATACAGGACAGGCTCCAGCCACAGACTACATATCCCAGGTGTTGTTCTCACGTCTTTTTATCCTTGAGGGCTAAATCCATGATGGTTCTAGCATGACAGAACCAGCTAGCAAGTGTGTGTCATTCCTCCTGGAATACGTATCTGGTTTATCTTCTAATGACCCTATTAGTAATTAGTGAAAAGTTTATTCTCGATACTTTTGGTGGATATTTTGCTGCTAGATATGTATTACTCTAGCCCAGAGTATAAAAGAAGCATAGGTATGTCAGGGCACAAACTGAAATATGGGAAATTCTGTTTAAAGGTAAATTTTGTTTGTTTTACTGTGAGGGGCATTGAACATTGGAACAGGTTGCCTAGAGACATTGTGGAGTCTTCATCCCTGGAGATATTCAAAACCCAGCGGGACAAGGAACTGAGCATCCTGCTCTTGTTAGCCCTACTTTGAGGGGGGGTGGGTGGGTTTGCACTATTCCAGAGGTGCCTTCCAATCTCAGCTGTTCTCTGAATTTGTGAAGTTGAAAAACTAATGGTGGTAACACACATTTATAAATCCTGATTAAAAAATATTCTAGGTTTAATGCCGGGTTTAAGAACAAAACCATTTTAATTATTCAGTGGTCAAAGTTACAAAAAGGCTTTGGAGTAGGACAAGATAGTTAATCCCATTTCTGGCAGAAAGAAGACTGATTCTGAGCAAGAAACGCTGATAAAATATACAAGTAATTACAATATTGGAGTTTATCTTATGCAAGGCTCCAATTCTCAGAAGCTTTGACTCTTGTCTTCCTTATTTACCCAAATTTAAATTGTGCAACATACACAAACCCCCAAAGACTATACTGAATTCTTACTCAGGTAAAATTCCAGCTAAAGCCAATGACAGGTTTCCATGAAGGACACAAAGATTTAATCCATCTGTGAGACTTAGCCATATTGGGATAGGAAATGAAACATCCCTTGTGTATAAAACAGGCTTTTCTCGAATATACGCACAAATAACCACCAAACTGGTCTCAAGAGAAAATAGTGAGAAGAAAGTTTAAGTGATATTCAAAACCCTTCTCTCTCTCTCTCTAGGTTTTCGCATTGAACTCATCCTCCTTGGAGCAAACCTGAGCAATAGGAAAGTATTGATATTCCCAGTATTATAGAAAGGAAACTGAATTCCTGAATATTGAGTTTTCAGAATGTCTGAAACCCCTGTTACCATGACTGGCCTGTGGTCCCATCAAAGCGTGTGACAGCCCTCAGGGCTTCTGAGTTATTTACTAAGGCTTAAGTACGATATTTCTCAGTCCACTGCTCTATGAATCAAAATCAGCGATTCCCAGGCTGGGAAACAATGTGTGAAAAAACAGTATGTTTATTTAAAAGAGCATTGACGAAATATATAGTGGTGAAGAGGATGGTGAAAGGTGGTATGTTTAGTAAAGCAGGTTGGTGACTAGTATCTTAAAAGATTACTTGCAAATATGCCTCCATAGATTATCCATTTGACACAGTTCTTGGCAAAGAAATAGATAAGCTAGGTTTCAGAGATGTCTAGGAATTCCTAGGTGGCCGTTTATTTATCAGATTAGCAAAGAACTTTTTCAAACTCATCTCTGAAACCTCAGGCCCTGGGATATGGAAACACAAAATCATCCCTGGGCTACAGCAGGATTAAAATAAAAATGAAGAAGTTGCTAATAAAAGACACTGAAACAAAAAAGCAGTTCTCCCAGTGCCTGAAGGAACATGCAGCGTACCTGTTTCCAAATTTGTACTTACCTCCTCATTGACCCGCTTGCAGAAGACGGCAAGCAGGAAGACAGCAGCAATGGGAGGTCCCAGGTAGCTAGTAACTGACTGAATATAATCGAAGAGCTGCCCACTTTGAGCTGACTGCACCACAGGAACCCAGGCAATGCTGATGCCAATTAAAAGTAACATAAATGCCCTGTAAACATAGCCAGATATTCAATTAGCCATCTGCTTAGAAGTATCTATTAGAAAGAAGCAGCAGCAATTAATCAATAATTTAAATGTCCATTTTGTATTTCAACCAGCAAGATCAATTATAATGGCCAATCACCATTGAACAAACAAAAGAAATCCAAGTTAGATAATGTGTCTGTCAAATATCGGTCAGCATACAGCTAAACATGCAGTCAAAACACAGAAAATCATTTTTCCTTTGCTTGTTAAGTCTAGAGACAAATCAATATCAGATCAACTAGAAGAACCAGCTCACCAGCGCTGTAGTATGGGGTAGCATAAAGCCTGTGAAGATTTTTAAATAGTTCCCTTTGAATAGCAGTAGGAAGTGCTGAGAATTAGATCAGCTACTTCATGCACCACGGCCAAATAAATTGGAAGCACAGTCTTTTTTTGTTTTTCCACAAGGGAAGCGTGCGGTGGGACAGCCTGTCTGGCCACAGGAGGCCACTGCTTCCACTGCCCGCGCCCTGCAAAAGCGGGGTTTCACCCAGGCTCTCAGTGCTTCTTTTGGAGGGCTGCAGGCTGCCGTGCAGCCAGTGCTCGCTTCTCGGCGGCACTCACCTTCCAGCTAACATGAGCTCCTTCTCAGATGGTCGCGACCGAATTTTGGTGTAAATGTCCATAGTGAACAAAGTACTAGCACTGTTAAAAATGGAAGTCAGGGAGCTCATAAGGGAGGCCAACATGACTGACAACATCAGACCCCGCAGACCTGAAATACAAAGATAGGCGAACTGGGATGAGCATTCCATGAAGAGTCGCAGCACGTGGCACCACCCACAGTGCTGTCTGACCCTTTCCAGCCAGCCCGCTAGAAGGGTGTCTGGCATATTTATGTGCTGATGCCTGCCTGATGTTCTCTTGCAATGCAGACTAAGTCTGCTGAGCTTTGGAAAAGCTATTTACAGCAGTAACAGGGCAACTCTTGAGCTTTTAGAACATAGGTACTTCTTTTGTGAATCCTGTCTGATTAAATGCTGAAATAAAAAGAAAAAAATACTAAGCAGACTTTCCCCAACAGTTACAAAAATAATTTCTCTTGTTTGCAGGCAAGTGCTCACTTGCTTGCAGTATATTTGCAAACCACCTGTTTGGGAAAAAAAAAAAAAAAGTTTCTCTTACTGTTTGAAAATCAGAGTAAGGCACTTTTCCAGATGGTATGACCTAGTCAACACAGTATGGGGAATTACTGTAGCATTTGAGTAATACTATGCACAACAGTTATAATATGATGGTTAAGTACTAAAGATACCAAGGAAGTACCATGGTCTGTATAATATCATAATCTGTCTTTCCAGCCTGATGAACTAGCTGTGTGGTTTTCTGCAGAAATTTATCTTCTGTGTATACATTGTCCTCTCCAGAGCGGTACCTTATTTTCTCACTGAACAGGTGTCCTATGCGACAGTGTGTATGTAGAATATTTTCCTCTCACCTCAGTGGGTTTAGCAGGACTGCAGGTGTATGCCTCCAACTCAGAAATCAGAAACAGAGACAGTCTTTTCTAAATCATTGGCAAAGTAGGTTATTTTTTACCTTCACAGAAAAGGAGCTCAGTTACCATTTCATCACCCAGTATTTGCCAGCTAAGAGCTGATGTCACCATGTAGCTATTCTAGACCTACAGCTACAACTAATACAGACTACCCATTTGATTAATAGTACCTAGTTCTAGCAAGAATTTTTGAACTAAGTATGGGACTTGGGTTCCCTCTATCACCTGTTTTTGCCATCTGGCAGCATCGCCTTTCCTAAAACAAACAAATAGACAGACAGTGTCTTACCATCTGGCATAAGCTCTACTACTAGTTTTGGATAAGCAATATTTGTACAGCCAACTGCAGTGCCACAGTACTGCTGACAGACTTCAGGCACAACACAAGCCACCACATCTGAGGAGAGAATAATGAGACAGGGTTAGAGAAGGTCATACAAACAACAGATTGCTCCTAAACTACTAAGGCTTCTAAAATTTATCTCTGTGTCAAACCACTGGATTGACATGCTTGATATCATCCTTAGGTCTGTTGGCAGGGAGGAAGGTGATTCTAAGCCTCTACCCTTCCTTTCATTTCTAAAAGCATATTGAAAAGTGCTACAGGTAAAAAAAAGATAAATATTTCAGCATTAATTTGTCAGACCAGAACTGAACAACATAGACAGTAAGTTGAAAAACAAGAAGAGGAACACAAGACGCCTCCTCCTTCAACCTGAACATCTCTCCTCTGGCTGCTGCTAAACATACCGATGGTTAGAAAGAAGGATGATTGGCATCTCCCCCACACTGCACCTGGGACCCAAAATGGCCCAAAATATTGCTGTCTGTGACTCTTCCTCTGCATGCCAGCACAGTATCAGTCCCAGACAGCATTTTCCATTCATTCAGCCAGAGCGGGGCTGTAACAGACAGACAACTGGGAAGGGACACTGGAATTTCTCTCCCCTAAAATAGACAGCAATAGCATTAGCAGAAAGAGGGAAAAGAGGAAGGGAAGACCTGTGGCTTCAGTGTAGTTAGGTTTTGTGCATACATGCGTCTGGACAATTTGGATGACGATGACAATCTAACAGGTATTTTGGAAGGGACAGAGAACAGGAAATTGAGAGAGATTGACAGTAAAATACAAGCAGCAAGAAGAAATTTGCATTTCTGTATACACATGCATACCTGTATACAAAATTCGGCTGATCATTCCAGGCATCACTATAATAAACATGGGCAAGAGTTTCAGGTAGCCACACATGATACAACCAGCCTTCACATGGGACATGTTCTTGCCAGAGAGACATCTTTGGACAATAACCTGTCAATGAGACATGGCAAACATGCATGACTCAACCACGAACAGCATTTCCATGAACACACCATGCCAAGTTCCAGACACCTGGTACTTCTTAACCTCTGTGATAGTGAAAAACCCTATTTACCATTTCTGTCACTAGGAAGAATAACAACTACATGAAAAACAAAGGATATATTTGAAATAAGCCAAGGAAAATATTTATCCAGTGGATGTTTAAAAGGTAAGACTTTTTGTCACAAGATGTTCTTAAAGTAGACAGAGTAAAAAGCCAAAAAGGAATAAAATATTTACCTGAGGAATAGATTCAATTACATTGGGGTTTTTGTTAATTTGTTTACTAATTGTGAAGATTATCTTTCTCACAATTCAGCATGCAGGTAGATCACTTGCTAGAGGTTGGACACATTCACATGCCGCAGTGACAGGAGCACACTTTCCTCTACTCCTGTCAGTGTGACCTCTCAGGGAAACTGGATGGTAGATTTTAGGGAGCAGGAAGGAGGACTGGGGAAGAGTCTCCAGACTGCAAGACCCATCACATAAAGAACATCTTCCCAAGACTGTGCATGCGAAGATGAAAGCCGCACAAATATGAAACAAACTATTACTGAATGGGGAATAATACCTAGAGCCAGTCTATCAAGTATCATGTGATGCATGGTTTCCTAAGTAAATGTTCACATTACAGCCTCTCTGTCTTTTTACACATGGTCACATACAGGAATTATACCCAGTATCTGCTGGGCACAGTGTATAAGAAGAATTGAAAGAACATCCGTTCCATTTTCTTATATGTGAAAGGGGTTTAGAAACCAGAAACTGAAAAGTTACTGACCACTCTTGAAATAACTGCCATTTTTGTGACCCAGCTTTGAATTACAGTGGGGGAAGAGCACCCCTAGATCACACTAGATTGCAGAGTTTTGTGTTTGGCATTTCCAAGGCATGTGGCTTCCACCCTACCTGATCGGTGCACCAGTACCACAAAGCAATGATGCTCAAACCAAAGACGAGCCCTGGCCATGGCAAATCTCCAGTGACGGCATCTCGGAAGATGTGAAAGGCATCCTGCCGAGGAGTGTAGCATTCTGAATTAATTGTAATATTCCCATAGGAGATATTGGATGGAATTGATTCCATGTACTTCTTCATGAAAGCATCATACCCCCCTACTTCAACAAATGCTGAAAAATAGAAAGTAAAAGTAGTAATAAAATATTTAATACTGAAATCTCAAATAGAGCTAAAGAAAGTGAGAAGAAAAACCTCCTTAGTATGGATGTAAAAAACCCCTAGCCAGTATATATCAACATTTCCAGAAAACAGTACACAGTGTTTTGTAAGTATCCACCCACTCTAAGTGCCGAAGTGACCTTTATTTTTAGGTTTCTGTTCAACTCACAAATGTTGGTTTAGGCTCCCCTGTCTCAACATCTCTTCTACATGCCTTGCCAAGAAGTGAGATGAAGATACATTATTTCCACATATTGTTAACCTAGGGAGAACCTAAGGCAGGGTCTTACCAGGTCAGGTCAGTCTGGAGTTATTTCGGTTGTAACAATGGTGGAAACATTTAATTTCAGTGAAAGAGCTAGCTAGAGGAAAACCAAGCGCTGAGGAACGGGAAGGATAACAAAGACACTACAGATTCATGGAATCTTGTCGCTACATTCTTTCTTATGATCCTTTCCTATTAATCCTGTTTCACAGCATGATTTCCGTTGTAAAATGCATATGGTCTTCTGGACACACACGTTGTCCTATTCATAAGCATTCAGTTTGTATCTTTTGTCCAGCAACGTAATGACATCCACAGATCAACTACAAGCTTTACTTAAAACGCTAATGTGTTAGGGTTGATTTAACACAAGCTAGCAGCTAGAAACAAGGGAAAACCATGCAATGTGACCAATAGCTCTTCACTTTGAATCAGAAATTTTCATGCATAAACATCTGAATATCTATGAAATCATGATCTTCTTAAAACAAGATACTCTCTGAACTTAAGAGTATCATCATCACCTGCAAACAATTCTGCTTTTACCTCATTAGCCATCACAAGTCCTATTCTGTCATGGGATGCTACATATTATGTCACATATTCAACAGTGCTTTGGAGATGGAGTTACTAAAAGGTTTGGCAATACGCCTATTCTTTGGAAACATGTCTGTTTTCTTCCCTGATAAACAGGTATATGAACCAAAACCTGCTGGTTAAGAAAACAGAGTTGCACACTGCAGGATCCACTTCCATAGCCACTGTGGGATTTGTAGTTGAACATTCCAGTTTAATTCATCTGATTTACTTACCAAATCCCATGAGAATAAAGGATCCCACTACCATGATAAATGTTTGTAAGGTGTCAGTGTAAATCACAGCTGCAAGGCCACCTAATGGCAAAGAAAAGTCAAGACAAATAGGTTAGCCCCTCTGCAAATGCCTCAGTGGAAATACTTTTTTTTTTTTACTTTTCTCACCACCTCTCTCTTTCAAAGAAAGACCATTGTAAATATTTCCCCTTTCAGGTTTTCATTTCTCCCTTCTTACCCACCTCCCCTCCTCTCTTTTTTCTGGCTCCCCCAACTTTTTTGACGTATCAGACTGCTCTGCAGACTCACCCGTGATGGTGTAAAGAGCAGTAATAGCAAGCAGGATGATTATGGCCAAATAAAGATTCAGCCCTATGGCCAGCTGTATAAATACAGCTCCAGAGAATATGTCTGCCTATAAAAGAAAAAATGATAGATTAAGCAATGTTTAAATTCATTATGACGGCATATTACACATTCATGATGAAGGTACTGAAATACACAACTCCACCCCTTACAATACTGCACACACACACACACAAAAAAAAAAAAAAAAATTGAGACCAAAATAGCAAAATAGAGGCCATTTTAGCACAACAGCCAGTTTCCTCTCAGTGCTGTGGTGCTTTCAATACAAGAATTGTAACTACTCAAAGAATTTCCAGGTCATTTTCAATGGATTGTTTTAGATAGACACAGAGTCACCTCACTACTTTGAGCTTACATACTGAAAAACAGCTTAATAACAAAATAACTAAAACTCAAGTTACACTTCCTTCTGTGTGCAGGGATGGACTCTGTGACGGCTCCAAGATGCAGAACAGTTTCTTCATTTAATGCTACTCTATAAATCTCTTACTTTTTCTTTACTCTTGTATACATGTAGTATTGCTAGTCTTGCTGGTTCAGGACAAAGGGTGATTAAAGGCAAACATCCTATATTATCTCTACTTTTAAGCTCCTGTCAGAATAATTTACATTAGCTGGCTAGCAGAAGGAAACCTTTAGCTCTTGCATAAGAAAGGAATTGTTCAGATTTCAGTGTAACGCTCCGGGATTTTAATCGTATTAAATCAGTTCCTGATTTAGAGCTAATTTCCATCAATGTTAGTTATCCAAGTTTGCAATCAGAATAATCTGCCCCAGTGCACTTGTAACGCATTACTGTGAATTGTGCTTTAATTAGAGGTTTGCATCTGTACCTATCCTTGCTCCTGAGCATCTAGTTCAGGAGCTCATCTCCAAGCCCACCTGCATACCTCCTTTCTGGATACCACACCACCTATACAAGGGCTCTACACAGGGAGTTCCATCCTCATCTAACAGTACAAGTCCTAGTGGTGTTCAGCAAACTCAGGAGCTGCGAAATGCTGCAGGAACAGCGCATATGCAGAGTCTGAGAGACATAAACAGCGCTGCCTATGCCCCGAGGTAAAGCCTGCACACACAGTTACTGCAGGGCAGCTGCTAGGCTGCAGCTGGCTGGAGGAGCAGGAGGGTCCACAGGTCAGGCTGCAGGACAGCCAGAGCCTGAGATCACCAACAGGCACTCGCACCACTTTTGCCCACGGCTAGGCTGAAGTAAGGCAGGGCAGGTGTACTAATAGCAGTTCTGCAGCCTGGCTAGCTGGGAGATGCTGGATGAAGAACCCCTCTTCATTCCAGAGACACTGAAACCGAGATTCCAGGGTATGATCTCACCCTTAGTTCACTCTAGAGAATGAGGAAAAGATACGGACCTCTGCAGCAAAAGGTCCTCTGACCCTACTGCCCTGACGAGAAGAAAAAAACCTGAAGCAGAGCGTGAATCACAACAGAGGTGCCACTCCCAAAACTCCTCCACTGAGGCAGCTTGAGATGATTCGATTTCTTACAGGTTTTAGTTTGGAACTGGGAGCCAGGACTTCCAGCTCTTATCCCCAGTGGCTGTTAGACCACATCCTTTGTCGCTTTTGTCTATGATAATATTTTTTTCCTATCTTTTCACACCACTGATCAGTTTATGTCCCAGATCTATCTTTTGTTGTTCTTGGCTAGTTTAGCCTACCTATCATCAAATATTAACAGTCCTAAAAAGAACCCCAGAAAGAAACGTATAAATTATTTAGCATCCTGAGCAATCTATCAGCTTCTTCAGATTGCTTTTACCTTCCAACTTCACTGCTCCTCCTTTCTGATAAGATTATTGCCTTTCAATATTTCCTTGTTTCTCCATTTTTATTCTTTTATGGACACTGATTAATCTCTGTCTTATCTCTGAATAGACTAAATCTTTGCATTGCAATGTATCTGTCCAAGCCATGTACAGAACATGCAGGAACAACTGGCAGAACATGTTCCAATTGAGTGAATCCAGCTGCAATGTTAACGTGGGAGTCAGGGCAGTGGCCCATGCTCTTTACCCCTACACCACGCAGTCCTAAAAGCAGGTTGTCCTTCTCCCTCCTCTTCGCCCAGTAAGTTTACGCCCATACATTTACTACTGAAATGATGTACAACAAATGTAAAGAAAATTATGTAACCCATTTAGACACTCCAGTTTACAATTTCTGATTTCCTCAAAGGCACTCGGGTCTTAATTCCTTTTTGTCTTGTCATAATTTAGTCAATTACTCTCCCTCAGGCTTTTATTTTTACTAGGCCATTTTCTTCGGTACAATGACCAATATCAGCAACACCAGTGGCTAGCGAGCCCACGAAAGCTGCTATGGGCGTTACTCACAAAGCAGTGCATGCTTAGGAAGCGCATACACCTGTGCAACAGAAATCCTTCGGGCTCAAAACCCACCTGTGTCCTGATCCCAAAGATCAACACCTTGCAGCATGGCCTTGTCTGGCAAGTGGTTGATTCACCACAAAACAAGGTAAGAAGTCAAAAAATACACAGAAAATGGGCAGGAGAAGAGAAATGGTAACAACCTTGTACAGAGGTGTACAAAGGGAATCTGAGCATCACATCATGGTGGGCACTGGGCCAGAAAGAGCACGCCAGGAGTTACAAGACCTGACATATTATGTTGTTCATTAGAAAACACTGTAATAATTATAGTATTAACAGCATTAGATAACATGTTAACGTATCAAGGAAGCAGCACATGAAATCACCACCCAAGAAACAAAATGCCACTCTTCCACAAGGATAAGTGGCAGTAAGTATCACTGCCAGTCAAACTGCTAGGCGTGACTGCCCGTTAAGGGCAGGGCAGAAACCCATCCTTCTATATCAAATCTCAGTACGCCAAAGATCACAAGACAGTGTTTGCAAAGGCAGCAGTCAAGGAAGTAAAATGCAAATCTCCAAGCTGGCTGTGGCATGGATTGTCAACACATGGGCATGTCTGGATACACAAAGTGCCTCTAGGAAGAGAGACCTGTGCTAGCTTGACATAGCATGCATATGTCCACACAGCACAAAGAAGTTACCTACCATCCAGGAAGGAACAGGCCTTCCCTTTCTGCCTCAGGAGCTGGTTCATCTGGAGACAATTTGGGCATGGTGCTGCATATCATGGTATAGAAAAACCTACTCTGACATCCTCCAACAGTACCTGAAACCTCCAATGACCCTGACTGTTCTGCCTATTCTGAATAAGATACGGCAAGTAAATCAGACCTGGGCAAATCCTGCCCTGCTGAATACAGTGGCCTAAGACAACAACGCAGAAGACATTGTTTTACACTACAGAAATCTGAGCCAGATTTCTACATGGGACAGCACAGTCAGAGTTGTTCTGGGCAGATGGGGGAAACAAAGGAAATGGTTAGAGGAAATTGTGCGCCAGATTTTTTCCCCTGCATGGCACAGAGACATGAGCTCCACAGCAATTTCCCACACACATCTGGAATAATCGGGTTGATGGGAAGCTGGGATGGGCCACTGGTAGAGTGGGATTCAGGTAATCTGCTGCTGTATGGCTCTCTTGACTATTGCTTTGCTCCCTGCTCCCCGGTAAGACCTGGCCACAAGAGCAGAAGAGCGTGTTTCAGCCTCATCACCCCAGTGGAAGCTTATAAGGAAAACCTGTCTTGCCTGGAAGCAAGACACTCCAACTGAAATGGGGTGGAATCCCATGACCAGATCCTTAGGCATGACAGAGGCTGGAAATAAAAGACAGGTAGTAAATTCAGAACCTGCATAACACCTTGATGGGCTCATTATAAACATGTGTTGCAGAATAGAACTGTGAGTCATCTGACTAGAAGAGTTTCTCAGCTGCTAGAGCTGCCAAAACTCTGTCACACCTGGGATTTCTGGTTATAGTAGTTAAGCACAATGGCAGCAAATTAACTAATCCTTTTGAAACACATGGAAATCCAACTCTGAGGCCAGCTCCACAGTACCAACCTGTTTAATTTATAACCTTCCTAAGGATCAGTTATCGTGAAGATGTGAGAATGAGAGCAAAAGGCCAATCTTTTAGCTTAAATTGCACTATTATCACTCAGCTCCGATTCAGAGGGCAAAGAGTAATTTGCCATGGCAACTTCTGCAAAACAACAGATTGAGGTATGCCTGAACTGTGGACTTCTTTAGAGGCTTGGTAGTTTGAAGATATATGGAAAACACCAGCTGCCTTCACTACTTCACAGCAACACAACCACTTACTTAATAAACATTAACTTCATAGCACCTTAAACTTTATACCAACCACTTGCCCATTCAAAGAATCTCTCCACTTCTTTTCTTTCAGCTCAGCTGTTGTAATTTCTCTCCTTTGCATTTCCCCACTCCCTTATTTTTTAATACCTATTATTCTCCTTTTCTCCATAGTCTCTTCCTCTTTTCCCTCATCTACTATTACCGAGGGCTTGTTCACCAGAGGATGCTCAAAGAGATACATATGAAGTTTGGGAACAAAAATTGCTGCTACACGTTTCACGGATCCCGAAGATAATAGACTGTAATGCAATACAGTTTCCCTCCACTCCGACTTGTTCTAGAGGAAAGCATAAGCAGAAGTAAACCTTAAAACCTATTTAAAAAAAAAAAAAAAAGCAGAAAGTACAGCAAGCATCAAGAGGCATCGCTAGGAAGGAAAAAACTTGGATTGCAGAACAGAGATTGCAGAACAGATCTGGATACACAATCTCACTAGACAGAATGAAGAAAACACAACATCATATTTTTACAGTGCTTAATTCAACCAAAGGCTCCAAATCAGCATAAATTGACCAGCTGTGTGAGCAATACTGTAAATGGGAATTTGTTTTCTTTACGTCAAGGTAGGATGGAAGAAATACTGTAAAAGTGTTACTTACTGAGATCTTTGTGAAAACATACAGGATCAGAGAAAGGACTGACAGGTAGACCTGAATCCGTTTCCCACCAAAACGCTTCTTCAGATACTCTGGCATTGTCACCACCTGCAGTGGGGGCAGATAAGGTTTCAGGTAATGGGGAACAGATACAAAGCAAATTAGAGGAAGTTTTTTTGCTACTCAGATACTGTATGAGTGGAGACAAAGGGAGGGAAGATGCAAACACAGTTACAAGGAAGAGCAGCTCCAGGAATCGAAGGAGAACAAGGAGAGAGTACCAAGCACTTCTCATCACAGGTCTCAGAACAAAGAACCCTCACTTGTCAAATACATACAGACATCATATAGTACAATTCTAGCACACTTGATCTCCTGCCATTCACAATGGCTTTGCAATATTCAAGACCTGGTCCACAAACATGAGCAGCAAAGAAAAGCATCACGTACTGTTTTCACTTACCCCAGCTTTGATGTAGATGGGCACAAACAGCCATCCTAGAACAACCACAAATATCAGAGCCTGCAGCCAAGACAAGATCAGCTGAGTTAGCCTCCTCTAGACAGCACCCCCACAGAGCATTTATCAAACCCAACAGCAACCAGAGAACACTGAAATCACATAAACCTGGGTACTGTAGGGGTGACAAGGGAGGAGGGACTGCTCTGTCCTTTGATTTACAGTTGAAAATTTGGGAATGAAATCTTGGCCAAAAACTTGTGTCAGGTTTTATACAGCCTGGATCTCAGGCTACACTCCCAGAGAAGCACACATGATAATACATATTCTGGAAAGACAATTGATTTCTGCTCACAGACTTGCCCTCTAGTATCACAGCACCACTCCAGCAGCAGCACCAGGCTATCCTAGCCCTGTCCAGGGCAAGCTCAGGGAGCCTGCTTTAATAATGGTTAAAATGCAACCAGCCCAAAAGACTATAATTTCTGGGAAATATTAAGGAAGGTGAGGTTTGCTGCCTGAGACCTATTTGCTAACAACTTGCTCCCAGAGCCACTAATGCAGGTTGCTTTCCCACTCAGAATCAGGCACGCTGTAACGGTATGCTGTGACATCTGCAAAGTACTGGGGAGAGTAGCACTTCTGATGATTATTTTGATCATTGACTGCCTTCTGCACTGTGTCTGTGTGAGATTGTTGTAAAACATATGGCCATCTCACATTCTGTACAGGATGTGCCTCATGCATTTTGTAAAATATTTTGTATTTCAACATTACCATTCCATAGTATAATGTGTGTTACCATGCGTATTTTGCAAACTATAGATCTTAGTGTATTGCAGCGTCACAGTTTTCTGACTTATAATGGCTAGGAAATGCTGTCTGATACAGAGTTGTACATATTTAAATAGACAAACACAGAACAAAAACCTGCTCTCAGAGCTGCACTCTGAATTCATTCTGTTGGCAGGACTTAGAGGGCTGTCCTAACTGTTATCTTTTAAGTTCTGCCCTTAGATCAAAACCATAAAGATGGACAAGAAATACTGGGCCAGCTTCTGCTGTCATACTAATACAACTTAGAAATTATTTCAGTGGAATAATAGTGAACACAAGGATGATAACAGTCAAAGTTAGTATTTCTTTCAAGAGGAGAGTCAGATTATACAGCCAAGAGCAATATTTCCACCATGTCTATTAACCTGTACACTAGTCCCTCTATGTCATAACTAATGAACTATATAGTATATCTGCTCAAATACACAGATGCATCATTGCTTCTTCCTAAACAACAATTGTTGTACCCTGTGTATTGATATTAGTCCACAAACAAGGTCCCAGGAGATGAAGTGTTAGAGGTGGATACGGCTGAAGAAGGATACGGGTCCTAGAGATTTGAATACCATGAAATTTCAAGCAGTGATCGTTCTATTTTGTTTTACTTAGTTTTAGTATAAAGAGAAGGGCATTCAGGTTTGTTACAGGACTAGTGTAATCAAATAGAGAAAAATGTCAGATTAATTATGCATGTCTCATAGAATTCATTTTAGCCTTTATCCTTCTCCTTAAATATGTATATCATATGAATACTCGACTATCTGCAGCAACCATGCACTTGCTATAGAAAAAAGCCAAATCCCTCAGGGTGGTATGCTTCTTTCACTGAGCAAAATTGAATGTAGAGAAACTGTTGACCTATGTATGCTCATTAAGTCCTTTGTGTTATGGTATAATCCCTTCCATGAAGGTGAATTCAGCAGAACAAGGGCATTACTACCCACACCCACAGAGCCTGAGAATACAAGGAAATGGACTGTTTTAGCTCACGTGAAACTCCATGCTGTTGCAGTTAACACTACTTATGGTACTTCAAGTAGTTCATTTAAAGTCAGCTTGGGTATCTCTACCCTATACTTCAACCATAAGCAAAACACGCATAATTAGAGGAAGGAGAAAGTAAAGAAGAAAAGTTACTTGGAATGCAGGTGGTTGTGAAGGATGCCCAAAATTTCTTATAGCCTGTGAAGAAACCAAAGCCCCTTCAACAATTCCTACACAGCAAAATGCTGTAAAAAATACTATGGATTACAAAATTAACTGATAAATTCTTCCCAACATCCTGCAGTCTGAAAGTGCTCTTTATAAATATCTTAAAAGTATTCAAAAGAGATGTACAAAGAGAATACATCAGGTTATTTGGTTCAAGTGCTCTCTAAAAAGCTTCATCCAACAGAAGCAGGTCATGTGCTCCCAAGTGTCTTGGACAAGGAGCAAGGAAGATGAGCTAAATAGTGGATTGTGTTGGCACTTACTGGTCTGTACAGAAAACAGGTGTTGCCAAGCACAAACTTTAACAGTCCTAAATTATTTAGGCAGTGTTATTTTGATTAATCTCTGTAGATAATTTTGATGACATAAATATATTCACTTAAATGCATGCCACTTACATTCCATTCATATCCTCCAATGGCAATTCCTCCAGCTGCTGCTGTTCCTGCTATTCCCACAAAATGTCCACTGCCAATGTTACTGGCAAACAGAGAAGCACCAATCTGGAAACAGAAAGAACAATATTTGGCTCTTAGGCCCTGTTCATAGCAACTTGAAAAAATCATGTTCATTTGGCAATTTGAACTCATGCCTATCTATCATCATAAGATAAGAATGATTGACAACTAACTTCCCTGACAACTTTCAGGACTCCCTTTTATTGCTCCCCCTCAAACCTGAGACTCCAGCCATTACATCTACAACAATGAGAAAGGATAGGATGTTGCATAGTAGATCTTCTTCCAATTGAGTCAGTTTATTACACCAATATAGATTTTAAAATATTTGCAAAACTTGGCTAACTGACATTTGGATGACGTCCAAACCATTAGGGAAGATGACTGTGATCTGTCTTGCTCAAGGAGGAAACAGTTAGTGCATACCCACTTGTCAAAGTGGCCCTCCCTACTTCATATTCCACAGTCTTTTGAACTAAATGTATCATCGGTGAGAGCTGTACAGACCTTTTACTTGATTTCACTTTTATTCAAAAGATATTTGATTATTGAATTAAATTCTGTAAGCTGCACGGCAGAAATACCTGTTGAGAAAGTGCTTCTGTTAGATACAAACAACAGGAAATCAAGGAGTTATATTTCAGAAGTGCTGGGTGTCTAAGACCCCCAAATATTGCACTGAACGTACAAACAGAACAGTGTGGAGAACATAGGAATTGATGAACAGGGAGGCATTTTAAAAAAATGAAAGGTTTAGGTTGGATTACAGACAAGCAGGAGCTGTTCACATAAGACAGATGTGCCAAAGGATCTAATTCTTTATCAAATAGCTCAGACAACAGAAAAGATGACAGAAAAGGTATGAGCTTCATTTCCTCAAAATAAAACCATTAAAGGCAGCAGAAATGCCTAGTGATAATTTACAAGGTCAGATGTTAAAGGACACAGGGTGAGAACTCAAGCATGAAAAAGGTTGGATTGGGTATCGCAAGCAAAGATGTGAGCTGGATGTTCTGAGATGAAGCAATGTGAGTGAACATTTTTAATTTTTCTTTTATTTTTTTCTACAAAGAAGAAAAGCAAATGGTTAAAAATCAAAGCATATAGAAAGTAGGCAAAAGAACCTCTGTGACCAGCCTGTAATGCTCTCATTTGAGGCAGACCTCTTGTGTTGAAAGATCTCAAGGTGCTGAAAAATGGGGTTTTAGACATATGAACCTAGGACCTGCAGCTGGCACATTCTCCTTATGTAGTTCCCAAGTACAGGTGGCTGGAATATGCTCAGAGTCCCCTTACAAAAGGGAGAAATATTCCTTGTCTGCAATTCACTTGGAGATTTTTAGGGTCCTAAAATGTACATAAAGGGAACAGTTACAAATTTTCAGGTCTGCAGTCACTGCAGTGAGTAGCAGTAAAAACTGAGTCAATCTTTCTGAGAGCACAGGGACAACTGACTGAGATTCAGGAGGGCAAAAGGGATTTCATCACAGAGACCCACTTCTGCAGATCAGATTTATTCTATAGAGCTATGCCACAGCCAGGAACAGCAACCATGCTCTTTAACTCACAAACCTAATGTCTAATCACAAAATAGATTTTCCTCCCCCATTTTTTATATGCAACATACAAACAAATTCATCAGAGGATTCCATTATTTCTTTTCTCCTTTGCTCAGTTTCATCTCCTGATTTCTTCTAGTCTTTTTGCAGACTGTTCTTTTGCTGTGACAGGACACATACGTCTCTAAGTTCACTCAGTTCTGGATTTTTTAAAATATTTTTTTCTTTTATTACACATTTCTAGAAGTCAGTTGGGCCCTACAGAAGTGTAACCAGTTTGTCAGATGACAGATATTTGTACAGGAATTATAAGTGTTGCAACAAGCATTAGCAAATAAGCCAGAGAGATCACTGGTAAGAATGAAAACTTTTTCTTCTAACCTCTCTGTGACAGTAACGGTGTTTTCCCAGCAATGATCATGAAGAAACAAATACCATTTATAGCAAGCATGAGCACTGTTGTCCAGTGCTTTCCCTTGGAGATGAATAATTAAACTTAAATCTAGGTTACTAGAAATGCAATCACCAGAAAAGATTAACCACATCAATCTCTGATTTCATTTGATGTGTTCCCTCTCCTGTTTCAAAAGCTTAAAATGTGCTGCAAGCAGATCCAAGTAACAAAAGCAGCTAATGAAGAACTGACAGCTATAGCAAGCTTTAGCTCCTTGCCTAAAACCCCGGGACATACTGTAGCACTCATTGACAATCCTGTGTTCCCAACTTTTCGCAGAGCACACTTGTATGGCAAGAAAAATACAAACCCAAACCAAAACAACACAAAATTACCACATATTTAGGGCCAGCGCAAGGACAAAGCAGTGTGAATGCAGGTACCACCTTCACTTTCTAGATTTTCTTCTCTGAATCCCTACAAACACCCAGTGCAGCAGAGCTGTAAGATCAGCACATTCTAGTAACGGATGCAATTTTAAAAATGGGGTTTAATGTTATGTACACATGGAAAGGTAGAACATGGCTTCATAGCTGGGAAAACACATATTACTCTGAAAACTGCAGTGTGGTTAAAGCCGGAGGAACGTTTACCAAACATACTTGCACTCTGTTAGCTGCTGATGCCAGAGGGGAAAGACAAATTTCCAACCTGCCACGGCAGTACTTTGAGGATGAAGGAAGAATGCAGGTGAGCTCTGGGCCCAAGCTTTCCTGGTGAAGTACTTACTGCTGTGGTATTTGTGTTATAAATTGTGTATATAAAGGCTGATTACTGGAACTGCTCCATTTACCATGGGTAGATGCTGCAGTACACCTATGTGTGCCCTAAAGAACGCTGTGCTGAACCGGGGATGGGGTGGTGGCGATGACAGAAGGAAACAATTTTCTAGAAGTGTTAACTTCTCAGCGAATGTGTTCATGAGTTGATTTTAAAAACAGATCTAGGAGGAAAAGCAAAGAAGAAAGTTGATTGAAAGGAACAAAAGCTGTTAAGAGGGAAAGAGAGGACAAACAACTGAACTAACCTGAGGCAAAGGTGGAACATTAACTCTCTTAAAATCTTTTAAGAGGTCAGGTTTTAACAAAAGTACTCTGTTCAGGAAAAGTACCACCACACTGCAGATAGATGATGATCGCTCTGTTTTTTCCAAGTTATTCATTAACCATTTCACCTTGCTCTTTTCATTAACTTGAGGATGCACTGACATCCCAGCACTCGCTGTTCCAAATCATATACAATGTACTTTACAAACCAGTGACCACTGCAGCGACAGCGTGCAGGCTTCACAGCTTACAGCTTTTCTCCCTCCCAGGACCTGCTAATACGTATCCTACACCCCTAATGTCCGCTTTCCTGCTTGAAAGTGTTAGCTTGGCATCAAACCCTTTTCCTTGATCCCAACCATGCCCTGCCTATGGCCTTTTAGCCCCTTTACAGAGATCAGCATGAGGTCGTGAGGTGTCTCTCCTCCCAGGGGTCACCTGCAGAAGTTGCTTCCTAAACTGCTCTTCCCTGGACAAATGTCTCATTCCCTTCTTTGAGAACTGCTCCTTGACAGTGTCCATGCTTTTCTTTAACTCACAACTCTTCCCTGCAACATGTGACTGTACGTTGATGGAAGGCCATCATTTTTTCCTACCTCAGTTTTTTGGTATCACTCTTATAAAACTTTGGAAAAATCGGTATGCTGCTTATAATGGAATAAGCCGCCCTTCCAAGGCTCTGACACCTAAAGAAAAACGTGTAGTTTTTTATTCTGCTTTCAAAATTACTCTGCAAACTCTATGTATTGCATTCTTGCCAAATTAAACATTTATGTACTTCCCAATTCACTAAGCAAGAAAGATGGACATACAAACACATCAAATATATCTCTGACTTCTGAAGTTGGAACAGCCCAGTTGCAAGCAGGCTGATCTGATACCTTTCCACCTTTGTCCTGTGAGGCAGAAACACCACCTCCCAGCCAGCTGGAAAATTCTGACGGATTCTACAGAAATCTGTTTCACTGAACTTTTCCTTTTCTACCAGCACTTCGCTTTGATTACTTTATTATTCTTTTTACTCTGAAAACTTCACACTATTCTTTGCATGGAACTTGACAAAATAATTTAATGTTTTATTCCACTTTACCCAACAAAAAAGGAAATAACAAATCTTATTCTACCAGAGTTGTCTTTCCTGGCTCCTCCTAGCAGCATCAGATTCAGCAAGTGGGGAGAATTCTGAGAATATGAAAAACTTAACTGGATGGAGAGGTCAGAGGAGGCATGCCAGTGGTCAGTTTTGACGGGTATCAAAATAAGCCATGCAGAACCAAAGCAAAAATATGTTGGCTTTTTTTCCTTAATTCTTACCTGTCTTACAAAGATCAACATGTGACAACAAACAAGCTGAGTTACATTTCTGTTTAAAGCGTAGTGTGTCCTTGACTCTGCATGTTTCCTACTTGCTGCTCAGTAAATCTTTCTAACCATGACAGCCGGATTTCAGATGCCCAGCAGATACTTTGTCCTATTAGCGTTTATGCCTCAGGCACTGAGGTACACGAGGTAACCCATACTTTTGTGCAGACAGCTCTGTCTGCAAAACTACAGAACCTGAAGAACAAAATTCAAAAGCAGGAAAGCTTCAAAATTGAAGGGTTGTTTTTTTCAATTGTGCATGAAACCCTGTTAATCCTGTAAGAGTGGCTGTTAGCGAAGCTGACTCTTCTCTGGGAACAGATACTTCATTTCCACGGTAGAAAGCATTTGGCTGAACCTAACTGGTCCAGCTAACAAAAGAAGCTAAAGTTGGTTTGCAAGACCTACTGTTACAAATCCGTCACTTCCCTCAAGCTTCTTTGTGTCTTTTTGGAAAGAGCAGAGCTAGTTATGAGTATTTAAAGAGCCATATGTGTCTTCCCTGAAGACATTTCCTTCAAAGCCCAAGAGACCAAAACCAGTTTCTTGAAGATTCTTCTCTCAGTTCCTGTAAAAAGAGCGTGGAAAGGGCACAGCATTTCATACCATTAGGATTAACCAATGACGGATTTCAATTTCTGGCAATAGTGAGAATGTAATTATATACCTTGATCCCTAATTAACTACTGTCACTACTGAATTGGCTCATCTACTGCATAAGAGCAGTGATTTCAGTGAACAAACACTGAAGGACCTATTACCTCAGCAGAAGAGTCAGAAAAGCCTAACCATGGGCTTGGTTCTGCAAAACACGAAGCGACGTTCACGGATCCTGCTGCAGCCAACACTCGGAGCCTGGCCCAGGAGAACTGTGTTGCCTCTACTTTATACACAGTGAAACTGAATCACAATCAGGCAAAGTGACTGACAAACACTATAAAAAAAAAAAAAACAAAAAAACAAAAAAACAAACCCTATCAAAAGTGGAACTAACCTCCAGCCCTTGATTACCAGGGTCTGCTCTAGTCTACTAAACCACAGCTACTCCATCGTTTAAGTGAACAGAATCCCTTTCCCAGGCTTGTCAGTAAGAGATCCCATCACACTGCTAATGAGCCTTTTCCCTTGTGCTCTCAGAAAAGCCACTTACGGCTGCCCTGTGTAGAACATATCACAAGCACTGACAAACACAGTTTAAGGGAATTAAGTTTATAACAAGTTTGTGGAAGGGTTTTGTGTTCTGGGTGGGTTTATGTTTCGTTTTTCTCTGTTCCAGAAAGCAATTATAGGGCAAGGGTCACTATGCTGAAATGGCAGGGAAGAAATCTGATAAATAAAGAGTTCGCATAGAAAAAAACTTCCCCCACCCTGCATCTTACGTGCAGACTGTGGAAATCACATCCGCAAACCTGCTGAGAGTATACTCTGTCCCCTCACGCCACTGATGAGTAAGCTGAACAAGACTGGACCCAGAAGTGACCCCAGAGTACTTCAGCTACACGCCCCCAGCTAGGCTGTGCCGCTGATCACAGCCCTCACAATCCGCCTCACTGGCCACACTTCCTGAGCTCACTATGAGGATGTTATCAGATGTTATGTATCAGAGCTTTCCAGAACTACACCAGGTTAGTCCTGATGTGGCACAAAAGACTAGTCAAAGCACGGGAAAAGTAAAAAAACCCACACAGCATTAGCTGTTGCAGAACCGAGATCACATCTTGGACTGAACTTTCTATACTTTCATTGGTTTCCTAGTCGTTTCAGCCCAGTTTGCACCAGGTGATGGACATCCTATCTACCTGCTGAACTGTGGGGAATAGGTGTTTTGGAATCTCTTGTTATCCAAGGCAAACTTTCCAAGGTGGTGCTGCTGACATGGTATTTAGTTTGTGGTTTGAGTGCTTCTCATTTGTTTATTTTGTGTGATACCAGGATGAATAGCAAGAAGGGTCTGTTTTTATGGTGCAGGAAGACACTCCTGACATTCCAAAGGGAAGTATTGAAGGGGTGGTCTACAACTCCACTGACAACTAGCACTTCATCCATGCTGAGCTTGCAGTGTTTGGGAAGGAGGGATGACCCTACCAGCAACCACTGCGATGTTGGGTCATCCCTTTTGTCTTCCCGCTGGAGGACGGGAGCTTGCTGAATCTGTCAGGTTAGTGTTGGCAGAGAACTTGGAGTTAGATAATCTTCCCAGGGGTTCAGGGAAAGCATTAGGAGTTCTCAGTGGCACCAAAGCAAGACAGAAGTTTTTTACAGTGAGTCTTTCCTGCCTTGCTGCTTCCACCTTCATTTGCATCTGCACAAAAGGGTATTCATATTCACCCCTGACAGGCATACAGAATTGCACAAGGTTAAAACCAGCCCACTGATCAAAGTGACAGTTAAGCAAAGTAATCTCTCCCCCTAGAATGATGGGATTTATCTTAAAATAACTTGGAAACTTTCTCTTTCCTCAGTCTTCCAATGGAACTTGAATTTTCTTAGATCTACTATACCAAACGAAGAAACCTTTTGCTGTCATTGGCATTTAATCTTTCTATGTCATTAAAGAGGCAGTCCCAATGCCTTCTGAAGGCAGAGAGCAGGCTCCCTGAAGCACAAGAAGACTGAAAGATATGTAGGTATTTCTGCATCTTACTTCAAGAAAATTCCTACCTTTTTAGACAACAAATACTTACTGTCACTCTCCCTAATCCTGTAGCTGAATCCATGTGGGTGGAATCTTGAATCAAAAGTCTTAATTAGGTGCAAAAACATTTTTGGAGACTGAATGCAAGGTCAGGAATGTTGAGGATTTCCATTCAGGCACAGGGAAGCATGTACAACTCAAGTAATACAGAAAATGCAGGTTTGATTAAGTCTCCTGCTTTTCCAAGAAGTCACACTAAATAGAATCTATGATCTGGAAGAAATAGATAATTGTTTCTAATATCATTTCTGCCAAAGGCCTGATGGATAGCTATGAACTCGTTTTGTGTCTGTGACCCCTTTTCTCCACCTTGGAAGAGAACACAGATCCACAGAAGACAAACAATGTAAGTCACAGATAATCTTTAAAAAAATGTAAACTACATTTTACCAATAACTTATCATAATGTTTTCAGGATTTTATCCTTGTACAGACCAGAACTTGTTACTAAAAGTGGAAACAACAGAGCAATATGAGGAAAAAGTTCAGTAAATTAACTCTTCTCTGCGATGATCTCAAAACGAGCCAGCTTGTTTGAGTGCAGTGAAAGTAAAAAATTCAAACTATTGAAAAGTTTTAAAGTGGGCTGAAAAGCAAAGCACTGGATTTGTCTACACTGACATGACCAATGTACCTAAGTTCAAACAAGTTGGTCTCATAATGAAGACAGCTCAGAGCTCAACAGGGACAACTTCCCCAACACTTTTCCCTGCCTGTCAGGTGGCTTTTGTTGTGCAGTTTGCCCTGTGCCACCATGGCTAGAGAAAGAGTTCGAACTGTGCCTACACAACATAGCCATCACAGTCTCAACAGCATTGTAGGGATACTTAATATTTAAGGACTAGATACAGTCATATGGAAGTGGATGCACACACACATATGTATGTTTTATATACACACACAATATATATAGCACTCACCGGCCACCAAACCATGCTTCGTCCAGCCAGGAAGAATCCACCTACTGTCCCACGGTTGGTTGAGTACATAGCCTGGAGAAAAGCAAGCAAGCAAGCAAGCAAGATTGAATCATATTTTAAGTATAACAGGCAAGATAAACCCAGACTAAAAACAAACAGCTAGAATTAAGCGATAATATGTATGGGGAGAGTAAAGTGGAAGAAATAAAAAGAGAGTGGTTAAAAAGAAAAAGTTTATGATGAAGAAAATAATACAACTGAATAATGATTCTTGCATCTAGGTCTACATTAACCATTCACACTTCATAGCTTCACCTTTCATTACAGTGCAAAATATTAAAATAAAATTTAATTTAACTAAAAATGATCAAATAAAAGCTCATATGAACACATCAGGTATGCAATGTCTTTGACTTCAGGCATCAAAAAAGACTGTAAGTTGCAACTTCATTAACAGAAAGTGTGCAGCTTTTTTATTCAATATTATCCAACCCCAGAAAATACCTACAAAAATCTATTTTCTTGTTGTGATATCAGCATTGTACCCACTTCTCTCAAGTTCAAAAAAAGAGAAGCCAACTAAAATTTCCTTTTTAGGTACTCGTTTTGTATTTTTCAAGGGATGGGCTTCAGAAGGAAGCTTTGTCCAATTTCCATTAATGACCCTGATCCAAATATTGGATTCCCATTGTCTCCTCTGGTGGACTTTGAACAGGCAAATAAAGTAAGAAGACTCAGGAAAATTATCCAGATCTTTTCTTCTGATGCAGAAGAAAGGAAGTAACTTACACTTAACTACACACAGCAACTGAGTATTTGTCCAATAAAGACAACACTGGTGCTGTAAAGAAATGGTTCCAGGAATTACTCAGCAGACAATAGCCTGACAAGCCACAAATCAGCTCCTTTTTGTCACAGATGGTTAATGCAAAGTTCAACAGCAGCACCAGCCAGACCTCCCTGGCAAGGACCCCGCTCCTTCCCACAGGACAGCAAGGTGCTCAGGTATACTGGGGGCTCCAGAGTTTTTCTTATGGTTTTGGCATCTACTACTGCGATGAAGAGGTAAAGAAAAGGTTGTGTCCACTTTGTGTCCACCCTAACTTTTTGGTACTCTTCAAAACATTGCCAGGCTGCTAGAAAGGGAGGTTTGTTTTGCAGCCAACTTCTCTGCCTTCAAAATGGACCCCTGGGATGCTCCTGGCAAGGAGAGGATTATTGAGGGACAATGCCTCCCATCCGCTTGTTAATGGTCAGGTGTTCAGGTGACCAGGAGAGCTTGCCCTAAGGAAACCAAAATTGAGTGACATTCCACTGTTTACAGCTTTGTAGCTCACAGTATTGGCCTATTATCTTCAAACCCTTCAGCACTGAGGTTACACCAACAGAATGGTATCTGCCTTGCCCCATTAGCCATGAAAGCACTGCACTTGGGTTGCAGATGAGGCAGGAGTTTCCCTGGCAGCCCTCAGCGCAGTCAGGATTGCCGGGCAGAGGGCAAGAGGCTCCGCTCTTCGAGGGCCATGAACAGAGTCATTGCCAGCACCTGCCACCCCCAAAACTGTTCCCTCCTCATCGTTTCAATGGCACTGCAACCTGGAGCCAAGGTCCTGCTGGCAAAAAAAAGCCACGATAATACAGCCCATAAGCGGCACCTACAATCCTGAGCACCTCACTCCTTTGCAGAGTGATCTAGAGCCCCGGGGGGTGGGGGTGGAGGGGTAGGTGTCCTGCAGTGCTCCTGTTGCACCCCACACTGCCTCCCCACACAGTGACTTCACCTCCGTTCTTCTCCCTGCAACTCCCTCTTCTCACCATTTCCCACAGCATCACCTTACACCCCCAGTTCCCACTGGAGTCCCAATGCCAAACCCCATCCATTCACCTCCCACCTGCTTTCTAACAGGGACCCCAGCTGGCCTGAGCCTCACTGAGCAGATCTCTCTGCTCCTTCCCACACAAACTTCATTACTCCACCTTCCCCACTAGTTCCATTCATCCACCTAAATGGATGCCTCCGCAGCTCACCATCCACTCTCCAGTAAATAATCACATTTCCCCCACCATACACTTATTAACTATCTCAATTAAGCACCAAAATCTTCATACAATTATACATTTTCATTTACTAAGCCATTTTCCCAAGACACTGCAAACTACCTGCTCATTAAATAAAATAATATAATATAAAATAATAAAACAAAACAAAATAAAATAAAATAAACCCCCAACCTACCCATAGTCCCACTGCCAGGACTACCACAAAATAGATGACAATAACAGAGATGTCTGCAGGATTGTTGATCCTTATGTTGGGTTCCATCCTGGCTGTTTCTCTGGCTTTCTTCTTCTTTATCTCCTTATGTGCTTCTTGCAGAGTTCAGGTTAATGATAAACTGCTGTCATCCCCTACGTCTTATATAATATATAACTTCAGATTCACTTGTCTCCCATGGGACACAAGTTGAAGCTGCTGCTTTTCCTTGGGAAACAAATTCTTCCCAAATATTGCTCCTCTGTTACAGGTGCTGCAGATTTCAGAGTTCAGTTCCCCTGCCAAAGGTGCTCAGGGTTTTAACATCCAGGAGCAGATGTCTGAGAAGGAATGAGCATGGAAAGGAGTGGCTTGGCTGCAATAAACCCACATATTTACCTCACTGTGTGAATACTTTTTTTTTTTTTTTTAAGTGGTTGTACCTGTAAATCTAGTCATGGAAGATGTAGTTCTTTTAGACGATTATGGTAAGCAATTATCTGTGAGGAGGAGTGAGTGACCTGATACCTGGGGAAAACCCAGGGGTCCAGACCTGGGACATCTTCTGTGTCATCTGTCAACTCAGCAGCATTATTCAGTGGAGCAACAGCCCTGCACTTCTGGGAAGGATACAACTTGAAGCTGTTTACATCTCTCACAAGGATACAGGTAAAGATGCATGTGCACCACAGGACTGAGATCCAGGAGCTTACTGTGCCGAATTCCAGAATGTTTAGGCGGTGGTGGTGGTTCTCTCTATTGTAGCTAATCAGCTTCACATTCAAGTAAGTTCAAAGTTCACCAGAGCTTGGGTCTGCTCTCCCTTTATTTGTTCCTCTGACTTCAGAATCAAGCTAAGCAAAATAACTGGTCACAAAGATGTGGAACACTCTGATTATAGAAAGATCTTCAAGCTCTTAACAAGGAAGCTTCCCCAAAGAAAAATCCAGGACATTTAGAACACGAGACACAGGTGCCAGGCATACTTCTGGGCTCTAAGTATACCTGAAAGTCCTATTGTCTGCTTGATACTAGGGAATCATTATCCATTTACAGCTGATTAGGCTGCCCTTTGGGAGTAAAATGTTACCCTGAAGTTACGCAGAGTAGAACAAGCAGTACAGTACACAGAAAGCACAGCAGGTCTGACCATCTTGCAGTGGTTATTTCCTTGGGAGCTGAAATTGAGGTCTGGCTCTCTGTTCATTGGCAAAGAATTTTTCTTAGGTAAACTACCCTTTGGTAATTGTGGCTAATAAAAAGCACCAAAATCTAAGAAGCTATAATAAAGTGTGATAGCTTATAAGAATAAAATAAAAATATCACTATTGTTTGAGCACCTATTCTCTTATAAAATAGTCGTGTCCTCTGATAGTTTAGGCATCTCTCCCAACAAACATTCTTCAGTTTGTCCTACAGGACTGTGAAATGTTAGCTTTAAATCCAACAGAGAAAAAATTAACCCTGGAAGCTGCTGAGCATCCAAAATTCCCATTAGCTGCAACCTTCCCTGCTGTGTATTTCAGAGGAAAATAAAAGACTTATTTACTAACCTTAATTATCAGGAAACAGTTTGCCTAAGATAGGCTGTAGATGGCACTTCTTTACAAAGATTGACATAGTTTCCCATGGGTCCTTGCAACTAGCAAAAAGGCTAGAACTCCATTTCTGCATCAGTCTACAGAGGCAAAGCAAAGAAAAATTAGACAGGAATTTATCTACTATAACGTGTCTCATCCAGACCTCTGCACAAAAGAGCTCAGAAGCTAAGAAAAGCTACAGCCTCCTGTCCACAGCTGCTAGCACAGCCACACCAACAAGACAGCAAGGTTTGAGACTGTAACAGAGAATCAGTGTCTAAAAAATAATAATCATGCAATTCCTTTCTTTATATACAGTGGAAACAAACTTTATTCTGTTTTTGTTCCTGAAGGTCACAAACCCAAACCAAACATTCTCTACAAGACTGTTAAAAAAGGCAGGCAGCTTTGTCGAGGCTCTTAATATCTCACCTCCACATCCTCGTATCTGCAGTCAAAGAGAAACCTAGAAGCATTACATTCAGCAGATTGTTGGTGTACTACATTAACCACTTCATGAACTGAATGCTTATAAATGGTCTCTGAAAGGTCAGCCAAGTTTCCAGATTTGAAAAGAAGCTGAACCTACCTTTGTATTAAAGTTTTCAAAGATAAGCATTGAGTAAACCTCCTGATGTGAAGTGTGAGGAGACAGGAGACAATTAACCTCTTTTTCTCACACTCAGCTAGCAATGTGCTTCAGTAGGTGCTCTCATCATCCTGAAGTGTCTGGTCAGGCAAGTATAGGGCTCCAATACTAGAAAGAATGACAAATAATTTGATATATTGGGGAAATTTCTCTATTTTTTCCTTTGAGCCAGGCTAATTCATTGAAGTAAGAGAGATTTTAATGGGAGCAGGAAAAACAACTAGTCTAAGTAGCGTAACACAGCAACTGTGATCCACATCTGTAATGACTGCTCCCTCTGGATCAAGTCTGATAACATTCAGCTTATCACGAATATGTTCATACTTGAACAGAGAAATAAGACAACGGATGAAAGCACCAACAGCTACAGAATGCTGGAGTCATTTACTCAAAATCACACACCAGACTACTGATGGAGATCAAACAGAACGGTATCATGGATCTGTATACCCAACCGTGTAACTGCAAGGGCTGGCAGGGGCACCACTGTCTTATGGGGCACAGAGCAGGTACATGAGCTATGTAGAAGCCACAATTGCCCTGTTGTCATTGGAAAATCGGGCTGTAGCACAGAAAAATTGAGATTTATAGTCCTTGCTGCCACTTAGCCTAGTCTTTTAGAAACTTAGTGTAAGTCTTCCTCCTGAAGATGGCAAATGATTAAAAAAAAAGGAAAACAAACTACAAAGAGAAAGATGTATTAGTATGCAAACTACCTCCCACAGAGGAACTCCTCTAATCTTTTCTCTGACATTCCTCCACAGTTCTTTATAAAGCAAGCAGATTTCTTTTGGAGATGATCCTCAGAAATGCTAATTTATACACGAGATCCTTTGTACAATTAATAAAGGACAAAACTAGGCAAAAATGTGCAGTTATTTTACTTGTGGAAGGCCATATACTATGTTAGTAAAGCCTCTTCCCTCTTTTTCTAGTTTCCTAGCCATGTAGTACCAACTTGGTGAGAAAAGATATTATATTTGCAATGGTCCTAATAACAGAGGATGGCAGTTTGAGTAAGAGACAGGAGGATTATTTAGCACCTTTTGTTTGATGCCACAAGTCCTTTTTCTCTTTGTGCAAGCTTGCTTAAGTGAGCAAAACCTGGGTCTAATTAGAAGAATTAGTCACAGAAGGATGACAAAAATGTTAGAAACTAAAAAGTGGAATCCATAAAAGAGGAATTATGTCAAGGCAAAAATATCCAAACTCCAGTAGGTATGATGTAGATAAAAGAAAAAAAATCAGTAGGAAAAGGGATGCCTTCTTAAAAGCTTATCAGAAAGCAAGCAAGGTTATTCTGTTCTCATTCTGAAGATCAGATCAAGAAACATGAAAAACCCCATGTGTTTATCAACAGACAAAAAAGGTAACAAAAATAAAATGAGCTCTTTCTAGACTTATTTTCTTATTAGTATATATCTACAGAGAAGAAATATCAGAGGACATAAAAACAGATTTATATGCTGATAGACAGAATTGAAGCAAGGAAATACATTCAGTTCTTCAGCAACTGATTAAATTCTCTCTGTATGATCTGTAAGTACACCCAGGCCGGCAGTGTCTAAGCCCTGCCAATGTTATAAAAACAACAGTCCAAGGACTGCACTCTTCCGGCAATATAGACTAGGATAGCAAATAAAGTAACCTGAATTTATTTTTATTTTACTAATGTTTGATTCTTTCTTCTAATTCAGGAGATTAACAGGGGAGGATTAATGGCAAGAGACTGATTTGAAATTTCCATTGGGAATAATAAAGTTGAATAACAGATTAAAAAATACTCCCCCAAACCGATGCAGACTGTCACCAGATTTAGCCACCTGACAGCGAGGCAGATAAGAAGTTGCTTGTGGGGAGCAATCTAACTGAGTAGCATTCTCATTAAAAGAGAAGTACAATTATTATCCCATAAACTATATAACCCAAAATATATTTATTATCCTTATGATCTAATCCATCGCATTTTGTATATGTTAGAGGCTTGCTAATCCTTCTCAGGAGCTTCCTACCTTTCTCCTAAAACAATGTTTCCATAAAAATACTTTTTAGAGATGCCGATTTGCCACTTCTACTATACCTAAAATTAAATAATATAAGAAATTGTCCAGAGTGGCTGCATAATCATGATCACAGCTCTCAGAAATATTTTTACTACTCATACCCTGGAGATGCTTTACAGAAAATAATATCTCCACCGCATAAAACACAGGAGAGAAATGAACAGGAGATGATCTGCTGACACCCCTTCCACTGAAATAATTCTTCAGTTTTTCAGGTGAACTAATGAAAACCCTAGTTGCTCATACTCTGTTTTTTTTTAAATAAATGTAATCACTCTTGAAAAATGGATATCCTCAGCCCTTGTAGATGTTTTCATTGCCCTACAGCAATAAGCAGCAACAAATTTATTAATATTTATTGATTTGACAGGTCAATTTGATTAAAGAAATCTAAGTGGAGGAGGGAAAAGATCATAATCTACTAATGTAATAGCCTAATATATATTCCAATTTGCTCTACAGCATCCCAGGGGCTCATAGTTAAGCCTCTTGTTTGCAGCGTGTTTGGCTGCAAAATTAAACGAGGAAAAAATCTGAGTAATACTGTACAAAATACAATATAATACTGGAAAACCAATAAGAAGAGAAAGAACCCAGAGGAAACATTCTTTAAGGAATCTGGGCTGAAACAGGTAGTATTCACCTTTGGCACACACTCTTTTTTGCTATTGGAGCAATAATTTGTTCAGAAATAGGGAAGAGTGAGACATGGCAATCCCTGGTCAGGATAAAAATGAAAAGAATTGCCTGGAAACACTTCCCAGTGAGGGGGAAGGAAAAGCTAACAAACCAACCAACCCCAACCAACAACAAAAAAGATCATACACAAGCAACAGTTGAAAAAAATAAAGAAATGGAAATACTGAAGAGTGTGAAAAGTACGCTAATATTACCTGAAAACGAAGAATATTGATAAATTAATTTACGCAGAGGTATCGTTTGATCAGACTTTGAGTTCTGACAGATTCTAGAACAGAACAAAGGACACAAAGTGTTATATTGGTATGAAATGGAGATCCCTTCTACAGTGAGATCTTATTCATCTGCCAACTTAGAAAATCTCAAAACCAAAAAATACTTGTTCTATAGTTTCAGTCTTTTTAATCAACTTAATGCTAATTATTGAAGTTATTACAAAACTATTTCTTTGATATTAAGGCAGTAGCCTGCATCCATTTCCAGGAGAAAAGCTAGCCTAGTCCTCTGTCTCAAAAAGTCTGTGAACTTCCCCAGCAGATGCGGAAAGTAGCCTAGTCCTGAGCTGCGTATACTGAACTAAAAGAACACGTGTTATAAACTAATGACATATTTTCTTACTTTAGTAATCATTGAGGGCAAGACGTGGGCAGAACTTGAAAACTTCACAAAATGTTATGATCATGGGAATCATTGTAACCATGTATCAGATCTGGTATATCAGATTCTTGTGCCTGTAATTAAACTCCTAGGACAACATGAACGGAAGGAATATTACATTGACTGCTAGTGTGAAGCAATAAAACAATTCCAAAGCAACCATGCCCTTCCTTTTAAAAGACTCATCCCTCAATTTCTAAGTTCTGTGGATAGCAGAACTTAAAACGTTAATTAAACTATAATCCAGAATGACAAAAGAGGCTCATGACTATGCACAATAAAGTTAAATAGCTCAGTAGCTGTAACAAAGTTATCACTCATTCATTTTCAAAACTTTGATTTAGATTATTGCTTCACAGTATGGTTTTGCTAGCATATTCTTTTTATTCCAATCATAATTTTAATGACTGTACATACCCTGATTAAAGCTACATCTGGTCCTGAGTTTTATAGCTACCATGGTGAACAATCCAATCCAAGCAGCTACATACATTCCATTTAAAACACTTCATGAAGCCTTCTGATATTGCGTGATGTGTCAGCACCTCGATAGGCATGAATTTTATAAACTTTCTTTGCCCTGCCAAAATAGATGTGAAGATTACAGAATGAATCTAATACTAGACACTCATCATTTAAATCTCCCCCGTCATCAGTGTGATGTAGTCTTTGGATAGATTTTAATTGTTATTTTGTCAAAAGCTGAACATTTCTAGAAGGAATTTTAGTTCATGTGCCTCACAGATTAAATCGTTTTATATTATACATCAGATCTGTGTTATTTCAGTCTGTGGTATACATGTTTACCAGTACACGTAATGTGTCTATTTACGTGAGGGGTTTTCTCTGTGTATCAGAGCGTCAGTGCAGGATGTAAAGATGGCATACCGATGGGTGTGGGTATTGCCGGGATTCTGACTGAGGCATAAGATGAGTGTTTGATGACACCAACCAGCACATAAAGAAAATAACCAACCCACAAACAAAAACCCGCTTGATCTTCGCAGGTGCTAGGAAATTTGTTTGCTCACATTGTGATGTGAGGAGCTGCACTAGAGCGACAGGCAAACTGATAATTAAACCTAATAGCCTCCTGACAGTAAAGGAACTCTTCAAAATGTCTATAGCTCTTGCTAAAACAAATCAGCTCGCCCGATTTTGACACTGCTAAATCCCTCGGGTAGACAGGTTGCTGATGGTTTAGGCATCGCGTTTAAAACTGCGCTGAGAGCGCTCTGCTGAGAGCGCTCGCTCTTCGTTTGAAACAGTGCTTCAAGCAGAGGCAGCAGGCAAGACATCAGCATTCCCAATGTTATCGACACTCACTGTCTTCTTTGTTATAGGGAACAGAGGGCGATTACCACTCAGAATGCACTACGCAGACACAAGAAGGCTTCAAAAGCCCTATCTTCCCTGTTATCTGACAACTCAAAACACCAGAAAGCCTGCCAAACTGGATGAGCAGGTATTCCCCAAACCGCTACCGAAGGTAGAGAATACAGAGGATGAAAGTGATACTCAGTTATAGATGTTCTCCACCAGAAGAAATGTTCTTCAGCAGAAAACCTCCTGGATATGCTCTGCGCATTCCTGAAACAGCCATCCCAGGATTAGCATAATGTAACTAAAAAATCAGCACTGTGTTCTTTCTTTTTTTTTTTCTCTTCAGTGGTGTCAGGCTCTTCAGGATTCGATGAAAAATTGACGCTTCTACCAAAAAACAGTCAGAGTAATATTTTCATTCATCCAATCCACTGCACAACCTGCAGCTGAAATCTAAAATGCACATTTAGTATCATGTACCAAATTATGCAATTTAACAGTGTTAAATGGGAACACTAACACATCCATGTACAGGATAATCACACTGATACTGAAAGGAGGTGAGAAAAACCTCCTGGAATGCTTCACACACACCCCGAAAAAAACCCAAACAACATCATAAAAGTTGTCATGTTGATTCTATGGGGATTCAACATCTCCAGTTTTCTTCTTTAAAGCCAGGGAAGGATACTAGTGGCAATTAGGAGCGGGAAATCAGTAAGAGCCTAATAAAGAATACTTTCAGCAGTAAGACATAGCAAGTTCAGCAATTTTTCAAGTAATACTGCTGAAAGAAAAAACTCCTGTAGACTTTGATAGCTTTTGACAGCCTATTGAACTGCCAGAAAGCTCAGGATCCAGCGTGACCTGTAATGGATACCTAGAATAGGTCATAACTAAATCCACTTTATTCTGCAGCTACACTTGTTCTATTACTTGTACTTGCAGTAACAATTTCTGTGCTTTCTCCCCACAACCTCGCTACATTAATGCAGTGTGTAAAATCTACATGTGTTAATCTATTAGAAATAAGGACCATTGAAGAAAGCTTTTGATAGCCTAGGACACGCTAAAGATTGTTAAAGTGGACTGGGTGGTAACTGGGCAAGGAAGCTAAGCATTGATGACAGGTTCTCAATACGTGCTTACAGCAAGAGAAGGTGGTTGGCTTTAAATTACCCTTTATTTCACAATACTTCAGGTGTGGAACATTTGTGATTCAGGTGCAGTTGCAAAGTGCAGTACACTATGGTTAAGAAGGGTGTGTAAAATTTGGAACGTATTTTTCAACGTCAGGTAAGAAGTTTCGTATCATCAGGACGTTGCTTACTGCAAACTGTGTTGGACTGTAAGGCTTACCTATGTAGATCAGGCTGAGAACTGAAGTCATCCCAGATAAGAATGTGGCTTCCATTGCCATCCAAACCGATCACATCCAGAGGGACTACATAACACTGGAATACCAATTTACAACCTACTCTCAGAGATTAGTCCCAGAATAGCAAAAAACTCTTCTAACTCCTCAAATGTCTGTGATCCTCCTTTAAGCTCATGCAAAAGAAGTGCAAATGTTTTGGGAACATCATGCAAAGATCACTGATAGAAGGAGAGATTCACATTCCAGGATGCTCTGGGTGTAGCCCAGAGGGACAATTTGAGTTTCCACTTGTGCTCACAGATAAAATTTGATCTGAACACTTTAGAGAGTAAGCAAACCACTTATTTATAAAAAAAAAATATTTAGAAGACTACACAAATTAGGCCTCTTGGTTGTCAGGAGAAATAGCAAGTGTGTGAATAAACACGTATGTTTGCTGGAAAACTGTAGATTTGTAACTTGTTGGAATTCTTTCCACATCTAGAAACATTCATTTTTACACTGTATTGCCACTTTGAAAAATTCTGAGAGATCTCCTGCATATCAGTAACAGGATTTTCTATAAGGAAGCTTAGTCTCCAAACTAGGAAACACATAAAAATTTTTATGTGTTCGTTCATCAGAAGTGACTTCACTTGACTGAATTAGTACTTAAAACATACCCTTCCTCTCAGAGATCACAAGGGGTAGAGAAAAATGTTCTTGTACAATCACAGGACATCAAACTGATTAAGAGTGGCTATTATTTTACTACTTGTTAATGATTCCTTAGAAGTCCAGAACAACTGGCAGTAACAGAAAGGAGACTCATTTTACCATGTAAGACTCTTTCCATCATGATCAGATGCTTCAGTGAATCTGAACATAGGGTACCTTAGACCATGTCAGAACTGGGGTGACCCTTACAAGCAAATCACTGTTAAACAAAATCCATCAAGACATACTTGTTCAACATTCTGGGGACAGGACAGGACAACTTTCATTGTCAGAGGTGACAACAGTAAAGTCACGTCCCTACAGCTACACAAAGGAAGCCTGCTACTAATAAATGTGCATCCATAACGACTGGCCAAGAAATTTCCACCTAGCTGGGGTCACCTACCAAATTGTGACGGCAGGTTTTAACCCCCAAACTATCTGAAGAGAGAGCAACAGCAGTCCCAGATCGCAAGGCTTCCTTTCTCACTGCCAGTGCCTGCTCCATGCTGGTTGCTGCTCTGCCAAATAAGCACTGAGCTCCCCACACAGGAACATGAAGTTGTCTCTCCCATTCCAAAAATCTTGCTTCCACTGGTAGTTTCTGTACACTTGCAGAACAATGCTCCTGTCAGACCAAGACACTGTTCAGATGGACAAATTAAAGCCCTTTAGGCTTGATTTGCATGTCTTGTCAGCATCTGAAAAAAGGTCTAGTAGTGCTGCCTTTTCTATCTGCTGGACCTCCCCTTCTGCCTTTTTTCCCTAGATGTATTCCGTGATGAGCAGGGACTGGCATTCTCAGCAAGGGCAGTCTGCGGCATCGCTGTTGCTAGCCTTCAAAGGAGAAGAGCAGCTTGCAGGACAGCTGCTAGGCCGTTTCAGGCTGCTTTTTGCTACAGCCTGGCAAATCATGTTTGAATGGTAGATCAAAAATGGCACAGTATCCAGGCACTCGTGAAGCACAAGCACCCTCACAGTAGCCCAGTGTTTTCCCTGACACAGAACCTGGAAGAAGCTAACCTCAAAGAATAAATTTCTCCACAGGCTCCCACATTATATAATGTGTCCCGATTTCTTTATAGAGGAAAGCACATGGATATCAGGACACGGCACACCTGAGGACATCCTTTGGCAAACTGTGCTAACAGCTAGCATGAATACCGTACCTGTGCTCTGTCAGATATGTACAGCTGTGAGATGGTGGCCACATGCCAGAGTCACATCAGATGAGCTGCTAGCGATCCAGCCTTCCTGCAGACCACACTCACAAGAGGGGTAAATCTTTCTTAGGATAACAAGACAGAATTTTCTAAGTCTTTGACCAACTTGCTGCTGTAGCTTTCATTTCTGCTACTGAAAATGGCTAGGAGCACACTGTAAAACATAGGAATTTTCCTTATTTGAAGGGGAACAAGTCCTCCCAGAAGTCATTTCCAGGCACACAAGGGACAAAAAAGGTGACTGGGAATAGGTGTTGCAGATTTACCACGGGAAAATTTTGTATAATAAACCCAACTACCTTCTACAATAAAGTAACTGGTTCCATGGGCATGGATTAGCAGGCTTTTGACATGGTCTCCCACACATCATTGTAGCCAAACTGGCAAGGTATGGACTGGGTGAGGGAGCTTAAAAAGTGGGTGAAAACCTGGCTGCACCATCAGGCTCAAAGGTCAACGGTTCAAAAGTCTAAGTGAAAGCTGTTTACAAGTTATATCAGGTTCAATCCTGTTGAATATCTTCATCAATGTCCTGGACCTTGACAATAAGACAGAATGCACCTTCATCAACTTCACAGGTGACATCAAATGCAAGACACCAGTTCACACACTGGAAGTCAGAGCTGCCATTCAGAAAGACCTCAACAAGCTACAGGAACAGAGTAGAGTGAAGGGTCACTAAAACAGTTTAAAGCCTGGACCACAGGACATATGAGGGGAGCCTGAGGGACTGTGTTTGTTTAGCCTCAGGAAGAGAAGGTTTGGGAGAGGAATCCAATTGTCATCGTCAAATATCTAAAGGGCACTTAACATGGAAGACAGAGCCACTCTTTGTGGAGGTACACAGTGCAAGGACAAGAAGCAATAGTCACAGACTGCAGCAGGAGAAATCGTGACTGGATATAGGGGGGAACAATTCAGCGTAAGTGGCTAAGCCCTGAAATAGGTTGCACAAAAAGACAGAGAAATACCTGTTCTTGGAGATTTTCAAAGCCTGACTGGACAGGGTCCTGAGCAATTTGATCTAACTTTGACATGAGCTTAGCCCTGCCCTTCATGGTCTCTGGAAGCCCATTTCTAACTATATTAAGTCATCTGGAGATCTCTGACTTGTTTCCTGTCCTTCAAAGGCCATCTTGCTGCACAAGGCTGCTTGACAAGCTTCTCTCTGCATTCAGGTATGCTGTCATAGGCTCGCAAACCAGTTTTGATGCATGTTCTCACAATTATGCCACTAAAAAAGTCAATAGTGTCATATGCTCATTTCTTAGTACTCACTTACTGCCAAATCCTTGAGGTTGCTATCAGGCAAAGTCCCATAAAACCCTGGAGAAAGCAGAGTACTGCAGTGCCTGTACTTCATTGTGACTTATCTGGACACAAACTGCACGAGAGCTAACTGAAACTACATCGGGGCTGTGGGGGCAAAGTCTGGAAGCTGCTAATCAGAATTTATCCAGTTCTTACACAGACCTTTTTTTGGAGTTGCACGTATGGTGCCTGGATAAAGTCTGAGCAAAGCTGACAACGAACTTCACCAATTGACTACAACTGATTTATTACACTAAACTGTTGGTGGGTGACTTGGAGCCCGAGTATCCCAGTATTTCATTAGTATCCCAGTATTTCATTAGTCTTCACACCACTATAGTAAAATCAGGACTTTTTTTTTTTCAGACAGCAATGTTAATTCTCCTCTCAAATACAGAAAGGATGGTTCAAAATCAGTGGAACAGCTGAGAGTAAAAGGCAGTAATGACTTTGGGATTGGGAAGTCAAAGCTGAACAAGGGTGAACACAAGGTACCAACAATAACGTGGGTCCCTGACTGTGGTCCTGGATAGCGCTTAGGCGTGGCAACTGTTTAGGCCAGTCAAAAATTGAGCCAGATTCACTTCCCTCCTTATTTTTTTTGCTAGAAATATTTCCTAGAATACAAGCACAATGGAAGTTTGGCAGTTTCCATTCCAAGAAGTTTCCAGGTGCTTTGCAGTATTAGTATGAAAAAAAAAGAAATTAATCCAATGTAATTACTACAGAGTGAAGGGTGAAGAAAACAGCTTCTAGATTTTAAGAGCAAACTGAGATTGACCAAAACACAAAAATAAAAAAAATGTTATCTATAAACCCCACTTTGTGTTAAACTCACTGTGAATTAGCTAACTACAATGAAATACATATATCAAATCCATAGAAGTCAAATTTAAAATTATTAAGATATTTAAACTTAAACCAATAGAAAATACTTTACCATTCCCTTTCCCCACTCCTAATTTCTATTTTCATATTCCAGATAGACTTATTGGAAAACGTAGGCCTGATCTTTCTTTGCTTGGCAAAGGCTTGCCTTTAATGTGATTCATAATACACAGTAACATGAGTAGGATAAACAGATGCTCAGTGGATTATCAACACAAGGGAAGAAAACATACGCAGTCCTGCACTCTCATTACTCCGGCCATACTTAGAGCTCAGTGAACTGTAATTCCTCATTTCACCTTTTCATTCTCCAGTTATATCATTTCCATTAGCTAGGAGACTGCAAGGCTATTTCACGTAGGTTTCATGGCACTAATGGAGAAAGTAGCTGTTAACAGCTAATATTTGTTTCTTATGAATTATGTTCCTAGGGCTTAATGGCTTATGTTTCCTTGGCAACAAACACATCATGTGCTTTTTAATAAGGTTTGCACATGAGCTGTGTACAGGACCATGCCAGAGATCCCAGATGACAAGGTTTCTAAAACATGAATTCAGAAGAGTGGACCGGATCTACCCTTTGACAAAGCAAGGACCCACCACGCTGGTGATTTGGCAGAAGAGTGAGAGCCTTCCCCAGTTTTTATAAAATTGCTCAAACTGCAGTCTCCTGCTTTTAGTATCCGTAAGGTTCACACTGCACATAAGTCAGTGATCGGTCCTTATTCAGGCAAAGAGTAACCTCAATTATTTTACATCAGTATAATTTCACTAACTTCCTGGTTATCCACTTAATTATGCTAGAATGAAAAAAAAAGCAGGATGATATTCCAGGAATTAAATTGGACTAGTAAGGCTGCACTGTAGTTTACCCTGAGGAAATCTTCAAGAAAAACCAAGCTGCTTATTTTGTTTCATATTTTTCTACTGAACAATATTTTACAGGAAATGGCCTGCAGACTTTTTCAGAACTTTTAACATGCTTTGTGAAATCTTCTAAAGATCACAAGAGAGTATCCCACATCCAAAGAAACCAAATCTTAAACTACATAAACCATACTGATGAAAAAACTGACTTCTGATGAATGTGGACAGGCACAACTAACCCTTATGACTGAAGTCAGCAGACATCATTAAAGTGCCACTGTTAAGTGCCTCTAACATTCTGTTCCACAACAAATATAGAAGCTTTATGTACAGGTCTAAAAAGAAAAAAAATTAAACAGGCGTTTGTCAGAAAAATATATCTATTGGTAAAATGTTGAGTTATCCCATAATGTTATTTTGAGGCTGTAATTGTACATACTTTCAGTTTTCCTCTTCATAAAAAGAAATAATCTCATGTTACAGATTCCCTACTAAAAATTTCCATAGCATTCTTGCATATTGAACACTGGAAAAGGTTGTCATCTCTTAGTTCTAGAAAGCTTATATACTGGAGTCCTGTACCCCAAAATATAAGCAACTACTGCTTTCTCCCTTCCACGCCATTAACAGTTTCAAACGTACTTTGCAGGATTCCAATCCTGGCAGAGAGAAGAAAACTCAGGTTGCGGACTTTCCAACCGCAGTGAGACTTTAACTGGGGTAGTTTTAGCCATGGGAGATGAAGGCTGTTGATCACAAAAGCATGTGGATGTCTACCACTTTAACAGGCACTGACCAGAAACACTCATTGCATGTATTGCTTACAGAATACTGATAAAACAATCACTTCACTGACTTGGCAATGACTTTATTTTTTTTGAGTACTTTCATCTTAAATCAAATGACAGGGAAGAGCAGAGAATTCAACTTTGTTATCATACATAATGCAGTGTCTTCCAATTGTGTTACGCATTCCAGAAAAGCCTCATTCTAGAAACAGTTCCTCTCACCTGCTGATTTTAACACCAAGTTTTGCTTTTCACACAATCACTCTTAGCTACACAAAATTAAGGGTTTTTTTATCAAGAGAATAAACGAATGTCTCTCTGTGGAACAAGGCATATATTGGGAAAGAAAGAAGCATGGAAGAACTGTCTGCCTCCCCAGAAAACTAAACCTGCAGTTATAAAGATAAAAACCCAGCAAACAAACCTTGTGCCAGCACTGGTCTTCAGCAGCAATGGAAGGTGGGAAATGATGTTGAAAAGGTCACTTTTTTTTTTTTTTTTTTTGCTCATGTCCCTGGAAACAAGTAATGTAATTAACATCATATAAATCTTGGCTGAGTCCAGTCTTCAGAATGCTGTAAAAAACAGCAACAGGCAAAAGGGGGTGGAACACTGAACCTCTAACACAAAGTGCCAGATAATTAACTTGTTTACATTCTCAGACTGTCATTGACATAGTATCCAATGTAGTAAAGAGTACAATCATGTGATCCATAAACGCTTTAAAACATTTATGAGTAATCCACACAGTGCTCCACATTAAGGAAGCTGATGTCCATTGACATCCCTAAGAGGAAAGAGAACTCTGCAGAGGGAGAGCCAGCTTCTGCATTCTGCTTCTTCACTGGTACCTCCAGGCAGACAGTAACAAAATAACAAGACCTCATTAACTAAAGTTAAGTATGAATTAACAATCAGCTTATGCAGACTCCTGTCCTACTGAGACTCCTTGTCAGTAAGGGACAGAAGACAGAAACAGAAGGGTGCTAATGATTTGCTGCATGGCGACATCGGCGTCAGGCTTACTCTACAGGTGTTGTCCCTAGAGCTTCTATGCAACCAGATGAAATTTCCAGTGCTAAGAGGTGCTCCAAAATCTACATAAGGAGAGAAACACTGATGCAGTTCTAGAGACATCCACTCGCACAGCATGAAGAGACTCAGTAAAATTAAAAGAAACTTCCTTTCCTGGTTTGGAAGTTAGTTTATAGTTAGCTATAAAACTGCAGACAGTAAGAGAGGTTCTCTGGGTAATGCTGAACACATCTGGCTGACAGTCTTGAAATGTTTCTCAGAGAGGGTACCACAGATCCTTCCTTTCCCCTCTACATCTTATCTCTTGGGTTTTGATTTATGTTCCAGAAAGAGAAACTAACCTATTCCCATTGTTACAACTGGTGTCTGTTTGGCTTGTTTATCTAAAGCAATCAGAAACTTCAGAAAGAAACAATTCCCAACATGGAAAAAAAGCGCTCCATTGTTTCATCTGACCCAAGAAACACAATGAAAGGGTTATTAAACTAATGGAAACAAGATCTAATAGATAGGGGGGGAAAAGAAGGTGGAAGTAGCACCAAAATATACAATGGAACCATTAGTGTGAGAGACATCTCTGCAAATCGTATTGAACAGAACCCAGATTAATAAGTTGTATGCTGAACCACTACAGGTGGTATAGGGAAGAAAAGAAGATGGCAAAGCTGTTACATCCAGCAAGCCCAACTGCTCTTCCACCAAGCTAAGCATAACTGAACATCAAGAATGTAAAATGAAATTGCCTCTGCTTGCTACTTCACAGGATGTAATAGAATGATAATTCAGAACCAATGTTGACACTACAACAGAGCATCACAAACGTGTAGAGAAAGCAACTTTTATAAAACTTGCAAACTGGTACATCAGGCCCAGTTTCACCAGTGAATGCTGCATCATTGCATCGTTCAACCATTGGAAAGAGATCATTATTATAACCAGTTCAACAAAGCAGGAAGTGCATAGCAACTTTCTGCTTCAGAACAGAACTGCTGTCTGCTCCATCAATGACACAAAGGTAGAAAGTATGAGACAGTCATGAATAACCAGTTGCAATGCTTCTTCTCCAGGAACTGAAAAGTAAATTGATTTCCATATGACTCAACTGCTGAAATTAATACCTACCCTCCCTTCCTTTTCTTCCTCTAAAATAATCAACATTATCTCCAGATTTAAGCAGCATCATACTGTGCTTAACATGGTATAAGTGAGTTTTGCAGGGGAAAACTACCCTAAAATATTTTCTGCCTGTTCCTTTACCCAATGAAAAATTTGCCATCAGTTTTTTGTGAATCTGGGCACAGACAGCTGTGGTGCAACAACTTTGTATTCATGTTCTTCACCTGCTAGGAAACTAGTTCTCAAATTTGATGCCAATTGGCAATTTGAATCATGTCCAACATCACAACATCCCTATGTTTAAAATCCTAGAAGGTGAAAGACACACTAAAACATGGGAGATGGCACTGTCCAAAGTTACAGCGACATCACCTAAGAGGCAACTGAGGCCACTTTAAGTAGATTCCTAACGAAAATTAAAAATTGTCAATAGAATACTAAATTATTAATAACTTTCCAAGAAAACTAGCTGAAGCAGCAAGAGCACATGCATCCGTGAACAATAACAGGGAGTAGCTCCATCTCAGTTCAAAGGCAGTAAAAAGGAGTTAAAGCCCACAGTGCACAGACTTGCTCCTGTGAGCTACAGTCTGCTGAGGCTCTAGATGGTCTGTAAGCCATAAAGATACTGACAGCCAAAACACTCCGAGGATGAAAGCATGCACATCAGCAGTGGAATGTGCTCCTGCATGGTCATTCAGAGAAAAGCACTTCTACTGCCTTTATTTACATATATAATACCATGGACTGACTGACAGCCTTTTTTCTTTTTTTTAACTCCAAGAAAATCCTTTTTATTAAATGACTACCAACAGCAGCTTCAGATGTAGCTGTTCCTGCAAATGAAGGAACACCACAAGGAAAATGAAAAATGCCTAAGGTTTTGCCCCTGGGCTCCACATAGTTTCTTAAACTGCACATCCAGCTCAGTTAATCCAACTCACAGGTAGCTTCTGATGGCTGCTAAGGTGAACAGTAGTTATTTGTCCACACAAATTATGGATTTTGGACATAGGCTGTAGTGTTCCTACCATTCACAGATTCACTCCCCTACATTCTCAACACGGAAGGCAGAAGTACTCAGCTGTTTATTTTCAAAAAAGCACAGAAACACCCCTGCCTCCAGGAGCAATTTACTTACAAAACAAATAGCATCACCGTGGGAGATACCTTGAACTATTTTTCCTTGACAGTAGAAGAACAAAAATCTAAAGTCTATAGCTCCTATCATTCTCATCACTTTAAAAACATTAAACCCCTAAAATCCTTTCACAGAACCACAGAATCATGGAATGGTCAGTGTTGGATGGGACCTCTGGAGACCATCCAGTCCAGCCCCCTGCTAAAGCAGGTTCTGCTCGAGCAGGCTGCACTGAGTCACATCCAGGCGACTCTGAACTTCTCCAGAGAAGGAGACCCCACAGCCTCTCTGGGCAGCCTGTGCCAGGGCTCTGTCACACTCACGGTAAAGAAGTTCTTCCTCATGTTCAGACAGAACTTCTTGTGTTGCAGTTTGTGCCCGTTGCCCCTTGTCCTGTCCCTGGGCACCACTGAAAATGGTGTGGCCCTGTGCTTTGGTTTTTGAACATCGTTCCAACTCCCTGCCTTAAACCAAAGAGCACTTGGTGTGGTTACTGCCTAATTAAGTTAAACACCCAAACAACATAGCACCTTCTCAGGCACAGGCATTTCAAATTCCAATGCTGATGCATTCGATGGAGTTAGTTATAGAAGGCGAACATGGAGAGCATGCCACACTTTCAGATGAACAAGTGAAGGAAGATGCCTCAGCATAACAACAATCCCAAAGGGCACAGAACTGCATAGATTGCAGGTAGGCAGACGCAAGGTGCTCGGACGTTATGTCTTTCTGATAGAGGCACTCTACTAAGTATTGTTTATTTATACATATATAAAGATCTTTAATAAATATATTTAAATAAAAATAGAGCTAAGTATCTTATCTTCATATACAACTATACTATACACAAAAATTCGTAGTTTGTATAAATGCCTCTATTCCTTTAACTAGTACATCTAGTCTTACATATAAGCTTATAATTTTTATATCTACTTTATAATTTACTTTATATATAAGCACATTATATTTATTTGCAATGTCACTGTATCAAGTCCAAAGGTGTTCTGATATTCCTTTTAACAACACTGTCATAAATAACAGTAAAACAGAACAAAACCTATTTTTCTATGTACATTTTATGGTATGGGGTGCAAGTTTTTATTGGTACAGTTTTCCTACAAAACCTAACAAGAATAGTAAATAACAAAAGGATAGAGCAACGATTCTATGCTGTCTGTTCAACAAATGAATGGATTTGCAGGAATGAATCACTCATTAAAGACAGAAAGGCAGGCTGGGAAATACTATTAGCTGGGCCACAGGTACATGTCTCCAGAAACAAGTTTATTCCAAAATTCTTTAATCAGACACTTCCAGGTGCTCAAAGATTAGTATGAGGCTAAAAGGAAAACCAGAAGTCACTATTTATTTGTTCAGTTTCTTCTCAGCCATGGCTAGAAGAGTCTTTCATTCCAGTAAATGGGAAAGCAGCTCTGGTTCCAGTAGCATTGTCTGCCTCCAGCTGCAAGGCTGAGGGAGTAGAGGTAAAGACCCTGCCGTGCCATAGCAGCATACGGAACACTGAGCAAACTTTTCTAGTCCCGCTACTAAAATACATCATGTCCCAATGGATACCTGCCCCTGTCCCGTTTGGCCATAAGGTTAAAGGGGTTATAGTCCTACAGCCTCTGAAGCCTCTTATGGAAAACACTACTGTGTGTCACAAGTCACAAAATCGCCCTCTAGTACAAGATTTCTAAATTCTGTACTTTAATTTATACTACTACTGTCTTAGATGCTGTATTTTAAATAAAAAATAAGAGTATTGATCCACGACAGGCAGACAATTACACAACTTTCAAATGTAAAGCTGTCAAGCACATAAAAGCATTCTGTTAGCTACTTATCACAGATGAACTCTTATTATAATAATTCGTAATTAATAAATCTACAGGGTTTTAATTAACAAGACTGTGGTTCTCGGAGTACAGTATAGAGTGAATACTGTGAGAACAAAGTTCTCCAGTAGATGGAAGCATTAGTCAGCAAAAGCTGAGCTCACACAGCTCAGAGGACTGCCTGCCCTGCAGCACTGCATGCTGCCTGCCCTCCTACACACAGCATGTTGTCGTGTAGACACCCCAAGTAGTTGACACTAGTGGAAAACAAATCTATAATTCTTTATGAGATCTCCAGTATTGCTATATCACAGCATACAATTATTATTTAGGTATTTACAAAAACCTGATGTTGGTGAAAGATCAGAGGGAGGTAGCTGGAATACGAATCGGGAACCTGACTATGGGTTCCAGGTAAAATTTACCAAAAAAAAATTAAGATCTACCAACCTCTTCCCATACCTCTCTGACAGTTAAATAAACATGTTCCAGTTTCTTGCTTGCTTTCTCATATTTTACCAATAAATGTGATCCAAATGCAAATTTTAAAATGTACTTAAATACTATGAACTCAGGTTGCTGGCTATAGTGCTGAAACAGAGCAAATCCAAGTTCAGGGGTCACTCTGAAGCTCAGTTAACAGGAAAAGTAACACAAGTGGTCGTTAATAGTAGGATCAGATATCCCTGCAATTACAGATTCAACAGTATCCCATACTGGTAACTAAGAAGTTTCCAGTCCATTAGCACCCAGGAAAGCTGCATGATTACTGACACAGATTTCACAGTGATGCAAGTCCCTTAACTCAAAATGAACAAAACAGCCCGATTTGCAAACACCACTGTTGCATGTTGATTAACTAAACACTGTTATCAAGTTAGAATTTAAGACTACACACAGGTCTGAGCCACAGGCTAGTGATTATTTGTGTCTCTCACCTGGCTGTTAAGAACCCCTCAGCACTTGACTGGCTGCTGCTCACCACCTCCACCGGCTGCTCTGCCTCTGCCACCTCACCTCTTACAACTGCTGTTTCCTGCAGCCTTACCTACTTACAGAGGTGAAACACACTTTTCTTTCACTTTGACTCAGAGGCTAAGATTACTTTGTGCAGTACACTGAATAGTGTTTTTTAAGTATGAGAAAGGGAATAATAATAATAATAATAAAATCTAATAAAAGGTTTTTAGTACACCCCCAACAGCAAAACCCCCATGCCCTACCTCTACTTGTTTCCCCCTATAACCAAGTTGAATTTCTGTTCCTCACCCAATGAAGTTACATTCCCTCTTCCCAGCTCTTCGCCTAGTTCTGCCAAAATTGGGGTGCCACCCCCATTCCAGCCTCCTCCCAACATTTTGGGAGCCCTGAATTTCAATAAATAGTTCAGGCACTCCAGAGCTCCTCAGTTACGTGCCCTGCCACCAGCACTCTCCATATCTTCAATAGCATTCTTGTTTTGATAGCTCCACAGCAATTTTAAGGTTTGTAACCCAAATTATGATTTTCAGTTTGAGGATGACCACAAAATGAGGGGTCAGAAAAGGGTTAATTTCATGGTTAACTAATGGGAAGTTTGTTACTACAGTTTCTAATGTACTCTAGAGCACCTGCATGGGCACTGAGAGCAGAGACTCTTTGTTTGATGTGTGGGGATAGCCACACTCACACAAGCATAATCTGACTAATATACCTTAGACATGTAATTCATCAAAACTGCACAAAGTCTGGAAAAGTAATTTTTTAAAAAGCTTATTTATCCATAGAGCAACTATATGTACACTTCTATATACACACAAACTGTGCCAGAGCTACTGATTTGCACACCACACACAGCCTTAACAGACACACAGTTCTAACCACCGCTTACTTTCCCACATCCTTACATGAGTCATGATCAACCTCACACACACATCGTTCTATGCACCCAATAAAGGCTAGCAAACTTGCTCTTGTGTACCTTTCTTGGTCTTTAATAGCTGCCTCCTACTTTTTCTTTAACCTCTGTTTCACCTCTCACATTGGACATTTCTTGGAACTCCTGGAATTATTAAATCAAGACAGGTACATTTCAGCAAGGATGAAACAGAAATTGGGAAAGGCAGGAAAGAAGTGGAAAACAAATTACACACAGAGAGCCTGGTGCCAATGAAGCAAGCTCAGGCGTGTGACATGCATTCACTGTTACTGTATCTTTGACAACTGCTGGGGTAACAACTGGGCTGAGCAATTCATCACAGAAACAAACGGAATCAAACAGGAAAAATCAAACAGCAGTGGAAGGTGGGAACCCATCTCACAAAGAGCCACGGGACAACATAGCTTTTCCCCATTTCATGGTGGCTTGATGTTCACAATAACATTCAACAGCAGAAACAGGTGAGCAAGATCACACGGACCAAGGGAAAGCAGCCCAAATGGAGCACATGGCAGCAGGAAAAGAAATGGGGTCTTTGAATCACAGGCAGCCCTCCCTGGAACATAAAAACATCAATAAACGCCTCTTCAATATTGCCTTTAATGGGAATATTTCCTGGCACTGGTCAGATTCAGATGACAAGCCCTTTTTCCCCAGTTACCTCAGCCAACTCAGTAACCACGGCAACTGTCTCCAGTGCAATGACATCACACGGTTTCCTAGGCAACCAGTCCCAGTGCAAATGACATCACGTGGTCACCATGGTGACACTCCATGAGGCCAGGAAGAAAGTATTTTAAGTGGGAAGATAGCTCAGGAAGGATAAAAAAGGACCCAGGGAAGAGCAGGATAAAAAATAATGGAAGCAAAAATATGAGACTTATAAGAAGGATAGACCCAAGGGAACGGAACTGATGGACAGAGTGCAAGGACACATTGGAAACTGGAATAAAAAACAAAATTTTGATAAATTTAAAGAGCCATTTGTTAAAAAGATATATCTCAATCCCATTATCTACTTTAATGATACATTACTTAGGTCAGAGTTGCTGAACCACAGCATGCACAGTCACACGAAGCTTAGGCATGGCTTAAATGCTGATTTAGTGGAGAGACTTTTGACAACCCGTAAATAAATTGTCAGAAATCTCCAGAGAGACCAAGTGAAATCACACTACACAGAATATACCAGGTACTTTTTCTAATGCAAGGTACATTTTCTAAATTCCCTGACTGATCACCCAGGGCTCTCACAATACCCAGATGCTGCTGTCAGGTGTACAGGGCTTGAGGAGAAGGCTCCTGTGCCCTCTTCGTTCTGTTCTTTGTATTCCAAGACAAGAACCTGGCCAACTGACAAATGAAAATGTGTTTTCCATTGATTGAAAGCTCCTTCAGATCCTCACCCAGATGGCAGTAAAGAGGGTCTATTCCTTCTTTTAAATTTTCTAGATCTTACTCTTAATTCTACTATACCTTCAAATGTTTGAATTTGCTGAAGATAAATATCCTTTCTGAATTCAATTGTCTTCAACATTCTGGCTAGTCTCAGCCAGCAGACAATGGTACTACCAGCTGTATGTGAAATGGCTCTAAACCCCCTGGGAAAAAGCTCCTCAGCAAAGAAATACTGGCATTCCTGGTTTATCAGCGTACACAGCCTTGCGTGAAAGGTGGAGTAACAAAAAGCAGTGCCTTTGGGGGACAGCTTCTAGTCTAAAAGCTTAGGACAAAGTTCTTGAGGAAGCTTCCAAGTCTATCACACAGTATTTTTCTGTCCAGCAAGGTGACTTCACATATTCTCTCTTAAGCAAAACCTTAATTTAGTTTAATTAGCACAATAATTGCCCTCCACCATTCATTTCAGAAGGAGTTACTATAGAATCAGATGTAGCAATTGTGATTGTAACATGGCAATAATGTAGCTGCGACACCTTTTAACCAAAAGTGACTAGTTTTTTTACAGTTGAAGCCAAGATGAACCTCAGTTGGTCTATTCAGACCCAAATTTCAGATAAGACAAAGTTTAGGAACCTGTCTAATTTGAGCAGAGGAGCAGATGCAACCTTTGTTTCAGGCTAACCCACAGAAAGCAGAACTTAAAAAGCCAACGGTAGAAGAGTGTCCATCAGCTCAGCCATTCCTCAGCAGAAAGGAAAATCATATTTTCTGAATTGAGGATTTTGTACAGTTGATAACAATGAAACATTTTTCTGCCTCAAGATCTCATGCAGACTGTTGCGGTTATTCAGATAGCAACAATGCATTTAATATACTAAGCACTTTCAAAACCTATATGACCACAGGCATTAGGGCACATGAAGTCTGACTCCTTCAGAGCCGTGCATTACAAGCGGCAGACCTACTGCAGTAAATCTCAACGGAGTTTCATTGCAAAACTCTGCAGTCATCAGGCTGGAAAAGTTCCAGGTGCTTAATCATACACAGCAGAGTGAGAACAGAGGGAGCAAGAAGAAAAGATCTCACCGATAAGCAGCACTAGGAAGGATGTGGTGGCCGGAGGAGAGAAACAAGAAAAGGGGAGGAGGAGAGGAAAGGAAGAAAAACTCTCTCGTGCTGTTGATGAGCAGAAATGCAAACCCGGAGAGGGAGACATAAAGCAAGGCCAGCACCAGCTCCCCAGAGTTATTGCTCAGTCTTCATACTCTTCCTCCCTAAATCTAAAGTTATTCACAGGACAGCTAACCGTGCACATCTCGCACAAAAGTCAGGCTAAGTTGGGCATTCTTATACAAATAAGAGGTCTTACCCACTGGTTACTTCTTCATGTAGTTACCAGAATTTATTTCTTCAGGGAGACTGAAGGAGGAAGAAAATCAACGTCAGCACAAAATAAAGGAAGAAGACTGCTAGAGCAAGTGGAAAATAGGTGGTGGGGATGATTGTTTTGGTTTGTGGGTTTTTTTCAGGCTGGGCTGTGAGACAAACATCTGTATTGACGAAGCTATGTTTCAGGCTGCAGTCTTATTTAAAAAAAAAAAAAAAAGAGAGAGAGAGAAAGGAATTTTTAAGAAACAATGGCAAAATACAAGGTGAATTGATAATGCCCTTCTGTCTGATTTCTGATAAATCCTATTAATGCGCAATGGTACTTACCAACATTAAGTCAAACAAAATGAAATGCTGAGAGTTGACTTAAAAAGAGAGGGGGGAAATAGGGTAATGACTAATGGCCAAGTAAAAAACACAGAAAACTACTAACTATTTTAAACTGTGTTCCCTTAATTCATAAAAAATAATACATATAAATATCCAATTACTTAATTACCACAGTAGGTGCTATGCTTTACAATTGTACCATACAACTGTTCTGCATTCATTAAAAATAAGACAAATTCTGCTCTGATTAATAAAAGACAATAAAGGTCACAGGTAATGGAAGAACAGGTAAAATGCAGCTCACCATTATGGACAAAGTAATATAGCCAAGCATAACATTAAAAGCTTGCAGACAGCTTTCCCAAAAGCTGTCAAAAGCTTCAGGTCTCAGCCCAGTTTAATCCTAAAAAAGTAACAGATTTTTTAAAAAACAAACCTTGAAACAGAAAGAAAGGATCCCAAAGTAAAATTTGCTTCTATTAAATCAGAAATACATTCTAAGAGCAGAAAAGATACTTATGAGCAGGAATCAGAATAACTGTTGAACAAAATATCTCCTGGGTATTCTTGACTTTATGGCAGCCCATCCAGCTGCTAATTAGCACCAAGACATTATTGTGATTGCACTGGGATAACAAGATGAATAATTCATAATAGCTTACCCAGAGATCTGGCACATCAGTGGTTCTTAATCAGTTCCTAATCCCAGGATTCAGCATAACTCTTATAGCAGAATTAACAACATACATACACATATGATGTATTTAGTAAAAATTTTAAGCAATTGTTTTAAACACAACTAACACTGGGCTAACTAAGCTCAGCTAAAGCTGGGGTTTACTAAGCTAAAAATAATAGTTAATTCTACCAGTCTTAGACTAGTCACAAGTGACATATCACGGCACTAATATTGTGACAGGTCCCTCAACTACTGAGTTTTTCATTCCCAGTTTGAAATTCCTACAAATCTTGTGAGGAGAACACAGTGCAATAAAAGCTTATAGGACAAATCATTTAATGACAGGGTATTAAGATGAAATTCTAGCTTTACTTACAGCACATCAGAGTTTATCTACAAATATAATTTTATCAACATGGCTGCTTTAGAATAATTGTTCATTCCAATCACAAGGTGGACTATGCAACATTATTATAGAATAAATAGCTTGGTAAATCTATCATAAAATTCCAAGCACAGAAAAGTTCTCTAAGTATGGACTGAGTGCGTTCAGCATCAGAGCTGGTGAACTGGACATCAGTGCCACTGTTAGCCCAGGAAAAGACTCAGGCCCTAATGTATCATTCCAAAATTCAAAGAAAAGAGCACCAGTGAAGAAATTTCCCTGCAATTCAGCCTCTATGATTGAACTACCTATATTAAATGTAGGTAATTAAAAATTAAATTGATTTCATAATCCATCTTATTTCCCTTTTTTCCCTTTGCATCTCTCTTTGGGTGAGAAGAACTTTACTACTTAGTTTTTCTGATTTTTTTAGCTCTCTTCTTAAGTTCTTTACCTTGTCAGATTCAGCATAATGTAATATGGCTCTGTGTGTGTGTGTGTGCACTTTTACAAATTAAGAAAAGACTAAAATAATTATTTCTTAATTAGTTTTGTGGAATCTTCAGATATTGTTTAAACAATTGGAACACTGAAATGAATGAAGGTCCAGACAGGACAAGCAAGCCACCTAACAGATGACTGGGATAAGAAAATATTTAATGGATAGAACTATTCCCATTTTTGGGATTTTAACTTTTCAGTGAACCGATGTTCAGCTGTCAAAGGAGAACAAACAGAGCCTTCAAAATGAAATTTAGATGGGCAGTTTATGGAACTTGCAACTTTTTTTCTTAGCAATATCAAACATTAAGTTCAAAATAGAGCTTATACTGTAAGAGGTAGCAATATTAAAATTCTACCAATAAATCTTATGATTTGCTCATAAAGTGAAATGTTTTCTCCCATGGTGTTTTCCAAATCAATTGTATCATGAATTACCAGAAATTTTAGATGTGAGCTTTTATAGATTGCCTTCCATCCCAGCGGCTCATAACGACTTGCAACATGAGGTATCTCTAAAGTTAGAGTACCATTCATTTTTTATTGTTAAATAATTGTAAACATCTGCAATTAATGATGTTCATTGCAATGTTGCATACTTTGCAGTGTACAAAAATGAGCACTATTAACAGAAAAAGAGAAGTGCAGGGCCAATCTCAAAGCAAGGAAGTCTCAGCTGTGAAAACCAGGGGATGAATCAGCAGCAGCACCAAAGCATTCTCATCTATTAACAATGCTGGACTCTGATGATACTGATGACAGCAATGTCTCAACTTCCCAATCCTTCCATACAATTTTACACCCCAGAGAGGCTTAATAGGACTTGTTTCTGAAGAAGCAAATAGCAGTCCTTAAAAAGCTTGAGGTGGCACAAGAGAACGAGAGATGTCCCTGCCCTTTAAGGACACGCTCAATAGAAATGCGCTGATCCAAGGCAGCGGCCAGGCAACAAGCACTTGGAGAGAGCAAGCCCTGCCAAACACAGGCTCAGACCTCCTGGTCCCCCCTCTGGATCTGGGATGCAGAGACAGGAAGGGAGGTGAACGGCTCCGGTTGCCACAGAGACGGGAAGCCACTACAGATGGTCCCCAGCCGTGCCGGATTGCCCCAGCATGGTGCACACACCTCTGCAACATGCACCAAAAATTCATTGATTCTAGGTGAAGTTCTGAAGTCCTAGCACCCCTAATTCTCAGGCACATCTGGGCAGGAATCTCATTGAAGTAACTAGGATTGTATTCAATAAAAAATAACCCCCTGGGATTTGGGGGTTTTCTGGATTTCAAACAAAGTAAACATGGGGGAAAGACAAGTTTCTTACTGCAGAGAGAGAACATTCTCCACTTTTCTCAGCAGGGAAACCAGTTACTGTTTCTGTTACTACACAGATCTACTAGTCTCGGCCCTCTGCAAGAGCCAGATGTTCCTTTGTGATGCTGAGGACAGAACAAGGGGCAGAAAGCCTGCTCGCAAAATGCTTTTCTTGCCAACCCCTCATCATCGTGCTTCCTTCCAATGTGTGCGTTCCGTGCTCGGGAAAGAAATCAACACTTTACTGCCATCTCTCCTGTCTCAGTAGCCTCTGCTTGAGAAAACTCTGAATATTTATTCCTCACATGTTCAAACAAGGATGCAGTTCTCCAGATCCCATAGATTTCATACACATTCACTACAAATATAACTGCATTTCCAGTAAGTCACTGAAAGTCATGCGGATAGTGTGTTTTAATCTGTTTTTTCCCTTAGACAAGTTAAACCAGATAATTCTTCAGAGATGGAACAGTTCAACTCTTATTAGATCAAATCCTAAAATGGAATTGATCACATTATCAAATTATGCAAAAATAGCTCATACTAATTTAAGAACATAATTGTACATAACTGATTTCATAATGATTACCTCCATAAAAATGTATTCACTGCTGGGATACTCACAGTGCTTTGCCCTAATGCACTCTGGGGTTTACAAATACCTAACCAAATAAAAATAATTCATCTGGGAATAATGTTTGAGTTAGGACAGACCAAACTGATTTATAATCATTACTTAAAATAATTTAGATTAAAAGATAAGGCAGCATGTAACACTGAAGATTCAGAAAAAAGAAATATGTATGCTTGAATTACATATAATATGTAATATATTATTACATTTATAATTATGTTAGATCATAACTGGTGTATAGGAAAGAGTTATAATAGGCTTATTTAACCTTGTGATTAATGACAAAATGAAGAAGTACTTGTAACTGTAACACATAGGAAATTACACAGCTCGCTCACAAACCTATGCTCAAGTCTTCACTTACCTGCAGTTTACAATAGCGGCAAACCAAATTCTAGTGATAAAAAAGCATCCTGCTGACAACAGCCAAAAAGTACTGATATCCACGCTTGTTCCAAATTTTTGAAAAAGGAAGATATTGCTTTGTCACTCACATGCTTAATCCCCAAGCGTCTTTGCTCTAAAAGAACAGTGAGAAATCACTATTTTATTCCTGCAATTTTATTTCTTGAAGTTCTACCTGTTTCTTTCAAACAATCTTTAGTTCCTTTCATACCACATCTCTCTTTCTCAACTGATCTTTAAAGTTTTAAACTCAAGAACTGAAATCAATTCCAATTTTACTTCAAATGATGGTACAATGGCAAGAGAAGACCACACAGCTTATATTGTGTTGCAGTTCTGCATAAATTAATTCTCATTTCATTTACATGAGTGAATCCACTAATTCCATCAAATTCCATCAATGCCCACTAATTTAAGGACCATTCAAGGTCTCAAGGAACAATAAGATACATACATATACATTATTTACTTTTACTCACCATTAATAATAGTTGTATATAAGTAACAGATTATTATTATTGTATTTGTAAACCTTCATTGTTGATTCTTTAGCTTTTCAAAGGCAAGTTTATAAATTTATTTCCAAAACATTTTTAAAACTAGTTATATCTGAAGACCTCAATCAAATCAATATTAAGGAAAATTATTTTATGCAAACCTAAACCACAGCTAGAATGATAGGTCTTTATAAGAACTACTTTAATTTGTGATATCTTGCCTCCTAGGTTTTGACTTCCAGTTGTAATGCTTGTTTTTCAATGAAATATTTCCAAAATATTATCTGTTTTTCATACAAAATTCAGTTGTTTTATGGAGTGAGGGATTAGATTGTTTGCCATTCCCTCTCTTTAAGATGCCAATTTAGATATTTTTCAACATTAAATATGTATCTTTCAAGATAAATTAAGGAAAACAATCACACAATAAGATAATTTGGATCACAAGTAAAAACTTAATGTCTTTGGAGAACAGGAAATGGAGAATTGGCACAAGAGTTAACAACATTTTGCAGAACAATTAAAATGCTACAGTTTTTAAATTAGCCTTCTACCACAAGTATTACAATTTTAAAAAATCAGACTTTTTCAGAATACATAGAAATCTATTCCGTATTCTTCTATGTTATCAGAATATGAAGAAATTTGATGTTGGCCATACTCTAATTCTGAATATCCAACCAATTCCTGAATGAGCAGACACTGAAGCACTACACAGATAAAACCGTGCTCCAATTGCCCTATATAATTTGAAATAAGAATGGAAATGTCAAATATAGGCTCAGGGATACAAAACGAAAGAGCTCTATTATACAGTAACACAATAACCACTGAACATTAGTTCTGCAATTAAGAAACAATGTTGTGATATATTTATTTTTAAATATAAAAAAAACTCAACAACTAAATCTTTCTTCGTAAGCATAGCAAAAGATCACCTTCGAATTCCACTTCATTTCTCTCAATCAGGAATTCACTCTCTATCTGGCAAATCTCTCAGAGTAAATACTGGGCAGAATTTGCACAAAGTATGTATTTTAATATACTTACATTCAAGTATTTGCAAATATAAATTTCAATGTGATATTAAATTAGTATGTGGTATGAAATATAGTATCCTAAAATTTAGATGTAGATCCCAAAATCTCAATCTACAACAATAAACATAAGGCTGTTAATTTCATCCCTGGAACAATATTTGCTGAAAGCCAATTTTTTTGTTTGTTTTTGTTTTGTTTTGAGACTAAAGGAATGGCTGTATGGTCCAAAAGAGATTAGTTATCCTGAAAATTACATTACAGATTTAAGGCCACAGTCTACTAAGCATGCTGACTCAACTCTCTAACTTTAGAAAGTAAAATTATCAAAAGATGATCAAAGACAAGAAAAAAAGAGTTAACAGCTCATTCTACATTTTTGTTGCTCTTGCTGTTATGTAACTATGACACAAATAATTTTTTCTCAAATGGTGTTTTTCTGGTTTTTTTCATCAACAATGGTAATAGTGAAAGTAAAATTACTTCCATGGAAACCTTTTTTTAAAAATTATTGTACTCTCCTTAAGCTTTTTTTCTTACCTGCTTCCAAAACATTCTTATCTGAAACAGCTCTTTTCTGAAGGTATTTTAGAATATTCCAGTGCTTAATTTTGCTCTTTCACATGCAAAGACAAACTTGCTTAACTTCTAAGGTCTCTTGCCTCCTGCAATACTTCCAGAAATATTTTTTACACTTCTCTATTGTCTTCATACTACATAGACACAAGCAAAAAAATCAAATGAGGAGCCTGAATAATCATATCTATAGATTATTTTCTTACAGACACAACAATGATGGTTAACTACTAAATGGAAAAACATTTACCTGGGACTAGTTTGGGAAAGGAATTGTATCAACACAGTATTTGCTGGCTTGAGGGCACCCAGGTAAAGGTAGCTGGAAGTCTAGCTCACTTTATTTCTAACAGATGGCTTGATTTCTGACACTAATTAAAAACCTACCTGGCCTGACCTCAGTGTTTGGAATGCATCTTCATTTATCTTGAAATCATTAAGACTCAGAAACTAAACTATCTGCATCTATGTGGAACTTAAGTACTTTGAGTATGCTCAGAACAAGATCTAAGCATCCTCTGTCAATTATGTGCATAATTAACTTCAGACTCCTCAAAAAGTGCCACTGATTTCAATGAGCTTCTTCAATGAACCTAAAATATATCCAACAAGGTTTTTAATTTTGTTGCACTGTTTTTAGTTAATTTTTCTTGAGCAGCTGTATTAAATTAGTTCAAGTATATGGTGCAGATAGAATTAAAAAACAAGAATCCAAAGCACTGAAACACTTTTCCTGTTTTCTCTCTGTCCTTAAACTCAAATTGGCTTGTTGAAGGATTTCAGGCTGGTCCCAGGCTGACAGAGAACATTTGATAGTGACATCGGTTTTCACCATTCTGACTGTCATTATTATTAAATCATTCTCATGTATGACTTAAAATACAGCCACCCTTTTCATTTCCCTCAACCTGAAGTGTACTACCATAATTTCTTTTGATTACTGTGTCGCAGCCTATTGCAGCTGCTACAAGAAGCCACGGAGGCAGGTCAGGAAGCACCCTTGTGCTCCTTTGGAAATACATTCCAAGAAGCCAGCCCATCCAACTTACAGATTTAGGTCACAAGTGTGAGTATTAAGGGTGGAAAACCACACACAGAAGTTACATACAAAGGAAAGGCAACACAGACAAACTATTTTCAAACCCATAGTTATACCAAAGCAGTCACTATGAAAAAAGGTTACTTACCGAGTAACTGTGGCTCTTTGATTTGTGTTATCCATGGGGATCTCAACCTCATTACTCTTATTAAGGTTTCTGCTTGCCGGAAAAGCCAGCGTTCTTCAGTGCTATCACTTACGTTGTATAATAAGCCTCTTATTACACAGAGCCCAAAAAGTTTAGCTTCCCATAGCACTGACACATTTTGCTTTAATGTGGGGTTCAAAAACTCGTGGGTGTGTGGGTATAATCTAAGAGATTAATGTAATCATTTATATAAAATCTGAGCACATTTGAGCAATTAGGACATAGGCTGAAAGCATCTCTGCCCCTGTAAAGCCCACAGTACTAATTCAAGGACTGACTTTGCTTTCAAGCTCACACAGTGTCACAAAAAATGCTGCTGTACTGTTAGCAGCTATCAGGTTGCTAAAAATTCAAGGATACTCACATACCTTGCTAGTACTGTATCAACACCCTCAGAGTGACTGAACTTTCCAGCAAAGTTTGCCTGTGAAAAGCATAGAAAGATTGGTTCTGGAGGAGGATAATATAATGCTCAGATGGATGCTTAAGTAACCAGCATAACCCTCACCAAGTCAAGATCAGCAAGCATCCTCTTACACCTGAAATGTAAATGAAAATGTAAATAAAGCTCCCTAAGTGACAGGGACAGGGAGGGGGAGAAGTCACTCAATTTTAAGACTTCCCGCTGGAATTACTGCTGCTTCAAAGAATATTGTGAACTTCAACTAAGCACTTCTGCTATATACATCTGGCGTCTTCAAACAATAAATCCTAGGTGTAGCCTAGGATTTTATTTATCTCAGAGACTGAGAGACAGAAGACATAACTTGGTCACCTAAGAGAAATACCAATTCCCAAATACCTGAATCCTATGGTTCACTGAAGAATATTTCAATAAACAACATGTGCTATTCATCTGCTTTGGTTTCCTCCAGATCATTGCTACAACAGGGATTACAAAAAAGCATATAGCAATCCCAAGGCCCAGAAAATGAAAAAGTTTCTGAAGCGGAAACAATATGGATTGTACAGGAGCATTTGGTTTTCTTCATCTATAGAAAGAACACTCTGTACTGACTCCAGCCAAAAACCAATCACAAAAACATGCTCTCTGTGCCACTGGATCATTCCCCAACAACTGGAAAATCTGGGAGAAGTATCTGCTCTCCTCCTAAAAATCCAGTATACTGCTATACTGCTAGTGGCAGAAGCAGGTGAAAGCATTTGACTTAGAATCCCAAGACTCGTTAGATGAGCAGCCACCAACTTCTGCAATCGTGACTGTCGGCACTCTGTTTATGAACCCCCAGCAAGGACAGAAATGCTTTTTATGCCAGAGCACTCAAAGCAATAAGACATTTACATTTAATGAACTTCCTGACAAAAGTATAAGTATTTGAAGATTTAGATAAATACTTCACCTTGCCCTCAGGGAAACAGCCACTGTTACAGAGGGTCACACAAAACAAGGGTACACACCTAAGCACTGTCAGTCTTTCCACAGTTTTAATAAAGCCAGAACTCCAGAACTACTTCTGGGATTGTGACCTTCACAGAGTTACTTGAATACACCCAAACTTTTACTCATATGCCTTTATCACCCTCAAAAGAACTTGATCAACCCTCAGGTACATGGAGATTGCAGCTCGAATAATCTTAAATGCACAGGTGGCCCAGCACAAACACATGCCACCACTTGCAGGAAAACCACTCATCAGCTGTTCCTCATGACAAATTTCAACTCTCCCATGTTTCAGAGGGAGCTAGTCTAACTTGAATCTTCTCCTGTTCACCAAATTCTACTTTGCTAGAGCACTTGTTAATAAGCTGCCTACATTTGACAATTTACTGACAAGTTTTATGTCAGTTTGGTGAGTTTTATGTCTGGACATTCAATCAGGAAGCTCTTGCTATTCCTAATTCTTTGGAATAGCTTTTCCAAAGATCCTGGCACAAAGTTACAGAATTCTTAGAAGGCAGTTGCTGCTTTCCAACCATGTCTACTTATGCTATTAGATCCTGACACCTGGTACAAAGCCTAAACAGTTTTGAAGTATTGATCATCTCTGGACAGAGCAAGCATACCAACTCCAGTATGCAATACCCCACAGTTTGCGTTCCTAATTTTCCATCACCTCCAGGATCATTTGAAGGGTGTCTAAATTCACAAACTGTCAGAATGCCTTCAGTCAACCAGAACAAATGTGTGACACGACAGTGATTCATCAAGAGATGATGCAGGAACTGCCAACTTTTCACATAGCTTCCTAATATGCAACTATCTTCTCATCTCTTGATACTTACGGCTGTAACAGATTTATCCACTGAAACTTACGCTGCCTGGGAAGAAGGGAATCCACCCTTCCAGCAAGTCAATCCAGCAAGCTATTTCAAATAGAATTTCATTTTACAATACCCAGCAAAGCTTTACTTAGATTAATGGCAATACAGATAACCACAACCACCTGACTGGTATACTACAAACTTCCCTACCAGAAATCATTACAGCACTCAGGAGCTGCACACCATTCTACAGAAACCCTTTGGTCTCCATTTTCCATCTTATGCACCAGGTCAACAGCTCATCTTTAACTGCCTAGTCCAGAGATGTCAGAGACCTGCTGACTCACTTGCAGACTACATAATGTTCGAGTTTTGTGACAAAGGATCTGCACAAGACAGTAACTAAGATGAGGAAGGAATCCTTGGCTTTTAAATTTACAAAAAGATAGTGGATACTTCTACAAACAGAAATAAACCTAGTAATTGCCAGCAATATTATTAACTAAAGTTGTGTAACTTTATCTTATCAGTGTTTCAACATAAAACGGCAGTCTTACTGCCAAGTTCTACCTTGGTTCCACAGAGGCAGTTAAGCAGATCTGAGGGGAAGGGTAGGAAGCTATAGGAATCTAGGAGACAAAAAAAGCCCAAACGGGTATTACTGGCTGGAAGACTCCTGCAATGTTTACTCGCAAAACAGGGAACTGAAAAACAGGGATTTGTATACTGTTTGATGAGAGAGCAGCAAATACGAAAGTGTGACTTCCAGAACAGGCCCTGGCAGACAGTAATAATTTATATTAAGGATGTGCTCCAAACTACTTTAGGTCAAGCACCTCAAGATTATACAATAGCACAACATCAAGGATCTGTATTTTCATCTTTTTCAGATGTTGCATTAGCCTTTCAACTGTTGCCAACTTTACTGATGTAGTAATTCTAACTTCATCTAGAAGACAACAGAATGAATACACAAAATCTACCATTAAAAGTTCTAATCTCTCAGATACTGAAAAATAACCTGTGTGCTGCTTTTAAAAAGTATGAATAATTGTGGGTATTCAGACCTGTGATATTTATTGCACAAATCTAAGAAAAATAGATTTAGATAAATGAGAACTTAAATGACCCTTGAGCTAAGTCAGGTGCCAGCAGCAGCCTGGGTACAGTGACAAATAACAGCTAAATTTTCCTGCTTCTGTAACATATAATTACAGAAGTATGTACTGAACCAATAAATATACACATACACTAACTGTTGGGAGAGAAAAAAACACAACATGCTTGGGGAACTAGACTAGAACAGAGAAGAATTCTTTAAGAACAAATACTGTTTCTGTTTAAAGCAGGTAAATATGAAATAAAGTTACCAGGATTTTCATGTGTAAACACGATTTGGTGATTAGGACTTCAGGAAAAAAAGTTTTAGGAGTTAAGAGTGGACAGAAATCTCTGTATTGGTATGACAAGTAATGTCCTTTACAACTTCTCAGCTCCTGTGCAGAATTGTATTACAACTGCTCTACCACGCAAGTAACTAAATATACCACCTTCAGAAACCACTTTAACACAGGTGAGCAGTATCACACTCTAGGTGACTGTGGGTGTTTTGGGCAGTTTGATTGTTTGATTTTTCCTTCTTTTCAGCATACTGGTTTTTATTTTGTTTGTTCAGCATGTGAGGCAACTTCTCATTACACTTCTGATTAAGTATGTTTTAACCCATCAGTGATGTTAGGTAACTCAATCTGTGCTCTGAACAAAAGACAGGACAGCTTATAGAGACATAACATCCCCGAAGCAGCATTTTATTTTATTCATTTAATTCCAAAACATTTAATTTAGAAGTCTGGCATCTCAGTTATCCATCTTAATATGGGCTAATATTGACATAGTGTTGTCAGAATACACAGACAACTAAACAGCCAAAGAGTTTACAAAAAATAAATTCATGATTCTTCAAAACAACTGCAAAAGGTTACAAGTATCAAAACTCTTCGGTAGATGCACTGCATTAAAAGAAACTGCACGTCAGAGGCAAAAAACCCAAATTGCTACTGAAATCTCACATTTCAAACAGTTTTTTGTAAACTGATGAACTGGGTTTTCATTTAACATCAGCTTAACTGTTTTCATTGAAAAAAATTTGGGGTGGCTAATTTACTCTGCATGCACAAAATGTACTGCTTAACAGAACGGTCAGCTCATTTCAAATGGGAAAAAAATTAAATTGGAATCTCATTATCTTCAACGCTTTCATTATTCTTTCCCGTATTTTCTGATCAACAGGCAAACTAAAATGCCTCCTTTACTATGCATCTTTCTGCACTGCTCAAGTGCAACTAAGATAAATAGAGCCAATAAACCAATTAATCCATCAATGCCCATGAAGACTCATCTGAAACTGCTTCTTGTTGAAGTGGACAGCAGATCTGAACAGCTGTACAATACAGATATGCTTAGCACTAGATATTTAGTGTGACTGTGGCAAGGAAATATTGGTGATGATGGGGATGGCGAAGTGGATGAAAGAGGGATCAGAGGAAAGCCTTCTAATTATTCCCCTCTCCTGCTTCTTCATCTTGCTGATCACTCGTCCACAGAGTGAGGTTATCTCGAAGTAACTGCATGATGAGAGTGGAGTCCTTGTAGGAATCCTCATTTAGTGTGTCCAGCTCTGCTATGGCATCATCAAAGGCTTGTTTGGCTAAAAGGCAGGCCTGCTCAGGAGCATTCTGGATTTCATAGTAGAACACCGAGAAATTGAGTGCCAGCCCAAGCCTAATTGGGTGAGTGGGCTGCATGTGCTCTTTGCTGATCTCAAAAGCCTCTTTATAGGCAGCTTCTGAGGCTTCCACAACACTGTTCTTCTTCTCTCCAGCAGCAACTTCTGCCAAATAGCGGTAGTAATCCCCTTTCATTTTCAGATAAAAGACCTTGCTCTCATACTGGAAGTCATTGCAGTTCTTGATCAAGTATTTATCTAGGAGAGCCAAAACATCATTGCAGACTGTCTCAAGCTCCTTTTCTATCTTCTCCCTATAGGCTTTAACCTTCTCCAGCTTCTTCTCATTCCCATCTGCCATAGTCTTCTGCTCTATGCTGCTGATGACGCGCCAGGAAGATCGTCTAGCCCCGACTACATTCTTGTAGGCTACAGACAGCAGGTTTCGATCCTCATTTGAGAGAGGCTCATTTAGCTCAGTTACCTGAAAATACAGACGAAGATAAAATTTAAAGGGTTTGTCTTAAGGAAGAGCGTGCAAACTTCAATACTTCCATCATGAAGTGCAAGACTCAATTCTAGATCCCCAAATTCCTTCTAGACAGGAGTTAGTTTGTAACACAAACTTTAAAACCATTTCTGCAGTTAAGACTTAAGAGTGAGCACCCCAGTTTAATTGCAATGGAATAGGTATTTAGAAACCATTGCAAAGCACATTCACTGAATAAAAGTGAGTCAGGCTTGTGTAATGGAGAAGCATTCTCAGAAGGAAGGCTCAAGTTCTTTAGGAAGTCTGCTATAATTACGCAGACTACACACTTATATGATTAATTTAAGGTACCTAGAATATCAGTTTTATGAATCTGGAACACAGCATAGACACTGGAAACTGGTGCAGTCCTTGCATTTCTTTCCTCTGCTGCTTGCTTTCATTCGACAGCAGATGGAAGCGCTGCAGTCATTATGATTAAGCTCTGCATAGTACAAATGAAGTTAGTGTTTCATAGTTTTCTTTCAGTCACCTAGTGAGCAATTTTACAATGTAATAGAAAAGTTATCCCGATTTCTGCTGACTGGTGTCTGCAGACAACCTTCAGGGACAGGACATGAAAGAAACTGCATAGAAACAGAACAGAAAAATCAAGAAAAAAAGCCATGATCAATTCCAAATTTCTACTACAAAAAGCTGTGACAGGGAAGGGTAATACTTCTAATATTGTATTTAGGCCTATATCACTTGCTGCGTTAATTTAGGAGAATAAAACCTATCAGACATAGCCACTTGAAGTTGTTCTGCTTTTGCAGATTTACAAACATGAAATTAAACTCACAGGAATCAGGATGAAAAAGTGTAACTCTGCTACTTTAAGCACACTGCATTAAAAGAACACTAGAATCCTAAGAATAGGTGCTTTGGTGTGAAAGTAAACTTGTGTTTGCTCAGACACTGCTAAAATCATTAATTACTTCTTTCACAACGAATTACTTACATAATATAAATAATCAAGTCACAAATATTTATACTATTCTGAGACTGCTGGTGTAACCAGTGAACCACCCAATGAATATGCATCTTTCCAAGTCTAAAAAATAATTTATATCAATTGTAACTGTTACAGTTAGAGAGAGCTTAATTTCAAATTAGGTTTTGTTCTTAAAATATTTTAAGTCAATTAGTTTTATCTCCAAAATGCCTTTCCCCCATAGCTCAGGAACCTGAACTCCCAAAAGATACACTATTCTACCTGCCCTAATACAATTAGAGACGATCTACAGGGGGTGAAATGCACAGGAATCTACGCCAATGACATCTTCAAAACGTCTTCACAGCTTCCAATCAACATCCTCCCAACAATCTCTCCCTCAACAATCTCTACTATGGCCCATCTATATCGTCTTCTCTAATAAAGATATTAACACCCTCAAAATGTAAAGGCTCAGCTAAGAGCTTTTTATTTCCTACAGTCTATTAGGACAGCACTCACTTTTACAAATATAAAGAAATCCACCAAAGAAGATTATCCTTTGGTCATTTCTGCACTGCTGGAGGACTTTGCTTGAAAGTTCATTGCAAACACAGTGATTGATCAAAAGGAGTCAATAATGTTTTGCTAAACTTGCAAGTATCACTTAACCATACAAATAAATCCTTTTTTTTTTCTCCCATCTTCATGATCTTTACAGTATTAAAAAAAATAAATAATCCTGATCTGTTGATATACTACTGAGCTACACTACCCACAAAAAAAACCCAACTGTGTATGGAAAAATACGCAAGATACAAAAATAACTGAGGATGAGAGTTATTGGGGCAGTAGTAACAGAAATACCACTTCCTGGCTTTGCAGCTCAGACTCCATACAAAAGAAATTAAAAGCTACAGGAGCACAACCACAGCCATCTTAATTCTTCACCTGATACATCATCACCTCCATTTGTCGCCTCATCCTCCATTTATCACCTGTTATTTACTCTCAGCTTCAAACTAAACATCCTACTAAATTTTGGTATTTAAGTATTCAATAACTAAAAAAAGGTAATGCAGTTATCCTAAGCCTTGTTATAATTACTTCTTCTACCTCCTTAAGGTGGCTTCTTAAACTTTCTAATATGAACTTTTAGACAAATGTCTTCTGTGTATTCAAAGCACCAAAATGGCATTTTGCAGCACATAAATGTCTTGGGAAGCATAAAAAAATTTTGAGTACTAAACCCTAGGTTTTTACTATGCTGTATAGCTGGTGTATTTACTTAAGGGGAGATAAATTAATCAGTTTTCAAATTTCACCATTTTCCACAAGAAAGAAAATACAATCTTACAGGACTATCGCTAGCCTTCAAAGAGTGTTCCAAGTTTTTTTCTAGTCTATTATATCTCCTCTGGTGTTACTCATTTTTAACTGCAGAAAATGTACCATAAAACCTACCCTGAAGAAGCTGACTTACAAAGCCCACTTGCACAGGAGACACTGTAACTGCAGACAACCCACACCTGAAAAGCCTTCCAGCCTTCCCTAATCACAGCCACAATTCAATGCAAGTACTGATAAACAGATATTTGCAGAAATTTCTGAAGATCACATTAACAGAGGGAGGATCTTGTAAAGTCTAGCTAGCATGAACTTTGGTAACCTTGACTGGTCTTTACTCCCACATTCTGTATTATAAGTTGGCCTACAGTGCAATCTTTAAAACACAGTGTAACTTTTCGAAGCATCTTCATACTGTATATTTAGACTAGCTAGTTAATGTTTAGCTGTTACATCAGCTTGTACCAAGTTTGCCAAAAATCTCAATAAGCCCCAGACTTAACAGAATCCTGACAAAGCAAGACTGAGAAACAGCAAGGAATACTCAAGGTACATTCATGTAAAGCACAACAAAAAAAGCCCAAGAGAAAGCCATCTCTCAGGACTAACTGCAGAACAGTTGTTAATATGTGGAAAAAATGTTACTTTCAGTGTTTTGTTTAAGAAATTATCTAAGAGATAAGAGACTTAATTAAGAGACTATTCCAGATCATCACTAGACTGCTGTACAACTTAATTCCCCAAGACTGACTGAAACACACCCTGAAACCGTTCCTTATAGTAAAAAGGAAAAACTAACAGGAAAAGCTAATTCAACATGCTGAAGAGATACCTACTAGCTTCATGATGTATCAGAAGTTACTGATGTATCTTAAGAGAACCAGCAGCTACCATTAACTCAAGTCCACAGCAAATTATTCCTCATCCTAGCTAAAAGATCTATCTAGCTATGTAGATTATTTAAAAATCACATCTACCTCCCTGGTGTAACAGCAATATTACAGGAATCCAGACTCAAAGGAAAGCACGTGACCTTTATGTAGCTGTTACTGTTTTAGCTATTTCCAATAGACTAACAAAGTAGGTAACACCAGACTTATTCCCCTTCACGTGCAGGGGTGATGCAGAAAAAAAGAAAACTTGAAATGCTGAAAGAAATTTATTTCTTACTACCTTCCATTCTAATAATAGCCCTTCCTTAATAGAAAAGATCTTGGGACTGCGATAATTTATGTTTTAGACATAGACACACTTTCTTATACGCCACCTGTAGTATGAATGACTTCAAAGTAGTATTTACTTACTTAGGTGTTACTTCATACTTTCCTTACACAAAGACACCCCCCACACACGCACTTAAGTTTGGAGCCATTTTAAATCCTGAGGCAAATGATGCAACTGAACTATGATCTGCTAGCAGTCTTCATTCAGACTGACAGTCTGCTTTTTGTAAAAGAATACGGTCCCAAAACATTTATTTCTAAAATACTTTCAGGTATACCTTACTGGGAAAAAAATGGGAGTATATGTAAGATACTGACTACAACCCTGGAATTGCTAATTGCACATGCGCATGAGCATGGCAGTACTCTATCAGCTCAGAAATTACTTCCATGTCTGTGATCCCACAAAGGCCATACCAGCCAAGTTACCTTTCACATGGAAGGCACACCAAAATGAAGATGCCACAACTGAGAGCAGATCCATGACACAGATTACCTAGCAGAACTGACCCAGGTCAATTGAACGTATGTGACTGGGTTACTGCTTTGTTAGACAGACCATCTAAGTCACAGCTACAGCAGTTCCCAGCAAGTTGCTCCAAAAAATGACTTTACCTGAGCCAGTACAGTCAGATTTAACTACTAAAACTCTCCTGATACAAAGTTATACAGTCTAGAATTTTTTAAAAAATAGAAGCCAGACTGGTTTAAATACCAGATCAGTTTCTTGCATGATGTGGCTTCAGTATTTTATATGAAGCATTCAAAGTTCTACAGTTAGATTTACTGTATACAACCACAGTTAAGGAAGTAATCTCACAGCAGGGGAAGATACTGTTTACAGTAAAGGCATCTCATTCCCCCCTCCTACACACACATTAACCTACACACCCCATTAACCCAAACCCAGACACTGATGTGAAGAACTCAAAGTGATCCTATACTAAAAATATGGAACATCCCAAACTTTTAAGTCCATTTATATAGACAGATCAAGCCTACAAATTAAACTAGAACCTCAAGCTCTTTTGCTTTAAAAACTTTATATCATTCCAAGACTTCTTTAATCAATATAGGTCCTGAGCGCTACATAATAGGATTAATACTGTCTGAAATACCAGGGGTTTATACAGCTAAGATGTTTAACCATTACTGGAATGATGTACAACAAAGGTACTCAATGCTGTAGTCTCACGATGCTACAGTACTTGTTCCACAAAGAGAGAATCTTTAACACTTACAGTAAGAGCATATCCTCTCCCAGTGTTTTGAGAAGTAATTTTCTTACCTACCATGTAGAGTTATATTTCAAATAGTCGGAATCCTGGAGCAGCATTTAATGCAATGAGAATGCCACACCCCTTGGAAGAATGCCATTCAGAGACACATTTACATATGATTGTATTTTCTATTAAAATAAATTTGGCTGGAAAAAAGTAAACTGAACTCACTTATAATAGCAAACTAAGTGGAGGTTTAACATTCCTCTCCCGTCTACACATTGTAAGCCAAAATACTAGAATCCTTTCAAGAAAAAGAAGCTTAACAGCAACAAAAAAACTGTATTATTGAGCAGTACTTTCCTTATTTAAGCTACCACTTCTACTTCATCTGGCTTTCCTTTAAAAGAAAGGATTGATAGGACTGAAAAATAAGCATTTCTCTAGCTTTATACTGACAGCTGAAACTGCAGTCTTCCCATTTTTTCTTACTTCAGCAGCAGTCTCAAAAATCATATAAACATGCTTTCACTAAGATAGTCTTTGTCTTTAGGAGTAACTATCAGTTTGTTGGCTATGTTGTGTACCGTAAATGTGCAGTGATAAATACAGAGAACTTAAATCACTGAGATTTCAATTTACACTGAAAGCACACTACTTTCATATAGCATCTTCAAAAACCATCAGATGTGTTATATTCAGAGGGGTTTTTGAAAGAAAAATTTAAATCAACTTTTCAAATCAAGATAACCTGTATCGAGAATAAATATCTGAGTGAGAACACTGATTTCCTGTTGAAGGAAGTCTAACACCTCTGAGTGGCAAGATAATTTTAATATTTTATACGGATAAAATTCTCTTAATAGCTGTTATTGACAATCTCTGAAAATGAAGGAAGTATTAGCTGTGTGAGAACAGATGGCCCACGTAACATTTCATAGGAGCTTCTGCTCAGACCTACAAAATCAACTTCAAACACTTAAGAGCATTCTGGAAACCACCGTGTTAAGAGTGAGCACCTGTGAAAGCCATGTAACCAATAGATGCTACATTATCAAACAGCTTAAAATAAGGAAACTATTACATTTTAAATTCAGCTTTACTTTTTGTATTTTTGAAGTATTTATTGTGTAATTTCCACAAATGCTCAAGCCTCAGGTCACTTATGAAGTGTTCTCCCCACCACAGAAGCTCATTAATACAGATGACAATACTATAACTCAAGATGAGTGAAAATTGCATAGTATTTAGGACAGTTTAAAGAGACAGCTGGACATACACACTAGTTCGATGTACTTTACCTATTTCCTGAGGCTTAACGACTGTATTGTTTCTTTTATGTATGTTCAGAGCGCCACACATACACTGTAGCTCAGCGCTATTTGGAAAAACAAAAAGCTATCTACTAACTACCGCTACAAGAAGTCTTCTAGAGCAGCAGTGGATTTCAGTGGTTTCTCCATTTCATCTTTTAGAATGAGCAATTGAGAGATCTGAGGGATAAACAGAGACGTGACTACTATATGTATCAATAATTTTAGCAATATCATTAAAATACAGTTTATTTTCATGTCTAGTGCTTCGTATACTGATAGGTATTGCTGCCTTAGAACTGGACTGGTGGCAGTATTCACAATGACACAATAGCAAAAGCGAGTAAGAGCAGCAAAATACAAGTATCTTTTTATTGCCCTCATTTAAGGGAGGCAACGTACATCACAGTCCCTGAAGGAGACTAAACAGACTGATTCTTATTCCATTTGAAGCTGCTCTTTCAAACTACAGAATCATCTCGTGTCTTTAAACAGCAGCACTTCTCACAGGAAGAGATTCCTCATGGGGCCTTTGGTGTTCAGGAAGGACAGATCAGCAAGAACAAACCAACAGTAATCAGATACAGCAAAGACACTGCTAAGCGCTTACTAGCAATAACAACACCACTCAAACCCCAGATTATATAAAAGCTTTGTTTTTAAAAAAAGGACTAGACATAACAAGTTTGATCATTCTGCAATTTTATTATATATCAGTACAGAGAGGACAATACAAGTAATTTTCATTGCTTGGTTCTGAAATAAGCAGAGTTGCAACTGTAACTTATTGTTTAAATACATTTCAGTATTCAACTGTGTACAGAACAGACTGAGAATGTGCTACCCTACAAACAAGAGTCAAAAAAGCAATGTTAAAGCTTGGAAAATGCTCTCTGTGCACTGGGTAGCTTTTATACACGGATGCAACTACTACCCTCGAGTCAGAGCGCTGATCCTTATGGGTGAGGCCCCTAATTCGTGCCTTTTATCGCGAGGCAAAAGAAACGTCTAGAAAAAGTAGAGGCTCCTCTCGCCATGCGCCGTTTCTCCAGACACCCCCCGCCGCAGCGGCCATCCCACCCGACCGGCACCCCTAGCCGCCCCTAGAAGGGGAGGCGAACCCCAAGGTCAAACCCGTCGTCCCCACCGGAGGGGGGGGGGGGGGGCGGGGGGGGGGGCGGGGCGGTACGCGAGAAAGGTCCCCGTTGTGAGCAGGACTCGGAGAACGGCCCCGCTGCGTTCCCGCCGCCCCCGGGCGAGGCGGGCAGCATTCAAACCGCTGCGCCGCGCGCCGGATTGGCGGGGTGGGGGAGCGCGGCGAGGAGGGCACGGGGACAGCCACACCCCCGGGGCTGTGAGCGCCGAGGGAGCGGGAGGGCTGCGAGGGAATGAAGGGACATGAGGGAAAAAATGAATTTTAACGGGAAAAAGGGGGCTCCGGGTCCAGCGTGGACCGGCTACGCTTCGTCTCGCCTCCCCCCGAGGCAGGCAGCTGCGGGCACCGCCCCACACGGTGGCGAGGTGTCCGGCGGGACGGCCTGGCGCTTGCTCCCGCCCTCCTTTCTTCACCGCCACGGGCGGGACCCGGCGGCTCGCATCCTCCCCGGGACCCAACTCCGCCTCGGGCCAGCCCAGACTTCCTTTCCCTCCTTCCCCCGCCACTACCCACCCTACACACTCCTCCCTGGGTACGACCCACAGCCGCCACGCTACCAGCCCCACTCACCGACTTCATGGCCGAGGCCATGTCGTCGTATCGCTCCGCCTGCTCGGCCAGGCGGGCTCGCTGCAGCAGCTGCTCTCGGTCCCCCATTGCCGCTTCCGTGGTGGCCGCCGGGCTGGGCACTCTACGCCCCTCAGAGACAGCGAGCAAGGCGGGGGGGCGGGGATGTGCGCCTGGAAACGCGCGGGCGGTGCGAGTAGGGAAGCCGACGGAGCCGCCGCCTCACGCCCGCCCGCCCGCTCGCTCGCTCCCTCAGCGGCCGCCGGGCTCGCCTCAGGCGCCGCGCGCCCGCGCTTGCCAGGCGACGGTTGGCGCCTCGGGCTCCCAGACGGCGGCAAAGCGGGCAGCCGCGCGCTCGCTGCGTCCCCTCGGCGGCGTGTGGAGCTCGCGCCTCTGCGCCCGGCTCGGAGCCTCGCGCTGCTGCCGCCGCCTGCGCCTGCGCGCTGGGAAGGCAACGAGGGGGCGGAGCTGCGGGGACTGCAGGGGAGGGGAGGGGGCGCTGCTCCCCCGCGGTCTATTTCTAGATGACGTCACTTGCTATAAATAGCTACGGCGGGGCGCCGGCCGGGGGGCGCATGCGCGCTGCGAGTGCTGCATTTTACTGCTGCAAAGGTGGAGGTGGGCGGTGGGCGCGCGGCACTGCGGAGCCGGGCCGTGCCGCCCTGCCCGCCTGCGGGGGCTGCTCGCCTGTGCGGCCCTGCCGCCGCGCCCCCGCCGCCGGCTTTGTCCTGCGGGGCGTACGTAGCCGTGCCTGCGGCCGGGGAGGGGCACGGGCCCCGCACCACCCCCACACCTTGCCGAGCAGAGCCAGCTACGGCCCCGCTTACCGCCTCTTTTAATTCGTAACAGTCGAGCTGCTCTTTGCTAAATCGACAGCGCACCGGCCTTACCTAAAACCGTCTCAAAGCCAAGGCGTTGTGCAAACGGCACAGCCGCCCTGCTGCCGGCAGAGATGCTAGTGCTCGCGTTACCCATCTCGTACCAAAAATCACAGATTGAGCTTTTCCTACTCGGCCCACAGCCAGCATGGAAACACCACTGCCCCTCCAAGCAAAAGCTCTGCTCTCCATCGCACAGGTCAGCATCAGAGCTGCTGGCCACGACACCTACATCCACTTAGTTCACACCTGTCCTCCCCCCAAAGAAGAAAGCCAGCACGCTGGCACGCGTGCCAGGCAGGGGACCAAGGCTGGTCCCGCTCCTGACACTACTCTCCCACTGTCCCCTGGCACTGTTGCAACGGAGTAAAACCAGCCCATTGTGTCGGCCAAAAGTTTTTAGCCTTAACTCAAACATCGCTGGATTTTGGGCATGGTAATTTAAAATGCTAACATCATTTAAAATAAATGCTGCAGTTATACTGCTAGGGTTTTTTAAAGGACATAAATATTATGACTAATAAGTGGCAGTTATATCTAATAAAACATGAAAGATAAAAATCACAGGTAGCATGTTATAAACTGATAGCCAGAACATTCAGGAAATAGCTCTTTGCAGTACTGCGAAGCACACAGTCGTACATACGTATCAGCATGCTGAACGGTGCCTCTTTCCTAGCAGGATTTTATTTTCACTGTTCCTAAGAGAAGGCAGTGACATGTAAAACTGTAGCAGAATGGATCCCGACATCAGTCTAACTCATCATCACATTAATGCAAAATTTGTATTGATTTTACCTAAGGACAAAGTTTTGTCTAGGGACAGCAGGACCATGTTCTTGAAAAGGTAAAATTCAGTGTAAAAATATAGATGTTAAGGTCTCTAACACTTATGCAAGAATGGTGAGAGATGGGCCAATCCAAAATGCCCAACACGCTTAGGTTCTGACACTTTGCAACTGTAGTAACTTCTGAGTAGAGATCAGCCTGCAAAGTGTTCCAACCGTTCTGAAAATCTGTAGGGTCTACCAAAAGCTTTCTAGTCTCGTACGGCAGTTTCAGACTCCTGAGGGAAACAGATTACAAAGTATTTTTGAAACCAGTTATTCACCCACTGAACCACACAATCTGCATTAATCTGCCAAACATATGTGGATATATCTACACATACACACAAAAAACACATTCCCATCAAATGCTTCTGGTTTTTTTTGACTGAAGCTTCTGTATAATGGCTCAAGCATCTTAAAAATTCTTAACCGTGAATCCCACAACATGACATGTAACCTCATTGCCCTAAAACCAGATCATATCTAAACCAACAGTTGCAAGGAAAAGTGCTAAAATAAGGCAATCTTGTATGCGGCATTTCTACAGTCTGACTGTAACCTAAAGAAAATGAAGAGATTGCATTTCACACACATACGGTCTGTGGGTGAGTACCTATATTCTCCTGGGCGTACAGTGCCTAGTGGTCTGGATCCTCAGCTGTAAGAGTGGCTCCATGGATCTACAGAGGTAGGAATAAAAACAAATTAGAGCTCACACAATGAGTTTTCATCTGCTACAGTATTTGTAAGCTGAGTTATAGTATCTGAAAAACGGAAAGGAAATGGAAATGCCAGCAGACCTTCTGCTGGAGTGCTGAATGGGGTGCAGAACACTACTTCACTGTGGCTGCCCTGCCCAGCTCAGATGCCAGGCATCATACGTGACGTTACAGAGCTCCGTGATGCCCAGCAAAGCTCAGGCAGGAGCTCAGAAACACTGCTCCCATGAGGCCGGACTGAGCCTGCTTGGCAAACTGACCACACCCAGCAAGAATGTGTAGATGGAGAAACTTAACGGTACTGAAAATTGCACCATGACCTAAGGCAGTGGCACTGCTCCACAGGCAGATCTGATTATCAGCCAGCACCAGTGTTCCACAAATAGCTCCCTGCTGAAATGCCATTCTAGTTCACTGCTCTGCTCCGCACAGGGGCACTGGGGACACCGAAGCAGTCTCAGAGGGTGTCTCCCCAGTGCTGATGTCCAGTTGAGGGGACAGAGCTAGAAGGTACACTGGTGAACAGGGAACACAACAAGACAACTACCCCTTGCCATTCCCAGCCCTTCCCCACGGCAGAAAGCCTCCCTTTTGTTGTTCTGGTAGCAGTGAGAGAGCACACACCTTCCAGAAGCTCATGGAACTAACATCCCTGCCACTAACATCCCCCTCATCCCTGGAGCAAATGATCTCCCCTCTCTTTTCTGCAGCAAGGAAGTGTTTTATTTAGGGAACTGCTAAATGATAGAAGTCTTGGGGACAAGACAATGAAAACCAGAGACAAAACAGAAGCAACTACCAATTGATGACGGGAGGATTAACAAGCTTCCCCATCACAGCAAAGGAAGCAGAAATGAGGACGGTAGAAGAAGAGAGATGGAGAGTTTGTGGGCATCTCATCTTGGAAATACTGCGACTGGCACTTACACGGGGCGTGATGCTCAGATAGTGCTGTAAGGACAGATTCTTTCACAGGCTTAGCACTATCTATAATTTATATTGTTAGAATCCTGGCAGCATATCCCCCCAATAAAGTGAGATAAGCGTGTGTCAGGGAGGAAAGGCGTTGTAACCGATGACAAGATCAGAGCACGAGATAGGAGTGGGTGTAGCTGAAGTGTGATGATTCTTTCCCAAACCACAAGGGACTACAATTTTAATGATTTATTTCTAGCCAAACCATACACCACAGTTTAACGAGAACAGAACCCTCTAGGCTGTCACAGTGTGTGTGAAAATATTCTACTATTTGTCATATTTCAATTTCACGTTAATCTTGAATCATTCCCACAGAACCTCCCTCATCACTCAAAGGTAAAACCTCGAACGAAGGGAGAAAGATTACACTGCCTGAGCGCTGCTCACAAGCAGCAGGGTTCATGCCGTGAACTGAGGTAAAGTACATTATGTATCTATTCGCCAGCACCGGAAGATCCTTAAAACAAAAGAGCAGAGATTTGTACAAAACCTGCAAAGCTCTTGCTCCCTCATGGGAAAGGTTAGGTCCCTATATGGAAACCTATTTGGGATCACTGCAGTATATTTAATACCATTCAGCATTCACACACAGTAGCCTTCTGCATGTTCAAAATCCTGTGCAGACATGAGTTGAAAAACCCTCAGAACTCTCTGGCAAAATGTGCTATCTTCAAGCGCTTGCTCATTTCAGAGTCCAGTGAAGAATAAGCACCATGTCTGAATAAAAGATCATGGCAGTGTTTTTACTTGCCAGAATGATTCAGGGATATGCAGGGTTGTGAAGCATGCTCAGTTGTGGGGGTTTCTTTAAGTGGCAAGCACACAGTAGCTAATTGAAAGCAGCTTTAACTCTTCATGAGCTGCTTCAGACCATGGTGTTTGCTAGCCCTGTCCAAACACAAGAATGCGGGTTTATTCTTTATGTAATCAAAGGAAAGTAACCAGAATTCACAAGCATAAACAGGAAAACATGGAAAAGCCTGCTTATCAGAAGCTATCACCAGAGCACCACACTGCAAAAAGGCTCTACATGTAAGAGGAAAAAAACCCCAACATATATTAAGTAAATACTGAAAGTAAAAAACTAAACAACCCCAAAAAGCCTTAATCTTACTAAATCCCAGGGATTTTCCAAAGGTGCTGAAAATTTGCAGCCTACAGATAAGATCAGAATTTATGTCCAGGATTTCTGGAACCACCCCGAAGACACCTCATGCTGGGCATACAAAATTAAGGGCTCAGCATCAGCAGCCACGTTGAAAAAATAAGCCCAGATCTGTCTTATCAAATGAATTTTTACTGCTCTTCAAACTTTACCAAAGTGGATTAGTTGATTTAGAACTGGATTAAATCCCACTGAAAATGATTGATCTGAAACAACTACCTTTCACTGCAGAACGTAACATGAAAGACTTTGGGGATAAGACCAATGAAGTGCAGAGATAAAACAAAATGCCTCTGCCAATGTTTTCAAAAGTGTCTTCTTATTCTGGGTGCCCTGCTTGAGTCACTGCCTAAGTGCTCATTTCCTCCAGAAATGAGGCCCCAAGCACACTGAGGCAGGCATCCAGGACAAGAGACTGCCTGGAAATACTGGCCCTTACATTGTATCTCCTAACATTTGTCCCGAGTGAGCCTCAGATGCACCCATTCAGTAACTGTGATAGCTAGCGGAACTGTCAATGGGACTGAAAGCAGGGAAAGCTGCTTCTCATGTCATTAATCCGCTCTAGCAGTGTGGCGGATTAGCTCAGAGATGTTTTTCACGCGCAGCTGCCACGCAAGTCCTCCATACGGTCATTTCTACACCACACTTCTAGCTTATAACTACTGATAGGCAACAGCTCAGCCTCTAACCTTGCCAGTCTTAGGGGCTGGCTGTCAAACTGCCAAGAAGAAAGCTGTCTCTAGCAGCAGTGGCTGGAAAAGATGGATGCCTGCCTATTGGCAAAGTGTCCTTCTCACCTCAGGGACAGCCAAGCCAACAGAACTTCTGAAAATGCTCCTAGATTTCTATCCCCTTGCTGTGATCAATTAACACATATAAGTACTGTTCTTTGGGCCCTATATGCATTTTAAGATAAAAACAGCTTTGTTTTTCCCATCTAGGGCAAGCTCCTTGCTTCACTAGGCCATGCCATGTTGAGGAATGACAACAGCAGGTACAGCACGTTCAGCTCCAGGCAGGTCAGCCACGTGCTCAGAGTGCTTCTAAATACAGCTCCAAGGAAGAAAAACATTAACACATCCAGAACTTGCTACATATGGTAGGATAGGGAAACCAGAACATGACGGGGATGCAAATCACACCTAGGAAACAAGAACAAGGTAAGACAAACTGAACAATTCAAATGCTAGCCCACTGTGAATACACTATAAAGAGCTCCACTATGCTGTCCTTTAAAGATGAACTCCACCCAGCAGCACAGGCAGAGGCGGCCAAAGGCTAAGCAATGCTGGCATTCAGCAGAGATTCACTTGATCTCTTCCTCTACTGCATGGGCTATGCATCTCATCTGTTCTAGCTCATGGCTGGGAAAGCAGCAGCCTACCTCCCAACTCTGCTCAGCTACCTGTAACTCAGCACAGCCAAGTCCTGTGAGATCATCTGTAGGCACAGCTTGCACATTCTTGTCCAAATGCAGTTAGCTCCTTAGAAGTGTTTTGTGCAAATTCAATATCCAGGCAGCACAGGGCAAAGATGCTAGTGGGTCAGAATATACTGTACTTCAACCACTTGACATCTCTTAAAAGACTTTTAATTTGCTGGATTTCACCTATCAAGCCTTGAGTCATCTAACATAAATTTCCAGAAAAGCAGTAAGTTATTTCATCTGGGAAATGACCTAGAAAATGCAATTGTTCTCCAGAGAACAACCGTGCCAAATTTGGAAATTAAATTCATTAAGTGTAAGTGAAAAAGCTTTAATTCTGCTTTAGCTGCAAAGCCTTTTTCAGATTCAGGTTTGGAAAAGAGACCGGTTATAGCACTCCTTAGGAATTCTGGTGAATTCAACCTCTTCTTTTTAGTTAGAACATCGAAACAACTGTGTTCTTGAGCTATTTAAAAAAATCTTTCAAGGCCTTAGGACACTGGTATTGTTAAAACGGTAGAACAAAGGTCAGTTATCTGCAAAACCAAAATACCTGCATTCCCTAGCATGGGTTGTTCTCTTAGAAAATAATCTACTTAACTTTGAACGACGGGTATCTAAAATTCCAATACAGCTAGTGTTAATCTTTCTCATTTTCCCTGGCAGGGAACAGCACTACGTTTTTAAAAGGAACTGAAAATACATCTCATTGTAAAGAGAGTCATCATTTTTTCACTTCGATACATCCATTTTCAACAGCAGGGAAATGTAATCTTCATCCCCACATAGTACGTACCACTGACTGGCTAAATAACAGTAATTGTAGGAACACGTATCATTAGGGGTGAAGAATAAAATATCTTATGTGAGATCTCATACAAAGAGATCCAGTGTGACTTGCTACCGTGCCACTGCTCCTGCACGGAGGCCGTTCCACTAGCTGCCTCACGAGTGTCTCCTTCCACCACAGGCCGCGAAGAACCCGCAGCTCTTTGCCCCTCACCGCGCAAAGGCCCAGTAAACGGCTTTTACACAGCGTGGCGGGGACAGCCCTACCTCTCGCTTACCGGCGGCGGCAGCAGCGCCGGTAACGGCAGCCTCCCGCCCCCGAGGGTCGGGCTTCAGTCCCCGCTTCTCCCACCGAGCCCCGAGCTCCCTCAGGCCAGGCGCGCGCGCTCGCCGCGCCTCCCGCCCGCCAACGGCTGCCGCGCGCCCGCTCCGCTGTTGCTATGGCTCGGCGGGACGCGGCAACCAATCAGGAAGCGACAGGATATATTTGTCGCTGTTGCTACCGCGCGCCGGGCCAATGGGGAGGGAGCAGGGAGGCGGCGCGCGGCCGCCACGGAGGCGGGAAGGGCCCGGCGGCGGCCGGAGCGAGGGCGGCTGTGGCGGGAGCGGGGGGGGGCCGGCGGGGGCCCGGCCTGCAGCCCGGCGTGGCCCCACAGCTGAGGCACGGACCCGTGCGCGTCCTCCCCCGGCAGCACCGCCTTGCATACAGCAGCTGCGACCAGGCAAGGGCCTTGCAAGTGACAGCCACTGCAGTACAGCGCCACACGTGCGCCCAGGGCAGCCAGCGCCCGGTGTTCATACACAACGCAGCACCCCGTGCGGATGTACTGCCTCCCACCCTTCCCGTGAAAAACCAACCCTGGAGAAAGTCATTCACAACCTTTATTTGCCAACTTCGTTACAAAAGGCACTGGGGGCACCTACATCTTCAGGCAAAGGTGACCCCTTCTTGAAAAACCGGCAGCAGTGCTTGGGTAAAACCCCACAGGAGCGCCCAGTGACCTGCAGCGTGAGTTTTAAACCTGCACCGAGGGTCTGCTTTCCTCCCCGGGAGAGCTGCAGTGGAACAGCTTACCCCCACGGAGCAAGCAGCCTTCAGCCAAATACAGGATTAGTCCCACCGTGGCTACAGTTGTGTAGGAAACTTGAGTCTGCGCAACTCACGCTGCTTTGCAGGGCACTCGTGCGAATAGGATGCACTCGCCTGCCGCTGCCTGGTGTCAGAGTGCCGCAGACCGCCCGCAGGGTGACACAATTGCCTTGGCAGCTTCAGTCCATCCAGACCTGGGGACTGAAAACTGATCAGGAGGGTTCAGCAGCTCCTACCTCCTCCATTCATCCTTCTTTCCTGGGCAACCTGAGATACAGGTGGTATTAAGTACCAACAGCGCAGGTATGCCCTCCCCCAGTCCTGCAAGAACACAGACTTCAGCACTGATGATTCTGCCATGCTCCAGTTTGTGTTGTCTGCGGCACTACAGAGTATGGAACACGCCAGGAGTTATACCCAGCAGTACGACAGAAATGCAGGGAGATGAGACATAGCAGTATTTTACCAGTGCTTATCTGAGACCCTATTTTCCAGGTCTGAGAAAGTTACCTAATATCCACTGCTATGCAGTGTAACTAAATTTTACTCTTTTTGAATACAGGAGTTACATTTACCTTCATGATGTAATGAAGGACTCAGATCTGACCAGTGCTATGGGTAGAAACATGTAACTGCCACAGAACCAGTAACGTGATATTTTTAGCGTCTACAGTGCAGCTTCAGGCTGCTCCACTAAAAACCTAAAGTCCACAATGCACCTTTGGTTTCTTCTATCCTTTACAAAATTCTTAATAAAATTGTAACTCAAACAAACTTTGTAACCATTAGAAAAGGCCTTCATCTTTCCACCTCAGCCTCTCTATTTACTTCCATGTCAAATCCTTCATTAAAAAATAAAAATAAAAATTCCTGGGGAAGTGCAGACCACACTGAGCATCTCTGCAGGCTGGTCACATTCTTCTGCCAGCTGAGAATTCAAAGAGCAGCCATGCTGCCCAGAACGTGTCACTGGCTAACGGGTCACCAACTGGATCCTCCAGGACCTGAAAGACACAGGAAGGAATCAAAGCTTCACCACACACGATCTTTAGTGATGCAGTTGCTCACAACGGAAGATCTCCGTTGGGCAGATATAGAGTAGCACAAGACACTGCAATGACAGGGAGCGTCAGTGGTGAGGGCTGCATGCATGAAGTGACAGAGTCCTCGTTACCCTTTAAGTTCAGGTACAGTAATCCATCTGTACAGGGCGTGAGTGTAAAAACGTCAAGCACAATCAGTGCACACTTCAACTCTTAGTAATTCAGAGAAAAGCACTTGCCTTTTCTCTTGCCTTTGCCTTTCTCAATGCCTTTGCCCAAGGCATTGGCTCCTACAAAAGCAAGTAAATATCAGAAGGTAAGGCCAGGATGAAATAATTAAGGGACCAATCACCTGAACAAGGGAGCTCTGTTCAGGCAAGGAAAGAAATGTCTCCAAAATGAATTAACTTTTTGTTTGTTTGTTTGCTTGTTTTGTTTTACTCTCATTTTGGCTCTGATGGGATGCATGACCTACAAAAACCAAATTGAAAGTCATGTGTGGACAAAAGGAAGCGTACATCTGCACCCCTGTGGTTCAGACATAGGAACCAAACAACTGCATATTCCTGCAACAAGCCCAGGGCAAGTTGATTTAGCAAGAAACAGAGTGCCCAGGAAGTCTGTAGAATCCTGTGAAATCATGCCCATTCGAGCTCTTCCTTTTTCTATAGCACGTATTCAGATATGCAAAAATTGCTTTTCTGAATTTCTGAACTGATTAGTTATTACAAAGATTTGAAAACATCCCCTTCTGACATCTGCAAGCATCACATGGGATCTTGCTCCCCAGCCCACACTGCACTGAGTGTCATGTTTCTATACCATTGCAAAATCGGTACAAGAATGCAAAATAGCAAGATGAAAACTAGCTACAGAGACTGCACGCTCTGGAAAGCTTAGAAAAGGCTCATTCATTATTAATGCCCATAGCTTTCCTACTCATCTGGCTCACATTATGGCTGGTAAAAAGGCCACTTTCCAAGATACAGATCTTTATATCGATGCTTTCAAAGGCTCAAAAGAGGTTCTGTTACTGCCCTCAGAGCTGCAGCCGCTTCCTATAATGAGGCCAGCCGATATGGTCTCCTGCTTTTCAAAATCTCTTTTAAAAAGGTTTTCTCCAGCAGCTTATACTGCAAGAGAGACAGAAATGGATGCTGACTGACTGATCAGTAGACCAACACATGTGAAGCCAAAAAATAGCTCAAGGTACAGTTCTGATAGGGCTTTCTTGGGTCCTGTTCTTAGGTAACATCTAATTCAGAGATGATGTGCTCCCATCCCCTTGAAAGCACCAGATTTCTAAATTCTGTTCTCTACTGCCTTAAAATCACCATAAGAAAACATGCAGGCTGCATCCAGATTAAGTAAGTAAACTTCTTTTATCATGTCCTATAATACTGCTCTGTACACTGCTATCAGCCATCTCCAAACAGTACAAAATCTCTGTTCCTCATCAATAACACAGACTTGGAAATGAAAATTACATGAAAGATTTTAAGTGGTCTGAAAGAGCAGTCAAATTCTGCAGAACCCCTCAGAGGGGAGGACCCTCAAGCAGCCATCCTCCTGTTGTTACTGTTTCACCTGAGCTCCCAAAATGCAGTTTGAACTCTGCTGGTATCACCAATATCTTCTTTCCACAGTGCTAGGTGAACTTTTCATTGCTCAAAATTTAAATAACACTTTGAATATGCACAGGTTGCTTTGGTCATCATTTCAACGACACATTTAGTAAAATCAGGGTCTGATAAGCAATCCAAGTGGAAAAAACAACAAAACCACCTCTCCTAGCATCTGCTGGATGCTACTCAGGGAATGTCCAGTTTGCTCTGAAATGGATTCCAAAAGGTATGCTTAGATCAAACACGTTTCATCCTAAATATGATGTGAGGTTTTGCATCCCCTGTGTGAGAGCTACAGCTGGATAGCATGTATAGGGCTAAGCTCCTTTCTCTGAACATTAGGTGTGTTCTCTTACCTGGCGTTGTCCCCAGGCTTGGCTTTCTTCCACGCAGGGTACAGAAACAAGTGGGCACTGAGGCTTGCCAAACACAGTCTGACAGGAACTGGAAGAAAATATGATATACAAATGCGTTTGTATTTATGCTCTACTCGCCGCTTACTGTAATGTTTTGCAGCAGGACAAGAGGGGCTTCTGGTAAAACTATTCATTCAACAGAGATCTGTTAAATTGCTTACAAACCTGCCCCACTTCTCCACATTGTTATGGCCTGAAAATACAGACTCCGTACTGAGAGGACTAGCCTGACCAGGAGCACTACACAGGAATGACATCTCGACTTGCAACTATCCTTATGCCCCCAGAACATTCTCCATAAACAAAGAGATGTCTACCAAAATGTCTCTCTCCTGGAATGTGTTTTAAAAACACAGATCTTAAGAGTCAAAACAGATAAACATGTGCCTTTATACATAGCCACAACATTGGCTATGATTTTACTATAGCTTTTCAAGACTGCCAGTTGAGTGTCTGGGGCCACAGCTTCCCCATCCACACCTCCCTTGGGGGCTCTGCCAACCTCTCAAAAGAGGTCACAGTCTGCAGGGCACTGAGTCAAGTAGGAGACACTGGGTTCTTGATGATGGGATGTTCTCTCCCTTGTCACCAGCTCAAAGTATCTGTACTCCAACAACACTGCCCATACCGCTGCCAGGAACAGCCCAGGGTATTAATGGCCATACAGGCCCAGGCCAAAGGTGCCAAGTAACAGAGCGTAAGAAAAAAAGCAGAAGAAACAGGGCAAGCGCCAAGTTGCCCTTCCTTGGAATGCTCCCTGAGTTCTGAAAATCAGTCTTCGGACTCCTCTGCTGGAGGCTGCGTTCAGGCAATCACATTGACTAATGACAAATGGACTCAACCCCCACAGCCACCTAAGACCTTGTCCCATCCTTTCTCATAGCCCACTTACACCAACATGCACAATGCCCTTAAGAACAAATTCTGCAATTTATTTATGCAACATGCAAAAAAGTAGCCTCCTTTTGTACGTTTTGAACTCACTGCCTGCCAGTGTCGACGCTGAGTTATCCAGAGGGGAGAGCCTAACAGCAGGAGGATTCCCAGCACTCTGAGCTAGAATCCCAAAAAAGCAGGCAGAAGCAGTAAGCTGCAACTAACATCTCAGCACCGATGTTTTTTAAATCAAAGTGCTGGCTCATAAATGCGGTCTCTTCTGCTCCATAAAGTTCAGTGTGCCCTTCTCTTTGAAATGGGAGGCATGAGAGAGTTACATTCTGCATGAACCATTAGCTGGGCTACATTCCACCTGTCTCAGCTCAAGGAGCGAAGAGGATACAACACCACTATCTGTAAAGGCGAGCATCTGTTTGGTGTCCCACAGGGACTTCCAGTTCGCTAGCTGGATCAAACTCTCCTGTCAGGCAGCAGGAGCAGATGGAGACAGTCAGCTTCCAGCCTGGTTCCCCCTCACACTCCCACCTCACAGCCCTGTAGATCATAAGAGGTTTGGATACAGCCCAAGTGCGTAGGACCAACTGTAAAAAAGCCCATGAAAGAAATGAACTGGAATTGTTCTAATAAGCTTTCAGGCTAAGTCCTTTCCAGGTGAGCACCTTTAAAAATAAGACAAAGCAGATTAAGGGTCCTTTGGCTGACTTTTAGTTCTACCCCTGCACTTACAAAGCAGGGAGCCAGAGGTGCTGGCAAGGCAGCAAGAACATAAGACATTAAGTCCACTCCAGATGGGTGACCTTGGCTAAGTAATTTCCTCCTCTGTGCTTTACTCTTATCTGCCCTGTCTTTCCAGGATAGCAATGCTCATTTGCCTTACAGTTTAAGCTGTTGACTCCTTTGTCAGTCCCCAGATGAGTGAAGCTCATTGCAACGTTACTGCTCAACAGGACTCCGGTGACACAACACTTCTCCCTAACCCAGTGACTGTGTTAGAGGGCTCTGCCTGATAACAAAGGTGATCCTCGTTTACTGCCATTCACTGAGGCGTGATCTTAGCTAAGCCTACCCATGCAAAGTCTCCTGGCTCTCTAGAAAGAAACTGGAAAAGGCCCTAGATGAAACTGCAGTCTGAGGATCACTCATTTCTAAAGAGATCGATGTTCCGTGGCATTTTTGGTATTTTGGGAAGTTCAAGGTTTTGGAGAGAGCTGGACCAGGCCACTCCACAGGATATACAAATGGAGTTCATGTAAGTATATCCTCACCAGAAGGTGTCAACAAAGCAGCAAGTCCTGCCCCTGACAGCAATATGATAAAGGGTGTGTGGATTCCTGGCAGAAGTGACATACCCAACAAGGAGACATTCACCATAGATTTCTTCTACTGATGGAACATATTTTAAAAATAAACATGAGCTCACTCTAGAGTCAGAACACGCAATTTTAAGTCCAGCCAAAATATTGCCACCAAGCCTTACTGATCTTTCATGATCTTGCCACACAGACTGAGGTGGGTTTAAAATGCCCGGACCTGGGCTCTCTCCAGCAATTCTGAGCGAGGAGTCTGACATGAGTGTGAACAAATGTAGGCACCAGGCCAACTGGGAAATAGGGGTAAAAGGCAGAAATGTTTTTAGCAAGGAACTGGGAGGCAAAACCCCACCAATTTTTATGTGCAGTGAATCACTGCCCTCCCTTGCTGCTTGACAAGCCACAAAGCCTCTCCGTGCCCCTGCTTCCTCATCTATGAAGTGGGAATAAAACTGCTTCTGTCTACCACTTTGACATATTATTGACAGCCTTGTGCTAGCACAAATGCTGGACAGTGTCAAGCAGAAGGGTTATGAAATGGGGCTACTGCTCCTGTTGTGCCTTGCAGATCAGTAAGTTAAAGGAACCTCATCTGTTTGGCAGTGTTTATTTTTATGTAACATTATGGAAGTTGTATAACATACGGAAGACGGCACAGATTTTTTTTATTTGCATTCTGTGAATTTAGCTCAAGTCCCAGAGAAAATGTGCAGTCTGAAACACTTGTTACAGGTAGAAAACAGAAAGACAGAACAGTGCCTGTTTTTCTGTCTTCCAATTTGGAAAGCTTGCACTATGGAATAATCTTGTCATGAGGTTATGAAGCTACAAAAACTATTTTAGGATTAAGTACAGGCCCTACCAACCCAGCCCACAGAATCAGCTCTCACTGGATCAGTATAGGTTACAATTTTCTCCCAGAATCAAAAACAGGCAAATAGCTTAGAAGCTAAACCTGCTTTAAAGAGAGGCATTCATATTTTTTCTGATGAGGCTGGTCCCGAGTCTCCTCTGTGCCACCACCGTAAAACACATATACACTTACACAGCATTTCCCATTTCCAGTGCATAGATATAAATATCTGCAAAATATGATGGACACGAGGAGAGTCAGGCCCTGGGAATGAGATGCATCATTACAGTCTTTCTGCAAGCCTCTTCAGCAGCAGGATTGGGACAAGGCTAGATCTACAGCATCATTGTTACTCCTGCCTTTAAGAAGCCCTGTGCTTTCCACTCCCTTTACCTGTGGGGAAGAATAGTTTCCAGGGTCCCTAGCTGTCTTTCTCTAAGGATGAAGCTTTCAACCTCTAAATCTGACTGCTGAATGATTCCTCCTGAACTGGCCTCAGTACAGCCACCTTGAGGGACTCTGCTCAAGGAAGCTCTGATACCTGCTGAAATAAATGCTTGTATTAAAGACAGACAACATGACTCCACCCTCTGACCCAGCTATTCCTCCCCTCCTTGCTACACACCGACATTCACCCAGCCTCTGGTGAGCCACAGCACTTTTTGTTCTGTAGACCTACAGCAAAGGCAGGTAGACGTCACTTACATATCCTATTGAGGCTATTCTGAAGAACAGGGAGAGGAAAAGAGATGGTGGGAATGCTGAACAAGACTGGACAGGAAGAGGGGGGGGAGGGGAGAGTAGCAGGAAGGAGAAAGGAAAGTGAGAATGTGTTCCTGAAGACAAGCACCATGTCACAGTTAAGAAATTCCCAGCCTCTGCTCAGGCAATCTCTTAAGAATGACCCAGAAGCTTGTTAACTGACAAGGTGAGCAGGCAACACCTGAAGGGGCACGGAAATGCTCCCACCTTGCTGGAAAAGCGCTATCTTATGGAAGCAGTTACAGTTTAAGCAAAAGAGTAGGTAAGAATAACTGCTTCAATACTTTAAATCAATGGATTTTCTCATTGAGCTACTATGAGAGCAGAACCCCATAGCAAACCCACAATAAGCCCTGCTCTCATTTGTCATGACATTGGAAAGCCATGTAAGTGAGCAAGAATATTTACAACAGAGAGGAGAGAAGCTTCTATTAAGGTCAAGGATTTGGGTGCAGTTTTACTAACCTTCTATACTTGGGGTCCACATGGAGCCAGGGTCTCCTCTGCTGCTGCAAGGGGCCTGCCACGCGGCCAGGCATTCATCTGGGAAGGTAAGGGACCCACAAGAGCAGAGGAAAAAGTTATCCAGATGGGGGCTGGCATTAGTACTGCTTGCTACCTCTCTGGGCTGCAGGACAGCAGAGTTAAAGCAGGTTCCTGGTTCCAGCACAGCCTCAGTACAAAAAGCTACAGGTTGTTCAGCGCTGTGAGTAGTCAAAGCAGCCGCGCTTGTCCTCGCTTCATACATCTCACTGCTCTGCATAAAGCTGTAACAATGGAGATGATAAATCAGCCAGACATATTGCTTTGCAAAGAGGGGGGATGCCCCAGCTAAACCTCTGAATCCTGCCCTTGACAGTTGGGAGATTAACTGCTAGATGCTCCGACTGTCTGATGCTGGGCATGGACCGCTCCCATCTATGGGATCAAGTCTCCTAAGTGATGTCACCCTGGGAACTGACACGAAAGTCAGTTCCACGAACAAGTTTAAAGGTTGCTTCATCTCTGAACTGTCACTGTAAAGACTTTTTCATACATCACCTGGATTCCATCATCTTTAAATATGTTCCTTCAGGAGGCTTATGCAGATCTGCAGCTGGCTGCTCCCACCCTGGGTCACAAGGCACGAGGGTCATCTCTATTTGCTCAGAGCCGATGCCCACACAAGATCCATCTGAAAGGTGCAGGCCAGGCAGATGAAGGAACACTAATAGTTACTCCAAAAAGCAATGAAACAAGTCTAATTTGCCAAATGCAGCAAGACCCTCCTATTCCCCGTGACTGAAGTTTGGCCAAGATTCTGTTAAGGGGCATGAATATACTGCACTTTACTGGAGTACTGCCCTGATTTCGGAATCTGAGAGCTAAAACCCGTTGCCTCCTGTGTATTTGTATTTATTTGGTGCCCCTTCTGAGACAGGCATCTCTTTTCACCTGTCCTTGCACAGACCTTACCAATGTTTGCTCCTTCTGTGGAGTGACAGCCTCTAGCCAAACAATGAGGCACTCCACTGAAGTAGAGTCCTCCAATGTCCACTCAATCCATCAGCATATAGATGCTGTTCTGGAGGAGTATCCTTCCCTTTCTGAGGGAATTTAAAACTGGTTTTTCTAGTGGGCTTAGGATGTGTCCAGAAAGCAGAAGAGACAAACCTGCAGTTTGTGGAGTGTAGGATTCTTCATCCTGCCGCTCCTTTGTGTGGTAAGTCAAAGGCCTCTCAGGACATGAGTTGTTGAGCTTTTCCGCACGAGGAAGGCAGGATTTTTGACGTCGTCGGTAATTTGCAAACCAGTTATAGACCTGAATTGGCTGCAAGTTCATGTCCCGAGCCAATCCCTCCTGCAAACCCAGGTGTAAGGGGAGATCAAGAGAAAAATAAACCGCATCCAAATAATCAGGCTTTTCCCTTCAGATCCAAAAGCAGCCCAGCAAAAGAGCATTCAAATCCAGATACATTTGTCAGTAGGTCTCCGATAAGTCTGTGTGGATCCCCTTGCAGACTGATTTATAAACTCAAAAGAGTTGCTGGAAAACACACATTCCACCCTGCTCCCCAAGTCCATTTGTTTGCTATAGGAAACCATGTACTGCTATTTTATATTGCTATATTTACATGTAAAACCCCACCCAAGCATGCTCTTCCCACAGACTGACAGCTTCACATTGCTAACATGACACTAGTAGGATAACCACTAATGCATTTACCACAGCTGTGAGCAGTATACACACCTGTATCACATTCACAGAAAAATTTATGCGGTATTAAACTACTAAATAATGAGATCATATAAATGAAGAACGTATTGGGAAATTAATGCATAAGTGATCATAGTATCCTGACCTTTTAGGACTTTAATTATGCAGCTTCATTATTCTCCCAATTCAGAGTGGTTTTTTGAAATGAAAAAATGGAAGTCGTTGCTCCTTTGTGAAAAGGCTAAGAAATAAACCAGCTTCACATTGCAGAACTAGTCACCAGGCCATCCTGCCTCATATGAGAAGGGTGCTGGAAAAACTGAGCACCACAGAGGCAGACTTTAAAGTCTGAAGCCTTCACCTTGCAAGGCAGCAATCAACCAGGATTACTGGACGAATTCACATGTCACTTTCGTTACAAATCTGTCCCTGTCCAAATGAGGTAGGTACCTGCATACATCAACACAGCCTGCTGTGTTTTGAAATTCTTGAATTTAGTGTGGTAAGTCAGTGGAAAATATATTCTGGTAAGCAAAGTGCAATTTTATATAGGCTATAACTCAGTCAAGTCAGAATTATTTATCACTGCAATACAGCTCTTCTGAGAAACGACTGCTTTGCTGCCTAATCACTACAAAATTAGAATGGTTAAAAGCCCAGTGAGGAATTTATTTCCCCTGATCTTTTTGTTCAAAGCAAGTGAAATGATTTCACATGAACTTGATGATTTTTTTAAGGATACCTTTAGGGAAAGATCAAATATGGGGAAGCCCAGCCCCACTGGGCCTTCTGAAAACAAGGATTTAGAATGAAACCGGTTATAGACCCCTGATAGCAGAGGTCTGCTTTACTGTGACAAGGAGACTTGACTGGACGTAGCACAACCCTACCCGCTGTTTCTTATTTGGATTTGTTGTCACCTCTGCAGCAAACCTGTGCAGCTGCTGGCGTACTTCATCTGAATAGTTTCGATTCTTCAAACCTTCAGGACAAAGGGAAATAGGTGGTGGATTCCTATGCACAGGAGAACAGGATTAAAAAGGACCCAAAAAGAGACATTCATGGGAATTTTCTCACATTGTCACAAGTGGTCAAAAAACCAAGAAAAACCCAACTCCAAGAAGCAGCCATCCTGAGATGCAAAATGATCCCTCTGCATCTCTACCCCCTGCATCTGTTAACTACCACAGAGGGGTGGGGGTGGGGGCTGGAAATCAGTTTCCCCACACCACAGTACCTCTTCCTGCAACGGAATTTCTGCAGTGGTGTCAGAAAATCCGTGCGGTGTTTCTCCATAGCCCTCCGGTAGTGAACCTCATGCCAAAGTTGCACCAGCTCCTCCTTCTCTTCTGCCTTGCAACACTAGAACAAAATAGTAGGTAAGCAAACCCTTCCCAGGTAGTCAGTCAGGTTTCCTACAAAGGAGAAAACCCTCAACAACTAAAAACTTACTCAGAAATTCCTACTGGTTTGACAAAGCTGGTAGCATTATGCAAGGATATGCAAGGCTTACTGTACACCTTCCTTCTATAATGTATGCAGGGAGTTACCTGTCTAATGCTGCCTTCTCCCCAGTGAAAAGGGCTAAGTTACCAGATCTAGAGGCAAAACCTCCTCGCCCTGAGTGGTGCCATCCAACCTTCTTCATATTCTCCCATCCTGGCAAGCCCTCTAAACTTGGCCGCCCCAAGGCTTCTATGTCCTGAGCCCTAAGTTAGTGAAAAACTCCAAGAACCACCATAATAGAGAACAAAAAATCCTGCTTTCACAAAGTACAACCAACCCCATAATCCCCCAATTACCTTCTCCCCCTTGGCTGATTCATAGTAATTGCATGTAGCAAAGGCTTTATCCTATGTTTCAGGTCAACCAAAGCACATATACCACCTTCCACTGCCGGACACCAGCTAGAAATACTCCATGTGCTGCAGCTGGAGTAAGTCTGCACTAACAGCTCTAATTGCTATTTTCCTAATACTGTTGTTTCCACGAAGAACAGAGCCCTACCTCCAGGAGTCTGCAGGCTGTGTCATGCTGCCCGTTACGGATATGAATGAACACACAAGCTCGGACAACGTGGATGTTTGTGAGAAAAGACATCTTGTGTTTGCATCCCATCATGGCCCCAACCAACTTCTCCAGATTAGAAGACGAGCTCTGGAGGTCCTGGCAAAGCTGTCCTGCTAGATCCAGCAGCTTGGCAGGTGGGGGATCCTTGTTTTTATTCCTGTTTAACATGGCCATGAACCGCTTCATCCTTATGTCCTGTTGGAAGCCTTTTCTATGCAATGCACAAAGTTGTGGTTAGATAAAAACTTTTATCTCCTATTTTTAGGTTCTATGGTATGCTTTTTTGTGGGTTTTTTTGGTTTTGTTTTTTTTTTTTTTTTTTAAGTAAAGAAATTCACAGTGCTATTAAAAGCAGCCTGAGGACCTCAAAACAGTGCTAATAAAACTAGGCCTAAAGCAAAAGCCACACCAGGTTTGCAGTTGAGAAAACCAAGCTCAGAAAGACCAAGCTGGCCCCAGAGCTCGGAGGCTGAAGGAAGAGGCCAAAGCAGGAGGGCTGCGGGGGGCACGGCACCTGGGGGGGCCCTGGCTTCCCCCTTGGGTCTGTGTGTGGGGCTGGGGACACTGGGGCACCTCGGGGCAGCTCCGGCCCCTGCCATGGGCCTCCAGACGGCTCCAGTGCCAGCACCCACATACCCACCGCCCGGCACGAAGCTTCGCATCCGCTGCTCACGGGTTAAAACTACCAGAACATTTACACCAGAGACATCCAGGTGAAATAAATGAGGTTTTAGCCCTCCAAAATGGCTCAGGACAAGCCAAGAGCTGCTGGCGGTTACACCCAAGCGTAACTCCAGCGACGGTCAGGGCCGGGTGTCACGCGTTTTCCCGGGGGAGGCCGGCGCGATGTCCGGTGGGTGCCCCCGGGGACACCCCCCCCCCCCCCCCCCCCGCCGCCGGCCAAAATGGGGATAAGCTGCTAAATACCTGCGCGCCGCTGCGGAACGGGGACCCCCGGCTGCCGTCCCCTCCCGGGCCGGCGGCAGCGCAGCGCGGGGTGCCACAGCCCGCCCCGGAGCTCCCCGGCACCTCCCTGCCGGCCCAGCGCCGGGCCCGGTACCGCCGGGGCGGGGGCCTCCCTGCCCGCCCCACCCCCGCCGCCCGCCGGGGGAGGCCGCCCCGCGGGACCCTGCGCGGCGCCGGCCGGGAGGAGGGGGATGGGCGGGGGGGAGGGGGCCGGGGGCTGCCCCTGCCCGCCCCCCCGAGGCTGCTGTGACCGAGCAGCTGCCGCGGGCGTGGCCGCCGCCGTGGCGAGCCGGTGGGGAGACGGCAGCGAGGTGTCCCCGCCGCAGGAGGGTGTTGTGCAGGTGGTGGGGCACGGGCGTGCAGCGCGAATTCTGGCTCGCTCCCGCGCACCGAATGGAGAGCCACGCAGCTCAAACCGCCTTCCCAGGTGGCTGCTGTCTCCTGACTGAGAAGTCAGAGTCAGTTTAGGGGATAAAACCGCAGCAGCTGGGATTTTCCCTGAACCGGGTCTGCAACGCACCGTGACTGTCAGCTCTCTGCCGACTCCGGTTCAGGGCTGGCAGGTCACAGCAGTAACCATCTCGCAGCAGGAGCCAGCAGCCCCCTTCCCCGCAGTGCTGCATCCCACCCTGCATCCACACTTAAATAACTGGCTCATGCCAAGTCCACGTGCCATATCCCAGCTTTCTCTGCAAAGACAAAGACCACCTACTTGAGCACGGGCTTCTCCTTTTTGATGCATGCATGCACATCCTAAAAACCTGCTCATAATCCTCTTTGCTCCTCCAACCAGCAGCACCTTGCTTTCAGCTGCCCTGGTTTCTCCTTAGGCTCAGATGCTGGCCTTGCAGGACAGTAATGGCCTCTTGCTCCTGCTGCATGTCACTGTCCTAAATCCAGAGCTAGAGATGGAAAGTCCTGGGTACTGAAAGGACAAAGCCCCGCCACTGAACACTGAGCATTTCATTATCACACTGGACATAAGCAGCAGTATTTCCTTTCCACAATTACTCTCCTTTACTCCCCAATTCCATGCTGCTGCCTGGAATTACAACAAAACATCAGGTCACTTGACTTTTTGCATTTTTACTTATTTACACGTATGAAAGTTAACAAGTGACTCTCGCGTTTTATCATACATATTCACACAGTCAGGCACACCTCAAAAGGGGAAGAGGCAGGCTGCTGTCAGGCACATCAGACGCAAACAGCACCAACCATTTCCAGTGACGGAAAGCTGCTGCCATCACCCTCTGTGCTGAATCTAACTGCCCTTGAAAACATTTGCTCTTCCTCCTTTACCTCTGCTCTAACTGAAGGTTTGGCAATCAAGGACTGCAGCTACTTGAAACCAAGCTGAGGTCAGGTGATAGATATTGGCAAGCCAACAGCTCAGATTCTTTTTCCAAGGACTTAATCAAATTCTGTTGAATATCAACAGCAATATTGATCAGGTCCTCTTGGAGCCTCAAGATGAACCCACCAAAGAGGCTCTTTTCCAGTCATCCGTCACCTCTACATCCTTGCCACAAGGTAAAGCTTCTAACTGTCTCCCTAAGAGATATAACCCTGTTTCATGGAGCACTAGCGTGCATTTTATCTAGACAATCTGTCCAGAACAAAACAAGCCGGCTATCTTTGTTCCAGCAAAAGTCTGTGAAGTCTTTCAGCAACCGATCAGCAAACTTCTCATCCCCTGTGGCACTGGACCGCCACGTTTTTGTCAGCATGGTGTTGTAGGCCCAATTGTAGCCAATGCGCTCTTCACAAAACATGTTCTGGTTGGTGGAGCTAGTGGAGTTGCGCCGGCGTCGCTGCTGCCCACAAGAAAATTTCCGCTTGGAATATGGTAGCTGCAAAAACACTGTCCCTGGAGAAAACAGACAGGGCTTTAGTCTTAGGGAGACCCAAGTCCCAACAACTGGTAGCTGACTCATTACATTCTGAAAAGGAAATTGGACTGGGTTTCCTTTAATTGTCTGTTAGCAAGATAAAATGGGATACGCTTTTCCTTCTTTGCTTTTACATCTACCTCTTCCTGCAAATTACAGCACTGGAAAAGAGCACACTTTGTCTTGCCTTTCTCTTGGTAGAAGGGAATGAAGCAGAGATGTAGGCTCTGACCCATCTTTCTACCTTCACACCAATTTCCATTCTCTTCTGCAGTTTTCCAGAAGCTCTCTTCCTGTCATTGTCTTCATGTCTCAGCAACCCCTCTGCACGTACGAAGTTATTTGACCATAATATGCCATACATGGAGCTTAGTTAGCAGTGATGACAGATCACCAATATTTATGAAGAATAATAATGAGCAAGTGGATCCTAAATGCTTTATCTACCTCCCACACTGTGTATATGGGTAGAGATGCATCTACAACTGACCTTAAGCACAAGAACACAGCACCAACTTGCTCCAGTACCTTCCCTCCTTCTAGCTTCTATAGATACACATTTTACATTGCACTTGGAATAAGCTCTGCCTTGTTGTTTGTTTTTTTTTTTAATTTCTCCATCTCCTGGAAATAAAAGTTTCAGAGACACTATAAAGCAAGATTTCAAACCAATGCCACTGATTAGCAGCCACATTTTGTGCTTTTCATACTGCCTCTCCAGTTTTCTGGTTTGTGTTGGCCAATACACCTACTTGTCATCTGACTAGGGACATCGTGAGGACCAACATCACTGACACAAAACAAACTGCATGTAAAATGGTTCTTTTTTTAGAATAGCCTCCTCCTTACCCCAATACCTGCCAAATATCACTCACCTGTGACATGGATATACTGTGGCTTGTTCTCAGCTGGGAAGTTGAATGCAGAGGCTGAGTATTTATCTTGCACAAATCCAAATCTGGAAAAACAAACACCAGGGGAATAAAAAAAAAAGAAAAGAAAAAACAAGATAAAGTGCCACTCCACCTAGGATTCCTTCAGCAAGGCAAAGGCACCAGGGAAAACCTTCCACTATCACAAATGCTCCCTTTTCTAATGGCCTGAATGCAAGGGGAAAAGGGATGAAGAGAGTTTAGTTTCTCCAAATATTGTCTGGCCCCTGCTAAGCAGGAAGCTTGTAACCCCATCCTGAACTCTGTCCTAACTTGTGCTGGAAACAAGAGCACCAGCAGCTCAGTTCGGGAGAGCACTGAGCAGTCTCTTGACAAAATGGGGCAGCTACACATGAATGAGGGAAGAGTGATAGTCAGACATTCCTAGGGTATGTTTCAAGCTGTAACCTTTTTTTTTTTTTTTTTTTTTTTTTTTTTTTATGCTGGACAATATTCCACACAGAACTGCAAGCAGCTCACCTGAAAGTTCTTTGCTGTTTGCAGAATACTTGTTCCTCTCCTGCTTTCTAAGCTAATGAAAGATTATTTCCAGGCTAAAGGCCCTTACAAAAGGCAGTCTCTCTGTCATGAAGAGAGACCTTGGCAGCAACACCATGAAACAAACTGGCACCTCAAGCACACAAAGGGGTGAGGCTAGGTTGGTATTCAATGTTTCCAACAATTCCTTCTTAAACTGGGCCCAACCTCTAACATACAGCTACCACCCCAGTCTCCTGCCAATTGTCAGTCACTGGCTGTCATCCAGCTCAAGACTGTGTTAAGTACATGTGAAGGAAGTAACTGTCCCTTCTCAGAAAGAAATCTACCTACAGTCTAACTGCTTCTGAATTTAGAGTAACAGGGCACCTTCCAACGGCAATGCCCTCCCCAGGAAGACAGTATGGTTTGCTAACAAGTGACAGGCTGAAACACTATCTACCTGCCCCTTGCACCCACCACCTCCAGGCATTATTGTTATATTTTAATCTAATAATCTACAAGCAGACTTCAGAGAAGCAGATGGCATAGAACCCATGCGATTCAGGAGTTCATCCTACATTATCCAGGGAGATATGAATCTTTCAGTCATTCTGCCCTGTACATACCTGTGTGCTATTGCTTCCTGGAGGAGATGCATACGGTCCCAGTATGTTTCTGGTTCAAAGCCTGAAAAACAAAAAGATAACTGTTACCTAGTCAAGCCACTTTATTTCCAACTTTTCAAGACTTCAGTTTTCCTCAGAAGACCTCTGTGCACTTTTGGGGTTTTTTTTAGCCATTTCTTTCAGTTACATTTTTATCTGTCAACTGTCGCTTGAATACCACCTTATTAGAGACATGTCTTGTACACCCCAGTAGCAGATTCATCCGAGTCTTGTACACCCCAGTAGCAGTTTCAGCTAAGAATTTAGCTTTTGTGTCTCTTGAGATGAAGGAGAGGAACATTATGGAGTGTGTGGGAGGGTGCAAGGAAGGAAAATGGGCTGCTGTGTATCACCACAGAGTGCCCTGAAAATACTTTGTTCAAAGTCAGTGTGGCTATGGTGACCTCACATGGATTTGTCACTAACTTTTACATTTACACCTGGACACTGGGTCAGGGTTAATGAAAATAAAGCAAGCCATCATCTTTGCTATTATAAAAAAGAGCCTTTTGCTAGCTGTCCCTTCTCACGATGCAATTTTGCCTCTGCAGGGGGACAGAGTTCCCTGATCTTTGAGCTTCCACCTGAGACTTACCACAACAGCATCAGTCAAAAGGGTGAGATCACATTGCAGAAAAGGAGATTGCAGTTTCTAGCTCTTAATCTCATGTGCAAACACTCTTACTGTGAAAGTAACCATAGCAACAACAAAAAAAAGAGGATGGCAGTCATGAAAGCCTAATCTCACTGAGGGAGAGAACAAACAAATACGGGATACAAATGCAGAGCAGCTGTGGGCAGGGTCTACCAGCAAAACAGATTCTTACAGTCTAACATCATGTCAAACAGAATAACTACTTGAAACAGGCTCTATAAGAGTATGCAGCATTATGGCAACAAAGATCACTGGGGAGACCACCTTTCCTGTGCCTTGGTACTTGCAGCTGCCAGCTTCATATGCTGTTGCATGCTGATTAGCCTGGTGTGGCTGCTGAAATGTAAAAACAGGCCCTTCATACAGCTCATGCATATCTGGTAAATGAGGTTCTTCATGTCAACTACGTGCCAGAAGGGACCTGCCTGCAGAAAAGTACACCAAGTAAAACAAAGAACATTTCTTACCGTCAAACAAATGCTCGCTACCCTCCTTCAACAAGCAGCTAACATTGAGTGGGATGAACAACTGAGCTCGAAGTGGGTCTCCATATAAGTAACTGGGCAAGGCAAACGGCCCTTCCAAGACTGGAACTAGCAAGAAACCACAGGACGTGGCTTTCCGATGCCAACCCTGAACCTGAGAAAAGATTCAAACAATGTATCATACAATATATGTCAAACTGAAGAAGGGCGCTTATGTGCACAGGAGTAACTCATTCCCCGACAATAGATCAGCCATGCTCAATTCTCCACAGGCTCAGCTTGCTTTGCATGGCAAGCACACAAGCGTCCTTGTAAGCAAAGCAGTACAAGCACAAGACATCAGGCTTTCCTTTTTGAAGTGCCTCATCAATCAGAAAGCACTTTCAAACAGGACATTTTTCAGGAACTGATTCAGCCTGCTTATCATCAGTGGCTAAGTACTGCTGCTTTACTGGAACAGTGCAATAGATTTTTAAATAAAAGCAAAAAAAAAAAAAAAAAAATCACTGAGTGCTATCTGGCCGGGTGGGGTAAAACCTGGTGTTAAATTATTTGAGTTTTACAGAAGCTACAAAAGGGAAAACATCTACAAATTACAAGTGACACAAACCACTCGCATTTTCAATTCAAAATGTTTTGAGCAAATTAAAAATAGCTAAAAAGCATTGCTGAACAGGAAGGACCCACTGCCTGGAAAAGCCCTGTCATGAAAGCAATTCCACTGAGATTTAAAGTTTTCAAGTTTGAAGACAGAAGAAATGCAACGTGAAACAGATTCTTTTCCAAAGACCCAGCTTGGGGCTTAAGATTTGCCTAAGGGAGACTTAAATTTATCACCTTGACCTATACTGATCTGTGCATACTGTGCATGAAACCCACTAAAAGCAGAACACTATTCCGCAGACAGAATGACTATAGATAATATATAAATGATGACCAGATGCAGCAATGCTAACAACCACCAGTAAAATTACTTATGGAAATGAGGGCGGATTTAACCCACTGTTTCTCTCTTAATACTTCCCACAACAACGTCCCCAGTAGTCTAAGGGATACAGAGGCCAGACGGGCATACTTGCGGCCACCCAGAACACAAGAACTCTTACCATCTCAAAAAGAACAGCTGCAGTCACTGCCATCCAGTGTAACTTGATTTCAAAAGCAGCATTCAGGGAGAAATTGCCATGGTAATAACAACTGCACCACTCCAAACGGTCAGTGCGGTTATTCACATCCACATCAAGCGTCACTGTCCGTTGCTCAGGCACTGTGGCAGCTACGCAGCCAAGGAATAGGGGTGTATTTAAAAGATGCATTGAAAGAGGGTAGGAGACAGAATGAAGAGAACAAAACAAACAAGACAAGCTATTTTAAATTAATTTGTCCTCCCACTCCTCCCCAAATATTTTTTGGACTAGCAGAACAGTCCCAGAATGCTGCTCATCCAGATCACAAAAGACATAAAAGACTGAAGCATTATTCGTATCAGAGGTCTGTGCCGCAGAATTACCCTCCCAAGCAGTCAAAAAACATTTCAGCTGCAATAAAGACATAGAACCAAGAGTCACGGAGCTAATCAATAAGCGACTGGTGCCATAATTAAACATGGCTAGACAGCATCAGCTCCTTCATGCCCAAGACATTCCAAATTGGGTTTAATATCTTTCTATATGCCCCCACCAGAAATCACAACAGGGTGCTGGTACACAGGGCAGGAGCATTCTGGGACCTTCCACAGCTAGAAATTAGAAGTTAAACTTCTTGTTTCTTTGACCCCATATCAATATCCCACATTACCGCATTGCTAAAACTGCACATCCAACACTTTTTGTAAAAGCATGGAAAGGCAGCCAAGACTCATGCAGCAGTGTTACGATCACTGCAATACCTTCTATTGTTTTGCAGCAAGTGCAGAGATAGTGCCCAAGATCCAGCTCCCTTTGTGCCCCGCACCCCAGTGAAAGAAAATCTCAGCTATCAGGCAAAAGAGGAAGGGAAGCACAGAAGGTGGAAGTGACCTGGCTGGTGTCACAGAGCAGACTGCAAAGCCAGGTACAGAGCCCAGATCTCCTGACTCTGAGACCAAAGTCCTGCTACGAACCACGCTGTCACTTTCAACTTTTCTTTAGGCAAATACATAATGTAACATTTCTATAACGTTAAAAACTGACACAAAACAAAGGGCTGCAATACTACTATTGAAAAACCTTTGCCCTTTTTTTTTTATTGCATGCATGAGGGATAGATGTTGTTATTTGTTGCTTAAGTAGAGGAAGACGTGCACTCCTTTATATGGTCACCTTTTAAATGACCTTATAATTTAATGGCATTTAAAAAAAATTTTAAAAAGTTCTTCATCCAGGTAGATGGACAGTTCCCACCTTCACATCTACTGCAAGTTAGCTGGAAGCAGTTTTCAAGGTTATAAGAAAATCCTTTACATTGCTATTACTGCAGCTTAGAACGAGGCAGGGGAAAAGAAGAAAAAACCCAATAAAAATGGAAGAACATCACAGAGTTTTGTTTTGCAAATAAGATCCATTTTTGTCTTTGGGAAATGTCTCATCTGCAATTTCTGAATTGGTCTGGTATTATCAGACAGACCAACATCTTGGGATTTTCTTTTTCTTGGTTCTTTTCAGTGGAATATCACTGTGAATGCAATGGCTGTAGTTAGAAGATTATGGTGGCAGTTTTCTAACAAAGTATGTTGGAAAACAAGATCCCAAAAGCTGTAAAGTGAAAGCAGCTCAATCAGGTAGATGTTGGTCGTTAGCTAAGAGGTCAGCAATAACACCACAGTCCAGTGTGCCCAAACCAGCACACTGTGAAGAATGAGCTCCCTGCTCCCTTAGACTGTTCCTTTTTCCAGATAATGCAGACACCCCATTAGGGCTGGAGCTTCTCTCTCCGCCTTGTCTGCAGCTGTAATGCACAGGTAAAGCAACAGGAACACAGTCCAACCAGGTGAGCTACTCAAAAGGACCTTAAAAACTGATAAGAAACAGCCACATGTCTGAATTCAGAAGTTTCAGTTTAAAACCAACTTAATTTTAATAGAATAAACTTTGGCTTCCGTAGATTTGATTTTAAGAAGACTCACCTGCTTCCCAATTGTCTTGTATCATTGAGCATTTAACTAATGATTTGTTGAGTAAATCGGAGAGGAGCAGGCAGGTTATTCTCCAGTCACAGACTACGCTATATACATGACTACAATTGCTAGTGCATGCATTGCTATAAATCAAAAGGGACAAGATTAGGTATATCACAGGTCAGACTTGCACTGGGAAGGGAAAGGGGACAATCACTGGGCAAGTGATAGGGGAATTGGGAGGGATAAAGATTTTCAAGATACATGGAGCTTGTTCCAGAGCTCCCAATGCTTGCATGCAGTTTTATGTCACAGCTTGACATTTAGGGAAGGTGGGGAGGGGAAGAAATAAAAACCACAACCAAATCAAAGCCAAGAGAGGAACAAATGAAGTCACGTGGACCAGAGGTCATCTGGGTTTAGTAAAGCTCCTTGCCTCAGATGAACTGGTGAAGTTTGTTGGGTTTTTTAATACTGTTTAGAAGAGGGACAGCACAGAAACATCAATTAAACCAGTTCCTTTGTAAGAAAAAAGTTCCACGCTGGATTTTTCTCCAAGAAACTGTTATTCCTGGAATAACCAGACTGCATGAGAGCAATCTGGAAGCATTTTTCATTCATCCAAGAACTGCAAATCAGTTAAATAGCAGAATGGACACAATTCCAACTGAAATGAAAAAGGAAGGCTACACCGGTGTGTAACTACATCACATGCTGAAAGAATACATTCTTTCCTGGCTGGTGTTAAAGAAAAGGTGAGAAGGCCACTAAAGCCCTCTTCTTTCCTTGTCTGTTTCCCCAGGTGCAAGCTTACTGAGTCTCAGTCTTCTCATCTCACAAAAGAGGACAGACACAGAAAGGTGAAGTGTCTTTCTTGGGCTAAATAGTAAGAGATCAAAGCAGGAACAGGAGCTGGCCCGAACACCTCCAGCCCTCGCAAATCTTCGATGCCAGCCTGTGTTCAGGCTTCAGCTCCGGCCAATCACTGAGCTAATGAGGTTGGATACTAGCCAAGGCAACAGATTTATCGTGCGACAGGGAAAAATACCCTGCATATGTTGGCTTCAGGGAATTAACCATTGGTTCAGACTTCCTATCCTTAATGCTTTCCCATTTCTGATGCTGTTCCTCTTCAAACAAGCCTTTCAGAAATACATAAGGGTTACCGTAACTTCAGGTTTAAGAGATACTACACCAGCATTAAGTCACTTCTCTTCAAAAGGTCAAATATACAAAACAGGAGAACAGCAGAATTTTCTTTTTCTCCTTAATTGATAGGCCTTTAAAAGATGCATCTAAATAAATCTGAAGTTGCAGTTCCATAGCGATGATTTTTCTCATAATTTTAAGCAGGGCAAGAGGAACAAAAGCAAGTGACTCAGGCTGGCCTGGAAATGCAACAAAAAGCTGACAAAACAACAATCATGCAGCCCGTATGTTTCACAGGCTGTAGTGTAGTCAGCATTATACTTCACACATGAGAGAGCTTTAGATAATGTCTAGATATACATTATATATAATTTAGATAATAGTACCTTGCCCAGCAGCAAGATCTCCCAAATGCAAACCCTACTGCTTCCACACTGCAGGGATTGTTTGTAGCTGGGCTTCCCAGACTTTCGTCTAAGGACTCTGGCTATACATGGTTCTGATTAGCCAAGAAGCTTCTAGCACATCACAAAACTTCTAACATATCTGAATCTTGCTGTGGCTTTTGCCATTAAGAAGCAATTAGATGTGTCATTTTAAGGGCAGTTTGGTTGCTCTGCTGTTCCCACAATTTATCCCTCCATGCTCATCACAGGTTGTGAAGCATCTGTCTGGATCCACAAGGAGACAAAGTCAGTATTTTCCTCTCTGTATTCTAGAGGATGGCATGGGGGGAAGTTCAGGAACATGGAATACTTGCAGAATACTTTTTACTGGATTTCAGTACTGAGAAGCAAAAATTGCCTGCTCAGCCAGTGAAACACACCTTCAGCATATGAGAACAACCCCACGTGCAAGACACATGTAAGGCCAGCATGAAATTTGCAGCTTTATTGCTGGTCCACGTGAGATCATACCCTTGGCTGGCTGATCTTCCCCTTTCAAACTACCCCCTTGAACTTCCCCAGCTGTCACCTGTGCTGTGCATCTACCTAATAATGCAGCTGCCTGGCTCCGTCCTCCGAAACTGCGGCTAAAGGAACTGTGCCTACTTGCATAGGAGGCTGGGCGGCTGGGCAGCCAGGGCAGGAAAAACGCTGGGATGTCCGAGTGCAGGAGCTCTTCTGCCACAAATGCCACCTCAAACCATTTCCTCTGGAAGGCGGAGAAGTCATCCATGGCAGCTGTGTGCCACATGGCAGGCTGCTGCATGCCCACTGAACAAAAAAGCAAGGGGAAGGACAGATCACAGTTAGAAACAAGTGATCAAGAAAGAGATGTACTTCTTTCTGAAAAAGAGGAAGGAGAAAAAATTATGTTGTAATTCCTTTTTTTTTTTTAACAAAGGCGGCTGAATTTCTTTGACTCTCTTTAAAGCAGTATTTTCTGCTGCAGCACCCATAAGAATCAAGTACAGCTAGTGATTATACAAAGGGATTATGAGGACAGTCTTGTAATAACACGATGCTGACCTCTGTCTGGTTCCTTGTCCACAACAATCTTATAAAAATAAAAGCCATAGATAAAGGTTCGTAAAGCTTCTCCAGATGCATGGACAATAAGCTGCTCTTCTAGCATTTTCTGAAGGAAAAAAAGAGAACAGAGCAAACACGATAAAAAAGGAGAAGTCACTCTTTCAGTTACATAAAAAGGTTGCTAGAGTACATTAGGAAATAATTAGTTTTTCTTGACATCTTTTTGTCCAGATATGTGCCTAATGAAAATACCAGCAATGTTATCTCTTGACACTCAGTAAATGTAGCAAGTCCTTATCTCCCTGAGAAATTGCATTTGATCCTTCTGCAAATGTCTGTCTTCCTCCCTCACCCTGATCTGGTTTTATAGATGGATTTATAGGAAGGTAAAAGGTCAGACACATTCCACGTTTCTGCTAATTGATATGGGATCTCAGCAAAAGAATGAACACCAAAATATTTCCAACCTTCTGCCCCTGACACAGTTTGATAGGGAAGAAAAAAAAAATGTCATGAACACAAGCAGCGTATCTTGCATAAAGCGTGTATACTTCAGCATCCATAAAAGAGAGGTCATATGCTGGTTTTATTACGATTTCATTAATTAATTATCAGAAGAAAAAACAAAACTAAACCCCAAACCAAATCACACTCTAGCGCCTCATAATTCTAAGACAATGGAGAGCTCTTGGTAACTACTAGCTAATTGGAGGTTATACACAGAACTGTCATCATATGTAAGTGGAAAATATAATGTACATTACTACTGAAGAGTAGGTGATAGGGAATCGAAAAAGTATCATCATTACATCATATTCTGTTTAACACTGTTTTCAATGCCTATCAATAAGAGGATTTTCATAAACAGAAATGATTGCTATGCTTTCCTCTACAATTCTACTTTCTTCACAGAGTGAGGTATTTCTGGCCCTCCTTGATAGCTCTCTTACCTGCATTATGTCAATTGCCATGGCTTGGGTCTGCACACCTTCAACATTATTCACCAGCCAGTGTACAACTTCTGCACTGATGAAACAGTAGGGAGAGAGGCCCTTCTGTTCAGAAAGTAGCTGGATCCCTGTGCTGAAATCACAGCATGTCACAAACATGGACTGATTGATAGTTCTTTTAAGTTACAAAGACAAAATTCACTGCTGGAAAAAAATAGGGGGATAAAGACATAGGACAAGAAACTCACAATGCCCCCAGAGTGACATATCACTAGTTTCTGATAAAAAGATGAAGAGCTAACATTGACAGCACTTCAGTGTCTTACAGAGAATTCTTGCGTTAGATAAGATTCTGGGATTCTAATAATTGAAGTCCGCAGTGATACTTGTATCTCAATTTCTATAAAATTCCTCGTTGGAGAGATTAGAAGTGAGTAACAATAGGATGATTAAAACTATTCCAAAGTTGACATGGGGCTCTCCCTTTGAGTGACTCTATGCCTCATGTCCTCTTACAAAATGTCTAGACAGATGTTAAGCATATTTATATCAAAAACTTACGTGGGGTGTTTCATGGCTTCGAGAATCTCTATCAAGGTGGAGGAAGAAGTCAGCGTGCTTGCCGAACACTGCTGAGAGCTGGGAAGTAAACAGAAGCATGTTCAAAAATCAAGGAAGCTGCCAGATATGTTCAAAAATGTACATTTAAGAAAAATGCTCTCTCTTCTCTTCCCAGCAGTGAATTTGCCACATTTATTTCCTTTTTCATCTCAGGAAGGACAACTAAAAGCATAAGACCTGTATTTTCCCCCTGAGGTCATTGCTATATTGACCCAATATACACTACACTACATACAGTCATCCTCAGGAGAAATCGAGAGCAAACATTTTGAGGTTGGCTTTTTTTTTTTTACTGTAATATACAACTGCAGGAAACCGGTGCTAATACAGTTTATTTTTAATGTTGCTTCCTCCCCGTGTCTCGCCTCCAGGTTAGAACCTCTTGGATTTCATCAACCTACTGCATCCAGTTAGACCCGCAGGGCCCCCTTTGCTATAACAGACAGAAGACAGATGTCAATTCAAAGCCTGTTTTTCTGCTAACAGACTTCAGAAATGGAATTTCATCGTTCTTCATTTCTTGAAGAATGAAGCTCTTTTTATGGGTGGGGAAATTGGGCCTTGTGTTCATTAAATTCTGGAAAACTGGGTTGCAAGCCTTATTTTACTACCACTCTTTCTGCATGTGGAAATGCTGCAGTAAAGTCTTGTGCTGTGTCTGTCAGCACTAGAAAGCACTTGTCACATCTCGTTCTCAGGTTTCTGTTTTAAGTGCCGATTCCTTGACACCAGAAAGGGGAATGTAACTGAGCAGAACTGCAGCATAGCACTGCTGTGCTTTTCTTACCCGCCCTCTGCAGCACCAGCTGTGGTATATCCTTGGTCTACAACATTCTGGGAACTTCCCAAGGTCTGCATGTTGCCCCGATCAGGTAACTGCCCCGTGTTTATCAATGTGTTGCTGTCTGAGGTTGCAGGAACTGACTGATCTATAGAGACCTGCAAGGAGTAAACAGCAACATCTTTATGAAATTTGTGATGTAAGCTCTTTCCCATTTTCTCTCCTCCCTGCATCATCAGTATTTCAGCTCAAGTTAGTTAATAAGCAATACCATAAGCAAGCAGAAGCATATGCAGAAAGGATAAATACAGTTTTACTTTTGCCATCACTACAGAGCTATTGACAAATGCGAAATTCAGACCCCAGTAAAAGATGAGGATCACCAACTCAGCAACAACTGTGTTGAGAGAACTACGGACAAACCAGTCCCAACCTGACATTTTCAAACCTGAGTAAATAACTGTGATTACAAACATGTAATGGACAGAACGGGACATTTAATTGCTATGGGAAAGTAGTAAGCAGTTAGAAAAAAAGTGTTTTAACTAACTCTCAGACAAAAATACGTAAACGTATCACATGGAATTCAAGTTTCATAATGCACAAAATCAGCTCATCTTCCTTCCTTTCTTAGGGTAGTACCAGGAGGCTGGTTGGCACCCACCCACACCTATGTCACCAAGACAACAAGAACACTTTCCTCCCGCAGGAACACTTGCACTATTCTAACGGTAGACTGAATAGTTCACAAAAATTTACATAAAATCATTTCAGAAAGAACATTAATGCTGAAGGATTCAGCAAAGTACAGGCTGCAATTGCCATCTGTCATTAACACGTATGGTTTAGGAAAAGCACATTATATAAAAGCTAGAGAGGTGGGGGAGAGGAACACGTACAGCAGAGTAACTCTGGTTAAAAGCTGGTGTAAATACGAGGACCGATCTGCCACGATGAATCCACATCACACACAGAGCTAAAAATCACAAAGCTGGTAGTTTGACTTAGATCTGACAGCCAGACCAGAGTCCTTTTATTTATGCCATTTCTCACATCCCAGAGATCTCTCAGTCCGCAATGGCAGGTGTCCCTTTTTGGGCAGCCAAGAACAGCAGATGCTCCAACATGGAATCCACAGTCCCCACAGCCAGCTAAATCCACTCTCCCTCCCTCAGAGCTCACTTCAGCTAGCAGCATTTTCTAAGGACACACTGTGTTACTACTAACCCCTAACTGCTGTTAAGTTTACACACTACTTCTGTCACAATGACTCTTTTACACAAAGATGACAACAATATTTTCAGCCCTTAGTTGTTTAAGAACCCAAGGACACAATTTGACTTGGATCTCCCCAGAATCACCTGTCAGTCAAATACTACAGAAGAAATTTAGCCAAGAATGAGATGAGTAAGCTGTTGCCATTTTGTTTAGCAAGGGAAGATGGAAAATGACTACTTCTGCAACACAAAAAGAGAAGCTTCAGTAGCTGACAAGACGGTACTGCAAGGACAGTCAGGCTAGTGAACATGGACATCCAAAGCACATCACACACATTGAGTGGTGGAAGAAAATAGTTTCATCCACCACTGCCAGCCACTTTGTCCTGTTAATGCTGTGCACCTCCTTCCCAACAAGCAGATCTGGAAACTAACACTGGTTACCCACATGGCAAGCTCACGAAAACAAACGATCTCTATCACCTCAGCCCAAAAGCCAGAGATGACAAGACCCCACTCAAAACTAACCTGTGAGTAGAAGGTTGAAGCTGTACGTGGGCTGCGAACAAAATCCATAAAGAAGGACCCATCCTGAAGGCATTAGAGAAAGTAGGCCCATTAATGGCAACAGGAACAAGGAGTTGAAGAAAAGCAAATACAAGGTTGTGCAAGTATGAAATGACCACAGAGAGAAAGTATGAGAAGAATGTAAATCCCAAACAGACCCAGAATGTCAGATGCCACAGAATGCTGCAGAATGCACATCGGGAGTTACTTGCACACATACCTTTACTTTCTCTCTCTGTAAGAAGACATTGCTCTTAGCACAGATGCTTTTCTGAAGTTTTGAAAACCACACTGATCAGAAGCCAAATGAAACTACAGCCTTCCCTCCACGCTTCAGAGGAGAAAGACTTGAGCTCTAAAGTGTGTGGGTTTCATGCAAAGCTGAATAGTGATACAGAAACCTGTAGAACTGCATGTGTAATGACGAATATCCAAAGGAACACAGCTTTTTTCCTAGTCTGTCAGTCATGCAAATGACAAAGAGGGAGAGGCAAAGAAGCTCTTTTCAGGAAGCACACTCTTCCTCTCAAATGCAGGTCTGATACGGTGCAAAGGAAAGGGAAGAAAAATTCATCACAAAGATCCTTCCAACATTGTGTTTAATACTTCATGCATAATTAAACAGATACTGCCTGTGCTATGTTATGTTCCCCACCTACTTGCAAACCCTGGGTGAATTTATCCCCAGCTGCTGTTCAAAGCTGTGTCAAGATTCTCTTATCACATGAGACAATGCAGTGGAACTCAATTAGATTTTCATTCCGTATTTGCAGTTCTTTATCCTGCTCCCTAGGCAAAATATTTTGTCTAGCCTGCAGTTAAGATGATGCTTACCCTGGTATGTACATATTAAACACCTTCTGGAAAGAATCAACACCAGGGTTATATGGCTGACAATTTACGCAGTGCAGAAGCAGAGCCAAGCATGTCGTATCCATACGGGCAAAGACTTCCCAAACAGATTATGCATCAAGCTAACTCACTGTGTTAAAATCACACTGTATTGCCCCGTAACTGGCTGAAGTGACTTCTCAGTTCTACTCTAAAACAGAGTAAAGGTGGAGCCAGTGGCTCATTTAAGTTTTGGAATAACTCCAGCACTGAATAGCATCCTAGAAAAGCACTTGCTCCTTTGGCTGCTGACAACACACACAGCTGTGACAATTTGTCAGTACTTTGGCTGCAAGTCTCTGGACAGCCAACAGACATACCCATGCTGCTGAGCCCTAAATGGGTTGTGTTGTCATGGAAACACAAGGCACACATTTGCTGATGTTTTCAAGTGAGCACAAAGTTGCTCAATAAGGCTATCTGTCCACCAGCACCTTTCCAACAAGCTGTGAGCCATCAACTTGGAGATCACAATCACTCCTTTTCCAGTCCCTATGTGTAAATACTTATAAGAGTGTTTACTACTATAGTGTGAAAGGCTTTGAACATAACACATTCTTCCACCTTCTCCAGTTAGCCCTCCAGAGAGGCTTTTGAATATCCTTACCTTTAAAATTACACAAGATTGTATTTGCTTATTAGCATTTGCTGGTAGCACCAAGTCTGCTACTTTGTTTCCAACACACCTGTGTGCCACTGCAAAGGAAGCCAGTTTGGCCTTTTTCCCTGTGCTGTGCAGAACAACCCCACACAACATTCTTCTATCCTGTGTCCTACCTGGAATTTTCACCAGTTTTACTGGTAGGAAGTGATATTGACAATTTCTGTATTTAAAGAGGGAAGTTTGATGAAGCTGATTTTAGTAGAGGAGAATGCAAAGCCTGAAGTTTGCAAACATGCCTCAAGTCAGTTTCTGCACCTATTTTTTCCAAGCCTAGCAGGACTGCTCCAGAATCTCATCTGCATTTTGTGAACACCCTCATTCTACAAATAAGTATCTATTAAGATGACTGCAGTTAATCTATCACTTCAACTAGCAATATCCAGGTCTCCAGAGTAAAACAACAATTCTCCCTGATGGTGGCAGAAAAGGGCGGATGTCAGAACACTAGATGCTAAGAAAAAAAATACAGAAAGAGATAGTTAAGTTGATAGTGGGGAATCTGAGAACTTTTTCTTTGCAATACTTCAACTGTTGAACCCAAAGAGAGGTCACACATAAGTGTTAATATCTTTGTTCACTTCCTTGTTATTTCTACTGAAAGACCTTCATACCAGAATACAGAAAAATAATCAAATATTTCTGGTTGGACTTGGAGGTGTAGTTTCCGCTCTCCTGGCACTCACAGGACAGTTAACAGGAAGCCTGAGGGATAGCAGTCTTTTCTTTAAGTGCCCAAAGGGAGCTCCAGGAAGACAGTTTTCTCCAACCTGGAGTCCAGCCAGTGAAGGAACGACATCTAAATCACTACTCGGGAACACATCCTCTCCTCTAAGCAGATGCAAGTGACTCGAGTTCCTGCCGTTAAAATTCCACTGAAGCATCACACAGTCACTGTCTAGAGCTGGATTTTGCTCTTAAAGACAGCCTTCACATAGGTGCAGATAGCACTGTACTATTACATCTAAAAACCAAACCTTGACTGAAACAAAGTGTACTACCGAAAAAGGAAACGGACTAATTAAAAAATACCACTTAAATGAGCAAAACACACCACAACAGCATCCCAGGGATTCCATCTCATTGTCACAGTGTTAAAGAATTAAAGGATGGTTGTTCCCCAACCTCTTCTTATGCCCTTGCTCACAAAGGCTTAAGGACATCCCCAGTACAGACCTAGTCCTTGCTGGATTGGAATAAAATGTGGTATGATGTAGCCATGTGCCTGGAGAAACAATCTTCTATTATTTGAGAAATTCTTGTGTAAAAACAGTAGCTAAAGACCAGAAAGTCTTTACCTTACGAGGGCTGTCCATATAGGTGGGTGTGATAGCAATGCTCCCGCTCTCCGAAGGCTGTCCAGAGCTCTTCCCAGAAAGCACTGCTGCTTGCTGCTCCCCCAGCGTCCTAAAACAAAAGGAAGCTTCCACCTGAAGGCAACTGTTGCAGAGGGGTACTCCTCTAATTTCAGACATTTGCTTTCCCACACTGAAGCACAGAGTCAATCCAATGTTCTGCAAGTACTTTTTGCCCCATATAAACAATATGGACCCTTGAACTTAACTCAGTTTTATTATGCGTATGTAATACTACCTTATCATTAAAAATACTTAATTTTTTTTGTATTTAACAGCAACAATGTTTACATTGTGTTTACAGCATATCTGGTATTAGTACTCTGAGTTTCTTTGAACCACTGCAGATCAATACTGAAACAAAAACTCAGAAGTTTCACAGGTATTTTAATTAGACATTATCAGTGAAAACAAGCTATTTTGTTTAGACTGTATTTGTTACCCAATGTTCATATTGAGGCCACCTAACTAGTGTGCTGTACTTGTGTACACTTACGTCCCAGTGAAGCTCTTATGTGAATGCAGTAATACTGGAAAACCACAAACAGATGACAAATCTGATGTGTAGTAGACTGAGATGATAGTTAAAAAGATGCTCCTTCTAAATTACTGGACATTCACTTCCCTAGTTTCCATGTTCCTTTCTAGTCTTTGGTAATCATTCTATTAATAGAAACTTAACAGGGAAGTCACTGTAAAAGCCCAGTATTTCCCCAGCCTGGCCACAAGGACACTAAAGAAGCAGGATCCCACAGCTCTCTTTTTTTAAGGCAAAGTTCCCCAAATCTGCTTTAGCCAGGCCAGGTAGAATAGGTAGGAAGGATGTTCTAGTGCTCTTCACACAGCCTAGTTGTAGGGACTCACTTCTGACTGGCTTCCATCTGCAGCAGAGCTGAGAGTGCTGAGGTTCCTTTCTTTCCAATGGGAGGCCCAGACTGCTCCAGAGAGTGGGTGGGAATTGGACCAGCAATCTGCAAGCCTTTCATGGCAGACCCTTTCTAACAAAGAAAAAATGAAAGCACAGGCTTGGTCAAGCTAGGCTTAACTAGTAAGCAAGAACACAACACCTCATGTCAGCAGGGCTTTATTAGATACACTTTAAAAAGGGAGTTAAACCACAGGTACATAAGAAATGGAGCAGCCTAGCGTCTTGTGTGAACTCTATTCTCAAAATAAAATGGATGTTTTTCTGGAAAAGGCGGATTTTCTCTGAAATAAATTATCCCATTCAGTGTGTGAATTGGAAGAGCATTTGATACACACTAACGAGTTGCTCATCACCTTCTTGAAACTACCATTCACCAGGAATTCACTCATATGGTTCTCTTTTCACAATCCTTTTCCTGAAGTCTGCAGCACACAACCACCCCAGCTAGAAGTCACCAGTTTAACTACCTCACAGATGCCTTTTCATCAATTATCGGCACCACAAGGTGCAGGCTAACCGTATCTACAGCACAAAGCAATGAACATTTGCAAAGAGGTAACATCAGGCTTATGGTAAGAGAAGACCAGCTGAGGAAACCAGCTGAGCACCACCAGGCTAAGGCACGGCTACACTATGCAGAAGAGCTTGGCTTCCCACCCAGTGACCTAACTGTTCTGATTCTGGTTCCAGCCACAGCAGCATGGGATAGCCATTCCAGGTAAACGTGAGTAGCTCAAGAATAGCAAGGTGTTAATACAGCCATACTATTTGAAATCTGAAATAGTACATTGGTCAGCACTGTGCTTTTTGTATGGATTACCCACACACACACACATATATCCCCCCAACTTGCTTGAGATTGCCTCAGGGTCTCTCTGCTAATGCTTCATTAGATGGTTCAGATAAAACTCAAACTCAGCTTCTCACCCAACTAAAAGCTGACTCACTCGAATCATTCGATCAGATCTATGACGTCGACGAATGCGGTTCAAACCCTCCACAAAGCGAATGAATCCATCTAGAAGCTGCCACTCCTCCTCATCAGAACGGGGCTTGTCACCATACACATCACAGTGCACTTCTCCTTCCATGATGCGCTTTGTGGCACTGATGCAGGCAGGCAGAAGTAGAAAGCGAGTCCTCCAAAACTTCAGGGACTCAATAAGACTGAAGGAATGTGGGAAAAAAAGACAAGAGTTCAGCAGTTTCCTATGAAGGATTTTAGAGTAATTAAAATACCTATCTATCTGCTGTAAATTTCACCGAGTATAGTGAAAATCTCGTTCTGCTATCCTTGAGTAAGAAAGAACAGATATGCAAAGGAATGGTCAGCAATATGAGTATCACTGGGAAGGATTAAAACACTGACATGCAGAGGAGAAAACAAGGCTATCTTCAGAGTAATCATGCCATAGATACATATTTTCTGTAAAAGATAGATTACAAAAGCTTTTTCTCTAAAAATAAGCAAAGAAAAAAGGAATTGCAAAGGTACACATTAGAGAAGGAGGTATTTTGATTGAGACCTCAAAAGAAACAAAGATAGACGGGTTTTGCTGAGAGAAGATACAAAAAAAGGCTATTGATAGTAGTGTAGATATTCCATATTGCTAACAAGAAGCCCTGCTCTACAAAGCTTAGGACTAGGACTACAGTCAAACTAAGCCTAGGACTCAAGCAAGCCTCCGACAGATCCAACTAAATGGAAGTTGAGTCAGATCCAGAAATGAGTAGGCTGCCGAGAAAACCATCTGTGTGGTACAAAATGCCATCATATTCCTTCACATTTGTAGCAGCAGAAAAAAACCCCAACAATTCAAGCTGAATTTTATGATCAAGACTTTGTATCAAAGACCAGATAATGCAACAGCAACACACAGTAAGACTCCTACGTGGCAACAGCTGCTAGCACCATACAAGTGAAAGCAGGGCAGTTACTCCCCCTGGAGTACCGAGTATTTGTGGGTTGAACTTGTTGCAGAAATTTCAGGTCAAAAAGGAAAAGAGGCAATTAGGACACAGAACAGTCTGGATGGAAAAGAGGATCTCACCTAAAATCCTCAGAGCCAGCGGAGCAGATATACTGATCCAAGTAATTCCACTTGTACTCTTCTAATCTCTCATGGGAGAACTCTACCCAGCAAGAGACAAATTCAGAGTCAGAGTGTGAGGGGCACAAGCTGTAAGTGTAGTTTATCTGAGCAGATTCATATGGATACCTAAAAGAGAAAACACAAACTTTAATCTCAGCATCATCAATAGCAGTGCTTCTCTTTCTTAAAGAGAAAGGAGGTTCTGCAGTATGCTCTTTCAAGCATGTACAGGCAGCTGGAAAAGCATGTTCATCTGAACATGGATAGCAAACTGCTCAGCCAGAGAGATACTCACTTTGGCAGATATCGAGTCACAGTAATTATTTTGTCTTTTAATGTTACTTTGTGGAAAGTACGGCCCATACTCAGCCAGTACTGATCTTCCTCCTCAGGTCGATTTCTTGATACAAGACCTAATTGTAAAAAGAAAAACACCGTCCCTTTCAGTTTACTGCAATAGTCAGAACTTAGTCAACAAGCTACCTATAGAACCAGACTCCAGAACTGGGCTTCTGAACTCAAGATAAACTAAAAGCCATATTTCAGACCACCTTTTTTAAGAAACATATGCACAGTAAGCCATTTGTTCTTACAGTTAGGATTTGCTAGTATCACAACTGAAGAAGGAGGGCATTCACAATTCATACACCAACATAGACCTTCTCTAATCAGGACAACTAGAGAACAGACCATATGAAGTGCTGAGAAACTGGTGGATATGATGGTGAAGCTGGGCTCCACTTCCTCTCCATGCCTCATTCCTGGAACTAACCACTTAAGCTTGGCACTTTACCAAAGGAGCCTTGCTGCTCATTCCCAAGCCAGCGAGTAACAACCATACCCTATTCATGTGTATTCCTTTGAATACACGAATAATGAACATTGCATCATGCTGACTTGTCTAGAGAAAATCCAGAAAAAAAGCCCTAAGTCAAACAGTAAGTCAGCTTCTCTCAAAGGAATACTATACCCTCTTAACCCACTCCAGTCCTCTGGAGCTAAACTAGGTTTAGCTGACTCAAGGCTTCAGGACAATGAAGCTTTGCCTGTCTACCTGGGACTATCACAGCTATTTTAGAGTTAGGGAGCTGCTTCTAGAGACATACATTTGGGAGCTTTGGGTCTGCCTTCTTCTAGAGATGTGCCTGCCCTGCAGTTACCCTGTGAATTGTGTTTAACATGTATTCACCCAAATGACACTCAAGCCATCTTTCATTTGGGTTGATCATCATGAATATGAGGCCAGTTTCTTTTTACTGTTCAAAAATCCTGCACCTGTCCCTTCATGGTGCAGCTGAGTTGTTTCTGCTGTCCCAGATCAGGCTCCCCTCCAGCAAAGATTTTTGTCTAACAACAAAACAACCAAAAGGCTTCAATAAGCATCTGTGCCCAATTCATAGAGGTTACGGGATTAGCAGAAGGAGAAAAAGACAAAAGACTAAATTGTCAATACAAAGTCACTCACCTCGACTGTAAAGGGGACTGCTGCTGAGTGGGGGTGGCACGGTTGTAGCTGGTTTCTGTGGTTTGGATTGCACAATAATTTGATAGCCTTGCATGAGACGCTGACAAATAAACTCCTCAAACACCTGTTGGGCTGTCATCTGCACTCCTTCCTCATCTCTCCTGAACACAAAGGTTAAAGAGACTAGAATAAGGAAGCTGACCACACACCTATTCTTAGCTCTGCACTTCCTAACTGAGGATTTATGCCTGCACTGGGCTCTGTGCAAGTGAAGCCCTCTGCCTGTGAAAACCAACCTGCAGGAACAGGAGAGAAAAACAGGTACCTTTCTATTTTAAACAGGTGAGATTAGCTGGCTGGCAATACTTACTAATGCCTTTGAAAGCAGTTTTGCAACTAGTAACATATTTGCTTACAACAGTTGTTAAACTTCCAATAAATTCACTAACGATCACTTTTACAGCATTTTGCAGAGATTCTCAGCAGAGCTCAGAACTGCAAGTGTGCAGGCAATGCTCCACCCTCTGCTACAGTAGGAAGTCTAGAGCAGAGAGAGATTAGAAGACACATCACTATGGCATCTTATTCCAGCTACCACTGCTCTGAACTTTGCCTTCCTGCTATAAAGGGACATTTGACATTTCTTATAAGTGTTTCTTCATGAATCCTGCTGTTTCTTATGAATTTTAATCACCTTGACTAATATTTTGGTTTGTTCCCATAAAGCAGCAACACGAACAGGTCTTTCTGATGTCTTACAAGTTGTGGAAAGTTTGAAAAATGTTTAAGATAAGACAGCTGCCGAAAAAAACCCAAACCAATCCTATTGGAGAATAGTTACCAGAAACCTCCAGGACAAGCCAAGAAGTTCTATTTATCCCACTAACACTGTTTTCCATCAAGATTCTTGAAACTAAATATCCCTGAAAGTGAGGATAAGCATCTTAAACACTGCACATACATGTGCATTTGCTCATTTAGTGTTTCCATAATACTTCCTGGAAAAGAGATTAACAAAGATGATAGCTTGAGGTTGATTTTTTTTGACTGAAACACAACAGAATAAGTAAAGAGAGGTAAAATTTTGAAAGCAAACAATAAAATCTACAGAACACAATACTGTCAGTTGGTAACATCAGAAAAGGTGCAAAGTTACCACTGAAAAGAGAAAACTCTGAGTATTCGGATGCTATGTTAGCCATTCGTCTTTCTCTTGTACAGTCTCCAAAGTGTTCCTCTTCCATCAGCTGCGCCTTAAGCACTTTGATTCAATGCAAGTTACTTTACAGAGAAGGTGCTGGCCAAACCTGTCAATGTCAGCTTCTGGGAGGAGATCATAGCAACCCTCAGTGTAATCATTCTGCAGACTCTGACGGTCGGGGAAGTAGTCCGTTGTAAGAGGGAGACATGCCGGAGTAGTGAGAGATTTCCAGTCCACTCCAACTGTACAACAGAAGCCTGGCACTACGGGGGGAGCAGACAGCGTCAGAACTGCCTCGTTGTATCATTGGGGGAGCAGACAATGGGGGCATATATGGTCACCCATGAAAAAATAGGGTGCAGAGGAAGATGAAAGAAAAGTGTGAAGAGGAAAGTTAGAAAGAATGAGGGACAAAAACAGAGTTGGCATAAAGTCAACAGGGACAAAAAGGGGGTGGAATGGGAAGGGAAAAGGAAAGTAGGATGGGAAGAAGGGAGGGAGAGAAAGAGACAGAGTTTGTTAAACAATGCAGTGCACATGCTAATTCAATCCCATCATGCAAATGGCATTCAAAGTTAATACATTTAATTTTCTCTTGATTGAAAGCTAAAGCTGACATAGCCACCGCTCTTCCAAAATTACAGCATGTTAGGTGCCATTACTCATTATTAATAAAACAGATCAACATTCCAATTCCGCACAAGAAAACCAGACCAGCTTTGCGTCCTAGACAACTGCAGGAGGAGCTGGGGATAACGACAGAAAGAATGACAGACCAGCCTCTTTCTGGAATAGTACAACAGCAGAGAAGGGAGTATTTCTACAGTTATAAAAACAGAAGACAGATCCAGAGGGGTGGGAAGACCAGAAAAATCGTAACTTGGAAAGCAATCCTTCCCCACACCCTTTCCTAGAGTTATGTTGCAGTTCTGAGATTACAGAGATCTAAAACTAGACATTAAAAAGCAAAAGCTAACTAAACTACATCAAATCATCAATTCACTACTGCACTACACTCTAACCTGCCTCAAACGATCTATATCAAGGCACTTGGCCAACTACTAATTCTTAACTTCTTGTCATAGAGATCTTAGAAGGTTAATGGCAGGAACACTGCACAAAAAAGTAATACAGGACAGACTGCTACAGAGAAAATGTTTTTTTAAGCAGTCATACACTTGTTTTTCTATTAGATATTTCTCAGCAAATGGTACCAAATTCAGGAACTGACTGTACTACTTCTGCTTCAATTAGCTGGTGCCAAGCAAACCTTTCATACAGAGAGGCAGGTAAGAGTTCAGCAGCTTCAGCATTTTGCATAACAATGCCTGGTAGGGACTGAATTTCTCAGGTGTAATACAACAACCAGTTTTCACATATTCTTAGAGACACAGAACTGCAATCACAGCGAGACACACAGTACAGGGAGATCCTGCAAATTACTGCAAGGCAAAATAAAACCCTGCCAAAAGCCAAGTAGGCACCTTAGTTTCTTGCCTACCACATCCTGATGACTCTCTATAGGAAGATGCCCTTTCCCTTCCTATCTTCCCACCTATTCGAAGTCTTTTCCAAACCTTTCTCCTGCTTACTTGGATCTGGAGAGTTAGAGACAGAATCTTCCAAGGAGTCCTTGTTCTGAGTTTTGAGGTTCACCCCTACAAGGAAGAAATATGTATTTTAAGGAATTATACACTTCACTTTCATTGCAAATAAAAATAAACCAAATGCATGCAAATGTATTAAAACTATGGCATTCCTCTCCTTGGACAGAACTCAGGGTTCTGCACAGCTGAAAAATACACAAAGCCAACTAATGAGGGGAGGAAAAAAAAAGACAAAAAAAAGACACCTTGGATGAAATTCGAACATCTCATCAGAAGCGTTCAGTAGCTAAAACACAAGCAAAACCAACCTCCCTAAAATAGCAAAACTTATCTTGAAAAGTAGATGCCATAAAGAAAGCAAATAAAAAAAGAAGCGCCACTTGTAATCATTCAGCTTGTTAATCTCAAGGTCTCAGCAGTGAAGTACTTTTTAAATACATTCAGTATCCAAAACCAGAAACTTTTTTTATTGTTTTTTTTAATTTTATGAACAAGGTATAAGTTAAGAGGAAAAATTTCATAAAACACAGGAGTATCAAGAAAGGAAATTACAACAGACTTTCACCTGGTAGGGCAAGAGAACCCATATATAAGGTTCTAATTATGTAAGACTCTGAAGAATAAGTAATTTATGAAAATCTTAACATAGATCTACTCCAATGCCAACATTCTTCGGCATAAACTACCAGTACACATTTCACGTCTCCGCCAGGGGGTAGGGAGGAAACAAAACAAACAGTTGATCTTTCTGATTTGACAAATACAAACTCTCTTTTTATTCCTTGCCAGGCTAAAAATTTGAAAAGTATTAATTAAGCCTTCAGGGCCCCTAAGTAGGTCCAATGTATAATTACAAACTGTTTAAAACTACCATGTTCTGAAAAGGTAGCAACTTCCATTATGTTTCAACCTCTATGATATACCTTGGTCCATATTTCACTATGAAAGAATATTAAAGAAGTTTTTATTCATCGTGAAAAGAGATAAAATGACAGCTATTGAGGACATACTCAGTTTTTGAGCAAAATTCAGTTTATTCAGTTTATACTAACCTAAGTCTAATAAGGGACTTAAGACCAACAAAAATTTATATTTAAGTTTTGATTAGGACTTAAAACACTGATCTGTCTGCCAAATGGACTTGTTCCAAGCAGCCTATTAACCTGGAAAACAGACATTAAAACTACAGTTCAGTGAACACTAAGCCAACATGATGCTATGGTACCGCTTGACCAATTCTTCCTAGTCCCCATTTCATATCTGTCTGCTGTATTTGCATCAATATTTGTGCAGTTACAGAGAAACAATTAATACAAGAAAGAAAAACCTCAGTTACTCTTCATTTGGATCAGCTCCCTGAGCTGGTTCACCATGTAGCTGTATAAACAGCTGTTGTGGCACAGGGGAGGAAGAGAGCAGCTAGGGAGACAAGAAAAATTGCTGGCTTAAAAGACATTGATCAAACTACAAATTTCAAGGAGCCTCCAAACATTTAAAAGGAGCCACTTTTACAAAACTAGCTTATCTACATTATCCAGCAAGTTGATATCAATATCATAGCTGTTACTCTAAATAGCATTTACTAACAGAAAGGATAATTATCTGCTTCTATGATGATGCCAGCAAACCAGTGGAGGAGCTGGCTCAGATCAGGCATTCCTCTTTCACCAACTCTGCTGATGCCATCTGCCATCTTGTTAGGGAATTGCAACAAGATTTATTTGCTCTGAACTACCATCTACCATCTGCTGGACAATACAGACAACATACTGAATGTCAATGTAAATAGATGGGGTAATTCTTCACTGTGAAGCCCATGTTGCAGCAAAACATGCTGTGGGCAGCAGAGGAGAACCTGACTCACTGAGCAATCATATTTTTACAAATTAAAAAAAACAACAAAAAAAACAAAACCCAAACTGTTTAATTTCATAGGTGACTCAAACCACAAGGGAGAAGCATAAGTCAAATCACTGAGTGGCAGCTACAGATGGCTGAGGGCATTTAGTCAGGGAAGGTGCTCATAACGACTTTCACAAAGACAGACACAGATTAACTTCCACCACATACACGATTAATATCCAATCAGCAGACACAAAAGACTTCTATAAAATGCAAGCGTGTTTATTGCCAGGATATGCTCTGCATCTATGTTGTGCAAATTGCATCCAGCAGTTGAAATGCAGTTTAGCAATTGCAAGAATAAACAAAGTCTATCTGGAAGGCAGAAAGAAAAAAGGGTAAAGCAAGGAAATGAAATGTATTCAGATGAAATTCACAGAAGGAAACAACAGAACAAAATCACTTTTAATGCAACTATGTGAATACAAGACAAGAGAGACACAAGAAAATAAGTCAGCTAACTTCTTTATGGCTCTTCAAAGTATGAGCATAGGGGAAAATGTAATTGGTTTTATACAATTTAATTCAGAAGGACCAATTTTTTTTTTTAAATCTTTGAACTGGTTTTGAAAAAAGAACGTAAGTCTTGAATGCTGTAGTCTGAAAGATCAAATTTGTTTTCCATGTGCCTATCTAAAAAGCACATCCATAAAGTCAGAAGGTAGGCTGCAAAAAACCAGACAACAGCAGAATATTCAGCGTGGCACATTGTTCCACTTACAGGATTCAAAAGAAATGTTGAGAATTTCCACTAATTCAGGTGTCTGGGTAAGGTAAGAGAGACAGCACTAATCTTCAACTGAAAGTACAGACGTGTCTTCTCTCAAAAATGTGATGAAGTATTTTGGGCTGTGTGAATAACATTTAGTATAAACACTGCCATGTTCAAAGTGCTTAAAATCTGGAGAAAGTGCATTTGTAGATAATTACAAGGAATGCTAGAAAACACTGAATCCCAGAACCTGCCATGCAAAACGAACCTGCTTTTTTACAGCTTCTCTCAAAACCTAGACACAACCAAACTCTTTCCATCAGCTTGTATATGTAAAATAAATATATTCAAACAAGTTCCTTAATCCAAAGAATGACACCTTAAGGCAACTCCACCCAGAAAAAAAAAGAGTTCTGAACAATACCAGTGCATGTGTAGTTACTTTTTGTGTCTGGGCATCAGTGCTTTGTTGTTATAGAACTAAGCAACTCCCTGAGAGCTTATCATATATAAAAAGTGAGCATCTTAGTACAGTAAAGTTTACAAGACTTACCTAGAAAAGTAGACACGCTAAAAAAAATCCACAAAAACAAAACCCTGCACCCTAAAAAACAAGCCAATACAAAAAGCTACCAGACACCAAGAAGTCCAAGTAAGAGCATTAACAGATCACTCTAAGCTGAAAATTGTTTTTCCATTATTGATTCTTTCTACTTTGTCATGCCTGGTCCACCCACCTTCCATGACTTCTGGCTCTACTACTTTGTCACTGCTAATAAGAATGGGCCTTCTCTCCCAACTCCATGCTCTATCATTGCTTTGTTACCTGCACCATTGCTGCCAGCCAGACCGTTAGAGTACTCTTCTGTTCCACTGAAGCTCAGGAAAGAGGCACTGTCACCTGGATGCCGAGAACTGATATGTCTGGAGAAAAATAAAATAGCCTGTATTATACAAGCTTTCCTACTCATGACATTGCTTGCTTTTAACAAGCTGATATAAGAAGTAAGTAATCAGCCTGCCGTCTCAGCTGAGCCAGTGGTGAAACCTTGCTATTTATGATGTTTGCAGAGATGGTAACAGACACAAAAGCAGCACAGAGAAGGCTGTAACAATATTCCGGATCTGTCCATGTTCTTTGCCTCTAACAACAGCCAATGCATCACCTTTGCAGGACAGTGGAGTTCCAGCTATTCGTATACCTCCCAGGAGAGAAATAAAACTTAGCTAGTTATTTACAGATCTGATTTCATGGTCTATAAAACCAATATTCCAGACTGAGAAAATTGCTTTGGATGAGTACATCATCTAAAGAGACAACAAAGAGATTCAGAAAAAGAATTATCAGGAATATGACACATGAGATTGGCATTAATGACAAGACGCTTCAGCACACTAGGATGTACTTAGGAAGTAATAAAAAGGCAATTTTTTTTTTAATAGAATTAGGGAACAAAATTAAAATTATGCAACAGAAAGAGATTAGAGTATTCTAAAGGACAATACAAAGTATAAGATAGGATAACAACTTCCCTATAAAAGGAAAGAAAAAAAAAAAAAGAAGCATGAAAGAATAATTAGGCAGTGCAATTTCCTGAAGGACTGCTTGAACATAGCAGGAAAAAAAACCCTGAAAATTAAAAAGGCAGAGGATACAGCAGTGTCCTCACTCAACCTGGACATCCAGAAATATAACATTAATTTCTACAAGCATGCAAGAGGAAAGAGACACATAGCAGGAAAGATACCGAAGTCAACGATTAAAAGCTACCAAATGGTTTTGGTAAACAACATGTAAAAATGAGTGAAAAACATGGACAGAATGTTGTTAATAAAAGCATAATCAGATAAACAGGTAAGAGAGTATCTGGAAACTGGAGAACAACTGTGTAGCTTGGAAAATGGCCTAGGTGAAGTGAACAATCTCATTTATCTCACTGTAAAAACAGCCACCCTACAGCCACGCCAAACCCTGTAACATTGGCATCTTTTTCACTTCTCAGAGCCAACAATCAATATAGGCTCCCAACACTGACCAAAGTTTGGTTTTTAAAAGAAAACTAGTTTATGAACACAGGTACTTTCATTTGCAATCCATCCCCAATGTTTATCATGGCTATATTTCTCACCAGCCTGGAGAAAACAGGACTGAATGGATAGCACTGAAATTGCTCAGCAGTTTCTGCAAGGCAAAGCTGTGCCCTGTGCTAAAAAATGTTCTATTCTGGGATGAAGGGCACAGCTACTGGGATAATAAGAATAAAGGCACAGGCTCTTATAAGGCAATTTTTAACAGTTCCATGAATGATGCACTGTATCGCCTGTGCACTGCAAACTCTGTGATAAACTACCACCTTCCCAAAATTAGGGGAGGTAAAAAACCATCACCAGCCTTGCCAGAAGAGCTTTATATCTCAAAATAAAGGTATATACTGCATATGTGGCACTGGCACAACATATTACTAAGTTTAAAGATCACAACCTGTAACTGCCTTACTGTAACACAGATAAAATTTTAAGGAAAAGGGATGTTCACGCAAAGTCTACACAGATTCATCCTAAGGACCTCACCTGCCAGTTGCCTCATGGTAAGCCAGCTCCAGCAGCTCAGCAGAGGAATGTGTCAAATCCTGCTGCCCATTGCCCTGCATTTCTGCCATATTCTGACGGGTTTGATGATGGATCTGGATAGCTTCTCCTGACGGACCTAAGCAGTTACAGTTTGATCATTAATCACCACATCTGCATTGATTACTCAGTTGCCTGTGCCCTCCTTTTGTCAACAACACATGCAACGCTAACTAATGGAAGTTAAGAAATCATATTTACAAAATTTTCAAAGACTTGAACCTCTGGCATCTTCTCTGAAGCCAGTGAAGCAGAATATTCTTTCAAATGTTTTGGAGGGCCTGCTTACAAGGCACTAAGGAAATGTGAGAACAGTTCAAGCATCTGAAAGTCAACTCAGATTATAGTTATGATTCACTTCAACAGCCTCCATCTTCTACAAGATTGTTCCACAATACCTTATGCTGCAAGCTTGCCAATAGATGGTAACATCTTTGAAAAAAGGATCTCTGATTTATCAAGCCTATGCGCTTAGTTCAGCATCTTTAACAGTGCAGAGTACTTCAAGATGCCAGAGTTGACATTGACTCTCTTGTTGTGTTAACGCTTGGACAAGGAAAAAGTACAGCAATCTAATATGCTATGAAACAGACTTACCCACAGGAAAAGTGTGCATCCAGCGCCTCCTGTTAGATGTAAGTTTCATGGGCATGCGGGATGGGGCAAACGGGTTTATCAGTGCTCGCTGGGGTGTATATCCCCCAGGCCGAACATGCAGCATGGATTCTGCACTGCCAACATGGAACCTCCCAGGGGCACTGGAGTCACGTTGCTGAGACTCCAGCATGTTCTCAAGGACATCTAGAAAACACAACTTAAAGTCAGCATGAGATCACACAGAAGCCAAGCAAAAGAGAATGAACTGCTTAGGGATATAAAGATTCCCCAGGGTAAGTGGAAATAAGGAGAGCTGAGGAGTAGGCAGGAAGAGAAGCTGAAAGCAATTTCAATCCTGTCTGCAAGTTACAACGTAAACCAGAATCCAGACAAGAAAGAGTATTATTTCATCTGCCATTACAGCACTGCTGCATACTGTGTCACTTTATACTAAATGAAGCCATAAAGAAACCACTTGCTAAGTCAACTATGAAGAATTACTCAGAGCTTTGAGAATTCCTGAGAAATCAAGACTGACACACCAGAAACTTCAGGATGAGTACAAAGACACAGCAGAAGCCACAACTGAGCAACATAGCCCTTTTTTGTAACATTCAGATTTGACCACTGAAATAAGGGATTACTCCCAGAAGTTATAGGACATTATCTCAGCAAGCTACTAGTTAGGTGTTACTATTCAATGTAGAACAGAAGTGCAGTTATTTAGAAACAGGAGAAATATACCAGATGACTAAGTAGCAGTTACTCTGTTCAGCAAATGGAAATCCCAAAGAGAAGGAAGGGTCTCATTTGCCACTCTATATTGCCGACTAGAACATGTGAAAAACCTCAGTTACTCTGACTCTTCTCTCCTCACCAGTCCTACTCCACATGCATCCCCATCCAGTTGTACACCTTCAGCTGGGTCACAAGAATATCCTTCAAACCAAAGGAGTAATAGAAATAAAAAATAATAATAATAATAATAAATGTGTGTATTAACTGACAGCAGGGGAAAACATGAAAGCTAAAAGTAATGTGAAGTATACTGTGTGATGGCAGTTCCACAGCAGTAAATCCAGTTCCTGTAACAGGATAAATATGGTATCAGTTGTCATACAGCATGACATGAAAAAAAAACACTGAAGAGCCTTCAAGGATAGAATTCTACAGATCAAGCAGTGATAGGAGGAATACAATTTACTTAGAAATTAGTTGAGTTTGTGGAAGATACCACATACTGTCTTAAGAACAAAATTAAATTGGTAGGAAAAAAAGGAGACTGCCAGCACTGCTAACATCAAGCTAGTTCAGTAGTACATTGTCAAAAGGAAGGGTCCAGAAAGTGACTCTCAGTGACAACAAATCCCCACAGAGAGAAGTTATAAGCAGGGTTCCCCAGGGCTCACGACTAAGGCTAACTCTCATTTGACAGATTATAGGTGACCTGGATAATAAAGTTACTCGTGTACGCCCACATTTGCAGGTAGGCACAGGAGAACAGTCAAATATTAAAGAAGGCAATAGACAAGGGAAAAAAGCAAATCAGTGTCAGGACACTTGTATTTAGGACAAGCCAATTAAAAAAAGAAAAAAAGCAATGGAATTGGACAAGGATAAAGAAGGGAGAACGCACACTCAGCCACAGCTGGAGCTGTGGAAAAGATGTACCATGAATGCTAATATAAGCACCATCTTCCCTGTTCTGGCCAGCAGCGGCCAACACAAACTTCCATCTTCTCTCTCCCCTCTCACCACCTAAGGTACTTTCCCATCTGCCTTAGGCTGACCTCTGGTGCTGGTATAGCCCAAAGAGCTGCTGACTTCACACTGGTGCAGATGAGGCCGTGGGATCATCAGGATGTTGGAGATCTTGCCCAGTGAGCTGTCATCAGAAGCCTGGCTCCTCACCTCCTCTGGGGGCAGCGTGCGGCTCTGCAGGGAAGGGCTGCATGACACATCATAGGAACTAGAGCTCTTTCGGGTACGACTTTCTCTCTCTCTCACAGACCTGCTGAAAACAAACAGATATGTCCAGTGATATGAAAAAGAGATTAATTCCTGGGTTATCAAGGGGCTTGAACAGACCCAAGCCATGTAAGAAACTCAATACCCAGCAGGTGAACTCAAGAAGAGGACTACAAGGAAGCTATTGCTATTTTTTGACTATGTGGGTGCTACATACTTTTGTGCATCATAAATGCTTCCAGCATAAGGGCTGTGAAAAAAGCATGCTTGACTACGCAATTCTACAGACACCACACCAAGCTGGTAATACAGACGTGGTCTAGAAGATACTAGACCTGAGCCTACAGTGCTAGGAACGCAGCTATAGGGAAACTACTTGGAATTATTAACTACATTAAACTGTACTGCCATTTTCCAGCATGGATTGCTATAGGCTGCTCATATTAACAAGTTAAGTCCACAGGCACAGCTTCCTCAGATTTAGGCAATACTGCTGAAAGAAGGGAAGCAAAAAAATACTTCAAAACAAGTTCATCAATCCCATATTCCTGAAAAATCACTGACATTTATAAGTTTTTCAATGAACTTGGCCAAGACCTGAGAATAATTAGCCTTTCTTCTCAGATGAAAGGCTGTGGAATATTTGAGAACCTGTACTCAGCTCATCTGTTTCTTCTTTCATTCACAAAGGCATCATTTTCAGGGAAGATTCTCACTATACCGCTCTACATTGATGCACTGCTTAGTAACTGGTGCTGAAATTAATGCTATTTCTACAACTCTGTGCAAGTACTTTCTTACTTAGCTTTCAAAATCTGCTAGGAACTTAGCAAGGATGACTAGCTTCATTCTACTTCAAAGAAAATCAAAGATGTAAGGAAAAAGTACACTTATGCTTCTTAGATTCCTATCTTAGAAGTAAAATACCAGACAACTAGCTATAAATACAGATAAAGCTTTTTGTTCAATTGTAAGCATGTAGTTCTTAATTCTCCTTACATTTCTCAAAGCACTTTATGCATCAAGAAATGCACCGTAACATGGCTACTCTAGAACTAGCACACTCATAAGCCTCTTACCTGAAAGTGGTACAGCGCTGGGCTCTGGATGGGCCTGGCAGTCTGAACACCTGAGCATCATAGCCATCATAATCTACCTGGATAGGCAGGGCATTCTCAGCATCTTTTGGAGCCCCTAATGCTGAAATAAAAATCATATAGCACTGGAACCTCTTTCAAGAACGTTCAGGATCTGCAAGCTGGAAGTATCCAACGCTCACCACTAAGAAAAGCATCTATTCCAACAGAAATCACACACAGAAGTCTCATGAGCAGAACAGCTGGAGCAGCTGAATTATCAAAGTTAATGCCTCTGAATCAGGGTTGCTGAGACCTTAATATTTTTCCCCCATATATCCAAAACATTAAATTAATAATCAACAAATTAATCCTTGGATGAACAGATGCCTCGAGTTCCCTCATGAGAGAACTGCACATTTTAAAGCATCTTTGAAAGAATGGACTGCCTTATTTACAGATTGTACACCCTCCTGAAATGAGGTAGTATGAGAAGAATGCAGGCTTCTCCCACTGTAATTCTGTGGCCATACCACTGACAACATCCCAAGCCAGTGAATGCCCTCCTGTCCCACTCCCATGAACAGCACCGCTAGCACACCAGCTTGATACCATCTACTCCTCTGGCCAGGTGAGAAGCAGCCAGGACAAACTCACCCCTCCGTATTAGTTATTTGCCGAGAAGACAATCAACACAGGCACATTAACTCCTGGATAACAACTACATCATTTTGATGGTTTTCTGCAATTGTCCTTTTCTGCATCTTATCAATAGTGTTGTTCCTGAAATGTCATGGTCTTATCACAGCTGGGTTTTTGTTTGGGAGTCAGTGGGACAGATCATTCAGAAAAGAATTACTCACAGGCATCTCGGTTATTTTTTGCTTTCTCAGTCAGCGGCTGCAAGGTCCAACAAAGGAAGCATGAAGTAACCAAAAAAACAAACAAACAAAAAAAAAAAAGAGCAAGAGAAAAGACAGAGAGGAGGGAGACAGTCAGTATGTTCTAAGGAAATATCAAATATCCCCCAGTACAATCTAGCATCAGACTGAAAGCTTATCCTGCTGACTCAGCAATGCAGCCAGACCACTTCAGAAGTATTAAATACTGATACTCGGTCACAAACCTGCGTAAAAAACCACAGGTTTGCCAACAGCTTTCTTCCTCTCCATGGAGTTCTTAATTACAGAACAAAACTCCTTATTTTTATAGTGGTTAAAACTTTTCTCACCTGGTTTCATCCTAGATGGAAAGACCTACAAACTAATCCCTCATTCATAATCCCCAAAATAATAATTACAGCTTTGCTTCCACTGTCTTTTAATGTGGAAACTTAGTTACAGCTTCAGTACTTGCTAGAAAGATTCTGATGCTTGGCTGAGAAAAGGTATCTGACAAGCTAGTAAGAAGAAAAGCTAAATCAGAAAGATACCTACTTTCCTTCCTGCCAGCTTGATCCGTGGAGTGAAGCTGTTACACAGGAGCTGGCTTTTGGATGTGTAGAAACTGAAGAAAAAAAAGAACTGAACATAGTTGATTAGCTACACAACAAACAGCCTGTGAATTTGAGCTAGCTATTAGCCAGACAAAAGGGGATACCTTTCTCTGCATAAGCCAGCATATGGAAACACTGACAAATAGTTAACTTGAAAGAAGTTACTCTTCCCTTGAAAACCAGCCTCTGATTCCCATACAGGCTCAGTCTAGACCTCCTCTTAATGTGCTTGCACCTGCATTCCCCAGTTCACTTCCTCCTTCCACAGACAGATATCCACCCTCACTCTCCATACAGTACTGCGCAGTTTACACAACTCTCCCTAACTTGTATGACAGTAATGACTCACAACAGCTGCCTGAAAACGACAGACCTCCTCCCATTTGAAATAATTTATTGATTAAGATCGGCTTCTTATCATCTGAATCTTTCAAATCCTGCCTTCAAACACCTCATTCATCTATGGCAAAGATCAGATGCCTTCCAGCCAGTTGGAAATAGCAGACACAAGCAACCCCTGAATAGTAATTGGTCAGGACAGTTAATCAATGTGTGCAGACAGAACGAGGTATTAAAAGAGAGAAAAAAAGAGAAGGGAAAAAGAGAGAAAAGATAAAATCCTACAGCAGAACAAGGACTGAGAAGGTAATTTTCATCCAGAGCCCTGATCTCTATGTGTAGGGAAAGAATAGAAAGCATTATAGCACAGAATGTTTAAAAGAAAGCAGAAAGGAAACAAACCTACCATATCTTGAAGCAGTGTAACACTGAGCCTCAGTGTTTCCTGCCAACTGTTCCAACATTTATCCATGTTACCCACATTTTCTCTATCATAACAGTTCATTTGGGATGTATTTGTTTTCACTAATAACCAATCTAGTTGAAACGACTGTATTTTTCATTTAGCTTCCTGACTTCCTCCGAGCAGAGCTAAAGGCTAGAACTAAGTTAGCTGGAAAGAGAGCTTAAGATCAAGACCTTTCCTCCTGCAAACTGCCTGACATCTCTGATAGTGGGCATTAATGCCCAGAGTTCTGCAAGAACATTCCCAGTTCTGCAAGACTATTGTGATGTATGTCTTTGCTTCACAAGGAGAGCAGAGAAAATAAACAATGGAAGAAGAAAGAGAATTCAACAGATTATAAAGAGGAAAGCAAAGAAGTGTTTAGCAAAGGCTGATAAGAGTTCACCTACCTATGGTTTATCCAATGTGGAATATTATAGTCATCACCCAATCTGGAGTCACCAGGTCCACAGCGATTATGGAGCTGCAAAAGCAATTCAGAACCGTAACAATTAGTTGTGTCTAGGTAGTCACAAAATGAGTAACATTTCTAGCAGGAGCAAAGGGAAGGGAAACGAAGCATGCATTACCTTAAAGAGCGGTACAGCATGCAATGGTTGTTCTCCCATGCACACCAAGTCCACACCTATCCCTGTAAACAAAGACCAGTAGGGTTCATCTATCTACCAAGCAGGACAGATATGCTAAGCCAAAACAGATCATCAATTTGAGCTGAAGGCCCAATCTGTATTCATAACAGATTTTAAGATGCAATTATACTGAAAACAGTAGCTAACAGTCCCATGGTATGGTTACAAACCAACAGTGCCAGTGGGGATATAAGAAACGTGTCTTCTAAACAAATGCCAGTCATGCAAGATTATCCTAGAAGGGAAAGGTCTACATGGACAGATTAAATTCTCTATCACAAACGGAAGAAATCAAATGCCTGTAAGTTCCCTGAAAATCTGCCCATTCCAGCATGGAGTGCAGACAGAAATCTTCCAGCTGTAACCCCTCTTCCCAGAATAGTAAAGTTACAATAGGTATTTTTTCATAGCAATAAAAGGCTAGAGCTTTTCCAAATATACCTTTGCCTTCATAAAGAATGCACAGTATTGCTAGTTATTTACCATTGTCTATCATCCGCTGTTTGGTGAGAATCATAAGGAGTCGATCAACTTCAAATACGCCCACACCAGGTGTGATAACCACAGACATCTGGCCAGTCCGATCGAAGTTCCGATTTATGTAATGCTTGTCAAACACTAAGAGAAAGAATTAGGGAATACTTTCAGAGAAAAAAGATGCCAGATGGGGTTTTTTTTCAGAGCAAGGGAGGTGACAGGTAGCAGTGATATTAAACAAGTTTCCACAAAGCACATGCAAGTATGAGAGGGCTTGTATATAGCCTTGTCCAATCAATAGATGTTAATAAAGCTACAGGAGAGAGAGGAGTTAGAGCAGAAGAGAAGATGGGAACCAGATAAATCAATAGGAGTTTTTTTCTCATATGCTTAGTGTTTCCTTTATGACATCTCAACCCCCCCCCCCAAAATCAACAAACAACACCCCCCAAAAAACCCAGCAAGGTAAAATCCATTACTAATCATTTAAAATAACATCCCATGCTCCCCCCCACGGGAGCAACAGGACAGCCATTACGGTGAAAGAACGTCTGATGTACAGAATCACAAAAAGTAGATCTCTGGAGAGCCCTTCCAGCCTGTTAAATCCATCTCCCTGCTAAAAAAGATGGATCAGCTTCAACGAAACCACATTTGATCTACCCTGATTTTGAAATGCTTCTGTAATTTAACATTTCAACTTCTATTCAAAGAGGTTCTTATACACAGCTAAATAAGTTTCATCCTAACAAGGCCCTGTAAATGGTTCCTGAAGCCTGAAATACCCAATACTCAGTTATTTGAGAGCCACTGGTTTTCAAGAGGCACACAAGACAATTTTTTCTAAGGCTGAAAACAATAACTTAACCACCTAACTTTCCCCTTCTCTTCACAGCTTTAAGGAACAGGCAACACAAGTCCACACCCATTTATTGGCAGCTGCTTTAATGGTTCTTCCCCTGTATATTTTCATCCATTGTTCATAACTTACCATTGAATGAAAGATTTATGGCCTCCAGGTAGTTCCCTTGTGCTGAGGTAGAATTGTAACCAGGAGGAAAGCCCTCTGGACAAGTGTTCAGAAGGAAAAGAAGAAAAAAATCATAATCTCTGTATAAACTAGCTTTTAAAACAAACAAACATACACAACTATTTGTAGTAAATCCGATCACTCCACCAAATTATAAGAAAAATTGGTACTGGTATATCTCACAGAGAGACCTAACAAAACAGCCTAGCCAAGAGAGCACTACGGAGTACAACACCAGACTCCAACTGAAATTAGGGAATTTAAACATGAGAAGGAGAGGGAAAGGCAAAATCATGATAAAAAAGGGTTCCTTTACCTGCTTGCTCCAGTCGTACCAACACAGGATACTGGATGAAAAGCTTTTTAATGGTCACAAGCAATGAGGTCCACTCTTCTCGTCTCTCATTCTGAACTACAACTCTAGAAAGAGCACAATTTAATAAGGATCATGAAGGGAAGTGAGAAGGGATGAACAAACTATAGAAAAAGGAATGCACAAAAAGGTATTTCTTCCTTTTGCAAGGAAGCACATTAGAACTACTGCATACTTGTAGCAATCACCAAGGTGTAGATGCACATACAAAGCTGGGCACATCCCCAGCCAAAATAATCTCTCACTTCCAAACAAGTGGTCAACATTGTATGTCAAATAGCATCACTGTTCTGCAAAGGAGCAAGATCGGTAAGAAGTCCAAGCTCAGAATCAAGTGACAGTTTTGACAGCTTCATCTGTTGTGACCATCAGCCAAAACTGCTCCAGTACCTAACTGGAAACACTTGTGGCTTCAGCAATGGCATCATCTGTGCTTTGACTACTCAAGAATGTAAAGATCTGAGAAATAGCCAAGCTGTATGCAAAACCTACTCCAAACACTACAGAACTTACAAGTTTATTGGCATTTCCAGTAGAGCACAGGTAACACAATACTCACATGCACATGGAAGACTGACTTAGCAAATATGGGTGTGAACTCACAGATGGAATGGGGACTACTCATCAATTTGCTGTCAGACACAGATGTTTTTCACTATCTTAATTCCTTGCAAAGTCCTACAGTTAATAACACATTCTCTACACAGGCTGCACATACACTGTGGGACAAGAGGTGAAAGAACTGGGAGGAAGACATACTTGTAAAAATCTTCATAAAATCTTCCTTCATGATCCTGCCGAATTGATGCACGATGCGTTTCAGGAAACTCATCTGAAACAGAAGCAAAAGCGTGTATTATCCTATGCCCTTGTGTAGAAACGACTCATCTTTTCTAGTAAGGAGCTGTTATTTCCATTAAAAAAAACAGCCACTGAAAAATATTATATCTCCTGCACAATATTAAAATTGCTTTTAAACCAATACAGCAGCATGAGTATGAGGAGGAAAATCCGTCATATATTCTTCTCTGTAAGATTTTCACTGCAGTACTTCTCATAAGAATGGCTGTGTATCCACTGTGCTTGGCAGGAAATACTTTGGACATGGGCATTAAAAAAAAAAGGGGGGGAAAAAAGTCACTGGCAACCTGTGACCAACTTTCAGAACAGAAGGAGACAGGTTTAAAAATAGAAATATGTAAATACAGAATTTACATACCTATAGATTTTGCTTCATAAAATGTTCTAGAAAATAGAACCACTGTCACTTCATGGCTGCAATTCTTCTCCTGTCCAGGAAGAACAGATGAAAAAAGAAAATCTTAACAGTCACATTCAGTAGAAAACTGTGTATATACACATATAGTAACACCCTCATCCCTCTCACACCTAGGACCAAAATAACTAGAAAAAGGCAGACTGTTGTATTAATCTATCTGCGTGAGTGCTGTATATGCCTTTATGCAATAAAATAATGGTCTGTCCTGTAGATTCTGTGCTGCTAGGCTACATCACATTGAACAGGAGCACTCTCCACTAGTCTCTAAATAAACTTCTCTCTGTAGTTGCCAAGATACAAAACTTTTGTTTAAAAAAATACAGGCAGATTATTCAATTTGTTTATACATACCCATGGCACTTTGATATTCGTTACTGTTTAGAGAGATGCCCCTAACAATTCCAGAGAAATAAAAAATTTAAAACTTCACTTAAAACATTTAGTTACAGTGCTAATGCACATAGTTCAGCTGTAAAGGACACACGGGTCATCAGATCCCTCGAAAGGAAAAGTCTGAAAAACCCTGGGAGCTCCAGCATCATTCAGGCCCATCTCCAACATGGTGTAGCAGTACTAAAAGAAAAGCAGGCATCTTACAGACGTGTCATGCAGGGCTCCTAATAACTCTTCAATGGACAAAAAGCACAACAAAACTGATATGCATCTGTTGGGCATCCTCCTGCTCTCCTTGACATTCGGGACTATCATGAGCTGTACTATGCATAGATGTTACACATTTAGGATTTGACTTTTCCCTTGACTAGCTCTTCTTTCAATTTAGGTTGCCGATTTTACACATGCCTTTTTTTGAGTACTGCTACAGTTCCCTCAAGTCAGCGAGCCTGCTGCAGACTGCTAGCAGCAGCTGTACCTGGTTGTGAGCCAGATCATGCACTGAGGCAGGAGACAGCTCTGGGTTGTTCAGCCATAAGAGGTAGTGAGGCTTTGTTTGGGTTTGAAGCAATTAACTTTCAAGAACGTTGCACATTACCAGCCCATATACTACAACCTGGAACCCCTTCCTGCTAAGATAGCAGCACTAAACTGATTACACACTTCACTGTACCAGGAAAACATGTGGAACTGAGTCCTGGAACAAATAGAATTGTTTAAAACAGACTTGTGCATTGCTGCATAAGCACAACCATATGACACATTTAGTGACCTTAGTCCAGTCAGAGCCTCCACAGAAAAAAACTGTACAATACAAACAGAGCAGATACAACAGATGAGTACTGGGGTCACTCAGCACATGTATGATTTAATGCAGACCTGCAATAACCATTCTTTTGACTCTCGGAAGACACCCCTCATAGTCCTGTAAATCGTAGCACTGCCTGAACAACCTGGGTCTTTCTCAAACTGGCCCATCAATGGGCTCATTAAGATGGCACTGACTTGTTCTTTCAGAACAGGATGAACTCAGTCAGCTATTTACCTTCCATTTTGTGAAGAGGTCAGCAAGGAAACCATTCACAGCTTTCTCAAAGTATAGGTCCCCTGCAAAGTAAACATGTCCAAAGCATCAAATAACAGCAGTTACTTCAACTATGGGGTATATTTAACCCTGGGATTCTAGGACAATTATTTTTATTAGACTCAGAGCAGCTGTGTGCATAATAAATGCCAATATCACTAAAGCAAAGATGATAAAAAAATTAAAAAGCATGACTGTTTAAGAGGATGTAAACACAACTCTTGTCGTCAAAAGGATGTGACCTTTAAATCATTTTTTCAACACATTCACAGCATGCTGGGAAAGCACCTGCACTATCTTCTAGGCATAGCATGCACAACAGATCCCCTGCTCAGTTTTGAATAGTTGCCCAGTTACATATGCCTAAACACATGGTCAAAGGAAGTGGTAGGAGTTAAGCCAGAAAAAAGAATAGCACAATGACACAGACAAGTGACTCATTCTTAATGCCTGAAGTTTTAATGCTTCTAGCTGACTCTATCCGGGCTAAGGCAGGGTTTTTGCTCCCTTGCTAAGCCGAAAAGGAATCTAAAATATCAAGTTCCTCTTTGCACAGGACTTCCACATGTTTCTGGCTTCACAATACACACAGGCTTGCCACCTGCCCTCATCACAAAACATGTTCACATCCACAGAAAACCTTTCCAATGTTCATAGTCAGTTGGCCTCCTTGATTTCATCACTGAGATAATGGTACTCAGGCCATACCGTAGGGACAGGAAAATTACGGAATACCCAGGAGACAGAAAAGCGTGGCACCACAAGTAAGGAATGAAGAAGGCACCACAGCGCACCTCAGAGCACGGCCTATGCCAAAGACAGGATATTTTAGTTTTCTAGTAGTGGCAGCTTTCTAGCAGCAGCAGAAAGGATAGCTGCTGCCATCCACATTCACAATCAGGCAGGTTAGTTACCTACATACCATAAATATCAAAATCCCACATTTCACAGCTCATCTGGATAAAAATATAAACCATGGCAGAAGTGGAGCGGAAGACCACCTGCAGAGGAATGAAAGATCTTTAAAACAAGGCACAGTCACTAAAAGGGCCAAATACAGAAGTTAACTACAAAGCAACTTCTATGATTGTGCCCACTGCATCATAGGGAATTTTCCCTCTAACAAGTTGGCATTTCAACAGCCTGAGTAATTCCTAGTGCTGCCAGTGCAGAAGAGTTGAAGTTTACTAATAATTCTCCTGAATTTTTTGCCATTCTTCACCTTATACGACAGACAATTCAAATGATCCATACAAGTCTGCAAGTTAGATAAAATGACAAGAAAGCTGGCAAGGAAAGGAAGGGAACAACTTCCGTTCCCCTGCTCCCTGAAATCTTACCCTGGTGTCCTCACTGATGTATCCACAAGTGACCTTCTCACTCTTTACCCACAGTTCACCTGCCTGTGCCCTGGAAGAAAAGAAGTGCAGAATGTTTGCTAACCAGAGTGGACAGGAAGATTAGAGAATCAACATTTGAGCAAATAAGGGATGTACCAAAATCTGCATTCAAGGACAACTTGGAGACAGAGTAGAAGCTGGTTAAAACCTGATCTCTAACTCAAAAGATGACAAAGAGTTGTTTCCCTCTGCATCTGCACGTTTCCTTGTCCCTTTGTCATCTCAACAGCAACTGCTATAACCCTCATTCGAACTACTTATACATCTTGGGAAGGGAAGGAAATATTACAAGAGGAAAAAGAAAAAATATTTGGCATTTATCAGAAGCAATGAGTGTGGCTGGCTGTCCTGCTGTTAGTTTCTCCCACCCCAAATCAAAAGAAGAAACCTTCCCCCATGTCATGGTGCAGACAGATATCTGTAGAAGAGTAAGAGAACAATAAAACATGAAGGATTTTTCAGAGAACATTCTGCAATTGGATACTTGGGACTCATTAATCTGAAGTCATAAGTAACAATAAGCCTGCAGAGGAGACACTGACCTGATACCTGCAAATTCAACTTTTTGGGTGACATATGCACATGTGCTGACCTAAGAAAGAACAGTTACAGATGTTAAAAAAAACAGTAGGCTCAGAGTGAGCAGATCAACTTACAGAAAAATCCATTCATGCTCAAACACCTGACTTCTCCCATAAAATCATGAAAATCGCTGAGAATATTTACTACTCCTATCTCAGCCTACAGAAGCTCTGCAACAGACAAGTGAAAAGAGCTAACACATAGGAACTTTCACTGGTTTTGTCTGTCCAATTCACTGATTAATTTTTTCTGCAACACATTTACATCCATTTCTCCAGCTCTGATGTACCACTTCTAGTGTAAGTTTCTCAGGAGCTGCTGATACTGGTCTCATCCTTAGTTTATTTTGTAAAACACTTGATTTCTTTTACAGCAAGGAAAGAAAAAGGTACGTAATCTCCTTCACCCTACATATGAAGACAGTAGAGGCCTTACCAAACTTTTCTTCAGTCGCCACATATCCCCACGCCCAATATACTGATCTTTAAAGGTCAGCTCCACCAAGTCCAAGGTCACCTCCTGGGAAACGGAAGCAAAACAGTCCTTAGATTAGACTGGTTGTTTATAAGTAGTACACTTCAATCTGTTCTGGTAGGAACCAAATGTTACAGGGAGCACAGTTCTAAAGCAAGTCAATAGTCCTAACAGATGCACAATGAAAGGTAAGCCCCATCAGAGCAACTGCCAAAGTTGCGTGTGTACCTGGAACTACTGTGAGCTGCAAGACCAGTGCACAATGACCAGAAGAAGCCCAAGGACTAAATCTGTGCTACAAGTCTCAGTGCAAATTGGAAGCACAAGTAAAACAAATTACTTCAATTGTTCAGGACACTGAGGAAGCCTCATTTCCTATAGATTTTTGTCTTGTACTGAAAGTGAGCTCTGACTGAAGCTCTTTTGATTGTTGGGGCATTTACAAGAGATGCCTCTCTTACAAGGATCTCTGGCATCAGATAATGCAAATCCATGCCACTGCTCTTCTTTTGACTAGACTACTTACTGTTTCTCTTTACTCTGCCTGATTATCCTGAATTTCTGGAATTTAAAGGTATTTGAAATCTCTGTAAATTTCTATCAAGCTGTGCTGAAGCTGGTCCATAGACTTCAGAAAGAGAGCAGGGATGGTAGGGAGAGAAGAAAGAGACAAGGAACAAACAAAAAGTTCAATTGCCCAAGCCTCATCATCTTAGGAAAAAAGGCTAAATACTTTTCAATAAAAAATAAAAAACTTTTTTTCCAATATTACTATAGACTGAAATTCAGAGGGCTCTGATTTGAGCCAAGTGAAGGGACAAATGGAAAAAAGTTGCAAAGCCACACACCTTTGGGTCAACAACATTCACGTGGACATCCTGGTATGGCCGCAGTCGAAACACTTGTGCAACTGTCTGATCCACACTTATAGTTTCTGCCGAAAACCGAGAAACGACAAGAGAAGTGAACGCCCCCAAAAGGTTTCAAGTGGTTTACAAGCACAAAAGCGACACAGTAAGACTGTCATGAAACACTTAAGGTATCAGCAAAAGACAACAGCTTCTTTCAGCTTTGGCCCAATTTAAGTCATTAAATTCAAAGCAGGCATGACAAACCAAAAGTTTATGCTGAATTAATTCCTGCAAGAAGAAAATATATACAACTAGTCAGAGGATGCAGAAACAAACATTCAAGGCTGAAAAGCCAATTTTGTTTAAACCATATCCACGTTACTCAACCAAAAGGAGATTTAAAATTGACTATTCATTTACTGATAAAATTATAATCCTTCCATTCCTAAGTGGACAAAGCATTGATTGTTTTTTTGTACAGTGTTAAAATATATGCATTAGTCGATCACAGGTACAGCCCAATCATATAATCTTTGTCTATGATTTTATTAGGCATACTATGAGTCTGGAGTTATACCTTTCTGCAGATCTTCCTTAAGTGACTTCACTTGTAGAAGCAGGGGACTAGCACGCAAAAAAGAAAAAAGGTAGACAAGTTGAGATACCCACAGTCTACTCCGGTAAACTACACTTTCAAAACTATTTATTAACATAGAGCATGGCATAAGCTAAAGAGAAAGACTATTATATTTTCTAGAAAGCTTCATGCATCATCCCTCTATGCCTGTCACTCTGTCTTGTTCTTTGCACCTATTTATCTTCAGGTAAAAATGATACTCTGAATGGGAAAGTCAGTCACACAGAAACGTCTCAGAACCTCCTACAAGTATACTGCTACTTTTCAAATATGGGCTACAGTATGAACAGCTTCATACAAGAAGATTTATGGTTTTTATAGCTTAACACAAAGTTTTGATTTTGCCTAGGGTATACTATAGGATAGAAGAATAATCATTAGGTAGCAGCAGTTCTACAAAGAGTATAAAGACATTGAAAAGTCTATATTCAGGTACCATCTGCTCTATAAAAGCTCAGCAAACTAACACCAAACACAAAGAATTCCATAACCTTTAAGGGAAGAACTCCTGCTGTAATTATCCCCTTTACTTCTCTTCAGGCAGAAAAAACCCATGGCAGTATCCTGAAGCCAAGTTGTATCAGCTCTAAGAGCCTCTCATTCTAGAAGCCGCTGCACATGAACATGTCCTTTCTCTTTTTACAGGCAAAAAGAGAATTTACCTGTATTCATCATTGGGATGTGCAATTTCTACAACATCTCCCAGCTTGATGTGAAGAAATACTTTAGGATTCACGACTAGTTCATCATCTGCAAAACATAAATGAATGAGGAAAACTGCAATGAACAGATATACACCTAAGACAGATGCTTGGATGTTCGCATGCAATAGCTTACTCTACATAAAAAGAGAGAGTCCAGGATTAACATGCCAGCAATGCATTATATTCACTACACAACAGTGCTCCTATCCAGCCACTTCAGTCTGGCCACTCTTGTGGGCAAAACCTTTTCTTTCAAATCATAGAACTTTCACAAAAGATCTGTTCAGCAAAAGAACATGCCTTAATGAGGCATGCAGAATCATCTTTTCTATTTTTCATATAACAAACACCAGCAGGAAAGTACATAGCTATAGAAATGTAGTAAGATTTATTAACATGCCCAAAGTCTAGAAGTAGGGAGCAATCAAATAAATTATGTTGTTCTTAGTACACAGAAACACGGCTACACAGTCACAAGTCATTGACACGTCTGTCACTTATCAGGGTGACTGAAATACAAAGCTACAAGAAAAGTGACGCAACAAAAGGGGAAGAGGTAGAACAAAGCAATTTTATTTTATAGGTGCAATCTCGTTCTGCTCCAACAAACGCAATTTTATTCTGCTGTATCTTGCTATTGAAAGAGAGCTTTCCAAACTCTGGCTGGTACTACTGCTTGCTATGTCAAAGCTCCATCTTCACTGTTTTGTTAAAGAGAGCAATAAATCAGCTAATTGCTTTCAATTAAGTAAAAGAGTGCTGGTCTCACTATTATGAACCAGGAGATACTGACCACTGCCTCCAAAACCCTTCTTATGTATGACGAGCTTGTACACTTTGTTAGTTCTCATCTTCAATTTCAGTTCTTCTCAGCTGCTCTGAGTAAAAATGGTTGAAGACATCTTGCGTATCTAAGATAGAAATGAAAGCAAACACAGATCTCCTGTCATTACAAAACCATTCTTTATACTCTGTGTGTGAACACAGAATGTTGTACCACCACATAGCCAAGAATGCCACACCTGAAAGGCAGGCACCTTACAACATTCAATAAACATCAGACCAGGAGTTTAGTAACAACCTCTTCTACCAGTACCAGCACTCCTGTCAGAAAGCTCATACCGCTCCCTAAAATCACCTCTTTTATACTTTAAGGATAAATTCTGAACCTTGTATTAAATGCATTAAGATTAATACCCAGACTTATGCCTGCTGCCAATGATATCCTCTGGTTTTGCCATTCTATCTCTATCACGTGTCTTTTTTCAAAGATGCTGGAATCCACAACCGGATGACTTTACACCAAGGCAGCAGAGCTGTACTCAGCGCAGCGCAGCGCTATGGACTTACACAGTTAAGCAAACACTTATGTCTGAGGCACTGCTTTGCACTAATTTAACTGTATCAGCCACTGCATTTTTTCCTTCCTGCCACTCTCACTGAAAATAAAGCATATTTCAAAGGAGAACATTTTCTTTTATAATTTACTCTTTTTAAACATGGAATTTAAAGTGGAGGAGTAAAATTTTCTTCATAAGACTATAGCCACGTTATTAGGTTAAAATATAAGCTCTTCTATTTATAACTAGCATTACAGCAAACCAAAACACAGAAGAACTTGAAATTACGCCTTTCAAATAGACTGAAGTATTAAGCTTGCGGATGTGCTTTTCAGAAAGTCGATTCAATCACCGAACTACAAAGGCACAGCGGGAAGACGCCGTACGTCCCAAGTTTGTCGCAATGAACCGGCTGGGAAGAAGCCGGCACGGGGCCGCGGCGTGTGCCGGCGGGAGGCGCCCCGCGGAGACCAGCGAAAGGGGTCGGCCCCAGGCGCCCCCAGCCGCCTCACGCTGGCCCTCAGCCCCGCTACGGACAATAACGTGAGCTAGAAGAACGAGGCGACCCGGGCCCGCGGGAAGGGGAGCGGGGACCCCGCGCAGCCCGGGCGCGGAGGGAGCGCGGAGGCCTCCGCGGCCCGGGCCGGGCCGGCCCCGCCACAAGCCCAGCCACAGCCTCACCCGTCCCGCAGCCACGGGTCCCTGACCTCCCACTATCGTGTCCCCTGCCGGCAGCCGGCCGCGGCGGCACAGTCCCGACGAGGCCCCGGGGCAGTGCTCGCCACTTCCGCATCCGGGGCCGCCGGGCCAGCACGTGCACGTCACGTCCCGCCCCCAAACGAGATGGGTGGGAGGGGCCAGGCTGGCCCCCCGCCCCCGCACGGCGGGAAGGGCCCCCGCGAAGGGGCGGGCCCAGCGGGGGGGCGGAGCCATATCAACGGCCGGCGGCGCGCCCGGATGAGGAAGTGATGTGACTGGGGAGGGGGCGGACGGGGGAGGGGGCGGACGGGGGGCGGCGGTGTGGGAAGAGCGGGGCTGGCGGCTGCTGCCGCTGAGGTAATGGGAGTGGGGCGCTGCCGCTGTCGGACTGCGAGGAGTGGGGGCGGGGCTGTGCCGCCGGTTGTGTGGGCAGTGGTACTCCCAGGGGAGCGAGGGGCGAGCGGTTGCGGTGGGGCTTGGCCCGGCCCTGCCCGGGCGCGTCGGGCGGCTTGCGGGGCCGAGCGCGCGCTCTGCCGGCACCGGGGGACGCGGCGGGGGTCGCGTACTTACCGAGAGCGGCGGGCTGCCCCGGGGCGCTGCCTTGGCGAGGGTGTGACTCGGCGGCGGCGGGCGCGGCAGGTGTCGCCGCTGCGCGGGGTGGCGGTGCGGGGGGCCCTGCCTGGGCAGCTGGGGCAGGGCGCGGGGCCGAGCCCGGCCGCGCTGCGGGGAACAAAGGCGGGCCCGGCCTTGGGCAGCCGGCCGGCACCGCGGGGAGGGCGGCGGTGTCCCGAGGGCGGCCGCAGGTGCAGTCGCTGGGCTCTGCCTCGGGAGCAGCGAGGTCCGCGCTGACCGAGGAACCGGTGCTCCTGTGAAAGTCCGGCTTAGCCCGCGGCCGGTGCCGGTGTGTCCTCAGGAGCGGGGAGGCCGGCCGTGGTGCCGGCAGCGCCTGTGTCCCGGGGAGCGGCGGGGCTGCCGTGCGGGCACAGCGTGCCGGTGGGAGGGGGCCGCGTGTGGTGCCCCGTCTCTGCGAAGGGTTCTCTCGGGGCAGGAGGCAAAGGAAAAAAACTTGGGGTTCTTTTTCCAAAGGTTAGAAACTGAAGAAAATGGCAGGAAAACATAATGCTTCGGTTGGAAAATTGCAAGAAAACAAGTAATCCTTTCGTTTTAGCCAAGGAGTAGGATGGCTGATACCAGCCTCAGCCGTTTACCTTTCAGTCTTTTCAGGTTTTCCGGAAGATGAGGTTGTGTCTGCAGGGAGACATTTGAATGTGAAGGCAAGGCTTGGGAACATGTATTTGTCCATACTTTCTTCCTTTGTTAACAAAGCATTTCGTTAGATACTCAAATGTTTCTCAGCTTCTTTCTTAAAGAAATTAAGAAAGAAGTATCTTTCTTAAACATACATGATTGAATCTTGAAGAACGAAGCTTTTTTAATCTAGAGTTTACCCTTACGTATGATGGTTTAACATTGTTGGCTGTTTTTTTTTCAGGTTAAACTGTGAAAAGCTCAGGACAACCGACCTTCAGCTGCCCTGATGCTATCATCTGGGGTGGAACCTCTCCTTGATTCTTCTGTGTCTGCTTTGACAAAGGAATTGTACACTGGACTGCCAGAGGGCATCTCCACTGAATTTATGGCTGTGTCGGAGCCTAATGTTGGATTAGATGCAAAATCGGATGTGTTGACACCTGTGCTGGCACAAAGTGACAGTCAGTCAGCTGAGCATCATAGGACTTCTGGAGTAGAAAAGTTTTGTCAGAAGACGGAGGACTTGGCTGAAAGGCTGAAGGGGATCCCGCATGGGCCAGCAGAATTGCTTACTGAAAAATTACTAAAGGCTGCAGACCTTGAAGAGGATGAAAAAAACAAAAAAAGAAACTTTAGGATACTAGACTGCTCTGGTGATGGATACCAGAAAGAAAACAAAGAGGCACGATGTGCTGAGGAGTGTCATGCTGAGTGCTGTGCTCCAACTCCGGGGGAAAGTTGGTCAAAACAAGTAAGCAAATGCAAAAGTTCCTCCCTATATGTTATTTTGACTTTAGGGTTTGAGTGACTCAGCAGAGAACTTTGTCCGTGTGGTTTCCTGTTCATTATTTGTGTCTTCTGGCATGTGTGTCATTATTTAGATTATCACAGGTCCAGTGAAAAATCAGATTTACTTCAGTAGACCTGCAGTATTTTAAAATATCAAGCTTTCACTTTCTTAAATACTGTTGAAATGGTGTGAGACAGGTAAGTGACAATGAGGGACAAAACTGACTGGTGACTAAAAAGAAGAGAATCAACTTTAAAAGCTCCTTGCCTAGTATCCATGTTTGTGGGTACAGCGTATTCTGGTACCGTCATGCCCAGTCAAGGTAGTAACGACTAAATAATAGTTATTTCAGTCAATAAATATAAAAATAAATAGTTATTTCAGGTAATAGTTTTATAATTCTACAGTGGTTCCAGTTTAGTATTTCTGGTTTTAATCTAAAAAGAAAGATTATTCTTAATTTTTAGAATTATTGTTTGTAATTGGAGAGGAAATCACTGTTTCCTCTTTCAAAACAAGAAACTCACATGGTCATGGCTTTTTTTTTCCCTGTCATTTCTAGCAAACATTGATGATAAAAATGTTATGTTTAGGTAAAGGCTGCTGAAAAATGTGCCAAAGAATACTCTACTTAAAAATGAAGTCACAAAACTCTCTATTTAAAAAATGAGATTTTTAGTGCCTTTCTTGATCAATTGTCTTTAGTTTGTAAATAGTTTTCACACACACGTAAAGAACATAGGGGAGAAAAAAAGTACTGTGACTGAACACATACCAGCCAGGAAATACCTGATAAGGTGTTTTACAGTAATTACTGGATGCTGTATAATACTAAAATACCTTGTGGTTTTACCTCTGCGTTTTGATACCTGATTTGTTCAAAAATTTGTGAAAATAAAGTTTATTATTTTTACATATTAATTTGGTTTTCCAAGGTGAACTTCAATGTATTTCAAAATGCAGGTAGTTTGGTTGTGAGGTCTTGTTTTGTTTGACTGGAGACTTCTTTGCAAGTAGTCCTAGGTCGTCTGTTGGTGGGTTTGTGGTTTTGAGCCAAGGGAAGGAATGGTAGAAGACCAGTTCCAGTAAAGATTAGAAAATGCATGCATCTTGCCAGAGGTATACAGTAATGGTTTGGAGATGTGAGAGAAACTGGGAGAGTGGATTACTCTTCTGATTCAAATTTGCGACAATTTGCATTTTAAGCTACTTAAATTTTAGCTGCTTGCATCGCAAGACTTCATTGCTGCTAGATACAAATCTCTTCTGGATGCATCATTGTTTAATAGTAAGATCACAGTGATCAATATGATCAGAGAGGAATGACAAGTGCTTGTGTGAACCACTCACAATACAAGGCTGTCTCTGGGCAAGGGCTGATATGTTCTGAGGCATCTTGGTTGTTTTCTTATTCAGAACTAACCTAGTTGAGCATGTACAGTCCCTGAAACATGCTAAATGTTTCAGAAAATCGATGAATGTCCACTGATATTTCTGTCTTGTTTCAGGAGGACCCTCACTTAAACCAGCATGAGGTGAAGTCTTTGAGAACTGGTTGCACTGAAATAGCAGGATCTCTGAAGAACAGAGGTGCATATTTTAGTTGTTCACCCCTGTCTGCTCCCTGCTTCTCTCCCAGATGGCTTTTCATTGATTCAGAATTGATAGTGATTGTGGCATAGCTAATTTGTTTTGCTTCACAGTAGAAACTATTACCTTGCATAGCTAGAACAATATGAAAAATTAATCCTCTGCTTTTTCTTGATAGCATGTGTACTTTCCTGAAGACCTTTCATGTACAAGACATGTTTTAATTATTTAATTCAAATACTTATTTACCCCAAAGCAGGCATTGATTTTAATAGCAGATGTTTTGCGTTTCCTTTTGTTTCAAAGCTGGATTATATGAGACCAGTAATAGCAAAGATGTGAAAATTATGACTCATTCATTTTCTGATGCTTAAAAAAGTTAAAAGTGCAGAATCCAAAGGAAGAGGACAACAAAACTAGTTCTTGATTTCGTTATGATCCATAATCTTCTAGCTCTGAATACTATGGTCACTTTGCCTGCATCTAATATTTTCGTTCTCTCTCCGTTCCTTCATAACGAAAACTTGTACTTAGTCAAAGAATGCTGTCTAGTCTTAGACCTTAGTAGAAAATATGAAAGAGATCTGTAGAAGTCTGAGCACATATGTTTCCTGTGAAGTTTTGAATAGGAAGATATTTACAGTAACTAATTTTTTGAATTGGCACCTTCTTTGTGATTTTATTAATAATCATAACTTTTTGGACAGAATGAGATGTGCCTTGTGTTCCTATGGAAGACTTACTGCCAAAGATGCCTTCAAGGAAGAAGAAATGGACATGGTCGCTCAATGCACAGCTATATTTTTAGGATAGAGCAGATAAAGTACTCGGCTACGTTGAGCTTTGATGTTACAAATAAGCATCATTTGGAAGGCGTCCCTGCCCATGGCAATGGGAGTGGAACTAGATGATCTTAAGATCCCTTCCAGCTCAAACCATTCTATGATTCTGTGATTATGATATTGACCATGACTTCATATGTATTGACTCATAGACCTGCATAGCACTTAGCTCGATACTAGAGGAATCTGAAAAATGCAGGTCTTTGGATGCCTGCTGCTTGTGGGGAATGTTTGTTTTGGAAACAATTGCATTTTTTACCTTAGGTTTGGGGGTGTGAGGTGTTTTTTCTCCTAAAGGTTTGTACTAGAATCAGTAAGCATCAGTTCTCACTTAAAAACGTTGTAGTGACCAACACTATACTTAATATTGTGTACAATACTAAAAGGAACTTAGTAAGCTGAATGCCTTCTACATTTAGTATATGGTTCTGATTTGCTTTATTTTTTTTCTCTTGCAGAAGAAGACCAAGCAAATGTTCAGGTGACAGCTGAAAGTCTGCCAAAGCTCACTGACGAAGTACAAGGTATGAAGTCTGATGGGACTAGGATATTTAGTAAAGCAGGATACAGGAATGACAGAGTGAGTAAAGGTCTTCCACCTGAGAGCAACGAATGCCCAGATGTAGACTCAGTCATGGCCAGAGCTGGGGTTTTGGAAACCAGCATGTTAGATTTTTTAGAGCCTTTAAAAGTCCCAAATGTTGAATCAGCCACAGATCATACACAAGAAACAAATGAATATAATGGGTTGAAAGCCCTTAGTGCCATGCCATTGAGAACAGGGGGTAATGTTGTATCTCTTTCGGAGACTAGAGGAGAAAAATTACCCAGACAAAATCCTGTTAATGAATTGAGTACATCACTTGCTAATTGCCAGACTTGTCAGTGGGATGAAGAAAACAATGCTCGTGACTTCTGTACTGGTCCTGTACCTAAACATAATGAACTACATAGATTGTCATCAGTAGAAAGCTGTAGAACACTCTCCACAAAAAGTTCTGAAGGCTTATGTTCGGTTCTGAAAAGCATCAGTTACCTGGACTTTAGAAACACACCACTAGAAAATAGTACTGCAGCCCATGGAATTCTGAATGAAACACCTGAAAAGCATCTTCCCAAAAACACTGAAAGTCAGACTCATTATGATCATGGAACTGGGTTTGTAGAAAATCGAACCTCTACATCCATACCAGTAGAGCAGATCTTAGTGGTAAGGAGCGAAGGATTATCTAGCACTAAAATTGATCACAGGGAAGTAAGTGCTAGTATAAGTAAATCATACATCTCTGAATTTGAAGAGGCTGCTGAAGTCCGGAGAAAAATTGCAGTGGGAGATAACGTTGAAGTTTGTAGCTGGCCTGAAGCTCAAGAGGGTGCTAATTCTGAGCATTGTCATTCTTCAGTTTTTAGTTCTGTTGTTTCATCACCCGAGGAGTTGTCAAAAGAAAAATTTAAAATGGTCCCATCAGAAGGTGTTAAGTTGAAAAAGGACCAGTGGCAGTTCTCTGTCAGTGATCTATGCAAGGATGATGTAAAAGAAAACAGTCTATTGATGGAAACAGCCAACATTGCTTCCCATGAAATTGGTCAGACAGACACACGTTTTTATAATACCTCCAGGAAAATTTCTCCTCCCAGTACCCATAGCTGTCTGGATCTTAGTACCAAGCTAGAAAAAGATTCATCTGAGGCACAACTGCTTGAAAAGGAGTCTAAAAGTAATACATCAGAAGAGTTGGCTGGCAGTTTAGCTGAAACTACAGAAGCTAATAGTAATGATAGTTTGTCCACTAGCAAAACTAATTTGATTTATATGCTAAATGTAACTCTACCTCCTGTTGCACAAAACTCAAGAGAACTTCATCAACACGAGTGTCCTCCTTGTACTGCTGCTGAGGTTTCAAACAGGGACAAGGGTTGGAATAATCTTTCTGGAAAAAAATCAGTTGGTGCTTCTGGAATAGCAGGGGAACAAGTTGCTGAAATTGTGCTTCGTAAAGACAAATTCAAGTCTTCAGTAAGTTCCAGGACTTTCGATAATCCTAATATGACAAGCAAAATTTTCCAGAAGAACACGAAGTCTTCAGTGGGAGAGACAGAGAGTGTGGTCTCTGGTTTAGAAAGTGAACATGGTGGCACGTGGAATTGTAATAATCAAGACCAGTGTACAGCTGCCAGTACTTCCTGTGTTTTATTAGGGAGTTCATGTATAGATTATGTTTTCCCAAACAGTCATTCTTCTAACATTGAGGTTGATAAGAAGATTGAAGAAAATGATGATTTGGAAGGAGAAGTTTCAGGTGCATATAATAGTAAAAAGTCAATCATCTGCCCAGAAGCCCGTTCCTCTTTGCTTTGTGGATCTCTTCCTTGTGAAGATGACTGGGGCAACAGAGGTGTAGATCTGCATGAGATAAATGACATTTCCACAGCAAAAAACATGTTTTGCTCAGCTTATACTGCAGAGAAATGTATTGCTACCTCAGTAAGTGATGAGATTTCAAATAAGAATATGGAGGTTGTGAAACAATTTAATATTTGTGGAATACCAGATGGCAGTGAAATTGATTGTGACGGAGATGAGGCAAAAGAACATACCAGCATGTGTGCTCTTCAGACAGATGAATTTGATAAAATAAGAACTGTGGATTCTCCAAAGGCTCCTAAAGGCAATTGGAGAAATAAGGTGAGCGGCAATCGGAGAAATGAGTCTAGTGAACAGCTATTAGGCAGATATTTGAACAAAAAAACCTGTGTTCATAATTCTGGATTTTGCAGCTGTCCATTAGGCCCAAAGAAGAGAGAGTTAGACACTTATGAGAAGAAAGCAGTGTCATCACTCACAGCTAATCCCTCTGAGTTACGTAGCACTTTGATCTGTGATACATGTCCATTACTCAACAACATGAATATTCAAGCACGACATGCTAGCCAAACAGAAAAGATCCTTTGTCCAATGGAAGATCAGTGTCTTGCATGTCAGAGTGAGTTTGATGGCCCAGATCCAGGCAGCAAGCAACATTTAGAAAGTTTAAACAACCAACCAAACACTGGCTTACAAACTACAGCTAGTTCTGTGGAAGAAACCAAAATACCAATTGGCTGCAGTCAAAGTGAAGAGATGCTGTTAAAAACAAGTAATGACCTGCCTCCATTAGTTCGTAAATATGCACAACAAGACAGTTTTCCAGGAACTCTAAAAGGGAATGTAATGAATTTGGACTCTTTCAGTTGTGTGAGAAATGAAGACTGTTCAGGATCAGGTTTCATCGGTGATCTAACTGAAGAGAAGGCAATCAAATTAAAAGAACAGGAGAATGGATGTGAAAGAGGAGATAAAGGAATTCTCAAAGAAAGCTTTTCTGATAGCAAATCACATTGGGTACAGCATGCTTGCTTTATCAAATGTGCAAAAGAGCAAGAAGAGCTAGAGCTTGCAGGGAACAAAATGCAACAATCTTTGCCAACGAAGTGGTTGGTGGAGGACCAGAAAAACATAGTTAGTGCCCAATTTTTGCCCTTCTCATCAATTCATGGGAGTCTGTCATGCAAGCCAGAAAATATGAATGTGCTTTCAGAGACGGAAAACAAAAAAAGTCTGAGAATAAAATCTACCTTAAATAACTCTTGCCCACAGTTAACATTTGAGCCTGGTAAAGAAACTGATGCTCAAAAGGGTATTGGTCCATCCCATTTTGGAAAGTTGATTGACATCCAGGATTCCTTCAATGAGACTCAGGCGGATTCAGAAACACCATCAGCTCTGAACCTGGGAATCTGTCAGCCTGAGAAAGAAAAGCTATGTGTGTCATCTGAGAATACACAAATAGATAATTGTGATTCATCTTCAGCCAAAGTTTTAAACAAAGATTCTAAAGTGACAAAACCTCTTTCTGTAACAGTGTCTGTTAAGAGAAAAAACAGCAATACTAAGATTCCATCTGCAGAGAATGAAATGGCAGCTAGCTTTTTGAATGGTGCAAAAAGCTCAAGAGTTTGTGCACACAGCAAAGAAAGTCTGAGAGATGAGGGGCATAGCATGGTAACTGTAAAAGACATGGATGTAACTGCAACAAAAAGTACTCACTGTGGAGAGAAGTTTAAGAACACATATGTGCAAGAGAAGATGGGAAGAGAAGTAGCCCCTAGAAAAAAGTCACCTGTAGATTCTTGTCTTGATGGAGAAGATTGTCAATGGGCCTTGTTACAAGATTCCAAAGAGTCTGGTAGCAAAATTGACCCTCACAGTGCTGAGAATTTTGGAAATGTTTTGGAAAAAATCACAAGATCTAATTTATATAATCTTTCAAAAGAAAGAAAACATGATACAAAGCTCACAAACTTAGCGGGTACCAGTCTACTTTCAGAAACTGTGCATGATGGTCAAGCTGAAGGTGTGTCTGATGCAGAAACCTCACCAGAATTGCAGTATAATACAACACCCACATTTTATCCACATACGAGAATACTATCAAACAGTTGCAAAGAACCATTCCCAAACTGTGTGGTTTGCAGTGAAGTATGTGTGCCTTACAAATTAAATGCACAGAGTCAAGAAAATGTAAAGGAGATTACAGAAGGCCAGGACACTATACAGACTCATTCAGTTTGCAAGGCAAATGTGGCTTTATCTTCAGAGAGACTTGACCAAATAGAGACATGTCAGGTACTTAAGCGAAAGAAGGAGTATGAGAAGATGGAAGTACATCTGTCAGACAAGGCACAGCAGGAACAGAAGTCAGAATATCAAGGGAAAGCAAAAATCACACTGCAACCAAGTATGTTGCACAGTTTTGAACTCATATGCAGCTCTTCAAATGAATTGGTGACATCAAGAAATAAGGAGTTTGAAGGTCCTTCAGAGGACATGTTTGCTGTCAAAAGCAGTGAAAATAAACTATGTAGCACTTTACAAGAGGTTAGAAGGCCAAAGATTACCACAGATATTATTAGTTCACAGTTTTTGAAGACTCGGGATTCAGAAATGGAAAACCTGAACCTTAATTTAGGGTATGTTGGAAGCCCTGGTGCCTTTGGAACTTTAAATAAACTAAGAGGATCTCTTCCACTAAAAAGACAGCCTGCAAGGGCATGCAAGAAAGTTTCCACATCATATCAGCTAAAAACCGTAAGAAAAAAAAATAGTTCACTTTTTTTTGAGGTTCCCCCAGAAATATTGCCTAAGCAGGAAAACACACTTCTCAAATCTTTGTACGTACCTTGTAAATCATCGACAATGGAAATGGAAACAGCCATGAGATTCATGCATATGCCGAGGCAGAGGGCCGAGAGGTGCAGTTTGTTGAACAGCTTGAAATTTAGAAAATGTACCAAAGAACCAGCATTGTTGAGCAAGCTGTCTGCAATGGCTAGCAAACTCCTGGCACCTGCCAAAAGCATCCATAACTTAGAACCTCTGCCATATTCTTCTGAAATTCTTCCAGCGAGTGAGAGGTACAGCCAACGTAGATCTAAAAATCTATTGGAAGCCTTTTCTTGCATTAACAGGAACTTACAATCATGCTGGGCTGACAGTTGGTGCACCAAGATGTTCAGCTTTCAGTCTTTGGCACTTTATCCTGTAGAATCTACCAAAATACTTTCTTCAGGCTTGAGCCACAAGCCTCCAACGTCTTTCTTGGATACCCCAGTTTTCCCAATTTCTGTTCACATAAAATTGGAATCCAGTCCTGTGACAGACCTCACAGGGATTATATCCCAGCACTCTGTACCTCACAAACTAGTTTTGCGAGAAATGCCAGCACCACCTTCAAAATTGACTTTCTCTTTTCTCCTGTCTCAGAGCTGTTCAAATACAAGAGCTTTTAAGGAAGATTCCAGTCTAAATAATGAGTTGCATTCTCTCTCTGTAACAACTCCAAGGGCTGTTGCCCTTCATCCTGACCATGGAAGAAATGCCATAGCTGAAAGAAGAGGAGCTTGCTCCATGCTTGGCCTTCACACAGTGTTAGCACTTTCTTCCCCTGGATGTTACAGGATTTGGACAAGAAAAAGAAACTTAAGCAGCCATATTCCTACCATCCAGAGACTATTTATATCACAATTCACACAGGGTTTGAAAGGGGCAAGGTATCCAACTTCTGTATCAGATGACCTCGTCTCTTCCTTGCCATACTCATTGGGCAGGGTACTATCCATATGGAGTCAGCATGGTCCTTCTGCCTGTCTCTCCGAAATCACTCCTCTCCATTCCAATCACTGCAAGTGGCAGCCAGGCGTGGGCATCGAGAACAGGTAAAACCCATCAACTTATTTCTGAGATTAAACATGTATAGGGTATGTATGTACTTCTTTCTGGGAGGGAGAGGGTAATTGCAGCTTGCGTTTGAGGGTCCCTGTTTCACAGGGAATGCTCTACACATTCTGCTCCAAAAATGGCTCAACATGGAAGATTCTTCCCTTCGGAACAGTCTGTTAGCTGAATTTAAATATATTTGCCTTCTCTTCTTTAATACTATCCTGTTTTGGCAGAATGGCTAACTCTATTTTCTTCTCCCTTGCAAAATATACACACCATGCATCAGAATATATAATGCAGAAAGGTGAGCTACTTCATTAGGTCTATTCAGAGTGACTGCAGAACAACTGGATTTCTGAGGTAGGAAAGTTTTTTTCAGAGGTCTGAGCCACAAGTGCCACTTGGAACCACTGTAAAATCTTCAGTACCAGATTAGGAAGAATCCTAAGGGGCGGGGGGTGGCATTCAGTTAAATTTTTAATTGTATTCCTCAATTGTTCTATGCTAATTTGAACCTCTTTATGTGTGCTATGCCTTTTGATATTATGTGCCTGATGTATTGTTGGCATAAGCAAGTATAGCTCTAGTTCAGGTTGGTAATGAATTTGTGTGTGGGGTGTGTGTCATTCTTGTTAGTGTGGGAAGAGGACTGAAATCTACTCTGCTTATTTAATTTAACCTTGCTATCAGCATTTGAGATCTTTTTACTAAGAAACAGAATGAGAGAAGAGGTTCCTAGCTCTATTACAGGATTTTTGAACGCTCTTGAGCAAAGATTGTGCTCTTTATGCCTCAGTGACATGCAGCAGTTCAGTCTCTGATTTTATAGTCTTGAAATTCCTGGACAGTACAGGCTCACAAGCACCGTAGAAAAGTCCATTTGATTAATTGTTTTGTTTAATATGGCAGTCTCTAGAGAACCATTGAATTTGGCTAATCTTATGTCATAGCTTGACATATGTATAACCAAAAATCTTGCTAGATAACTAATGCTGCATTTTGCTTTGTATAAATAACATACCTAAAAGTTTTTGACTTGTTAGTTTAAATTCTAATGGCTACCAGAGGTGGGAGTGAGCTTGTGCAAGTACAACTCCATTCTGGGAGTCATCTGCACTCTGCACTGAAAGAATGAACTTGAATAATGGCATAGAGACAACTTCACAGTGCATTTTATTGGACCTGCATTCTTCATTCCATATGAGTCAATATATTGGGCTGAATTTCCTAGTGTACAAATTAGTACTCTGGAAGTAATCGTACCAACACTAAACTTAAAAATAAGACAGTGCTGCCATTCTTTTAAAAACAAAACAAGCACCGTAATTTCTAAAACTTATTTCTGCATATGAGGTGAATTTATTATTTTGTATCGTTGAGGAATGTTGGACTGGGGAGATCAGAGCTGACTTATGCTGTCGTGTTTTCTCCCCTATTTGAGTTTACAGACTCCTAGGCAGCTTGTTACAGCATATCTAGTTAACTAAAGCGTAAGAGGATTTAATTCCTTCATGTAAAGGGTAATTTGAAAATGAAATGTTTTCCTATGAATGATCTTTATCCCAAAGAAAGAGAAGAGAAATCTAACCTTATTATTTCAAGTGAAAAATAACCCAAAGTAAAAATAGCCTAAAACTAATTTTTTCTCTGAAATAACTTAAAAATATATATGAGGGACCCTTAATTCTTCAGCCCCACTCAGGTTTTCTTTAAAGGAAAGTTATTGCAGCATGCAGTGAGTTGAAGAGAATGTTTGCAGAAATTTAAAGAAGTGCAGCAAATAAATTATATTCCTAAAACGGTTAAGCAAAAATTAGTATTAAAGGTTAAGCTGTAAATCAACATAAAGAACAAAACCTAACATAATATTTAACACCATTTTAGATTCCATTTTGCTGAAGATTGACAGCCTGTTCTCATAAACTAACATTCTTTAAAGGTATTAACAGGAATGGTGAAAAGAGGATAATTCAGTAAATCTCTCTTAAATTCATGTGTACTCAAAAAGAAATCTTATATGAAATAAATGTTTTGTATATAAATATAAGAATACAAGAAGTATGTGGTGCAGTATAAAAGCATTTTCAGCTCCCAGTATGACAAAAATCTTTGCCTGTTTTAAGATAGTTAAATATCAGAAAAATTAAAAAGTAGCTCCAAGTTCTCTGCAGGCCATTTTCTTCTGGAAGAGATTTGTCCACTTTAAATTATTTCTTTCATAGTTAGTGTTTTTAATAAACAGGATACAAGGAACTGGAGCAGTTCTCCTGCCTAAAAATCATGTTATGTCGCTTCCACTGCCAGTAATAAAGTATTCTTTAAGTTAAATCCTTTTTTAATTAATACTCATTTGGATTCAAATGAGTGGCTTTTTTCCCTCCCTGTAATTTTATTGTTATTGTTGCATAAAACAGCAAACTCTGCCTCTAGCATGGAGGACTCTGATGCACTATTTATACAGATCCCAGTAGTGTTGGGATAGTGAGTGGAATACTGAGAGGAAGAAAATGTTACAGTGTTGATACTAAATGACAATCACAATAAGTGGGTCTTTCTGACCTCCTGACTTACCTGTGCTGCCAGCCTGGTTCGTTTTCATTTATTTTGTAGCATTCCAGTCTGGCTGTTAACTTCTTTGCTTCAGAACAGTTAGTTTGGGAGAACAGCAAGTACAAGATCTGCTGTCCAATGTAATAAAAGCTGTGCCAACTGATTATTTTTTTTTTTGCTCTGCTATTAATAGCATGGGCACAATAATAAAGCTTCATATTAAAAGGACTTAGAGCTGCTGTGCTGACTTATGCTATAGAATTCTGGTAATTACCACCATTATGGAAATGTCTTTGGTGGTTCCAATCAATTAAGAATATTAATTTAAGATTGTTGGAGTTTGAGACAACAGGGAGTTAATCTTCTGGAAATCCTTCCTAGTTACTGTTGCCACAATGCACTTTTTTATTTAGTAGGCTAATCCTTCAAGGTTTTTGGTTACTTTAATTTTAAAAACTGGTGGGTTTGAATGAGGAATATAGACTTTCATAGAAATAATTACAACTTTCAGACTAATACTGTCTCCCTCTTTGTGTACTTTTATCTCCTTTTCTCATCACTAACATTTTTAAGTGAAAGTAGGCCTATTTCCCTAACAAGCCATCAGTGGAATAAATGGCAGATGTGGCTTGCTTTTGTATCGTTTTAGTCTTTCATTCTCATTCCTGATATTGGCATTGTTTTGCTTACAGTCCAGTTTATACTAATAATTTTTCCCTCGTCTTTTTATAGTGTAGACCTAATTTCTGTCTTGTTTTGTTTTGTCGTGTTTTTTTCATTCTTCTTTTGAACCAGTTATGCCATGTTACCGCACTTACCTATACAGAGTATGGAAGCACTACAGACTGCAGGTCATGAGATATGGTGAGTCTCTTGGACTTTTATATATATTCTGAGTTGTGGGATCATGAGCTTTCTCAGAAAAACATTGCTTATGTCATTTTGGCTTTCAGCTTTTGGCAGTTCACTCCAAGAATAGCTTTCTGATTAAAAAGTTAGTAAAGTAAACTGATTGGATCATGTAATGGAGAAGTGTGGAGGGGCATTAATGCAAACACCTTGTAGATCATTGCACAGAACATTTCTGTTACTTTCAACCATGTTGTGCCACCTCTTCTGAAACGAATATATGAAATTAGAAGTTTGTTTCCTTACTTGGATGTATATTCTTTCTGTCTGAGCGACTGGACATTAGGTGCTGAAACTTCCTTCTATTCTTTTTCGGTGTCAGGATGGCAGATATAAAAGCTATTTTTTAAATTTATCTGTAAACAAAAAGTACAATTAATAGTTGTGTCAAAGAAATTCTTTGGCAGAAAAGAGGATTAATCACTTTTTATCAGCAGTTACTAAACAGAGCTGTAAACTGTTTATATGAAAAGGAAAAGAGTGGTTTAAAATTAAATGTTCAAATCACTGCCAGTGTTTCATTTGTTTCAGTATCAGTGTGGGCTGCAGCAGTTTTTGGCTGTATGTATGTATCAGAGGAAGAGTTCACTCACTTGAACAATTTCTGTGAATTGCATTGCTTTTTGTGCCCATGTTGCAATTTAGGAACCTCACCTGAGAGCACGGAGTGCTGTTGCAGCATAAATTGGGTATTAATCTACATATATTCCCTTCTTTTCTGTTACAGTCTGGAAGCTTCATTCCCTCTTCCGTTACCAAAGTCCTGCTCACTTCCAGAATCATTGCCGTCTCCCCCCAGGCTTTCAGCATCTGAGCTCCAGGTTCATGCCCTTGATAAAGCTGATGCTTCTATTCTTGCCTGTCTTAGATCCCAAGATGACACAGAACTGAAAAAAGTGAGTTCATTTTAGTTTTTAGATATTTGACACTCTTAGTTCCCCAGAACTTGAAGTTGCTGCTGCTGAATATTATCTAGTAACTGTTAAAGACGAGGAGAGAAAACAGGCTGCGTGTCCTAGTCTGTGCTACTGCTTGCTTTTATTCAAGCAGAAAGAAGGTGGCAAAACAAAGGGAATGTTTTTTCTATAAATAATGTATACTCAACATGAAAGGGAATTCTGTTGACTGGTGTGGTCATTGTTTTCTCAGTTATAACTTTTTCTCTTTTGCTTTTTTCTTTCTTCAGACTGAGCCAGAAAAGAGACCAAAGAAAGTCTCACAGATCCGAATCAGGAAAACTGTTCCTAAGCCGGACCCTAACCTTACTCCAATGGGACTACCCAAACCAAAAAGGTGAGCAGTATCTTCTAAATGGACTCCTTCTACTTCCTGTTGCTTACACTTCCTGCATAATAATGGAATCAGTTCAGTAAATGCTTCCCTTACCACTGCTATTTTGTACACTCCCAGTTGAGTGATGTCTGATGTTTGCTTCCTGTATAAGAAAAGATTGATACAGCTGTATCAAAAGACTGAAGAAAGAAAGTAGTCTTTGAAAATAACTTTTTTCAAGTGAGAAAGGATAAATAACTATGGGATATGAACTACTGACTGGGTTTTAGGCAAAATGTGAAAAACTAAGTTGCAATGGAATTATTTTCTAAAGAAGAAAGAAGTTCATATCGATAAACATACGTTGAAAATAAGTCATTCTACAATGCGCAGTGAGATGAAGTGATCTGTTAGGAAGTTTTGTTGATGCAAATTATGTTGGAGTTCTTCACAGTCCCTTCATTCTTTGTGGTATATGATCTTAGGGAAACATTAGTTCAGCGTAACTGGGGTAATCACAGTGCCAGATCCTGATAAAGCTTTTCCAGTCAGTCATCTAGTAATTTCTTCACTTCTGTCTTAAACAGAAGTTCCAGCTTTGACAAAGGAATGCATTTCTTCAGAGATCAGCTTGCTAATTACGTGTCAATAAGTAACTTTTAGAATCAGTCTCCAGAGGTGAAATTTTAATCAGCTAAATTGTAAGTCTTTTCATACCTTCCACAAAAAAGTGCCTTGTGAAGAGATTTCCCTCCTTCTTTTGAGCATCATTATTTCAAAACATCATAGAACACTAGAAGGAATATTGACCTCTGCAGAAATGCCAAGTCTTGACCCAGACCTTTTAAAAACACTGTATGAAATTAGGTACTTAAGGACCTCATTTTTCATTCCTCCCTATTCCGAATTAGTTAAAGCATAATAAGTTAGCATTTAGGCATAGAACACAAACCATACTTCTTTCTTGTAAATCTGTGAAGAGAGGTGGTTTTGTAATACTTGTTTCTTGATTGATTTCTTCATTACTTTTTCAGGCTTAAGAAGAAAGACTTCAGTTTAGAAGAAATTTATACAAACAAGAACTATAAGTCCCCTCCTCCATCCAGGTTGGTTCTGCTTCCTAATGAGAAAACTAAGATAAATCTAAGTTACTTAATCTCCTCTCTCTCACTCTCTGCTTAAAGGTGTCTGTAAGCTAAGAGGGAGATAAATGGTGGTGGGTTTTTTTAAATTAGTTTAAGAAGGTTAATTAAAAAATAATGTCTTTTACTTTTGGGTGGAAAGCAGTGAAATAAAATGTGAACTAAGAATTTGCAGGTGTTTTAAGTATGGATTCGTATTTTTTTTCACCTACTCATTCATTCCAGCTTCCATGCAAGTACAGTACTTTTTCAAAATTCAAAGGCAACAAAATAGTCTTTAAAACACTGAGAATAACTGCCTGTCATCAAGTATAGCATGATTATCAAGACTGCTATGTTTTTCAATGTTTAAATCTATTCTATAAAATCAAGACTATAATTGTGCTTTTGAACTGAAATACAGATATAATGAGATTTAACCTAAATGTCTATGCACCAATATCAAATTATGTAGCTATCAGTAATGTGCAGTTGTAGGAGGTGCAAGCTGTGGATAGGGATACATTACAAGAGGTGTGAAGGGACTATAAAACTGTAAGACTTAAAAGTCTTTTTACTTGGGTTACAAAATCCACCAGTCTGCCTGTCCTTGTAAGTTGGTTAACTCCTTCTTGAGTATTCAGGCGTCTGTCCTTTGCTTTTACCAGGAGCTTGGAAACAATCTTTGAAGAGCCCAAGGAGAGAAATGGACACTTGATCTCTGTCAGCCAGCAGAAGAGAAAGCGGATTCTGGAGTTTCAGGACTTTACTCTTCCCCGGAAAAGGAAGACACGAGGCAAAATCAAAGCAGTGGGTAGTTTCACCCGAGCAAAAAAAGCTGCACTGCAGAGTGTGGAATTAGATACTCTTTTGAGTCAGAAGCTAATGGACCTTGAAGCCTTTTTTGCAAAGGAGGCTGAGCAGGAGCAGGCCTCTAGCATCTGAGGGAGCCGTTTAGCTGAAAATGGTCCAATCAGCTCCTTCGGTATTTTATTCCTGTTGGGAGAAATCTACTGACTTCTTCATACATTACTCTACCAGTCTGTCCTAACATCCAGTCATAAGTTTTTGGCTGTGGCCCTCTTTAAGGTGCTATTTTTTGTTGGTGGTGGTTTTTTTTAATGCTGTTGGAGGGATTATTTAGGTTCCTGTTTGAGTGTGACACAGCCACATACAATGTACCATTCTTTCCCCAGCCTCTGGAAATTACTGCTAATGTTTAATTATGTTTAAACATCTTTTTGGGGTAGAGTAGGAGTGTAAAGGAGGAAGTAGTGCACCTTCAGTGATGCTAGAACTCTGTACTCCAGATTGTTTGCACATTTGAGTCTGCTGTTGTTACTGTAGTGGCTGTTTTGAATAACCTGACAGAAGAGATATGGTGTTTGATAAAGATGAACTCTAGCAAACACATTCTTGATACACCACTAACTTTTTAATAATTAAAAGTAGCTATCTAGGTTTACTTTCAATTGTTTCTTCCTTCTGTTAACTTAGAAGGTTCCCTCTGAGTTTCTGTGCCCTTCCTGGCTTTGGGCAGCAGAAGCCCTACATTAACTAGACATTAAATAACTTGCACTTTGTATATGTTTCTTTATTTGCTGCATGAGGACACCTTTTAACATGATTGAGCTCAAAAAAAGGTAATATTTTAAGAAAAAGTTATGCTCAGTACTAATTTTTCCCAAATAATAGTTTTTACCTACTTGTCTGATGCCAACCTCTTCTCCAGAGGAGAAGCCCAGGAGGATTTTAAGCTGCAGGATATGCAGGTAGAGGTCTTTGTTTAATTGAGCTGAGCTGTTGCATGCAGGAAACACCAGCAAAATCTTAAGACTCATTTTTAAGTTATTTGAATTCCATTAAAAATATCAACTTGATTTTAACACCGACAAAAATACCCTTAAGATGGAAAAAAATTATTTTCTTACCATTTTAGATTTAAAATTCATGTAGCTTAGAATCAAATACACTCTGTACAGCACTGTTGTACATAATAGCTAGTGTTGTACAAAAAGCCTCATAGCATGTGGAATTATCTTTTTTTTCATTATGTAATGTAATTATCTGATGCAGCACTGGGCAATTTCTTAGCTATACCTTTTGAGGGAAGAGAGCTCCCTTTTGGGTTGTTAAATTTACTTGAAGCATAATTAAAAATGAATGCTAGCTGCAGTTCAGGTAATTTCTGTCCTTTAGTGCCTATAGAAGTTATTCAGGCAAAGCTGTCATTGCTGGGATGCTCAAATTTAATTAGTCTGTTATTTCTTTCACTTGTCACTTGAAACTTGCACTTTCTTACCTACCCATATAATAGAATTTCTATTTACCTTCAAAATGAGCAAATATCTAGTGGGTGGGTATTTTTAATAAACTTCCAATAAATGCAGGACTGAAAATACCTTCATTATTTTCTGTTGCTCTGCCACTTCTGTTACTGACCAAACAGAAAACTAAAAATAACAAGCAATCTATTGAATTCCAGAGCTTTGAAAGTAGAGGAATGGGAGAGGATTATTACATACACTGTGTGTGCCTGAATCTTGAAAGAAATGTAATCTGGGCTTGTTTTGCTCCCAGTTTATGTGCCGGGATTCCTAGAAGTTTACATTCCTGTTTTGGAGGCTAGTTATCTTTAATCAGGAAGACTGAAGAAAAGGGAGGAGTGCACACTTAAAATAGTCGTGTTTGGGTTTTGACAGTAAAATAACAAGGCAGACAAACTTTGAACATACTGACATAATATTTCAGCAGCAAGGTCTGGTTAACCTATTTGAGCTGCTATAGAACATTTTAATTGATACTCTTTATTTTTATAAAAAGAAATCCCTAAAAAGCAAAGGTTGTCTGCCTTTTAAAAAATGATTGAAACTTTCCCTATACTGGTTTATTAGCCCAATTATTGACTGGTTGGAAGCTGTAGCAAAAGTGAGATATATATATATTTTTATGGTTTTATGCTATAGAATGGGATTGTTACACAGCATTGATTCACCTTCTATTAACACAGGAGGCTTCTAGTGCTGTGACACAATTGAGCTGTAACCTTACAGGGGCTTTTAAGGAAACAAGGGTATGGGTGGGAAGGGATGAAACTGGAGTCCAGGCAACAATGTGCTTTGAAACATGGAATGTGTTGGGTTTTCCTTTAGGTTGTGGGGTTCTTTTGGGTTTGGGTGGGTGGGTTTTTTTTTTTGTCTGCTTCCCTGCTCTGTCTTGTTTCCGATTGCTTTGAAATAACATTTCTTAGCTTTCTTTTTAACAGCTACAGCAGAGAGAGCAGAGCAAAGAAAACACCCAATTCTCTCTTGTTTACAATTAATTGGAGGAGTTAAAAAATTATGTTGCAGTTGCCTAGCTTGTCCCAGACCTTAGTTTGGGGAAACACAAATATACAGCGTTATTCTGTTTTGGGTTAGTATTTGTAATGATGATAGAGACATAAGCTCATTGAGACAAAGCATCACTTCCCCTGCTTCAGCATATAGATGTCTGTCACGCTTGTGCAATTTTGCTTTTTTCCTTTCCCACCTCTGTTCCTGTTTACAGCACTTGTGGAACAGCCTTGTTCCTTGTGGCTACTGCTCGTACACTGGGAGTGATGACTGTGCAAAAGTATTGCCATTCTGAGCTGCTTCTATCTCAGATACTTGAAATAAGAAAGTATAGAGGATAGATCTTTGGGGATCTTGCATACATCCCCAGCTGAAGGATATGTACAGTTGCCTTTTCATAAAGTGAGCCCACTCCAGTGAGGGTTTTTGAAGTCATTGAATATACTGCTCACAGAAATATGACTAGAGCAGCTTGAGAAGAGTTGCAAAGCTTTTGTCATGTACTGTCTCTTAGAAATAAATTTTGCAGAGCCAGGCAGCGCTTTGCTAAATTTGTTGATTATGGGAGGCAGGAAGATCACTTCCAAAAACAATTTTTTTTTTTCATCATGCTACAACTGGAGCAGCTAAGGTTACTTAGTGTATGTTACAGCATTTGCCTGGCTGGTCTTGTGGCTGCATACATTTGAGTTTTGATGCTTGCTGGGTATGACTTTCTGCAGGCAGTTCTCATTTAATGTATTTAATTTGTGGTGGGCCTTCAGTATGTTGTTCCAGGTGCTCTTCTAGAATATGGATGGTAACTGTGGATTAAAAGTCTATATGATGCTATCAAGCTAACAAATAGCTCAATGAGAATTTGTATGCTTGTGCCATTAGCCTCCATCATGCTTTTGGCATTTTGTTTCTATTCAATATTGTGTGAATCTAAAATTTTACTGTTTCTTTTGTGTGTGTTTTTAATTTATGGAAATAAACTTTTCTGAGAACCTTTCAGTTTTTTAAGGCCTTCTTTAGGCTTGCATCAGTAAATATGCATGATATATCACTCTTGCATTCCTGGGTGGAAGAGGTGGAATCTCCAAAGAGATTAATGCCATTAAGTAACTGACTGGGCGGGTGGTGATTCAGGAAGCAGCAATTCTAGAGTTCATTCATCCGTAGCCATGCTTTAGCAGGAAAGTAATAGAGCAGGGGGATTTCAAGTGTGATCCTAGCTGCTGCTATTCACAGCAGTGAGACAGACAGCATCCATCTCTTAAGGCAGTAGAGCAGTAGGAGCCAGACAGCACAGGCAGTTCCTGCTAGGTTCAGAACTGAAGGAGCAGGCCAGTGGTTCAGGTACTACAGCCTGCAAGTCATCACAGGCTGATGCTTTTGAATCAAAGCTGAAGCACAGGAACATCAAAAAGGCCTGTTAAGCACCTGTAATGTCTATGCAAGAAAAAAACTCCCCTGCCCCTCCAACCCATAAGATCTTGTGTATAACCCAGATTTTCAATCTATTACTATTCAGCTGCATGCTGCTTTTGGCAAAACAAAGCTAGCAGATGCATTTCTTCGCTCTGTTCTAGTAACTCCCATCTCTGAAGTGCAGTGTTAACGTGGGTCCTGCAGGTGGCATGTAAGTTCCAGTAAAGAAAGGAAGGGAGCACCTCGGAGACCTAAACAAGCATCCTGCTCTTCTGCTTTAGGCCTACAACTTGCTGGCTACAGCACAGTATATAAGGATTTTCCTCTTGCCATACTGCACTTGCTTCATTCACTGTTTAGCTCTCCCCTTCTCTGAAAGGCAGATGAGTTTGGACTTGCATTCTGTGTTCTTTATTTGGTTAGTCAGTCAATGTGAAGCAAAGAGACAAATGAGATATAGAACAGTCTCAGCTAAGATTCACTGAATCTAAAACCCTTGCTACTGGTCAGAATGCAAATTTTTTCCAATTTTTCTTTTTTTTTTTAATTAAAAATCTTAACCTTAAATCTTAAGCCTGGTTCAGGGTGTATGGGAGCAGAAGATTATTAACTCTTTCAAACTGAAATGGGCCCTGCCTGTGAAGAGCCATTCACTCTAAATCTTTGCCACTAACAGGCAAAGCAAATACATGATACATTCTGTTCAAAAGGCTTCATAACATGTTCAGTCAGTTTCTGCTTGTAAAACTAATGCTGTTTAATTGATAAATCATATTTTGATACTTCATAGAATCATAGATTTGAAGTATCATAGATTCAAAGCGTCAGTGTACTATTAAGTAATGGTTGGAGTCTTTGGTGAGAATGAACATCCATTACTTCATCCTGAGGCTGCAAGCATCCATTTCTGTTGGCTATTAGACGCCTTAATATGTTCATTAGTGAGAGAAAAATGTTTTTATTTACTGGTATAAATCCTTCATTAAAAAGGCAAATACTTCTTCCCAGTTAAAAGCAGAAAATACTACTGATTCTGATGGCAATTACATATACAATTTATAGCATATATATGTATTCAGCAAGGACTCTCTAGTTGCAACCAAAATTACGGATATAGGAGGACAATGCTACAACTACCAAAATGTCAGTTGATTGGTTTTTTGCATGGAAACAGTTTATAGGACAAGCAAGGTAAATTGCTGCCAACTAACCTGTGCCACTCATGACAGTCTGTATTTTAGTCCACGGTATTGGCCCTGCTATTTCCACAAAACTGCTAATTTCTCCGTAGTAGGTGAACAGAATTGCTGATCCTAGTTCTGTCCTGTGGGTTATGCAGGCTGGCCTGTGCTTTTCATGAGATGTGATGCTCCAAACAAGAAAGGGCTGACATATGGGTAGTATTACATTATCATAAACATGAAGTCTGCTTTTAAAAAAAAACAAACAACCAAAAAAAAAAAAAAGAGTATCCAGCATAGATTTCTAGAGATGACTGTTTCCTTGCTAAATTGCTTTGGGTAGGTTCGATTTGCTGTTTCCTTTTTTTCAGTATCGATGGTGATGTGCCTTGCAAAGCCTCTGTCTTAGCCATCAGTTCGATGAGGATGCACAGATGTCCTGTTTGCAGAAGTCCAAGATGCCTACAAACCATCAAGAAAGTATACACTTAAAGATGCTAGCAGCTTTAAAAATAACAAATTCTTCAGATACTATTCACTAGAAACAGCAGAATAGAGGTCAAATTCCCCTTTTGAATTTCAGTTCTCTAACAACTTAGACTCAGAAGTCTAATTTACTGTGTAATCTTAATTTACTTCAATACAGATTTTCAGATCCCAAAACAGCTTGATGCTGGCTCATGGACAATTTCAGTTTTAGTGATAGCCAAATGCATACTTCATACATCTTTCAGTGGAAAATAATGAAAAAGCCATCCCTTAAATTTATAAAGGTTTTGATCTTGAGTTCTCTACTGTGCTCTTTTTAAGAAGGAAATTACCTTGAGTTCTCTACTGTGCTCTTTTTAAGAAGGAAATTACTTAATGCATTTTGAGGTTAATTCAGGAATTAGATATAAAATTTCTTATCTTCTTCTCACGTTTGGCATATTGAAATGAACGTTATATTCCCTTTTCCCAGAACTGATCTTTGGAGCTGAAGGGGAAAATTTCAGAGTGGGAGCAAAACAGTCTTGTTTCAATAACCTCATATTTGCTCTAAAATGTATTAGTTATTCTGTTCCTGTGGAGCTCCAGTTTCAGTGCTTTTGGATCGGAGTTGTAAGAGGCTCTAAAGGAGCTCCAAACACAGTACTCCTTGGAAAATTGTTAGTGACAGGATTATGTAGAACATACTTCTCCATTCAGTCTAAACAAAACGGCAATAGCTATGCACAGAAGGCTGCCTGCTTTGCATTTTTCTGTATCTCACAATCAAGAACTTGACTTTACCTGCAGGTGTACAATTAAACACTGATTCTGCCAGCTGAAAGAAGGACACTCCAAGAATTTCCTGATAGCTCATGTGACTTGCATGGACAAGGTACTGAGTGGTATCTTTGAAAAGCAGATCACTTTCACCATACTTCCATGACTGAAAGAGATTGAATTCAGAATCCAGTTTGCTTCCCAGAGATTCCTAAACAGAAAGGAAATAAGTTCCACAGTTGGATCACAATTGGCAAGGCTAGGCTGGTGACCCTCAGTTTTACAGCAAGATCTAGCAGAAAAAATGTTCCACTTTCACCTAGCACTGTCTTTCTTTGTACAAAAAGATGCAGTATTGCAGCAGCAGATGTCTCAGCAAAAGTCTGACCACTGCAGAATGGCAACTGCTGCCAAAATGCCCTTTTAGAGAATCCAAATAAATATTTTCTCAACCTCCTATGCACATTCTTAATTCTTTTATATTGGACCTGAAGGCACTTTATGTATTTAGCATATAAAGCTTTGATCTTGAAAGGGTTTTCAGCAGCCATATATAACAAGTGATAACATTATAACTTTTTCCTTGTAATATATCTTACCTGGGATTTCATTAGAAAGTCATAGATTTTAGTGACAGTAACTGGTCGAGTCATGACTGTGCTGGGGGGAATGGGGCCAAGGTTACAGCCTGCCCATTCTGTGACCGCAGCACGTGTTCCATCCGGACACAAGAGTTCAAAGTCAATGGGGGTATAACCTTTTGCCCAACCAGAGCTGTCCAGATCTGAAAAGATTAAATGAAAGTAAATCCTTTTAAAAAATTAAAGTTGAAGGCAAGGTGACTCTCATGCAAAACATTAAAAAATTGAGAGGAAGAAGTTTAGCTAATATGTTCAAAACAAATGCAGCACGCTATGTTGTCATTTATTAGGAACACATAAGGAGCAGGGTAGTGTTTTCACGGAGGAAACAGGTCAGTGAACTTAAGCTGAACCTATCAACTAAAAATTAGAATAATATCAAGGCATATGAACAGCTTATCATGCCTTATCTTCATCTGTATTCAGATTGCTTTCTGAAAAGAAAGTAATTCAGCCTGCATGTCCCTTGCTTCTTCAGACAAACTGCTCATCGCTGCATGAATTCCTGTGGTTTTCCAGGTTCTTATACCTCCACCCGATTTTACGGAGATTCCTCTCTTAGAAAAGTCTCTCCTGTTTATGAAATTGCCTAAAATAGAATTTCAGTGTGCTTTATCAGGCTGAACAAAATGGGGATTCCCTCTCTCTTCAACTCCATGCAAAGGTAGCATTATTTTGGTTGTTGGAGCAGTAGACATAATGAAGGGATTTAAGCTACTGTAACTAAAACAATTTTCAACAAAATCCAATTGCTAGATGGTTGCTAAGATCAGTATTTCCCAGAGAAAATTAAATATTTCATAGTGTACTAACAATGTTTTAGGAACTGTGAAAGGCAAAACAACTTGCAGGTTTTTTATCTATTAAGGTATTTGGACTGTTCATTCCGTAAGTGCCTGTGAAACAACATGAAGAATTTGCCATGTCATGATGAAGGCATAGAACATCTGCCAGCACAAACAGCCCACAGCATTGCTCTTATCTGCTATCTGAATTCCTGAAACTTTGATTTAAAAAAAAACAGGTACATGCACTATGGCTGCCTATGGAAGAAGGTCTGGTGGGAAAAGTCACTTGCTTTTTAAAGCTTTGAGCTTTCAAAAAATAAGTGCAGTCTCCAAGGATGGTTATGCTCCCAATGATTCTTCCTCTTTCCTCTCTAAAATGGAACAGTATCTGAATTTGAGCTTTATTGGAGCACCTACTTGAAGGAAGGTTCTTGCAATTTTCCAGCCACAAACACACCTTCACGGACCTAGATTAAACCTGCAAAAGCTGATCCTCATGAGTGATGGTCCCTGTGTGGGAAGTAACTGACACTAATGAACATTCTCAAAGGAAAAGAGAGTATCTGCATCTCACTCTGTATGTTCTGGAGTAGATTAGAATGTTCCAGGAAAGCTACATCTCCGAAGCTTCTTCCACTGGGATTGCCAACTAGGCACCTGGTGCAGGGAAAAAAAAACCCAAGATATCAGAGACAGCTGCTATATAATGACTGACATTTGGATAGTCCTGAAGCTAAACCAGGAGCAGCTGGAAGTATCCCTCTCATCTGTACTTACATGGTTGTTATATGGAACAAGTTAGTGGTGTTAGTATAGATCTCAGTGGAGAGCATTCACATATTTCATAGGACAATCCTTTACATCCCTTAAAGCAGCTCCCAAGCCAAAGTGTGGCACAATGTCTATGCAGCCTCAACTGTGCCTAGCCATGAAAGAGAATGTAATTCAACTAAATGCATTATATATATTTTATAAGAGTGCTTTAATCTTTAATATTCTTCTCTGCCTCTGTCTTCAACTATTTTTTTTTAATATCTTCGGTCTATTTAATTACCTCCTGTACCTTACAATGCTCCTTACCACATCACTTCTGCTCTCTGACCTTCTAACTGTCTTTCATCCCTTCTTTTAATGAGTCTGTACCAATGCTCCAAGCCCTGCATGTTTGGAAGCATTGTCTTGCCCTGGAAATGGTTTCATGACTGTTTTAAATCAACAATCAGTTGAATGTTCCCATAGCAACCGCAACCAAAACAAAATACATGCTAGCAGAAGTTTATACAGCCAGTTGCTTAACAAGACCAAAACCCCAAACCTCCAAAGAAAACAATCAGCAAAATAAGCAAATTCTAGCTATTGCTCTGCATTTCTGACTGACAAAAGCTTACCTGAGTGCTCCCATATTGCCATAGTAATGTTCGTTGTGACCTGCAGCACATCTGCTAGATATTCGAGCCCCTTCCACCTCACTGTCTCCAATGCACACCTTGCACAAGTTTCCATCTGCTCCTGGCATGCAGCCCTTCCAAAAGTAGTTCTGATAAGCTGAATAAAGAAAATTGAGGTGAGATTAAGGCAAGGTATTCCAAAGCCTCTTCACACAAAAGACAGGAATAGAATTCCATCCTAATAGCTAGCAAGGAGAGGGCTAAACAGTGTGAAGAATAGTCAGATAGGAGGAAGAGCTGCTTCAACACCCTCTGAGACTGCAATCATCATTTCCTGATCAAATCCTCATGGTGCCATCTCCATTTTACTCCCAAATTTGGGGTTTCACATTTCCATGGTCTAGCCAACAGGTAACGTAGAGCAGCCCTTACCAGAGCCAATGTCACAGATCTCAGTATCATTCTTCAGAGCTCCCACTGTGTATCTGGAAAGAATCAACCACCCTCCAGGACTATACAGGTGACTGTGGCAGGATCTCTTTCCCTTAAGGTTATGGATGTTGATCTGTTTGGTGTTTTTCTTAGCTAGGGCAACAGCATAAACAGGTGGCAATGCTGTAAAACAACAACAATAACCAGTTATACCAAGGCAATTAAGTATTCCAGACAGGTATAACCCCCCTCTTCTCTCCCTCATCCTGTCAGGACATCTTCAGTTACAGTACAGGATCTGCATTCTTTGCTTAGCCACAAAGCTCTTGTCCTAGCTGCCTACTGAACATGCACAGGAAATTATTTCCCAAAACAACATGCAAATACATTCCTACATAAATCCTAGAGGCAGCCTCAGGAAAATCTAAACTTTTCGCCTTCTCAAAGTTGTTCTGTTACCTTTGTGCTTAAGATGAATTAGTTTCCCTGATTTCTCTGTGCTCTCAGCAGCTGGGACACAATCTCCCCCTGGAGAGGAGAAACAACCATTAAGGATCTTGTCACTGCTGTCATTCCTATTACATGGCAGCACCCCATTAAAAACCTTGCAGTCCTCTTGAGCTATGTCAGCATCTCTGTCCCCTTTACATATATATATATGTAAAAGAAATATAACAAATAGCTAGACCAAATGCTAAATCCAGTTAGTGGAAGAGCTAGGAAGAGTATTTGGACATATATATTAATTTCTGCTTCCATCACAAAACATCACAAACTGGGGAAATTTAACTATATTTTTAATGGTAGTTTTTTTATTCCCTCTCTTCTTTCTAAGGTCACATGAGCACTCACCGTAACATTCTACAGCTACAGGCACCAATCCACACCTCCCTGCAATGTAGACATGTGTTGCATCCAGGGTGACTGCATCAGCCTCACTACTCTGCCAATAGCATCAGAGAAAATAACAAAACCAGGATTGGCATGAATTGCGTAATCAAGCAGTTGTACTTCCCTGTTGGCTGGAAATTCCCCTAAATTCCCTCTCATTCCCACCAGTTCCTTTAGTGTACAAGCTGTTTGTCCTCTTGTTCAGCTCAGACAAGGACATACACACCCTGTGCAGTCTTATCATATACTCTGACCACAGGGAGTCCCCTACCTTGATCATTTCAATGCATTTGGTCATGGAAGTTGCTTGGACACAGACTAATGGATCAGATTTGATGCTCAGTGCCCACTCCTCACATTTGCGTAGCTCAGCATCACTGATGCAGCACCAGCGCACAACACTGTTATCCAAAGAGCTCCCTGAATGAGAAGGAAGGAACACAGTGAGACCATATCACCTATGCACCAATCTGTTCTCTGTTAAGGGGACATTTAAGTCTATGCGCTTGTGCCTGGCTGGGAGGAATAACATGGAAAGACAACTTTTTCTTCCCTTTCCTTAGCTACAGCCCTTTGGAAGGCTTCTCACCTTCATGGCCTAGTCCCTTAAGGAGAGCTACATAATCCAGACCAAGGACATAGGCAATCTCTAGCTGGTCCTCGAGAAGTTGCAGGTGCTGAGTGGCATCTCGGAACAGCAGGTTCTTTCCCCCAAAGGGTCCTGAGGTGAAGAGTTCAAATCTGGCTCTTTCCTTTCCTTTTCGCCCAAAGAGGCGCTAGGACAAGAACAAGACTTTTAATTGCAACAAGTCTTCTCATCTTTCCAGTAACAAGCAGCCTTATCCTTCCCTCCCTTCATATCAATGGTTTGTAACACAGTACTCAGGGTTCCATCACACTGGGACAAAGCCCACAGATACTGCAGCAAGTGGATGACCCCAGTCCTACAAGCATTATATGATTCACTTTTCTGAAGAGTTTTTTTCCATCTTAGTTATTCCAATTTATTGGGCTGTGCTCAATGTCTGCTACCTTGGAAAGACAACAGAGGGAGTATTGCTGAGTGAGAAACATCTATGATAAAGATCATTGCAGTAAAGGAGTGCACGATATCTTGTGCTTTATGATGGGGAAGTACCATATGCAAAGCAGCTCTGTTCAGCCTGATGATACTGGAAGAGAAGAAATCACTGAAAAGCATACTGGGAACACTGCTGCACGGCCATTGCTAGGTATGGGGGAACACAGCTAAAATATGTGTTATTAAGTGCACTGAAAAAGGCATATGAAGATCTCTCAATAAAGAGGTTTTGTACAATTCCTATCTACCACAGTCTGTGTGACTGCACAACCCAGCCCACTAGGCTGAATTAGTCAGTGTCTACTGGACTATTTTAAGGCCTGGATGACTTCATAAATTCTTCAAATTTGCATTTACATATGCATTTCAGGTTCAGCTTCAGATTCCTGGATGTCAAGGTAACGGATACTATTTATATATTGAGAAAAAGAGAGGAACAAAGGTGAACACTGCCTGAACCTATGTGTCTCCCTCAGCTACATAAGGGTCGACATAAGTTCCAGGGCAGGATGAACATACATCGTTAGCTATTTTCCAGTTTGGGTGTTACAGCATCTTTCCCTTCTTTACTTATTTATTCCCAGCCTTCTACAGAAGAACACTTCAGAGAAAAGTAAAACCTTCTTCCAGAAGCCAATGCAAGATACTTCCCCCGAACAACCAAATTTTAGTACTTTGTTCACACTAACTATAAATTTCTCCTGTGTCTGGAGATATACAGCTTATAAGATCCACTCACTTGGATCATGCTAAGAAATTTGTTGGTAATCTTCTGGAAGTTGTGGCGGGTGACGATTCCACGGCCAGGTCCCTTGCCCAAGTTACAGGTGCTGTATTCAGTCAGCTCAGCTGTAGTCCCATCGGGACATAAGAGTTCATATTCCTGTTGTTCTGAGTCTGAAACAATAGGATACTCGTGAATCTATGAAGTGAGACATGACCTAGCAGCAGGCACTGCAGTAGAAGGTAAAACGTTTTTCAGAGGAGGTTGCGCAAAGAGCATGCAAGCAGCACAGTGTACCAAGCACACGTGGAAAACTGTCTTTGATACGCTTTTCATGTAACAGAGGGACCTCAGCCCGAGGTGCTCCAAAATACTCTTTAAGCTGTACCCTGTAAATATGTTTGTTTAAAAATACTTACCTGGAAAAGCTAGTGTTAACCACCTTCAAAAGTGTTGCTACAGAGCTTGACTGAGTTTAAAAATACCAAACAGGTATACAGGAACTGCACATTCTAGCAGCTCAATACACTGAATTCTAAAAGGATTATCATAACTCAGGCAATGCAAATGCTGACATCTGATTCAGAGACTTTAGGCTAAAGAAATCACCTGTATAAAAACATCTGTCTACTCCTATTCTAAGAATCTCCTGTGAGCAATTACTGCTCACTTATTCTTTCCTCTTCTTTTCCCTTCTGACTTGTGTGGAGAGCCAAAAAATACCACTGAACTGCTTAGAGAGATTGACTTTTCCCTGGAAACAACACAAATATAGGTATATCCTCCAAACTTCTGTGCAGTAAAGAGCACAGCCAGAGTTTAAAAGGAATCTGAGTTCTTAAGAATTACCTGTGGCACTTGTAATTGTTAGATGATCTAAAAAGGCAACATCTGCCACTCCATTCTTCAAGCATCTGTAGAAAGACAAATGCCATCCCATTAACATCACCTGGCTTTTCTTCCCACACAAGTTCTTTTTCCATGAATATAAGTTAAGTACCAGTGTCACAGAGCTCACCTGAAGGCACCCTCAGAGTCATAGAAGGGTTCGTTACTGCTGGTCTCACAGAAGTGGTTCTTATCTCTGACATAGGACTTTTGTCCTTGGCAGAGAGCACACAGTCGAGGAGCAGCAACACCAACTCCAGGGATGCAACTTGCATTGAAATACTCACTGATTACTTCAGATGTAAGGGGGAAAAAAACCACCAAAAAGAAAGAAAAATAGTCAAATGGGAAAAAATGGAAGAAGGAAAAGGGGCCAAGCATATTGTGGACATAGCTAGGACTATGGTGCTTTAAAACGAATCAGCAAATGCAGCTTCATTGTCTAAACTTCAAATTCAAAACATTTGCTGGAAACAGAGTGATCAAATTTTGCTTGTTTAAAACCATCTTTGTGTTGGTTAGATATTGCAAAGATTTGTTCCCTGTTGCATAAAGAAGACGAAGATTTCCTGTTTCGGTAACAGTTCTGCTGCTTTGAGATTGCTAGAAAAGTTCTGAAGAGAGCTAAGAGCCAGTATCAAAAACACTCCAAGAGGATATCTCATCCACAAAATCCCTTCAATTTCCACATAGCTCAGTTCATTCTACATCTGCTAGCATTTCACTCACTTTTGCTGAGGGCAGAGGCGATTCCCTTCACCCACCTTGGCTCAGAGGCTGTGCTTCATCCCAGGAAAGATCATTTCTTGCAAGGAGAAAGCCAAGTGGAATATTCCAGCCTGATGTCCATCTGGCTCCATTGTGGCAGCTGCGTGCACCTCGTAGCCTTTGGATATCCAGAGTTCCTCGTTTGGCAATCGCCACAGCAAACACACAATTTCCTGTGACTGGACAAAATATGTTTCAGAAATAACTAAATCCCAATTCTGCAGCTTCCATCTGTGCACAGGAGTTCAACTATTTCTGTGAACATGGCAAAGGAAAAAAATCACTTCAGCATATGAAACACAGGTACTCATGCCAGGAACTTTATCATATACTGGCTACATGGCACCTTGTCAAACTGAGCGATGCAAGTGATGTGCAAAGCAGAACATAATAACCTGGTGGAAAAGGTTTACAGATCATCCAACTCCATCATCCAATGCAACTGCTTCTCAAGAAATCTGAACATTTGTATCACGCTGTTTAGGTATTGCAATGGGAAGAACTCCTATGTCTTATCCTCAGAACATACCTACCACCTGAAACATATCCGTTCCGCTATGATTTCATGGTTCTTCAGCCAAAAGAAAATTTACTTCTCATACCATCCCCATACGTCTCTTCCTACATCCATCTGCTATTTTGGCTTCCTTTTCAGATTCATGTCCCACAAGTATTTTCTATTGTATGCTTGATTTTGGCTCAGACTTATTTATTCTTGCCCTGTAAGTCATTCATTGCACAGGCTGTTCAGGTCTGCCACGAATTAAGAGGAATCTTAGCGTAACAAGATTTCCCACCGTATATTCTTGTCTCTTTAGGGTGAGAAGGAGAAAATTAATTCATGAGAAAAGCTAATCTCTTAAGGGACCTCTAGTGAATGTTCAGTTACACTAGCAGAGAGTATGGTATAAGAGTTGACACAGAGGGAATAAAACCCTTCTTACTCCCTACAAGATGTAGAACTCCAGTACACCAGTGCTATGGGCAGGGGTAGATACAGTCAGTTTGTCATAGTGACAGTACCACAGGCAGAAAGGCTACTAGATACAAAGCACCACTACTACTTTATTCATCATCACTAAGTATTTTGGAAACAGTTGTTAGTCACCTCCATACTCTTCTAAAGTCAATGAAAATGTATATACTTTTTTTCAAGAATTCTTAACATTCTTGTGCCTTTCACTGCACAGAAATTTATTAGCCAAACGGAAGTACAGCTTATTCTTTTGCTTCATGAACCTACCTTGGTCATAGACCTCCTTTGCCACCACTGTCAGACCATACAGCTTTACAGCAGAGTAAACATCTCCAGCATCCAAGGAGGCAGCATCTGCTTTATTCGCCTTGAAAACAACAGCAAAACCCTCAAAACAAGTTTACAGGGAAACAAACAGAGCAGCTTCAAGAGTAGTTTCTGCCTGAGAAGTAGTAACCAGTGATTTTTACAAGAATTTGCTTTGGTTTTAATTGAATCCCTGCTACAAAGCATGGTGAAAGGTTAGCAGTGAAGGCTGAGTTACCTTCAAAAAATACCAGTTCTTTTCCAGTAACATCGTTTTCCCCCTCTTCTTTGGGCTTTCTATTCCAAAAAACACAATTCTGATGCCAACTTAAAAAAAAAGGCAACCCCTGTTTCCTCCTACTGCTCCCACAAGACCCCAAATCCTTTTCCGAGTTCTGCTGGCTATAATATTGCCACGAAGTGGAACTGAAGTCTATTAATAAGCATTGCAGGACTGAATGAAAACATGAAATAAATTATTCCCTGAACCAACAAGAATGGTTTTCTTAGGTTTGTTTTCCAGGTCAGATTTGGACTCCATGGAAGGAAGCTGGGACTGAATGAAAATGAAAACTGAAATTCTCTATCCCAATCAAGTTTTAGGCATGTGAATGAAATTATTCTATAGGAAATGCTTATCTTCCTTTGTCATTAATGATTTTTTTCAAAGCATATTTAGCATTATGAAAATTTCATTTCAGAAACGGTCAAATACAAGAGCTTATACTTACAAAAAGTCTGATGTCTAATTTTATTTAAATTAAAGATTTTTATATGAGAAAAGGCTTTGCTCTTTACATCAGAAAAGACTGACTAGGGGCTAAAAGTAGCAGGGAAGAAAGGGAAGAGAAAATATTCGTTATTGTCAGAGTAGGACCAAAACCCACAGATCAGAAGCAAGGGGAATGCTCTGAGCAAGTTTGAATTTAGTAGTTTGGTTTTGTCCACGTATTTCCAAGAAGCTTTTTATTTATTTCCTATAGACTGCAAGAACATCAGCTGGAGTAAAATAGTACAGCTAGTAGAATGCTCATGGGGTTTAATTCTTGCTTTCCAAGCTACCATGTACTTTGTCATATATGCAATATCATAATTTCAGCATCATTTTATTCTCCCATGGATTCTGTTTACCAGTTACTTCTTCAAAAGAGGATTTGGACTCAGAATCAGTTCAAAAAATCTCTGTGAACTCACCCTGATTTTATCAATGCAGTCATATGTATTGTGGGCTCTGATGCAAGAAATCCTAGCAAACGAATTGACAGCAAGGGGCAGCACAGCCATAAGTGCTTTGGACAGTTCAGCACACTTTCTCTGTTCTAGGTCAGAAAGGGTGCACCATCGGAATTTCTTCCCTGTAGAATCAAAAAAGAAGTCAAGATTTGTAGAATTTAGGGAAAAAACCCCAACCCTCAGTTTCAGATCTTTTGGAAGAAGGAGGTTATTTTATTTTATTTAACTTCACAAGTAAGTTGATTTTGCCCACTCACACTCACATATCCACATATTTGCAGGCACCCAAGAGATGTCCCCAAGCAGTCTGACCAGGGTGACTTTTGCCTAACATGGAGGACAATGAATGTTTGCTGTTGGAGCTTTAGCATGTCTCTTTGCTTCCTCTTTACTGACAGCAACCAATGAGTTTTTAGGTAGGTTTTCAAGAATCAACAATCATTATGCCATGAACTTTTGCCTCAGAATCTTCCTTGCTTTATACTTCATGCATTTTAGGCAAGGTTGCCATCCAGAATGAGGAAACAAAGGCAAGGACATCTTTATGGTTATGATCTGTTTTCCTGTTGGGATAGCAAGAAGAGGAATGACACTTACAATGCAGGGTAACCTTGTTGCCCTCTTCCTGTTATCAGACTGAAGTTCTTCTCCTAACAAGTCAACTGTGATGTGACCTTATCAGAGCCCAGACCTTCTAATCTTGATGTAAACAATGCATTCCCCACATCTTATCAGTTTTATTGCTGTCAGTTTTGTCATTGGTTATCAATACAGGCCATTCTTTTAACCTTCGCCCTGCTTGTTTCCTCTGGTGCTTTCACACACACATAGTCCCACACATAATTTATCCGTAGCAATCTTAATATTTCTGTTACGAAGTCCAAGAGATTCAGATCTAAGCCTTCAAAATAACAAGAAATATGGAGGAAGGATGTTGACAGGGGGTCAAGTTGCTTTAGCTTTGTTGAATTTAGTTTTTAGAGAGTAGATTGTTGTAGTTTAAGCAGACAACTGGTGTTCCAAGTCCCAGGTGTCTCACAGCACTGAGCTACATACTTCGGTAGAACAGCATTTCCCACTGAGTGCTATGCTTTGGTAGAACAGTATTTCCTTCCCCAGACAAAGACTACCCGATTTTAAGTAATAAGACCCACATCAGAGCTCCGGGGTCAGAAAACCTTAGATCAGAGGAGAAATATGAATTTTTGAAGTTGGAAGAACTTCACAATTGAATGCTACTTTATAACAGACTAAACCAAACCCCTTAATCCAGTAGGTGAGGATCTGGAACTATTTGAAATTACGATGGAAATTCTGTGACTTGAACCTTCCTCTGTTTTAAAACAATGTACTATCTAAATGTTTCTTCAGCAATGACAAGTAATATGCTGGATTTCCCTCAAGATAGAGAAGTGTTTCTTCCATGACAGCACCCACTATGAAAGTCAGAAACTAGGGACTATTGGGTTATTGACAATGAAGAATCATGTATTATATTGAACAGAGTATTGAATAAACATTAACAACAAAATCCTCAAAACCTTACTTTTTCCGAACAGGAAGTTAGTAAGAATTATCTTCATTGCTGAATGCCAAACAAAGAGGTTAAGTAACTTGCACAGGAACACTGTGCAGAACTGCAGCGCAACTGAACTATTCAGATGTCAGATCTTTCCAGCTGAAAACTAAGTAACCAATTAAAAACCAAAACAAAACAGTGCCAGCAGATAGGAAGATGCAATTAGAAGTGGAGGAGAAGGTGAAACCTCCTTTTCCAGGGGGAGTCAAGGGTTTGGTTGGTTTAAATTGACTATAAAGCTGCATCTTAAGGGAGTCCAGACATACCAACAAGATTTCCTCTTTTGTTTTAGTCTCCAATTATTCCATCCTGGATGTACTATGACTTATTTTGTATTCTTTCTACTCTGAAATATATCATCATATGCATCTTAAGAAGACACTATGTATTTAAGGAGAAATATAATTATTATATATAAAAATAGCATGCAGTTATATAACTTGACAGAATCTTATACCATGCAATGAAAACCAGGACTGAATGCATAGAAAACACTACAACATCTCTAACACTGTCATTTCCAGATGTTTAAGCACTTGGCTTGCTCACGATCTATTAATATCAAGCAAAAATATTGCCTGGAATAAATAATATTTACAATTAAAACATTAAAGTTTTTATTTCTTTGAATATAGCATCAGACATTAGTACTGTATTTGTTTTTATGTTAATTCAACACAATTCCAAAAAGAACCCATTGTGGTTTCAAAGGAGAGCAGCTTGAAATAACACTGAATCATTTTGACAGTGTTCATGAGTATGAAGATCTCAACTATTCAAAGGAAACAGACTGTCACTGAATTACTAAGAAACTAGTGTATCGAGCTGCTTCAAAACTAACAGGGTCACCATCTGCCAGTGATAAAAAAAGGAAAAATACAGGCAAATGGAAATCACAGACACAGTTCTAGCTGCAACTTCTTTGCAGAGAAGAAAAAACCAAAGCATGCGTTACAGTTTGTATCCTGGTAACCCACCCAGAGATCACCTTTCTCTTTCCCTTTCTGCATCAGCCTTACCTGAAGACAGCAAAGTGAAGATAATTAGGACAATTAAAATCACTGTCTTCATGATTACAGCAGTTCAGCAAGGATCTTCTCTCTACTCTGACGCTGCTCTGCCTTCTCATACCAGAAATTCCACAGTGATGACCAAAGCTTCTGGAAGATAACAAGGGGGATTTAGGCATCAACAAGGATAAACCAAGACTTAAGAAAAATAACAAACTGTCAGAGGTGGTATATCCTTGTATGCAAAGGAGAAAGGGGCAGCGTCCTATTCCTATCCACAGATGGACAATATCCATGCATGTTTTGCTTTGTTGTGAAAAAGACATAGGCAGAAACATAAGCCTCTGCTTTTCAAATAAATCAGGCTTCTTGTGTTTCAAAAGGCACCAAAATGCCTTTGGGAGATAAGTAAGACATCTATCTCACAAAAAAGATACCTAAATTTAAGTGAATTGCCTGCCCAAACTACTGAATGTATCTCTCTACAGAATATTGAGGGGGTCCCCCTTACCTTATTTTTTTCACCTAATAACAGTTTGTCTACTGAGTAATTTTAAACAAAAAGTAATCCAATGACTCCCTAAGGATTCAGAACAGAACTGTGACACTGTTGACTTTCTTGACCCTTTTCATTCCATTCTAGCACAGCAGTCTCATCCAAACTGGCTTATTTACCTAACACTTAGCATGGACTATTACCTCTAAATTACTCAACAGCAACCATTATTAACATAATTAATTCTATAATAGGGGAAAAAAATTACAGACGTATATAAGCTCAGAAGTGTGCACACTGAAATGATCTGATGATGCATAAAATATTGCTAATATGGTTCCATCTTTCCTGTTCAGGAAAGAATTGGCTATTTCAAGAGTCCTGGAGAAAGTAAGCCTTTTCCTTGTTTTGTTTTGCTTTTTCATCTTATGGATTTTCTTAGTAGTTTCTCTGGTTCATGTATTTTTGCCAATACTTTTCCTAGACATCTTTTGTTGTCTTATGTACTCTTCCCTAGTGATTAAGTCCTTATTCCCCAATTGCTTCTTTCGCATTCACATACACGGATTCTATTCCTTACCTCTGTGCTTTGTAAATTCCCTCACTAGATCTGCAACATTTGTTGAGGTATTATGTTTCCCACAAATTCAATCACAGAAGGAGTTGCATTTCTCACTCCTTCCTGCGTTCCCTGAACGAATGTTCTCAAGCCCTAAGGTCTCCAATCTCTCATTTGCTAAGAGAACTGTGGTATTAATCCACCTTTTGACTCGGCTCACCTGCACAGGCCTAGCACGGCTGAGTACCCTTTGGAAAGTACGTTTTAATCCTCAGTGACTGCAGTCCATATAATCATTTGATACAGTGTATTATCAGATGTTAAACCCCCCCACACACATAAGAACAAACCACATGATAAAAGTAATTTTAAAACAGTTAAAGCTCCACATATTGACTTTTAATTCCAGGGAAAAAGATTAGATCAGGACAGATCATTAATCAGTTCAGTCAATGTCAATTAATATACACTATAAACAAGTGTGTTTCATTTAACTACACCTTAACCTTTGAATCACTCCTGAATCACTTCTGGGAAAACTTGTCTGTCTGGCCCACAGCAGGGTGCAGTCAGACATCAAAGCTAATGGCTCTTGCAGTGCTTGTAGCAAAGCACCTAACAGGATCAAATCCCACCTTCTTTGAGATTTCCCTTCCTGCTAATCCTGCCATTGTGTACAGGATATATGTACAGCTCAACAACTCAGGCAGCTAATAATAATACTATTACACCAGGATGTATTTGGATCTCTGCTTAAATTTTGCATGCTTATAAAAGACTTTCCTGTATATGTCTAAGATACTTATACAGGTACTATGCTGCTGTCTGTGTGAAAAAAGCAGAATGACATGAAGGTGTTGTAGCCTTCATTTAGGCCTGGTCAGGAAAACAAACAAACAAAGTGATAAGGTCCTAGGAGAGGACCATGTCCTGAAACACTAAGTATGTGGAAACACAGCAGCAGGACTCTGGAATTCTGTTTCTACTGATTCACTCTATGAAACTACCCCACCACCACCATCAGAAAAAGGTAATTAGCTACTTCCCAGTAATGTAGCATCTATGCATCTGTCTAGGGATGCAGCTAAGAGGGTGGAAACCAAATAATCTCTATAAAATCCCCTCTGTGCTGCTAGGAGCCAGGCAAGGGACACCAAAGTAAGAACAGATGTTACTGCACAACCTGCCTGACATTTCACTTGCAGGAACAGCATTGTGTCTGTCCCATGTCATGTACTTCCCAGTAAAATCCCTGCCCTGACATCCCTGGTGCTCCCATATTTGTGGTCAAAGACTTACCTGACCCTCAACAGCAACACTGAAACAGCTGAACCTCAACTGCTCAGTCCTCAGCTCCCCATGAAGCAGTCCCTTCCACAAACCACACCTCCTTTTGGGCAACAGATTTGTCCTGATACTGCACCCCCTTTGTGGGCACACTTGTCCTCATACCACAAACCCTCAGGGACCACCCTGTCCTCACACTACATCCCCGGGTAAACAACCCTGTCCCCACATCATGTCCCTCAGACACAGCCCTGTCCCCACACCATATTGCCTCAGGTAAACAGCCCTGTCCCCACATCATGTCCCCTCAGAGAAACAACCCTGTCCCTACACCACATCACCTCAGGGAAACAGCCCTGTCCCCACATCATGTCCCCTCAGAGATGGCCCTGTTCTCACACCACATCACCTCGGGGATGCCCCCCAAGAGAACAGCACTCACCACATACCCCATCCCCCTTTGGGGAACAGCCTCATACCTATCCCCATTCTGTACCTCCCCTTGTAGCCTAAAATATCTTATTTTTGCTTTACTAACCTTCTGTTGGAAGATAGGTCAATATAACCTTTTGGAATATGCAGCTGTGGCCTTCTGTGTGGATAAAAGGAGGTTTGAAGATAAGAAAGTAGTAAGAGCATCAAGGCGTGTTCTTAGAGATAACAGGAACAAGGACAAGACTACAAATTAGAACAAGCCAGCTCAAAACCAACATAGCTGCACAGCTCCCTAGAAGACCCCTGTGAGTATGCGTGGGCCCTGAGGGATGAAAACTATGGATCGCTGCAAGAGACGCCTAAAAGACCACCGGCTTATTTCATGGCGAATGCATAGTATATTAACATATATTAGCATATGTATGATGTCTCCGGGAAATGTAATGACTATCTAAATAGAAATCTAATGAATATATATAACTTGAAAGCTACATAACCCACACGATTTCGGGCAATGGACACACTCATGTCCATGAAAGTATTCGCATATGTGCCCAGCGCTGCAATACGAAAGCCTACTTTCTAAAACTCCAAAACGACTCTTACAGACTTTCGCTACCGGCTTTTACAGTACCACTGGAGGAATGATCCCGTCCCTACCCACCGTACTCCCCTCAGGTAACGGCCCCTCCGCACAGCACCCCCGCTCCCTCACAGCACCTCACAGCACCTCACACCGCCTCCCGCCCGGCCCCGTTCCCGCCCCCGCCTCGGCCCCGCCCTCACGCGCGGGACGCCGCAGAGGACGCGGCGGCGACGCGGGAAGATGGCGGCGGCCGTAACGCGGGGCCCTGTGGCCGCGCTGTGGCGGAGCAGGTAGGGGCACGGCAGCCGGGACGGCACTGCGCTGCCCGGCGGCGAGGGGGCTAGGGCTGGGGTTCTGCGGCCCCGGCAGAGCTGCGGGCGAGCGGCAGCCGCTGCCTGACAGCCGGCAGCCCGGGGGCGGGGGGCGTGAGGAGGAGCTGGGCGGAGGCCCGGCCTCCCCCGGGCCGGGGGCTGCAGCCGCCCCTTCTCTCCGGCTGCCTCGGTCGCGGGAGCTGCCCTGCTGAGGTGAAAACGCGGTTGTTCGTGGTGCCTCGGCCCTGGTCTCTGGGCATGTGCGAGGAGGCTTGGCCTCGTTCTCCAAGCTGAAAAGAAAGATGAAGGTTTTACATTTTTAAAGAAAGAGAAGCGTGTGGCCTCGTATAATTTTAACTTATTGCGCAGTGTGAGGTTGCCAGTGTGTAAGTGTTTAGTAGGAGCTGGTAGAGGGGGGCAGCTGCTGCCTCCGGTTATATAATCCCGGTGAGGAGCAGCTGTGAGGAGAAGTGCCTTGGCAGAGCCTGGCAGGAGGCACTCGCCTAAAGCTTGTGTTTTTCATAGCAAGGGAACAGTGTTAAGAATCCTGTTTCTGGGAGATAATGCTGTGTTCTGAGGGAGAACACGTGGTCCCCTGACTTCTCTCTTAAAACCTGTTGAAAGCACCTCGTGTGCAGAGTGTGCGTTACCGCCGGCTTCGGTGCCCGTCAACAAAGTGTTGTCCCTCCTTTGCTGTCCCTGATCCCGCAACAGCTGAAGTAAGTAAGTTAACACGGGATCCCGTCAGCTCCTGCTCCAGCAACATCCAGCTGGGTGGTAGAGGCTGGAGGACAGCACCCTCCTACATGCTTGTACCCATCAAGGCCGGATTGTCGGGAGCAGGGAAGATGAGGCTGATGGTAAACTATTTAGTCTTGTTGTCTTTACCAGGTTTCAGAGTAAGGACTAGGCTGGTTTTCCCATGTTGGACACCAAAACCAATTTTGGTAAGAGCTTAGGGTCTACAATTAATTGTTGCATACTTCCTCTGTAATGATGCATCTGCTGAAGTACCAAGTCCCAGTATGCCCTGCCCTACCTTAGCAACATGGACAGCTCCTGGATGCTCCTGTGAAGCCAAACCAGCTACTTCTGTTCTGCCTTTGCGTTATTTTTTTTTAGATTATTATGATTCAAGACATAATACTGGTGCTTTAGGCTGTAGCTAAGTTTTTGGCAGTTTTCGCCAACTTTTTAGTGTTCTAAAACTTTTCTGGTAAATTTAACTATAGTGCTAACTGGGTTAGTTCTTAGATTTTTGAATCCCTTAGAAGTAACCCGCAGGCTCTCAGCTTACTAATGGGCAAGTACTGCTTTAATTCCAGGTGTTTTAATATGTTGTAAAGCAGGCCTTGTAATACCACAAATTAGTGCAGGTCTGGTGTATGACCCAAGTGGATCAGCTGACCTCATTGTTCATGACAAAATTATATCATGTTGCTATGCAAAACATACAGGTTCTGCAGCAGAGTGGGAAGGTTTTTCTGACTTGCTAAGGAAATAATATCCTGGGAAGTGATGCAGCAGTGTGGTATGTTTAGCACCTGGTTACAGGAATTTGTGTTTTGGGGAGGGACCTTCTTGTCACATTTGGGTTAATACAGTAGTTTTGATAGAGACCGTAAATCTGAAGGGCAGAATGAAATATTACTGACACCATATTATGGGGGTAAGTGAAAACTGTAGCCATTTGTCCTTGGCTAACATTAAAACATTGTTAGCAAGTTACTAGTATCATAATGTGATTTCTAGACAAGAAATCTGTTTGTAGACTCTTCTTCTAAATAGAGATGCTGTCTGTATGTAACTCAGTAGGCACCTGAAAGTAATTCTTAAACTCTTAATAATCACTTCCTTGCATTGAATCACCCTGAATGATGCAATAGCTTGTAAGCTAATGAGGTACTTCTGTACTCAGCGTGTATCTGATCAAGAGCAGATGAAAGGTCAGAGGGCCAAATGAAGACATCAAGCTGTGGTATTTGCACCCCGGCAATGAGTGGGTTGCACAAAGACCTGCCAGACCTGGTTTTTCCCAAGGGACTGAGACTGTCGGGTGTGAGAATGCTGCTCCTCTCCTGTCCTGGCTTGGGCCTGTGATTCTATCTAACAGCTGTGTGTGTTGCTCTGTAATCTTTAGTACTTGTCTAATCCTGCTTGTTTATAGACTTTAGACAGGAATAGTTCTTGTACAATTGGATGGATTCTTTTCAGATTTATTAGAAACATGAAATTAAATATTATATATTAAACATGAAAAATCCTGATTGAGCCTTTCCCCTGTGTTGGCCAGTTACAAGTCTACTTTAAGTGTTTTTAGTGGCAGAACCACTTACTTGCATTACTGTTCACCAACGTACAGAGTGATAAGACAAATTCTGAAGGAGATACTCTGTGCCTGGCAGCCTTTTTACTTTTCCAGCTATGCTGTTTGGTCTAATGAATGGCATTACTTCTTCACAGAATCCGTAACTTTTCTGTGTACTCCTCCTCCTCACCAGCATGGTGAGGAAGGAGATACATGAACCCAGTTTGTAAATGTCTCTTAAGATAGTTGCTGTTGTAGGAGGTTCTTAAATAACAGACCTGTGTAGCTGCCTGGATGGAATAATCCCAGGCGCTAAACCATCATTACAAAATTTACCACTATATTTGCAGGCAGAGTTTGTTTTGATCAACACGGTTGAATTCAACTTTGCCCATTATAAATACTACCTTTGGATGGAAGTAAATATGTGTTAGCCACGTTGTCACAGAAGATAACGATGCTTGTGCTATGTAGTTTCCTTGTAAGTAGAGCAATCTTGTTTTAATCTTGTTTCCCCAGCAATATACAAGTAAGGTACTTAACTTAAAGGAGTTGTTTATATGTTGTTGCATAAATTGGTCTGTGTTAAACTGGAAGTAGATTTAGAGAGTACTAACTCTCATCAGTTCTAGAATCCCTATAAAAAAAAAAAAGTGACAAATAGATTACTAAACACATAGGCCAAGGCAGTGCACAAAGCAAGAGTAAATTAGATTATTTTAGCTTGTTTTTTAAAAAAAGGCTCAGGTTGTATTCACAGTCACAAACATTTTAGAACTCCAAACAGGCAAAGATATGGTACATAATGACAACATAATTAGTTGCCTGAGAAGGGCTATTGCCAAGATCAGCACACAATACTCAGAAGAGTATCATTGTTATAATAGAATTAAGCTCAAGAGGAACATATGTCAACATTTGTTAAGAAAAAGATGAAATAGATGCAACATTCAATATCTACAGGAGTAGTTGGATTGTCAGGTTTTTTGTTATTTAGGGAAGAAATAGGCCAGAAGAGAATAGGCTCAGTGGAAATTTTATGATACTTTAAGGAGAGTTTTCCCTGTATGTTATTCAGCTTCTGAACGTAAGATTATCACTACATTGAACTGCTTACATTTGCATTATTAAATATCTGTACTTAAGCAACTGCTTCTTGTTCATTGTATTTTCAGTTTGCTGACTAATTGTAACTTCCTTATACGTGAGAACTTGCGTGTTAGAACTGGACTCCTGTGGAAGCGGCCACCTTCCAGAACATTTTTCAGTGGTAAGTGAAGGCTTGTGTATACCTAGTGTTTTTCAGTTCAGTATTACTCAGTTAGACAAATTATGGTCACATATTGGTGAATTTGAAGTTCTTGAGATTAAAGCAGAAGTGGGAGTCCAGGATCAGAGACCTATTCAATTCATGGCATTTCCATAGACGCAAGCATGCAAATTGTGCTTTACTCATTTAGTGTTATGTTTTCCATATAGTAAAAGAAGTGTATTTACCTATTTCATAAGGTAATATTTCGTATTTCCTTATGAGGTGTTACTCGTTGTTTCATTCATTACCTATTTCATAAGGTAATATTTCATTCATTACCTATTTCATATTTCCTTATGAGGTGTTACACATTGTTTCTCAGCTATTTTGGAAAACTTGGATAGCAAATGTTGTAGCAATAAAAATTTAAAAAAGCCAGAAATCACTTCCTTTAACAAAAGGAGCATTTTGGACAAATAGCTTCCCTAGCCATGGTTGAAAGCTGCTTCTCTGTCCTTTTAGAATTGCCATCTGTTCCACAACAGGTATGAGGAACCCTGCAGAGATGCAAATCTGGACAGATGTTTAGATGCTATAGTATCCAGAGTGGTATTGGCTAAAACTGGAAAGGCAGAGCTGATCCCATCTGGAGGAATGTCAGCCCCCCAAATCAGGAATACCTCCACAGGGGCCATACAACTATTTATCATCTGGGGTATTTTCTCTCTCTCATCCTTTTTGTTCACTCTAACACTGCATTATACCTGTCTGTTTATTAGATAACCGGCTTGCTCTGTCATTGTGATATCTGCTGCCCTAATGGTCTCTTTTAATGTACCCACTTTGAGAGTATTTGTCTTTTTTTAACCTCCTTTGATACTTTGGCAATCATCCTTTTTCACTGGGATTATCACTTCTGAAGAAACCTGTGTAACAGAGCCAGCAAAAGAAGAGCTGGGATAATGAAGTGAATGGCTGCTACATTTCTAATTTTTTTTTTCTACAGGAAATTTATATTGGGACCTGTTTCCTTGGCAATATACCTTTTTTGACAAGTTTGCTATTTAATTAATGTGTTCAAACATTAATAGCAGCTCTGTGCCCCTCATACATGCCTTGTTGTATGTAAATACAATACAAATGCACCTTTCTCATATCGCGTTCATCTCAGCACACTAATGAATTAGATTTTTCCCCTGCGAGCATTTTTGTACAACTTAACAACATCCTGTAAACTAGAAGCTCGTCGTGTAACAACAGTGTCACTTCTTGGCTTCACCAGGTCAGCTGTATGTGAAATGTTTCCTGGTACTCCCTACTCTCAACAACTGCAGAAAGTAGGATATTTTGTAAAGCAAATTTAGTCAGATAGATTGTGATACTAATAACAGGTGCTAGAGGAAGGAGGACTCTGAGGAAGAGCATATATAATGGAATTTCTTTACATGTAGCTTTTAAACTTTCCAAAACATCTGAATTTTTCCTAGTGAAGATGATCTCTGCATAGTAAATTAAAACCCATTAACCATAGGTTTATTTTCCTTCATTAACTTCAGCATGGTACTTAGTTTTCTGAAGAGTCTACAGCTGAAAAACTACTTTTTAAAAGACCGATACAACTTAGCAGAGAGATGCATGTTAGGAATGTGTTTTTATATTAAAAAAAGCCCACTTTAATGAACTTGCTGAGCCACTAGTTCAAGTGCTTCCCACACCTACGTTGTATCCTTTTTCCTCAGTTTGAAATTTGACTTTTTTAAATCAGCTTAATGTCCTGCTACATTTCTTAATCCGTCTGTTGCTCAACAGTGTAGAGGAAAGCACAGCCATGTAGCAGGTCAGGCATGCTTGTATCTTTCTTTTGCTGGACAGTGTCATGAAGGTGGCATGAAAGAATCTGTGTGGATGTTGATTGAGACATCTTTGTAATGGCATAGTTATGAATAATGAACCTGACAACTAAAATTATATCCATTATCGACATGAAAGCCAGTAAACCAGTGTTAGATGTGAAGTGGCTGACTGAGAAGGGCAACATCAAGCTTAATATAGAGTGGATAATAAGAAAGTAATAGCATAAACCAGGTGAGAATTTGTTGAAAATATTCAAATGTATTACCATTTGTAGTGCAACTCATCAGCTATTCACCTTGAAAAGTCTGAATCATATATTAGTATAACAACTGCATATAGTCTTCAATTTTTGTTTCCTTGCTAGCTGACGTATTAATTCCATTTGCTATTGAATCCATTTCTTTGGGTTAACTTTCCTGTCCAAGTCCTTTGGCTGGTATGTCATATTTGGATATTTCATTATTGAAAAATACGCTTACACAGATTAATAGAAAAAAGAGTTCAGTTGTCTAGAAATCAAAGTTAGTCATTACAGAAAAAACCTGGGAAGATGAGTTGCATAATGCAAAATTGTTGATCACATGGAAGAAAAGGTTGTTTGAAGTTAGCTTTGAGCAAATCAACTTTTTAGCCAGCTGTTTTCTAATCCGTTGATATTTTAGATTCTGATTTGGATTTAAATCTAGATGACTTGCAAATTATGCCATTAGGAAGAAAAGATAAATCTTCTTTAGTTTTATCTCAACCCCTTGTAACAGCCTCCCTCTAAGTTTGTATCTTTTTCTAGAAGAAATTCTTAATTTGGTCAGAGTAACAAAGCAACATTTATATCATTACATCTGATTGCATAGATTAGAGCATGCCTTCAGTTATGTAGTTGGCTTACTCATCCTGAATTTTTTAATGTTTGAGGGAATTAATCTTTTTCCTCTGTTCCAGAGAAGGAAAACGTTGCTTTCTTTTTTTTCTTGTTTGCTGAATGTACTCTATGTTTAAGAGAAATCCAAACCAGGTTAGCCTTATCTGTAAGGAGCTCAGATTTGGTGTTGGAAGCATCTGAAAATATATGTTCGAAGTCCTACACCTTTTTCCTCGTGTCCTGGGCTTGTTTGTAGTGGCTCATGTGCCAAGACATGAACTTTCCTCACATTCTCATGCTGCTTGCCAGAGAGCTGCAGTAGTGTTAGTATCACTTGAGAAGATGATGTTCTGCTGAAATCTAAACAGCGCCAACTGCCTGAACATGGTTTTGTTGCCGGAATCAGGAACTAATCCTTTTGTCTTGGAATTTGTAGATTTGTGTGAATTTCATTCATGTCTGAAAGGTGTGGGATTTCATTTTATGAGGACAAAAGCAGCTTAACAATGGTGTGTTAGATGCCTTTGCCAACGATCATGTTTTAGGATGCCAATTATAGAAGTGCTGTTTCATTAATGCTGGAGATGGAGAAAAGTCAGCTCTTCAAATCATTTATCAACAAATTAAATTGTGTTTGCTGCAGCTAGTGGAATATCAGCTATTTTGTCTCTAGCACATCAGTGTAATCAATAGAGGCTCTTCAAGAGGAAACATCCTCTTCCTGGACGCAAACGAGAAAGAGGTGTTCAGGCTGAGGGGTTTTGGTTTGGGAATTTGCTAAGCTCTGGTGAAATAGCTGAGCAGCTTTGCTAACTTAGAGCCAAAGGTGTGGTGGAGAGGGAGTTAAAGGGTTTAGGGCTAAAGAGTTGTCATTGGTCTGTGTACGGACATTTCTGTTGAACTAGTGATGTAAAGTTGAAAGGTTGTAGTATCTTTGTAAATGCAAAACAGATATAAGTCTGTCTTTAAAAACACTGAACTGCTCTAAATGACCCCTGTCCTTTATTGAGCGTTGTTCTTTAGGGCAGAATATTTTCTAGAATCTTAACTGTACCGGTTGTTGCTGCCTTGTTTGTTCGGTTTGGGGGGGTGGGGGTGGTGTCCCTGCAGAAAATAAGATATATATTTTTTTCAGTCAGAATAAAGCTGTTTTCATATTACTATATATTTCAGGACATATAATTCAAACAACGTTTTAAATCACGTACGTAGGAAATAAATGAGCAAAAATCCTGTTTTGGTAAAACAAAATATGAGCAAGAATTACTTTTATTGGGCATCTTTTTACAGCATCATGGATGAAGAACAGCTGAATGCTTCTAATCAGCTCTAGAACTAAAGCTTCCCAGATTTATAAGCTATTACGCTTTGTCTCTATGCTTGCCTAGAAATAGATTTGGTGTTTACTGAATTCTTTTAGTTGTTAATGCATGCTTTCACAGTCAAACCTTAAGCTGGACATTCATGGAACAAGATAAAGTCCATCCGTTTTGATTCTGGCTCTTTTGCATTACTGATTGTTGTGGAAATTACACCAATCAGTGTCCAAGAACTAGTTCCTTTGGGCATTTTCTCTGTCTGGCAGTGACTTACACTCATTGCCAAGAACCTTCAGACTGTAATACGGATGGAAGAAGCACAGTCTAATACTGACTTAGCCCATTAAGCCTGAACATACTTGTTTTCTCTGAAGATTTTGCAAGGGAAATGCTTCCCGCTGCTGTGATTGCCCTGTGCGACTGTCCTGTTGCTTAGTGACAATGCAGTGTATGTGTATCTCACAGACAACATGTAAGGTTTGTTACGCAGGAGGAGCTTGGTAATCCTCAGTGAGAAACAGCCGTAATATTAGATTTCTTTTTTTTTACGTGATGACCTGTATTACAGCGGAAATGTGCTTATTGTCCCATTTACCAAACATACACTAAAGCAGATTGTCGTTTCCTTCCCTTTTCCAGTTAGCTGTACAATTTGGGGATTCCCCAACTATAATGAGAGCTTTAATGACAGAAGCATGAAGCTTCACAGTTCTACAGATTGTTCCCCAGCAACTGGTTATTCTGTACAGTAACAACATGAAAGATCTCTTAGTTGGAAAGTACAATAGTGCTTTCAGGCAGCTCATTTCATGTATTTTTGGGGGTAAGAATGTTGGAAGGATGTAGGGTGGGAGGGACGGGGATGAGATTAACAACACAGGTGAACGAGTGTTCGTCAGCTGAGTTCCAGTGACTTGGTGAACTGCAATAACTGGAGTGCTTAGCAGATTCTGTACATACCTTCTTTGTTGTAGATTTCTGATCACATTTTCACCACCTAAGCTGACATCCCTCACTGCTTCTTTACTTCATGTAGTTGTTCTTTTTCCTGAAGTCTGGCGTTGTTTTCTTTTTCTGTTACAGACAGGAAGAAGCTTCATACTGCTCCAGTAGGGCAAGTCTTCCGCCTGCGCCCCTTCCATGTTCTGGTAGCTACAGGTGGGGGATATGCAGGATACAGAAAATATGAGGATTACAAGTTGGAACAGCTGGAGAAGAGGGGCATAGAGGTGCCTGTGAAGCTTGCAAGTGAGTGGGAGGTAAGAAACGTGGGGCAACTTTGCTTCTTCCACCTTTGATGAAAAGTCTCTCTGCTTTCATTCCAACAAGGGAATGTTTAATTTGTCCTCTTCTGGCAATGCATTTTTGACAAATCATGGAACTGAAGTTTCTTAGTAATTTAAGTAATTATAATTTTGACCAAAGTCAATGTAATGGCACATTAGGAACTGTTGGTGTCTCCTCCATCTTTTAGTTTAGCTGACAGTTTATTATTTTAAATATTTGCAAATCAAAGTTAGAAGGGATAGTTAATCAAGTGGTTGTATTATATATTTTGAATAAAAAGATGTTTGGAAGTCATTGAGTCATTCAGGTGGAAGTAATGTAGTCCACCCTCCTGCTTTAAAGCAGAGCCAACGCTGAATTTAGATTGGGTTACTCAGGGCTTTGTCCACTTGGGTCTTAAAAAATCCCAAGGACAGAGATTCCACAGTGTCTCTGGGAAGCCTGTTCCAATGCTTAATTGTCCTTAGAGTAAAAAATATTTTCCTTACATCCAGTTGGAACCTTCCCTGTTTCAATTTATGGCTTTTGTCTCTCCATCTCCCTCAATAAAGAGCCTGGTTTCATCTTCTCTGTAACCTCTTCTTGGATGTTGGAAGGCTGTTGTTAGGTCCCTCCAAGGCCTTCTCCTTAGCCCATCCTCATAGGCCGTGTGCTGCAACCCTTTGACCAGGCTGCTGGCCCTTCACTGGACATGCTCAAGTCTATCAAGATCTTTCCTGATTCTAAGAAAACTGGACACAGTATTCCAGATGTGGTCTGACATGCACAAAGTAACAGGGAATGACCTTCCCTTGGCTTCTGCTCCTCCATGCTGTTGGCCTTCATCACTGCCAAGGCATGATGCAGACTCCTCTTCAACCTGCTGTCCACTTGCAGTCCTGAGAGAGCATACAGCATGCATCTGCAGTAACTGATGGAGCTGTGGCTCTCTGTAGTACAATGCATTTTCTCATTTTCCCCCCCTTGCATTGCCAGGCAGCAAATTAAGCACATTACGCTATTTACAGAATTAAATACAGAAATCAAAATAGGCAGGACTAAAATTACATATTGTAAAATGAAAAAAAAAAAAAAATCAGTGCTGAGGCTTTTTTGTCCTCGCAGTTCTAGCTGTGGGTACAGCTTGCGCAGTAGTTGTAGGGTTTATCTTCTCACAGGCTGCTCAATCTGAGCTACTCCGGGCATTTCATTTACTTCCTCTATGCCATCATGCCTTACACGCTTTACAAGGAAGCTGAGACAGTATTAATAGCTAGTTAATAAACATCTGGCTGTTTTATTTGTGAATACAGAGCAAGACCTTCTTCTCACAGGTTAACACATAGGTCTGTAATGGCTAATCCTGAGGGTTTTTTGCCTTTTCTTTCTGGATTCCAAGGAGTTTAGAAATCATTGTGGGATTGCAGTGTGTATATGACATTCATAGGTCAAATACCCATGGCAGCACTGAAGTAAGAAATACTTTATAACTTCCTATAACTGCTGTATCTCCTTTGAAATATTAGGGATATTGTACAACTCTGTTAGACATTTCGACGTGTATGTGGTTCCAGACGGCCAGGTGAGTACCTGCTTCAGTGCCATTTCTGAAGGCAAGGAGTTAAAACTTCTAGGATTGTAGCAATGTGTAGGAGATGCTTCAGTATTGACCTTTAGCATCCCCATTTCTTTGCATTCCTGAGCACACTGCCGGTTTGTGAGTGGTTTGGCCACATGCCTGTGGGGGACTAGGCTGGAATTTTTAAATTCATTTTCACTTGTGACCCAAATCAGATATGATCCAGGCAACCCAGATGCTAACATTTTAGACCATGATAGCTCCTGAGGAATTTGTCCGTTAAATCTGTCTTTTGTATGTTCTTTTCCTGCTGAGGCTTATTTCAAACAGGTTTTATGTTCTGATTAAAAAAAGGAACTGGTAAGTGCTCATGGAGTATTTATTTTAAAAAGCAATGTCAATTCAGTTTTGATACTTGAAAACAAATGTTCTTTTCTTTATTGTTCATACTTTTTGGTATGAAATTGGCAATTCCCTTATTAAATTTGCTTTCTTTTATTATACTGATATACTAGTTTGTTTGATGGTTATTTGGGGAAGCTATGAGTATTGCTTTTGATGAAACTGCTTGAAAGGATTTGGTTTTTGCAGTGGGGAATCACAAAACATTTCAACCTGATAAGCAGGGCTCCAAATGCAGCAGATACTAGTAGGAGACTAGGGAGGGAAAGGGAACTTGACAATTATGAGAAAAAAGAGAAACTGTTCAGACATTGCAAGAAATATTCCAAACAGTGAAGGATTCAAGAAAAATAAGAGCTGCATTGTTCCTTGGAAAGTGGAGTGTCTTTTTTTGCTGACCTGTCATTTTCCATTATTGTGTTTTTTACATCCTTGGAAGCACACTTAAAAGTCTGGGGAAGAGCAGTGTCATTTTTAGAGTGGAATAAGCCTTTGCATGGGCAAAAATAGACCAAGTGTGATTGAATGGGCTTTGAAAGAGTAACACAGAACAAGAAACTGCTGCACATGCCCTCGCTGCTGAGCCTGCTGCTGTGAAGTTCTGATTCCACAGTACCAACATCATGTTCATGTGTGAACATGCACTATCTTCTACCTGGCAGCTCTGTGTGTAAGGCAGATCCCCTGCTTCTGAGCAGAAGACAGAAATAGGTGATCATCAGCATGTTACACAGGGACAACCTCCCTGTTGCAGAAGTGCATGTCAGTAGCGTCGTCAAAGTGTGCGTAGTTTTTGATTGAATGAAAGAATATGGTTTTGCTTTGCTCAAGCTTCATAAAAGAAGGGGGGCAGGGGAATCAATCTGATTTAAGTCAAGTGTCCCTTAAGCCTTTCCACAGCAAAAGATGAAACTATTTTTTTGTTTAGCATAGACCTTTTCTTCCTAGATTTTCTTAAGAGACATTATGTAGCTAATAGCTTGAGCTGATTAATGCCTTAGTGTGTCTCCTACTGTGAATACCAGTGAGGATCAGCTTTCATTTAATTAGATGAGGTAAAGCAGAGGGCTTGGAGGGAGACGGGTAGATATTTATCAGAGGGATGGAAGCTTACGGTTTCAAATCCTTGCTGTCACAGAACCTTTCCCAGTGGGGATCTGCATGCATACCATGCCTTTCATATGCTGACTAGAGGCTTTTCACCTCTTCTCACCTGGGCACTGGGGCAGTCGTAGAGTATGGAGGAATTGCTAAGGGAAACCTTGGCCAAAGGGTGAGTTTGGATGAAGTGTGACCAGATGAACAAGAGTTTTCCTCTAAAGAGAGGAACTTCTTGTAGCTGTCCTTGGCTTCCATAGTTTGTTCTGTTTTGTGTAAGTGAAAAGCAGTGTTTGTTGGAGTGATGTGCACCAGGAAGAACACAGTGAACCTTTAAGGGAAGTGAGCTGTAGTGACATCTGATAGTACAGATGAGATGAATACGCAATTCTGTCCTGTTCAAAGCTCAATTTATTGTCATGGGCCACAGTTTCTAAAAACAGCTTAATTCAGTGGGGAAGTGCTTGAGTATTAGGTTTAGGATCTTGATTCTCAGAGATAAACAACACAGGCTTTCCTATTGATATTAAAAACTGCTCGTATTTATGTAACAAAGGATACTGCATGCTATTTTGGCAGTACAAACGGAAGGTGGTTTTCTTGGCCCAGAGGAGACAGACATTTAGTATTATGGTAAGAGGTGTGTATCAAGTTCAGGAAAGAGCTAATAATGGAAAAAACTCTGATTATTTTTTTAATCCAGTTTTAGAAGAATGAAACGTAGTCACCACTTGGTTGATCTCTTATTCGTAATTCTTGCTTCTGTGTTCTGATGTTTGGAGTTTTATTTGAGCAAACATGCAATTACAAAAAAAATTCTCGTAGAGCAGTCCAATGTGTGTGATGTTCAGAAAATGTTTAAAGCGGTGAGATTTCAACATCATCAAAATGTGTGAGGGGCATGATGGCGTAAAGGTTTTTCTCAGCTGTCCTGGAAGACTGAACTGTGTAGAATCTGACCAGTGAGGTGGCTTTTTGACTATGTAAGTCTGTTCTGTCACACACAATTTGCAGAGCATCTCTCTGGGATTAGGGAGCAATTGATTGGGAGCGTCTCAGGGGCGCTTTGGGAGACTGCGGCGTGCTTCCTCGCCACTTTGGCTGGACTCGCGTGTCAGCCTGTGTTCGGGCAGGGCCATGGGGCGCAGGGCAATGCGCTGCTGCTGGATTCGAGCCTTGTTCCCCAGCACGATCTCTCGCCCCGCTGGCTTGGCCTTGGAGGCTAAGGGTGAGGCAGGGGCCTCCCTGTTCCCCGGGAGCGCCGGCTGCCCGCCGGGGCAGACCCCTTCTCCCGCCCCGGGGCGCGGCCGGGCCACGCAGCGATGTCGCCGTGTGCCGGCTCCGCCGCTCGCTCTTACTCCTCGTTGTTCCCTTTTTCTCCTCGCTCCCTCCTGCCCTGGCCCCTCCTCCGGAGGGGGCCGGGGCGCTGCGGGTAGGCCCAGCTGCGGCGCCACTGGCCGGGCGGCGGGCGGAGGAGGGCCGCCTGCCCCACGCCGCTTCCTTAAGGCGCGGAGCGGGCGGCAGCGGCGCGGCCAGCGGCGGGGAGCGGCCGGTAGCGGCGAGAGGTAGGTGGGGGCCGCCGCCCCCTGCCCCGCCGGGCGGAGGGAGGGCTCGGGGCTGGGCGGGGGGCGCTGCCCGGGCTATGTTCAGGCGCCGCGAACGGCTTCGCTAGGGCGGGGGCGCGGCGGGGGCCGGGGGTCCTTAGTTAATCGCTGGGCTCTGGCTTGCTGGAAGTTGCGGGAGAGCTGTTGTGAAGTCTCTGCGCTCTGATGAGCAATCTCGTAGCGGATTTAGCGTTCCGGCACCGCGGATCCCGGCGGTACCTTCCCCGGCAGCCTCTGCCGCCGCCGGGTCCCGCTTTGCTGGGGAGATGCAACGCGGCTTCAGGCTGCCGTGGGAGAGCCTACACGGGACAGAGGGTTTGCTTTGTACATCTCTGAAGCTAAAATACCAGGGTTTTAAACATGAAGTGGCATACGTTACTACAAAATATTAATACAGTGTGGATTAGGTGTCATAAATTTTCACGTCCCTTTGCAAAAGTAAATAAAACTTTCCTTCCTTGCTTCACAGAAGAGATCTTTGAGGGTATGTAACAGGCTTTTGGCCCAGAATTCTGGTTGAAGTTTAAAAAAACCCACCCGACTTTTCATGGCTAGCTTAAAATACTCCCCCCCCCCCCCCCCCCCCCTTTATAGAATGCAACTAAAATAGCAGTATAAAACTAGCGGAAAACAATCAAAATGTTTATATAGAAAGGCTTCTTCATATGAAAAGTAAAGAATTTTAGAAATGATGGGTAGATCAAGCAGAGCACGGTATGTTTCCTTAGCCAGCAGCAGTACAGCTGGGGAAGGTGGCACAGCTGGCCAGGTCCTGTGTGCCCGAGCTGGAGGTGACCGTGCTGCTCCACAGTGCTATGGCCTTGGCAGAGGCTGGCTCTGCACTCGGGGTTCCCCGCAGCAAGAGAGCAGTTCTGGGGGGCTCTTTGAGTTCGGGAGGTCCTGAGTGGGCGTGGAGCATCCAGCATTTCCCTAGCTGGGCTGGCTCCGGAGAAGGATGGGTGGGAACGTGACTGGAATTAAACAGATACTGCTGGGAAAGGAATGGGACCTTTAATAAACGGTCACAGAGTACCTCTCCCTCGATTGCAAGACCTTATTTTTGCTGGCACTTAAATAGAACACAGGATCGTTTGGATGGATACGGTGCATTTTTCAAACAGTAGCCCTGTTACCAAATGTAGAAAGTATGACCAGAGGGCTTTGAGCACTCCAACGAGCACATTCCAAGCCTAATGATTCATGCTTACGACTTAAAAGTGAGGCTGCAGGTTTGAAGTTCAGTTGCCTATTAGTCTTTCCTGCAAAAGCCTTGCTGTGTTGTTTTTTAAAACTTGAGGGAAGGGCTTGAGGTAGTAATAACAAGTAATTAAACGGGGCCGCTGGATTTTGTGCTTATTTGAGCTGACAGTGCAGAGTGGTGTTGCATAGCTGGCAGATTAGCAGTTCTCTATTAGATAATAATTCTCTAGGGATTTATACCTGCTGGTAACTGCTTTTACTTACCTCACATGGATTCTGGGTGCATTCAGACAGGTCAGGGAGTTTGGTACTGATGTCCAACCTTCTACAAACCAACAATCATAAGATTCTTGTCTAAGACAGTATCGTAGGCTCTGCGGCACTGCCTGTCCCAAAAAGTTCAGCTATTGTGATGCCATTATGCGAGTTCCTCTGTTTCCCTGTGGAAAGTGGGTAAAGTCAGGGTGGATTTTTCATTTCAGCCTTCTTACACTGTAGGAACAGCACATTGTTTCTGGGGCAGCCGCAGCGGGGATGGCAACTTGCCATATATGTCAGCATTTTACACCGGACTTGGGTATTTGCATCTTGGTGTGAATGTAATGAGGTCAGTAGAACTGAACTTCAGAGAAACATAGGCTTTCTTACTCATCTGAACTCAAGTTTTTTTTTTAAGAAGTGGAGAAAAAAAACTTTTAACACCAGTATTCCTGTCTCCCTGGAGAAGAAGCTCTCTCTTGAATGACATACTTTGTTTTGAACTGAAAGGTGGTAGTACCCACTGCACTGGGCTGTAGAACATTTCAATGTCCATTTGTTTTTAGGGAGCAGGTAAGCTATTTAACCTTTTCCATGCTTTCATAGAATCAGGCTTGTTCAATCTAGAATATAATAATGTCTTGAAAATGTATTGGGGGATAAGATAGAATTTCTGCTGAGAGAGCTTGTGGGTTTACCTTCCTTATCCTTAAGGGAAGAGTACTGAAGAAAAGGTAGATAAGACTTCTGTTTGCTCTGTTGTCTTTCCGCAAAGTCATGCATAGGTGAAGGTCTTCAGAGGAGGAGATCAGAGCAGGGAGCAGGGTGCCAGCCTGGCCTGCGGGAGCTGGGTACAGCTGGGTGCTGCAAGCTGCCTGAACAAAGGGCAGGCTGCGGGTTGGGGTGCTCTGCCTACTTCTGCCTGGCTTCACCAGTGCCAAACTCTCTCTCCACAGTTTTGTGAAGACACGTGTTCAGTGTGAAAATTATTTTCATCTTGGACTGATGAAGTGCCTTTTGAAATGATGTTGGCAATTTAGCATGTTTCTATTTGAAATTTAGTATTTAATGGTGGTAATTTCTAATGTTGCTGGCAAATCAAGAGAAGTAGCTCCCCTGTGTGCCTCGTCGCTTTTCTTTGATTTTTGATGGGATTTTGGGTAACTGCTTTCATCATTTTAATCTACAGATGGCTTCATTTTTGTTGTGTAGGAGTTCCTTGTGCTAGCCAGAGAAAGACTGAATAGTATTTTAAATAGGAAAACAAAAAAAGTTGGCACAGGGCTCAAGGATGAAGCAGTATGTGTTGAGTGCTGTCAGTTGATCTTAAGTTTACCTTCTTTGAATGTTGGGGTTTTTTTTCCCCCAATATGCAATTGTTAAAATTTAGTTCCACTTCCTGAACCAGGGATTAGGTTTCAAGCTCCCTTAACAGTCCAGACCCAGTCACATGAGATGCAGAACATCTTTTGAGATGTGCTCTGCAGGGTCGAAGAGGGAAATGTCTCGCTATGTATATTCAAAATGCTCAGGTAGATGTACTGCAGCCTTTTGGTTTTAAAAAACAAAACCAAACCAAAACAGCTTCCTTTCCTCATGTTTTGTATTTTAGTTCTTTCTACTGGACATAAAAGCTGTGACAGAACTGGGAGCCACATAATAAGACTCGTTAACTCTTCTTTTATACCCAGTTCTCAAGCTGGCCCTAAACCTGGCTTATTTCATTACGGATCTGGGTATTTGTAGAAGAATGTCCTGTACCTGCTTCCTGTGTGAGTCTCTTTGAGATGGAAAGAGACTTAATGAAATGGATGTTTGTGTCTGACTAGGGCTGTAAAATAGAAAGACGTTCCTTTCCTTTCTGTTTTCTTCTTTCCAAGCTGGACATTAAGAGTAGGAAAGGTTTTTTGGTGCCCGGCAGTCCAGAACTCTTTAAGAGACAGCTGCTGCACTGCAGATTTGAAGCTGGGAGTTATCTCCTCCTCTTCTCCGCCCCATTCCTCCTCCCAGCCTCGGACTCAGCCTAGCTCTGGGGTTAGCTGTGCAAGGCCAGCTGGCTGTTCAGCTGACTGTAGTGCCTCGCTGCCCAGCAGCCTGAGACTGCAGGGTGTTTTTTGGAGAGTTGGGGTTCAATGGCCACCCTGGCTAGCAAGAAGCAAGGACTGCTTATACGGACAGCTCGTTTTTACCTTGTGCAGAGTCGGCTTTGTAGTGGGATGTTGAAATATGACACAATGCCTGTTTGTTTGCAATAGCTGCAACCCTCGTAGCAGAGATTCAAGTGGGAAACAGAGGGGGAATCCAGAGACAAACCAGCGGGGGAATTAGGAACTGTGACGCCGTGTCCTCTCTCCTGTGCCGGAGCAAGCAAAGGAAAGAGAGGTAGAGGAAAAAAGACTGAGCCTTGCAACCAACCGTCACCCTGACGATGTGTCAGTCAAACACCCTGCAGGGACCAGATCTGCACACAGGGAAATGGTGAGATGCTATAAAGTTTTATCTAACCCTCCACCCTCTTGCTACAACCTCCACAAAGTTAAAATTCATGTCCGGAGGCTGCGTTCAGGGAACGGCGGCAGCGGCAGCTGTGCCGGGGACCAGCACCCACAGCCGGAGAGGCCAGGCCCAGCTGGCTCTGCTGGTGGTACACCAAATAGGAGAACTCGTTTCAGGTACTGTTCAGTATTTTCTGCGTTGCAGGAATGGTGACTGAAGGGAGAAATGAGGGAGGGAGGATGGGAGGGTTTCTGGGCAGAAGGAACGACAGCCGCCTGCAAAAGCTTTTGTTTGGCCTAATTACTATAAAGCTTCTTACGCGTTGAATTGGTAGAGAAGGGCATGCTGTTATATGACAAGGGGAATGAGGAGCCTGTCATTCCTTTGCTTTCTACTCTCCATCGCTAGGAGAATGGAAAAATTAGTGAAGGACCGCTCTGAAACCAGGCCAAGGCAGTGAGAAGCCCGAGGGCTCCGGAGCGGAGCGAGCTGCCAGGATGCAGCTCTGCAGGGATTGGTCCATGGGCGACTGCAGTGAAGGGGGGGGGAGAGCAGCGGGAGGGGGAGCGGGACCTCCGCTCTCAGCGCTGGCAACCTGGCTCCCGCGAGCAGACTGCAGGCTGGTGGGTGGTGAGGATGGGAGGAAGAATGTCAACTGTGCCTTCCTATTGCCGTGTTGAGTCAGCCCCCCCCTGCCGAGCAGAAAGCCAGCTTTACCTCTGCTGAGGCAGCACTTCATCTTCTCAGGGTGGTTTTCTTTTTGTTGTTTTTAGTTTCCCCTTGCACTGTGATGCAAGATCATCCTCTGTTTTTTACTTACTAATTCTTGGGGGAAAAGTAGTTGTGTTCACTGCAGAAAAAATTGCTGAGCCAAAAGCACCATTGGTGAGAGTTGTACCTGCCTGCATGGTATTTTAATTGTTCCAAGTTTTGAAAAGAACATATTGCCAGGAAAATTTCCTTTTAACTTCCAGGCTTCTTTCCATCTTGGAAAGACATAAGCAGTTTTTCATAGTTCATATCATATAATCCAGTGAGAGCGAGCTGTTCAGAGCCAGAGCGTACCACTTGCAGTTTGTGTGCACACACAGCTGTATCCCGGTCGCAGGCACACTGCCTTCAGCTGTGTGTGGAGAACAATCTCTTAGCCAGGATTTAAGTCGGTGCCTGGAAGATTTGAATGTTTTGCCCTCAGGTAGGCAGACTTCCGTGGAAACGCCAATGGTTTCTTCATGCGTAGAAGGCAGAGGATAAATAGGGACCTGAAAGGGTCTGTCATCCAGACTTCCTGCAAGGGTCTGAACTGAGGCCCATGGTGTCCTCTGCTAATAAGCTGAGCAGCTTTTCCCTCTGAGATTTACAAGTTGAACTCCTCCACAGCCATACGTGCAAAGTGAGTTTCCTCTCAGTCAGGACATCTACATGAGAAAAAAATCATAGGTGTGGTTGGCTATGAGGCAAAGGAGTTGGTTATTGGGCTGCAGAGACTAGGTTATCTTGCAGCATTAGCAATATCAGCTTTGTCCACGTGTTCTCTGTTCAGAACCAGCACACCCAGTGAAGGTTTTAAGGTTTTACTTGTAAATTGTATTCATTAACTCCAGAGTGCCGCTCCTGCTGCGTCTCAAGCAAGTGCTTGTTTCTCAGTTTGTGAGTGACCCACAGGTCTGTGTAAATTTCACTCCAGCATCTTTTGTGGTACAAAATACAACTGGAGGCACAATCTAGTCAAGATGCCTTCAACATGTGAGCCCTCTGAGCGACCTCAGTTTATTAGGTTTCAGGGATTTCTTTCAGAGTATCTGTTGTTGCCTTAAAGTTGTCCCTCCATAGAGTTCTAATTAAAATCCCAGCATCATACATTCCTAGCTTAGGGAATGCTGTTTGCTGTCTACTTTGACTGTCCAGCAGCTGGAGCAGTCGCAAGACATGTTTTCTGGGGATGTGCTCTACTGAGATTTGTTATTTCCACCGTAAACTATTGTGTTACGTTGTTAGCTGGATGAGCCAGCTGTGGCTTTGTTTTCAAATTTCACCTGCAAGTGATCGTGCCTTTAATTTTTGAGGGTATCATTCATAAAATGTGACCGGTGAGAGTGAACGCCATTTTTCGGGCAGAGGATTTTCTTCCTTTTTTTGAACATAAACTGCTCTTTATTTTGGGAAGGGGAAGAACTGCTCAAAATAAAGGAGTAAAGACTTGCAGAATCAATGTTTAAGTAAAGATTAGCAGGAATAAATCATCCCCAGCTACCAGAAGCTGGTGGTTCTGAAGCTGAGATGGCTGACCCTCATATTGTGTATGTAATCTTTCAGGTTGCAATTTCCCCAGCTGGCCCTGAGGCGAAGGTTGGGCCAGCTAAGCTGTATGTCTAGGCCTGCTCTGAAACTCCGTTCTTGGCCTCTGACTGTTCTCTATTATCTTCTGCCTTTTGGTGCTCTTAAACCCTTGACCAGAGTGGGATGGAGGCCTGTGAGCAGGGTAAGTGTGAGCAGGTGTCTCTTGCGCTTCGTGTCTGTTAGCAGTTTTATCCTGAAGGGAGCTGGCAGCAGCTGGGTGTAGAGATCCTTAACGTCGGACAGGCGGATGAGCACTGGCACGAAAGCAGAGAGATGCAATTCATGTTCCCCTTTAGTTTTTACTGTGCATAGTTGTGTTGACTAATTGCTTCAGACAAGTGATTTTTTTCAGTAGCAGAGAATTTCTTTGTCCTCTAGCAGTCAGAGATCTACCCAGGAAAATCAACAGAAACTTTTGAATTAATTCAGTCACCTCGAAGTATTCGGGCTAGGATAAGGCAGACCAAACATCTTCTCAAGTTCCCTTTCCTGGCCCCATTGAAATGGTCTCGTGCTTTCTGTCATTTTTGCACAGAGAGGGCTTGTTCCTCAAGTTCTTTGAGCATTTGTAATCCAGCCTGTCCAAACGATATGCAAATCTCTGCTCAGATGCTGTTGAGAGCAGGGTGTAGGATGCCTTGCACATGGTTATTCTCCCCACAAATCATGCAATTTCAGAATGCAACAAGCACACGCATATTTTGATTGAAAACTGCAACAAAATTGTCCTTCTGAAGACTATTTCACTGAACAGCTGTTCGGTTTGATCCCATCAACTTGAAAACCAGGCTCTTTTGAGAGAAGAGGCTACTAGGAAATAGTACTTTTGACAATTTTTGTGATTTTACAGTTGTATCTGCATATTCTCAGCGTTTGGGAAACTTTTATTTTAGAAATTTATTTTAGAAATAAACACTGTATGTTAATATAGCACATCAAATGGCAAAATGGTTTTTCTTCAGTTCTTCAGCTTCTGTAACCTAGGGTAGTGTTCATTTAGAAGTTTTTATGTGAAGTAAGATTAGGTTGGTGTTTTCTTTCTGAAATACCACCGTATGTGACACCCAACAGTGATTTGTGAGTGAAATTTTCATTTGTCATATTTGATACAACGGACAGGCTCTCAGCCACTATGTGCTTCTGTTCGTGTTTATGGCTGTGTTTTGCAAGACTTAATTTTGAGGATATGATTTAATACTGAGAATAAATGACGACTCAGTCGGGAGTTAAATGTAGCTGAGCTGTACTGTTCAAACAAATGGTACCAGATTCAGCAGATCACTGCTTCTTTAGCAAAACTGGTTTCAGTTTCCTTGGTCCACACCCCCCCACGCCTGGATTACACGATGGTCATGCAAGCTTTTTGGCTGCCGCGAAGCACCGCAAACCCCAGAGGAGTTACTTGCTGGAATGACCAACAGGAAGACACCGTCATCTGTCCAGTTACATCAGCAGCATGTACCTCTTACCGACATTGTTTCATTTGTTTTTCTTGCTACTAAAACTTAGGCTTTGGTGTAAGTCCAAAGGTATATTTCTACAGAAATAAAGGCACTATATACTCTTGCAATTAGCAACTCCCATTGCTGTGAGAGAAAGGGTAAGGCTGGCCCAAGTTTATACTGGTGCAGCTGCATCCATATGTAAACATATGGATGGATATGTTTCTTTGATCGTACCAGTATCATTAGAGCAGTACAGTACGGGGATGTGGAAAACCACCCCCACCGGTAGATGCCTCTGAGAAGCACATCATCGAACACTGAGAAATTATCTTTCAGTCAATTTTCATTTGGTTATCTACATAAATGAATATATTGGTAATGTTTAACCCTCCTGATGAGTGTTCTACTGTGTCTTTTTTTTTGTAAGCCTCATATTGGGCAGTTTCCAGTAACAAATGCGGAGCTTCAGCCTGCAGGGGAGTGGAGATTCTGGCTTCAGTGTAAGGTTATAGTAGGTTTCATCCTGTCCCTCGTCTGCTCCCATCAGAACGGAGGGAGTGAGGATGAAGCACAGTGTTTTTTGCCACCATAAAGGTTACTTTGTGTGTAGTGTAGCCCGCTGGATTCAAGGAGTGGTTAGCAGGGTATGGTTTGAGCCTTTATGTTTTATGGGGAGAAGTAAGAGAAAGCTGTCAGTGGGAAGAACCGAATGACGTGGTGCAATTCATCTTTCTTTAGGTTGCTCTGTACAAATCGGTACCAACTCGACTGCTCTCGCGAGCCTGGGGTCGCCTGAACCAGGTGGAGCTGCCTACATGGCTCCGCAAGCCCGTTTACAGCCTGTACATCTGGACATTCGGAGTGAATATGAAGGAGGCAGCTGTTGAAGATCTGCATCACTATAGAAACCTCAGCGAATTCTTCCGCAGGAAGCTGAAGCCACAAGCGCGGCCAGTCTGCTGTGTGCACAGTGTGGTGAGTAAAAGGAAACGAAGGCTTTACACTACCAGCTTCCTCCCACCCCCCAAAGGAACGTGTCTGCTTTATGAGGTATAATGAATTACTAATGTGTTTAATTTTTTTCTCTTCCCTGTAGATTAGTCCCTCTGATGGAAAGATCCTTAATTTTGGACAGGTAAAAACCTGTGAAGTAGAGCAAGTAAAAGGGGTTACTTATTCTCTGGAATCTTTCCTGGGACCTCGCATCTCCACAGAGCAACTGCATTTTAGCCAGGGTGAGTGCTGTGTTTCTTCTGCTCTGCCCTTTCAGTGTTCTCAGAGATCATGAGAAAAGCAATTGCTGCTTTTCTCCCCCTCCCCCTTTCTGAGATTGTCAGGAACAAAAGCAGGTCTGATTTTTGTTTGGTTTTATTTGGGGATAAACATGCGTCTCTCAACAGCAGCTTTATAGTGTCTTGCCTGGCTCGTTCCAATTATCTGAATTTAATCACCTGGGTCCTACAATTAACTCCCAAGATCTGCCACCATAATGAGACAGTAGCATTCCTGCTGTCAGACTGAAGTGTGCCCAAGCACCTGTTTAGCAAAAATTGTATAAGCTACTCTATAACATGATTTATGCTCAAGCGCTAAACTTGTAATGACTTGTGCTGTTACGGCTCTGCAAACAGTAGCATTATTTGCAGCATGAGCACAAATGCAACTGATGCCCTTTATAAAACCAGGGAGTCTTCACAAATTCTGTCTTAAAAGGGTAGCTTTGAGAAAAGTCTGTTCTTAAAAGGGTAGTTTTAATTCTGTTTCACTGGGTTTCAGTTCCTGTTCTGTTTAGGGAAGGGCAAATTCCAAAAAGAAGGAAATTCTAAAATTATTAAAACAATACAGGATTTAATTCTGCTGTAAAGGGAAAAGAACACTTTGAAATAGTGGATCCTTGGACAAAGCGTATCTTTTTGTTGTCTCAACAATATACGTGGACTGCATTTAGTCCTCTGCTGTCACCACTGGTTCTCCTGTAGACTGCTCAGCTGTGGTAGATGACTGCGAGAAGTATTTCTTTAACCCCTTTCTTTCCATGGTTTCTTTGCAGCCCCAGCTGGTAACTCTTTTCAGCAACAACTAGTCACAAAGGAGGGGAATGAGCTGTATCACTGTGTAATCTACCTTGCACCAGGGGATTATCACTGCTTCCACTCACCCACAGACTGGAGAGTGGCACACCGACGTCACTTCCCAGGTATGTTTCCGTTCCTAGAAAATGGATGCAGAGCAGCTATGGCAGACAGCACGGGTATGGGCCGCAGCTGAACGAGGCACACTGCTGGGGCAGTTGTACCATCACATGATAGGTAACAGTAGAAAAGTGATTTGTCACAAATGGTAATGAATTTTATAGTAGTATAGTTTACCAGAACAAATCCCATAGAAGTGGTGAAAACAGTAATATTGTATTCAAGCTTTTTTTAGTTTTAGTTCTTTGAAGTAACTGTTGACGCATGCTGACCTGACTTGTTCCCAAACACCCTCTGGTCATTTTGTAGTGTGGGAATGAGTCCCTGGTACCACCTCAGTTTGGTGGTAGAGGTGTAGGTATGACTGCTGCTAGAACAGGCTTCAGCTAATGCAGACATTTTGAAAGGGACTCCCCCCCCCAGATCTTGCTCCCTCCTTTAAGAGCAGGCTTTAACTGTCTGGAAATGCAGTCACGGTGAAGCTGTAGATGGGAATAAGTGAAAGCCGAGGGAGGCAGTGGGGGTACCAGTCAGCCTGAAAATAACCATTTTCAGGTATGAAAACTGAAACCCTTTGTGCTCGAGCAGAGAGAACTGGAGATGGTGTTCCAGACTATATTCTAGCCTTAAAACGAAGAATGAGCAGGGTCATTGGCTTTCCTCTGATTCTGCTAAGAAAAATGAAAAGTAGTATGAACCCTGCCCAGGAGTGTGGATCATTCTGGACAGGAGACTGAAGATTACATCTTCCTAGGACCCTTTTGTTTTCACTGCAGCCTTGTCTTTCATTCGCTGTGCCTAGCATTTGCCTCTCTTGCTACAAACCAGTGACAGACTTTACTTGATCGGTTACAGTCATATTGAAAATAGCATTCAGATAGCGTTACAATACTGCTACAAACCAGACAACTTAACGGAACCATTTTCTCACTATTGTAGGCTCTCTGATGTCGGTGAATCCTGGAGTTGCCCGCTGGATCAAGGAACTGTTCTGCCACAATGAACGGGTTGTCCTTACAGGTGACTGGAAATACGGCTTTTTCTCTTTAACAGCCGTGGGTGCCACAAATGTGGGCTCTATCCGCATCTACTTTGACCAGGTAAGCAAGACAGCAGTAGGCAGCTTTCTGGTTTTGATGGGTGATTGGTACAGTATAATAAAATAAAATTACAAAAAAATTTTTAAAAAATATTCTTACCCTGAAATTAAGATGTTTTGCAATACTGATGTTCTAAGACTGATTTAAATAAGGAAGCCAGTGCCAGTATAGACTATTTTTTTTTTTAATATTCCTATTGTACTTTGGAATTGTAAGCAAGCCTCCTGCATTGAAAATGCCTGGATCTCCAGATCTCCACAGTCCACAGCTGTGCTAAGGAATATAGAAATTGAAATCCTCAAGTAACAGTTTCTCTCTTCTCCGTACAGGATTTGCATACCAACAGTCCATGTTACTCTAAAGGTTCCTACAATGACTTCAGCTTCATAACCAACAACAACAAGGAGGGGATCCCCATGAGGAAGGGGGAACATTTAGGGGAATTTAACTTAGGCTCCACGATCGTACTGATCTTCGAGGCACCCAAGGACTTCAAATTCCACCTCAAAGCCGGACAGAAGATCCGCTTTGGAGAAGCGCTGGGCTCTCTATAGAAACTCTCTCAGCAAGAAGGTTTTCTATAGGAAGGAATGCGTAGCACACCACTGAGTGTTTCACTGACATATGTATCACTCAGCAGGACCTGGGTGAGGAACACAGATGTCACTGCTGTGTTAAACTGGAGAGTACTGGGTCTACATTTACATGCTGCTGAATGCAGAAAGAGACCTGAATGACCATAGACGTATCAGGGACAGCTGCCTTGTAAAGATGGTGACAGTGGACGGAGGTTTCTGTCCCACCCTGTGCCTGTAGTCTTTCATGTTCTCCCCTCAATGTGCCACAGGATAATTATGTTGTTAAGGCATCTTAAGTCCCTTTTAAGCCTTCCTAGGCTGTGCAGGTGCAATGGGGAAGGGTGGAGGTGGAGATTAGCTGAATTTAAAGGGACAGGGACAGGCTGAGTCAGACCTTTACTAAAGAATGTGTTCCTGTATTTATTTTGTTCTACAACACTCAAGCAGACGTTCCTGTATAAAGGCAGCCTGTGAATGCATAGATTGCCAGTTAAAGGGGCTAGTATGGCTTCACAGCCCCAACTAAGCAAAATGTACAACAGACAGCATTCATACAATAAATTACTCATCCAGGTTTTCTACTGTTAGACAATTTAAATTTTTACCTGACATTATCCCTTTAAAAATGGACTGCACTGTATTTTAAACTTGACAACACTGTGTCTACATTCCACATGATGAAACTGGTTATCGAGGGATTTTCTTTTAAAGAAGAAGAAAAAAAAAAAAAAAGGCAAAGCTGTGTCTCCTATTCCTAACCCATGGTTTCATTTTGCTATTCTGGCCTTAAAGATTTTGTTTGTATGAGAGACAGTTACTTCACCTCTTGAATTAAGGGGTTAGAAGACATAGGGGCTGGTTTTCTTCTGGGATGCAATGGGATGGCAGCCAAAATAGGTTTTTGCTTTCTGCTATGTATCTTCAATGTTGTTTTGTCACTAAGTTCTTGAAGAATTAATTCTTCTACTTACAGAACAGTTTCAGATACTTCAGGATCATTTTTTATTGCATGGAGGGAAATGCCCTGTGCATTGACTGTGTATAAAAAATATTACGGATCTTTCAAGCAATCCCAGGTTGCCTCCCAGGTGCCAACCTCGCCCTCCTATAATGGATTGGCAACAATTTCATCTTATTCAAAATATATAAACAGCACGACAGCCCTGACTTCTGCCCTCATACTTACCAGGGGCTGAAAGCTCTATGCTGAAGCTTCATCCTACCGTAAAACTTCAGAGCCTCTTTGTAACTTCATGTCAAGAAGAGTTAAAAATCTTAACACCTTGGATCTGTTGAATATGGCACTGATAGAAACTGGTACCAAAGTGAAGAAGAGGAATTGAGTTTTAAGGCAATGTATCAATTGTTTTTAGAGAATAAACTTTTTCAAGTCCAGGTACTCAAACATTTAGAACTGACTTGGCTGTCCAGAGTTTATGAAACCTGCCTTTCTGCTCTTTGAAAGATTTCACGTATTACTTCCTTGCTTGAGCTACGTTTCTGCTGCTTGAAGGAGATGGTAGGCTTTGACCAGCTCCAGTTTCCTAAAGAAAAACTTTTCTTTGTATGCACTGCAGAAAATAGAATATAATTTTGTTGTACAAATGTCTGGTTTGCCAAGTCCTGTATGCTTAGCTTGTCATCAGGAAAGAAGGGATGATAAACTGCCTCAAAAGTGATGTAGCCCAGCCATGACACAGATGATGGTGGCTGTTTGGGTGACAAGCAGGAGAAAATTCATTTGGCTCTGAGAGTCAATGTTTCCTCACTTTACACAGGGGGGAGTTTGAAAGCTTGAAGTGGCTCTCAGCCACCTATCTTGTTACGCTTCTTGGCATTAGCAAGGTTCCTCCTGCAGCAGTATATTACCATCTACATGTTATAGAAATGTGCATTTTTTAAACCACTGAAAGTGAGAAAAGACTAAGGCAAACATCAACCCCAAGAGGATAAAGCTGTGACTGGCCTTCAGTGGCACTTTAACAGTAGAAAGCAAATTTGTTCTAGTGGATGAGAGAACAGACAACTGGATCTTTTCCCCCTTTGCCACTGGGCACCTATGACATCCAGACACAGCCAAAGCAATTTAAGCTTTAATTTCTTCCTACTCAGCATCATCATCCACAGTATCTGAAGATTCCTGTTAGCGTAGTAACAGAGGACTGGTTACCTGATGTTTGCTTTACTAGAAATCTGAGAAGGGGAGGATTCAGCGTGCAAGTGGCTTTTTTTGTGATGGTCTTAATACTGTGCAGAGCTAGCTAATTAACAAATATTACTTGTTACGCAGTTGTCAGCAACGCACCCTGGAAGTGAAAGCAAAGTTCCTAGCAGGTACTGATAATGCTGTGAATTTCTCCTGCACGGAGAATCCATTTAATTCAACTGTATCAGTAGCACGGTATTTTTGTATGTCAACGTGTATGACTTACTGACATGAACTCATTTAATTGCAAACATTTTGAAATAAAGAGTCTTATCAGTGTTGCTTATCTTTCTGAAGTGTCAGGGTAACCTAAACTAGGTATTGTGAGCGCAGTGTGAGGAACAGTAGGCTCCTACTTGGTTTTTAACCAGTATAGTAATAAAATAAAGCAAGCAAAAATATTAAAGTTCATTTATAAAAGAAAAATGGCATATGTAGGCTAAGAGAATGTATACATCTCTTCCATCCTCCCCTGCTACAAAAGGGGCAAAAAGTCCTTCCCGTGAGCTGAAAAATGGGTTGAAATGGATTATGTACCCAGAGCAGTCTGGATGTCACGCAGGCGGGCAACCAGGTCCTGCACGTGACGTCTCTCTTTCAGTCGTGCTTTGGTGAGAGTGTCGATCCTCACCTGCAGCTGAAAGCAAAGACAGTTGCATAAGCTGTTTGTACAGCAGGACGGCGTTCAGGCTTTTTGACAGCGAATGAGCTCGAGCAGCCTTTGTATTACCCCATGAAGAACAAGGTAAGTGACAGGGCTGTGTCACCTGGCGAGAGCCAAGTACTGGCGAGCGCTAAAGGCAGCAGTACAGTACGCGCACGCACGGCCGTATGAACCTGGGGACCGAGCAGTGCAGGTGCAGTCACTGTAGTGTAGCTGCGCTGTCCTGAGAAACCACAGAAAAAAACCTGAGCCTGCTGTGGAGCTCAGAAATAGTCTTGGCAGGGCCTGTTTGAGCTGGAGGTACATTTCTGAACCACGAGGAAGGTGCATCTACGCAGCAGTGTGTGCTGCTCCCCGCTTCTGATTACAAGTTTCCCTGCTCTTGGCACTCCGGGAACAGCTTACTATGCAGTTCCTCACAACTACCATCAGCCTTTAGGCTAAGTGCACAGCATAGCGATGGTCACTTAAGTAACTCCGGTTTGTTTGGCACTTACACACCTGTTCCAGTTCTTCCTGAACTCCTTGCACACCATCTTGATCCTCTGGTTGCGTGCTTGTTTCTAGCCACTTCTGTAGAATCCGTGCCTGCTGCCAACAGGACCTGATAAAATGGATTAGAAGGATTCTTATCCCAAGTAGTAGCTCAACAGTCTAAGCCAACTTAGCCTTGCAACTGATACTTGCAACTAAGACCCAATTTTTTGTCTTAAACAAGTGAATGGTAAAAGTTAAAAAAAATAAATAAAAATGCTGGAAAGCGGAGAAACCTGCCTGGAAACTGGTGTTTCCGTTTCCTGCTCCTAGTTCCTGACTTCCTCCGCCTCTGACTGTTGAATCCCCTCCAAGCCCCATTTTCTTTTGAGCATTTTTGTAAATGTTTTCCTGTTCTAGCAGAGAAGTGTTCAAACACCAGCCATATTGTTTTTTAACTGACAGTTGGAAAAGCGAAGCCTTTACTCATGATAAAAGAGCTAAAAGTTAAATTTCAGCTTCTCTGCCAAGTTCATTTGTACTGCCTTCAGATTACACCCAACGATACCCTTGTCATGCTTTCTCCAATAGCTGCCAAAGGTATAATTAAGCCACTTGCTAATTACAAAAAGTTGCACATGTACTCTCTCCCACCTGGAGTGCCCTCTGAAAAGAGAAAAAAATCTCTAGAAATTTTCTCTGTTTCATTCACAGTTCTGCTGTGAATAGACTGGTTATTTTCAAAGTAGATACAAAAAATGCAGTATTGAGCTGGCAGCACAGAGAAAGGCTGGCTAAAGGGGCTTCTCAACATACCTGAGTTCTTGCTTCCTGCTGAAGTAGTACTGCATCTGCTGCTGGATGCACTGGAGTTCAACTTCCAGCTTTCTCTGCGACACCGGTTCTTGCCTGGGACAGTGCTCGCTTTCCTCCCCTTCAGCTGAATGGAAGACAGAAGGCGCAAGCAATGGAAGCAGAGCAGACTGCCGCTGCTGCTTCTTCTGAAGGGAAGTCAGGCTACCAGACGGGGAACATTCAGTACTCCCGAGCCCTTTTCACACATTTTGTCACCCTGAGACATGGACCTATCCGCCCAAACGATCAGGGACAGTGAGGGGGCAGGAGTCCTGACAGCGTTACAAGCTCTGAAGACTCAGATTTAACATACAGAAAGAGGTAAGAAATGTTCTGCTCTAGTGAACGGTTTAGTACTACAAATACTGTTCTGGCCTATTTGTGATTTAGCTTTTTACATCTCTAGAACTAAGTAGTGAGTCTGGTGCCACGAACACAAATTCCATGTCCTTACGTCATTAAAAGCACCACACTCAGAGGCACTTAGACACCACTGTCCCCTTTACAACTACATTGTAAGTCCAGAGAAAACGTGGAGAACCTTACTGAGTGAATTCTTCCTTCCTGCAGTGAGTTCTGCTGCGCATTCAGCCTCGTGCACAGGAACGCCCCAGCACTTGAGCGCGTTCTTGCTGAAAGGAGTTGGCCCCTAGCACTTCCCATCCTTCGATCCCTACAACAGGGCTTTAGCCCCCGATTCAGGAAAATCCACAAAACTATTTCCATCCCAAAAAGGAATGACCGATACCCTTCACCTCCTGATGCAGGCATACAAGACTGCCTTGTCTCCCCTTAGGCTTTGTGGAGCTGACTTGCACATACTAGAGGAAGACACACAACTGCTATGGTTTTGATCTGAGGACCTACCTGCAGCCTGGTGACTCCATTTTCCCACCAAGTCTTCAGGTGACAGCAAATGCGGCTGCAAGTGTGGTCGCCACTTCTCCGCAGAGGCCTGTTGATAGTCTTGGGAAGAGGCTCCTGCGTGACCACTGGCAGGCTGACCTCCTCTCTACAAGGTCAGAATGACACTGGGGTTTTTTCCCTCAAAGGGTTTTCTTGAGTAAGCCCTACAAGCAGGCTGCACCTGACCTACCCCGTCCTACTCCAGCTCAGACACCCCCTATAGTCACTGAGCCCCTCATAAAATACCACAGAAGAAGCAGAGCTTAAGACGTTGGGCTCTTTCATTTCTAGCATGGAGGTATTTCATCAGATTAATGCCTCCCATTCTGCGTGGAACAGAGGAGCTTAACACAGAAGCACCTACTTGCAGGTGAAGCAAATTTCAGTTTTTGAGATTCAGTCATATCCACTGCTCCTAAACCAGGTTACTCTTAAATGCCTGTAATCTGGTTGGCAAGCTGTAACTGCCCCGAGCTATGTGAAGGAGCAGCACCCTCAAGTCAATTACTAGGAAAAGCATCCAGCTAGGAAGGACACAAGACCAGGAAAAAAGGCACGAATTACAGTATAACACACATGTGGGCTGGTCAGCTAGCGAAATACTGCTTCAGACTGGTGGCAAACAGTTCCTGGGCATCCAGAGCCAGTTTTGGTCAACTTTTCAGATGACAACTGGCTCAGCAACCAGATGGGCAGGCCAGAAGAGTCGGGGGAAAAGCCAGCAACAAGCAGCATTCCCGCTGACGGTAGCCCAGTAAGCGCACTTTTTCCTTTAGCAATACACTCACCATTCCTGCTCCAGCTTTCATTTGGGGCACAAAAGCTGAAGGAGACCACGGCTCTGGCCTCTCAGCAGTATGGTGCGTGTTGTGTGTCCACAGCGGTACCGACAGGGGAGCAGCACGTATGAGAGATGGACAGGAATGAGCGGTATTGCTCATCTGAGATAGACATTTACAGGTACTTTCTTCCATCCGAGGTGCTGCCACCAAGTCCCCAGTCTGGGCAGCACATCTGTTCGCAGGTGTTTGCTGAAAGGGCGCCTCTGACCTGTAAAAAGAGGATAAGGTCACTCTACATTGGTACCTGTTAGTCTTGTGCTTTGCAGTCAGTGCAAAAACAGGGAATCTTGTTACTCCCTTGCATACAGCTTTCCAGTTAACTGCTTTACTATGCATGGGAAACCCCACTTTAAAAAAAAACACACAAAAAACAACAACAAAACCACCCCCAAACCAAAACACCACAGCAGTTTAAAAACAAAAAAAGCAGCAAAGCAGTTAAGATGTCCATTACTCCTACCTGCCCTGCTCCAAATTCTCCACGTTAATCCAGGCCAAAACGATTTCTTTAAAGCTGCGAATTCAACCCATTAATAAAACCCTGCCTTATTTTGGTTTGGGGACAAGAGAAAGAGAGCAGCAGAAGCAGCAATCCCAGATGGGTTTTGACAGGAAATCTATGGATGTTTCCCTTCTCTAAAGCTAAATACAGAACAGTTTCACCAAAAAAAGTTCACTCTAAACATCTGCTTAAAAGCAATTTCAGCTTCTCTATGAAGAGCAGTTTCAGTTCCCTCACTTTCAGCGCTAAGTGACACCATAACTAAAACAAATGCAGAGCACTCAAGACCATGAAAGCACTGCTTAGCTGAACGATTTCAGCAGCACAGACCTTTTGGGGAAAGTACAACAAAAAAAGCATCTCCTTTCAGAGCAGCAAAATTCGGCCAAGACAGAGAGAAATACTCAGTTCTGGCTCTGCATTACTGGAATCATTAATGATTCCCCAGCAGATCAGTTAAATGCAGACCCAAACCTGTTACGCAGCAAATACGATCTATGAGCCAAAAAGCATCCTGCACAACTCTAACTTTCCAGTTTATGTGGCAAGATTGACAGAAAAGGAAACTTTACTTACTACGCCCATTAATTTTGGATGTAAGTGATGTGCCTTATTTTTCCATTAAAATCTCTCACTAATGAAACAACGCACAAGCCCGTAATTACTGAATGTTCTGTATTACAGAGGTAAGGGGATTTGAGGGGATAAGCATAGTGTAAGGCCCACTGTAAGTCACCCTCTTTTTCTTTACTTTTAAACCCAGATTTTCTACCTCATTAGAGGATGTGCCAGCAGTTCTTTGCTTTCTAGAGATTCCAGAAGGAAGTCAGGCCTCTGTGGTGCTAACCTTGCTCGTCGAATAGCATTCCTGGAAAGAACAAACAGAACCAATAATGTCCCAGATTCAGGATTATTTTCAATTGGCGTAAGTTGGCACTGCACCTAAAGAAACAGTCCTATCCCATCGTTCATCCCTGCTCTGCAACAATCCCCTTCTACGCAATAATAATTTTTAAAGCCTGAATTTCAACCTGTATTAATGCTGCTATGTGGTTCACCATATGAATGACAAGGAGCAGTGGATGGAACCAAACAAGGCAGAGCTACTTTTGGCAGCAGCGTAAAGAAATGTGAAGCTGTCACCTTATTTCCCTGTAAGGCTCCTCTCCTGGACTGAGAAGCTTCACGGAAGATTCTTCCTTGCAATTGCTCCACGAGCAGTATGAATTTTTTAAGGAATAGCTTCCCCAGGAGGAAGAAAGGGGCAAGAAGAAAGTTCAGTTCCTGCACAGCCAGGATCTTGGCATTTATAATTTCAAAAGAGCCTATACATTACTTCAGTGAAAAAAAAAAATAAATAGAAGAGCTTCAGTGACAGCTCTAGGTCACTCAGGCAAAACAAGCTCTTATGACGGTAAAAGTCTCATCACCCACATCTTTCAGATGTTTCTCTGTGTAACTGGTCCTACAACAAATGACCAGCGCTCCATGAATTCATAGCTGTATACTGAGAAGCACATAGTGCATAGTATATAGCTTAGCTGATTCTACCTGTTGCTGATACGTAAGTGTAAAGTCACAAATTCTTTCATTATTTGTGGGCTGGTGTATACATTATGCAGCAGCTCATGTCTAACTCTGCAATGCCAGCCGTGTGATGCAGGGTCAGAGAAAGAGTTAGGGAAACTGCATGGGACTAACAGCCAGTGCAAAAACTTGGAAATACAAAAATGAGAGACAGATAGACTACATATATACCGAGCAAGACAGACAGACAACATACATGCAAAACTACATATATGCACTAGAGAAATGCTGGAGGGACTAGAACTTCAAACTCACAGATCACTAAGAACAGAGTCCCCACCAGCAGGGTGAAACGGTAGATGACTACATTTTGAAGTCCACGGCTCTTCCTCTGCTGAATGCCCTCTTGCCCCAGGGCTAACATCAGGTGTTTTAAACACCCCTCGCTTCTTCAGAGATGGCAGAAAAGAACAAGGCTTATTTAACTTCTTGGAGAGAGCCTTCTGTTTCCACAGCATGGCACAACGACACACTGACTGGTGAAGGTTGTAGGCTGCCTGCCAACACGAACAACAGTAGAGCATTTGATGGCTGAGAATAGGAAGTAACACCATGCCACCCAGGGAGAACACCGCAGAAAGGAACTGAGATTTCCGATGACCCCACACCCATACCAGCTCTCTAAGCAGGTTCACTGCAGTAACGTTTGGGCAAGGAGAATTAACTGGGTACTTCTGCAATGAGGTGGGCTGCACATTAGCAAACAGAACAACTAGTGTCTTGAAAACCTGGAAAAGAGCTGGGAAAGCTGCCCAGGAGCAGGAAGAGAGCAATCAATACAGGCATCCCTATCTTCCTTTCCACACACAGGGCTGGGCTGATACTCAGAGGCAGAAGTGACACAACCCACATTTGAAGGTTTAAGTGGTGCTAAAGCTAAGACAGGATTAGATGCAGCCTCTGAGGCTTCATTCTAGCACAGAATTTAGAGACCAGACCTTAGCCATACACAAAGGTTCCATCCAGCAACATTGCCTATGGTAGGAACTGGCCAGTTTTGAAACAGCTTAATTAAGAAAGGTTCACAATTAGCAACACAAGTCTGAAGTGCTCTAGTCTCTGCTGAATGAAAGGACAGGCAAAAGCATATGTCAGATCCAAACAAGAACCAAGATGTCAGCCTCCCAGATACATACATACACACACACACAGAGTAGATCAGAGCAGACCAGTCCTAGATATATCTGAGCAATCACTTGTCTCCGTCACCTTCAGCTGGTGCTGGCCTTGGAGTTGTGCCTGCAACTGTTTCACGCTAGTGGTATATCTCAAGACCCGGGTTACACCTTCTCTCAGAAGCGCAGTGTGGTGAGCTCCTGTGGGTTTCTCAGTGCGATCTTCCTTCTGCTGTTGCTCCTTAGCAAATCTGAGCCAAGCACCAAACACCTACAACACGAACAACAGATAGCTGTGAGTGTTACAGACAGGTTCCGGGCCAGGGACTCCCCCTGCAGACAGGAACACCTTCCCTTCCACTGGACAGTAACAGGCAGAGCTACAGCAACAGGAGGGCACTATCGCAAGGACAAAAGGACAGGGATTTAAGTCAGCTGAGGCTGGATGGGGAAAAACAAGCGCAAATTTTTTAATCGGATAAGAGGATTTAGGGACAATTTTCCAGCGTCCTAAAATAACACATAGCACCCCAAAGATGAAAGGAAACAGATATTCAATGTGCACTCTTGCCGACTGCAGTCAAATCAGCAGTCAAGATCTGCACATGTGCAAATGTACTTGCCTGCCCCCAGCTCCCACAGATCCTTACCTTTCTCTGCAATGAAAGGGACCAGTGCCACAATGCTTGCACTGTCTTCTGCTCTTCCCATCGCTGCTGCAACAGCTATCAGGGGAAAAAAATTGCACAGCAGCTAGGTCAGGAGTTTACATATCCCGTACCAGAAACACTAGCCAGAGCATCAACCAGACAGGAACTGCTGGTGGAGCCACAGCAGAACAATCTGCTCAGTTCACCCAGTATATATATGGCAAGGTGTCTCTTGTGCTAGTGGAACCAAAAATCCAGAAAACATTTAAATACATCTTTTTGGTCCTCATGTGTAAATGGAATATGAAGAAGAAGGGATAAGGACACCTACCCAGGGAACAATTCATTACCTGTGTCTTCCAGCAAGAAAAGGAAGCAGAGCAAAGTCTGCGAGTCATTAGCTGATCTCCCTGTCTCTGTAGTAGCTGTAAGGGAATAAAACAGCGAGCTACTTGCAGACAAATCCCACTTCTCTAAGCCAAATGCTACTACAGAAGAACAGGTTCCAAACAGCCTTTGCCACCCTCCCTTTTCTCTACTGAGGCCATCCTCAGTATCTTAAGTGCCCTAAGGTGTAACGCCATTTGCAAATATCTACAAGCCCACCAAGGATCTCATTATCAGTAAGTGATCCCACACATAGCAAGCCCAGCTTGTCCTGTCTCATTAAGTCAGTTAGTTGTACCAAATCTTCTTCAGGCAAGACACAGGCATGTTCCTTCCTCCCCAACGCACAAGGCTGTCATGCTCCTCCTCAGCCACGACTACCATTCCCTTCACCAGGCGACATGACCTGCTCCTCCACACTGGAACTTGTAACTTCCCAGCCTGGGTCACTAGCTGGGAGGCTGCTGAACCTTCTCACCATTTTCTCAAGACACTGCTGCTGATATTTCTTCCATTCCGCCAGGTACTTGCGGAGCAGGTGCTGCTTGTGGTGCTGTACTGCCCTGTGCTGCTGTGCCCTCAGCATCAGAGACTCCCTAGTTAATTCCTTCCAGTGAAGAAACAGGGTCTGTAAACGCACTGTTAGAAGATAAATTAACTACTGTTGCAGAAGGAGACTTAATCTCAGAGAGTATCAAGTGATCAGCTGCCCTTTCAGACTGTTTCAGTTGTCAATACTCAGCACTGAGAGTACTCAGCACTAGGAAGGATTGTGAAACACTGCAGGTAATGGACAGTGAGCAGTGACTTGCAAGTCTTCCCTGCAGCCACTGACACTCTTTATAATCTTCAGGGAATCATTTGCCCTCTGTGCTTCACAGTTCTCATGTCAAGAACGTGGCAGGTACCATGAAAATGCTTCTAGTGTTTGAGGGCCTTTCTGTATTAATTACTAGAGAAAGGCTGAAGCAGTAACTGATGATTACTTGCACTGCCCTCGAAACAGAGACGGCTGAGCTTCTCACAATTAGTAATGGATAATTTCTTTCAGAAAGGGAGCGTTACAGTCTCTTACACAGAAAAGGAACCAACAGAGCAGCTGAAGTCAAACAAGCAGCCTTCAACAGATCACTGAGTACCCAACTCATTCCCCGTTCTAGGGGGACGTCCTTTGTAGGCTTAATAAACCATCCAGTCAGATGTGCAGATGACACAAAAGACTGCCCTACTAAGCCACGTCTTTCTAAGGGTTGTGCACAGATAACTAAGTCTTTTGAGAGTTTAGTATCTCCAGCCGCTCACCTATATCCAAATGTTTTCTAGCCTCCATCACAGCTATCGCCTTCTGCTTACGGCAACACGCTTGTAGCAAGGCAGCATATCTCCACTGTAGCAACACCTAAAGATACAACGCAAACAAGAGACAGAAGACTGACACTGCAATGTTCTTTGGTAGGGGAAGCAACACACTGCACGTTGCTGGCACCATAGCCATTTCCATCTCATTTTGCACATAAGGCTCAGCAAGACAGTGCACATTTCCTACAAATGAAATAAATCAGTATTTCAAAAGGTCGCCCTGGCATTTTTCAAAGCATTCTTCTTTTCCATCCATCTGCCTGCTCCCCTCCAGGTAATACTACAATGCTGTATCATACTACTGGTTTTCCCTTCCTTCTAGGAAATGGGGAGAAAGAAAGGAAAAGAAAAAAACCACAAACGAACTCAGAGACAAGTTTCAGAGACACCTGTAGGAGGAGTAAAATGGCAGTCCAACTTTTGAGACCTTTCTTAATAGTGGCTCTTAGATTAAGCTTTCGGTCCTTCTAATTGCATTACCTAACCCTTGCCTGAACCAGCATTTGTACTTAGACCTTGGGATCTGCTACACAGAGCCTACCTTGGACAGGATTGCTCTCCTGTAGTGCTCATCTGCCAGAGTAGTTGCCTTAGCTTCACATATGAGAGCAAGAGCATTTTCTCTCCATGTACACAGAAGCTGTCTGAAGGCAAAATATATAAAAAATTAAAAAACAAACAGAAGCCACGAAGAATGATTCTTACACAGTCATTTGGTACCTTCCCACTCACAGGAGAACCAAAACCAGCTGCCTTTATAAAGTCAATCTTGCAAATCAACTTCTGCCCCTTCAGGTCTCTGCTGAAGAGAAGGCAGTACAAACCAGAACACACCCTCGAATCCAGCTTCCTAAGCTGAGTCAGTCAGGCTCTGCAAGTGCCTCCAGTTGTACAGCATTAGAACAAATGAGGTAGTTAAAAGCAACTACAATCAATACAAAGTGATATTATCTTTAATCGCTCTCCTCATTGTAATGCAAGACAGCCTCTGTATCTTCCAGGCTGTTTTAATTTTAATATCACAGCAGTCAGAATCCATGCACTGCATGAAATGGTACAGTTTGCTGTCTGCTTATTCTGTCATGGGACTACACAGAGATTAAAAAAAAAGTTAAAGCAAAACAGATGGCAATCTAGAAAGGCTGACTTCTTAGCTAGATGACCTGCACAGTAACAGCAATGCATGGCACAGTCAATTCCCAGCACTAAACACTCAAAAATTTACAAAGACGGCAGTGAAAGAGAGTGCTGGACTGCAATGCAGTCACTTCTCTCTCGTGCTGCACAACGAAACGTAGGCTTACCGCAGCAGTAGTCTGGTGTGCTGTTTCTCCTTTTCAGCTACCTGGTATAGAATGCACTGTACATTATGTTGGTAACTCTGCAGGAAAAGCAGCGAGAAGTAAAATTTCCCTCAACTGCCAACATCTTGGAGGAGAGAGGACATTTGGAAACTCTTAGCAGCAGCGTAGGAGAGTAGTAGCAGCAGTAAAGTAGAAGAGGATAAAAAAAAAAATGAGGTTACAGCCACTAAAATTGAATGCTGCTTTTCTGAGATGAACAGTCATTACACACTAGATCATGCTAGCTATTATATACACCCTTCACCAACGCCACAAGATTACATTGGTTCTTCTGCTCTAAAAAGCAATGCTAAAGCTTACACAACCACATCTACAATAGCCTCCATTCTACCTTGGTGTGTAAGTGCCCAGAGTGCAACAGCACGGCAGCCCTTCAGTTCTCACTCAAACACTTAAGCACACACAGACAAGTCCCTCGAAGAAAAGGACATTCCCTCCTACCTTCCAGGCTCTCAAGGTCTTGCCCAGTAATGTGTGCTGATAGTGCGTGTCTGCTTGCACCAGCTTCCTCCATTTCTCACGCTGATGTCCCATGTACTATAAAGGGTGGGCAGGGTGGGAGGGGGGTTAGATATGTACACGTGATGGAGGGAAAACAAGCAACAGCAGAGAGCAGAGGAAAAAGGACTGTTCCCAGTCTCTGGGAAAACTTCAGCCCTTTACCTTCCTGTAATAAGTTTTCACTCAAACTGGTGCTGCGCCCTGCTATTCCTGCAAAAGGCCTTGTTGAAGCTTTTTCCCCTGCCCTTTCTAAGAATCCTCTTGAGGACTCATGCAATTCACTCAAGTTAACAGCTCTGGACCAACATACTAGCATCAACTCTAAAATTTTTCACAGATTCTCAAGACACGCTGCAGGGCACATTTGGTACCTCACATCATGGTAAGGAAAAGGCTCAGCATAAAAGTGAAGTGCCATCTGATAGCGCCTGCTATGACCTGTACGTGACTACAGGCCCTGCACCATGGCCTTGCTGCAAACTCCTAACTTCAGTGAAGTTTTGAGAAGGTCATACACAGGACTGCTGAGGGACAACTGAATCACACTAACTCTGGTTACATTCTCAGGTAAACCTCCTCAACTGTAGTCCCATTCCTACTATACCTAGACAACTGAAATCAAGTCCAAGAACTCCCTCTCCTCCCTACACAATGCCTGTTCCACCCACACTGAACTGATTTTATCCACCTGGAAGAGAGCTTAGGAATGATTAGTGTTTAAAATAAACAATTTAATTTCTAGCCATATGGGCACAAGCAATCTGAACATAACAAAAAGGATTCAAGCTCTTTCCCATCTGTTAAATCTCACCTCCCTCCATTTGTTCCAAGTCTGCTGCAGACATTTTGAATCGTGAAATCTTAAGGCTTGCACCTCCTTGAGCCTCCTATAAGAAAAATAATTTAATTATCTCTTCTATAATGAATCCACATTACTGAACCCCTCTAGCACAGACCTGAGTTCACACTTGCTACTTCCAGTAAGTCATTTACCGAAAGACAACCTAGTAGATTCCAAAGCACAATTAGGGAGTCAGAATCACTGTGAATTAAATCCTGCTTTGACAAAAGTAGGTCACCACAGGGCCAATCCAAATAATTCTCCCTTCTAAAAAAACTTCTTACTCTGTTTTTCTCTCCTGAGTATTTTGCTTCCACAGACAGAAAGCCTTTAGCAGCAGCAAGCTACTGTAGTGATCTCTTGCACAAACCAAGCCCTCTTGCTCCTCCAAACGTGCAGTGGTTCTTCTACGCCAGAAGCACCAGAAGCAACGCAATAGCTGCCTTTCAAAATGAAGCACAGCCTATAATGAAAGGTGGCAATGAATTCATGACAGAGGCCAGTTAAAAACAACAGAAGACAATTCCTTAAAGCTGACATGCACAAAACTGTCCAGTGTTTGTTTTCCTCTTCCCACGTTGAATAGCAACGGACATGTCAAAACACTTTTGCTGCAAGTTTATGTCAATGTGCTTTACAGATACCTATTCACATGTGGATGGAGAAACTGCTACCAGAAAACAGCAGGCCAAAGAGGGTAAAAATACAAATTGATAAGCAGCATGTGAAAGACTCCCAAGAACCGATAAGCTCCAGAAACCAGTCCTGTTGAACTCACAAGGACTGATAATCTCAGAACACCACGAGTCAACCATATCTGCACAAGGCCATCCACACACGCTACCATCAACTATGAGTTCTGTAACTCAGACCACACAAAAAGCAGCAGTAGATGCTTATATATAAAGACTACAGGATTATATATACATCTTAGGAAATGATCTCTAAAGGGACTTTATAGACACCAACCCAGAATCAATTAGTTTGTCAGTACAACCCTGCGCTTCTTAAATAGGTTCGGGTTGCCTCTTTATTACTGTTATTGTCTCAACCAGGTAACCATGAAACAGAGAGCATGAGAGAGAGTGCGCGCATTTGTGAGTGAGGGAATAAGTGAATGAACTGTGTGAATAGTTATCCTCTGGTAACAGCTCAGTTTTATTTATTAATAAACAGCCTAACTTTAAAAAGGTGAGTAAATATCAGCTGTTATCTGGTTCCCCTGACTTGATCCCCCACCAGGGACAAGGGAATTCACAATACCCAAGTCCATCTCACGCTAGCTCGTGTTCACAGGCAGTGACTAAGAAATTATCCCCTCCATTTCCTAAGCAAGGCCAGGTAAAAGTTACATTTACCCTCTTCTCTCCCATTCGGTATTCTTGCTGCTTGCAGGTGTTCAGCAACCACATGTCAAATACCTGTCTCATCAACACCCTCCTGCAAGCAACAAGGAAGAATGTCAGCACAGGAAAGAATCCCCTCAGAACAGAGATTGGTTTTATGAATGACAAAAGACCAATCCATCTACAACTCAGTTACTTCACTTTTCAAATCATGCAAGCCTTGTTTAGCAATGAGGCAGCTATATGTCCCCACTATTCTCTAGGTTAAAAAACCAAACAATTTGTCCCCTGAAATCTTACCCAGAGTATATGAGACCAGATTAATGAACTTTCTAAAGTTACCAGAACTCCCTGCTTTTATTCAGATAATTTGAAAGATTCGTCTGACTTCTGACCAATTAATTTTATTTATAAACACACACAAAGAAAAAAGTACATAATAACCCTTTATTTCTTCTCCACTGTAAACAGTCCACTCCCTCCTCCCTTGGAAATATTTTGAAAACCCTACTCTACTTTTGTTCTTAAAAACAAAGCAAACATCATGACAGGACCTGAAAAAAAGTTCTAACAACAAATAACAAAGAGCAGCGTGGTGTGATCTCAACACTGGAGATTCTACCAGAGCTTCGTTTATGAACAAGGTCAGGTTGCCCTCATTATCAAAGCTTATTTCTCTCTAGATGAAGATAATACTTTCTAGTTTGCCTCCTCCTCCCCAGGGATGCACAAGAATGCTCAAACAGTATCCCAAAAATGTTATTTATATTTGTGATTGAGCACTATACAACTCTCTCACAGAACGAGCATGCAGTAGAAGCATTCTAGTCCAGAAATCAGAGCTACAGCCTAGCAGAAACAGCACGCAGTTCAGACTACATCAGTTATTTCCAGAACTCAAGTCACGTGGGCACACTAATTACACTGTCAGCAAGCCTCAGCTCTTCTCGAGTCTAGAAAGGCCTAAAAAATATTTGGGATTCTTACCAGGTAATTTTCAGTAGGTAGCTGTTACAGCTCATTACAAGTTTATAGGTTGGTAAAAAACATGAGTTAAGTAAGTCTTCCTGGAGGGTACTGGTAGTTGCCAGCAAGAGTGTCTTTGATCTGTAGACACTGACAAATCTCAGCTGATAGCTCTTCCAGCAACTGGGGCACTGACTTGTGAGACAGCACCTACACGCATCAGATACCAACAGGAAAGCTGAGTTCTGGCAAGCTGCCATGAAAGTTTTACTTAGCTCTGGTTGGCAAGCAGCCCCAGACCTCTGAACCAGGAACACACTTCTTATAATTTGTTCTTTTGTGTTCAGGAAATAGGATTTCGTTTATACCCTTTCTAAAGAGAAAAGATTTCACAGAAAAAACATTCCTGACCCACGAAATCAAGGTATGGCTACAGAACCAACAAGAGCCTTCAAACCATCTGTTCACCCCTTCCCTGGTGAGACAGGCATACGTCACATTGCAGCACTTGCATGCTGCAACTCATCTTCACTACACCTCCTGAGTCACTGAGCCATTTCTCTCTCCTTGTCTCCAGAGGGTAAGCTAATGCACCACAGCTGCACTCTCACACCAGTTGGAAAAACTCTTAATTGCTTGCAGAAATGCAGGTGTCTCATTACTCAGCCTGCCCTCCAACCCTGTTTGTGAATCTCCCAAAAGCAAGCCAATATCCAAGGCAAAACAGATTTTCTGCAGCTTGCTTTCAACTGCAAAGCCAGATGACAGAAAGGTATGCATCTACAACACAGGGTATGACCATTCTCTGCCAACAAAAGATGCAAGGTCCCAAGTCTACCAGGAAAGAAGATTCAACGTTAGGAACCACTTTTTTCTCTCAGCTTACAAAGGAAAAAGTCTCCTAGGAAGGGACTCATTTTAAAAGCCTATTTCCAAACATATCATTTCCCAAGGAAAGCAAATTTTTTGTTAGTATTCTAATACAGGAAATGGGAAATAGGTTTTAATAGCATCATAAATCACAACTCTACCTGGACAGTCAGCACTCCATCCCTGAATAAGAATACAAGCCCAGGCAAGGTCTTTAAGGCATCTCAAAAAAGACAAATACCCTTTTTTATCTCCTCTCTCAATCAGTATTTCCACCCGTCCACCCCCAGTTTCCACAACGAACAAGTACACACTCTTGTAACTCCTGCGCATATCTGTGCCTCCATAATATGCCAGTAAAAGTAGTTAGTAAGATACATCATTACTCTGAGACAAAGGGTACTGGTTGAATTTTAAGAGATGATGAGAACCCACAGCATCCATTTAACAGAAAACCCAAGCACCTCTGAAGAAGAGAGATTCCCAGTAATTCCATACTGCAAACTTCGAGTTAACTCCCAGCAGTTGTAAAGGATTTCTTTTGGTGCAACTGAGGTTGTGAAACGTAACCAGTATCACCATTTTGAGTTCAGGTTCTTTTGTTCTTGTCCGTGCTCGTGCTGCAACCTACTGCTCTTACCAGTATGTAAGCAAGCCTCAGGTAGGCTTAACCGATTTCCCTCTCCCATTTCACAGAGAAGCAGATGCTTTTATATTTTATTTGAGTAATGAACAATTTGCAATTAGCATCAGCACAATAAACCCCCAAAGGTACTACTAGATTTTAAGAGAGAACCAAAAGGCCACAAATCCCACATTTGTATACATTTATATTGATATTTCCGTGCGTACCTATAACGAGCATGAGCCACTGACATTAAGGCTTGCTGCTCTTTTTCCTCCTTCTCTTCCAAACGAGACTTCCAACGATTCCAGAACTTCTGCAGCACCTGAAACAAAACAACAAAGACATGAAAAAATACAGGTATCAAGGCAGGAGAAGAATGTAAAGCAAGAAATTATTAAAAATCCGAATGGAACTGCATGCTGCAATGGTTGCCTCCTGCACTGCTTCATATACCAAACTTGTTTTATAACCTGCTATGAGTTTTTCTGGTAGAAGTCACCATAAACATAGAAAAACAGAAAACTAAAATAACATATCTAAGACTGACCGTTAACTTACACAAGACATTTACTGTGGCTATTAGTATTTAGGAACAAAGCTACTAAATTAACAAGAAAGCATTTTGTAGGTAAAGTGGAAGCCAACAGGAAAGCTCAAGAAAAACTAATGCAAGAACAAAAAAAAAGGTAAAACTCACAGTAACTTGATGCTGACGGTATGACAGATTTTTTCTCATTTGCTGAAGACGAGTGTTCATGACATTCTGCCAAAGACCCTTAAATCCAAATTTCTGTAACAACAAGAAATGTACACAACTTTCATGCAATCCAAATCAGCAAACACGGCTAAGTTTAGAACTGGCTGCTGCTTACAGACAATTTATGTTTGACACTGCTCTTGCAATAGCAAAGATTTATGAACTTGTCAAAGCCATGCACCAATTCCCTCTCACAAACTGTCACTTCGCCAGCTAAAATAAAATTTCATTCCAATTTCCCAGGCTTTTATCGCGAGACACCTAACTCCTTATTCAGCTATCAACACGACTACCCAAGTCCATTCCCAATCTATCTTCTCCTCCAGTTCAAGGCTTGTAACTTGCTCCTTATCAAAAATAGAAGAGGTTCACTTCCCTTTCAGGTCTCCTCTGCGCAAGGTCTACAGTCCCACAATAGCTTGATTCAGGGATAAGAATGGCAAATAGCATATGAGAGCATCCTGCCTTAAAGCGCTCTTATAGTCACTGATGTTTTCAATCTATGATCCAAACAGGTTTATTGCCATTCTTTTGATAATTGGTATTGATCCACACTTGAAAATAATCTGTCTGAAAAAGCTGGAGCCTTGCTTGTGCCCACCTTTCAGACAGCCTTCAAGGATTTCTGTTTGATTTTGAGGGGTTTGGGGTTTTCTTTTGGAAGGGGTGTGTGTCTTGGGTTTTCTGGGGGCTGAGGAGTGGGGTGTTGGGTTTTTTTATTTTTTTGAAAAAGAGTAACTTAATTGCCCACATATGCAACAAGCTGTCTCTGGACTCATGTGAAAATAAATATATATGCACTACTACAGAGGGAAAAAAAAAATACCAGGGAAAATGAAAGGGGAAAATGCAACCTCATGGTGAAATGGCCAGGGAACACGGTAGCCCAATACCATCGAGATTAATCTGGTAGTTCACCAGTTCCCCCATTTGGATTCAACTGGCAGATTCCAGCACAGGTGGAATTTAAAAACTTGATGCTCAATCCAAACTCACCACAGCAGAAAATGATGCATCCCCCACTTCATACCCACACCCCACCGTTACTATGAGGCACACTGCCAGTCAGAAGTATTTGAATGCTCTCCACAGCCTCTTCCACCTGATGTGTAATAGTGCTCTTACCAACAGATGACACTTGTAGTGTTTTTCAGCCAGCTCACACCGTTGAGTCTCTTCCACACACAGCACAACATCTATCAATGAGTTAAAGTATCTTTTGCGCAGAAACATCCCTCCCGATATATGAACAACTTGGTCCCACAGAGGGGCACTAGATCTCCATCTAAATTTGCTTCAATATTTGAATTTCCAGCACTGTTACCTGCACAAGCCTTGATTACATTTAAGTTTTTAGATTTTGCTGGCTTATCACAACATTTCTGATTCGCTGCTAAATAAGGAATTCCTTCCCAACCTTAAATTATCTTCTGCAGGCTCTTAGCTGTCAACAGGCTAGCATCCATAATTGCAACAGCTTTATTAATTGTTAGTATGGCCTTACATAGGCCTTTCTAATGATAAGATGTTTGTTGTCACCCACACCACTGCACAACATTCCTGCTTATTAATCAGGTCTTTCCCCTGCAGGAACACTTCTAACCTGTCCCTGCCAGGGACTAAACACAGACTGGATACAATGCTTCCAGTGTGCAAAGACTCTCCGTAAGGCAATCCTTGCTGCTAGCTTTTCCATGTCCTTTCGGTGTGCACGCAGTCTTCTCCTGCATTCCCATGACAGCCGCCAATCAGAGAAATACTGCCAGACTATCCTGCTTCGGTAATGCTCTTGGGCCAGCGCTAGGAAACAAACACACAAATTACTCACAATTTGTTCTGTTCTGGGCTCATTTATATCAGATGAGGCCATGACATTTAAGCCACTGGATGTGAAGTGACAGAAACTTTAACACTGAAAAATGGTAGTAGGAATTCACAGTAATGCTCAGCTATGGCCTATATTCTTCCTACTGATCACAAAGGCAGTTTTAAAGCAGTAACATACTGTACAGACTTAAAGGGAAGTTAAGACACTGTGTCACTCGTTCAACATACGCAAGCTTGCTAACATTTCAGCATATTCCTATTACCAGTTCCCAGATATCCAAGATGGATTCTTTTCCACTACCACTGATCAACAGGCAATTCACACAAATGTCTGAACTCATTCTAGTAACTCCAAGGGAAGAAACAAAAGAACTCGTGTAATAATCTTCACCATCCGGTGAGTTGTGATTTGTCTGACTATGAAGAAAATCCACACACAGATTGACTGATAATAGTCCTGAATACATTCTTCTCACAGATACCTCAGTCAGAATATAATATGCAACATGCAAGTTTTCATCGATGGAACTATATTTTCTTTTGAATCATACGTAAGGCAGGTCATCTTCCCTTAGCTAGCCAGGCTTGTAACAGTGTACAGGCCAAGCTGCATCTCTTCATATGTGACCAAGTAGAAACACTGCAGCATCTCCTAGAATAGAAATTTAAAAAAATCACTGTGCCCTAAGGGGTTGAGCCCTGTTCTCCCATTTTCACTCACCATTCTGAAGTTTCTTTGCTCTGTGGAAGTTTAAGTATCCCAGCCATGCTTCCATGCATCTCTTCAGTTCACAGTGCTGACGGTGAGTTACTGCCCTAGTCTCCTTCTGCTTGTCACGCTGGCTGTATAAATACAGCTCTCGCCACTGCAACCAAGCCTGACAGAACAAATGATGAGGGAGGTCAGTAAAGAGGAAAAAAACCAGACAAGATTAGGGAAACAGGACAAAGAAGAGAAGAGGAAGAACACACAGGCAATAAGAAATTCCACATGAGATCTGAAAGTGAAAGCCATGAGCAAAGAGGTTCCTCCTCACAAGGGGGAAAAAATACCAACTGACGAAACCAAACAAATGCCAAAGGAATGTCAGCATAGGAAAGGTGAAAGACAAATAATGCTGATATCAAATGTCCTTTTTCCTTTTTTTTTTTGATACTTTCGCACTTTTTCCATTACAAGGCCAAAATAATACTTTTTGAACAAGAAGCCTTCTTTCAGACAGAGTATCTTCATACAAAAGAGAATCACATCTTGAGATGATTAAAAATTCCCAAATCACGAGTTAGCTCGTTGGTAGAACACTGGCCTCAAACAGGCAGTGTTGCCATCTTACAGCACAAGCTAAATTAAATGCCATCACCTGTTTTAACAAAATGGACAAAAAGCTACAGTTCCACCGAATGTTTTCACTTCAGCTAAGATGAACAATTTACCAAAGGAGCTGACAACCTCTCAACAATATGAAATGCTGGATTGTAGTTTCTTACCCCAAAATGGAGTTAAACACACTCACAGAAATTCATTAGGACATAAGAAATGTTGTCTTACAAAGAGGCACGGTGCTATCAAACAGCTGACCAGTGCTATCTTGTCTCCTAACAGGACAGTGGATTGGGCCTCTGTGGAGTTCAGCATTCTAGAGAGCTGGATACAACTACCCTTCATGCCCTGCTCAAAATACCACAGCTGCAAACTCACACACCTGTTTTCTTTTACCTCTTATTTACCCATGGTGAGTTTCTCTGGCAGAGAGCACTCTGTTACTTTCACTATCATCAGGCATTCTATAAGACAGTAATAATTCCTTTGGACAGTCTGCTTCCTAGCAAAAGTTAAGACATGGATCCAGTTTGCTTTGCCTAGATTTCTTGTAAATGTTTCCTGTAAAACAACTGTTTTGACCTTTTCCATAGAATCACAGAATATGTCAAGTTGGAAGGCACCCCTGAGAGATCAGACTCCCTGCTTGTCACAGGACTACTTAAAACTAAATTATATGACTAACAGCGTTGTGCAGACACTCCTTGAACTCTGACAGGCTTGGTGCCGTGACCACTTCCATGGGGTGCCTGTTCCAGTGATCAACCACCCTCTCAGCAGTGAAGAACCTTTTCCTGATGTCCAACCTGATCTTCCCCTAATGTAGCTTCATTCCATTTTCTCATGTCCTAATACATTCTTCCATCCTAAGTACTGCAATTTGTGAAGCAAATGAGCGTAAGACCTATTTTTTATTAATCTGCCACCTTAGTCACATGTGCATGTAACTTAAACATTAGAAATATTAGTAGCTGAAGCTCCTGGGACTTACTCGAAATTGCAGACTCTGGGCCCAATGCTGCAGAGCCAAAATATTCATTTTATGCCCAGTGCATTTCTGGTAGTGCCGTCTTCTCCACACTGCCCACGATATGCTGCCAAAACAATGTTACAGACACGTTCAAACACAGTTTCCGTAGTCTGATGGCCTAAGAAAACACCCTCCTCTCACTGGAAAAAGGTATTAAAAACAATCTTTTAAGCCCACGTCTATGGGCATACCAGAGGAATTCAGACACACATACACACGTCAGAAAGGAAAAAAAAAAAATAAAAAAAAAGAACATGGGACAAAGATAACAGAATGCCGCTAAAAACCATGAGCTTAGGGTCAGTGCCTCTCTGCCTGTTTCCACTCCATTCTTACCGCAAGCAGCTTCTTTCCCTGAATGCCAGCGCCACAGACTGCATCCCATGTTTTGTCCTTTGAACACCAACATAGACCAGCCAGTGTTGCCAGGTCCTGAGCAACTTTTGCTTCTTTGCTGTGCACAACAAAAAAAATTACAGCATCTTAACTTCACGCAAGAACCTGGCATTTTTTAACCACTCAGTACCACCACCTGTCCCCCACCTCCAGTCCCCTCAACCCGCAGTGACACCTCGTGGGAAACCCTGAAACAACAGCCGCCACAGCTGCAGCCGCGACCATCCACCCTGGCTGAGGGTGTCACACTGACAAGAATCTGAAACGCTGACAGCATCATGCCACTTGTTCAGACCAGCGTGAATTATCAGACAATGGCATTGCTTTGTCTTCAGTGCTTACAGGGTATATCACTCTGTAACAATATCCAGCGTAACCACCTTATTGGGTAAGAATTACAGGATTTTCTTTCATTCCGTTTAAAAACCCCAAAAGTTCATGAGGTTCAGCAGCAGCTTTTCAAGAGTTATTCTCTATTAAAAGCAGAGAAATCAACCAGAAACAAGTCAAGTTTATTTAGCAGGCTGGTCATGCAGCTAAAAGCAGAAGTGGTGTCACAAATTCCAGTTTACCACTTTATGCAGTGCACTGCACTTTCTCCTCACAACAGTCTGGCTTGTCAGAACTGACACTATTGAAGCAAAGTTATTAGAAAAAACATAATCAATTTTATGCTGCTCCACACTTCCACTAAAATAAAACCTTTTTCTTTTAAACACAAATTTCCTTGTGAACTGGTGAATCAAGTATTAACCCACCTTAAAACAGGTCACTTTTCTATTTTTTTGCCTAAGTAACACACAGCTGCTTCTCTTAAGTATTCTGGCCTCACTCAGTAAGAAAGGAAACCTAGACAGCCTATCCATTTGTTTCCAAAGGTGCCAGTCTATGTAATATTCTGAGGCTACGTTCATATAAAAAAAAGAGAGAGTTAACTTATTTTGCAAATCAGCACAGAACAAAACCACGCTATCATCTTTAAAAGAGGGGTCATCCTCCCCTTCTGGGAAACATACTCCCTGAAACCAAAGGAAGTTGGAACCAATACATGCAACTTCATCAGGAGGACAAATCCATTGCAGAACAAAAATTAAGACAATATACACAACAAGACAAAGTACACTTCGAAAGCTTGGGCTTCTTTTCAGTTGCAAGACACAAGATGGAAGGAATAGTGAATACAAATAAAATATGTGCAGTTAATACCACAATAAATCATTATCTCATTTTAACAGCCACAGTTGGTAAAGAATTCCAATAACATATTCTATCAAAAAAAAATATATATTTGAACACATATTGTGATAAAGTAAAAAAAAACACGAAACAAATCAACCAACACATCAAACAAACCACCACCCCCAACCAAACCACCCCTTCAAAAACAAACACCACAATCCAGAGCAGATGGAGAGGCCCTTAAGCTTATTCACTGGCATCCCTAAATAACTATATAGCTACACAGTAGTGCATCAAACGGAAAACCCCTGCCAGCTTTAGACAGACAACCATCTGTACCTAAAAGCATGACACTTCTGTAGGGTGGGGGAGAGGTCAACGTGCAAATATGTACAAAGGACAGAGATTCTGTGCAAGTATTTCCCATGGAAACTCCCATCTCAATATATGCCCAAATAAAAGTAGTTACTTCACTTACCATGAGACTCTGCAACACAGTATTTGCTCCTCTTTCCTTGTTGCCGGCACACATAGGCTCTCCAAGCCTTGAATATCAAATTATACAGTAAATGCCTGAAAAATTAAGAAAGGTGCCATTCAGTAAAATAGCTACCAAGGCCTAGAGGTAGGATTCTTTCAAGTTCAGTTCCACTCTAAAGATATGTTGGATAAAAAATTTTTTACTTCATCCTAAGACAACAGCAAGCAAATATTAAAAAAAAGGGGGAAGAAAAATATGAAAATAAGCAATGAAGACATTGCTCTTGGCCTAGAGGTCCTGTTGATATTACTTGCTTACTGGTATTAAGAACTCCTTCAGAACCTAAAGAAAATTTCTCATACTTTTATATACGCACAATAATAGGAAGTAATTTCACAAACCTGTAATGGCTGTCTGCCCTGAGGCTGAGCTTCCTTTCCCTGCAAACAGTCCACCACTCCTTCCACTCTCCAAAAGTTTTTTGAAGAATCTTCTGGTCATACAAGCATCTAAACAGTCAAAAGATTTGGACATGGGAGACTTCATACAGGTTAGGTTTCCAGGTTGACCACAAATCAGTTTTAATGAAGATTATGCTACCTCTTTTCCAGTCTTGTCTGATTAGCCTAACAGCATCTAATTGCATTTAAAAACCACTAACCAACTATGATGCTTTATTCCAAGACTCCATGAAGTATGACAAGAAGCAATCACCTTACTGACTATAAACACTTCACATAATGTCAAGGAAGGAAAGACAGATGTTGTTAACAGACTTGCCAAATCCCAAAGTGACAGCTGACTTTAAACCTATGAATAACTTGCATCTTTCATCCTCAGTTCTGTGTTTTACTCAAACAGCACAGCTGATAATGATACATGTATTTTCCTTGCTAATTTTTTCTTTGTTATTTTAACAGAAAATGTTTTCTGTATAGAAAAAATACAAAAGCTACTTCAGATTTTATAATGCTTTGATATTTCCATTGTGTTCTTAGAAACAGCATGCTGATTTGAAGTCATGCCAGATTTAAAATCTTCCCAAAGAACACTTAAATAGGCTTAAGAACTCCTTCAGCTAGTTGTACATCATCTACACTAATAACAAAGCTGTTCATCTGCTCATGTACCTTCTCCATCCAATGGATGCTAAGCCATGCACAAAATAGATTCACAAATCACGTATGACCTTCAAATTCTTTAACCTCAGTAGAACAGTCTCTGCTTTTACACTCATATTTAATTATCACATACCTGACCAGGTAATAAGTGATGCCACTTTTCAACTGAATTGTGAAGAACTAAAATTTCAAATATAGGAAGGTCTACATGAGGGAATTGGGCTTTTGATCTCCTAATTAAAAAGAATGGTCATAATCTATTATTTCAAGCAAATAACTTTTCTTTTCCATTTTAAAATATTCTCTCAAACATTTTTCCATGTGTTCAAGATGACCTGGGTAGCAGCCTAAGAACCAGAAACATCAGCTAGAGTACGAATACTTTCAAAAAATTTCTCATCTCTTTGTGTTTGTGAAGGACAGAAGGAAAATAGAAGGACCCATGAAAACAAACAAAAAGCACACAAGCCCAGATGCACAACCTTTAATCAGAACTATCCCACTAGCTTAATGAAATTGGTCACGTCTAATAACAACAGGATTAGGCCCAGAATCCCTAGAGGTCCCTCAGTGAAACCATATGAATCCTCTCACAAGTGGCAATTCATAGCTACCTACCCCAAGCCAAGTTGCTAAGTCATTCCAAGCACTCACGCAGAAAAGGAAAAAAAAAAAAGAAAAAGAAAAAAGAAATGAACTATACATTTTTTTCTGAATTTGGTGCATTAACAGAACATTGCAAATAAAAGCTACAGAGAACTGGGGACTCTTAAATCTAAAACGGCAATTAATTATTATGTTCCTTGCTGAATGTATTTCCATTCATGCTCCTAAAAAAAATAAAATAATCATTGTCCTGAATTTACACACAGCCAAAGTAATACAAATTCAGTATATGGGACAGCAAGAACAGTAAGGTTCACATGACAACTTCCATTTACCAACTAAGGCAGACAGTCAGAATATATTTGATACAGTACAATGAAACTGGATAACCACGGTCCTGATCTTATTCTGACTGTAACAAAGGCAGGTCTTCCCACTGGGAACTGCTTCAGTTCCCATGGGTGTGGTCAAACAAAAAACAACATGCAAATTAAAGCAAAACAAGAAAAGGGTATCTAAGTTGGTTTCTCAGTAGCTGACAGAACACTGACAACAGAAACTAATTACCTGCCACAGGTATTTCAAAGTCAGACAGATACAAAGCATATATAGATAAATGTTAAGAACCACAGTGCAAACAGTAAAATAAACTGATTTTCAAGATATACATATATATAAATTCAACAAATTGTTAAATTTAAAGCAGGTATCACAATCATACCCCATCATTTATATGCACATACAGCTCAACTTCAAGGCAACCACAATGCTCATGAATTTAGTGAAAGTTTAACCACGATTATTAAAAACAAACAAAAAGCAGAAGCAAGAAAGGTATTCTAAGGAAACCTTCAAGCAATCTCAAAAGACATCCAAACATTTTCTTGGCTACCAGTGCTCTTTTAGCCCAACGATACAGCACTAAATCATACTAAAAAAAAAAACCAAAAAACCAACAAAAACCCAAACCCCACAACCCACAATACCCCCCCCCTTGATTTCTGTCATTTTATCTACCTCGCTCTGGAAGGGAGAATTTGTCCAAATGTCTTTTTTGCCCACAGACAGAAGAATTTCCTTGCTAGATATCTGGAATATAAGGAAAGGTTAGTTGCCTTTGTATTCTTCCTCTGTTAATCCCCAGGCAGCAGTAAAAATAGGAACATCTATGCCAGTGTAATGAAACTACGGATCTGGTTTTCAGAGATCAATGCATATAAGAAATATTTACACCATGAAAGTAGCACCTTTAAGAGGACTATTCAGCAAGCATAAAGAGAGGCTCAAGCATCACTGCAAGACTTGAACTGCAAACCAAGGCAGCTAAAATGTCTTCCAGGCAGCCCACTTACACCCTGTGATACCAATGAGCAGGCTGGTGATTAACTGGGGAGCCTTTTTGTGATTTCGAAGCAGTAACATCACTCCCCCTGAAGTCAACCAGCTGAGTCAGACTTGCTTCCAGACTACTTGAGCCAATTTAATGTTTACCCTGCCTGAAACCAGCAGATCTTCCTTCTGCTTACCTCCCTCCACAGCAACTCTGCTTTTCAGCAAGCTTTTCCTAGTACCAGTTCAACTCGGATTGTGATACAAACACCCTTCCCCCCCCCCCCTTTTTTTTTCTAAAGGATTTAAGAGTTAATTGCCACACAGAAGGCCCCACTAAGCACCAAAGACATCATAAGGTAATTAAAACACATTTGAACAGGGCCTCCATCTTCCAGCAAGTCTGAGTTGCTAGATCAGCTCCCCTTGTTCAACAAATATTAAGCTTTTAATCTCTGAACAATTATCATCCCATCTTTCTCAAGATTCCCTTCAACAAACAGAAGTAAAGAAACACAAGAGGAGGGCAAGACTAAATCATTATACCTGGAAGCCCCCACCAAAACACACTGTGAAATAGCCATTCTTTAATTCTACATTAGAAAATCAAAGATGTAGGAAATCTGACTGTGCCAATGCATGTCTTCAAGTTACCCTAAGACATCTTCAGAACTGTCTGGCATGCCTGTGAATAAAACCCTTTGTCTTAGACTGCACTTGCACTACTAAAACCAGATTTCTTTCAGTCTGATCCCCCTACTCCATCCAGTGAAAACTGTTTGGTACTTATCACCTGATTTGGAATTCTTTTAACCTTTTTCTTTGATGCCAGGTGTACGCAACTTGATCCAGATTCTCATGACCTCTGTCCTGAAATTGATGTCTGTCAGGCTGGGGAGCAAGACATTGCCCACTTGCTTCCACCGGATGCCTAAGTAGTTGTTGGATTTCATGCACCTTCAGAGATTTTGAACTTAAAACGAAAGAAGAAATGTTTTGTGTAAAACTACATGAACTGCAAAGAAGTAGCATTACTTCAATAAATTCATCTATAACAAAGGTATACATTCACATACAGAAGTTAACAGGTACAAAATGTTAACACACGTTTATTGACTCTTTATCAGGCATTTTTCACTACCTGGAATTCTAAAATTGTTTCCCCAAGACAAGCATGAAGACACATTTCAGTGCAATCATGTCACAGGCAATTCCCTTCTCCTCTGAAGTTGAAATGAAAAAGCACTAAAACACATTTGTGCGTCCCCTCCCGTGTGTGTCCATACAGTGTGCCTTTATGGAAAGGATTTAAACATGGGTTTCTATCTTTTATTCTCCAACATATCAAGTATTCTGTCTACTGCTGAAAAATTCTCTTGAGGACCAGGGAACTGAAGCAAGAATTTCCCATTTTAACATGAAATGCACTTACATACACAGTTCTTTTACAAAGAACTCTTTCCTAGTTTTACTCATATTTTAACTAAATGTGTTTCTTTAAAAAAACCTAAAAATCTTTTCCTGATTTTACATACTCATCATTAAAAAGTAAAATTATTTTTCCATCATAGTTTACTTTCACATGTAGATACGATCTGAAAAATAACAAGTATGCTCTTATGAATTTTGGGTATTTTGTCTCAGTAGTTTTCTGAAAACAAGAATGATGAAAAAAAAATATCTAACCAGATAAAACTAGCTGAACCAGTTGTATTAAAGCATCTTTCCCAAAACAAATACTGCCACCAACCTGAAAATTTGCACATTAGAACCACAAATACATTCCTGAACGCCATAATGGGCAACAGAAGAGGATAGTCTGAAGTCTCACCCTAATAATCACCTGAACAGAGCTAGGGAAAACATGGCTGCAGCCAGAAAAAAAATGTTGGTTCCACAAAGTTAATGGAACAATCCATACCATTAGTTTCAGGAGTACAGCTAAATAACTGCTCACAGAACTAACACCAATAAGGGGGGGGGGGGCAACCCAACAAAACCAAAACCCACCCACAAAAAAAATCTTTTAGGAAGAAATACTGTATTTTTTGCTTGTTCCACTAAGTTGCAAGGAGCTAAAACAAAGCTGATGAAACAAGACCTATATTCTGTGTGTGAAAGAAATTCTTGTTCTGTAAAATATTATTTGAATTTTTTCTGAAAGAGGTGGGCCCCATCAAGCAGACAAAATAATTCTGTTCACATCAAGATGTACACTTAAGGTAACTGGATGCACTTTTGAAGGAGTTTCAGGCACTTTTAAATTTATGCAAAATAGCTTTCAGCATGAGTTCGCATACATGTCTATTAGGGCCAATTCCTTTTAAAACCATCTAATCTGCTCCAACGGTAAACCTGGTCTGACCATATCCAGTGACAACATAAGGCAAAGTAGTCAAAAAAATCAAGCTTGGGTAGAACATGTAAAAGTTTTGTAGTAAAGTCTAAAGCATGTGAATACTTCATGATTTTCCAACATAAGTAATTTTTAACAGATTATTCCCAAATTCAAAACACTGGATGTGCTCCACATATTTAGTGATGACAGCCCACATCCACAAAAATTCATGGCAAGTAACCATGAAAAATAAGAGTCAAAGAGGGATCATTTCTCCCTTAGTGAAGTCAGGAAATAGAGGCATGGGAAGAGTAAGAGACTTAACACCATGCAATAAATCTGTGGTGGGGCCAACAACTATATCCAAATATCTTACATTTCAGTCTAATACCTCAAGTTCAAGAACATCTTTTTTATACTTGAATGTTATTGTTACAGATTTATTAATGGTTAGAATTAATTAACTTTATTTGATTTTCATTTTAATAGAAATATAGAGAAATAAGAAATATATTTTAATGAAACTAGTAGTTGCACAACAAAAGCTGCTATGAAATCCTCTGTACAGCCCTGTACCAAGGCCAAGAACTGAGTGCAACCGAATGAAACAACTTGTAGTTACCTGCCAAGAAATCGTGAACTTTATTAATTGATATAAAGAAATTGTATGGAATAGGGATAACTTAAGTGTAAATATATTTACTCAAAGAATGTAGGTATAGTAATTAGGTCATGTAACCATAGTTTGAAAGAAATAATGAAATAACTAATGAAAGAAGGAGTCTTTCTCTAACTTTCTCTAACAAGGGGCCTGTTTATAAGTTATCTAGAGGGAGGGACTAAAAGAAACAAGCAGAAGAAACAGATGGTCGACAAGGACATAAATTAGCTCAGACTGATAAGAACACTGCAAACTTGCAAGACCATCACATACCAGCCAAAAGGTGAAAAGTACACCATTAGGAAGACCTACAGCCTTCCTCCCAAAGACCCCTGCCCACAATTCTTGGAAGAATTTGCACGAAGGACTGATAAGCAAATTAACATACAAAGTGAGAGTATGTCAATGATTTTCAGGGAATACGATGTTTATGCATGAATACTTAATGAATATGTATGAATAACTTATATATGAGGTGTATGATTTTGAAGCTTGGTGTGCATTGATCATGAGAGGACTCACTCACGCACCCGGCTGTCAATAAAGAAGTGTCTGCTTATCTACATCACATTGGTGTTGGCAAGTTTTTCATTCCGAGATTTCGGTAACATTATGATAATGTAAAACCCCATAAAGTTGTATTTCCTAATGGTTTTAGGGGTAGGGGTGGTGTGTGTGTTTGTTGGGATTTTTTGTTTTCTTTTTAAGAGGAGTACTTCCCTAAAATAATGTTCTGTAATGTTGTTTCCTTAATAATATTCCATAGAGACTGATAAGCCCTCACATAAGAACAACTAAACTTTATTCTGTCTCACAGAATGCCCAAGATACCATAATTAAAAAAAAAAACAAATTGCAGCTGAGGTCTTTAACAAGGTAGCATCTTACTATTGCTTACCTGCTTCTGGATTTCTCCATTTTGCTATAGTTCCAAGTCTGTAGCGAACACACGGACTCTCTGCACTGCAATGTTGTATACTAGCTTTGGACAATGCATAAATTGGTTCCTGTTATATGTGATGAATCCATCAAATGGATCTATGCTAAACGCAGTCTGTGTCTTGATAAACAATCAGAGGAACTCCACTCAGTCGACCTGCATACAAACAGCATAATGTAATTCTAGATGTTTAATGTGAAAAGCACCTGTCTGCACATGACCTTGCTGACCTGGATGATACCGGGCTAACATAACCTATTGGTAATAAAGTCATAACTGTTTGAATCCTAAGGTGGTAACTATGCCTACCTAAATAAAACTGTGCTAGAAAGATGCCATAAAAAGGAAATTAGCCTAAGTTCCCCTATTTAGAAATAAATTAATAATCAAGATTGACAAAATTGGTACCTAATCAAACTGACTCCTTTTCACCTTTTTTAACTACTAAGCTTCTCTCCCTTCATAAGCACAAGGAAATAAAGCAAGCAATTAATTCCAGCGGTATCTTCTGTATGTACAGAACCTCCCACCTGCCAAAGGTCTCAGGAAGAGGAAGACTCGGGGAAAGCACCTGGAATTACGAGCTGAAGTCTCCTCACAAGTGCGAGATCCAAACCGGACACTCCTGTAAGCAAGGTTTAAAGTGTAAAAAACAAAAAAACCAAGCCAAACTAAACGTACTGCAGTCTGAGTTTCCCTGCACGTAATGCCTTTCAGCAGAGAATTACAATCTGAACACTCATTGTGCTTGTAGACAAACGCTGCGGAGCCACAGGCTGGTGCTCTGAGGCCCTGCCCTACGGCCTGGGGGCCAGGGCCGCCCCCCCGCCTCACAACGCGGGGTCCGGCCGCCCCGCTGAGGGCGGGAGGGCCCCGCCGCCTCCCGCCCGGCCCGGCCCGGCTGGGCCCCGGCAGACCGCCCGGGGCACCGGCCCTCGGGGCGGCCCCACAGCGCCTGACCGGAGCCGGAGGACAGCAGCAGGACCCCGGGAACTCTGCCCACCCCACCTCAGACGACGCCACCCCCGCAGCTGAGGCCGCAGCTCTCAGCGAGGCCCGCTCGCCGCCCGCCCGCCAAGCCCCGCCCACCGCCACCAAGAGGGCCAGGCGCGCTGCCCGCCCCCCTCGGCGTCGCCGCCACAGCGTCCCCCTGCGGCTCGGAGGGCTGCGGCGCGGCGGGAGCGCTGCCCGGGCCGGGGCTACGCGGAGCCCGTGCCTGCGGGCTGCCCGCCCGCCGGGACAGATGGGTACCGGCTTCAGGCACAAACGGCCGTCCCGGGCCGCGGGAACGGGGCTGCCTGTGCTCTGGTGCTGAACCGCGTGCGGGGGCAGAGCAACGAGCGCTTTGCCATTGCTGGGCCATCCGGCTCTGCCGCTGCCAGTACCCCGGGACCGGCGTCCGGGAAAACCATGCGCCTTTAGGAGCCAACAAAACTACTTCAGCTCGCAGTAGCGATGCGTGCGGAAGCTACTGCGAGACACACCGCTATGCCGGACCTTTCAGAGACAGTGCCCACAGCACCTGGCAAGGCCACTGGCTGCTCCCGAGTCCTGCTGTGTACCTGTCTGAAAAGCCAACCTGCCAGGAGAAACCTCCCAACAGCGACAGTGCTGTCCCACTTACAACACAGCACTTTGTAATTTAAGAAAGGGGAGAAACGTTTCTTTCTGTTTCCTTCTACAGGTAACTAGTTTTTAATGCAGGCAGAGGCTCACTGAAGGGCAGGGCAGGACCACTGCACCCCTGCTCCCAGCAGTGCTACCCCCAGGCCGCCACGGCCTCGGTGGGGACTTTGAGGTGGCAGGGCAGTGGGCACGGTAGGCGAACGCAGCCAGTCGCCCCGCTCTCTAAACAAATGCCTTAAACTGATTTCAAAACCGATGTCTGCTCCTTAAATTTATCAGGTGTCTCGGAGCAAGCGGTTCCACTGGCCACGGTACCGTGCGTCCCGCCAACTTCCATTTTGACACCAGACTGATAAACGGGCGTTTCAAATCACACCAGCCCAAGGGGGCAGCCTGCGAGGGGCACCGGCGTCTCACGCTGGGTGCCCGCTGGCACCTCAGCACGGCTGGCGGCAGCGGAGGCCCCGCCGGACCCCCCGCCGCGGGGCCAGGCCGCACAGGCGGCGACACCCGGGCCTCCCCTCAGCCGGGGAACGGCACCAGGCGGCAGGAGCCCGGCGGGCGCCCTAAGGGCGCTGTCAGCCGCCCGCCATCACCGCCAGGCCCCGCCTGAAGCGCTGAGGGGGCCGCGCTCGCCCCGCCGCTTCCCGCCCTTCTCCCCGCCCGGCCCCGCCGCCCCCCGGTGCCCCGCCGCCGGCACATGGCGCGCACCGCGTCCCGGCGGCCGCCTCCCCCGCAGGGCTGCCCGCCCAGAGTGCCTGCGGGGCCCTCGGGGCACCCCGGCTTGCCCTCACCCACCGCGGCGCTCGCAGCGTGAGGCGACGGTCCGGCGGGCCCGCCCGCCACCGGGGACACACGGCCCGGGGAGGGGGGAGCGCGGCCCCGGCGCCGCTCCCGGTCAGGCGCCGCGCGGGGGAGCCCCGGTGCGCGCGCCCGCCGCCGCGCCTGCGCGCGGGCCATTAAATGGGTGCGGGTGGGCAGCGGAAGGCCCCGGTTACGGCGGCTGAGGAGAGACAGAGTCGGGCGAATAGGGAGCGGGCGCGCGAGCCAGCGCGGAGGGGGCCGGAGCCAGGCGGGCGGGGGACGGCCCGGCCCGGGGCGCGTGTGGCGCGGAGGCGGCGAGCGCGGCGCCGGGTGCCGCCGGTGAAGCGAGCGAGCAGGAGCGAAGCAGAGCCGGTGGCCGACAGCAGGAAACGCCGCGGGCGGCGGTGAGGCCTTCAGCGGAACGCCGCGGGGAGACCCGCCGCCGGCGCGGTGAGTACGAACGGCGGGGCCGCCGGGGCAGGTGAGGATCCGCTGAGTCACCTGCCCCGCCGCCCCCCTGCCCCGCGGCCCCGGCGCGCCGGGAGTGAGGCCTCGGCCGGGCCGCGCCGCCGCCACGCGAGGGCAGTCCGGGGCCGCTGGGGGTCCCGGCGCCTCTCGGTCCCTCTCCCGGCCGCGGCTGCCGAAGGACCTTCGTGGGGTTGGAGCCGTTTCAGGGGAGCGGGGCCGGGCTCCGGGGGCTGCGGCTGGGGTACCTGCGGCGGGGGGCTGTGCTGCCGGGGCCGGGCCGCCACGGCGGGGGGAAGCGCGCACCCGCGGGAGGGGGCGTCCCGGGATCTGACGGCTTGGGTTTGCTTGAACTAGGTGCGTGGTCAGGGGCTTGGAAGGAGCCATGGATAAAAGAGGAGCTGTGACAGAGGCGGAGAACGGTGATGCTTTCCTGGAGCTGAACAGAATTGCCACGAAGTACCCGCACCGCTACACAAAGGTTGGCCTGCTCCCCTTTTCCTCTTTCCCACAAAGTATTCGCGGAGTTGGGGGTCCCGGAGGCCAGGCGGAGGTGGGGGCTCCCGCGGGAGAGAAGCCGTGAGGCAGAGCTGGGAAGGCTTTGCCTGGATTAGGATTTGCACAGTGGGATAAAACCAGCAGCTTGTTCAACACCATGCGGTTCTGCAGTCCCATCCTTGATATACTTTTGATTCCCACCATCTTACTTTAACACGGGAGCACCTCACAGCATGCGTCGGAGAGGTTATGGTAGGTGCTGAAGTATGCTGTTCTACCAGCTTTATCAAGTACTTGCGCTTCAGAGTTTTAGTTCTGTTTCTAGCAGTGTTCCTTTAAGTTGACCAAAACATTGCCTTACAGTAGATGCCAATTCCTTGGAACGTAAAGCACACCAGGTCTTTGAGGTGTTTACAGAAAAGCTTTTTGGCATCTTAAAAGTGCTTGTATGTGGCTGCCGGAAGCCTAAGCACTTACTGCTCCATCCGATGCTTAGTGTTAAAACTTTTAACGCAGATGCTTTTGTTTAGCTGTGATACCTAAATATGTGCATGAGTGGAAGAACACCAACTAAATAACTTGCAAATCAAGATTCTTTCGGTGCTAAGTGAGTTTGATAACACTGTGGGGTTTAAGGTTCAAATTTTGTTTGGGGTTTTGGTAGAGCTGCTGAAATGTGCTTTTAGAGAGCCGTTAATGGTGGCTGATTGTCCCATCACTGGAAGCTGTGGGAGCAGGTGGTCATTGTTTTGTGAAAATCTATTAAGATACTTTGCAACAAATGGCCTGAAGTACGGAACAGGGTGAGACAGTGTACTGTTGCTGGCTATGTTATCTTACTTGAGGAATTTCTGAACTGTTAGCTTCCTAGTAGACTTTTTTTTTAAAGAAAAAAAATATTTTTGTGGCTCTGTTCTGTTGAGATAGGGCTAGACATCAACAATAAACCAAGTACTTTCAGAATTGGCAAAACTTGCATGGGAGTATTTTGGCTTTATAATGCTCTAAGTCCTTGGAAAATACCTACACTTAATCTTCTAAAAGGCAAAGTGTGATATTGTTCAGACCTTGTTATTCAGTTAACTACAAAGCGAAGGAGAGGAGCTGTCTTTTTAAACTTCTGCTGGAAAAGCAGCATTTATACTTGTTTGGTCTTGCCTGACTCCTCTCAAGAGTAATAACTGAATGTAGCTTTGAATTCTGCCTACTTTTTGGGGCAGTATTCAGGTTGTGCTGGCGGTAGCCATACGCTGGAACTGATGCATTTGTAGCTTCAGTGTTGTGAATTCAGTACCTATAGCTTCTGATCAGGATGAAGTTGCAGAACTAATGCTAGAAGGCACCTAGTCTTGTCTCCTTGTTGGTTTCGAAGGAGTCTAAAGTCAAGAAACATCAGAAATTAATCTGTGTTAAAATATCTTGCATCATATGTTGTGGTTTTTTTACAAGTAGCATCTGAAATACAGCTGGTTTAAGGTGCTTGTATAATCAGTGTTGTAAGGAATTTTCTCATGATCCAGTTTCCTATTAATTAGGGATGGGAGGAATGCTGTTTCAGGACATGTGCTGCTGATTTGGAAAGGGGACTGATTTCCTTTAACAGTTTCTATTCATTTACTACCAGTAGGAAAGCAGTTCTCATACTATGAGTCCTTACAAACTGTTTGAGTAAAACTGTTTAATAACAGCTGAACACACTTGTCCCCCACACACTTAAAGTACGAGTGTGTGAATTAAAACAAAAAACAATCAAAACCATGCTCTGGAAGTGTCAGTGTTAATCTTCTCTATTATGAGAGTGTTATATAGTCCCAAGCTGTGTCTTTTCTAGTTGTGTAGAAGCTGTTGCTCCAGGGGTGCACAGCTACTGAGCAAAAGCCAAGAAACAATTCGAATTTTCCTCACTTCAATGGCAAAATTGCAATAGGATCTGACTGAGGGTCTGTGGACTCCCTCTCGTGGCCAGCAAAACAGTCCATTTCAAGTCTGGTGATGGACAGTGCTGTTAATACTTGTAATATCTGCATCAGGCTATGATAGTATTACAGCGCTAATGTTGCTCATAGATCAAAGTTTATTTTGGGAAGCTGTGGGCAGAGAGGCCAGGCTTCCTCCCTTTAACGGAACTCTTTTTGCTGAAGGCTAGTACAGGGTGATGTTTGCAAACACGTGTGTGTGTTTGTACATGTTAAGGTTTTGTCCAGCTACCAAGCTGCCATCTGGAAACTTCCAAGTATCAAGCTTGTGTGGCTAATTAAACTATTTTATTCACATGGGGATAATGATGTGAAAGCTCTAGAGGATATTGTATTCTTGTGAAAAAGGTAAAGAGACTTCCTTCTTCATTTTGGCCGATGTATGGCATCTGCTGTCGGGATTTCTTTATCCTTCCAGCTGCCACTGATTCCTGCACAGCTCTGAGTGAATTCAGTACAGTTGGGAGTGAGGCGGATGGAAGAAAGGTAGTCCAGGGAGAAGTCTAGAGTAAGCCTTATTAGAAATGTGCATCGTGGCTGCAGCCAAGTTAATGATGATTCAACACAGTGATGATCACACCATTGATAATGGTTTTTAGATGTAGCAAACGGCAGTGTGCCTAGATTGATTATTAGTCTGCATCAAATGACTAACTGCTCAGGGCTGTGCAATGCAATAGTAAACTAAGGACTGTATTTGAAAGCTAATAGAAAGTGGGAAGACTGAAGTAATCACTCAGCATTAATTTGGTGTTGGGTAGAGTAGATAATTGGATAATGTACATTGAGATATCTTGGGTGGTGGTCAGAAATAGCAAGCTTGTTTGGGGTTTCCAGGTCTACATTAGTAACTGGTATTGTGGTATTGGTTTTTTTAACCTACTGAATCTTATACAGCATTAAACATACCGATTTTGATTGCATCCCGAGAACTTGCTAGCTCCACTATCAATGATGCCTATCTTGCTTATAAGCTGAACTGTCCAGGGAAGTGAATAGGTAAACATGTATGATGTGAACAGCTTTTGAAGTGTTAATGAGGACTGAACCTGACTTAGTAAGGCTTAGTGCTGCAAAGAAGTGTTTGCTTAGTGGCCACTGGTAGAAGAACTGAAAAATAAACTTGCTGTCTAATGGCAAGTCTTCACTACAGTATTTCACAGGAAATGAAACAACATATTGGTAAACTTCAGTTGTCAAATTAAAACAGAGTTGAACAGGCAGTCTGGAATAGATAGTCACTTGAATCTTGTCTGGATAAGAGCTGGAACTAACTTCTTGCTTTTTCTAGGAGGAACTGCTGGATATTAAAGAGCGTCCCTACTCTAAGCGAAGACCTTCTTGTCTTTCTGAAAAATATGACAGGTATTTTCTGTATTATTAAAAAACTATATACATTGTTTCAAAATATAAGTTAAAATTTAAAAAAAATCTGTAGCGAAGTGACTTGTTTTGATGAAGGACATATGTGCTCCAGAGTTTAGTGTATGACAGTGTTTTCGGAAGTAGTAATCTACTAGGAGAGGCTTAACGCTCTAGCTAAGAATGTTGTGCTCTGACCAAAGATTATAATGTGAGATCCAGCAGAAAGATGACTTCACACAAGAAAATCTTACAGACTTGCAGGAAAAACTACAAAGAATATAGATGGCTGTGTAGCACAGACTGACTAGGTCATGTTGCAACAAGCTGACTCGCCTGATGGATTACTCTCCCGTGTTGACAGTGTACTGCATTTAAAAATGAAGGGGAGAGTGTTCTTGGCTTGTTTTGAAGTTTGCTGAACAGCAGTATCTTACTTGTACAGTAAATTAATCTGAATAGTAAAGTGGTAAAATTTTTGGAATGCTTTGGAACAGCAGCATGTGCTCTTATTTTTCAGTGTACCAGGCAAACTTCCAGTAACTAGTGGGACAACATGTCCATATGTTGTCCCTTTTGTAATCTGGATGCCTGGGTATTGTACTTCCTTAGTATTGCCAAAGGGATCCAGAATGCCATGTATGAGATGATAAAGGCAAAGATTTAGAAGTTGGGTATGGAAGGTGTTTTGCTTGTAGTTCAATAAATAATTCATAGTACTGCTACTGAAAACCTAGAACTTACTGACTAGCAACCTGTACAAGTAGCAAACAATTCTGCAAATTTTTTTGTAGTGATGGTGTCTGGGATCCAGAGAAGTGGCATGCATCTTTATATCCGACTTCAGGAAGAACTTCACCAGTGGAAAGCTTTAAAAAAGATTTGGATTTGGATCGGACTTCCCTTATGCGTAGGATAGTAGGTAAGTGTGTTTTTGTAGCACAAGACTCAAAACTGAGCCTAGGCTGTTGGCAAAACCTTCACTTGGAGATGACACAAATGAGACTAAACAAAGTCTTTTTGAAAATTGTTTGACTGCATAGAATTAAATGTCAAGGAAGTCTTGGCTGCTCCAACTATAGTTTATGGTATTCTGGGTTATCTAAGAACAAACATAGCTAGCAGTCAGTTGTTATATCCCACTATTCTTGCCATTTGATAGTGAATACATATGTAATAATGCAAGTGCAGGAGACAATTTCACTACAATTAAAGACTGAGTTACTTAGAAGGTCTATAGTGGGAAAGCAGGTACTTCCTGCATGGGAGACCACAATGATTTCTCAATATCCAGCTGTAAATTTTTTTTTCCCTCTGTACTTCCTATGGTCTCAGATAAGTTTTTGCCAAAATAAATTGAGTCTTTTCCTTCAAAAAGCTGTGGGATAGCAGCAAGGCTATGGAACAGAAGGCTATTATACAGTTAACTCTCATTTATTAAGACATTAAATTCAGTGCTTTTCATGTGGTCTTTGACTTGTAGATCCAAGAGAGCGAGTAAAAGAAGATGACTTGGATGTAATCTTAAGTCCACAAAGGCGAAGCTTTGGAGGTGGCTGTCATGTAACTGCAGCGATTAGCTCACGTCAAGCAGGGAGCCCCTTAGAAAAGGAGAATGATGGTGTCCGTGTTATTGGTGGCCGTAGGATTGGCAGTGGAAGAATTATCTCTTCTCGTAACTTTGATAAAGACCACCGAGGTGGTGAAAAAGAATTACGTGATTCTAGAGATGCAAGAGACCGAGATCGTGAGAGGGACTACAAAGATAAACGCTTCAGGGTTTGTTCTTTCTTTTCTTGATTGAATATTAAATTGGAAGTTTGGGATGCTGCACTAAAAGCAACGGGGGCAAGTTCACTGCATACAGTAGTTAAGTGTTCCATGCAAGTGGGCAATTGCTTCTTAAAAGCACCTTTATGGTGTAAAGGGTGAGCACTTGGTGCTTCAAAAACTTAGTTTTCAATCCTTTGGACAGCTCAAATGGCATGCATCTAATACTGTGCATCTCTCAAACCTTACCTGTGGTAGGCTTAATAGCAAGATACTCAAAAGTGTTATAGATAATTTTTAGTTCTTGACCAAGCAGTTGTCAGCAAGCATTGTCTTTAACCTCAGCCGATGGAAGTTTTCCATTTTCAGGCTTTTTTTTTTAATTTTTGGGTTTTTTTAAAAAAAGAGGAGCCACTAGCCTGCCACTTGGGATACAACACTGATTTTATACAGGCTCTTGCAGACCAATAGCCTTCAGTGTAATGAAGCAGAAATTTAACTGTGAAGCCTAAAATTTAAAGGCTTGCTGAGCATGCAGAGTGTGTATGTAAACCTTAAAAAAAAAAAAAGAAAAAAAAAAAGAAAAAATGTGAAGAGGTGGTCATTTGCTTTGGTGGTCAGGGAGGTATCTTAAGAAAGAGCAGTTTACAGTTAATGCTTTTAATATCCCACTCCAGAGAGAATTTGGTGACAGCAAACGTGTCTTTGGGGAGCGAAGGAGGAATGACTCTTACACTGAAGAGGAACCTGAGTGGTTCTCTGCTGGTCCTACAAGTCAGTCTGAAACCATTGAGCTCACAGGTTTTGATGATAAAATTTTGGAGGAGGATCACAAAGGGAGAAAACGTACAAGACGACGCACAGCCTCACTAAAAGAAGGTAATGGCACATCTGAGAAAAGCTTTGCTTGTCTGCTATGATGGTGTGTTGCTGGATAGAGGGGTGACTGTTATAGATCTAGGCAAGTGTAAAGAATAATGCAGTTTACTAGCCTTTATTTTAAACTTGCATAGCTTTTGGTCATCCTGAAGCACAAGATATAAGGCCTGTAACTGATTTTTCAGACTGCATATACCTTTAATAAAATACTACCTTTTTTCCAAAAGGAAGGCAGGGCTGAGAGGCTGCGGGGGGGAAAAAACCTTGTATGGATATTGACTCATCTCAGGAGTTTGTAGGCCATTAAAAGGGTCTTGTCCATTTCTGCATCCTGCTGGGTGCTAAAGGCTTGTTTAAACTAAGCTGATGCTCTGAGGTACTTGAAATAATTTTTTGTAATAATACCAACATTAGGAACACAGAGTTAGACATTCAGCTGCCAGTAATACAGCTTTAAGCTGAGTTTGGAGACTGTCTAAATTTGTCTGCAGTCATTGGACTTCAAGTTTACAATTATTACCACCGCAAAAGCTGCGGTATAAACTTCTCTGAGGCAGTAGAGATGACTTCTAAATGCTAGAAATTCTGCAGGTGGACAATGTAAACCTGAAGAATTCAGGTTTAATTGTGTACTCACCGAAGTAAAATGTAGTAAAAATTCAAGCATACTAAGTTTGTAGTCACGTCACAGGGTGGTTTTTTTTGCAGCACTCATGCAAGCTTGAAGAGTCTTCAAAATGATACGTGCTTTGCTCCTGTTGTGGGAGTAGGAGTGGTTTTTGTCATATGTTGACAATATAAAGAACTCATGTAAAGTACCAGCTTCCAAAGAGTCTGCTCTCTGGGGCACCTAGGAAGAAAGCAGGAGCTGCCAAAGGATTCTTAATGGAAAAACAGCAGCAGCTGTTAACTGAACATCTGTATCTGCTTGGTGTGACGTAACATCTGATATGTTCTGTGTGCTTTCTGGGTTGATCAAGATGCGGTTTTTTATGCAGGATTCAAATGGCAATTCTTACTTTCTTGAAGCAGGCAGTCTTAATTACAACTAGAAGCTCTGTGCCAGGAGTTACAGTGGGTGCTAATTTCTCCTGTAGTAGACTGCAGCCAGCACAAGATAATTGAAGAAATACCACGTAGGTGGCTAGGTAACTGGTCCTGTGCTTCCAATTCCTAGGCAAATGCATTGACATTTAGGCACTGTTCCCACAGGAAATAGTCAAGTTCAGCGATTTGGCAATAACTTGGCCTTCTTTTTAAGGGGTAGAATGCAATGGTGGAGTGGCAGAAGAGGATGAAGTGCAAACTGTCCTTGCCAGTGAAACTCCAACAGATCAAGAAGTTCCTAGGGAAGCAGTTTTACAAGAACCAGCTCCAGGAGAGTTTGACTTCAATGAGTTCTTTAACTTGGATAAAAGTGTTCCAGGCCTGGCTTCGGTGAGGTTTTTGGTATTTTTTTTTGTTTGTCTCTTTAAAGACTGGCTGTTTTCATGAGAAGCATTTGGTTGCTGCTGTGTTGAGTGAAAACTAAAGCTTCTTGCTTTGTGAAAGTAGCTTTATGCTGTGTGTCAGTCTGATGAATTTGCAGAGATTTAGCTTTGGAGTATTAGGGTGTTACTTCTAAAGTGCTATATACCTGGGACTGGCTCTATGCCCAAAGAAAGTGTATGAGGCAAGTCAGCTGATGATTCTTGCTTTCTTTTGATCGTTACTTGAAGGCTTAAAAACCAGCATCCTGGATAGATCTTCTTTGGAAGTATTACAGATAAGATCAGAGAATATTAACTGTACAAATTTAGTATAGCTGGAAACAACCTTTTGTATCTAAGTTTGGGAATCACAGCAAATAGATGTTTTGTGCAAACTTCCTGGAAGGCAGTAAGCCTGGAGACAGATGCCTGATGAATACTGGCTCTGAGAGATAGTTGCATCATTATCAATACCAGTAATGTGGTTGAAAGGTTCTATGTCCGAGAAGGTTTGAATCTTTAATAGTTAAACCTCTGTGTAGTGGTTAATTTTGTTGTTTAGGGCTACTGCTGCTGAGTTGGAAGAACAAACATAGACTACTAATGTAGTCAAAAGCATGTTTGAACAGTGTTGATGTGACTAGTAGATACTCTGTGTAACCCAAGTCAGATGTGGGATGCTGCGGATACCTAGGAGCTAGTAACATGACTATGAAGAAAGACTGACGCTTATACCGCAAGTCTCTTCCAATAGTGGATTTTTACCTCCAGCCATGATTTGATGGGGATTCTGGTACTTTGGTTGGTACCATGTAGTTCTTGAACCTCTGGTCTCTAGAGGTATAGGGAATGGCTGGCACTCCCTGATTTTTCAGTCTGAAAGCTGTAACTGCACCTTAGCGTGCTCTTTCACCACAGGAAGGGGTAAGGTGGTCCAGCAAGTACTGACTAAGTATGGGCCTAACTCATAAACTGATGATGTTTCTATTCTGACCTCTCCTACACTAGTCAGGAGTAGCTAGTAGCTTTTCTTCCTATTCTATATGGTATAACTGAGTAGATGGAATTTGAGTAAAAGGGCTTAGTGTTGTCAAGACATAAATGTGTTTAAAAAAATTTTTATTCTGACAGCAAAGAAACAGACCTGATATGGTTTAGAAATATTAAGGTTTACAAAAAATAAATCCTGACCTAGTCTTTAATGTGGAAAAGCTGCTCGTGTTAAAAAAGGCTTATCATACAGTGGCAGTAATTTGACAAGTACGTAGTGGAGAGTTTGTTTTCCCTGTAGAAGATATAAATGATCAAGTCTTGACTTGACAATCTGATTTTCAGCATTTCTGCAAAATGGTGACTCCTTTCAGAAGCAGGGAATTCTCAAGTCACAAAATATCTGCTGATGAAACTTTAGTGGGCAAATGTTGTAACTTGTCAAAAATGAGTTTTGGACTAGTCAAATGTATTATATTAATTCTTTTTATTGGTGACGTGTCTGTGACAAGTGTTCATAGTAGATCTGTACATTTCCTGACATAGCAGTCTTAATTGTTCTAACATGTTAGATTTAAAAATCAAAGCCAAATAGATCAACACTATGGGGGTTTTTTGCTATTGTAAATAGTATTGAGTGCCCCTTGTTTCATAGAAAACAGCTTCTCTGGCATAAAGAAGCTGTTCTTACTTTTGTCTAAAAGTAAATGTGCTGCATGGTGAAACTGCATCTGTGCCTATTGAGTGGGCTTTTAATTGGATGCTATCTTGCAAGATGGGAAAAGATTTAGTTTGGCTTAAATTTTATAATGGGCTGTTTGCTAATCATTACAAATATTCTTAAAAAGCCTTAAACAGTTGCTGTAAACTGTAGTGACTTCTGACAGACTAATGCTATGAAGTACTGCTCAGTGAACTCTGTTCTGCCTGGAGGCAGGAGGCACTAGCTGCCAGTGCTTTGCTGATGGTGCAGGCTCTGGCTTGAAGAATGCTGCCTTCCTCTTATTCCCAGGATGGTTCAGCATGTGAAGTGGAAGCCTTAGCTGCTGGCCTTCTCCCCCAGCCCTTGTGGGTTGCTCGGAGGTCAGGGGATAGTGTTTGCACTGTCTTCGGCCAGTGCTGGAACTGAACTGAATCGCCACTGCAGACAATCCAGTGTATCAGAGTACTCCTTCTGTACAGTGATAGGGACCAGCCCTGAGCCATCTGTCAGAATTACTAGCTGTTATAGTTTGTTTTAATTCTTGTGGCATTAAAATGGCATTAAAATTAAAAGAAAAAAATGCCTTTTTATCTTTGGCACATCTGCTTTAAAAGATGCAGTTAATGGTCTTTGGATGCTTTGATTATGCTGTTTCAGGTAGTTTTACTCTGAACAAATATTTGGTATAAAAGATGTATGATGGGTTATGCTAACTGACTCCACAAATGCTGCCATATTGGAAGGAAAAAAAAAAGCAGTTCAAAGTCTTGAAACTCCGGGAGCAGCATCTAGTTGTCTGTAGCAGGAGAATCTTGGTTGCACAGTACAGCTTCTCAACAGTACAGCTGATCTTGCTTCTGTTAAGGTTATTTTATTTTTTTTTTTTCCCCTAACCTAGATGATAGAGGATGTGCTGGGGGAAGGTTCAGTTTCTGCCAGCAGGTTCAGCAGGTGGTTTTCTAATCCTAGTCGTTCTGGAAGTCCGTCAAGCAGCTTGAGATCTACACCACATGAGGAGCTGGAGAGGCTAGCAGGTAAGACTATAGGACAATGCAGGGCGAGGTAGTGTCCTTCCATATTTCTTCCTACTCATTCAATAAGAACATGGCAGATAAAGCTTTATCCTAGGGTAGTGAATTCTCCCACAGTTTAAGCGCTTGACATTTCTTTTGGAAGCTCTTAGAGTAAGCAGCTAAGTTCTTTTTGTTTTGTAAATGTTCTTGTCATGCTTTCTGATGACTTTCCAGCTGATCTTGGGCAAGGGGTGTGAGGCATAACTTTTCAGTGACATATTGAAGTTGGTTACCAGTGTATGTTCATCTTGAGACATTGGATGGGTAAACTGATGTCGTAGTGCTCCTGGTTTTACTGTTTCAGGTCTAGAGCAAGCCATTCTCTCCCCTGGCCAGAACTCTGGAAACTACTTTGCTCCCATTCCATTGGAAGACCACTCTGAAAACAAAGTGGACATCCTAGAAATGCTACAGAAAGCCAAAGTGGACTTAAAACCTCTTCTCTCAAGTCTTTCAGCCAACAAGGAAAAGCTTAGAGAGAGCAGTAAGTGCCTCTTCAGATATTGTCAAGTTCTGGTGATGCAGTATCTCAAGGCAAGAGGCTTGGTATTCTAGAAACTTCAACTGCCAAGTCCAGGAGTAGGAAGTATTGTAGGTTTACTTACACTACTGAAAACAGATCTCAGTTGTGTCAGTAGCATCACTGATTCTTTTCATCCTAATCACAGGATGACATCAGGACTCTATCAGACAGCTTTACTGGCCAGTAATCATAAGTTAAGATGATGCAAGTCTTGATCTGAGTTTCAGCTTTGTCTATGGAATTCACATAAGTTTTTCATACTGGAGACTGGTAATGTCAGCTCTGAAACTGTGGAATTTAAACTGTGGCTTTAACAAAAACTTAGTTTAAGTCATTCTTGAAGCATCTGTAATGGATCACATTGATCTATAAAGTATCAGTACCTAAAAAGATGAACAGTGGCTTGAGGATGTCAGTTGTTTTCAAGTGCGTACTGTAAACTTGAACTTCTCAAGACTGTTGCTAGCACTTGAGGCACAGTGGTCTCTGCTTGCTGTTCAGCGCATTAATTAGATAACTAACATAAAGCTACAACATAGGAACAGATTTGTCTTAGCTATGCTAACTTGGCTAGAATCGTGGGACTCCAGGGAAGTTAGTCTGTTAGAATTCACTTTTGCTAGCATCAGCTGTTCTAAAGAGTTCAGGGCTGACTTTAAACTTGATGTTCAAGGGCACCTCCAAGTTAGGGATCTGCATGTTCAGGCCCACAGCATGCATGAAGGGTACAAAATGCATGTGGTCTTTGAAATCTCAAGGTCTAATTCCAAATTGGTTTCTCCTTGGCAAGCAGCATGTATTGCCATTTAAACTGGACTGAACAAAAAGTAATGCTACTCTGATTTCTGTGAAATGGCTAGGAAGGAAAGCATCCAAGCACTGCAAATATTCTTAAGCATCCAGTCTGGGAGCAGGGAGTGTCAGCTAACATATGAAGAACTTGCTTAATTTGACTTAAATAGAACTAGAAGTCTTCTGTGTTGTGCTTAGTCTGATGCTCCTACTAAAAGCTTTTTAAATGTTGATCCTCATAAACAAAGGATGAAGGAATGAAAAATTGTGGGGAAGCTTCCATTCACTCAAAAGTGCCTGCTGTGGGTTCTGTTTTCCTGTAAAATGCTTCAGGTGTTGTGGAGTTTTCAGACCAGTTCCTCTCCACCAATGTTGTATTTTTTTCTCATGTTCCATACTGCATGCCTACATCATTGTTTCTTTTCTCCATCTTCTTGCCCAGATTTCCAGTAAATCTTACTTCTTTGGGCCAACATCTGTTACAGCAACCCATGGCATGCTCCTGTCTCTTCTTCCTTTTCTCTTAAGGTGTCATATTGTGACATGTGTTAGCTGGTCCATAAAGCATGTTTAGCCTTGATGTCAGGCACCAGTAGGTATTCATGTACACCCATGCAGGAGAAAAGTACTGCTCAATAACACTTGTACCTTATTCTGGTTATGCCATTGAAATCTTTCTATAGTGGCTTTAATTTCTGAGCAAAAAAAAAAAATCTACTTCCAACTTCATGCACACCAAGCTAAGTGTGTAACTGAGTCTCAGAAGTATCTAAATTTTCCAGGTACGTATTCTCTCTACTTATTATGGCGTCAAACAATTTGACATTGCTTACACTGTGGCTGTAAGACCATCTGGTCTCCTGGAGTAAAAGATAAATTAAACTTTCCCAAATGAAAAAGAACAAACTCAGTTGTCAGGTGAATAGTCTCTATTAAAAGCAAGTGAAGTTGTAAAATATAGTTAACAACATGTCTTGTGAGATAAATGACAGCTAGTAGGAACTTCAGTTGAAACCTGAACAGGTTCTTGTGGAGTCTTACATGCCTGTAGTTGCGCATGGCAATACTCTGAATTTGGATATCAGAGTATCAGTCTAAACACAGGTCAGATGTGGTTTGACAGCTAGTATGAATATCAGAAGACAAGTTTTAGGCTGTTCCTCGTTCTCAAACAACTTGTATTTGACACCTGCACAAGAATTGAGCTCAATTGTAAACAGAAAGCTATGGTTTACCAGTATTTCTCTATTTCTCAGCACATTCAGGAGTTGTACTTTCAGTGGAGGAAGTTGAAGCTGGGCTGAAAGGCCTGAAAGTGGATCAGGAGGGAAAAATTGCTACTCCATTTATGGCCGAGCAAATGGAGGAAGCATTGAATGTCACTGGCTCCAGACAGATAAAGAAAGATGGAGATATGACTGCATTTAACAAACTAGTCAGCAGTATGAAGGCAAGTGGGACTCTACCTTCACAGCCCAAAGTCAATGTAAGTAGCAGACACCCAGCTTTTCTGAACTGTGCTAAGACATGAGCTATGAACTGAAATGTCTGGTAACATGTGAGCCATGACTGGATACAGCAGCATGATATTAAATATGGGCTTAAATTTAGAATGTTGTTGCCTGCAGGGTTAAGTACAGGAGGTGCTTTGGCCATTTTCCCATAGCTGAAGTAATTAAAAATGGGGCTTTTTCAGTTCAGAGTTAAGAGTTGACTTCATTTAACAGACAGCCTTAGTCTACTCTTTGTGGAAGACTCATTAGTGTTAGTTAAATGGTTGCCTTAGTGCTGCTATTAAAAGGCAGCTCTGTTAAAATGCTTGTAGTACAGGTACAGCTAACACCTGAAGCTCAGATGTCTTGCTTCACTTATTTTTGTTTTAATAGGGGTATGTCAGTGCACAATCTAATATTTTATGCTTGGGTTTAAAAATTATTTATACCAAGATAAAACTGGATGCTTGTTAGCTGAAAGATTAATATTAGAAGATGATACTAAGCTTTAGAGTGACATTTCATTCTGCTGCTAACTGCCTAAAGAGCATGCTTGACCCAGGAGCTATCAATAACTACTTTTGGCACCATAAGCATCCGTTTTTTCCTGCTGAACTATGCCCAAGGACTTCTAGCCTCATCCCAGTTCACTAAAAGATAGTGAAGAATGTAAATTTGCCCTGTGGAAAATTTGCAGACTGATTTCATGCCTTAAGTTGAGGTTTTCATTTCTATCTTTCCCTTTACGCTGACAGGCAATTTTGATGCCTAGAAGAATATCTTAAATAATTTCTCTAATACATGAACGCTTCTCAGTTTGTGCATAGTTTGAGTTGACTGCTTGGCACAATGTTTCATCTCAGTTTTACGCAATTATGTAAATTCCTGTATCTTACTCAGACTTGAATAAGGCACATAGCTAGTTGGCATACAGTTAGTTCAAGATCTGGTGAGCCAGCTCAGCCCTTAACTTTACTGGAGTTTTATTGGGCTGATGCATAACATATGCTTCTAACAGAACAGGTGAAATTACTTCTGTCACTGAGACAAATGTGGATTGTCTCTAAGGAGTTTGATGCTGCTTGTATCTACATTTAATTTACAGTGTTCTCATTTTCTTAGCAGAGCCTTGAGAGCCACTTAATGTCACCTCCAGAGATGCCAGGCCAGCCTCTGTCAAAGAATATTCTGCAGGTACTTCTTAGTGGGGGTAGGAAAAACTTAAAAGCATATCCCCAGTGGGAAAACAAAAATTATCTTAAAATAAGACACTTAAGGCAGTTATTGGATTAGTAGTCAGATGCAACTCTATGGAGAAGAAAGAACTAGTAACTAGTTCAGCTTGCTTAGAAATTTCTTGTCATGCTATTTCCCATGCTTACAACTTGAAAATGAAAAATCTGGTTAAGTGCCTAATTCTAAGGGCAGTTCAGAATTGCAGTATCTAGTTGCACAAGTCTGCCTTGTCTCTAACTTGCTATAAATAGCATAGCCTATAGTGTAGTAAAATGAGCTAGTTTGTATAAATAGACTGTATGCTGAACATTCTTTCATTGCTTATTCTTAGGAACTTCTTGGTCCACCCATTACCAGACCTGCTTCATCAAATGTCTTAAGTGGCCTGATAGGTGGTTTGGAACCTGCAGCCTCTCTACTGACGCAGAGAGCACCTTCTCCCCCTATTCCACCAGTGTTTCCAACTCGAGCTGCTTCTGCGGATTATCTACGCCACAGAATATCTTCACCCATTGGTGAGACTGGTTGCAAAACAGGTTTTTTTTCTGTTTTATTACTTGAGTTTGCTTTAAAGAATGCTTTGCAGGACAGTAAAAACTTCCTGGCACTTGGTGGGCAACTAGGTCAGCGTCTGCTTCTTGAGTGAAAGATGCATTTGAATTTAATAGTCTGTAATGTTAAATTAATCTCCAAAAAATGTAGATGTCTGATGGATGAACTAGACTTTGCAGTAAATTCTGGTGTGGAGTAATGTGCTCAGCTACTGCATAGTAAGCTAATTTTCAGGGACTACTTGGCCATTTGTATTGCAAAGCACTGCCAGTAGCTTCCTGGTAGTTTTCCAGCCTATTGTCAAGGAAGAGATCTAGCTCTGTGTAGACTTTAGAGACGAGCTGAGAGTCTTCACAAGAATCCTCAATTCATGTGGAATTGTTTAACTTGGGGTTGTACAGTGTGTATATATTGAAAGAAACTGTTAGTCCTTTTAAATAAAACTGTTGAATGTTCTTTAGGTTTTGGACAAGGTTCTCAGCAATTGCTTGGTGACCCATTTCCAGGTGTAAGGAAGCCCATGAGTCCAGTTGCTGCACAGGTTAGATTAAATACTTTTTGCTTAATGTGTATTCATCTTTTTATATTCTGTGCTCTAGAACTAACTTGTGGAAACATACTTAGCTGTTGTATTCAGATGTTTGTGCTTAAGTTTACTCTGAGTTTGAGGATGCAAAGTCTAATTTAGTACAGTTGCAAAATGTCATTGCAGTTGGAGGCATCTTAGTACCTCAAGTACAAGACTCTTTGAGACTTCTGTTGCCTGTCAGTAAAAATGATAGCTGTTGGTGGGCAGCTTACTTTGAAGACATTAGTAGCTATAGCAGTAAATGTTCAGTATCTTTAAAAAAAAAAAGAAAAAAAACCAAAACAACCAAAATGCAACCTCTGACTTGTGTGGGGTTTTTTTATACAACTCTTACTTCAGATGAGTCCCTTGGAAATACAGCAAGCTACACTAGAGGGACTGGCATTACCACATGACTTGGCCATACAGGCAGCAAACTTCTATCAGCATGGCTTTGGTAAACCACAAATGGACAAAAGCAGAGATGGCTACAGAAACAGGTGAGTATCTGACTGCAAAATTGAAGGGGTACACTGTCAACTGACTTTTTCAATGTGCTGTTTCACTAGATACTAGTCACTCAGACTTGTATTGGTCTTGGCAATCCTGTCTTTCAGTCTATGCTGAGAGCAGAGCTGCTTCTTACTAACTTCCTATCTGTTAACAGGCAGCAGCGAGTGACTAAATCACCTGTGCCAGGACACAGAGGGAATGCATCTTCTCCAGCCCCTATAGCATCCATTACTAGCATGGTCAGTACCTAATGTGTAATGATTGTAGGAAAAGCTGTAAAAGTGTGGGCTGTAACTAGATTATAGCAATTGTAGTTGATGGGAGAAAGGGAGGCTGTAGAGGAGTTGATCGTGTTCACATTATATCAGTGGCCACGTGATACAAGAACAAATTAGGCTTCACACTTAACTGAACGTCTTCACTTTGGAAAAGTCTGACCACTAGCTTATCTAAAACTGAAGAAGCACCATTAATATTATCTTGATCTGGTCTTCTGAAACCAGTGGAAGATAACTATGAAAACTCAGGTCCTCATACTTTGGTACTTAAGTTTTCAGAAGACAAGTGCTGAAAGCCATTAGCCACTTGAGAGAACAGATTTTCTGGTATGAAGTGACTGGTTGTAGGCTGAAATATTACTGAGGAGCTTCAGGGTCACTTGAAAACAAAACCTCCAAGCCAAGCTGTTGCCTCACTGCCTTCAGTTCTATGTAGAAGGTTGCTTTGATCTAAATTTTCCAGTTAATTCAGTCTAGTCCTGGGCTGCAGGCAAGTACTGATGTGGATCATCAGCTGCTATATCAAACAAGTACTTTTGCTTGTATACCAGTTAAGTGGCTTCCACAGATGCTATGTAACTTCGAGGGGGGGTGGGAATACAAATGAGGCAATAGTCTTTTGCAGGTCAAGCAGCCCTGAGTTAATACAGATAAGGCAGTTCTATACAAACTTCTGTTGAGCTGTTGTTCTGAACCAATAGCAAAGAGGAAAGAGCTGTAACTTAAAATACAGCTCATCTATTTTGTTTCAAACCTGTTAAAGTACATCTAACTTTGAGAACATCTGCTGGTTTTAATAAAGGTATTGGACTTCTGCAAAAGCTAAAGAGAAATGCTTAAACTATAGAATAAAGCTATGGAATTAGGTGAATTAAGGTCATGGGCATGCAGTGGGCTGATTCAGAAGAGCTTTAAATGAAAAGGATGTGCTGGAACTGGTGTCCACCCACAGCTAAGATAGTGTGGCCTAGATCATGAGCACTGAGTAAAGTGTTGCTTCTTACTATGTTCTATATAGCTGTCTCCTTCTTTTACACCTACCTCGGTGATTCGCAAGATGTATGAGAGTAAGGAGAAGAGCAAAGAGGAGCCAGTTTCTGGGAAAATGAAAGTCAGTGATGGTAAAGATGAAAATCAGAGGCCAAATGAAGGTATTGTAATGGCTTTAAAATAACACACACACAAGACATTTGGAATAGAATCAGAGAGCTTCCAGCACATAATACACCCAGGCTAACTTTAGACATTCCCAATTTGTGGAGATGAGGAGGGCGTAGAAATGAGCCTGTAAGGAGAGGAAGCTTGTCCTCTCCATAGCTTTAACCCTTCCAAGTGCAGTCTTCCAGCAGTGTTGGGTTTAAATCCCTTTTTTCCGTATCTGTCAGTGAGCAATAGTGACACTGAGAGGCCTGAACTAAAACTGTTCCTTTGCAACTGGTCTTGATGAACAAGCATATTAACAGTAACATTCCATACCTCTCCACACCAGTAACTGAATACAAGCAACTTATAGCCCTCTTGAGACATCTGAACTGAACAATCAAAGCTGAGACCAATTAAACTCTTAAATGTAGCAGGTCAAGGAAGCATTTTGTCACCCTAACTGGTATAAGTGGCTGTTAAAAGGAAATGCTTAATATAAACTGCCTGACCCAGTAAGATTAACATGCCTAATTGTGGTGACATTGTACTTCAGTATGGGTAATTGCAGAGGTGGCTTGCAGTTTGTACTATACAGTAGATTCTCTTTTTTCCTTTTAGCACTTACAGCTATTACTGTTACCTCAACTGGTAGCAGATGATTCCAAGATATTTTAGGCTTTGTCTAACTGATTTTAAATGGTCTGTGGAAATAGTTTCTTGAAGTGCTTTAGTGTTCCAAATTTTGCTAAGCAGATGTCAGATAAAGGCTGCTGGTAAGCCCCAGACACATCTAAACTGGGGGGGGGGGGGGGGGGGGCGGGGAAAAACCCCGAAAACAAAAACCCCACTTCAGGCTAGACTTCTGGCACAACTCCAAATTACATCCTTATTACTGTTTTGAAATAATTTGGTCAAAAGCATCCAGGAAAGATAGATGCTTACTATTAAAAATATATGACCAAAGTTCAGCAAGTCCTGGAATCTAGCTATCAAATCCAGCCATTAGCTGTAATGTTCATGAGGGGTAATCTCTAGTTGTGGACTATAATAGTTGTATTCAATTCTAGCTAAAGATAACCTACTGTCTAGTTCTGTGGAGAATGCAGATCAAGAAACTTTGCCCACCTTAGGTACCAAACTACCTGCACTGCAACGCTCTGCATGTTCCACAACTCTTACCCAAGCAAATCGTTGCACCAAAGAGCAAGACTACAGGCCTAAATCAGCTGGTAGAAAGACTCCTACAATGGCCTCCCCAGTACCAGGAGGCCCTTTTCTTCGTCCTGTTCATCAAGTACCCCTTGTTCCCCATGTACCAATTGTACGACCTGCTCATCAACTGCATCCAGGATTGGTCCAGAGAATGCTGGCACAGGGGGTTCATCCGCAACATCTTCCTCTGCTGCAAGCAGGTAATCCATACTTTTTTTTTCCCTTGAAGTTGATGCGTGTTCTCTGTAAGACTGACTTTGTGTTAGGAACAGCATGAACTGATACTCATTACTAGTAACACTTTACTACACTAACACTTACCTTTGAAACCAGGCAATGAACTCAACCCATCTAAATGTACAAATGCTTGTTTTTCTTGTAAGTTCCTTATGCTTATCAATTAAGAAGCTTCCTCACTCTTATCCAACAGGTATGCTTCCTCCTGGAGTGGACCTGTCCCACTTGCAAGGAATATCTGCTCCCATCCTTGGCCAACCTTTTTATCCACTACCAACAGCAAGCCATCACATCTTAAATCCACGCTCTGGGACACCTTTGCAGCTAGCGATGATGCAACAGCAACTACAGCGATCAGGTAGGCTAAAACATAAAACAGGAGAGTGAGTTTTAGAACACTGACTGGCCTGCTCCAGGTACTATATTTGTTGGGCTGTTTCAGTATACTGTGCTAACAGGAAGCTACTTTGTGTGGGTATCTAAATTAACAAGATCAATGATTTTGAATATCGGAGCAGTTTTGGCCTCTGCAGGCTCTTACGCCAGAAGGAAGTCTAAGCCAAGCATTTGGGTTAAAGATAATGTTGCTATTGAGAGATCTGCCTTTTGCAGTATGTATGCAGTCTGTCTTTCCTTGCTGGGTGAGAGGCCACACACTATCTCAAATAAAATGCTATTTGATGCTGGCCTTCCAGTTAAAACCTGAATGATGCTATGTCCAGAACTGGCAGTGTGAGGCAGTTTATGGGAGTGCTAATGAGAATAAACATGTGGGGCCTGGACTTGCCAGGGCTAACAGAATGAAAAGCATAAAAGCCACATTCAGCTTGCATGCTTTCAGGTGATTGTTCTAGGGCAGATATCAATGTTTGGTGAATGTATTATTCCACCCCTTACACTTCACAGGCACTGGAGCACAGGGATCACCCACTGGTGTGCAAACAACCCCTCAAAATGTGCTGCCTCGGACTGGATTATCTCATGGGCACACACAGCTTGACCATCGCCCCAGCCAGAGAAGTGGCTCCCCCATTGGCCTTGCAAAATGGTTTGGTTCAGATGTCCTGCAGCAGCCTCTCCCTTCCATGCCATCCAAAGTCATCAGTGTAGATGAACTGGAATACCGGCAGTGAATGGTGACCACTGGGTGGAACACTTATGATTCTTTAGACTGGATAAAAATGTCCGTAGTCAGGACTTCACCTCTGTTTGGGTTTTTTGGGGCTTTATTTTTCAGCACTCTGTGCAACACTTCTTTTTGAGAGACTAAAGCACATGGCACCTGTCCTGGTCTCATGTCTGCATCAAGACTAAAGGATCCATTATGGCTTGAGTAGTGAAGCCTGAAGAAATTTAGATGCAAGACAAAGCCAGTTTAATCCTGGAAGTGTCTATTTTTTTTTTGGTTTTTTGTAAGATATGTGAATGAAGTGCTGATATTCTCTAGTGTAGAGGTAGCAGCTAAGGATTCCTCCCACAGAAAACTAAACTGTATAGACCCTTGTGTACAGACTTGTGTATAAACAATCTTTTGTATATATACACATAGAATAGCCTTTTTGAATCTATACAGCTGTACATAAAGAGTAGCTGGTTAACAGTTGAGCTTTAGTTGTGCCTATGGTTTGGATCTTTCTCCATTGTACGTGTGGGACTTTCTTTAAGATTAAAGTTGCATATCCTAAGTGTGAGTGAACAGGATAAAGTTGCTTTGCCTTTTCTTGCTGCTCATCTCCTCTAGGTTTCCCTCTCACATTCTTTGGTCATGTACTGTGCACTAAGCGTAGCTAAAGTTTCAAAGTAAGAAGCCCCCATCCTGCTGTCTGTGTAACAAAGGTCTGAGTGTTTGTATGACTCTTGACACCAAATAAGAGAATTGTTTAGTCTTCAAACAGCCTTGAGGATGGGACCTGATACAGTAATGACAAAGCCAGATCTTCAGTCTGCCATAAGCAAACAGACTGTAGGTACCTACTGGTCTTGCTCTTTCAAGAGGGCTGGTGCTGGTCCCTGTTTAGCTGCAGTATCTTCCTTGTTTCAATTTTTCAAACCAGTTACTAAAGGTTATCAAAATGGAGCCTTTGAATCCTCACCCTTCAACTCCTCAGTCATAGCTGTGGTATGTTCTGTACTGCCTTCAGTTCTGTTTGTCAAAGGGAGTCCCAAGAGCTGTCCTCAATCGAGTGTGCATCTACTGATGCAATTACTGTGAAACTTGACTTTGGAGTCTTGTTCTGTGGCTTGAAAGGAGAAGGATGGGGTAGTTTTGTGATCTTACTGTGTATATTTGGTTTTAAAATACTATGTTCCTTTTTAAGCCTGTCTCACGTTCCTGAACAGTTAAATGTTCTCTTCCGTCCTTTTACTGCATGGTTCCTCACTTCACTTTTTTCACTTGTGTTGAGTCTAGTACTGCTGTCATGTCTTCTATCTAGCTTAGGCCATTGTGCTCTTTTTTTAAAGGTGAAGGCAAAACCAGAATTCTCACAAACTTGTTCTTAGGTCCCCCTGAATGCAAAACCAGCAGCAGAAAAAAAAAATTTCTTGCCTGTATTGTAACAATTGCCAGCATGCTGTGGTGGGGTTTTTTCAGTCCAGCAGAGACAATGTTGTACAGAAATAGCAAGCTGATATCTCCCATGTGGAATCTGTTGGGGGTCACCCATACTTCTAGTGGGTTCCTAAAACAATCTGTGTAAAACATGCAATCACCAGCTTGTCCTTGTAAGATTGTTTTCATACTTTTTTAACTTGACACTTTCCCAGTAACATTCTGTAAATAAAGTTGATTCTACCAGCTGTCTGTATCGACTACTCTTGAACTAAACTACACTATCAGTATATTGATTAATTTTCAGCATTGTTTTTGTGTGAGAGTTCAAACCATGGTTTGAGCTGAATCTGCTGAAAGTTTTGATGTTAGTGTTGTCCATCTGGGGGAGCACAGTCTGCTTTGAAGGTAACTGGTCCTGTTGAAGACATAATGGAACTGCTCCATTTAAATGTTTTTGTACAGCCACAGCCAAGTGTGAAGAATGAGACTCCAGTGTACCCAGAACTTCTAAAACTAACCAGTCCTATGAATAAGGTTCACTGTTTATAGCTCCTACTTCTCCCCTTCCAATTCAGGGTGATAACCCCAGCACCTGTGCAGGAGTTCAGTTCACTGAAATATATGCAGAAATATACATCTAAGCTTAGAAAAAAATTATGGAAAATGTGTGGAGTATAATCAAGGGTTAAATGTTTTCTTACTGGGTTAAGTAGTGAGTGATCACTGTTGCAAGGATGTAGTGCTTGAATGGGTGTCCAAAATCACAGTACTTTTTCTGTGTGTAGTAACAGGAGGGAGCATTTTTGAAACATCTAGGAAAATGCCCCTACTTCCTTTTTCTAGCAGACTTAAGTGCTAGGGCCTAACATGTTTGGTAAGTTTTTTGTTCATGTTAGGGCTCTAGCTTTATTTCCATTAAAAAGCAAAAGAACCACTGCTTTTAAAGCAGCCTCCTCTTGTGCAACTTCTCTAAAATAAGTAGGAAACATTTTTAAGAAAACTTAAAAGCTTCCAGTCATTAACGCAGTGAAACACAAGCATCGAGCTAGCTTCCACTAGTATAAACAACTGAAAAAGTGACTGCTTGTGAACAGAATCTACCCTCTTTTCCACAACTGCAGGACTATTAATAGCCTTGAAGTACTCTAAACGAGAACATTTCAGATTAAGGCAAAGTGAGAACTCTATGCCCTCTAGCACTGTTTCACAAGACACAGTTATCCAGCCTCTGCTGTCTAGGTTTTGTTTTAATTTAGAACAAAATAATTTGATGTGTGAGCTTTTTTCCAATCTGGAAAGATGTACATGCAACACAGAATCATCCCAGCTATCTAAGCTTCCTTGTAAGGTTTTTGTCCTTGTGAAAGTTACTTAACGTGAGTTTCTCATCTTTAAGTTCTGCCAGAATGGGGCACTGCAGTACAAGTTGGCCAGAAACCTCAGTTTTACTATCCAGTAAGGTACCATAACAAACCACTACCCATTTCTTAGATTTTATAGAAACAGCCTGTTCTTTGCCACTAACAACTAATGACAAATTTCAGGCACAGTGGCAAACCATGAGAGAACAACTTTATTTTTTCACAATCTGAATAACATCCTCATCTTCAAGAGTATGGTCTTTACCAACTTTCTGAGGATTGTGTTTAACAGATGAACCCCAGACCAGTGCACTGAAAGGAGAAGAAAAATAATTTTTAAAAGGCTTAGAAATACAATATGCAAACAGCAGAACAGCTATTTTTGTCACAAAGCTAATACAGAAAGCAATGCTTAAGAGCTATTTTTATTCTCCCACAAGTACCTGGATGAGTGGTCTGTGTGAACCAGAGTACAAGCAGATCGAAACAAAGTATGAAGTCATCCAAAGTACTGGTGCATACAGGACAACGGCCTGTAATGCTGCAGCTAGCACTACTTTCAAACACAAAGAAAAGCATTTTCCCAATAGAGGAAATGTATCCAGGACAAACTGCCATAGGTAGATCTATTCCATTCAACATTAAAAAGAAACCCCAAATCCTGTTTTCCCTTCTTACAAGAGAATGAAGTAATAACCAGGAGAAAGATTAGTTACTATTCTCTATAAATTATTTTACAATAATACTTACTATTTAAAGTCCTTAATGAGATTTTTATGGATCTTCATGCAAAAATCCTCCACTGTGGTCTTGCAGTAAGGTAGTACCACAGGCGAGGTGTAGTCTGGGAGCTGCCCTTTAGGTTTGGTGTAGCTGTAATGCAGATGGAACATTCAGTCAATACCAACACCTCCTTTTCTCTTCCAACCCATCATGAAATTTCATAGGCCATTTGCACTGTCATCCCTAGGTGCCTGTGCCAAGTTCCACTACTCCAGTGATGACAGACAGTCTGTAAATTGTTTGGTGTTCTTAAGCTGCATCTGAGTACCCAATGGCTGCAGCAGGTTCTCCCTTGTAACTGCAAAGGTTTTATCACCTAGTGAGCTTTCTGTAGCTGCTTAAAAGACAATGAAACAGGAATGGAATGGGCTGATGGAAAAGAACATCTACAGCATAATGGTTCTGACTTGTGATTTTTTTTTTTCTGTGAAAAACTCAATATATATTAGGAATAAAACTGACAAAGTCTATAGATTTTATATTGTCACATGTAGAGAGATGTAAGTTTACAAGCCTACAGTTACTGAATTATGAGTATAAATAGATTCATTCATAAATTCATCCAAAGAAATGCATCAGAAGTATGAAGTAAACCTAAAATAATTTATAGTAAAAATATCTGAAATGCTACATGAAGAACTAAATTCAGTTCTGTTAAGAGGGCTGAATGCAGGGCAGGCTAAAAAAAGAACCACCTCTGAAATACACCACTTTGCACAAAGTTTGGTTGGAATTCCACATTTTTGCCATTTTTTTAGGATGTACTTTGGACTTGGTTTCACAAGGCCCTCATTTAATTCCCCTACAAGTTCAAAACAGCACTTGTGACTATTAAGAAACTCTGTTCGTCACACAACAGACAAGAGGAGCACAATTCACAATTTACAAGTAAACATTTATCAGTATGTTTAAGATATCAACATTTGAAAGCTAAGAGTTCTCAGCTAGTAGAAAACCATTATAAAAAAATCATCATTCATCCATTCCTGAAACATTCTTCAGTCTCAGCCTTATGCTTAACTCCACAGAAGGCAGCAACTGGGACTCACATTCGAACTAGCTTCAAGTAGTCCCAAATTTTCTCCAGCAGATCATCGAAGTTCCAGCGATGATGAGCAGATATTGGTACACAGTGGGGTACTTTGTAAATAATATCTAGTTCCTCAATGGAAATTTGGTCAATTTTGTTTAGGACATAAATGCATGGGATGTAAACCCTGCAAAGAGAAGGAAATACCATTACAGCAGCCTAGCAGCTGTACACTAATACCTTCATTGGAAAGAAAAAAAAATCACGCTTTCAAAAGGATATCCCTATGTTGATACCACATTGCTAGCTTAGCTTCTGTGGGAAGCAAAGCTGAGAGACACTTCTTTGTCATATAAACTGCAGGTATGTCAAAGCCAGGGTCCCAACAGTACCTGTTCCCTTCAACAACGTCAATTAGGTCATCAGCAGTGGCGTCGCTGCGCAGTGTGACATCAGCATTGTGAATTTTATACTCTGCTAAGATGCTCTTCACTGTTTCAGTATCCAGCTCACTCTGAGGACACTGTACGTAGACACAGTATTAAGGAATGGAAGAGTTTACAGTCAAATCATGTCATATCACCTGGAAATCACTGCATGGTAAGTTACTGGACTTGATTATTTTACACAGTTAGCCTCAGGAGAGGGAAAAAATTTAAATCTTAACAGCTTTCTTTACACTAATGCCACACTGATGGCTGCAATCAGACATTTCAGGTGTTTCCTGTCAATCTGGGACCAGTTGCAAAGCAAACCCACATATCCACTAGTTCAGTGCCCAGACAACTACATGTTAAATACTTAGATCTTAGAGCAGAGTTCTGGTTTTTGGTAACTCTGGCTACTTTTACACTTTTAAAGATTCAGTGGTAAATGGGAAATGAGGAGTAGTCCAGGTCAAAAGGCCGGGAACTCTGAGCAATCTTCTCCAGAAGAACGCTTTAACAAGAGGCAGTTTTTGCACACTCTCCTTTAGGCCTTGGAACTTCTAACTGTTGGAAAGCGACCAAGCCTCTGATTTGAGGGCAAGGAGGTGGGTCAGGGCTCCCACGACAGGTATGGATAGCATCCCAGAAAAGTAGCTGACTACAGCACAGTACAACAAGCAGTTCAGCTTCTAAAGTCGCAGCACAGGAATGGTCCCAGGCATGCCATTAACTGCAAATGCCTCTTTCTTCAAGCAGTATTTTTTTTATTTTGGTTAAAGAAAACTTCCAACTTACTGTGGCTGTAAGATTAATGCCTCCTTTATCCTTTTTTTTAAAGCCAATATTGGGGGGCTTGCTATTCAGACGAATTCCAAATCCCTCCAGTTCATTCTCTATGATTTTTTTGTGACCGAGTGGTTTCAGCACATCCAGAACAATCAGAATAAGATTACAGGTTCGAGCAACTAAGAATCAGAAAAAGAAAGTAATCTCTCAAAAAAGTATGCTCCCACAATTTGAGTCAAAACAACACAAAATATGGCTCAGTGGACCGATGACAATATTCAAACCCTGAAGGCCAGCACATTGCTTATTTTTAAATTTCAGCACAAGACTGAAATTTGTAGTGCTGGCCAAGCATCACTGATAGACAGATCCTTACATGTTCTAAAAATCACAGAGGCTGTAAAAATCCTCCTTCCTCTCTACATTCAGACCCCAGACTGATGAGAATAAGCTAGGCAAAGAAATGAAGACAGCAGCCTTGTTTACTATGGGACCACATCTGACTTCAAACTTGGTAATATACTTTCATTGCAGTGTCAATGCAGAGCACGAACTCAGCAAATGCATAAAGCCAAAACTGAAAACAGAACGAAATGAAAACAGCTACTGCTTCACAGCAGGCAGCTCAATTCCAGCATACAATTCAGCTTTTTATAGAGAGCAGAAACAGTGATTCAACCATTCATTCTCATAAGCTGTACTACAGCTGTGAACCAGTGATAGGATGCTGCCTCCAGCTCTAATATACTCACCTGCAATGACTTGCCGTCCTCGGCCTTTACCATCCTTGGCACCTTCAATAATTCCTGGGAGATCAAGTAGCTATTTGTTCAGAGGAAAGAAGGTAACTCATGAGAAAAGTATTTTTCTTCATGGAGAAAACAACATATCCTACTTTTACCTTTTTCTTAAACCACTGACTCTACCACAAATCTGAATAAAATATGGCAAAACTGTTTCCGTTTTGATTCATATATTGTACTACCCCATGTGCCCTATTGGTACAGTGGAACAGATCATCTCAAAGAGAATATGAGAACTATTACTGGAACTTCTTCCCAGAGCAAAGTGAAAGGCAGGGTAAAATCAGTACCTCATGGAAACATTTCCACTATATTCTCAAGCACTTATACATGTCATTTCTAACCTACTAACGTCATGCTACACCATTCAGCCGTAACACCACTGCATCTATATATACCAATTTATCCTCAACAAACCAAAAAGGATCGCACCTGTATCTTTGCTCCTTTGTATCTAATGACTCCAGGCACGGTGGTTAGTGTAGTGAATTCATACGCTGCCACTTCAGAGTATACACCAGCAAGATTACTCAGAAGAGTAGATTTCCCCACTGACGGAAAACCCACAAAGCCAATTCTGGCATCACCTGTCTTTGCAACATCAAAACCTGAAAATAAGGAGCAAAAATATTCACTTGAAGATGGACATTTTCTATCTTTTAAGGTTCTGGACAGCAGTCCTGCTATTGCTTTTAATACTTCCCGATTGAAAGCCAGGTAAGCTTCCCTACAAGGAGGATGAAAGTATGAAACAGGGAGTTCACAACCTACATTGTCTTGCACCCCTTTGTCTGTACAACACACCAAGGTGTTTACCTGTCACTGCAGTGTGAGCTACAAGGCTTCCCAGTGGGCAATACTTGAGTACAGATAGAGCATTCTCTTTAAGCACTGCAGCTTAGAAAATTCACACCTTTATATATAAAAACAGGTGGCTGCTGCACGATGCTTCTTGTGGAACTCCTAAGAGTTCTGGAAATACAAGGTTTTATTAGCCAAAATGCAGAAGCTCCTTCATTTATGGTTCAGGACAGGCTCCACCCCAAAGCCCTGGGACAGGCCGCACACCACGGCTAAGGTCCTGCACCGAGGAGGACGAGAGGAGACAAGGACGAGAGGAGAGAAGGAGGTTGCTCCGATTTATTCAGCAGACAGTCTGACACAATTTAAGCGGAGAAGGGCCACCCCTGTCAGATCGATTTCCCTCACACACCCCGCACGCCGGCCGTGAGGAGCGGCCGCTTCTGCGGAGGCGGCCGACGCCTTCCCGCGGAACAACGCACCTTCCCCGGGGCCGCCGCCGCCGCCGCCCTTAGGGGTGATGAGCTCCCGGCGCAGCTTGGCCAAGCGGGCCTTCAGGAGCCCCAGGTGGTGAGCCGTGGCCTTGTTCTTCTGCGTCCGCGCCATCTGCAAGAGCACGGAACCGAGGACTGACCACCGGGAGAGGCTCTGCCGGGCCGCACCGTCCCCTCACGGGAAGGCACCGCGGCTGCCCCGCCTGGCGCTTCGTGCCTCGCCCGGTCCCAGCCAGGGACGAGGCCGACGCGTTACCTCAGCCTCGATCTCCGCGATCTTCGCCAGCGTGCCGCTCATCTTGGCGGCTGGAAGCCCCAGAGCCCACCGCGGAACCAGCCCCGTCCTCAGGCCCGGCCGGCCCGGCAGCGCGCAGGCGCACGGCGGCCGCTCGCGGGAGCGAGACCAGCGCTCGCGAGAAGTGGCGGGAGCGCGCCTCAGCGGCGGGCGGGAAAGCGGCGGGCAGCTCGCGCGCTGACCGGGCAGGGGCCGCCGCAGCGCCCCCTGCGCGGCTGCCTCACAGCAGCGGGCTGCGGCGCCGGGGGCGAGGGGGAGAAAAGCGAGGGGAAGAGCATGAAAGCGAGGGAAGAGGGGGGCAAGGCAGAGCGCGAAAGCGTGAGGGCGTGCGAGCAGGGAAGCGTGAGCGAGCGAGGCAGAGGCAGCTGTGGGGAGTGGGCATGGGCCGGCTGCGCTCGGTGGCAGGTGGCATGGTAGCAGGCTGGGGGGTGCGGGGAGGGAAACGGGTCGTGTGAGGCTGAGGTACTGGTCTGTGAGAGAGGCTGCGGGGCTGGGAGCGAGCGTGACAGCCGGCGAGGCTGAGGTTCTGGGTGTCTGTGAGAGAAACCGTGTGTGAGGTGCGGCGGGGGGAGGAGAGGCAGGTGTGTGAGCAGGCCTGCGCACGGAGCCATGGGCGCTGGCGTCCCTGAGGGGAGCTGGCCTGTGCCTTTCCCTCTGGTGAAACTGGACCTGGCGCTTCGACCTTCGCGGAGACCTGCTTCTGTCTGCCCTGGTCTTCCTTATAGTCCTTGCAGTACTGCTCACCGCCAGGTGTGTAGATGTGCGTGTGGATCCCAGAGCCCTGCTGAACTGGTTAGAGCTGCTAAGCTGCCCGTAGGAGAGCCTTCTTTAGCCGATGCTTTATAAAACCAGGACTTCCATACCGAAGCTTTCTCACGGCTCCTTTCAGCTGAGCCTAGGCCATGCCACTTTGCCTCAGGGGTATCTGTAACCATCCCTTGAATGCAAGCTAATTAAATAAAGGAGTTTTTTTTAATGATGCCCTTCAAACTTTTAAGAACCGAGTACCTCCAGCTTTAGACAGTATCACAAGAAGCCGAATAGCTGGATTTAGAAAAAAAACCTTTTTTTTTACATAAGGAAATCTATTTTATTTAAGTTTTTTTTATATTAGTCTCCAAGTTTATTTCCCTATCATATTGTGTCTGAATTTGAATCATTTATAGACACCTTTTTGTCCGTATTCAGTAACATTTCCCAGAAGGCCCTTCTGTCTCAATTTATTACAAAGTCTGTTTTTATATGATGTCTAAATGTAAAATTTAACATGTTTTGTTTTAAAAAATGTACTTTCCTGGGCCCAAACTGGTTATAATGACACTTCAAAACCACCTGCCATGTCTTCAGACAGTATTCTGAGTGTCATACAATTGACAAAATTTAACTGACCTTATAACAATTCCGGTAATAGAATTGTTACAGATCCTTAAGTCTTTCTCAATTTACAGTTAAAAAAGAGAGAGGGAGTGCGCACTACTGCAATGGAAATCACACTGCTATTTGCTATCTCTTTCTGCCTCTGCTATATCCTGCTTGTCTTATCTTAATCAAGAAAGCAGCCTTTAATGTCATAAACTTTATGATAGGAACTGTGAATATAAGCTTACCAAAATCGAATCTCAAATAAAATGGGATTACTATTCCTGGTAATATTAGCTCATCTAAGCTGGGGTAAATATAAATGCACCTACCACTGCATATTTGTTCATGGTGTTCTAATTACGCCTTGTGAACAATATTTGTTTTCAACATAGGATGTAGCAGATTTGGTCATGGTATAATTTTACTCCTACTTACTTCAGGTGGAATGGGACTTGTTTATGCCTCAGCTGAATTTGGCCATACAATCAGTCTGTGTTTGTGGTCCGTATTAGTAACACGAGAAAAATCTGCGAAAAACGCAGATTCTGAATGCTCAAATCAGGGTTTAAGGCCACCTCTATTTTTGCGGTAGATGATGGTTAACTTCAGAACTTGTTCTTACAAACTCACTCCAAATCCCATGTATTGAGTCTAAGTAAAAATTATTTTTCCAAGTGTGGGATGAATGAACAAAGAGGTCAATTAAATACATGGTTTGAAAATGTAGTTAGTGGGTGGTTTTTTGTTTTCTTTGTTTAGCTATTCATAGTTTTCTTAATGCACAACTGCTCAGTATATGCTCTTAAATCCCTTTTTTTTTTTCCCCAGAAAGTTACTCAAGCAAAGATCCCACAGGGAATTTAAGCACCTAAAAATTTCTCTCAGTGTTGAGTATTGTGCTTAATTACCTGAAAGGAATAAGAGTTTAATTAATAAAAGTAATTTGTCTGATTTTTTTTTTCTAGCCAAATTAACACTTTCTAATTGGTTAGAATATTTAAAGTACTTCATATTACTTTATAGCAGCACCCTCTTTTAAGCTTCAGAAAGGCTTGTTCAATAGACATTGCTTCCGGGTTATGAATAGAGTCTAATTATTTTTATTTACTGTGATGACAGTTGTGAATTTTTCAACATAAAGATGCTTTATGTATTGTGGTACTTGGATAACAGCGTGGTTATGACCATGGGAAGTTAGGTGTGAGAACTGGGAAAGTGACTGAAAGGTGTATCATTGGGAATTGATAAATGATGTCCTCTGGGAACAGCAGTCAAAACTGGAAAACGGAGTGCAAATGATAAAAAGTTTATTAAAATAATAAAAAAGGCAGGCAGAGAAAGGAAAAATCAAGGTAAATTTTCATAGAAAATTGGATATAATGTCAGAAGAGGAAAAAGTCTCCAGTGGAACCTGAAAGAAAATGAAAGGAGATGCAAAAGACTGAGATCTACTCAAAAGGTTAATTGAGCTTTATAGTGGGCACTGATGAAAGACGGAGTATGTGAATTGCTGTTTTTTTAATTAAAATGTATATGTATGTTTTTTAAATTGAGATAATTCCATTTAAGAAGTCTAGATAAACTGCAAGATTCAAGGGTATATTTCCAAAGGTTGTAACCTACACAACATTTGCAGAGTCAATCTCTCAGGCACCCAACTGCATACTATGTCAGGTAACACAGAATAAAGATTCAGATATGGAGGGGAAAAAACTAATTATCAAGTACTCATATGAATTACAAACTGATAAACTGAAAGTATGTAACATAAGCACTTTCCTAATATTTTTAGTAAGGAAAGCAACATGCCATAGGGTGTTTAGAAAATGCAGGAAAGCTGCATCTGAAATAAAGACGGTTTGATCAAACAATTAAGAAGCATGACACAGTATGGAATCAGTGATTGGAAAAAACAGGAATGTTTGTTTCATCAAGCTACAATGACAGGAATGTGACTGAAATGGCACATACCTCATTAGCAAGATCTGAATGATGGAGTGCTGTAGCAAAAATGAGTTTCAGAAATCCATATTCTACACACTGGTCTTGCTGACTCACTGATTTTGAACAAGTCATTTCCTTTACTTGTGCCTCAGTTTTATTTTTGCACAACAGGAATGTGCAGTTGCCGCAGAATGATTGAAACTTTCATGTTTCGGTAGCACTGCCCTGTGAGTATGATAACTGTAGATCACTTCAGTAGGAGAGCTGAGTAGTTAATGCATTTAGTGTGTTTTCTGTCAAACTACTGATTTTAAACAAGCTGCTTCATTATGGGCTAAATTCTGAAAATCTTTCTGAAACAGCTATTATTTTAGGTTGAGTGAGAGTTTTACTTATGTGAGATGCAAACTAAGTATGTTGAGAATAGGATAACCATGTAAAATTTACCGTTGTAAAATATGTGGGGAAAACTGAGTATGAAATGAATCATGATAACTTGTGTAGTGTATGCTTCATTAAAATCACAGAAAGACCCTTCTTAAAATTAAGCAGTGCATGCTTGCCTAGTTAAGTATTTTTTAATTCCTTTTTTCTTTTCCTCCTTTTTATTCTGATAAACAACTCCAGTACTTGTAGGTATCGAGTCTATTCACAGTGCACTGAGAAGGTCATTTTAGTTTGAGCCACTCTGGTAGTACAGCACTTGTGGTTTTGGTAATTCACCTTATCACAGAAGCTGTGGAATATACTGGCAAACAGCTGCAGTAATGCTACGTGTGTGTTTGTGGGCTTGCTAGGCACTACGTTTCTGGCTTAGTGGTGGGATTTCTGCACAGTTTACAAAAGGTGGAATGACAGGGAGGAAATTAAATCATGATTTAATTAAATCAGGTGAAACAAGGCTCTTGAAATTTCATACCCTCTCAGAAATTATCACCAGCCCAGTGAAAAACAATCTGTATCAAATGATAACCTCAACCTGAGTACTTAGGATTTTAAGAATTATGGCCATGGAACTGTAAAAGGCATATAGAGAATCTGTTAAGGTGGTTTTCCCGTTAGGGTTTGTTGGTTTTTTGTGGGTTTTTTTTTTTTCCCAATAGTAACAATTTTGTAAATTTGCCCTTCCCCCCCTCCCCAATTGTACTTTGATACTAATGCCAATTAACCCTATTATTTTACTTTAGGGAAGAACTGCTCATGCTGAAGGGGCGACAAACCTTTTTAAGGTGGTTATAATGAGCTGATGACTATCACACCGGTTTGGACAAAAGAGATTTTGAGAACCCGCTATCAAATGTAAGATTTTTGAGATCCCTAGTACTGAGCCTTCAATGCAGGAGTCCTCAAACTTTTTAAACAGGGGGCCGGCGCACGGATGAAGTGACGGTAAGTCATCTGCGGCTGCTTGGTTTCCCCCACAACCCCCGGCGGGGGTGGGGTGGGGTGGGTGGGGGAGTTCTGTAAATACCGGGTGCTGGATTGAGGACCCTGGGTGGGGGGCCGTATCCGGCCCGCGGGCCATAGTTTGGGGACCCCTGCTTCAATGGAGCCATAATACTGATTGCCTGAGGTGAAGCGACCCTGGAATTTGGTTGATGCAATTCACATCTTAATTGACTGTTGAGGCAATAGACAGAAAGTTGTGTATCTTTTGAAAGTTGTAGAAATACAGGTCATCCGTTCTTAGCTGTCTTTCTGGATTAACTCATTTATGCTAGTTTGCTTAGTATTTATGGAGAAGTTGTCTTTCTCGGGATAGCACAGTAGTTTAGATATTAATCTGTAAATACCAAACATTTGCTACTTGCCTGCATTGTATTGTAATGTATGTTTTACAAGAGAAAGTTGTCTGTCAGGTTTGCTTAGTTAGGCATGGATGCCTAATTCATGGGGTGTGGATTAGATGGAATCCCTGGTTGTATTCCCATTTTGACCAGATCCTTAATGTGGCAATCTTGTTTTGAATGGCTCAGGTTGCTTTGGTTTCAGGCAATCTAGAATAAGTTAAACTGGGCAGAGTGTAGAAATGAGGGGAACAAAAGGGAGATTAAGTATCAAAGGTTGGCTTTCAAGACTGTGTTAAATTAGTTTAACAACAAAAAGTTCTGTAGTTTAGCATCAGCTCCCCAGACTTTGTCGTGGATTGCTATGCAACAGATGGACTACACAGCACGAGTGCAGTGAGGAGAGTGATCAAAAAGAAGAAAAGCAAACAGTGCAGTTTTCCCTTTTTAAAATAACTCTTTCTGCATAATTTTCGTAGCATCATGTACCTCCCTATTAGCACTTTTTTTTTTTTTTATGAGAACCCTAGGTATTTTTAAACAAGAGTTGTTCATATGCTTCTAGAGGAGAAAGCTGACAAATCACTAACCCACGTCTGGATTACAGAGGAAATCGTGCTGTCTCCAAGTCTGCGAATCCTTGCTGCTAGAGTTAGCATTCTCTTGGGATGATTCTCAACAAGAAATAGAGCAAGCTTTAAAAACTAAATTTAAGTAATAATCAACCTAACAAGTAATGAATGCTGAATTAATTGCTTGTTAGATCAGTTGCAGTTAATTAAAATTCCAGTGAAAGCTCAAAAAACCTGACAGCTACTAACTGAAATTGCAAGTGTGCCATGGCGTGAAATGTGCAATGTTATATATATTTCTGTGGAACACACATAAAAAGGAAACGGTTCATATGACTGAATTAGCTGGCACAAGTGCTATGAAGAAATGTTTCTGCTCATATTATAATCCATGTGAAGTAGTGACTAACCTTCTTAAAGAGTATAATAATGGAGAGTAGTCTGAAAGATTTCAGTAGCCTCAAGACCTGCACCAGTTCCTGAGCTGAGAATGTTCAACAAAGAGGTATGACTCAAGTCCAATTAACATATACCCAAATATGTTTGAGTAGATTCGACTGTAACACAGTCTTTTGTTACCTCCTGTATTTGCAGACCAATTTAAGGTCTGCACTTCTGAGTAAAGCCAGTAGCAATTGATCTGCAGTGAAGCGAGCAGTGTACAGTCCCAAATGGTACACACATGTTCAGAGCAAAAGAGGATTTTTAATACTATGGAAATACCAATCAAAGTGCTTCAGCAGACACCAGACAGCTGCAAAACATTTAGGGACAGCTCAGGAATTCCCATGAGCAGAAGTGAGGCAGGAAATAGTGAGAAGCTGAATAAAGTAGCTGAGGAAAATGCCTTTATTTAAAAGAGAGATGAATTCAAAAGAAGTTCAGCAGATCCCAGTGCAGAAGATGTCAGAGAAAATAGATTAGGAATCATCTGGAAAGGAGAGGAAATCCTGTATACTGAAAATGTAAATTTTAAAATTCAGATTTAAAACTTTCACATCATCTGGAACTTTGTCTTCAAGACAGTAACTAGCTAGTTGTGATGATAAGTGAGTTCAAGGGTAATTATACCTGTACACTTACATAGTTAACTATGGGGAAATGACAATTAGGCATCACATTAAATTTAGGGAATTTCATCTTCCAAGTCTGTTTATACTGATGAGCCAGTTTTTGTCTCATTATGGCACAAACTGTTTATTTGTAAATAGAATAAATCTGGCTACTATGTAACAAACATGAGTTGAATGACTACTTAGATAGCCTCACATTCTGAGACAGGGTGAGTTTGGGACCAGAAGTTCTAAGGAGTGGTCCTTTCAATGTGTGGGTGAAGCTGTAAGGTGAGGGAGGCCAGTACAGTAAGAGTGGAAGCACTAAAAGGGGAGATCCGGCCATTACCGTGTCAGAGCGCTGGGGAGCTAAGGTGAACGGCTGTATTGGTCCCTTGTGGTTTCCTTGGGAGTGCAAGGTGTGGGCAGTCATCTTTAACCAGCATCCAGCAGCTCTGCAGAATGTGAGCTCCCAGCATGCTGATCGGGCATCCTCATGGCAAGTGTGAACGGGTCACTTGCCAAGAAACAGCCATGCTTTGGGATGAATACTTAGCTTTTACCTAAAGAAGCAGGCAGGGTGTGTTGGATGGTGCCTTTTAAACAGGAGGGCTGGAAGCTGAAACCAGAACATTCCATGGCAACTGGAGAAAGTTCTGAGGAAAGTGCAGTGAGAGCGGCAGGACCCCCCTCCCCCTGCCTAGAGGAGAGACAAAGAACAGGCAAGGAGGGAACTGAAATAGGAAGCAGGAACCATGTCAGGAGGCTGGGGACTAAAAGAAAGCAAATTAATAAACCACTGGGGGAAAGGCACACAACTGACCAAAGCCACTAGGAAAGATAAGCAAATTTCAGATTTTTTAACTGCTCTGTGTGTGTGCATGCAGCCTGGGCTACTATGTTTAAATATAGTCATCTTCCTCACTGTAGCAGCTACAGCTCTTGGGTCTGTGGCACACAGACAGACTTACAGAATGTGAACGCTGTAGTTAGTATCTCTATAATACGCTGTGTTTGAGCTGGGTTTGTCAGCATTGGTACTGCTCAAACCACCTCAAATTTCTAAACATGTATGTTCATATCAGGGTGTGTGCATACATAATGCAGTAATAACAAGCTACCGGTAATATTCTGCCTGCAGAGTAGACAAACAGCACCTATCAAAAGCAGTAGAAATCTGGCGTACGGGCTGAGGGCACTGCGTGGCCTTAAGTGTTAATGTAATATTGCATTTTGGAAGTTGGAAGCTTGGTGCGCTCATTTGCACATCAGTACCCAGAATGCTTTTTCAGCTCCACCACTATTTAATTCAAGTGCTGGGTTCGAGCTCTTGGAAGGCTCTGTAGTTTCGTGATGCCCTCGCATGCACTGAGTTCAGTATTTTCCACGGAATAGTTGAAGCGATGATACTAGATCGTGAATAGGTCACCCAAGGATTCTTAATTAGGCTTGATGTTACAAATGCAAAAAAAAAAAGTGCCCTTCAACACTTTGGAAAGTGTTGGCTTTAACAAAACAAAGAACTCAGTTTTAGGAGTGTGTGTGTGTTTTGGCGGGTGCGGGGGGAGGGATATTTCTTCAAAAGTAGAGAAAAACTATTCTTTGAGGCAGAAAGCAAATTTCAGCCGAAAATGAGTAACGATGCTGATGTTGAAATAGAAGCTCTTCATAGAGAGACCTGGAGCACAGAGGGAAGCTTCAGCACTCGGACAGTCCAGGCAGCCCCCGGCAGCGCCTTACCGGCGGTGCGGTCCGGAGCGGGTAACCCGGGCCTGGGGCGTGCAGAGCTGCGGTGCGCGGGCAGCACGGGGGTGCGCGGGCAGCACGAGGCTGCGCGGGGCACCGGAGTTTCCCCAACATGGAGGCAGGCGCTCGGGGCTGTGCAGTTGCCTGTGCCTCCCCGCAGCCCCCGGCCCGCTGGTACCGTTTCTCCCAACCGCTCCCGAGTGGAGGGCATTTTTGCACTTGAAGAATTCCCGGTGTACCCCTTCCCTCCCCCACAATGCCGGCGCCTCGCTCTTTTAGTCAGGCTGAGAGTTGAGCCTAGTGCGGGGGGGGGGTGGGGGTGAGAAATGCGATGAAAGACCGGGGGGAGCTGCAGCCCCTGGCCCCTCTGGGATCGGCTCTCCTCAGGCGAGGCGAGGAGGTGGGGGCTGCTCTGCGCCTCTGCAGCTCCGGGAGGGTTTGCATTGGACGATTTGCGCCTGGGGAGGGGGAGAGGTTGCCTGCAGCCCCCCCCCCCCCCCCCCCGGCCCCTCCTCCTCCTCCTCCTCCCCCCCCTCTCCGGCGGGAGGGGGGGGCTGGGGGGCGAGCTGCAGCCCGGATATTTGGGGGAGGGGGCGAGCGCAGCCCCTCCGCCCCCGTGTGCCGCGGGCGGGGGCCTCGGTGCCGGCTCGGCATTGGAGGATAGGGGCTGGGGAAGGGGGAGACTGCAGCCCCCAGCCCCCGCGGGCGGGCGGGGTGGGGGCCGGCCTGCTGGCTCTGGCTGCTCTTGCATTGGCGGATGCGGGGAGGGAGGGGGGCAGGAAGCGGGGGGGCAGGGGGGAGCCCGAGTGGCTGGAGGGGGGGTCTCTATGAATAGGGTGGGGGTCTTCTCGGCCAAAGAAGAGAGGAAAGTTTGCGGCGCCGGTGGTGCGGGTGCAGCGAAGCGGGCGGGGCCCGGACCGGAGCCGGCGGCGGCGGCGCTTGGTCGGGGAGCAGCAGCCGGGGGGCCCCCGCTGGATTTTTGTAGGGGGGGTGGTATCGCCCCCTCCTTCTCCTCCCCCCAGGGGTGAAAGTGCAAGAGGAAGTGCAGCCGCTGCCATCTTTCCTCCGCTCCAAACACACAGGGACGGACGGAGCCGGCAGCCCGGAGCCGCAGCCGCCGGAGCCCCCTCCCTCCCGGCTCGCTGCAGCCGCGCCGCGCACGCCCCTTCCCGCGTCGGCCTCCGCGGCCGCAGCGCCTCGTGGCGGCCGGGCCCGGGCGGAGCTTGCGCGCCGGCGGCCGCGGCGGCCCCGCGCGGCGCGCGCCCCTCCGCCGCCCGAGCCTTTTGTCTCGCCCCCCCCTGCAATCCCCTCGCGCTGTGCAGGGAGCGCAGCGCGCGCCGCCGCCGTCGGCCCGGCCAGGGGCGGGGAGGAGGAGGCGGCGCGCGCCGCCGGGCGGCCTGAGAGCGCGCGCCCCCTGCGGGCGCCAGCGGGGCGGCGCAGCCCCATGGAGCGGGTGAGCGAGGCCGCCGCCTGCGGCCCCTCGTCGGGCTGCTACACGTACCAGGTGAGCCGGCACAGCGCCGACATGCTGCACAGCCTCAACCAGCAGCGCAAGAACGGCGGCCGCTTCTGCGACGTGCTCCTGCGCGTGGGCGACGAGAGCTTCCCGGCGCACCGGGCGGTGTTGGCCGCTTGCAGCGAGTACTTCGAGTCGGTGTTCAGCGCGCAGCTGGGCGACGGGGCAGGTGGAGGCGGCGGCGGTGGCGCGGAGGGGGGCGCGACAGAGGCGGCGGCGGCCGGTGGGGCCACGGCGGCCGGCGGGGCGCCCGGGGGCGGGCGGGAGCTGGAGATGCACACCATCAGCTCCAAGGTGTTCGGAGACATCCTGGACTTCGCCTACACGTCTCGCATCGTGGTGCGGCTGGAGAGCTTCCCGGAGCTCATGACGGCTGCCAAGTTCCTGCTGATGCGCTCTGTGATTGACATCTGCCAGGAGGTCATCAAGCAGTCCAATGTGCAGCTCCTCGTGCCCCCCACGCGCCCCGACATTATGCTCTTCCGTCCGGGGGCTGCGGACCTCGGCTTCCCTCTTGACATGACCAATGGTGCCGCTTTGGCACCCAATGGCAACGGCATTGCTGGTATGCCTGAAGATGAGGCCACGCGGGCTGCGCTCACTGCTGCGCAGTCTTCCTTACCCGTTCTGCAGGGTGTGGACCGCCTGCCCATGGTGGCAGGACCTCTGTCCCCGCCGCTGCTGGCCTCACCCTTCCAGAATGTTGCTGCTAGTGCCCCCACTTTAAGCACCAAGAGGGGCAGAGGGCGTCCCCGTAAAGCCAATCTCTTGGACTCCATGATGTTTGGTACCCCAGGGGGCCTGCGAGAGGCTGGTATCCTGCCTTGTGGCCTCTGTGGAAAAGTATTTACGGATGCTAATCGTCTTCGGCAGCACGAGGCTCAACACGGGGTGACAAGTTTGCAGCTGGGCTACATAGACATCCCACCCCCGAGACTGGGTGAAAATGGTGTCCCTGGTCAGGATGACCCCGATGCACCCCGAAAAAGAAGCAGGACGAGGAAACAGGTGGCCTGTGAGATCTGTGGCAAGATTTTTCGGGACGTGTACCACCTGAATCGGCACAAGCTGTCACACTCTGGCGAGAAGCCTTACTCTTGTCCAGTGTGTGGCTTACGGTTCAAGCGGAAAGACAGGATGTCCTATCATGTTCGATCTCACGATGGCTCTGTGGGAAAGCCCTACATCTGCCAGAGCTGTGGAAAAGGCTTTTCCAGGTAAGAGAGTACTTACAAGGACCATAGACACAAACAGAGACCTAGGAAGTTGTCTTTCCTATCCCTTGGGAAACAAAAACAGTTTGTACTTAGGATAGTTTGACTGTTCCACTTTAAAATGTCTCGAGAAATGAGACTTCCATCATTTCCACTGGGATGCTATTCTGCAGTCTCTTGAAAGGGTTTAAAAGTAATTAAGATACAGAACTGGGAGTCAGCTGGCTTCTGGGTAACATTCCCAGCTTTGTCCCAGACTTGGTGTATGCGTGTCCTTGGGCAAATCAGCTAGTCTCTCCCTCAAATGACTCTTCTGCGAAATGGGTATTGAAGTAATTACCTACCTCACAAAAGTGTCCTGAGACTACTGATTTGCAGGTAGTTTGAAGGTGCTGTTGAAGTGCAAAATATTAATACATCTCAAGATTATTATTTTTCTCGTATCCATTTTAAATTTTCTTTTTCTTAACTTCCCTTCATTTCTCTTAGTTCGTAATGTTTTTTATCACCCAAATGTGAAGGAAGAGGTGAGATTTCAAAGGCTGCAGCATCAAGTATCTTTTAATACATGATCTTTGTGTCCTTTGGGTTTACATCCTTCTGAAGGGGATCCTGTTTCTGCCCTGCAACATACGTAAGATCTGTGCATTTAATGTTGCTGATTTTTTTTTTTTGTTGTTGCTGTTTGTGGGAGTTAATTTAATAAGTAGTTTGATACACGTAGTCGTGTTAGTGGTATCTTATAGTCTGAGTTAATGAATTTGAAACTTCTTTCAGAAGTTTGATGCTCGCTTTGAGACTAGAAGTAGTGGGGGGAGGGGGATGCTTATGCTGTATTACTTCTGTAGCAGCAGTCGCTTTTCTGCGGGAGTTGATTGCTCTAAGAGGAGGGAAGGAACTGAGATACGAAAAAGTATCAAAAGGCTACTAGGTTATATACATCGGTATTGTGCCCCTCTTAGTCCTCTTTTTGATAGAGGGACTTTTTGTTACTGAAATAAGTAAAGAAAACTTAGACACCCCCCCCCCTTTTTTTTTTTTAATCAGCAATAATTAGGGCTGCATCTTCATAAGGACTGCAGATTTAATGATGGAAAGTCTTAAAATGAAAGTTTCATCTGTGGCTAGAAGTGAAGGTAGTTTTCTTATTATAGTGCTACCTGGGATCATCTGCCAACTTTCATTACTTCACACTTCAAAATTTCTGCTGTTGCTGTGTCAAAGGTTTTTGTCAACAAGGGAAAGTGAAAGATACATGTTTTCTCATTTTCCCCAGTAAGTTAATGCGAACAGGCAGAGGGAGCGCTGTTACAAAAGTAAACAATAAAAATGTCTGCATATCTTTGTAAAATCGAAGTATGAATGAAAAATAGAGACTCCTTCTTTAAGTTTCAGTATTCAGTCGTAGGAGCAGCCAAAGGAAGCTGGAAGCGCGATGTCTCGTTTCAGTATCCTTTCCTTCATCCAGTAGCGCAGCACGTGAGGTCGCTAGGCTTGAGGTACCTAGAAGGACCCCCAACCAGTCTTGCCGGTTACACTGCTCCAGCCCACTCGCTGGAGCATCAGGTTTAACAGCCTGACTGCAAAGTTCAGTCTATTTTCTGTCTGCAGTGCGTGAATTCCATCCCGTGCCCTCTCATTGGCGCAGCTGGAAAGTTGGGGGAGGAGAGGGTGGAGGACTTGTTTCCAAGCAGTTTTGGCCTCATACAATGAAAAGCTTTCTTCCCAGTAGGAGAAACTCCCACCAGGGAAATCTGCAGCTATTCAGTCCTCTCCTCTACAAAGCCGACTTTACTGATTGTGAAGAATGGTCTAACCTTTTTTTCAGTAATAATTTGCTCTTCCATTGCACCTTCTAGTTGGGACCTTCAGAGCACTTTATTTGTATCAGTGCAGTCTCCGCGCCAAGTTGTGAGTTAGGATAGAATTTTTTCCTCTTGCTGGTGGAAAACGTGTCACCACAACAGAGTTTAGAGTCGGTCTTTCTGCACAGAGGTCCTTAAATTTGTCGTCTTGCATCTGTGTTTGGGACATAAACCAAAAGGATCTGATTTTTCAAATATTCAGCAACTGTAAATCTAAGTGCACTGGTTGTCAAGATCTAAATAGGATTTTGGAAAGGGACGTACAGGCTTGAAAACTGTAGCTTGTATTTCCTGTTTTCTCTGATCATTCGGTCATAATTTCTTCCTGAGAAAATGCTGCCTTTTTAGCAAGTTGGAGAGGGTACTGATCCAGGTAGAGTCCCAATTGTTGGTGATCTGGTTCTTGGAAAGTTAAATATCACTATATTTGTAATAGATCCACCACTGGGATCTTTTTCTTTTTTTTTTCTTTTTTTTTTTTTGTTAAAATTTTATGTTTATTTTTAGTTTTTGTTTTAAGTGTCCTTATGTGTGTTTTCTTTTAAGGCCAGACCACTTGAATGGACACATCAAACAGGTGCATACCTCAGAGAGACCTCACAAGTGTCAGGTAGGAGCTGGAGGGGTTTAGACTGGGTATGGGTAATCTTTGGCATTGTGTTTGTGTGTGCAGACAATTGCAAAGTATCAGTAAAAATACCTTGTATGTGTGAATTGGGATACTTGTTTGTAAATAAGTGTTCAACAGTGACAGCTGCTTTAAGTCCCTCCTGTCCCCTAGCCCCCTGTGTCATCTACAGCTTTGGTTCTCCTGCCTCCCTCCCCTTCTCCCAGATGTTCTTCCCTAATGCTTGATCCCAGCCTCACCCTGGATCTCTTACCCAGCCACCTTGCCCTGGGCTTAGAGTCAATGTCACCGATGATTCCCTGTGCCTCACCCCCACCTCCTTTTGTTTTTTTTTTTATTTTTTATTGTAGTTGCCAACAGGAGGCTCCAATGCTGACTTCATTTTTTTAGAATAATTTCAAATAAAATCGGTAAATTATCAAAACCTGCCAAGATACCCTCTTTTTTGTGGCTTTTTTTGTTTGGTTGGTTTGGGTTTTTTAATCACATAGCCTTCAGAACATTGCACTGAGCAAAATTGGAAGCTTTTTTTTATCCCAGGGAGAATATAAATAACAGCATCACAGTATCCTTTGTAATACAATGTCATAATGTTGTATTATTCATTAGGGTTTGAAAGATCAAATCAAGAAAGATCTTTTGTGATTAATTTGTAGAAAGATTTAAAAGGTGCCTGGAGGTATTAATTAAAACCAAAGTTGAGAATCAGCTTCCACTATCACCCACTGCCTTCACATCATTGTTGGGCAAATTCTGAGTGATTTGTTGGACTAAAAGTCACTATGCTTGGTCTCTGAAGAAAGATTCCTTTAGTTATTTATTTAAAGAAAATTGGAGCAAGATCATTTTAATTTTCTTTGAAGACAGTGAAGGTTAGAGGATTTTTTTCTTCTGATTTTTTTTAACCGGATTTTATGAACCTAGTCAATCCTACATGACTGCTGCCTCCTGAGCTGCAATTTTTTCCCCATCTCGACACACCTCTCCTATGTTTCCTCCAAATTGTGCAAGTTTTGAAACATTTTGAAACTTTGATAATCCAGTGAACAGTTTTTCAGGCGTATAGAGCCATCTAAAGGTTTCCCTTGACCTCCATATGATCTGTGGAAGCCCAGCACCTTTGAAAATCAGGCCACATGGCCTTCACATTGATTTAACTGCATATCCTATATAAAGCCTTAGATTGGTTTAAGCTTCTTAAGATGATTTAGCGGTTATAGATTTATATAAATTGCAAATTTCCACTTACAAAAAGAATTCACAATTTGGGGATAGCAAGAGGTCTGGGTGGATGAACTGAAGATGACTATAAATTTTTTCCATAAACATTTATTTGTGTGCAAGTATGGAAATGAATACTTAGATCCTAGCATAAACAGAAACACAGCAGTTTCTGCCAGATGATAGCAAGGGTTACTGAACGAACACCGTTTATGAATAACATTGATAGGCATGAATTGTCCTTTGCCAACTGATGCCTGATTTTTTTTTATAGTTTGCTGATTGATTTAAGAATATTAAATATAAAACCTGTGTCAGTCAGAGGATACATGAAGAGCTAGAAAGGAAAGAAATACGGAAGGTTGTCCAGGCAAGCTCAACTCCATCTCCTTGCAGACATGTTATTGTGTGATAACAGTTTCTAAGAACAGTCTTTCTCACTGTGTGTTGTCTAAAGTGCCATAATGCTGTATGCACCGTTCATTTTAGTTAAAAAAGTATAGGCTATAGGTTACAAGCATCAGGACAGTCGAGTTTGTCATTCAGGCTTGGTTTGTTCTTGATTTTTGAATGCTTAACTCTGCAAAGTTAATTTTTTATGAATCTTAAGGTGTAGAAAATTTGTTAAAGAGCTGTTATGTGTCTTTGCAAAAAATACTTCATAATATCCTGTCAGATTTAGAAAATCTTCTGAAGTATGTACAGATCTGATACACATGGTACAAACCTCAGAAGAGATGCTATCACACTGAAAATGTGTTTCAAATCCAAAAGCTAATGTATAAATTAATAAGGTTCTCCTTGTGATTATTTCAATACCAGTAACACTTCTGTTCCATGACGTGTATCTAAACACAGAATCTGGCCAATAAGAAGGAAAATAGCTTAATATTAGCATGTTGTTTCCCCATTTTCCATTGATTTTGTTTGGCAAATTAGCTCCCCGTGAGGGTAGCCTGAACAGCATTGAGCATCGTTTTTTGAATCTGTTGAGTTCCTGTTGAAAATTCCTGTTATTGTCATGCTTTGTGCTTTGTTTATGTTTACTGCAAAGAGAATTACTTTGTCAGTAAACAGAAAAGCTTTCCAGAATCCTCTATTGTAGTGGCATTCTTGGAAGTTGTGCTCTGTTACGATTTGAACAGAATCCACTGGCCATTTACCTGAGCCATCATATATCTTTGCAAACTAGTGGATATGTAATGTTTTGTTTATGTGGCATCATGGTACGTTTTGGACGACAAAACAAAAGCATGAAGGTGTCAACCCAACTTCAGAATAAATAAAATGAAACTGTGAGAAGCAGGACAATTGTAAGCCGAACATCACTGCAACAGCTATAGTTTTCAGTGCTCAGCATGTAAACGTGCACTCACCCCTCTAAAATAATGGCTGTGCTTCAAAGATCTTTGAAAAACTATCCAAAGTTCCAGCACCTGTAGCACCTGATGCCAGACAAAGATGTGATTCCAGCTTTTTCATTGCCATTCAAATAGACTCGTTATAGGGGAGGCCTCCACAGAGCCAAGGCAGCTGAGAAATCGGATCCAAGAAGTTGCTTTGGTGTCCAGACAAGACACCAAGTGGCACGCTGGATCTTTTCCTCTTTTCCCCTGGATTGTAGCACTGGTGATGATTTTTTTTTTTTTTTTTTTTTTTTTTTAATCTGACAGTTGAGTTCTGGATGTAGAAGAAGGGGTAAGTCAGTTTTCTGGCCATAATGAGATAGATCAGTTTGCTGACTCGTCATGGGAAGGGGTGAAGCTGGGGTTTTGGCTTTTGAGTGTGAATGGTATGAAAGTTAGGCTGCAGTTTGGGAGGAAATGGTGATCTGAAAATCTGTGGACGGGAAAGAACAAAGGGAGAAAACAGAAGTTTGCACTCCTTTTCAGAGACAAGAGACAGATTGTTCTTCTGGCAATTTAAATAAGAAAGAGAAAAATGCAGGTTAAATTGAAGCACAGCTTTTGACAAAGAAAAAGATTTATTTAAGTAAACCTAAAATTGGCATCCCAAGTCCAGTGCTTTTCCCATTGATTTCAATGCAGAATGAGTTTCTTCCTGTCCTAATTTCTCTTACTTCCTGCCTATTAGCAGGAAAATGGCAGCCACCATGGAATAAGCTCAGAGACATCCACATCCATAGGAAAGTTGAAACTTCAAGAGGTATTTCTTAAACAATGTTTTTTAAACTTTATATATATTCTTTTTGATCTATTTATATACCTGTGCAATGTTTGATAGGAAAGCACTGGAGAGTTTTCTTCTGTGATTAACAATTAATGATAAATACTTAGCGCTCATTTAGCACTTCACATCTTTTGTAAAATAAAACTTTTTTTTTTCTCTATACCTTTTATAAATATTAACTATTTGAATATTAACTTTGGGGTTTTCTTTAAACCTAGTCTTTTCTCCCATTGTTATGATTCAGCTAAACTGGTTCTTGCTTTCTCCACTGGACTTAATTTTTTTTAAGCTTCTTTGCAGATATATTTACTATATAGCTTATCCAAAGGTGAACTTTGCACAACTCAGCAGCAAGAGTGAGAAATCAAACACAGAAATGATTATATTGCCTTTCCCTAAGCTTTCAACCTGCTAAGTTCAATATGGGACAGATACGGTTTTACTTCTGGCATCCCTGTATTTATGTGATTTGTCTCTGGTCTGCTTCATCAACTAATGCACTCCCAATGCTTTTGTATAGATGCTTACTGTGGCTCAGTATTTTTAGACTTATTGATGATGGATCTCTTGGCTGTCATCCTTGATTATCTAGTTACATATCTTTAGTTGATATTCAACAGATTGATTAGTATCAGTGCTGGAGTCCTGCCTTAAATGAGTGTTTACCTCTAAGAACATTTTAGTAAGTGAAAGCTGCACCTGTTTTGCTCAGCGCTGTGTACTGAGATTCCAAATGAAGAGAAATCTTTCATGTTCAAGAGTTTGCCTCTTAGTATTTACTACTTGTAATTTATTATTCTTTGTCTGGTGATCTTAGTTTAACTGTGTGTATCACAGAAATCCAGATAATGTTACTGTTGTCTTTTTAAGTTCATTAAGCCCTAATCCTCTGAGGTGCTAAGTCTTGTACTTGCTGCAAAGTAGCCTCAGCTCTATGGGCGTTTACCATACTTAAGCATCTCTAGGCTCAACTGAGTGTAAAGCCTGTTGAAATTGATAGGTACTTTTCAGCTGCCTTCAATGTTTTTTTGGATTAAGCTCTTGATTGACTAAAATATATAAAAGAATATGGGTTATCCTCTTCCGTATTATCAGTTTCACTTACTTGAAGTTATAATTCTGGTTACTCAGATTGTTACTTTAAGAAGTCTATATTGAAACAGTCGCTTAATTACACACTGATACTTGAAAAAACAGAGAATATATCCAGTTCCAAAGTCACTTAGTAGCCTCCTATTATCTCTCAGGGGGTTCTGGTTATACATCTTCAAACTGTGTTATTTTATGTAAAGGTGGTATAAACAAAACACTGTACACTCTTGAATGTCACTGTTGCCCACTTGGTCTGGTCATTCTAATGTATGTTTGCTTTTGTTTTTCCTTTCGCATTTGTGAGCAATGGTTTCAGACTATATCTTTAATAACTTGTACAGTGTATTGCTGGTGATTTATTTTCCTTCACACGTTAGAGATAGTGCAAGCCTTTCAGAAGAACTGGCAGGCTGTTACAATAGGCTATATACATAGTCTGCATGCCTGCCAATTGCTATGATTATAAAAGTGGGAGGAAGACTTCACTCATCATACGGATTACATCTGGGAAGCGGGCAAGTAGAATCAATATTATATTACAACAAATCCAGCTTGTTTCATGGTAGTAAGTGCAATATGATACCTTGATCAGGGGTAAGTTATAAACAGATTACAGTGTCATGCAGTTATTTTGATACCTGCGCAGTTCTGAGGCTTCACTTCTACAATTTGTCTGGGCTGCTACTGTGGATACCATGATGGCTCTTTTACTGTCTTTAGTCATATTCTCATCCCAGCCAATTCTCCAATGCTTGCTTCGTATGTCTTTGTATACTCCAGAGGGTTTCTGTGGACTGAAGTTAGATTGATCAGATCAAAAAGTAAAATTTAGGAAGATGGCAGGACATTCTGGGTGGTCTAAAGTGATTGTAATGGCTCAGTGAAATTGCAGAACTTACTGTAAATGAAATGGTTTGTGCTATTTCTTTCATTAAATAGTCCTTAAAGTTTTAGTATCTTCATCCGCAGAGAGGAACCAAGGCCTTAGAACTCTATCTTGATTTAAGTTTTACTATCTGTAGTATGTTAGAGCTGTTTTCTTGCTTTCTTAATTCTTTCAAGTAGTAACATCACATCTTACGTAGTGTGTTGGTGATCTGAATTTTTTCTTTGTGGGAAAATGGCTTGTGCATCATGTCATTTGCATGTTTGCACAGGATCTAAGGTACTTAAGCTAAAGAATACTAAATATATTTGACAGTATCAGTGCTTTTAGCAGAGTTGGTGAGTCACATGGTTCTCATTATACCTGCAGACTTGTAATGCTTCCTTTGCCACTCGTGACCGACTGCGCTCACACCTAGCATGTCATGAAGACAAAGTTCCATGCCAGGTGTGTGGGAAGTACTTGCGAGCAGCATATATGGCAGATCATTTGAAGAAGCATAGTGAAGGACCAAGCAATTTCTGCACTATCTGTAATAGAGGTAATGAAGAAACCATTTTTTTATTTCTGTGGGGTGGGACAGCACTTGAGGGAAGCTGTAAAGCTACATGACTCTGTCTGCAACAGGAGGAGATTATACCATATATGTGTACATATTCTCTGTTTTCGTTATTGAATACTTAACCTTGAAACCGATGGAGCTGTAGGTCTGGCCTTTTTACATGGCTGATAGTTCCTGAAGAAATTCAGTTTAAATCTGAAGCAAATTGTTTCTAGACAGTTATAAGAATTGTATTTGCTAAATAGCCAGATCCCTATACAATAACCATTATATGTTGCCTTGCTACTATTCACAATATACCTTTTCTGTACTTGGTTCGTCTTAAATCTGTGTAATCAGTTTGGAAGAAGAGTCACTGAAATACACACCAAGTTGAAAATTATACACTGCACATAAAAAAATCTACATTATTGCCAGTCTTGCTTAACCTCCTGGTGCAGCAGTAGTCAAGCTGCTTCTCCCTCTTAACACAATAAATTACTTTGTATTAACGTACATTTCTGAAACAGGTTTTGTAAAGAGCACTAGAAATGTGCTTTACCATTTTTTTTGTACAAATACAGCTTTTCATAGAATTACAGGATATCTGAAGTTGGAAGGGACCTGAGTCCAGCTCCCTGCTCCTCACAGGGCTGCTAAATCTAAACCACGTGACTAAGAGCTTTTCAAGATTTTCTATCTGTTTGTGGTTCTCTTTGGTTGGAGACAGTTGTAAATTTAGGCTTTGTGGGATGTAAGGCAAGCTGGAAAAATAATTTTGACTTATTGGTGTCCTTTTTATTTAATGATTAGTACACAACTTGAAACTATATTATTGGCTCACACAGTCATATATACCTAGTAAGTGTAGGAAGAGGTTGCTGCTGTGTTTTGGGATCTTGGTTTTTTTTTTTTTTTATGAGTCTGGTTTTTCATGATGTATGTTCCCTTTTCTAATTTAAGAGAGGTGAAATCTTTTGAGAGAATAAAGCTGTTCGGTATTTAATGTGAGGACTGTACAGGGAGCTTTTGGATGACTGGGAGCTGATGAATAATCAGAGACATTAAATTGCAAGGGAGGTATTTCCAGCAGTTGAACTGTCTGTTAGGTCCTGAAAGTGGTGTGAACGGTTTGAGTGGAAAAGGCGTCTGGGTAGAAAATGTTCAGGCTCTGAAGCTCCAGGTTGATGGTATGAAGTGAAGCTTGGCCTCCTTTTCAGCTGAAGGTCTGTCTTCTGAAAAACTGCTTAAGCTTATCCCGATTCTTTTTCTGGTAACGACATGGAAGATGCTATCCAAGATTCAGGTGCTGTCCTGCTCTCCTTCAGTGGAACATGGTGCCAAACAGAAACTCATATGGGTTAGAATTGTCTTGTTTCCAAGATTTGTAACCTTGGGTTTCAACTTAACTACCACTGGATGTCACTGCAGCTCTTTCAAAATTCAGCCACCATGACAAAGACAGATCCGGCATTCAAACAATGAAATGACTAAATGGTTTATTCACATTTTGCACGTTTAAATGTGCAGTGGGAATTTGAATAAAACACACACTTCTCTGTAGAAGGCTAGGGAACCTGTTGTTCAGCAAACTTTAAGCGACTACCTTCTTCTTACACTTTGTGTATTTCATATGTGTTGTCAGAATTCAGTTTGCTGTGAATTTCACTTTTCATCAGCACTTAGAAAACATAATTAATCTGGTGATCTAGTGTTAAATATGTACCCAGTATTAAAATTCATAGGAAAGGGAAGTTACAGACTGGATTTGTCAAACGATTGTGTTATGAACGTGTTGTTTTATGCTGTGAATTTTGATTTATAGATTTATGATCCATGACAGCAGAATTTTTAATCCAAAGTGTTTTAGAATCAAACTATAATGTTTATTGTTTTAAATAGATATTCTTTAAATTGTAGAGCCTGGCAAGATGAAGTATAGTGGAAAATTTCTGGATTAGAAACATCTATTTGGTAGGCATTGGTGCAGTCAGAAGCCAGCACTGTCCCCCCAGCTGTGATTGTGCTGTGGCTGTGGTGCCTGTGCAATGGGCTTTTGCTTTATTCTTCCCTCAGCTAACATGCTGGTGTATTTTTTTTATTGGAACGTAGCTAGTTCTGGCTATAGTAATTGTCAAATTCTGGGTATAGTAATAGTCAAGCATGAACGCTCAAGTTGCTTATACAGAGAATTTTGGAATTTGGCCCACCAAAAAAAAAAAGGTGGGTGAAAAGGTGCCTTACACAAGTGAACATGTCCTGGTGTTGAAAGCAGAGCTTAGGATCCCTCAGTTTATCCCATCAGACCGAAGGCTTTTCTGTAGAACTTAATCAAGTGTCTCGTGTTCTTTTAAAGGTTTAATGGGTTTAGGAGATGGGGAACTCGGTACCTGACTGAAAGCAATACCCACTGATTTGCCTTGTCATGTGGGTACCCTTTTGCTGATTTTATTTATTTATTTATTTTACAAAATGAGAGTATAATGTCAAAAAACTATCATCTGTGATTTGTTGTTTTTTCCAGGTTATGTTCTTACTTAGGGTCTTTTTGCTTGGAGTAATTATGGAAGAACTTAAATCTTTTTAAATCAGGAAAGTTGTGCAATGTGTTTGGGTTTTTTTCTGGGGTTTTCTGGGGGGGGGGTGTGTATGGTTTTTTTTAAGGATTGATCTAAAATGTGCTTATGAACACTAATCCTCAATCCTCACTTTTTAAGACAAAATCTCTAATCAGTTTAAATAAAAAAGTCCTGCTTCTGCTTTGGTGTTACATAATCTTGTATTACCATCATTAGGAGCTTCATTTGCTTGTGTTGGCTTTTTCATAGAACTTAAGAGATTAATGACTTTGGCAAGTCTGGAACTGGTACTTTGTGATAACGTGTGCAACTTGGAAGATTCAGTTTCTGTTTCAGGCACATGCACGTTGTTTCACAGAAACCAAATGAATTAGGGGAAGGGTGAATATTCCAATCCTGAGTCAGATGGATTTTTTTTTTTTAAAATAAGGTGAATTCTTGTGGATGGTGAATTTCATGGTGGATACAGAGTTGATTAAAGCAGGACGCGTTCTCTGCATGTTCCAGCTAAATCCAAATTAGAATTTTTGAAAAAGGAGCATCCTGCAATTATTTCTATAGTCTGTCTTCTTACAGATGTTACCTAAGAGATCAAGGGATGGGTCCCATTTATATAAAGCAGATAGCTTCCTCTCTGTGCATGTTTTTAATGTCAGTTTCTCTGGTATGAAGAAATAATCGACTGCAAAGCTGAAATATGTTTATGGGTAAAGCCATAAATACATCGCTTCTTTGAAAAATTCTGCCACTTTATCCTCTGCATTAGCCTGACTTTGTTATTAAAGAGATTTTTAAAAGTAAAGGATTATTGTCTATGAATCTCCCATCTTCCTAGGACAGGCATTCATAATTAAGGTCTGGTGGGAAAAAAAAAAAAAAGGCCAGCACTAAGTGCTTCAGAAAAAGGATAAAACCAAAACAAAAAAATCTCACTTTAAAGAGCTTCCTATGAAGCAGCTGGCATTCTTACTGCTTTGATGGAAGTTGATGACTCACATGTTCATCTGCCAAGTGCATAAAGGGGAGCTAACACACTTTGCAGGCAGTTTTCATTATGTAAAACAATGTACTCTACAAATAGAATTGCAGAGTTCAGGAAAAATACTGTATAGCAGAGATTATAACTTAAGATTTTCCTGTGTCCCTAGCTGCATAGAAAAACACTGAATACCTCTATGTAGTCCTCTTGTAATGGTTGGCAGTGAGATTTTAATACATTGCTACATAAAGAGGCTCATCTCAGCATGCATGTGGCTATTAGATACATGCATGAAAGAAGGGAAGTACCTTGTACGTGGAATTATCACTGTTATATCTGTGCATTATGTCCTTTTCTCTACCCACCAAACACTGTTGCTTTCCATATCTACAGTGAATTTTTGGTATCTGGAAAAACTTACTCTCTTGTGGCCCAGTGAGATTTTCAGTGCAGCAGTTTGTATCTGAGGGTAGGTCTTGAATTATTTCAGAGGATAATAACTGTTTATTAATACCCTGAATGACTTGGGCTAGGTGATTCTGCTCCGTTGTATTTTGAGAGTCATATGTTCTTGGTTTCTTCAGTTGTGATATATGTACTTTTCTGTACTTTTATCTTCAACTCGGGGGTCTACAGTAGCTATCTGTTGTTAGTTCTCGGCAGCCTGCCCTTTTTTCCCCCTTCAGCAGGTTGCTGTGGAGCTCTTGTCTTACTCTGCAGGTCATGTATACGTAATTCTTAATAACACCTGAATACTCTTTGATCCTAGCTGCTAAGAAAAGTCTGGGTAGAGGGATATTTGTTGAGTAGGCATAGGGAATTCTAGTGTAAAGCCATATTTGTTATTAAATTCAGCACCTGAAACTTAACAGCTGCTGTCAGAAAATCCACCCCAGGGAGGTGTGCCAGTATTGGTTTTACATCCTTCCTAATATATTACATATCATCAGATGTAAATGCAGTGGCATCACTGTAAAAATAGCTTTACGGTAGTATATCTATTCAGATTTGAAGTGAAGTGTTGGTATGAAAGTTCTCTTGCAAGGACTTGTGCTGTAAATGCTGTATCGGTTTGAAAAAAATCTCGGTCTCGGGTTTTCTCTATCCGGAAAGGGAACCTGGAACTCTGTGTCTGTGACGGTAAAACTTGTGTTGTGTTCTCAGGTGTTAAAGGGCAATGTTTCTTACATGAAAGTCCCATAATACTCTGTTCAAGATAGAATAGAAAATTAAGATAGTTGTTGATGGGCTTACCCGTGTAGAAAGTCTTTAAAAGTCTGTCTTCCTTGTGCCTTGTATATGGTTCAAGTGTACTAGTACTAACTGCAAATCTTACTAAAATAGAATTTTAAAATACTCCAACATATATGTGACATAATTTATTTCATTAAAGCAAAAGGCCATACTCGTGAGACTTCAAAAACAGTTTTGAAAAGCACATGCACAAATGTGAAAAACTGTTGTTTGAAATATATGTTTTCAATTTCAGTGGTTTGGGCTTACAGATCAGAGCTAATAAAAATACTGACATTCCATTTTAAATTTTTGTTGTTAACTACGGAGAAAATAAATTTAGAATGAGCTAAATGGAGGAAATGTTTTTAAAAACATTACTGCAGAAATAAAAAGTATACCTTAAAAACTCAGTAGTTTTAGCTTTTTGTGTTCTAGGAGTCACTATAAATGCTAAAAACCTAAGGAGAAAGCACACTAAATACCAGAGGGGTGTTACCAAAATGGCATTCCATCAGATCTTGACAGCATAAAATAAACTGATTTGAACTATCTTCCAAATTATTATCAGATGATGAAGGCATTTTTAATTTAAATTAAGAAAGCACAAAAATGGTGAAGAGACATGAGTGCCTTTTCATGTCATGTCTCTTCTGCCCTTTTTTCCAGAAGTTTCATGTCATCTGATAGGTTTGCTTACATCTGATTTTTTTTCTCAAGGAGACTGCTCTTTCATCATGATTTCCAAAAAGCAAATGAAGTCTAGTGAAGGGTATGCATTGCATTCATTGCCTGAGTATGTCTAGGAATCCTGCTTGAGCATGCTGTAGATAACCAGAAATCAAGTTAGTATAATGGCAACTTTGTAATAGGGAGTAGGAGCAAGAGAAAGATTAAAAGAACAGGGAAGGCAGATGTGTGTCTTTGCTGGTGGCAGGATCTCATCTCCTTTTATCTTGTTTAGGTTTCTCCTCTGCCTCCTACTTAAAGGTCCATGTTAAAACCCACCACGGTGTTCCCCTTCCCCAGGTCTCCAGGCACCAGGAGTCCATCCCGAATGGGGGAGCAGCGTTCCACTGCGTCAGGACCTATGGCATCAAAGGCAAGAGACTCACTGCTCTGCACCTTGCTGCTCTGTGCAGAACTTTGTGTTGTGGGATGCTGGGCTGGGCATGAGAAAGGGGAGGGAGGAAGGACAGGGAAGATCCTGGAGAGAAGCTTAGGGAAATGCAGAGAAATGACATAGCATCACACAGTATGTAATATCTGCCCTTGGATAGGCCATTAAACAAGTCTGGGGGAAGGAGATGGACATGTAAGGGCGCGTGAATTTTTGGCAGCTTCTTTGATTTTAGAGATTGAAAAAAAGATGTGAGTTTGTCTTGACCATCTTCTTAAGAGCAGTCAGTATTTGCATTTTGCCTGAGGAGTGCAGATCCTTGATGGTTCCTTAGTCCCACTATGCTTGAATCTCATGTCAGTCAAACCATGTTTCTGATTTCTGATGAAGGAAGGGGGAGCTGCAGAATGCAGTTCATAGATTCCAGAGCAGTGAAAGCAATATTCGTCCTCAGGCTGATGAGGAGCCATGCAACTATCTGTAGATAAACTTAAATGTTTTAATGCTGTTGTTGGGGAGGAGAGGTAGAGGGGGGTAATGGTACTGTTACTTTTTTGTTGTTGTTGTTTTTAACTTGCATTTAACTTCTGGGGGAAAAAAGAAAAAAGAAATTATTGTAAGAATAGCTAAAGAGTATTTAACTTCTGGATATGTAATGCTGTTTGTTAATCTGTGTAGACTAGCTTGCTTTTTGCTTCTTGGTTTGAGCTGTCAGTGTTCCTGGTTAAGCTGAATCATCAGAAAATTCTTCAAAATCATGGTTGTCCCCAAAAGTTATGGTTTTTCTTGCCCAAGAGAGCACACCGTGCTGGGTTAAATGAAGTCTGTGCCAGTGGAAAGCTACAATTTATAATTTTTTTCTGTTGAAGTCCTGATAGAGTTACTATAGAAGCCCTTTGGTTTTGGGTGGTGTGCTGACTTAACAAGAGATTTACTCCAGCTCAGCGGTGTATTGATTTCATGCATATCCTGTTTGGTTTGTAATGTCGAGTCCAGAGCAAATCTGTCTTTTGGGTTGTGCCAAGTGGTTCTTTGGTCTTTTAGAGTTAATAGTAGATACAGCTTATTTGTATTCAGAGACTTGTTTAGGGAGTATGTCTGGGTTTCCCACGCTCATTCATATGCGCTGAGCAAAAAGTGTGGACAAACTTCCTTGGCATAACGCCAGAGGAGAATGGGGAACACTCCAAACATACCAATGGCTTTGCCAGGATCTGTATCCAAATGACTTAAAATAGTGTCTCTAACCTCTCTCCTGTTTCACACTACAGTATTTAAAGATGGAACAATTTTAGATTACGACAAGTTCACTTCTAGCAGCATTGCGCTTGTAAAAGAGTTCCTCAAGACTAGATGGAACTGCACTTCTTAAATTGCAGTAGCTCACTGCTGTTTTGTTGAGTATTTCCAGGTTTCTTCACATCTTGCTGCAGCCTGTTGCACTTCATTAGGTTTCTAGGCTCTCCCCCAAAGTATCAACAAAATTTCAGAAGCGTGGGAGTGTACAGTTAAAACCTCATCATTATGTCCATCCTTTTGCAGTGCCTGAGATATAAATGTTGTGAGACATCTTTGGGATTCAAAAAAGTATTATATGAACCACAGACCCATTATGGTTGCATTCAGTATTGTGACAAATCCATAATAAAAACCTGGATGTTGCTCTGATAGCAGCTGCGTGGTTTGTAAAGAGAACCTGTGGTCCAGGGCTTTAGAATATGAGGGACTGTGATGTTAAGTGTGTATCATTCTGTTGTGACAGGCATTAATGAAATCAGGTGGTAGCCAATATAATCTATTTTAATGCATGCCAAATACTTTTTTGGGCGAGGTAAGATTCTGAAAACTTTTCTCTTTTCTTTTTCCTGTAGAAGGCCAGAAATGTTCACATTCGGACCCGATTGAGAGTTCTGATTCATATGGAGACCTCTCTGACACCAGTGACCTCAAGACTCCTGAGAAACAGAGCACCAACGGGTCCTTCTCGTGTGACATGGCAGTCAGCAAAAACAAAATGGAGACCGAAGGAGAGAAGAAGTACCCTTGCCCTGAATGTGGCAGCTTTTTCAGATCAAAGTCTTATCTGAACAAACACATACAGAAAGTTCACGTCAGGGCCCTTGGTGGCCCACTGGGGGACCTTGGTCCTGCTCTAGGATCCCCCTTTTCACCCCAACAGAACATGTCTCTCCTGGAGTCATTTGGGTTTCAGATCGTCCAGTCAGCATTTGCATCATCCCTAGTGGATCCAGAGGTCGACCAGCAACCAATGGGGCCAGAGGGGAAATGAGATCAGTTTGATCTTAACAAAGCAAAGCAGCAGTCTGGCTATAATGATAAGATGCTGTGAATGAAAGAGGAAATAATGAAATTTGGTTCTATAGCTGAGAATTTTTTATTCATTTTAGCTTCCCTCTTTGTCTCATGCCCTACCCCACCTTTAAACCTTCACTGGGGAGAGGGAGAAAATGCTTCTTAGCTGATAAATTACAGAACATGGTGTCCTTGAATAGGAGACATGACCTAAAACACCAAACGTAGCTTTAGAGGCTGCTGCTGGTGTTTCATCATGATCTTCTAGAATAAACAAAAGTTGCCAGCACTGATTTAAGAGTTAGATAGTCTTAGTGAACGAGGCACCTGGGGAGCTACAGCTACAGGGAGCTATGCTTTTGTTCTCTCTCTCTGTTCCCCACCTTCCCTAACCTACCCCAGAAAAACAGTAAGTTTTAAAAGCAAACCCATTATTGTCCCATTATTGAATATAACATTAAGTAAAATGCCCCGTGGTACCTAGCAGGTTACAATGCAGTTGTCCTTTTAAAACCAGAAAAATTTAAAGAAGGTGAGAGAATTTGAACCCCTTCTGCCATTTGTGAGGCTGTGAGTGCTGCAGCAGGACTGAACTGCTGAGAAAAATCACCATTCAGAACAGGTTGTTTTTATTACTTTTAATCATTAAACTTGAGGTCAGGTTTTTAATTCTCTATTATATTTTTAGGACCTGTTGTAGTGAATTGCTACTGAAAAGCCAGTCTAAGGCAATACACAGAGCACTCTTAAAGCAGCAGTCACATTAGGGTTAGTATTAATTTTTTTTTAGATGTACCATAATTAATAACTTGGCTAGTTGATTGTTTTAAGTCTATGAAAGAAATAGTTTTATGAAAAAAAAAAAAGAAAAAAAAAAAAGGAAGGAAAAATACCATTGCAGTCTGGTTGACTGGTGCTCATTTTTCTTGTGGGGACCTAGGGTATAAACACCATCAACTATCGGCTTAACACTATGTACCACTGACTTGTTTAGTGTGAATAAACCCAGGGGTTCACAGAGTGAATTTGATTTAATTGGATTGGACTCTATTAAAGAAGTTAGTATGTTACTTTGCATCCCCTCGTTTTGTCTGGTTTTTGAGCAATTTGGCCACCTGTCCAAAAGGTGTGCAAATGAGAACCAGTAAATAAGGCATTAATTCCACTCTGCACTGTACTGTATTCTCAGTGAGCTGGGCTTTTTGGCTACAGTTGTGCTCTCCTGATCTGCCTCTAGTCAGGTTTGCAAAAGCCAGTCTTACTTCTTTCTTTTCCAAAGAAGAAGAGTTTCTACTATAAGAAATGGGAATTGCAAACAGCATATCTCTGAAAAAAATTGACTACAAAATGCAAAGAAGCTGGGCTCTAGGCTGTTGGAGGTTCCATTTAATCTGAAAATACCACTTGTGCAGAAATAATGTCCTTTCTTGATCCTCCCTCTCCTCCCATGTAACTTGCCATGGTCTGATGTACCAAATCCAGATATAAATGTTGTTTAACACAGGGTTAGGAGTTAGGAATACTCTGAGTTATAATTATGGTTCTGCTGTTGATGCTCAAGGTCACATAGAACAGCTTCCTGAATTTATTCCTTAATTTCCTGTCTGTGAAGAGTTTTCTCTACATCATAATTGTTGTGAGGGTTAACGAGCAAAGATTTAAGCAGTGGTCTGATAAACTCAGTTGCTCTGTGTACCGAATGTTTCTAGAAAGGCCACTCTGAAGAACCCAAGTCCCACACCAAACTTGAATTCTATGAAACAATAGCTGTCTCCGTCATTAATACAGTGCTGGAGTAGAAGAGACTGCCTCAGACCAGGACCTACATCCTCTGCAGGAGATACGTCTGTGTAAAATGTGAACATAGCCACAAACTGCTGTTGTGCTGCAACTTGTGTTGCCCAGGTGCTCCTAATTCAAACCCTGCAGCTAATGTGTAGCTGAAGTAAGACATATTCCTGTTTCATTTTTATGTTGGAATTATAGAGCCTTTTGTAATTATATGGATTTTGGAATGATGTTCTAAATTCTGCAGACTTAGAAGCCCCAGCTTCTCTCTTGTAAGAAGCTACTTTTTTGTACTTGCTTTCAAGTATTATAAACCAAGGATGAATAATCAATGGCTTTCTCTTTATAGCACCAGCACTTTCTAAATTGAGAGCATGTTGCAGTGGACTTGATGTTTTGCTATTAATCTGTGTTGGGAGACTGAAGGACATGTTCTTCTCCATTCATCTTCCCCCAGAATCACTGGAATAGGTATGAGTCTCATTTAAAGGGGAGGGCAAAAAACCAACCCCAAAACGAAGCCGCAGAGAAACCCACCTTCAAACTAAAGCTTCATGGAATTGCTATTGCTGTACTGGTAAGCTTGGCTGATGAGTAGAAACAGGACCTTTTGGAAAGGTGACAAAACATTTTAAAGTACCTGACAAATCTAGATCGTGCTGAGACAAACTTGTAAGCTGCCAAGCAGGTCAAGATAGAGCAGGCTTTCCAGTCAGCATAACAATTCATTGGGATTAGCAAATGCAACTGCAGTCACTCTGATTTACTGATAGCTCACATTTAAGCCACCAGGAAAATTTCTGTTGAATTGAGGCTGTATTCTGAAAGATACAAGAAGTTTGTGTCCCCGATGTTCCTATGTGCACTCAAAGAGGGTATCATAAAATCCAGCTCCAAAAGCCAAGTCCAAAATACAGGATATTTTCATCCTGTGTTTAGCTCCACTAACTTCAGTGTTACTAGGGCTTTGAATTTTGGCCGTGTGTATCAGAATTTTAATTTTGAACGCTACAGAATTTGTCCTGATGAAACAAATGAAAAGCCTTGAACTAAAAGATGCCTTCTAAAACACTAACTGTGCATTTTGCTTGTCAAAGAAAATGCTTACTAAGTTGTCATGAATACACTGAATGAAAGCTACTTACTTCTCAGTCTAGTGGACAGGGAAACAATTAGGCAGGAAGTTAACAATCCTAAAATGACAGTTCTAGATCATCCTAGTGTAAATGGGAGAGATTTGCACCAACACAAGAGACTGGTGCAGTCTAGTGCCAGCAGTAGGCTGGGCAGATCTTTTGCAGTGGTGTGTTTTCAGAGCTTTTTGCTTCTTTTGTGGGCATATTGTTCCATTCTGGATAGTAGTTTAATCTACATGCAAATTCTTTACATTCTGTACTTTGGCAAATGTCTGCTTCTCATAGAAGACATCCAAACAGAAAACAGCCTCATAAGTTCAGAGGTCAAAGGGAAGGACTTAACATGCCCAGAGCTGCAATTCGCTTGTTTCTGTTAAATTTTGAATTGGCATATCGGTGTGTAGATAAAAATTCTCATTTGGGGCCAGCCCTCCTTTCCTTACCGTTTTCTTTAGTGGGGCTGCAATCCAATGTTTGAGTCGGTGCACTTCTTTGTCTGGAAGGGAACTTCAGTTCATACAAATCTAGGTAATAAGAGCTGTAGTATTTTTTTGTTTTATAGGAGTTCCCTATACCCCTCAATTGAGGCTCAAACTATTGTGTATTGGGTGTGATGAAAGCATCTTCAACCATTTACAGTCTGAACATTAAAGATAGACAAGAAAGGAAGAGGTGCTTATAGATCAATGAGTGAAATAAAGATGAAGGACTAAAAACCGCTTGCATGCATGCTTAAGTGTTGTGTTGAATGTAGAGGCACAGACTTACGGTCAGGCTTCTTCTGTTGCCTGAATCCATCTTTATGTACTGTTAATCCACAACAAATGCAAGGTAAAGCAATTTAATGTGAATTTACTCCATACTGAGTTAAATTGATATTACTTTGCATTTGTCATGTGTTACCTGTGTGCAAACAGACTTACTAGTGTGGCTCACCTGATGCATGGTAACATGGTGCATGTGAGCTCTTAATCTTAAGTGATTTGCCCATGATGATGTGGGAAATTGACGGCAGAACCAGAAATTGAACACAGATTTTTCCTTCTCTCAATCCAGTGCCTTAACTGTAGTAGGGCAAAGTACTTTATGTCAGGGGGGCAGGGGGGGATTCATTGATTTGGTTTTTAAAGCCTAGAACTATAAGATGGTGTGGAGTTGGTCTTCCTACCAATCTTTTGAATAATTACAAATGCCCAGTCACAATTTTAGACCCATGTGAGTGCCAGTGACTTAGGGAATATTTGCTATTTCCCATGTATTCCCTGAAATTAATGTTCCTCTCTCAACTGCTGTCAGCAGTAAGGAATGACTTGAATAGAAGAGCTGTGTAACTGAATGTCTAACTCAACTAATGGAATTGATAGTATGAAAGCTAACCTAGATTTTGTAGGCTCTGTTGTAACTTTAGTGTCTTGTTTTTTCACTAAATCTTTGTTCCTAGAAATCACTATCTGAACTTATGTCTTGAGTCTGGAGTGGGGTACCACTTTCAGCTTTAATTTTTTTTAAGGTGCTTGCTTGAGGAAGTAGATGCCAAAGTAAACTTCAGAGAAACTCCAGACTTCAGTGTTAGAAGAATGAATGGAGAGCAAGAGCTCTCTTTGGGTTTCATGAGAGATAAATGGACAAAGTAAAAAAAAAAAATTAAAAAAAAAAATCTCTACCAAAATTTTAAGTAATAAACAGGAAAGTCTTTTCTTTATAACCCACAAAAATAATCAGATACTTTCATTTGTTCAGTGTGGCAGAAACTCTGAGAGCAAGTGCCAAATAAACCATGGAATATGTTGGCTTTTTCAGCGTTATGAGTATTTTAATGTGAATTAAGCCAGCTTTGTACTGTTCACCTTTTGCCTGGGCACAGTACCTGAGTTGTAATCAAATTGGAACATAAGCTCACAGTGAATCTCTGAGTTTATGCTCTCAGTTCCACCCCAGGGGACAAAACAAATGAGCAAAGAGGAGGGAAAAAAACAGTAGGAAAACTTAAAAGGGAGAACAGATTCTGGAAGATTCCCATGTCCCCTGAGAGAGTCCCATTTTTTATCCTGAACATCCTTTTCAAAACAAGATCCTTCAGCTGTTGTGAATGAGCCTTTGGGAATAGTTTTGGCTTTCAGCCGGATCTGCTGCTCCCTGTCCCTGTAAGAAGGCAGCGTGTTCTGGAGCACTGAGCCTGGGACCCAGTGGGACGCAGTGCTCCAGGGCTGCAGCCTGCGGCCACAGTCACTGTTGTGGAGTCAGCAGCAGCAACATTGGCATAATGTCTTCCTGCCTGCTCCCTTGGCACCTTCACCCTCCTCACATTCCTGTGCCAGTGTGGTACCTACTCAGATGTGTACAGCTCTGCAAATAACAGTGTTAGTAAAAAACCAGAGAACTATTTGGCTAGAAAGAAAAAAAAACCCCAAACAAACCACCAACCTAAAAATAGTTATGTGACATAACTGCAACATGGTGCAGAAACAGAAGCAGGAACCCTGGCTGTAAGGTGTTGTGGTGATAGCTGGAATGGTTAAAGGATGTTAGTGAAAACCCACAGTTGTTTGCTCTGTGGTAGTGGATAATGACTGCCTGTTTGTAAAGAATTAACACTTTGTGTCATCTCTAGCCTCTTCCTGTGTTTTGTTCCCATCTGTGAAATGAGATGATGATAACCCTTGGGTAAGAATGTTTCAAGATTTGGTTGATGTGCCAAGTTGAGCTGCACAATTGCGCTGCTGAACTCTGCTGCAAACGTTTGGCTTCAGTGACTTCAGGCATAATGCAAAGTTGAACAAACATTTGGCCACATCTTTCCTGAAAGGTGAAATATTTAAATTGATTTAAAGACTGCCTGGCACTATTGATCTGCTCTCAGGGTTTATGTGAATGAAGCTTTTCCTGAGTGGCCTCTCTACTTGTACTGCAATTTTGGAGACCTGGAAGTGCTCTGAGCTGAGATGTGCTGAAGGAAGGAGGTAACTGGTGCCTCACTGATGTTCCAGTGACTCCCTCCCAGCTCCTGGGTTCCATGTGGACCATGGGGTCACTTCATACAGCCACTGGCAGCTGTAAATGCTCTTGAGCTTCCTGCAGTCACATAGTGAGCTTGGGTAAGTGTTTTTACAATAAATCAGTCTCATGCTTGCTGATAGCTTTTTGGCTGCTGTGTCTACAAACTGGTGCCTTCTCCAGGCAATTTTTACATGCCCTCTGCAAAGTTATCAGACTGCTGGCTCTTAAAGAATCAACCAAGCCTTGCTCTTGGGCTCAGAATTTCTCTTCAGTACTGTTGTAATCTGAAAGTTTGCTGCAACTGGTGCAAGTACACAGTGTAAGAGAAAATGAAAGGCTGTTCTCAGATGTCCTGTAGAGTGAACAACTGAAACATGAGTGTGGGATGAGCCAGGAAACCTGGCGTTTTACCCTGGCTGCACGCCATATAGAAGAGACAGTGCCTTGGAAGGGAAGGAGCAGAAAAGTTTGCCATTGGCTCTGATGAATCCCAATCCTGCTTCTACTGAAGTTGTTGGGAATCCTCCCATTGTCTTCAGTGTGAGCAAGAAAGGATCTTAGGTGAGGATGGATGACTCTTTCCCTACTTGAATGAAGTCTCTTGCCTATTTATGGGCCTGCTTCTATTGAAACCGAGCCTGTTTTAGCCTTTTTGGGTTCTTAGGGACCTGTTTGTATAAAGCAACTTACCTACCTACCTATCTGTTTTTTGTTTTTTTTTTTCTATTGTGTGTATTTTTTGTATGTTCTGTTGGAAGGTGAAGCCTCTGTAGAAGGGGATACAAAAACTGATTTTTAAATAGTAATAAACCAAAAGAGAATTAAACGCTGCAGGCTGCATGCATTCATTTCCTGGAGACGGAGACTAGAGACCATGAGTGCACAGAGAAGCAGCCTGTATTTCTCGTATCTCGAAATCTTCCTCTTTTCAGAGACAGTTCCTGCCTTTGCCCATCTCCACGGCTCTGTATGAAAACCAGTAGTGTGGTGGACAGGTTGCAACATTGTGTATCAGGATGGCCTTATTTTGACTAGAAAAATCCTTTCTCTGGTGCTATGCGATGAGATTTCTTACCTTCTTTTAGCGTAAGTGGGTGGAGTAACAGGTATCTATGTGAAATTTTATATTGTCCTCATTGAATGCCTGGAAGGCAGTGAAAATAAAAATGAGATGAGATAAGTAAAATGCTTTTGCTTCTGGCCTGCCTACCTCGGGTGCTAAGTTATTAGTCAAATACACTGTGTTCTGACTCAGCACCATTATATTCTAAGGAAATAAGTGAAGTATGAGGTGAAACTTTACTGAGCCTTTGTTCCTTCGTGGTCTTTTTGCTTCCCTGTGGTGTTACTAGTTTGACCCCTAACTTTCTAAAAGAATGGCAAACTCAGGACCAAAATAATAACGGAGGTTTGCCCTATTCAGTAAACATACTTAAGGAGCAGAGTCTTTGCTTGTGTGAATAGATGTAAAAAGTCCACATGCATATATGAGTGATGAAAAAGGTTATCTCTGCATGTCTACAGCATGTGTGCAACCCAAAGAGAAAGAGGTTTGCCTTTCTACATAGGAAAGAAGGGGCAACTTCCCAAAATAAACAACTCCTCCCACAGCCTTCAGGCAAACACCTGTGGAGAGAGAGGTCTTTCACAGTACCTGTGTGCCAATGGTTTTGTCTGCTTTCAGGTCAGCTAAGAAAATAAAATCCAGAGATGAGAGCTCTGCATTGTAAATGTGAGTCCTGTGCTTTTATGAGGGGACACTAGTAACTCTACTGAAAGGTTTGGTCTCTGCTTCTCTGCTCGCATGTTGAATTACAGAGACACCCATTACAATACGGGTCTCTGCCCTGCTCTTACGTTGGCGACTCCAGGCCTAGTCCCAAAACCCTAGATAGGTAAGAAAACGTATGTTTGAGGGGTTTTTATCTGTACAAGTTCATAACTGTACTGCCTTTCTGTTGGTATGGGATATGGGCCACTTGCTTACAGTGAGTGGTTGTGCAATTTGGACGTGGTGTATTTTCCACAGGAGCTGGAAGTGTAGCATATTTAAGTGCAACTCTGTAACCCGTGCTTTCCACAATGGAATCTAACTCTTTCATTGATAATATTCCATGAGTACTGAAATTTAAACACAGAGTTTTGGGCTGGCACTTCTGTGAAATCAGCTTCCATGGTGAGTGAAAGACTGGTAGAAGGATATTTAATAATCTCATCAAATTCACTGTTGATTTGTTGATTTGAATAGATATCAGAAGAGAAATCTTTATTCCCTTTGAATCAAATCTCCAGATGTTTTGGTGGTGCCTTTCTCGTGTTTCTTGTGCAGATAAACCATTGTTTTTAGTTTGGCATTTTCTAACAAGAATGGATGTTGGGGTATCTGACTGCTTAGCTTTGCTAGTTACTGCTGTGCACAACAGTGAATTAAGAAACAAGAAAACTACGAAGGTTTATACCTTAAAAACCCGAACAAACACCACAACACATTCTCCTATTTTTCTTCCTGCATTAGTGCTTATTTGTACCTTTCATCTACATCAGCACTACACATGTAGAACTTGAGAACATCTTAAGACCTTAAATGCGTACCCCTCTTCATGATTCCTTCCCCTTAAATACCATTTCATGAGGTATGTAATGCATGTCTGAAGCTTCCAAAGCACTTTGCAGGCATTTAATCCTCTCTTTCTCTGTGAAGTAAGTAATATTAACATGGGAAACTGAGGCAGAAGCTTGCCTAAGGTCAAGCAACAAATCGGTAAAAGAATTCATAGTAACGCTGATGTTCTTGACTCAGACCTGTGTGTTCTTGAGTACATCACAGTTATCTTACGAAATAGCTTCCCTTCCTCCACTCTTAAAAACGCACACTCTGTTTTTTGTCAATAGCAGCCTGCATCTGTAGCAAAAAAAAGAACAAACAGTGCAGCTGGGGGCTGAAACATCTTTAGGCAGCTGTACCTTATTCCTAACAGTATTGATACAGTTTTATGCTATCTTGCAAGGAGACACACCCATGGGATAGCAGGTAAAAGCAGTGTCTGTGGTCCAGATACCAATTTCGGAATGCTCCGGCAGAGAAAGGAGCTGAGGGCTGTGGTCCAGGCTGAGTCCTTTACAGCAGCCACAATGGGCCAGTGTGAACACACACGGTGGGCGGTTGGGCCCATCAAAACCGCTGAGGGAATTGTGGAAAGGCAAAAAGGACGAGGAAGTGTTGCTGTTAAGAGAGGACTCTGTGTGAAATTTCTGAAGTCAGTGATTGCAGAGAGTATTTAGTGCTAATCTCTTAATGCTAGAAAAGTGTAGCTGCAGTGCTGCTCCCCCAGTAAACAATAGGGCCCAGATTGCCCTCCTGAGGCCTCTGTCCTTTTATTACAGCCCACACAGAAAGCTCATCTGAGAGGGCACTTCGAGTTAGTAGAGCAAACTCTGAACCAGTCTGAACCAGTTCAAATATCACATACGGTTGTTTTGCTTCTGCAGACTTCCTTGTTAGTCCTTGGAGGCTGTGGCTGGCATTTACTCTAGCAATAGCTCATGCTGTCAGACTGAAGGGGGAGGGGAAAGCCTCTCCTTGAACATGTCAGCAGGGGGATGCAACAGTGCAATCAGATATTGCTGCTCTCTATCGCTCTACGCTGACTCCTTTGTGGCGACTGCCTCTGTCTTGGTTTTTGGTTATGCTCAGCTTAGTTTCAAAAACTCAACATCTGCTCCTTTTGTTACAGCCCTGATGGGTTTTTTTCTTCTATTCAGATTGTTTCTAGGTTAGGAATAAAACATATTTGTTCTTGCCTCCTACATCATTGCTTATGGAAGGCTTTTCACAGGTGAGACACACGGTAATTTTCGTGATCCAGACAGAGGCAACAAAGGAATGAAAAAACCCTGCTTTTGTTGGACTCTACACGTACTTAATAGTGTTTAGTAACATTTGATGCTTACAGGGTTTTAAGCTTTAAGCACAAATCATTCTAATATTCTGTTCATGGAGGATGAGGCGTCAGTGTACCGTCTTTATTCTCGGGCATTGCAATATATGAAGAAAGCAGAAAATGGTTTAGAAAAACCAGTTTTGAGGGAAAATTGGAAGAATTATTTTGGTTTGCCAAGAAAGAAGAAAGGGGAAGTTATGGGAACATGACATATGGCCTATTACAAGGAGGGCAATGGTCAACTTTTTCCATTTTAAGCAATCTATGTTAATTTGGCTAGGAAAGAATACTTGAATTAGAAAATTGATTTTGCTTATTCCCCCCCAGTGTCTTATTTAGCAAGATTAAGTAACAGAGCGTGCTAATTCTTTCATAGGAGGTTAGATGAACTTTTGTCTGGGAAGATCCGAACATACTTGGCAGTGGCCAGAGAAGAAGAATGGGTTTGATGGCTTCTTGCAGAGTCCTTCCAGAGCTATGCATCCGTGGTTGCCTCACTTTGCACAGCATGCTGTGCTATATGTTAGCTTCCTTTTATTTTTCTTCTTTAAGAAAACTCTCAATACATTTTGACTTTTTCCACAGGTGAAAAAATAGAACAAACAAGAAAGAACAGTTGACAGACAGGAGAGAGAAAAAGCAGACGTTCATTCTGGAACCTGTATAAACAGCAGAAAGGTACTAGCTCACAGCTGAAACTGGTTCACACTGAGTTTAGGGAGGATGCTTAATGTCCCTTGATCCTAAAAATAGCATGTATATTCTCCTGTGATGTGTTTGCAGACGTGTGGATGTGTTGTGGTACATGTGTGTGTATATACGTACAGACTTTTACATGTAAACTACGTGAGGATGTAGTTGCGGAGCTATTAGCTTACTTATAGTTTGGGTAGTTACTTTAAAATGAAGTCCTAGGAAGTAATAGCTTTAATCTCTGAAAGTGTGGCAAGAAGAGCAAACCCATTCCCAAACAGCAGAAAGAGCAATTGAGTCTGCCTTTGACAGCTGCCACCTGGCATCCTATTAAACTTAACTCTGTGAAACTGCCAGGCATAAATCTTCCCTCATCCTGGAGAAAGCTTGAGATGAAAGAGGAAAAATTATGCTTAGAAGTCAGTTGTGGAAAGACTTTGATCTTTACCATTAATATGAAGGTTTTTGCATTTCTCTCAGATTCCTCATTGTCCTTCTGTGCACTAGAAACTCAGATTGCTTGCTGGAACTTGGCTGGGTGTAATGACAAGTGCAAATTTGTCTTGTTATGTAGCAGGACAGAGAGCTGGGAAGGTCTGAGGTTTGTTTCCACAGAGATTACTGCCCAGCCTGCAGTTCTTGGATCAGTATGTACAGGAGGAGGTGCTTTCTGTGCAAGATGGCATTGAAGTGTGCGTTAGTCTCATGAAATGAGCTAAAAGAAATTATTTGTACAGATTGGCAGCCCTCTGCAAACTGTTTTGGACAGGCTGTGCCTCTGGATGCATGTGTGGCTCTGCAGTTTCTGACTGTATGGAATTTGTGCCATAAAATCTCTTACGAAGAGCTATTACAAATAGAAGGCCTGATTCAGTAGCCCTTAATAAAAGTTCTTGCTTACTCTAGTTAGCTGTGCCTTCACAGAGTGTAACTGCAGAGCATAAGGAGTGTAGTAACTGAGTGTCTGTGCAGACAATGAGCATAATACCATAAAGCAGACAGCTGGTGACGTCAGTCAGGACTGACACACACACAGTTGTTTTGGTTTGGGTTGTTTTGTTCTTTTACAACCTGGCTCTGCAGGTTTTTTTGTGGTTTTTTGGTTGGTTTTTTTTGTTTTTTTTTTTTAATCTGATGTTATTAAACTAAATGTACTGTAGTGGTAAATCATATTGTTGAAGTGTGAATCACACACAAGTGCTAAGGCTTATGGTTTCACATCCAGTGGTAGTGCTGCTTAATTGAACTGTTTTCCTCATTACCCCTCTGTCATGCTGGTACATCTGGGTTTTTGTGGCTCTGTATTGGACTGGATGCAGAGGCGACCTGGCTGTAAGGGGTTAAAGTGTGTGTGACCTGGGGAGGAAAGGGCAAAAGTTGGCTTGGATCAGTACCTTGAGCCAGCTTGTCATACAAGTACCTGTAGCAGCCTGACAGAGAGAACTGCCAGGATGGAAATATCTGGGAGTGGAAGGGAAGGACCGCCATTCCAGCCAGCACTGCCCTGAGAAGTGATTCATCAAGCACTGAATACAACATGCAGCTTCCTGGCATAGAAACACTTTTTCTGTGTTCAGGGGTTTCCATGTGATTTCAAAGCACTTTAAAAGAAGGGAACTTCCCTGTCCTCTTCTGAGAAGGAAAGTTTGATTGTACCTCATGTTACAGAAAGGAAGGGAAAGCACTAAGAAGTGAAGCCGGCAGATCTGCCAAGGTCAGAAGGAGCTCTGTGGGAAAGCCAGAAATAGTTCCTTGTGCTGCAGGCCTGTGCCTTGGCCAGGCCGCCTTTGAGAGCTCATTGTCCATCAGGACCAAGTGTTCAGGTGCTTGTTTTTCACTGCTGTAAAATAGAAACATTGCTGATGGCTCCAGGTGCCAGTGTAAAGTCACTGGCATTGCAGTATCCAGATAGCTCTGCCAGTTTAGAAGCAGAAAGTATCTTGTAACCTGCTGGAAATGCCTTGCAGAGAGGCTTTATCGCAGTGGCTAGATGCCTGCAATACGATCGCTTTAAAGCATTTTTGGGCTGTTTGCCTTGTTTTGCTGTAAGCAGGCACAGCTCTTAGAGGACGCGGAGTGCAGGGAAAGCAATCGATGAGCAGAGGTGAGAATGCAAACCTTTAACGTGGAGGGGGCACAGCTGCTGTGGCAGCGCCTACCCCCCGGCGCGGGGTCCCTCTGTAGAGCTGGGGGACCTCAAAGGGACACTCGGGGCAGGAGTTTGGTCCCCCGCGGTGGCTCTCTAGGGGTGACAGCAACGTGAAGTCCCTGAGGACGAACGCGCTCCCTGCCACACTCGGGCTTCCAGCCCAGTTCTCTTTCGGCCCGAGAATGTTCCGCGGCTGCAGGGGACAGGCCCGGACACCTTCCCCCGTGCCCCTCCCGAGCCTCCCCGGGCTCCCGCCGCTGCTCCGGGGCGGGGGGGACCCCCGCGGCCGCGGCAGGTTCCCGGCCGCCCCTTCCCCTGCCGGGGCTTCCCGCCGGCGCCGGGAGCCGCCCGGGGGCGGGCGGTGGCAGCGTTAGGACCCGGCGGCGGCTGGGCGCGTGTGTGTGTGTGTGTGTGTGTGTGTGTGTGCGTGCGGGGGGAGCGCAGCCCGGCGGTTGTTTACCGGGGAGCGGAGAGCCGGGGCAGGGCTCGCCGGCGCGCCGAGCCGAGCCGAGCTGAGCTGCGGCCCCTGGCCCTGCGCGCCGAGGATGCTGCGCGGGGGCCCGCGGCGGGCGGCGGCGCTGGGCGCGCTGCTGCTGGGCTCGCTGCTGCTGGCGGCCGCCCGCGGCGCCGAGGGTGAGTGCCGGCGGCCCGGCCCGCTTTGTTGCGGGGGACAAAGGCCGGTGAGGGGGGTGAGGGTGCCGGGGGGCTGCCCGGCCCGCCCGCACGGCTTTGGCCTCGTCTCTCCGCAGAGTGCCTTCGCGGCAACGGCGCGTCCTACCGCGGGAGCCGGCGAGTGGCCGCCGGAGGAGCCCCCTGCCTCAACTGGCTGGCGGTGCGGAGCGGCCCCGGCGCCGCGCTGCCGGCAGGTGGGTCCCGGGGGCTCGGGGAGCCGGAGGGGCGGGGAGTGGGGTTCTGGGGTGCCGGGGCCGCGGCGGAGCCCCCGCTGACGGCCCGCTGCCCTCCAGCACTCGCCGAGGACCACAACAGCTGCAGAAACCCGGACGGCGACGCCGCGCCCTGGTGCTACATCCGAGGCGCTGCCGGGGTCCCCGAGCGCAGACCCTGCGACATCGCCGAGTGCTCAGGTAGGAGCGGTCCCCTCCGGCCCCGCTTCCCCTCCTGCCCTCCCCGAGGCACTGCCTGCCGGGGGCTGGGTTTGTCACCCCCGGCTATGGCAGCACCCGCCGCCCTCCCCTGGGAACGCAGTGGACCCGGGGCTCCCCTCCGGCCCTGCCTGTGTGCGCACATCTGCCTCCCAGCTGTGCCTTGCTCCGCCCCGAGAGCTTTTGCCATTAGTGTCAGGAACGGCCTGTGCAAAGCCTTGCCCCCCGCCCCCCCTCCTCGTTGCACTATAGGGCTGCGTTGCAAATGGCTGAGGTCTGGGCATCTGGGCACTGCAGAGCTGTAGGTAGTGTTGCTGCGGGGCATCTTATTGCTGTCTAAACAAGTGTCCTGCTGCTAAAGGGGTGCCAGGGTGAATATGGATGGGGTGGGGGAGAAGAACTTGGAGAAAACGAGAATTGAATTGAAGGGAGGGCAGAGGACAGTAAGAAATGGAAAGCCACAAACACTGGATTCCTCCTGGGTAGTCAGGGTGGGAAACAGTTTGCCAAGAGAAGAACTGTAGCTGAGGCCTGTTTCAGGGAGAAGAGATGTCAATATTGACTGGGGCTAAAGGAACCACTTAGATTTTCTGGAACTGTTCACTTATTTCTGAGCCCCTCAAGGTTTACATACTCCACTGTCCCTCAGGATTGCTATCCTTGCAAGTAAACACACCCCCTCCCCCCTGCCCCCCCCCCCATGCACCCTACCCTTTCTTCACTTTGCTCATTTTTTGCCTGTTTTTCCCTAAAGTGGAAGCAAAACAAATGTTCTGCTGCCAAGACTGTTACTCAAAACAATCGTGCAGCTTTGGGATCAGGAGAGTTACTTGGCCTTTCAGCCAATACATCATTTCCACATTTCAGGGGTTTGACTATTTTCATGGCTCAGAGCGAGCACCTTTTTATCATAGTTGTGCCTTGCAGCTCCCCTTAGCTGAGCATCTCTGGCTGACCCTCCGTAGTCACTGTGCCCTGCAGGAGCCCCTGATTTCCTGCCTCTTAACTCCCCTTCTGTACTTCCATTTCACATTCTACTGAGGGCTCAAAATGGCTGCAGGTAGAAAATCCACATGGAGTTATTGCCTGCTGTGGGGGTGAGGTCCAGGTGCGGTTTTCAGGTGTGGATGCATGCTGTGCATAGCATTTCCAAAAAGAAGGAGGGGAGGTGTTTTAGACAGGTAATAGATACCTACTTTCCACTGTCATAGCTGTTACTGTGCTACAGCTTCCATTTTAACTGTGTCTTGAAAGAAGGAGCTACCTTGAAAATCTTTCAATGTTGTCGATAAAACATCCCCAGGGCTGGGAAGGGGTTCTGTGCTGTAAGTGTCCATCCTTACGCGCCTTTGTTTGGGCTCTGGCCGAGAACTTGCTGTACTTACGCCAGTCAGTGGCTGTGTGACTGAAGTGTTGCTCTGCCTTAGCCTGCCCATCACACTAAAGGAGTTTGCTACGTGGCTGCAAAGAGGGAAAGAATGTCCCCAGGTTGTTTTCACACCAGCTGGAGCCTCCTTCCGTCAAACCTTCCTGTGTCAGGAAGATTGAGGCAGAAGAGAGATAAATAGGCTCCTGGGAGATTTGGAATGGAGATTCTCATAATCTTGTTCATGTCTGTTCAGCACGCTTGAAACTGCAGCCTGTATATCGATCTATACACTAAATGAAGTCATTGTGCATCTCCTGGACTCGTGCCCTGAACCAGAGTTCTGTTCTGCTGTGTGACTTCTGTCTCATCTGTGGTGGTGCCTTGCACTCCTGGTTAAATAAGTTCATGTCAAAGGGAAGGGGGGGGGGGCCGGAAAAGTACATTTCTTGTCTGCCTTGGTAGGATTTCTGGCAACAGCTTAAGAGGGAACAAGTATTTGTCAGTGTACTTTGAAGGAGGTTCAGTCTAGATCTGTCCCACTCATAAGGCACGTGTTGTTTTTGAAATACTTATCAGTGCTTGGTATTTTGTGTATCTCTTTCCCCTCAGCAGATGCTACAGCTGCCACAGCCCCAGTCCCTACAGGAGAAGTTGATGCTTCTCAGGAGGTCGACCAGGTGTTTGAACCAGCTGATACCTTGCCCTCCCGGAGCGAGGCAGCTGCTGTGCAGCCTGTCATTGGGATCAGTCAGAGAGTGCAGATGAACTCCAAAGAAAAGAAGGACTTAGGGACACTAGGTATGAACCCAGGATCATGTGATGGATCCATTCCTGTAATTCTGACAGGATGGGTTTTTTCCAAGGCTCTGAAAGCAATCCTATAGCTGGATCTACCGCCTCCAATTTTGCCTCTTTCCTTTCTCTCTTTGCAGGGTACGTGCTGGGGCTGATCATGATGGTGATAATCATTGCCATCGGAGCCGGCATCGTCCTGGGATACATCTATAAGAGGTGAGCAACTATTCTCCTTTGCCCAAAAGCTGGTGTACACGTGAAGCAGCGTTTATTGAGCAGGAACGTCTGAGCACCTGCAGAGCCAAACCGATGCCAGACAGAAGCATGTTTTGATGTGGCACGTTGTGTAAGAGTTTCACTTGTCGCAGTGAGGAAAGAACTATTTGAGAGTTAATCCCATTCTTCTCCATGTCACCCATCAACATGGTATTCTGTCCCATTTAAAGTTTAAAACTGCTCTCTTTATTTTTTAGTTTTGTGTGTGTGTGTGTGTGTGTGTGCATGCGCGCCTTGATGTGGCTTTCTCAGATGCATCCAGGGGAGCAGAGTTTTACGTAAGAGCTGGAGAGAGCAGATCCCAGGTGCCCTCACAGGAAGTGTCTTTTCTGATCAGAAAAAGAACAATCCTTCTAGGAGGCCACCTGGTCCCATGGTTTCTTTAGTCTAGCTAGCTTTAGAAGAAAAACAATTGGCAAATTCTTTGCCACTCATGCATTGTGTCCTATGAAGCTGAATATCAAGTAGCACTTTTTTTTTTGGTCAAAGTTCATTTCACCAAAGCTTTTGTATACTTTAAAGTAATTTTTGATTCAGAAGTTATTATTTGTTCAGCCACTTCACTGTGTTGGACAGAAATGTTTGGGTAGGTCAGCAGTGTTTGAGGTTAGCGGTAACAGCAAGCAGCTCAGTTGTAAGAGACAGGGCAGGATTAACAAATGGCAGTGAATGTCGCTGCAGCAAGTGAAGGCCCAGGCTCCCTCCTCTGGGAGGATTTGTTCTGTATTTTGGCTGTTTGACAGCAGTCTGACACAACCAGGCAGAAGGAGCCCTTTCCCAAGCTGGGACATGTCCTTATGTAAGTGTTTATAATAAATGCCGACAGAAAAAAAAAAAGAGGGAGGAGTGTTACGTAAGGGGCAAAACACAGAGCGCTGCTTGTCGAGGAATCTGATTTGAGGTGTTACTTCAGAGACTGCTAGCAGGAACAGCAGCCACTGCTGCACGCTCGTAGGCAGCTTTGACAAGCTGCCAAAATGCTTATTTGCTGACAGGAAACCCCAGCAGCTCTGCCTGGTTGGGATCACAAGCCCCAGGAGAAGTGCGTGGTGCCTGTCCCACCTCGCTCCTGTCTTCGGTGGGAAGAAGCAATAGACCAGTGCTGAGCTTTGTCCAAATACAGCTTTGCTGCTTCAGCCCCAGAGAGCTCACAGCAGGGCTGCAGTGCAGGTTTGCTGTCTCTTTTCTTGCCTTGCTCTCAAAATCACGTGTGCAAGCTGGCAGGTTTGGCTAGGTGTGGTGAGAAACCTTTAATGGGTTGTAGTGGCTTTTGGTGTACGTAGCTTTTCCAGAGACAGCGTGCTATTAATGCCATCCATTTTTAAAGCAAGGCAGTTTTTCCTCAGTACAAATTACAGAGGTGTCGCCTCCCTTAGCAACAAAGCCTAAGGTAGGTTTGAGGAGCTGGTTGTGGATGTAAGCTGTTAGCTGCAGCGGCAGAAGGCAGGGCCAGCTTTAATAAATAAGCTTCAGTACCTTCAGGAACTTTAATTTGGCTCACAGGTTTGTTTGCTGCCACAAAAGGCAGAATCTGTCACCACCTCTGGTATTTGTTTCTATCCGATGAAGCAGGTTACGGAAGCTCTTTTCCACAGCAGTGGGCTTTGCGCCATCTTACCGCTCCCCTGGGCCTGCGCCGGGCGGTGCTGGGGGACTATAAGGTGTAAGGAAACATTTGTCAGCTCCATGGTTTGGAGGAGAAGCCTGGCTTTACAGTCAGCATTTGGCAGTAGCAATGTCAGTGAATAAGCCAGCTTGTGGGGGAGGGACAGACTTGACTTCACTTGGCTGCTTGTTTTTTGAAGATGCTCAGATGGGGTCCTCTGCTTACAGCAGGGAAAGTTTCTGGCCCTCTGTATGTAGCTGAAACACCTGTTTCTTAAAAAGCAGAGTCCCTTCTTTTCCACTATATCACCTTTACTGGGACTGCCTCGGAGCAGTGGCACTCACCCCATGCGCATTTTGTGGGTTTTTTTTGTTGTTTTTTTTTTTTTTAATCTAGGGGGAAAGACCTGAAGGAAAAGCACGAACAGAAAGTTTATGAGCGTGAAATGCAGCGCATCACACTGCCACTCTCGGCGTTCACCAATCCTGCCTGTGAGTTTGTAGACGAGAACACAATTGTGGTGCACACCAACCAGACACCTGTGGAGGACACACACGATGGTAGTGGCCCGCTCATGGGGCAGGCGGGTACTCCTGGGGCCTGAGCAGCTCTGGCAGGAGCAATACAGGCTGAGCAAAGCCTCCGGCTTCCCACTGTGAGTGCGGGGGGGTTGCGTGTGTTCATTTCTATTTTGTTTTCTTTTTGAAGAAAGCCAGATGAAGGTGATGCAGAGGGACAGAAAATGGGCTGTTCATCATGATCTGTTTGAGGGGCACCATTCAGTGCATGACCAGCTGGGGACTGGTGTGGTGGACCCTGCTGCTTCCTCCCACCTATCTCCACGGCGTGCCAAGGAGCTGGGGGGGATGACGGGCCAGGCTCACAACTGGCCACAGATCCCATAGCCTGCAGTGTGGTCTTGGCTTCCTTTTTTTCTGTTCCTTTCCTATTTAATGGTGTGCACTGTTACTTAAGTTTCAGCCTGGAACGCCAGGAGGAAGCAGTACCGCAGGGACTGAGGGGAGCTTCACATCAGACTTAGCTAGATAATTACACTGATTATAGTTCCTGCCTTTTTGCTTTAGTGGCTGAGAGCTGGAGACACTGTCCAGAATCCTGCTGCTGGATCAGGTTTTTTTCCAAGGAAGAGTTTATTTGAAGGATGGCTTTGGCCAGGAGCAGTATGTTTAGCCCCAGTGTCAATTTGGAAAAGCTCTTCTCAAGCTCTTGACAAATCCAGGTCTTCCAGGGCTGAGGCCACATCTCCATTCCCCTGTGGGGGTGCTACATGCACAGCCACAGTTGTAGGTGTCCAGGTGGTCTGTGCTTCCTGCTCACTTACACAGATCAGGAGACCAAAGGCCAGCAGCAGATAGTTGTGAAGTGACGAAAACAAACTGCCCTTCTGTTACCTACAGCAGGTTGAGCACTGAGGATAGATAACATCCTCTTCCGAATTCCCTTGTCCTTTTCCAGAGCCAGCTCTGGACAAGAGTGGCCAAGCCCGCTGTGGAGGTCACCCCGACCATAACGCAGCAGCTCTTGCTCTAAGGGCAGGACAGGGCAGCTGCTCTTGCAGGATCCCAAAGGTCTGGGCATGGCTTCGGGCCCAGCCTCCTTCACACACTCCGCTTCTGCAGTGAGACTACTTGCTTAGAGCCTGGCCCTATTAGAGAGGTTTTGTAACAACTTTTATTAGCGTTTCAGGGGGTTTGGAAGGGATGGTTGCTGCAGTGTCTCCCAAACGGCACCAAGGCAAGGCCATTTCAGGGAAACATCCATCCCCGCCTCAGGGGATTCAAGCCATTCAAGTAAGTTTTCTAGCCATCTGCTTTACAGCTGTGGGCCTAACAGGGAGCAGCACTTGGCAGCAGGGGTTTTAGTGTTAATGATTAATTCAGAAAAGGGAAACGTTTTATTTTTAAATGCCTTTGAATACCATTTCTTTGTAAAATCTTTTAAATACCTCATTATGAGAAGGTGCAGATTGTGCTACCTTGTATTAAAGCTTAAAAAGAAAAATGCTCTGTAGACGTGTGTGGACTGTGGCTCATCTGTAAAAGTTCCTCCTGCCGGAGCAGCATCCTTTTGCCTGTTGCAGACTTCAAACTGAGGAGAAGGGAAGATGCCACTTCAGTTTGCCAGGCTCAAAGGTAAATCCCTACAAGCAGCGCGTCGGCTCCCCAGCACTACAGGGGCACGGAGCTGTCTCCTTGCTGCTGGCAGCTCGTCTTGAGCGCTTCCTGAGAAGCAGCTGTGGGGGTGTGAGCTGTGCTGATGAAGCAGGCTGGCCCGTGGGCAGGTGCCCTGTTACAGCCCCTTCCTGCATGACGCAGGGCAGTTCTGCTGTGGTGCCTCAGCAGCAGCTCTGTCTCCGGGCCTTGCCTCGGAAAGTGGGATGGAGATGAGCACAGCAGGTTACAGGAAGCGCTGACATAGCCAGCATTTTCGTTCAGTTGTTGCCTTAACAAATGCCCCCTGAACTCCCTATTTTAGAATAACAGATTTCCAAGAACAGGCTGTATTTTTATCCCTGGATCAGAAAAGGAAAATGGAGAGAGGCTCCATGTTCTGGTGTCTCCTGTCCACCCTTAAAAAAAAACCGCAACAACCAACAAAGCTTGGCAACTTCTTCCCTTTCCATCGCTCCAGGTAAATAGTTCTGTAGAGCACTTGCGCTGCGTCTGTATAGTTCTGTAAATGTGGCACAGTCCTCTGTTCAAGAACAGGCGTTCTAGACGCTACCCCGTCTGTGCAGGTTTGATGTTGCCACATTGTGACAACAATAGAAACCCAAGAAAGTTACAGCTTCCTGCTTTGTGTAACACAGAGACAACACAACCTTGTTTTCATGGCATACATTTACTGCTTTTTAATTTAGTTAGAACATGGAGCTGTGCAAATCACAGTTCATAAACCCCACCCACACATCACCCAGGACTCCCCCCTTCAGGGGTTCCCCTCACAAACCAGCCTGGGAGGGGGAAAGAAAGGGCAAATCTTATTAACAATCCTGAATCCACTGGACCCAGTTTAAAGAGGCTCCTCTGCTGATTCACAGCACAGGGAGTCCCCAGTGTTTCTAAAACACCACTACAGACACTAAAAACACCCCCCAAACACACACCTTTTGTCAGGTGAGGGCTGGCCCCATGTTATTTTACATAATACTTTTAATTCATGGGTAGGGGGAGGAAATCAAAGTAACAGCAAAGACTAACACCCATTCCCCACCACTCAATACCGAAGGGAGGGGGGGAAAAAGGAGCACACAAAAAATCCAGTTAAACCAAGATGTTTGTGAAACCTAAGAGCAGGACTCGAGCCAGCTTTTTGTTAAGTTCTGCCAACCACACGCGAGCTACTGCAGCAGTAGCTTGCTTCCTTCTCCCACCGAGGGAGGCAGAAGAGAAGTGCTGGAAGAAAATACATCCCCACCCACCTCCCAATAACTCCAAGCCCTTCTTTCTCCCCCAAAGCAGGGAATGACCCTGAGGAAAGTTTCTGCTTGGAGGATCAGCTCAGGTATTGCAGCAGCAGCTGCAAGAACGACCTTCAAAGGGAGCAACTTGCAGAGCCTGCAGGAAAGGATGAGGTAATGGCAACTGAATTACTAGTTCTCCAGCTGCCACTCCTGGGAGAATGGGACATTCTCCAGCACTTTTCTGTTCATGACAAGTCCATCCTTTAAGTAACCTTGGGCATATCTCCTTTTCCCATCGTCCGTGCACAAAGTCTGAGCCACTTCAGACCTTTGGCTTTCTCAAGAGCACCTTCTGCCACTCTTTCTGTCACCTCACGTCCACAGCCAGTGCCTAGTGCAGTTCTACACATTCACGTTCAAATACTTTCACCTAGGTTAAGGTTCTTGGGCAAACAAGCTCAGTGTGCAGGCCCAGGGTCTGAAGATGCTCAAGTGGCTCATTTGCTGCCTGCCTTGTTCACCATCTGAAGGGGCAAGCAGAGCTAAGTCTTAGTGTTTCTAGGCAGGCTGTTGGAGGTATTCGGAGACAGAGGAGGAAAAAAAGCCACAAAACCAAACCAAAACAAAAATTCATACACGCTTCCCCACAGACAAGGTATTTCAGGAGAGCTGCCCAGTTCCTGGGGCTTTTCACTCCCTCCCCTGATGCACATTGGAGGTCAAAATCTCAGTGGGTTGTTCTGGAAAACACATGCACAAACATATACACACACATTACACACACACACGCTGTCCCGGTGGGGCCTTTTGCTGGATATCCAATTTCCCCAGCGTTCTGAGCAGGGTTGTCAGGGGGAGAAGCAGTTCCAGAAGTGCTGGTCCTTGCCCAGGAGAGTCTCCTACAGCAATTCCCTCCCTAGCAGACAGGCCATGGTGGCTTCACAGCTTGCAGCCAAGTTCTAAGGCACCACAGTAAAGAAGCCTGAAAAGGCCAGAGAAACATTTCTCTAGCCTGAAAATTAAGTGTTGAGCAGCTTTCCTAGGTGCAGTTGGCAGGAAACAGCTCTTCTTGCTTCTGAAACATGCCAGAAATCCACAGTGAATCAGGATGTCCGAGAGGAGGGGTTCTGGGTGGGGAGAGAGAGGCAATGCAGCAAACGCACAGCTTGGTGCCCCGTTAATGCCCTGGAAGTGGCTGAAGTGTGCATCCCTCCCTGTTGCTCATCTCAGCTCCCATGGAAATGGTGCAGGCGGCAGGACGAGCTGACTAGGGTGTGTTTTCAGGTAGCTTGTCACGGTTCAGTCCATACTGCACGCTCACGTTGTGGTCCAGCTCCTCCAGCTCAGACGGAAGCGGGATGGCAAGTTCTCCCAGGTAGAGAGAGAGAGCTTCAAAGGAATCTTCCAGCTTGGAAAAAGGGGGCCTAGAAGCAGCAGTGAGTACATGTGAGTGGGAAAGAGGAGGCAGGAGAGCATCTAGAAAGGCTGAGCCAGTTGTCCATCCAGGTCACTGTCCCGTGCACAGAAGTGTGAACAGGGACACGATCCCTCCCCATTCAGCTTCCAAGGCTGCAAAGATACCATCTGTCTGGGCTACCTGGTTTTACAGCCGATTTTACCAGGGAGGTCCAGCTCTTTTGCAGCCCGCTTGGCATCAACACTGTTCTGAAGCTACGAGTTTCGCAACTGAAATCTAATTAAGTATTCACCTTTCAGAGCTGCTGCCAAGGTCTGCCCCTACTTCTTGTACATGAGAAACCCTGAACAATCACTCCTGCTTTACCCAGTCCCAGAAATGGTTTCAGAGCCCTCTACCATATACAGCGGTCTCTCTCCCAAGCTGATGAGGCGTTAGTCTCTCCTCACGTGAAAGCCTTCGAGCATTCCCACCAGGAATGCAGCCCTCTTCCACCCTCTGTGCAGACCGATCCTTCTAAGGGGAGACGGACACATCCTCCAGGGTTACAAAGAGGAGTCCTCCAGACCCCAAACCTACCTGCTCTCTGGTTCCAATCTGCAGCAAATAGCAGCCAGAGGGAAAAAGGCTGGAGGACAGTCAGCAGGAACAAACTTCTCCCAGAACAGCTTGACATTAAGGCCAAAATCCAGTGTGCGTGGGAGACAGTCTGGGTCAGCGTAAACCTGGCCTATGATCTAGGGAAAAAGGAGAGGAGTGCTTCAGCACGGCAACATTTCCAGAGGGTTAACAAACAGGGAACTTCAGCAACAGGCAGAGGCTCCTTCAAACCGATAGGGAGAAAAAGGAAGAGCAGAAACACTGCTCCTCCTTTCCAAAGGGGCCAGTCACATAAGGGAATGAGCGAGGCACTGTGTACAGGCAAACTTCACATGAAACTTTTTCAAGACCTGGTGATGTGGCCACTGTTGTGAAGGAAGGCCCACACGCTTCTCTTTCTCCCCAGGGTCTCTCTGCTAGAAAATACAGGATGCTGTGCACCTCCCAGAGAGCCTGACAGAGTCTTGCTGCTGGGTCAGCTACTGGGGATGACATAGCCCATCCTGATCACAAGCCATCAACACAACCTGCACCACCATCCCAGCTCTCCCCTCTCACATAATCTTACCACATCACCAGCAAAGCTCCTCTGTCTACGGAGCTTGTCCTGAACAATGCTGTGAAGTCAACGCACCAGAGTTGCTCTGTTACAGGCAGATTCAACCCCACCCACAGCCAGAGGGTAGGGGCAGAGAGAAGAACCACTGTAGCCAAGGCCCAGGAGGTTGCAGGTGAGAGGAGGAGATGGCTGGGTGGAACAGAGAAGCCCTGCTCCAGCACTTAGAAGTCCCAGCAATCACCACCTACCGTGTGAGCTGCACCCACCACCTCCAGCACTATGGGACTCAAAAGTGTAGTAAGGGGGAAGGAACCCGCAGCGGAGAGCTGTGGGGTGATCTGGACGCAGACAAGGTCAATGTCAATATAGACTCCCACATGAGGAAGAGTATTACATTTAAAGCCTCATCAGCTGTCACAAAGAGGGCGTTATTTATAACCACCCAGGCTTCTCTATGCCAATAACTCAGAAGGAGAACCACATCCTGTAACTACAGCGGAACGCCCATTGTATGCTTTGGCAGGGTTATTTCTTTATCTGTTTGAGTGCGTAGCTTCTTTTTTTAGCGTCCTTATTTTGGTGACAAGGAAAATGTTCATATGCTACTACCCATTTATTTGTCTTTTTTCTAGATGAAACAATTGTTTTAGTCCCGCATACAGATTTTTCAAGTTCCTAAATCTATCACTCACAACCACAGCATTCTCTGAGAGGAGGGCCCAGGGTAAACAGAGCTCCAGATGAGGCTGCAAAGATTTATGCACATACATTTTCTTTGTCCCCTTCATCCAAATGCTGAAGATGAAACTGCTGGTCTCCCCTCATATTCCTTTAACTGCTGTTATCTGTACACATAACCACCTGCCTTTCATCTGTATTTCCACTGTCTTACACACCTTTTAAACTGAAAATACTTTGCAGTGGTGCTCTCTGCAGACAGCAAAGCCTGATATAACAGTAAGGCTGCATTGACTGAGATAAACGAAGCCAACCGACTGCAGGGTGCAAGCTTCACTAGCCAAGCTGCAAAGGGTTTCAGTTTCCCTTCTCTGAAGTGCCATCCCCAGTGGAGGCCCTGAATTTGCTGAGATTATACAGCTGATTGTTCTTTTAACGAGGCAGCAGAAAAAGAAAATATATCACAGTTTTAAGGAACTTGTCTACTTTTAAATGGACACCAGGGCTCAATCAGAACCTGACAGACTTTTTTACAGCTTCTCTCAATCCAGGAGGAACCTCTCTATTTCTTTCAGTCCAGCAAGAAACTCTCTCCGGGGCCAAAAAGTTACAAGGTCCCTGAGGGAACAGAGGCAGGGTAGACTTGTACTCCCAGCCTAATTCACTGTGGCCTTCGGTCACAGACTGCACACTCAGATACAGAGAGCTGGCCGACACAATGTGTGCGAGGAGATGGCAGTGGGGAAGACTTCTGTTGAAGATAACTGTGTGACATCCTGGTCTTACCTCACAGAGAACAATCCCAAATGAAAAGATGTCTACTGTCTCATCGTAGCTCTGTCCTGCAGGAAACATAAGATACTCAGCTCTGAGAGAAACATTTCCCCATCCAGCTATTCCAGCAGCTGCCAGTCCAAAGCTGAACTAAGCCTGTTCTCTGACGAGCTCTACAACAGGAGACAGCAAGGCTTAAATCTGAGCAGCGTCTGTTGCCTCAAAAATATGCATACCAACTGCGCCTTCCTGTACAGTGCCATCACATATTTTAACCCCGCTTCCTTTTCTTACCAGGGAATTACAGGATGACACGGAGAAGCCTTGTGTATCAAAGGTCTGAACAAATGCTAAGGGTAACTATGGAAAGCTTCTGCTTTCCCGCTTCTTTCCTTTCCTTCTGCTTTCCTTTTCCAGTCAGTCCCACTGACTGCTGTTCTAGCGCACCTCTACAGTGCACGAGTCGGTGTTTGGATTCCCCAGCAGCCAGCGAGTGCCCAGTCCCTGCTGCAGTGACTGCAGAGATAATAAATTACACGCTAACAGCACTTCGAATCTGGGAAAGCAGAGTGGCTCCAGCACACCATTCTCTGCTTACAGACCCGCCCCTCCCAAGCCAGGATCTGGTAAACAGCCTTGCTTTCAGAGGTGATGTCAGACTGTGCTCTTGCTGTTCTCTCGACAAATGCCAGGTCTGAGACAGGCTCTGAGAAGCAGCCTGTGAATCCAGTAGGGCCTGTAGGCCTCGAGAGGAGGAAAACACAACAACATGGAGAGGAGTTGAGCTGGGGGAAAGAAGCCCAGTTCTCCCTTCCCTGGTGGACTCTGTTGGACAATATGATATCACATCATATCATAGGTAGCCAAAGTGTCCAGCCTGGTCAGACAGACCCACTCACTAAGAGGAAATGGTGTCCATTGTATGTCACCCTTACCTCAACTCCTGCAGGGGCAGCTCTTCCCCCTGGGGACATAGTTCGTCCTTAACGTAACTGCGGGCTGCATGCCGAAGCCCAGATTTCCCTGCACTTTGACAACTCTACCCCCAATCCTGAGGCTTCAGCAAACCCGGCAGCAGATAGCTTCTCCCTGGATCTAAGCAACAAAACACGTAAGCCTCATCCTGGACTTGAATGATCCGTATCTCAAGGGGCAGGTCCCAAGCAAGGGGCTATAACAGAAACTGATCTCAGGTTCAGTCTTATTTCAGGCCTCTTTTGTCTTCCCCGTTATCTGGATCACAGCAAATTTAGGTCTGTTGCCCTCCTGAAGAATCCTGCTGCCAAGCCAGGAGCATTACCTCGCCCGCTCCAAGGATTACCAGCTCAGGTACTGCAAGAGAAGTGCAGCTGGGGCCCCTGTGTGTATAAATAAGCTTGCATATTAGCATGGCTAAAACCACATGCTCTAATAGGTTTGTTTGTTACTAGGGCTCAGGAGCTTTCAGTAATCCCATCATCCCTATACCTTGCCACAGGCAGTCTCCTCACCTGCACCCTGGTATCGGTATCTTACCATTTAGCATCTCTGGGGCCATCCAGTATGGGTTGCCAACCACCGTGTAACGCTTCTTCCTGTCACTCTTGCGTAGGGTTCGTTTCTTGGCAGATGGCTTCTCCAAAGTGGGCTTTTTTCTTTCCTCCACAATCAGCCGAGACAGACCAAAGTCAGCCACCACCACCGTCTTATCCTACACAAGGGGTTTAGCACAAGCCACTGATTCCTCTCAGCTCCTTTCCAGAGCAAAGAGGCTGCAGTTCCTGTTCACTATCAGCTACATGGCAAGGCAAACTATCAAGGTTTCCTGCAGCCAGAGGAGTGTAGCGAGCTGTCTAGACAGGTGTAAGACACCCAATTCATGATCCCAACTCCTTATTTCCTCTCTTCGTTGTCTTGCTTCCTGTGTGGTCACTAACACTAATCTCATCAATTTGGCTACACTTGCCAGGACAAACCTGGACCTTTCCTTTCAGAACTCCCTACTCTACCCTGGCCAGGAATTAATTTAGACTTTCATCCTGGGTCATCTGAAGCCTGCACACTGATCTCATATTCCAGCCAAGTGAAACAAGGGCAAGGCTTGAGGAAATGAAGCTATACATAAATCTTGTGACCTAGCGTTTCAAAAAGAGAGGGCACACACATGTGCACGCACCCACACACTTGTCTGAATCCTGACTGCCAATAAAACAAGGCATCAAGTGGTTAGAAGAACAGAAGCAGCTGTATCCCAACATTTTATAGCTGAGACAGGGAATAGAGCTGTAGCAATTCCCATAACGTGACTGATAGTAGGAGATGCCACCACAGGAAAGAGGTGAGAGAACAGGGTTAAGAAATGGTGAAAGCCAGACCAGCCTGGAAAATCCCATGTGAAGATGAATCTCCCTTGTTTAGGGCACTAAAAGCCTGACAAAAGAGAGAACATCATGGAGAGAAAACCGAGGGAAGAAGGTAACAGGGAGGGGAGCAGCATGCTGTGGGGAACAGAAGTGTAGCTCACCAACTTGATCAGGCAATTGTGTGAATTCAGGTCTCTGTGAATGATGCACATGGAGTGCAAGTAAGCCTGGAACAGAGGGAGAAAGTTTGTTGTTAGGGGTTCTCAGGCTGCTATGTCCCTTCACATCTACAGACCTCAACAACCAGACGCTAGCAGTCAGGCAGCACCCACAGCCCGTCAGACACCACCCTCCTGAAGCAACCAACCCTGCCCCTGGAGGTTTGCTCCGTGACAAAGGGACAGTCCGACTCACCATTCCAGAGGCAATTCCTTTGGCAAAGCTGACCTTCTGCTGCCAGGGAAACGGGTCCTGAAAGACAAGTCCTAAACGGTCAGGGACTGTCTTACCAGCCAGCTGGTGACAGCAGTCCCTCCACAACAGGGACTCTTACAGCAGTCACAGAAAGACAGTACAGCCCTAGGGAGAAGGCCCTTCCTGCCTCTGGCCATCCACAACTAAGCAGCAGCTTTTCCACACAGCTCCAAAGGAGAAGATCAACAACAAGCACCATGAGGCTGGCACAACCAATGACACACTGTCAACCTCGTTGAGGAGAGGTCCACCATGCTTCCATACTCACCGCGTTGCGGAGGAAGTCCTTCAGGGTGCCCCCCTCAATGTACTCAGTGAGGAGATTCAGCTTCTTGTCCTTGTACAGTACACCGATGAACTTCAGCACGTTGGGGTGATCCAGGCTGCGCATCACTTTCACCTGGGAAGCAAAGACATCCCACCCCAAAGAAAAGTCCTGACAGATCCACTCTGAGGTGACAAACACTCTAATGCTGGAGGTCCCTTCCAGAGATCACAGAGTGCACTCAAACTCCAACCTTAAGGCAGGCAATTAGCCGTTGCCTCTTCATTTTCACGCTGTGCAATTAACCTGATCTTAGCCTTTAAGGAGAGCACCCTTGAGTTTGGCTAACTTTGAAGAGACGGGAGCTCTCCAGGGCAGCTATCTGGTCTGTACTGCATGTGTCAGGGCCAGAATAGCAGCATCAGTGTTTAGGAAGTTGCCTTTAAGCTAAATCTGACTTTGAAAAACATGGTAGGCAGCCACCAAGAAAATAGTTTAGCTTAAGTACAGCAGGAGTCTTAAATATCTTACAGATATTGGCCCTCATCACTTCTATCTATGCACAAGGCTCAAGGGATAAATCCTTTATGTAGCGCACAGCTCCATTTTCCTCAGACTTAGGCTGCTTTTTTTCATTGAAAAATTAATGAACTGGGAGCTGAAGCCATGTCTTTTGCTCAGTGTAAGTGAATCACACTTCACCACAACAAACGTTCAGCTCATGTCGGCTCTTCCCCTGGGTGACTTCTTCCTCAGCGCCTTGATTCCTGCCAGGCTGCTGGCATGATCACTCTCTCTGGAGAAGATGGAAGACAGTTCCACCACACTACTGGCTCAGAAGCTTTTTGAAATCTTGCTCCTACCTCTGTCAAGAAAGTCTTCTGCGTTTCCTCATCACAGCGAATCAGCTCCTTCATCACCATCACCTTTCCTGTTGCTTTGTGTGTCACCTGGTGGAAACAGAAACTGCAACTACAGGCAAGGTTCAAGAATACACAGCTCCAATGCTCTTGCAACTCTTCTAAAAGAAAGGGTAATACTCCCCTCCATCCAGAGCAGGATATAAGTGAGAGAAAATTCAGAGCTCAGGGATTTGCAGAAAACTGCAGAAAATTCCTCCTTTCAGAATTCAGCAAAGACTCTGTAGGTGAAACAGAAATTACCTAAAGCCGACAAGAGGGATCATACCAAGAGATCAACAGCATCCCAAGAACCAGAGCTGAAGTCTCCATTTTAGGTAGCACAGGGCTGAGCATGCATACAGGTTGTCAAAGCCTCTGAAGGCATCAGTTCCATACTTGTGCACGCCTCAAGTTCCCTTACAGAAAGTATGTGCCCAGCGTGATGCTCATATTTCGTACACAGACTCTAACGACTCTATTCTGTATCAGCCAAGGAATCAACATTCACTTGCACCAGAAACGAACCAAACAACCCCAAACTGTATTACTACATGCTTTGGTTTTATGGGGACTCTGAAGCCTGACACTTTCTGATGAGCTTGTCAAAATTACTCATGTGCAAGTGGAACTGGGATGTACAGGCTGTTTAGTTAAGGCAGGACGCAGTTATTTTACCATGCTCCTGGCGAGTAGTGTGTTGCCACCTGTTGCTTCACCTGAATGGTGTCAAACAAACAGAAATCCACTATAAATATCAAGTAATAAACTTCCTGGCTCTTGACACAGAAAGCATTTCCAGTTCCTCAGGAGCTGTTTGCCTGTATTCAACTAGTTCCTGGCATTTTGCTGTGTTCTAGAGGTTTCTTTTAATCAGCTCTGCCTTGCTTGCATGGGGTGCATGACTAAGTAGAAAGGGTCCAAATTCTGATAAGCAGGTTTTCCTGGAAATCCTCTCCACTTCAGTTACTTAACTTGGACAGCTCAGTCTCCCTAAGGTCTCCAGGTAACTGAACAATCACCTTCTCTCTAGGAACAAAAGGGAACTATTCTGACCAGATACAGTACTTGTTGCATCCAAACCAGTCAATCTGAAGCTCATTCTTCTGCCACATACCCTTAAAAATAAAAAGCCTCTCAGAAAACCTCCAGAACTGCACTCCAGAACACAAGACCCCGTTATAGTATTTAGGAAGCTTATGAGTTCTTGCAAACATGGTGGCACACTAGTTCTGTTTGGAACCACAGGACATAGCAAGGCTGACATAGGTGGAATATGAGTGCACGGAATAACACAACAGAAGCGTGAGTACAATATTCTTCTGCTCCCACCTGAAATGAAGCATCCATATATAAGTAGCAAGCCAGGGAACACTACACATTTCAGCCAGGGATATGAAACCCAGGGATGTCTAATACCCAAAGATAAAGGGAAGTGAAGAAACAAAGACAAGACAAGGCTAAGTGGAATTCTTAAGCTGACATACCAGCATAATTGAAACAAGCGTCATCATGAAACTCCAAGAGGGCAATTTTAAATCCCACAGCATGCATCGGAACAGGATGGCTATTGGCTAATTTGAGCTAAAAGAAATGCCATTGTGCCATTAACTGTGGGGACGGAGATGACAAAAGCATGCGACAGAGGAAAAGTTCCGCTTACCTGGACCTGTTATTTCTCTATGAGCAGAGGAGAAGAGAAATATGCTCATTAGTACGGAACAAAAGCATTGGGTGTGTAGTACTGGCTCACCACCTCCCGTGGAAGACTGAGATGGATATGGTGGCTGGACACCTGAAGTTTATACAGGTGTAAGGCAAGTCCCATAACATGGTGAATAGTCATCTGAGTACCGAGGAGCTTACAGAACTGAGGTGAACAGAGGAAGCTGCCCCATGATGCTGTCAGGGATGCCAGGGCAGGAGCTGCTGAAGCACCCCCAGTCAAGACCAGAGAGATAAAATACGAGAGAACTGCTATTAATGGAGATTTTAATTGTGAGAGTCATGCAAGACCTGACCGCTGCCATCACACTGACAAGCCATTTAGGCTCTGCTGGGGGTTCAGAGATGGTCACTACACCAGCCTGGTAAGCCCCCAGGCACACCACACTAAGGGTGGGTGAGAAATGCTGTAGTGGGGTGTTGAACACACCTCTTCATAAGGAAGACGCTCACTGAAAATGCAGCTTCTTCCCCGTTTCCCCCACCTCACCCAGGTGCCTGCTGTGACACAGGCACTCTGGAGCTCGAGATGGTTGACATTCAAAAGGGACAAAGCCAAAACTGCCTGCGGCCAGAGACGCTCATGGTCAGGGAGTGAAACAGAGAAGTGGATCTCACTGAGCAAACCAGGTGAGTTCCAAGACTGATCACTATCAGCAGAGCAAAGGCCACTGACACAGTGGCGAAGGATCCCAAGATAGGCAGATACTGCTGTAATCAAAGTAAATGATGAATGTCTGGGGACATCCCTCACCTTGATTGCTTGTCCAAAAAATCCTTTTCCTAGTACTTCGCCATGAATCAGGTCACAGGGCCGGAAGATCTGCTGGGAGCAGCTAGAAGAGGAACGTAGGGATTCAGAACGACTGATGTCACGGCTCAGAAGGAGTGGTTCCTTTGGAGAACTGGGGCCAGGAGACTTAGAAATGCTGTTACTTCGCCTAGAAAACAAAGGAGACAGGAAGATCAGGGAAGCTGCTAGGAAACTTTTGGTTCAACATATCCCATCATTAGCTCCTAAGGGACCAGTTTCTGGATGTTCTTCAGCGCTCATCATATCTCAAAAGCCAGGTGCTCTCCCAGCACCATGGAAGCTTTTTACAAACCTAGAGCAGCTTCCAAGTCAGAGCTGCCTAACACCACCACATCTCCTGCACTGCCACTCAGAGGTGGAGCTTTGTGTGGAGGAGGAAGCTGTGAAGATGCAGCACTCGCTGTCTCTAAGCAAACAGTAAAATACTGGTAAATGACTAAATGAACAACTGGGTGCCCCAGTCTAGGAAGACAAAATTTTTCCCAAGTCCCAGGTCTCAGCCATACTCCCATTAAGGACACGTTCCTCCCCAGCCATTTAAGGCTGGTAAAAATTTGACCTTTACATTTCCTAACTGTAAAACTTTGTAGCTTTTCTGTGTGAGAAGTAGAGATCCTTATTTTTATCAAGGAAAGTTTGCCATCCTGAAAGGGAATGGAGAGAGTACATGTCAACAGCAGAATCTAAAGCTCTCCCCTGCTTTGCCAATGGTTTATACCCAGGCTCATATCAGAGATACATTATGTCTCCGCAGTTATTTGCAATTGCAAGGCCTAGGCACAGAGCAGAGCCAGGTAGCACAGGGCAAAGGCAAGCTAGATCAGAGGCAACACTTGCAAGTCTTTACCTGAGGGAGCGTCGTCGGAGCGTTCCTTCCAGATTCTCCTTGATGTCCAGCGGAGAGAGGGAACGTGGGGAAATGGGTGGCTTTATGTGGGTGGGAAGACGGGAATCCAAACGAAGCCTGTCTAAGCGCTGCGAGACAGGGTCATGCTCTATCAGCAACTGAAGCGTCTGGCTTGTCTTGCGAATCAATTCCTCCACCTGAAATCAAACCAAAGGACAGGATGATAGCAGACAGGAGCAACACAAATGACAGGAGACAGAGGAGACAGAGCAGAATGCCCCTCAGGAATCAAAGTCGAGAGTTCAGTGAGATCACTCCATAGTTGTGGTTTAGTTGCACACACCACAGCTGTCCACCAGACAAATCCAGCTAGCAACACAGAAGTTCCTTACACTATCCAAATCCTTTTCTTTCTGGTTAGCTACAAGTGACCTGTACAAAAAAGATGTGGACAGGCTGGAGAGGGTCCAGAGAAGGGCCATAAAGATGATCAAAGGACTGGGAAATCTGCCATATGAGGAAAGGCTGAGAGAACTGGGTTTGTTCAGCCTTCAGAAAAGAAGGCTTAGGGGAGACCTTATCACCATGTTCTGGTATTTAAAGGGTGGCTAAAAAGAAGATGGATGGCCCCTTGTAAAGAGGGACTCCCTGGAAAAGACAAGAAGTAATAGGCACAAGTTACTTCTGGGGAGCTTCTGATTGGACACAGGAGGGCAATTCAGCCATTGGAATAATCTCCCCAGGGAAGTGGCGGATTCCCCAGCATTGGGCATTTTAAAGATCTGGCTGGACAGGGTGCTGGGCCGTCTTGTCTAGACCGCGCTTTCACCAAGAAAGGTTGGACCAGATGATCCTTGAAGTCCCTTCCAACCTGATATTCTATAATTCTACAAAACAGGTTTTTTTTTCTTCATCGTCTGAGAAGTGCTCAGAAACTACACAAGCTTCCATCCTGAACAGTGCTGCAAAGAACAGCTCTACAAAAGCTACATGGAGATTTACCTATGAGATGTCCGTTGTGCTCCTAATGTTCTCTTCAGCACCAACAGTAAATATGTCTATTAGCAGTTGCCTCTAAGAGGATCAGAACAGTGGACTTCACTAGCAATACGTAAATAATCCTCACAGCCTCTCTGTCCTCTTGACATGTGACAGCCCTACATTATTCTTACTACCTCCCTTCACATTTGAAGGCCACAAAATCAGAACTGCATCCTAACTGCATTTCCACCTGTTGCATTTTCCTCTTCAGCTGGAAGGGGCAGCAAAGCTTGTCTTCACGTTTATTCCTACCGTCAGCGCGAGCGCTACAGCTGCACACACACTGTATGGAGGGTGGAAGAACAGTGCAGAGAAACAGAAAAGCTGTAGGAAGGCAGATGAGAAGGAGGCTTCAGAACAGAACTCTACCCACCTCCTCCACCTGTAATGTACGAATAGGAGCTCCATTAATCTCCAGGATTCGATCTGCAGGATGGATGGCATTTCGGACATCTGGGCTGATGTGCATCCTGTTAACTCTAAACATGGGAATTACAGTGTGTGTGTGAAGTCAGTTTAGCCAAAATTCTAAAAAATATTTCATCTCTGATGCTTCCCTTCGTATTGGTATTTTGAAATAAAACAATGCTAATCTACAAATACAAGGAGCTACCATTAGATTAAGCGCTTAGGTCTAAGCTGGTTTGGGGAGAGCTCTTCATTTGCCCAATGGCAAAAATTGTTAGTCCATTACAATTCTCCAAATGTTTTGTGTTCAGTGAAGGAGACAGCACTAAGAAATAAAGTTATCAGTTAAGGTCATCACAAGAGCAAAACGGAGACCAAACACAAATGGCTATTAGCCAACATATGTCCCTGTTGTGCCAGGACAGATCGTCCCAGCAGTTAAAGCAGCTAGCAGGACAGCAGCGCTGCAGAATTTTTACCAGCTCTCTCTGCACAGACATGTGCATTGCACACAACCCGGTCATACTCACTCTTTCACCTGGACACCAGTGGCATAGCTGGAGCAGCCACCCTCAACAGACACGGAGAACCCCCTCTTGCCATCAGTAGCTGCCGGCATGGAGATGAGGGTCAGGGTATAAGGCAGCTGCTCATGCAGAGACTCGGTGGAGTGTTTTTCTATCATCGGTGTCAGCACAATCTGGTTATGACATTTTCCACTAAAAGAAGTGAAGAAAGTCATCATGGCAGTGTCTTGTCCCTCCCTGCCAAACTCACACTTCTAAGTCCTTTCATTGACCATAAGCTACAGTTTTTAATGCTTACACCATTCCTTCCTTCCTCCCTCCCTCAATAGGCAGCTTCCTGGCATTCCTTAACATAGCATTCAGCTCAACCACGCTGAGCCCCCTAAGCATGGCTTTACACGTACAACAGGGAGCAACTCTGTGGCAAAGCGCGTAGCTCCGTCTTACCAGTAGAGATTGGAATGTCGCACGAGTGCGTAAGTGTCCCCATCTTCAATGATCACTTTGCAGCTCATACAAGCGAAGCACTCAGGGTGATACTTGTATTCGCCAGCCACCTACAGACAGAAAAGGGAGTAGCTTAGTAGGGCCAATATCCATCAGCAGATGCAGCTACTGCTTTTCTCTCCAATTAGTGTGTTCATTCAGATCTCAAAGTCAAGTGGTAGTTTCTCACTGGGAAGTTGTATTAGCCCATTCTACCTTTCCTGAACCCCATCCTTGGCATCTTGTTTGCAAAACTTCTCCGAAACAAACACGTCAACATGCAAAGCAAAGCAAAGCTCGTGTCCAGGAACCTCTGTTTTATCTGGCAGCTGTTCAGCTATCAAAAATAGTTGATACAGCCTGCTGCAGACTAGTAAACAAGATAATAAACCTTCCTGTTCAGTTGCTCTTGGCAAGATAACTAACGTTATGCCTGAATTAATAAAGCTGAAAGGGCTTTTTTTTTTTTTTTTCAGACAGGCAACACACAAATTCAGATACTTTACCAGCCAGCTGACAGAAAAAAAAAAAATAGTGAGCTGAGACTGAGACAACAAAATACCTTTCAAGAATATTTTTATTCATTGATCTGTTTTTCTATTTTCCTTATGAGAACTTCCCTTATTGACAGCATTTTGCAATGACTTCTGCCGACAATGAGAAATGGTCTGCACTTTTCTCAGTATTTCCCTTGGAGGTAGCAATCATATTACTGAGTACCATGCTGCTTTTATTTATGCCCTAGAAAAATAATGGTTATGTTTCATTCTTTACAGTTTTAAAGGTTAAATATTTGCAAGGATGTGGCAAGGAGGGGAATATTTAGGTAAGCCCCATATTGTGCAGGCAGAGTTCAATGTTTCAGACCCATCAGGACTAACACTACTTCAAGACACCATCAGCCTGAAAACCGCTCTGGCCAGAGTCCAGGTGGGACTTGAATGGCAACCTTCCCCAAAGCCAGAACCTGCTGCTTATCCTGAGCAGAGAGGTTTGATGCCACAGTGCAGTGGAAAATCACCCCATGGAGACACTGAGGAACTGTGCTACAGAAACTGAACAGATGTCCCCTTAATCACCTTTCTACTTCTCATGCCTGTGCACTTCAGCACCTTACTTTCTTTGTTCATATGCTTCAGATCCTCACAACTCCCTCCTTTGAGAGCTACCCTGTTCAAAATTAATCTTTATTCAGAAGATGCACACACAAACCTCATTTCTAACCTCTGATTAGAGTATCAAGGAGACTATTACCTTCAATTTATTTGGTTATCTGAATAGCTAGGGCAACTCGCAACCAGGTTTGAGGAGATGGAGGCAGGCATGTCCTGCCTCCGGGCGGAAGTCCTTCAGCGTCCTTACCATCACAGGTCCAGTCATCAGCAGAGAGCAGCCATGGCAAGATTCCCCAAACTTCCCCCAGTAGTCTTTGTGACAGTACAGCTTCCCATCTTTCTCATAGTACCAGTTAGTGAGGGGATCCTGACATTCAGAGCACCTTGAAAGAAACAAAGGAACAAAGTTCCAGTTGGCAACAAGTCACAAATCAATGAAAAAGTTCCTCTCCTGCATGGAGACATTCAGCAGCAGCTCACCACCAGTTCTTCTGGTGTGATGTACCCAGGGTATGTAAGGAGAAGTGGTATCAACCAACACAAAAAGACAAGCTTCCAAAGTTTAAAACAAATTCCATCCATTTATTAAAACACATCAGTAGGTTTATAAATTCTGCCTTACACTTATTGCTCCTCTGCTTTCTCCCTCTTCCTCCAGCTGCAGAGCTGACCGGCACAGACAGCTCTGTTATGTTTCCATTTACGTGTTTCTATAGCATCATACCATCTTATGCTGGAGCACCTCTCCCCTCAGCCAGTTTAGGAAAGGGGACAGAGAGGCAAGGATCCACTTCCCTAAGCAATGCAAAGCCAGTTTTGCACCAACCTTTCTATTCTTCTGTAAGTAGACCTCTCCCAAAAGGTAAACTAACTGCAGCATGTGAGGGAGTTTTCAGAGCAGTTTATCCCTTGAGCTCCACATACTTACTGCATCCACCAACTAACGGTGATGAAAGTCCTCCACCTCTCCCCACCAGCTGCTCTCCCCTTCTTTCTGCTGCTGACAGTGCATGAGAAAAAAAAACCCACAACCAACTAACCAACAAAATACCAAACAAAACTGTTTCTCTAATTTCATGGAGTCTCAAAATCCTTCACATATCCGTATCAGCTCCCATTTCAACAAGCAACCATTATTAATCCTCTATCTACACGCGCCCAAGAAACAAACAACTCCCCCATGCTCCAAAAAAAAAAGGAAAAAGATGCAGCAATTCTACTGCAGATACCATTTTAGCAAATGACAAGCAGAACCCCGATCTTCAGAGTTCCTGAACACAAAATAATCCTGTCTCAGCAGGATGCACTGGGCAAGGGAGTTTTAACTTCTGCAGCACCCACGCGGAGGTGTGACTTAATGGAGAGATAAGGCACAGACAGCAGTTGCATCACTCAAGATTATTCCATTAGCCCTGAGCAGCACGTTCTCAGACTTTAAAAGGAAAATTAGTCTGGTGTTGGCCATTTCTGAGCACAGAGTCCAAGGTGGGTTAGTCACCAATAACTGGTTCAAAGAAACACCTCAAGAATCAATGTCATTTTCTGTACGATGCTTTCCCAAAGGTGGAAGGAAGCATTTCTTCTGCCCCTTACCCCAACAACAACTGTCTCAGTTACTACACTGGAGGGGAACCCATGGCACTGGGGTGGGGGTTTAGGTGGGCACATGCCCTCCTGGACAGTCGGCCTCTCCGCAGCCAAATGTACCGCAGAGGGCTAGTGGCAGCAGAGGTGCACTTTTTACATGCTCCCAGGTCTGAGAGTGCTGTTGACTTCACCTTTCACAAGCTTCCCGAAAGCTTGTTTGTGCCAAAGACATTCCTTGTAAACTCCACCAGCTTGTAATGAGCGTGAGGATATGCGAAGCTGGTTGTGCTCCAACATGGAGAGTTATTTGCTCCATCTCAAGAGGCTGCAAAGGAACAAGGTAAAGCTGCTTGTAAGCAGCCTATGGTTTTAGGTGAAAACACACCTCATGAGGTATTTAGTGCCGTACCCTACCCTCAGGAAAGTTACTCCTTCTAATGTATTTGGCTTTTATAGTGTTTGCTCTCCCAGCTGAGGAGCTCCAAACCCTGTCTGCACCCCCCCAGCAATGGGAAAGAACTCCAGCACGTGCAACAGGCCCTGCCAATTCTGTCTGAGGCAGGGGGAGCAGTAACTTAACATTGCTACACACGGTACATGCACCATTACAGCCTCAGCCCTGGGGCACTGTCACGGTTACACCCAGCTCTTGGTATGCAAGAGACCTAGGGGGCATTGCAGCACATTTTGCTTTCAACCACTAGCCTTTGGCTTTCATTTGCAGCAAATACCCTACGCTGAATGATCAAGTAGGTGAGTGGGAGGGAGAAAAGAGCAAGTGGAGACTAACAGCCCAGATTTCTATCACCTTGTGGCAGGAACATCTGGCTCAGCATGGGCAAATTGGATCCCTCAGACCTATCCAACTTCTGCATGCATGCCTGTACCAGGTGTGTGCTCCAAGAGTGATTACATCTTCAAACAGGGAGCTGTGACCAGACCTGCAGTTGGGATGCAGACAGTGATACTGGAGACCGTTCCACCAGGACTTCAAGACCTGGCTTTCCCTCTTAAGTTCTCTCCAAGCAGGTGGGTTATGTATTTATCTGTTTTTAAGCACAAGACCTTCCCTTCCTCACCCCTCTTCGATTTCACCTTCAGCCACTCCTTTTTCTCCCTAAGAAAGTAAGAAACTCCTGCAAAAATAACACAACTACAATTCCGTTTAGATAGGTTCCAGAGGATCACGTACGCTTGGCTTGTCTTTACATTTCCCCTACCTCTTCATGGTTTGATTACAACCTTAAAGCACTTTGATTAGTTTGCTTCCATCCGGAAATAAGCACTGGTATCTAATTTGCAACACGCCCATAGCAAAATGAAGGTGAGGAGGTGGAGCCAGCAAGCAGTCAGTTCTTTGCTATGCAATTAAACAAATCTGGGCAGGACAAGTTTGCGGCTTAAGGCTCAGAACCCCACCCAGAGCAATGAGGCAACAGGAACAAAGGAACCAGCCCCAGAGAGGGTAGGTGCTAGTTATGGGTCTAACTGGCTGCTTCATTAATCACTGCAAGCGGACAGGGCTATGGCCCATATGGTCAGGCACCACCTTCTGTTACTTACTACGCATTCTGTACCGTAGGAATTTAGATCTGTCAGGCATGCAGAACAGGCTGACAGCACACAGGTATAGTTTCAAGACCCATTTCAACTATTTCAGTGCCTTCACCCAAACGGTAAAGGCATCGCGTGATTGTTCCACACAACTCTCATTGAAGAGATATGTCAGAATTTTATCTCAGAAGATATAAGTTACCACTCCTTCCTTTCTCTCCTCGCTAGAGCATGTGGCATTGCAGTGCTGCTGTTGCCAGGGCTTCACATCACCTGAGATAGGAATACAATTACTTCTACAGGTATTAAGCAAGCTAATCTGTGCCAGTCACCAAAACCAAAAGAAAGGAAGATTTCTTGCTCTTCTGTCTTTTACAGATTAGAAACAGCTGACCCTCTCTTAGGTTATTTGCTATTCTTGCTACAGAGTAACAAAGCATGGTAATCAAGTTTCTTGGAGGACTGGTAACAGCCATACCCGACTCCCTCCTGCTGCCCAGCCACAATTTTCAGACTGCTCTGATTATACAGTCCCATACATTACGATTCTTTGCTTCCTAGTCTTGACTATAAAGAATAAATTAATCTGCCTCCTATAGACATCCACCAGGAAACCCAGGCAGCACCTGAGTGCAGTGTTCAGCCCTGATGCTCTGTAGCACAGCAGGTGCAGAAAGAGTTCACAAATCGCTGCTTGATGGCTACTTGGTTTTGTGGGGGGTAGTAGGAGGATCAGGTCACAACAGGTAACCAGCCTGGTTTTCAGCAGGATGGGAGATTCAATTGATGTGGCATCTCTTTTACATCTAAATGAAAGCCAATACCCTCATGGAAGCAAAGACTTCCCTGGCACTGAAGAGACAGATCCCTTTGAGAAGGGCTCATTAATAAAATGCACCCCTCACACTACCCTGTCAGGCTAGATCAGTTAACGCTAGACAGGCTTGAAAGAGCTGTGGTTCCAATTCTGCAGGCAGAGTTGGGGAGAGGACAGTCACGCAGACAGAAAGCTGCAGAATAAAACATAACCCCAGCCTGTAGCTTACCCAGACTTCTCACCCAGCCTTAGCACAAGTGTGCGCTCTGGCTACGCAAGAGACACTAGACAAGGAAGAACAGATGCTACAGAACAGACTAAGTACTAGAAGACACAGTGTTTAAGCTCTGACTATGCAAAACCATTTCCACACACTCAGAAAAAGGTCTATCTGTGGCTTAGCATGATGCCCTACACGTATTACAAGTAATGTCTGTTCCCTCTGAAAGTGGATGCTGTTTCTGACAGTTGCCTGAAGAAGCTCAGCAAACGTGCAGCAGTACTTACTCCTATCCCAGCCCATTTTAACAAAAGGCTCCTTACACCCTAATCAGTACAAAAGTGTTTGCAGGAACAGGATCAATACTGAGCAAATCCGAGCGGAGGGGACAGGAGGGAGACAATGAAACTGCAAGCTGTGCCTTCCCCCATCCATTCACCTTATCAGCACATCAGTGTCAGTCACAGTCCTGGCTGTGTTCAGTTCAGCCCTACGACCAGTTTTCATTATGGAGATGTAAGGCAATCAAAGCTTTATTCTGTTGCTATGCCTTTCTCAAGCCTCACTTGTTCCACTGGACCAAGAACAGTTGTTAACATAAACCAAAAAATCATAGAAAAATCCTTTCCACATAAGGGAAGCGTGCTGCTCGTCCCTAGTTACCTGCAAAGTACTCCATTTCTTTTCTCAAACAAGGTTCTGCACTGCCTCACTGCAGATTACATCACTCTCCTGAACTTGCAACAGCAGCACCTCACCTCACCCTGTGCTATGCCCAAGCACGAGTATCTTCACGAGTAGCCTCGGAGGAGACACAAACAGCAGCAGCCATAGTAATCTCATTCCTCTGGCAGTAGAGAAAGCACAGGGACATCGGTACAGTGGCAGATGCAATGTTGCTCTGAAAGGGAGCCTGCGTGCCGGGGCTACAAGGCACTGCCTCGGGACACAGGTGCTGTTCCCTCGCACCAGAGAGCTGTGAAGAGGCTGGAAGAAAGAAACTTCCCCATCGCCGCCTCAAAGCAAGACGGGGTCCCAGTGTGAGGCCAGCTGTTCCCTGCACACAAGCACTGGGCTTCATTCTTCACACCTCACACGCTAACTGCTTAGGATAGCATTACAGGGGGGAAACGACACTGTGAAGGTTCACTGCTAATCCTGCGCAAGACTTACCGAAATGGATCCTTGGGAGCAAAGTAAGCTGGGGCAGACAAGTAACTTCCCATCTTCAACACTGGATAAACCGGCTCAGCCACAAACTTGTCCAACTGCCTCTGAACAGCTCTGTTCTGCCAACATGGCAGCAGCCAGTGCTCATTTAATCCTGCGCTGATTCAGATACTTCACCTCTCTTTGAAGCTGCCCAAGGAATGCCAGGTCTCTCGGCTGCTCATTCCTTTTCAGATTTTTCCTGGCTCCCATGGCTATAACCACCTTCTCCTGCACTCTGCTGCAGCAGCACTCTTGGGAAGGATAGAATAACTGCTAACCGGGCTACTTGGACATGCTTCTGCAATAGTTCCTGCGAGCTCTGCTGCCTGCTAACTATTGTCAAGTTTTCCCTTCTCTGGTTCCACCCAAGGGTGGGAGGGGAGGAGGAGCCATCGCAGGAGGACAGCGTGTGGCTACAGAGGCTGAGTAAGCTCTACTTCTTCACATGGGGTGGAGCTTTGATCCTAAGAGGGGCTGACTTAGTAAGTGCTGAAAGATAGCAGCTTTTGCCAAAGTAAGAGCCAAGTGCATAAATGTGAAATTTCTCTTTGCAGCAGTGGCACATTCTGACAGAGAAATCAAGGAAGGCAGAGTCTGACAAAGACAAGTAGCCACATCTCCAAACACATCAAATAAACATTTAGTGCATACCTTCCTAAATCCCTCACAGTGAGTGGGGTTATACTGCCTTCACAAGACCTACAAATTTTTTCCTCTTGCAGGAGGTAACTCACAGTGTGTTTCGTCCAAGGAAAAATAACTTTCTTTCCAACACTATCTTAACAGAGTTCATTGCAATCACTTAACCTAATCTTCATCTCCTGAATGGAAGCCGAGAGGTATAAATCAGCACAGATGAGTACTCTCTCCTGCTTGCAGCACATGTAGTTATATCATTCTGCCTGCTCTGAAGCCAAGCATGATCTCTAGTGGCCTAATCAGCTAAAGCTGTTTGCAAGACACTCAGAAATGCAACAAACATATGCTGCTGCACTGAGCCCTCCCATTTTTGTACAGTCAGCAAAGCCTGGCATGCCTGAACACAGCCTGAAAATCATGCTATGTTCCAGAGGCAAGAGTACTCAAATGTGCTTTTACTGGAGATGCTCGTCTCAGCTGGCATATTGTTCAAGGGACGCTTGGGGCTGGGACAAGACAGTCTTGGCTGAAGATTTGACAGCTGCTGCTCGCTGTTGAAGTAAGCAGAAAGCCAGGCTGCCTTTTGGGTTGTTTCCTCCCCCCGCTTTTAATAAGCAGCCACCTTTCTGGAGAAAAGAAAAAAAAAAAGTAACTTTCACCCATTCGGTGCAGTTTCTAGGCCTGGCTGTAAAAGTGCAGTGAAGCCTAGTGCTGCAGAGTTGTCAATTCCAGCACGGGTCTAATTCCTTCTGACATTTCACACAGCTCTACTGGAAGCAGCAACACGGTGAGTCTGTGTCTAGGAATGCACTCTGGTCTCCCACACTCCCTATATGTTGCGTGCTGAAAATGGGCCAGCGCTCACAATCCAACGCTTCCCTGGCTATCAGCACCACCCCACCACACACGCATACCTACAGTGCATCACAGAGCCCGTCCCCTGCCCAGCATCACCTACAGACAAAAGCTTTTCCCCACAATTCTGCTGCCATGGGCTGAAGTCCCTCTGAGGGGGACTCCACGTGACCTCATAAATCCCGACTCTTCAGACAAAACCTTTGAAGATTTGATCCACAGATGTGATAAGCAGCCAGCTAGTCTGTGAATGAAGCCAGCAGATAAAGCCTAACTTCAAAGTAATAAAAACCACCCAGACAGCTAAGCAACTGGGAAGGGATTTTGTTTGAGACTTCCTTAAAGCTAAAGGACACATAGTCAAATGTCTATTTAAACAGGAAACATCTTATCAAAATTATTTTACTTTTGCAGCAAGCCCCAGCAGCAGCCAGTAAGTTACTTTTTCCTATGCAGAATTCTCTTGTTGCTTCTTGCCTTTTTATTCTCTCTGTGACCTGTTTGAGAACACAATAGCTTTGATAAAAGGGCTCTGGAAAAGGTGTTAATGCGTTCATACATTCTAGATCTGAATTCCTGCCAGAATGACTGTACTTCAAAAATGCTGATAAACAGGTGTGTGTGGACCTTTTCTATGTAATTTTACCGATACCATCTCTGAGGGCCAAAATGCACTGAAGCAAATTTCTTTTTCACCAACTGAAGGCAGGTATCGGCATCTTCTCTCTTGCAAATACTGACAGCATTTCCACTACAAACACGTACCCATCACAGGGGGTTACTTTCCTTACTATGGTTTAGAATTGTACAGTAAATTTTGCCAGAAAGAAGCCTGAGAAATATAACAAAAGGAACAAATTAAAAACCTCAACAATGACTTAACATGAAATTTATTGCAATTGAGTTGCAGATGTTATTTTATCCCTGCAGAAATGCATCACATACCTACTGTGATATTCAAGGGATTAATATCTTAAAACAGCTGGGGTTAGGCTGCACATCTAGACACCCACTTTAACATGTAGCCCAACAGCATGTCTACAGACAGATGTATTGCTCAGCACATCTACCAGCCCGAAGACACACAAATTTATCCTGGCACAGACAGGCACTTTGGTGTGTGTGGGACTGGTATAAGCTGGGGAAGACGCATCTGCTTGAGGCCTTAAAGCGTCTGCCGCAAGCCTTTGTTTCAGCATGGGCGCAGCTTGGAGGCATTCCAAGTACTTCAGTACAATCCCAACACCTCATTGTATTTCCAAGGCACTTGCACATAACACGTGCTTTACTGCTGTTGAAAGACAGTCAGCTCCTGACACCAGCTCCTGAAACTAATACCGTTTTGATATGCACATACCTCTGAGCGAAACTAAAACAAGCAGTGAAGCGAAGCTCTTCTCCATCACTGCATCTTACTTCCAAGCAGCAGCAGAATTTCAAACCAACACAGTGGTGCCTTCTCAGTACCTAACATCACTAAGCACAACATTAGAATGGAGATACATTTTTTATCTCCACCACATACTTGTCTAGTGGATGCAGACCTCCTGAATATGCATAGGCTGAGAAGCAAAACGAAGAAAATTAAACTTATTGAAACTTCATAGATTATACAGGGTTTTGGAAGCAGTGACCTCTGATCTGTAAATGCAGCACAGACAGCAGTAAGACCAGCGCTTACACCACTGCACCTTCACTCACTTCCTAATACGCTGGTTTTGCCTGTGCAGGCTGCTAAACTCCTCAAGAAGGATTCTGTCTCACACATGTGGAGCCTACCACATACTGGGCTGTGTGAGTAACTCTTAAGTACCTTGATATAATAATGCTCTGAAAATAATGCCCTAAAGGACAAGCTGCACAAGTCAACTAAAAAAAGTTCAGACTGGAATGCCCAGCTCCTCCTTAAAGGGTCTTCAGCGGTGTCCTGTAGCTGACGAGATTCCCCTGAGGAATGTGGCTGCTTCCACCTGTGAAGTGCTTCATTGTTCCTTTGGATTTTTGAACTCGAACAGTCATGGTGATCTGCGTACAGACACTTAGCAACTATTTCTCCCTAAATCTGATAGCGAGGTGGTGAATTTCAATGCTGATGGAGACACCACCAAAGAGACATTCCCAGGAGTCTGCAGGATTAGTGGAGAAGAGCTTTCACTTCTGAGGCGCTATCTTTAGCCTTCTGTTACTGCCAGAAACTGGAGAAGATAGGGAAGAGGAGATGATTATTGTCTTCCCATAATTCAGCTACCTTTTGTTACTATGGATCTTTTCCCTCCTCTCAAGTTCAGCTGCGGTGTGTGTACAAACCTGACTGTGTTCACAGCTGAAAAGCTACAAGAAGATTCAAAGCATCAAACGCCCCCATATTTCAAATTCGTCTTAATACACACCTTTCTTACATCTTTCTTTGTCAACATTTATTCAGTTGAGCTTCATATCCTGTCACTGCAGAGCTATTTGTCCTGTGGGGAGGAAGCAGCTTCTGGAAAACGAAGGCCTGTGCCAAACAGAAGTGATCCAAAGTCTAGAAAATACCATCCATGAGAAATGGCTAGGTCCAGGGCTTCTTCTGTCTAGGAGAGACTGATGGGAGACACAACTGCTGCTTTCAAACAGGAAAAGGCTACTGGAATAACAGAAGGGGGAAAAAGCTGGTTTTCTGTGCCCACTGTGATTATGATTAGAAGAAACTATTTAAATTACAATAAATGAGATTTCTGAAGATAGAAAGAAGCTTCTAATACTAAGGATAATTAAGTGTTAGTAGACATAGTCTGAAAGACAGAAAACCTACACTGATGGGAGACTGTTAGGTGACCAATTTCTTGATCATTCCTAAGCCATAGAATTTACTTGCTTCAAACACAAGTTGAAGTTTAGTAAATAGCCTAAGAACCACAGAAAACAGATTTAGAAAATACCTTGAGAAGTCATCTATCTTATCCTGCAACCCCCAAACGGGTTTAATACAAGTTTCCCTGGCTTGCCTTGCCCTGCCCCCAAATGTGAAAAGAATCAAAGCAATTCACTAAGTTTTGCTGAGCAAAAAATATTTCTATAGCACAAAAAATATGCCATTCAGTATAGAAAAATCATGCCTTTGTAAGACAATCAAATCACTAGAGTTGGCAAATTAATAGTGGTTCTCTTTTTGTTCAGTAGCCTGGAGCTTAGGGCATCCCCTCGATGCATGGAGAGCTAATCCAGTTCTGTTTTCTGGCCATGGACAATTGTCATGCTGCAGAGCACATAACGGGCAGGTGACAAGGGATTCTGGGAAGAATCTACTTTTAACCTTGTTCCGCTACAGAGAAACAGTCAGAAGGAGTATTTGTTTTAAATTCACTTCAGAATACCAGTAGGAGACAGAGCCAGGAGTTCTTCTGCACTCAGCCAAAACAGTTCCATTTTTTTTAAAGTATTCATTTAGAGAAAAGAGCCTTCTGGTGGTTACAACACTCCTTGTGTGTTGGTTTTAGCTCCAGTAAAGGTTAACAAAAATGGAAACAGAGTAATGCATTCAAGAAGAGTGACTCTGTTAGGTGAACTGATTTAACTCTAGGTAATAAGGCAATTTTTATTGTGATTTAAGCAATTTTTTTTTTTTACTTTAGATTTCTTTTTTTACAAGTGCCACCCATTTCTTAACTATTTCCAGACTGTATTTAATTTTAGCCAATATATTCTACTGGAAAGTCAACTTGTTGCTTACAATATAAAAATGTAATCCTTGATCAGTATATAAAAAAATTAATATGTATTTAGTCAGGTATCAAAAGCTTACACTTTTTATTCATACAGTGGTTTATATTATTAAGTTAGCATAAAACTATTTCATAATATTATAATTTGTAAAAAATAATACAAAAAGCCATGAGAATTTTTCCTGAGGTCAAGCTGCATCGCATATACATAAAAATCTGGCGTATTAAGCAAAATCAAAATATCTGTCCAAACTGAATTAACAGTTTCTGGTCACCATCATCTCCAGTGCTTTATACCTACTAAGGAAAAATTTTGGGCTCATATAAAATTCCTCTTCCAGAAAGAGGAAGATGAGCTTTTCTGCTCTTCAAACTCCTGATGATTTTTCAGCTTTTACTTAACTGGTTTTGGTATAAACTAAATAGTATACTTTAAAATCTGTAACTGTAAAATCATCAGTTACCTTCATTAACTTTTGTTGAAGATATACAGCGCACAGTTTTTCTCTGAAGTGGTGGGTTTGGCTTTTGTTAGAGATTTCTGCAGCAAGCCTGGGTTGCTTGGCTACTTAAATTAGATATATTTTATAGATGATAGTAATATACATCCTCTGTTATTTCATGGTTAGGAAGGAACTGAACCTCAGCTGTCCTCCTTCCTAAAAAGTTCTTAAGCCCCCTGCTACAGTAGGAATTCTTTTCCACCGTTTCCAAAAATTTTCTTCATATGGATCCAAAAGCATTTTCTACCTGGATGTATTCAACAGGCTTGATCTCAATCATGGGTTTCAAATAACCCAAACTGGATTTTTAACAAATACTGTGTCCTTAAGATTAAGCCATGCAGCTATATCTGGGTCTTCTCATCCCATCCTACTCCAATTCAAATATGCAATATCCCTGCAGGAAGAGGGAACAGTCTTTAATTTCATTTGTCTTTACCTGTGGGGAGAAAATCCCCCCCCCCCCCCCCCAAAACACCAACAACAGACATCAAAATACCAGGTATCAATACTTTATTCAAAGGTATAATTCAAGGCAGTATCTTCTGGTTTGTAATATGGAAAAAAGTTGGACTGAAAGCAGTAAGAACAGCATGCTCCAGGTCAAAAAAAACCCTTCTCTTCCAATAATCCCCTTTGGCAAAAGCGATCCAGACCGAGGAAAAAGATACCTTGCCACTTCGCACTTTCCCTGTCCTGGTGTGGTGTTTGAAGTTCTGTGCAATCTCAGTTCCAAATCCAGTGGAACTGTGTATCAGTGAAAAGCAATGACCTTTGAAAGCATTATGCTATCTCAACAGAATTCAGAAGCACAGAAGTACATTCAGAGTTAATTCACAACAGACATTGTGACAGAAACATCCAAAAAACATCCTCAGCCAGATCCAACCTATCGGATTCAAGCCTAAGGACCAGCTGGCCAAAGAACAGTTTAAAAAATCCAAGACACACAAATAGGGATTTGCTTGTCCTTCCAGCCACAGCAGAGAAAAAACAGGTTTCAGAGACAAAGCTCCTGTAGATGCAGTTTAAGGAAGGAGGGAAGTGACAAAAAAACCTTAAATCCTCAGAGACATGCATGTACGTCAGCTACTGCCAGTGCCAAGCATGATCAGCAGCCTAGCCTGACCAAGAATAAACAGAGCTAACGAGCCTGGAGCAGTGCCAATCAGCATTAGAGAAATTATGTGCCAGGCCAGGGAGTCAGCTAATCCACAGGAAGACTGTAAAAAACACTCCACAAGAGCTGCCGGAACTCACAGCTACCAGCTGCCAAAGGCTCCTACCCTTAGAGGCTTTTTAAAGTTTGGCTTTGGGATATCAAGCACAAGACCGCTGCTCAGCGTGGTATAGGGATAACAGAAGAAAAGAAGGAACAGAGTGCAAACTGGAAACTTGTTTTCATGTACAGTCCTACCCTGGAACTAGGAAAAAGGGAAGGGCAGCTTCCTTTACCGCAGGTTCCAATTGTTCATTCGGCATGGCAGCTTAGCTGGGTGCTAGAGCTAGCCAAAAGCACAGAGCTTAAGAGAAGCACATCAGCAAATGCAAAAAGTTATTACACACATCAGGAGAAAAGTTGTTGTCTTTACTTGTATAAAACAAAAAAAACACCAACCACCCAGCAACCAAAACCTCATCAAACTTCCATTATACAATATAAAGTATGACATCAAATTATCTGTAAAGTGTCATAAGGGCAGGATTTGCCTCCAGCTCAGCTGTTCTCCATCTCTACAGCCCCACCAACAAGCAGCACCAAGACATTTGCAAATCAAGACCCACAACAGAAATACACTTAAAGGCAAGCAAACAATAAAGACTAGCACACACAGCTTTGGGTTTGGCTACTGGCAGAATCTAGGGAAGCTCGACAACAGGACACTAGTTTTTCAGGGAAAAGAGAAAACCAGGATTAAGACAAGCTGACTCAATATGGCTAAACACAAATACTCAAACCAATAGAAACCCAAACGACTAGGATTTGTAGTGATATAAAGCTGTAATTGTGATTATCCACATGTGATTGTAGCTAACAGCATTTTCCAAGTCAACACTTCTTTGGCAGCATGATATGTGGCTTGGTTTTCTTGTTTTGTTTGGTGGTTTGTTTTTTTTTTTTAATTACATCAATAACTATAATCCTCACTTCAACAAAGTTGGGGTATTTTACTGGGGTTTTTCTTTTGTTTTTTAAGCCAGGACAGTAGATGTCTACCTTGGCACAGCAAACGCTCCTCCAAAGCCACACTTTGGCTTCCTTTTCCCCCCATTTGCTTTGACTGTATCCAAAATATTAGCCTCTCCAGATTCAAGCCAACACAGAAGCCAGTAGAAGCTGCAGGTACTCAACCCTTCTCCAAAATATAGATCCCTTCAAAAATGTGATCTGGAACATGAAAACTGGACTGAGTATTCATGAAACACCAATGAGAGGCATTACTTCTACTGCCAGGAAGAAAAGCAGGTCACAGATTCCTTTTTGTCCTTGCTGATAGCAACATTATCTGAGAGATTTCCTCAATTTGTATGCCTTAACAGTCTGAAAAGAAGAGAAAGCAAAAGGCAAGATCTTCCTCCCCCATACCAGTGGTTTTCTCCAACACCCCAATATCTACTGTGTACCCACCACATATGGAAAAAGCAACAGGCTATCCAAATTGCCTGGGCACTACTTTGGAATGTAGCTGAAGACAAATACGCAACCCACGGCTTCTGCCACCACCAGTAAATCAGAGCTTTCATTTGTACTTTATCTGTATTCCTGTTTGCATCAGCATGGCAACACTCTGCCAGGCCGTGTCAGCCTGCTATCACGACTGAAAGTCAGTTCCAGAGCGCTACTGCAAGCCCTGAAGTATGGCTGCAACCAAGAGCATGCAACCGCTCTGCAAGAGGCTCAGAACAGGTCAGGCACAGAGATAACAGCAAGAACTCCCAGTTAATGTTGGTACTTCACCCACCGGGTCCCAAGCTGGTTGAACAACACAAGGAGAATTTAAGAGGCTGAAGTTTTACCTACCGGAAACAGGCAATGTGCCAAGTTTCGTTAACAGTCTTGTAGAGACGCTGACCAGCAGCAATGCTGTCCCCGCATCCTAGACATCTCCAGACTTCTTCACCTGTATGCAAGAATAAAGTGACGTAAATAAAGAATACAGCAACCATTTCACATCAGAGAAAACAAGGATTGCTGCTTCCCTGATAGAGAACAACCTTAAATTAGACAACTGACAGGAAAGCCTTCACACACAGAAAGTTGAGCCAATACCAGGCAGTCTGTAACCCCAGAGAGTGGAGTTCCCAAATCGAACTCTGACGCCTTACATTTTTTTTTGTCCAGACATAACATCACCCCCTGCTCCTTCACATTCTGCAGCAGAAAGCGATATGACCTTTTGCAGAAAACAGCTCAGTTACAGTTATGCTAGTCTTCAGAGCTGAGACTTCAGGAAGGCAGTTTGGTCTGGCGTAACAATTCCCACACAGAACCATGCTAGGCCAGGAAGCCAAGCTACTATTTTGCCCATGCCATTGACTCAGCATAAAATGTTTGTACTCATTTGTATAGTTAACTGGATTTCCCAGAACTGAAAGAAAGGAAAGGCAAGCCTTTATTCACTAGAGCACAACTTGACTACCAGGAAGGAATTACACACTTGAATGAATATTCCTGTAGAGGCTGTACAGCCAACATCAGACTACCCTCAGACTTAAGAAGAGGGGTTGATGCTATTTGCCTACTGCCCTTTCAGTAAATACTTCTTATATAGTTATAATAGTTTCTGCTCTAACTGCCATAGAGCCCCAGGGAGAGCTAGTTATTTAGATGCATCCAAGCTAGGAAAAGCAGTATGAAAACTTGAACACAAACAGTATTTGGCATACAGATAAATGCTATCCAGAATCCAAGCAGCAGTGCAGGCATAAAAAGAGAGTCAAGGATCCGGATGAGCACAGGATGGCGTAAGGACCATGTCACATAGCTGGGCAGATCTCAAACCTGTTTCTTCCTGTTACCAAAAGTTTACTTGCAGTAAGGTTGCATAAGGAAAGAAGTGGACTTCGAGAAGGAAAACCACTAACCACGGACTTCATTTTCCAAAGAACATTGAAACTTGGTAGTTGCTCAGGCAAGTTGATACCAAGGTTAAGTTCCTTGAAGTTACACGAAACAGAAGCCACCAGCCTTCTATGTACTTTTACCCCACTGTGTAGGTCAATGATGTTTAAAATTAACCAAGGTGAAGATCTTCTTGTACGCTTTACATGGATAGCTGTATTTTGGAGAAAAAACTTGTTGCTCAGCCACAAGCAAGCACCACCCTTGCCAGCAGACTGGCAATACCCATAAAGGTCTCCGTGCAGACTACAGGGCTAGAGAGGATTCATTCAAATGTGACATCTGGTTGCTACTTCACTTTCCAGCTAAGCACCACCGCCACACCTGAGAGCGTGTCTGCACCCTCCTGCTATCTGGGGCACGGAGAACTGCACCTGACCTCAGATCTGCACAACAGAGCAAGGGTTAGGGGGAGAAACTTGGAAAAAGCTGGCATCACCCACGTTCTTCTATAAAGCAAACTGCTTTTCAGCACAGCAAACAGGCTTGGAAATAAAAGGCAAAGCCACGTGTGCCCGTGGCTCCGTGCAAAGGCAGCAGACACTCTTCCCTCCGAGCAGTGCAAGCCTTAGAAGTCAGTGGAACTTCTGGAATTGCTGCCACTCCGCAAGCCAAAACCGCCTGCAGCCCAGACACCCCACAGCTCCGTCGCCTCCTGCTTGGTGCCACCAGCACGAGATGCAAACGTGAACACAAGCAGCAGATCCCATTTACAGGGATTTAGGGATAACGGCTGCGCCACAGCTGACTGAAAGCAACAGGCAAATTCCCGCACGATGGAGCTTTACCCATCAGCTTCCCAACTCCAGGCAGCAGCCACCCTGCTTCCAGGTGCAGTGCCACAGCTGGTTAAGCGGGCTCCCAACGGCAAGTTGCAGCTCTATGTCCAACCGAAATCCGTTCAGTATCCCGGGGAAGGGACGGAAACGGAACCGAGCAGGAAACAGCGGGAAGGGAAAGGCGCAGGGACACGGCCCATGTAACAGGGCTGGCGGGTGCCCCAGGACGGCAGCGATGCCGCAGCGGCCAAAACCAGCGGCTCCTGCAGCCCCGGCGGGCACCGGCCAGCCCCCGCGGCCGAGAGGGCGACCCAGACCCGAGCCGGGGCGAGCGCGGGAGCCGGGCCCAGGAGGAGCTGCCTCCAAGGCGCCCGGCCGCCCTCGGGGCGGGAACCCGCCCCACCGCCGCACCGGGGCCGCGAAGCGGCGGAGACCGCCCGCCGGGCCCGCCCGCCGGCTCCCACACGGCCCCCGGGGCAGGGGCAGCGTCCGGCCGGGCGCAGGCCGAGGAAGTCCCGCGGCGGGCCAGGCCCCCGCCCCGCGCACCTGCCGCCCCGCGGAGCCGCGCCCGCGTAGCGGCCGCCCAGGCGGAGAGGACAGCCGCGGCCCCGCCGCGTACGCGCCCCCACCGCGGAGGCGCGGCCCGGCCCCTCACCGGCGGCCCCTCACCTGGCGGCGCCTCCATCCCGCGCCGGCCTCGCCTCCGCCCCGGGCCCGCCCGCGCCCGGCGCCAGGGAACGCGCGGCGGGTCGCTCCGCACCTGGCCCGGGAGCGCGCTCGCGCGCGCGCGCCCCCGCCCCTCTGCCCCTCGCTACCTCAGCGCTGCGCCCCGCCCCGAGGGCAGCCTCTCGCTCCCGCCCTTCCCCTCGCCGCAGGCCAATCGGCACTCCGCCCCCCTCACAGCCACAGGTCAATCACCGCGCTACTCCGCGGCCATCGTCCCGTCCCTTCCGCGGCGAGGACCAATGATAACGCCGCCCCGCTGCCAGTCCCTCCCACCACGTGCCGTGGCGGGCAGCGGGCCCGGCCGCTCTCCCCGCGGAGGCCTACGTCTGCGCCGGGCCCGCTGCCGCTCGCGGGACGCCCCTGGCTCCCGCTGAGGGAGCAGCAAGCCCCCGTCTCTCCTGAGGCACGAACCAGCGACGGGTTCCCCACCCTCGAGGTAGGCCTCGGGCAGGCGCCTCGCCTTGGTCCGTCGGCGAAGCACAAAAACAGTGGTACGCTCGGGTCAATGTAAAACCATTTTTTTAATTCTAAATCACTTTCACAACAGTGAAAATTAGTGAACGGCAATGGTAATGCACTAAACGAGCCGTTACAGGCTGTGTGCAGTCAGAGTACGGGAGGGGGAGTGGTACAATACAAAAAGCACACCGAGAAAAAGGTAGGAATGAAAGCGTTAACACTTTTGGACTATTTCATTCTTGGATTGCCAGAAAATAAGGACTCAGTCATGTTTCTGCAGCTACCTCCATCTAAATCCATTCTGTCTCCAATCAATAGATGGGGAAAAACCCAAAGCCATTAAAATTCTGTATTTGAAAACATAAGTGTTATTTATAGTTTCAATACCTCTTGAATCTATTACAGTCACTTTTCTGTCCTCATTATCGGAAAAAGGCTTTAAAGGGATACCCCACTCCTCCCTGGATAACCTCTGCTCTTAGCATCGACTTTCCCGATACAAAAAGGAGAAGGAAAACCATCCCGTTTGCTATCACACGAACTTTCCTTTTCCATCAGCAGGTGGTGCTGCCTGCTCATGAAAGGAAATCCAAGCCGCGACGTTGTACCACGGCCCGTTGCTCACAAGAACGCAATAAACAGCCTTTCTCCTAGAAAGGATCCTAGTTACCAAGGTACGCACTTGAGAAGAACCACATGCAGAAGAAGTTAAGCTTCTCAAAAGTGCCACACAACAAAAGTTGAAGCACCACTTCAACTACTTATAGTTGAGTGATATATTCTGCCACATTATCATCGAATTGGATGTAATTTTGACTAGATGTGGTAAAACACCGCAAGAAGCTTTGCAATGTTCTACTTGCCAAGTGGAATTTTGGAGGTTGGCAAGTAAAACTTCAGTCATCCCATGTCTTGATACTAAAAGTGAACAGTTTACAATTACATAAATAAGCTTCTACAACAATTAAGGTGTCCTGCCCAGGAACCTCATCCATACACTAGAAGAACCCCAGCTATTGAAACAAAGTTTCTATGAGTTGATTTGTTTCGTCAGTTGTCTGTCTACTACCAGGGAAGTCACAATATTCACCTTGCAGGAAATCATCATGACTATCAGTGACCTGAATCAAAATAATCTAAAAATGTTAAAGAGAAAAAAAAAATGGAATTACCTAGTCAGAGAAATATTAAAACTGTTCATCTTGCTAGGGAATCTCTCGTATCTGCTGTTCTGAAGGAATCTACACAAATACATCAGGAGTACTCTTTTAAAGCTGTAGACCCAACAGGATTCCAAAATGGCTGCAGAGCACTCACCTTCTAAAATATTTTCCCCTCAGCACATAAATGGTTGTGGTCTTCTCCAGCACTTTGAATTAACGTCTTTGGTAGATACTGCAGACTCTTGCACTACAGCCATTCTGCTATGGCATAGAGTAGCTGTATGCACGTGTAGAGAGCAGCTCTTCCAAACGTTCCCTACTGTAGCATAGGCTAGCAAAGGCAGGATCTCATTTTTCCTGTGTAATTTTACAGTTTGACAATTTTAACCTCAAAACACACGTAAAGATGCCTTTTGTTCCTCTCCCCAAACGAGCTGATCTCAGATCTGTAATAGGATTTTATTTCGAGTACATGACCTTGTGTAGGAAGTCTCAAAGCCTCAGGAAGAATAAACGTAGCTACAGTGACAAGGTTGTAAGGGGATTATCCATGAGTGCAGCCACAGGCCGCTGCGCAGAACCAAGGAAGACAACACTGTTTTGTCAGTGAGGAACTGGGCTGGGTGAGGCAGACAGGTGCATTGTACTGTTCAGCAATCCCACCCAGCTCCACAACGAGAGAATCTTCCAGTGTCTGGCTCCAGCAAATTCAGGCTTTAAAAAATTGCAGCATAAATTTGTATCCCTTCTTCTAACAGCCATTAGAACCGCTTCAGGAGGGGTCTTCCATCACACCAGGAAATAATAGCAAGAAAAGGAACCAATCTCCAAACCTGGTTCTATTTGCATCACGTGCTGTGCCCAAAGAGTCTCAGCAGTGCTGCAGAAGAGTTCCTGAAGAAGTTTGGATGTTGATGTGAAGACATTAAATAACATCCGCAGCTCTGGCAGATCCATCGTGGTTGCCAAACATGAGACACTGATCACACTGCAGAAGTTTCTTTACCTGCCCAGTCTACCTTGGGGCAACTGTTTTTTCACATAAACCTGGTGTCACTTATTGGCACAGGATTTCAAAGCAGCACTCCTTTTAGGAGCGGAGCTCAAAGCTAGGCCCATGGTTTGTAGCAGGAACCTGTTGTACAAGATAGCTGAGCTGAAATACGCTTTTTAACCAATGTTTAATTTCCAACTCTGGTACAAAATGCGAAATTCCTCATTGTGCTGTGGTACCATCAATTCCTGAAGGCCATAGTTAGCTACGGAACCAGACACCAAGAGGTTTAAAATGGGATGGGGATGCAGTTTGTAACTGTTTCAGTGGCCTTGCTGGCCATGAATATACAGAATAATGGAAAAGATTTATGCGATCAACAGCCAGAACATTATCACCAGAGCCACGAACAGGAAGAGGCGGGATAGGAACTGCTCATCCACATACTGAGGAGTCCCTGGAACAGCTGGAAAACAGGAAGTAAAAAAAAAACCAACACAAAAACAATACAGTTCAGCTCCTTCCTCTTCTCCAGAATCACGTATATTTTGAACATAGTATATTCATAAATTGAAAGATATGCAAGGAATCTAATTGGTGAGAAACTTGCTATTTCCTACCCTCAGACTGGCCAGCCATACAGGAAGATCAGAAGGAAGACAAGCCTCAGCTCCCTGAAGCAGGACTCATGGTAAACCTGCTCATGACTAATAGCAGCAGGCAGCTCCAAGTGCCAGAGTACAGGCAGGTCTGCCCACAGTGCTTCTGGGGACAGCGCTGAGCCAACTTCACTGTTCATGGTTTCCCTCCCAAGGAGCTTTAACTTGAGCGCTCCCCCCCATCAAGGTGAAGGATCTCTGAATAAGGAAATGGTACAACAGTCAAAGCTGCCTGTGTAGCCTTGACCAAGGGAACTGCTGAAAAGCATGTGAGCTCTAAAGCTCAAGACATGCCTTTCTGGAACTGCTGTATTGAATCCACAGATGAGAAGCAGATAAAGAAGTTTGTTAAATTATGGCTGTTACAACAGCATATATTTACATACTCTTTAGCTCAGTCACACCTCCACACAAATTTTCAATGGACGGTGAAGTATAGTTTACAGGCAAGTTAATTTGACCCAAGGACAGCACAGCTCCTTGGCACCACAGGTGTAACATGAAGAATGCCATTCTGTTTCTCATAATTTCTAAGCCATATGGTATGGTGAAGATCTACCAGCACAACCTCTCACAGAGGAAGTCCAGAAAAACCTGGCCAGGAGGTTTTCTTTTTTCAAAACAGGTAGACTCAGTTTGTCTACAGTGCAGATGGAGAGGAGGTTTTCTGGGGATTACCTAATTTCTAGGGAGAAGGCCACTACTTGGAGTAACCCAACTGTTTTTTCTTAATTAAAAACAGTGAAATCATTTCACCAGAAAGTTACTTCTTGTGGAATACAGACGATTGTCTCAGAGATAAATTTCTGAGAAAGGAACAATCTCTGCTGTCATTATTTACAGAGCACCAGTTTAACTTTCTCCTTCTCATCTTTCAGAAAACAGTCCTTCCCTGCTGTTTTCACAATACAGGTCTCCTTCATACGCACTTACTGACTCCTTTTTATTATTACTAGAAACTCTGGTCCAATTTGTCTCAGAAGGAGTTCACTGAAGTACCAGAGGAGGCATTTGAATTAAAGGAGAAAAGTCTCCAGTGCCACTGTTCCTCTCCAGTTCTACTGTCCTCTCAGGAGGGCCTTCAGCAGATCGTATGGAAGTGACAAACTTGGTTTTTATATAAGCACTTGTATAAAACGTGTAAGCCATGGACTATGTTCTCTACTGGGTGTTTCCCTCATTCTGTGTTTCTGTTTATAACACTGATCTACTTTACTTTTCAGAAAGTTTTGTCGTTTAGCAGGCTATTTGTTTAAAAGTTACAAGGGAGTTTTTAAAAATCTGTTTGTGACAGGACTCTTGGAGGAGATAGGATGCATTGTACCTGGAGGAGGTCGCCCATCGTTTATGTTGAATGCTGTTGCAAATATACCAAAGGGAAACGCCCCAATTCCAAATGACATTTGGAAGCCACCATCGCCAAACCCAAAGCCCTGGAATCCCTGCAGAGAACAAAGCAACAGAAGAGAGCTGAAGGAGTACCATGCTGTCTGGCAGCTTTCAGTCTGCCACACTGTTGTTAAATACCACCTTAGTTCTCATGGTTTTAAAATGTTTCACACAGTAGTAAACTTGCCAGTGCAACCCAAAAGTTTGAGAAAATGAAAACTAAGAACCATGCTTGCTTGAAGGCCACAAATTAACAAAAGCAATTCTGTAAAGTTTCTCAACTTAAAATAATACGTATCTGACAATATATCAAAATTAACACTACCAATTCTATTTGGAATGTCTTAACAACATACAAATAATTCTGTACTAACAGCTATTAGCCATATAACTATATGAAAGGCATTGTAAAAAAATTACCTGCATGGATTTTCACAATACATGTGCATCATTTAAACATTCAGTACAGTGATAAATTGCCAGTGGGATGCATAGAATATTATACAGAATAATGGTACAAAAAAAATAAATTACCAGGGGGACTCTAATTAAGGTGGCAGATAAAGTCATCTGGGGCAGGAATGCAAGACATAAGGAAAGGAGGAAAAAAGGAAGAGTTACAATGCAACAACATTGACCCCTATAGGCTCCAGACTAAAATACCACATCAAGTCAAAAGATTAATCTTCTGGATCAAGATGAATCCTACTGTATAAAAGCAGTGCACTGTTTAAGAACCAACTGTATATGAATTTAAGTAGTTGTCTCACATTTAAAAACTATGGAGAGCTCACAGTTCTGTGATCCAGCAAACTGTCCTCTTGTCTCAGAATTAAAAGTGTGATACCAATTCTGAAAAACCCTCTGGTCTATCACCTCCGAACAGTGAGAGGACAAAGGTGATTTCACCCATAGAACAAGAGCCAGACATTTCTGGGTTGATCCTTGATTTGAGGAGTTAAGTCTTTTGACTATGACTCTTCTCAAGCTTTTTGCCATTAACTATCAGTGACAGCAAAGCACTCTGCATGGCAGGTCCTGCACCTGTAGAGACAGGAGGGCAGCATCACTACTGCTAGGTCTTCATACCAGATTCCTCTGACTTAGGGCAGCAGTAGCTAAAAGGTTCAAATGAGGTATAGCAGCTGATTTAATAAGAAGGCAACTCCCTAGCGAGAGAGAACAACTGAGCTCCCAATACATACAGTACAGAAATGTTCCTTATTCACACCCAGCAGAGTTGTTTGCTTGAAGCGTGAGGTATACAAACACTCTCCAAGGACCCTAGGCACAGTTACACAGAAACATGCAACTGTTTCATCAGGTCATGCTCACTGCCATCATGCTAAAGAACACTGTGGTCTGTCCTAGTGGCTACTCCCACATCTGTTCAACCTACGCAAGCTGCTGTTTACATTCACCCTATGCAATCTCCTCAATAAAACCACAGATCCCTCTTCAAATTGACAAGTATCCAAGAGATATCTACATTCTTTCTCTTGTAATGCCATGGTACAGGAACATCCCACAGAAATGCTAGAAGCAGGCATCAGTGCCGAAAACGTAAGTTCTCACATGGATTATACACTGCCATGACAAGTATAGTTTGACAGAAATATACTTCCACAAAGAATTTTCAAAGCAAAGCGTTCCTTGTATTTATATATGGAGAATGATCAAGTATGGAGAGCCTTTCCAGTGATGCCACACAGAGCTGTTTTCATGAAGTACAATTCAAGTTAGCCCATTCTTTGGGATGCTAAGGAGTACTACAGGCACGGAATCTTCTGCCACATCACAGATATCAATTATTCATGAACAACCTACTGGGAATGAGTAAGGAATGTAAACTATAGGATCCTCACACAGGATCTCATGCACACATTATGTTCTCCAGGATGAGTAAATACCACCATCAATATAAACAACTGATTTGCCCAAGCCTGTTTCTTCACTTACCCCTCTGTTCTCTGGTTCAGGTCTCTGTCCTTGGGGTCGTGGTGGAGTTTTCTCTCTGCAGGAAGTTGTGAAATTAGCTCAAGTGCAAGGATACATGACAACAGTATCTGCAATAACCTGGCTAATAAGACAGAACAAACATAAAGCACGCTCTCACAGGGCTGTGTTACAGACCACCCAGTTTATGAACCTTCAGCATCACATCGTGAATTAAGATACTGTACTTTTGCGTAACAAAGTCCTATTGCAAAGTCTAGAAACTGAGGACATGAACAATTTATATAAGCTTCTCCAGTCAGATAACATTGATTGCAACCTGCCACTCATAACTGATAATTAGCAACCAATTTAAATTGAAATAAACTGCCAGTTGAACAAGAAATAAGGTGTGCAAATCCAGGTCCTGAAAAAGCCAGAAATATTTGGCAGAAATGGCAGTTCCATCTCTCTTTTGACAAAGTATTTCAAATTGTGAATCCAGCACTTTGACAGTTTAATCTTAAAACCTTAAACTGAAGTTTAATCTTAAGTTTTCACATAAAAGTAGTTGTATTTAAGTTTCTTACCTGGGGTCCTGCTGCCCAGTGCTACCTCTTCCATACAGAGGAATAACTTTATCTCGACTGATTCCTGCTTTGCAGACAGGACACACTTGTCTGTTTGGCCTGGTCTCTAGCCACTAAAAGGAAGAAAATTACAAGAAAATTAGTGAAAGACCATGAAAACCACAACGCGCAAACCTCACTTGCAGCAAGGCAGAGAGACTTCAGCAATTTCTCAGAAAGCCATGGAGCAAAACATTTTAATAAGTGTCAAGAACTCTCCGAAGTAGAGTTGGCATTTTTTCTGTTGTTCTGGTACAATCTACTTGCTGATGTGTACACATTCAGAACTGCACTGGAGTAAAACATGAATAAATAAATGGTACCAACAGTCCTGCATAGGCCAAGAGCTAGTGTAGATACCTTCCTTTCATCTACCTTTTCTATAATGGTACCACAATATAAAATGCTACACACGCAGAGAAGTACACTCAGCACTTAAGGCTGCAAACTAATACCCTGTGAACTGCCTACCAAAATTGGGAACACTCAGTGTTTAAGAAACTGAACAGGGGGAGGCAAGTGGAACAGAAACAGTTTTATTTTTGCTGAAAGAGCAGATTGCAAGGTGTTGCGCATGAAGTTGCATTAGCAGGTTGCGATTGCCCTGGAGAGAAAGCAGCACATTTGAGAAGAGGGGGATACTCCAGAGAACCAAGGGCTTTATTGAGAAACATAAGCTGATGAAAGACAAAGTAAAAGGAAACCTGTCTTACCTGGTGTAAACAAGGCCAACTGTGAGCATTCCCAGGACAATTTGTTCACGCAGCAGGAAAAGAGGGGAAAACAGAATTAGTTACCGACAACTTGATCCAACAAATGTATCATGTACCGTGGATGGCACAGCTTGGAGACAACAGAATCCTGGAATCCAGCTGGGCCAGTTCTATAACCACCTATTAAAATAATTTCTGAAAGCACAGTCCAAGACCAATCTCCACTGGTCTTTCAGGTTATGCAGTCTAGGTTGCTAACGTGATTCTCTGCGTATCACCTTTGATTCCTGGGTCCTTGTCCATATCAAAGGCCCACAGGGAAGCTTAATTAATCTTAGTATTTACTGTACAGATTTTCTCTTCTGATACCATGAAAGATATCCCTAAGCTAAGCTGCAAACGTCAGCAAGAAGACTTTAGGATCTTAAAAGGAGTTATGCAAGGGACATTTAGCTAAAACATTGGCCACGTTCACAGAGTCATAAAATAACCCAGGCTGGACTTAAGGTACCTCAGAGAGCCTCTAGTCCCACGTGGTGCTCAGAGCAGGGTTAGCTACTGAGATCCAGACCCAGTTGCTCAGGGCAGAGAAATTCTCATTACACAGAAGTACTCAAGATTAAATTAATATGGCAACTTAAAAAAAGGTCAGAGGCAAATGAGCAAGCTACAAGATAAAACTGCTAAACAGCCATCTGCTTTCAAAGTGGTCCTGTGGTACAGACAAGATACATGCTGTTTTTAAGGTTCTGTTCTTCCAAATCCTTTTGTGCAATAATTTAACCTATCTTAACATGCCATCAGCAAGTGATTTTCTATCTCCTCCTAGAATAAAACCCTCGATTTTCAGAGGTTACATACATTTACACAGAAAAAAATTAAAACGCTCTTTTAGGTCTTGTTTTATTAAAGAGCATAATTTAACCTACCGGGTTAAAATATACTCCTCCCCCAAAAAACCCAAAACATTTGGCCATTTCAATCTTTAATAACTTCTTATCATTCAAGAAAGAGTATATTCTAGACCAATTTACCTAAATAAGAAATGCTGCACACATATTATATTTGTGTGATACGTTCCCCTGTCAGATCAAAGAACTGAAAAGTTAGTATTACAACTGCAATACCATGGGAAAAGAGAAATAGCCCACACGTAAAAGCCTGTTATCTTTTCCTTTTTTTTTTTAATGATATCAAAAGGAAAAAAAGAGCAAGCTTGTAGGAAGTATGAAAACTACAGTTTGGCCTCCAGAACCTAGTTTCAGATGCAGGTTTAGGTATCCACAGGTTAGAAACAAATTTAGGTCTGAACGCAATATTCATACTAGACCAGCCAGTACAAATAACACACATAACAAGCAGTATCAATGACCACTGAACTATGTGGGGATACTTGTTTGTTTGCTTTCACAAAATAATCCAGAAGTATAGGAAGTTTAAAGACACAAAAACCCCACTCCCTGGAACATGAGCAAAGAAAAAATTTAGGAGCAAGACCAAACTGCTCCTAAACCAAAACCATGGCCCTTCCTCATTTTATTTGTCATTTAGAATTACAAAAATCGTAGGCTTTTATATGATCAGAGATACATATGGCACTCTGGTTAATCTGTGGGGGCTTGAATACTTACCAGAAGAGATGTCCGCACAAGCTGATAACTGCATCCTTAGCAGTGTCTAAACAGATGTTACATTCAAAAGTGTTGTCTTGATTAGTATTGTCCCCAGCACCATTACTGCTACTGCTGCCACTGGTCCCTCCAGTATTGGAGTTCTTTGTTGATGTAGAAGTCGTGGGTCCTTTGCTTGCCATCCTCAAGAACGACCCAGACACAAGCTCAAGAAAATTTTCCTGTTGGAATCCTAGCAGTGATAAAACAAAACAAACACAAAAACAAACAACTTTTTGGCATTATAACATTGTATTCTTGTCCTGTTCAAAACTGGTAGTGATTTATCTAAGAAACACTTGAATCCTGTTGTTGATGGTTTTAGTTTAACATAGCCAAGAGGGATCTTTTTTTAGAAACTAAGCTACTTTAAAGTCCTGTAGTATGACCTGGCTGGTATGTGACCTGTATTTTAAAGTTACCAATAAGCAACTGAGATCCACAGCCAAAACAAAACCATCTTCATTTTCTCATAAATGCCATCTGCTATGAAAGAATGAGCTCACCTAGTTATACATGCTCTTCCAAAAATTCAATGCAAGTTATAACTGTGAGTGCAGTCTGAAATAGGATTTAATCATGTAGCAATTCACAGTTTGGACAGACAGACTTAATGCACAGTTTTAAGTTCAATGTTCATTAATTTGGAGTATTAATGATAATAATGGCAAGAAAAGGTAGCTTAGTACTTACTGGTCTCATGAGCAGTATATTGCTGCTATCACAACGGCATGTTGATATAACTATCAAACATTTTTAGTACTTTCAAACGCAAACATTTCAATCTAGTAGTAATGCAGAAGTATTAAAAATTTTATTTTAATGTGCTTTAATTTTACATACATGCTTTCACCTCTCATTAACATCATCGTATTTATCAAACACCACCATTTTTTATTTCAGTGCAACAACTTCTGCAGTCTAACTCCTTGGTATGCAAATTCCATAGTACCTAAAACTTTGAGACTCAACATAAAGCATTTACATTTCCAGAAACTCTTTTACCAGTACAGGTCTTTAAATCCAAGAACTAAGACAGTTTCAGCAGTTACAGAAATTAATTCATCAAAACAAAAATGTTTAAAATACTCCACTGTGCTTTTCATGAAACTCTGATATCATGTTGCTGCTGCAGGGATATGAATACTTAGACAAGGTTGTGAGAAAGAAACAGGTGATTATCTGAACTTTTTGCAAGTGTAATAACAGTTAAGCATCTTAAAAGGGCAACCTCAATTTCTCCGAAGCTAACTTCTTGGCAAACTTACCCCACAAGCATTAAATGCTTTCCTTAGTGTCCCCTCTTTGTAGCAGTGCTGAAGCACAGGTACAGGGCAGTAAAATAAAACCTCAGTATCTCTAGCTGGTTTTGTCAACAGCTTTTTTCATAAATACAATCCCACTGCACGGCCAAGAAAGCATAATACTCAAGCCTAATGAAGGTATTGCAACGAAGACACTCAATTACAGCAAGTGAAATATATTTTTGTAGAGCTTTTTCACTCAGTTACATCATTTTGCAGTGTCCCAGAAGGGCAGCTTTGTATTCACAGATGCTGCACTTCAACACACATTGCTTTCAGCAGTGCTGACTCTTAGCATTTCACATCATGATTTCATTTACACTCAGCAGCAACACAGTTTGTTGTACAAAATGAAAATGCGTGTTAGTTCAAGGCAGATGGAAATGCTGCCAGCCCACAAACTATATGCTAGAGATGCTTGGATTTTTCACACATCCTTACTACAAGGATCTTCAGCCTATCTTGCTCAGTAGTTTAATGCTTGAAAACTTACCAACTTGGACCTATATATATTTGCTGGGAATTAATATCAAAACTGAGAATACCTTAAAACTAAGAGGAGGTCAACACGTTGTAAAAATCACTAGTGTAATTTTATGGAATGGGCACAAGAAATATCTGGCTCTTGTATCTTGACACATAACACAAGGAAAGCATGTAGAAGAGGTAAATAATTTTTGTGTCCATAAAACCACTGTAAAAAAATATCTTTTTTTTCCAAATTAAATTCCATATATTTGACACCAGAAATCTGGAGACTCATGAAAAAGATAAAATCTGTACCTTCAGAAACACCTACTTTAAAACCCCTTAGCTTTTAGTAACAATGAAAAATAAATAAATCATTAAGTTATGAAGAAGGATGATAGCGAAATCCATAGGAATATCAGTAATGTAATGGAATAAAGATAGCAGAGACAGAAGAAAGATCAAAACGATATAATGCAACAGGCACTGCATCTACTCTCCTAGAAGGTGGTCATTCCTCAAGTCTGTACTGGGATCCTCTCCTCTTTGTCTCTCCACAGGCTGATTGGGCCTGATGACGTATTAGGATGTAGCCAATTTAAAATATCAAAAATATATCAAAAAACAATAATAAAAATCATCAATCTTACTCTGAAAAGCTTTCTCAAACATTTGCTCTTGTCCGTGGAATACCCTTTAACATAACTAGGTCTATGACAAGAGCTGTTGGGGTCTGTTCATCTGCAAATCACACCGCACAAACACAAACAGCAAGCATGAAACAGCATCCAATGGCTAAACTTACATTGGATAATCATACATCGTGTCACTTGTGAGCATAGTCAGCGAATCCTAAAGTAGAAGTTCAACTGCAAAATTCAACTTATTTTGAGTGTAGAACAAGCTCAAAATTGTTGAAATGTCACTTGAGCTACTTAAACTCTGAGACAGATTTTTTTTAGGGGAAAAAAACCCCAAAGAAACAAACCAGAAGTAAACCACAAACTGAAACAAAACCAACCAACCAACCAACACAACAGGCTAAACCAACACCATTTTCACTTCGATTTAGAGTTCAGAATGAAGACTGTGAGTACACCGGTATAGAACATGGCTTTTGGAGCTAGGTAAACAGAATTTAGAGATACTAGTCCAGTTTGCTAAACCATTGTTCTTTAGACCAGGCCTCCAAATCAACCCTAGATGCATGATGAGTAGCAAACAACAAGTGAAAGGATATACAAACCAGCTGTAATCTAACTGCAAGTGTTCAAACATCATCCCTATTTTCTTTCTTGCTTCTTTGTTCTCTAGATATTGACAGGAAAATAGCATCTTTGTTACTTAAAAGCCATCTGTATTGGCAGTTCATTTCCTTTAAATCATGACCCCTATGATATCCCAACAGGCTGTTCTGAAAATGCCTGAATCACTGACATTTACTACATCCAAGAATCAAGGGTGGCAATAGATGAATGGTTAAGAAACAAAGAACCCATTTTCACGTTGTCTTCCTAAATAAAAGAAGTCTGGTGGAGCATGAAGAAGACACGGAAGTGAAGATACATGTTTAGGCATCTAGCCCAAATCCCACTGAGTTGCGTAAAGAATAAGCATGGCTGAAAGAGAAGGTGAAACTGGACCCCCGAGCAGCAGACGACACACTGGGACGTGAAAGTTTCATGACAACTGAAAGCACAGGAGGTCCATGCAAGAAGTAAATGCAGAAAACTGGGAAGGTCTATATACTGTGAACAAATCTCACTAACAGGCAGCAAGAAATACATTTTACTCAAATACTTTAAAAATTAAATCTATAAATCTAGTGGGAACAACTGCACACCAGGAAAATGGGAGCCCAATGGCTACTGTAAAAGATCAAGTTTCTGAGCTTAGCAAATGAAAAATGACTGCATTTGCTCAAGTACACTGACCCGACTAACAATACAAGAGAAACACTTCAAGACAGACTGGGAGAGTTTCCACCATAAGTTAAAGCATACAAAAACATCCACTGGAAGCATAGCAGCTGGACAATAATTCAACCTGAGAAAGACAGAGAGGCATTCAAAGCTCATGTCATCTGTATGAAGCAGCTGTACAATACATGTTCGCAGCATTACAACATTAGGGTGTTTCAAGTATTTAATCTTCCTTCACAAGCAATGAGAAAATTTTCTGGTGAGGATATAGGCTCTGGTTAGTTTATTAATAAACTCCAAAGTTTATTCCTCTTTGCAGTATCTAATACATAACAACGAAATAAAGACAGCAGCATTGTTGGATGCTCCAAAATTCCACTAGAAAGACACTTTTCCATATTCCTTTCTGAATGAATCTTACTTTATCTAGGATTACTGAAATTGAAATAATCCAAATCTAGTTTGTTTCTAAAAGAAGTTCTAATTTAGTTTCTGAATTTTTTTCTGCTTAAATCAGCAGGAAAACTTATAAGTGGGTGTGTTTATATAAACTCCGAGTAATATTTTTAGGTTTAGAACTTCTAATATTAATATTAATTTTATAAAATTTGTCATATGCATCTTAAAATTACATTGTCACTGTAGCGATAAGAAACATAACCTGATTAAGTTTAACAAAAATCTAATTCTTAGCCTATTACAGTTGCCCAGACTTCAAGTAAAATGAACAGGTAACCTTAGTTGATAATTGTTGACAGTGCCTAAAGTACATTTACTTCTTGACAGTCATTTTTTTACCTCTCACTAGCTTTTTATCGTCCCCCAAACGTGTTACATTTTAACACCCCAGAACCATTTTTGGAGTTCATCTTTTCACTTCCTGTAACCCCTAAGGCAACACAGACCCACATTTCAGTATTACCACGCAGTGGTCCCAGCCTACAACTCTGCGTGATCGCTTGGTCTTGCAAAATCAGCCACTTGCCCTTGCTTGGCCTCATTTCGTTAACTGGGATGCTGCAACCTATGTCTGCCTTACAGTTGCCTTCCAGGATCACAGCCCTGGTGAAAGGCTGTTCTGGCAGCTCTGAGGAGTCAGTGCACCTCACAAATGCAAGGCATTGTTACAAACTACCAAAAAAACCCCCCAACAAACCCAGGTAATTAAAGTAATTCTAATTTTTAACCATCCCATAAAAGTCTAATATAGACGCCATGAAAACGTTGCACAAATCTAGACACTTATCCTCTTACCTCATAAAGTCCAAAGGATAAAAAAAAAAAAAAAAGAAAAAAAGAAACCCGACGTAACCAGTTGGGTAATACTGCCTGAGCATTCTCCTGGTTTGGAGCGTTATGTAAAATATTAAATGCCCTTTCAGTGGGCTAACCAGGCTAGCAGCAGAATGTCAAAATACAATACTAGTGATTTAAGAAGCAGTAAGCGATTCCCAACAGAAAATAAACAATAAACGAAGGCACATACCAGAAGCTAACGCCCCGTGACCGTGCCCTGAGCCACCTAGCCGCGGCGAACGGGCGCCGCTCGGCAGAGGCCGCGGGCCGGGCCGCGCTGCCAGGGCGCCGGGCACCAGCAGGCCGCCGCGCACCGGGGCTGCACAGGCAAACCTCGCAGGCGGCCCCGGGCCGGCGCTCCGGCAGCCACGGTGGCACACGCCGGACCAGGACACCGGGGCCGACCGGGGCCGACCGGGGCCGGCCGAGGCCGGGGCTCCCGCGGCGCCCCCGCCCCCGCTTCGCTCGTTTTAAACGGACGCACGGCCTCTGGCGGCCCCCGGCGCGGAGCGGCCCGGCCCGCTCCCTTCGCGACCCAGAGCCGCCGCCCGGCCCCGGCTCTCCCCGCCCCGCCACCAGCCGCGATCCGTCCGGCTCACCAGCGGCTCTCGCTGCTCCCCGGCCGCAGCCCCCCGCCGCGGAGCCGCTCCCCTGCCAGCGGCCGCCGTCACCTGATCGCCCGGAAGCCCGGCCCTGGCGGAAGGGACTGGCCTCCCCGCCGCCGCGCCGGGCCGCAGGGCCGCGTTCCGCCCGGCCGGGGCCGCGCCGCGCTGCCTCCGGGGAAACGGGCCGGCGGCGCTCGGGCCGGGCGAGGCCTGTCCCGGGCTCCCCGGACGGTCAGCGCTGCCGGCCCGCCCGCCCTGCTCCCCCTCGGCCCCCCAGCCGGGCGCCCCGGCCGGTTGTTACCTCAGCGAGGGAACCGATTCGGTGCGAACCGGCTGGGGCTGGCGGCGCGTTCAGCCCCCGCTCGGCAGCCGGCGGCGTCACCCCCGCCTGCGCGCTCCCGGTGACTTTCAGCTCTGTTTCTGTTGCAGTTTGGCTGCCCGCTCATCGCGAGGTGCTGCGGGGGCCGTGTCCAAACGCCCGGCTCTGGAAAGAGCAAAAGCTTCGTCTCGCCAACGGCAGCAAATGAGGGAAAAAATTTTTGGCCCAAAGAGGGAAGGCAGGCAGGCAGGCGGCAGCTTTGAGGGAAACAAACACTTCAAATGTGTGTGCAGAGCGCTAGGAACTGAGCAGAGGAGCATCTCCAGGATGGAAACAGCTTTATAAAGGTACTGACACAGCTGTGAGAAACCACAGACAGAGGGGGACAAAAGGGAGGGAGAGGAAGGGACCTGGTGTCTGCAGGAGTGGGTCAGACAGGGCCGAGACAGGTGACTGAGGCACCTCTGAAGGGTTTTGTCCCTGTGCTGAGGGAACCCCACCACTCCTGAGGACACCAAGGCAGAAAGCAGTGCGAAACTTCTTGTTTCACACAGTGGAGAATGGGAGAATCCTAAAGCAAGGTCTCCCATTAAAGGCCTGCTTTAGGAGGGAATAGTTAAGGTAAGAAGTGGAGGGAGTTTAGTGTCGAGGGAGCATTTCAGGGGGAGACCGAGGATAGTGTCTGTTTACTGACAGGTGACCTGAGACGACACAGTTCTAGTGTGACGGTTGGAACATGTGATCCACGAAGTGTTCAGCCATATAAACACACAGCTGTACTGAGCCTTCATACTGCTTTCAGTAGCATGTAGGTTTGGCAAAAAACGTGTCAAAATTGGTCAGCCAGCAGCCCAGCTGGAGTTGCCCTACATCTTGATGTATCACACTGGAAAGTTGGTAGTTGAGGTGAAGATAAAGATATTACCGGAAAATTATGGTGCTTGCAGCATTAGGGCACACATTGTAAAGCTGTCCAAACCGTGCTAGCAGTGTATTTGCTGTCTGTGAAAATGTCTTTAAAAAAGCAGGCCATCTCTCATTTTCCACAAGACAGCAAAGCAGCACAATTTGGCACAGCTTCAGCATTCAAGCAAAAAATTGGCATCTCAGTGTTGTATCTAATAAGTTAACAAGGCCCCAAAGGTATAAACGGTATCCTCCAGATGTTGATTAAAACAAGGTTGAGCTTGTGAAGTTTGGACCAACTCAGACTAATCATCATGTATGTCTAGAATCAAAAGAATTTCCATATAAAAAGTAAAAAAAAGGTTGATTTTTGGTATTATAATCATGGGAATAAGTAATGCTCTGAACAGGCTTTATTGTTTGGGTGTCATAAGATAACTAAAGCAATCTGAAAAGAAATACAGTTACTGCCATAGACAACGTAGCCAGGGAGTATTTTCACTGACCAGTGATAATTTCAACATTTTATTTATGTTTTAAGTCTCAGAAGAATGGAATTATATTATTATACATTTCTGTAATGACTTATTTACAGTACCCCTGTTGCACTTAAAGCAAGTGTTTTCTTTTTAAAACAAAAAAGATCCAGAGACAGGCAATGAATAAGATTGGATGAATGGAAAGGGTAGTATACAAGGAAAGAATGAAAATGTTAATCTTGTTTACAGCTAAGGTTAATGGGAGGGGAAGAGACATATTTGCAACAGTAGGTCAGCAGGAGAATATACATGGGACATTCAGATTTACTCCCATAGGCAAAGAGTAATTACATTGAATGGCAATAATAAGTGATGCAAGGGAATACTTTCCTTACTGAAGCTAAGAAATCAGCTTTCAGAGCGCTATATATCACATGCATAATGGGAATAGAAATATCATTTATATTTATGTGTATTCTAATGGTGGTATGTGTATCATTCTTCAGTGTAGCCGGTAGCCAGTAATTGCTTGGAGTTAGAAAAATCTTCTGCCCTGGTTGTCAGTTCGTTCTTGTGGTGTGCACAAGAATAAATCACTTGGATTTACTCACTTTTCATTATTTAAGTCACAAGATTGTCAAACATAGTGTTGATACTTATGGTACGCACAAACCTCATAAAATTCTTAATTACAGAAGTCATACGTGTATCAGGAATCCAGGTCCTTGAACTTCTTGGTATTTTTCTCATCAATTCTCCCTGATTAACTTGTATTTTCAACCCAATGGTATTTTAAAACAGTATTAAAACATATTTGGGAATATTCTTCCTTCCTTGAAATTTCCATGTGAAGCAGTTCCTATCTGTCTGTGGCCTTTTGCCTTTTCAGCAAGAGCTGTTTCCAAGAGCTTCTGCTCATTTCATGTTTCTGTTTTCAGTACCACACTAGAAAGGTGGGAGATCATAAAGCTATTTCTGGTGTGTGACATGCATTCGTCTGTTTTTTTCTGGATTGTATGTTCGGAAACTGCCGTAAGCCCATAAGCACACCAAACTTTGCTTGATCTACTTGAGTAAACATGCTTTGAAGCATCTGGCACTTGACATCTGTGAAGGCAAATAATTGAGCTGAAACACGGTCACAATCTGTTACAGAAATCCCCATCCCTCTAACAGCCAGTGAGAAGGAAATGGCCAGAAGAGTATTGTTAGGCTTAGATGAAAGCTCCACCATGGCAAGCTGGGTAAGAGCACCAAAGAAAACATCTCCCATACAATCCTCAGTTTTTTTGACTTGAAGATGTAATGCCATTGTGGAGGTCAATTTGTTATCCTTGGAACTTTTAATTCCATATTTAAAGACAAAGCAGTTGCAAAAGGCACAGGCAGAGGAGCTGTGTGTTTTCTTTCCCCTGCCAGAAGTGGGGGGAATTAGATAATTTTTGCCTGATACATTTTACATATCTTAATGAACCTGGTGTGTGTAGTTTTGAAAGATAACTCCTAATGGCAGATGGATCCCATCCTATCCCGTGCTTTCACAGTAGAAGACTTTTGTGCTGTCTACAACATAAGAATGTCTGACTCTCCACAATCAAGAGTGCTGTCAGTCGGTATTTCTGAAGAAATAAGATTACCATTTCAAAGACGTCACAAAACATGGTGAAGTGCTGAGAATTTTATTCCAGTCGCTTACTCTTTCCACATCCTTATTCTTTAATGCCAGGTGTTCTTTCTCTCTGTACAAATACGAAAGCAATACAGGCTTTCTGGTATCACTGGCATGGATTTCACTCTTACTTTGTGTGAGCTGTTAGGTTTGAGAAACATTAAGATATTTTCCTGTACAGCACGTGAAAGGAGGCTGTTCAGCAACAGATGGACATGAAAACAAGCTGTGTTTACTTTCAGCAATTTCCCATCCGTGGGCACCATACTTCCCAGTAGTGAAAATGCAAAGACTGGGAGTGGGAAACAGTGGCTAGGCCACCTGGGTTCCCACGCTGCCCTGCTGGGGTTTCTCAGCAGGGACGAGACTGGCACCAGCACCAGCCCCAGCAGCACTGCCTGCCCTGCTCTTCACCGAAGGCTAGTACGAATGTCCAGTGTAAACATGCCTTTTTCATGGTATCTCACAATTCTGCACGTGACACACAGTTTCTCAAAGTTTCTTCCAGTTACAGGCTTATTCCTGAGCTTTCCCGGTTTTTGGAAGGATCTGACCTGCAGCCCACGGTGCACTGTTGCTTCCCACCATCCCTGCTTCTCCTGTGAACACAGCCTTCACCCAGCCTCTTTCACAGAGAGGTGAAGAAACCGTATTCAGAAAGGCCTGGAGGTGCTCACGGTAACGCAGCGCTCACGCAGGAGCAGCCCCGCCGCGGTCATTTTGTGGGCGGCTGCCCACAGCCCCGGCATGCTCCGCGCCCGGACTACAGCGCCCAGCGTGCACCGCGGCTGTCGCGCCTTAACATGGCGGCGCCCAGGGGTGGCTCGGGCCTAGACACGGACTCGGACTCGGACAACAGCGGCGAGGCGGCAGCGCGGTTCCGGGAGGCCGCCTGGGACTGCGCTGCGCAGGCGGCGGCGGTGCGGGTGGAGCCGCGCGGCGGTGAGGGGTGGCGGCCAGCTAGGCTCTGTTCTCCCGCCTGTCTGGGCCGGGCACCTCCGCAGCTTCTCCTGCCCTGGGGGAGCGGTGGGCAGGCGGGGGCACTGCTCTGTCGCGGTGCCGGAGCCGCCGGCGCCCAGGGAACCGGTGGCGGGTCTCTGGGAGGGGGCTCGGCACGGCACGGCCCTGCCGGCGATATGCGGCCTCCTGCTGGGCCCGAGCCCCTTCCCGGGCAGGTCGCTGCTACAGCATGGCCGGGGGAAGGTTTACCTTCCCGCCCACAGCTGCTTTCCCCAGTGAATGGGCATGGTTTGCCTTCCAGGCATGACTCTTTATCCTATAAAGTCACATGTGCCAGAAGGGAGCTTAAAGGGGTTCTGGTCACAGGTCTTTTAAACTTGCCTTTGCTTCTTTCTCTGTCAGGTGGCTTTAAAAAGGATCGGTTGCAGCCAGCACAGCCTAGCCTAAGGTATTTTTGCTTTTGGTTTCAGACTTGTCTCACTGACTGAAAAAATTAGTGTATTGTATTTGTGCTACTTAACGCCTTGCAACACTTTCTACTTGAAGAGCCGATTCTGGTTTGGAAATTAGTCCAATCTTAATCTGAAATAATGCTTAAATCTGAAAAAGCTAATAGGTTTTAAAAATACATTTCTCATCCCCTAGCAGTAGGGGAATAAAGAAGTTGAAAACTTACTACTGTGCTCAGTTACAGCATTAGTTTCAACTGTTAGAAATCTCCCAACTCTGCAAGTATCCTATGAAGGAATTAGTACAGTTACATATAATTTTTTTAAAAAAATATTTTTCTTCAAAAAAAACCTGTTGCAATTGTAAAGGAAAGCAGTCATCAGCTGGAAAGCAACAGCTTAATTAGGAGCCTTGCAATGGAGGTGATGTTGTCATACCTAAATTTGCAGCGTTTCTGTAGGCTCAGTTTCGAAGGCTGTCAGTCAAGCAACTTAATAAAACCCTTTCTCCTGGGGCAGGTTTTACATGAATTGTGGCAACATACACAGGAACTACATGCAAGAGAAGGGGTGTCCTGATAACACTTATTTGCTTTTGTAGGCTATTTCAATGAGAAAAATCATCCAGTTACTAACTATGATGGAGATGACTAATGTTTAACTCCCTCCTGGGAACTGAACTGTTACTACTGAGCTATTTTTCCATCTTTCTTAGCAGTCTTCCCTTTCAAGTATTTATTGATTACTAGAGGGCCAGAGATTTTGCAGTCCCTTATCTCCTCTTTAGGAGAGCACCAAATGTTACTGGCCTTGAATGAGAGAATTATTTTTAATTATACAGACGTGAGGTGAATGGTCATGATGAGGACGGAAATGAGCTACAGACGACACCAGAGTTCAGAGCACATGTTGCGAAGAAACTGGGAGCAATGCTAGACAGGTATTGGCATGCAGTACTGAAGGAGTTCTGTGGGTCAGCTACACTGATGCTTTTGTGTGCTAAAACCAGGAAATTCAAGATCTGAGTGCAACCTCGGTAGGGAGAAGTTGTTTCTCTTCTTGTCTCCTTCATTCCTGTATTTGTTGTAGACTTCCAGTATTCTGTAAACTAGCCTGGCCCATGTGTTGTGCCTCTATGGTAAAGGCTCCCTGTGCAGCACTGCCTGTGTCCATTTGCCTCTGTGGTGAATATGTTGTGAGGAGGAAAAAGTACAATTTGGGTGCCTTAGTACTCTAATAATTTAAAGACTGGCATAAGAATCTTTCATTTATTCTTGCAACCTAAACCAGTACCTAATTCAGGGTTGTGCTGGCAGCGTGCCTCTAACTGGGCTGCCGCTGACTTATTTACTATGTAACTATCACCCTGGAGAACAAGAGTTTAGCACTGGCTTTAGAAATGCTTGTTTTAAGTCATTCTTGTGGTATGCATTGCTGAGGAGAGAAGGCATGGTCTGCTCTGAAAATGGGGAGGTGAGACAGCTTCGCTAAGAAAAAGTAAGAAAGAAGCTATGTAACATCTCCCTATAGTCTTGTTTCCTAGAAATACTCAACTTTAGTTCAGTTTAAGATCTGACTGGTGGTTTCCTTTTAGTTTCATCACTGTCTCCAAGGGCTCATCAGAACCTTCACAAGCTTCTGTGGAACAGTCTGACTCTGCAGATGATGGTGAGTTCTAGTCACAGTCATTGTGTCTGTTTTGTGACATTGTTAGTTAAATGATGAGGAGTGGGATGGATCCTGTCCATTGCCAGTTGTATGCTCAACTGACTAATAAGCATTTGCAATAGAAGAATTTCTGCTGCTATCTGTGAAGGCTACTACTTTAAAACTGTGATCTCCATGCCCTGAGTTCTGCCAGATAGTCTCAAGTAATGGCTGTCAAGCAATACAATAACAGCAGTGAGGCTTCCCAGTGAGAATGCTGTTGATTGCTTTCACCACTGTTTTATATTGTGGCTAAAATTCCTCTTTACATATTTTAGGTTTTCGCCTCTTCTCTTCCTCTGTCCCAGGAGACACTGGGAAATCAGAGCCTTGTGCTGCAGCAAGGAGGAGACAGCCATCTAGCTCCAGGTGAGGTGTTGTCAGCTGTTCTGCTCCTGAGGTACATCCCACATTTTGGAGGTAGTGGGGTTTCTCACAAGGGAATAGGAAGCTGGAAAGCTTAAGAAGTGTGTATTTATGACTCTATATTTGACTAGAGCCGACTTTTGTTTCTTTTTTTAGTGCTGGGGTACTAGAAATGTTTGTGGTAGATGCCTTTTCCCCTCCTACTATGCGTAAAGAACACAGTGGCCTTCAAACTGGTTAAATGCTAACTGTAGGTATTGGAGTCCCAGAGCACGTGTTGCTAAAACCACTTGGTGTTTATCAGGTGTTCTCATCTTGGATTACTCTGCTGTCTGTGCTTTGGGTGAATTCAAGTCAGAAGTGTAACATAACTTCTTTTCCTTTTCTTAACTTCCTAGTGACATGGACAGTGACCAAGAGTGGCAAAGGTACCAGGAGGCTGCTGTGTCAGCTGCAGACATTCTGAAGCAAAGTGCTTTTCCTGCACTGTCCCAGGATTCCAGCCAGGATCAGTGTCAGGGCTGTGTAGAGCACAGCCAGAAAAAAAAGAAGAAAAAGAAAATTGGGGGAGAGAACAATATTCAAGAGAAAATAATAGACCCAGCAGAGTGTGAACAGATCTGCAAAGATTTGCCAGGGTTAGTGTCTGCAAATGGACAGCATGAGAGACAGGACAGCAATTATACAGAGAACTCAGTGCTGCTAGGTGTTGTGAAGAAGAAGAAGAAAAAGAAGAAGATAAAAAGAGAATGAAGATTTTGCTCTGCAAACAGCAGGTGATTATGATGGACCAAGGACACTGAAAAAAACCCAAAACCAACCGAACAAGAGCTGCTGCAGATGAGGGAAGATTAATTGGCAGAGCTTCTGTTCCAAAAGCTCAGTGGCCTGAGAGTCTAATTAAGTGACTTCTGATGTTGTTGTTGTCCTATGGGGAAGGGAACATTGTTCTCCTAGCACAGCAGTTATCTGTGCTGCTGCTTATGCAGACCTAGCATAAAAGGATTAAATCCTGTGCACAGACTTGCATGACAGAGGAATATAATTGTAGCTGCATTCCTTCTGGTCTGTTCCTTCACATCATGAAACCAAATTTTGTCTCCTGGAGAAAATATATGATGAATTGAATTTGGTTTACATGGTAACAGGTGATCAACTCCTTTTTCTCTTTGCCTCCTCCTAGATGCCTACTAAGAATAACTCCAGCCTGTGGGAGACTCATTTATCAAAAGCATCCCGTCAGATATCAGGGCCCCCTTATTCCCCCCCCACCCCCAGCCCAATCATCATAACAATCTGTTGTTGAAACCTGCCCTGTTACTAATCCCTCTGTAACCTGCACTTCTCCAGGGCCCCTGCATATGAACAGAGTGTGCAGTGAGCTTATTTCAGGGCTATTATAAGCAGTTCCCTTCAAGTTGTGACCATTGAAACTTTTTTAATGGGTAGTTTTTTTCATGGCATTCATTGTTATTAAATTCTACTGCACTATTATTAATTTAACAGGTTTTGTACAACAGTGGTTTTCTTGCTCTATTCAGATGGCTGCCCCAACAGAGGTAAAGATGTCTGAAGGTGGCTCTTTGGTTGCTTGATAATCAATGCTAGGAAATTGCTACAGGAAGAACTTAAGCCTAATATAAAGGCACAGTGTTTCAGTCCTTATTTTGGTTGATTATGAATTTTGTCTCTCTGAAATACAGTGGGTTTTGGTAGTTTTCAGTAATGTTCTTAGTCCATTTAAACTTCAGTTCCAGTATTTCAGGAAATTACTTGTTAGAGGATAAATACTCTTCTTTTGTTTTTAATATTGTTGGGTTTCAGTAGCTCTAACTTATTGTCCATATTCAGGAGACCAGAAAGCCAGATTAGAGAAACTGAAATAGCAAACCGTTGCTCTTTGAGCATGGGAAAACGTAGGATGTTTTCTTTCCTACTGTTAAGATCCTAGCTGTTTTTTAGTCAAGAAAACACAGCTGGCATCCAGCTAAGTGCAAAACTGACTTGTAATCTAACTGAATGTGCTAGCAGAAGTTACTTGTCTTATGGGCAGTTAAAACTTCAGTATACTGAAGCTGGCACCTGGGGTTTCAAATGCATAGTGGTCTGAATGTAACCTTTTGACTTGTTATATGGTGTGATTATTTTTATGCTAATTGGAAGCTATATGTATTTGCAACTCATGCACATGGGAGGTCAGGAAACAATTCTAGGATAGAATTAACCAGAGAATCTAGTTACTGAAATTAGTTTCTGATGGTTGAGGGTATATAGAGGAATCTCTCATCTGTAAAATCTGTAATGGACAGCTGCAATTTCGAAATTTCCAGATGTGATAACTGAAGAGTTCGCTGTTGGGCTTTTTCTTTTTGAATTCTCCCTTGTATCTTAACCTTTTAAGAGTTTTGAGCACGTTCTGGTCTCAAGAATTTTCATCCATTTCACAGCTGAAAGAATAGTTGTTCTAGTCACAAAGACATAAGCATGTTAATCAGGGCATTTTTCATGTCTGGCTAGTGACATATCTGTGACGTGGATGTTGAGAGTAAATAGAGAAGAGAGGAATAATTAAGAGGAATTATGTAAGTAGATCCTTAGGGCTAAAAACCTTCACTTAGTGCAAGTAAGATTCTTAGACCCCAGGGTAATGATTTGCATATCGAGACAGAATCTAACCTACAGGGAAGCTAAGCATGAACCATGTTCTGTAAAATGAACCCAAGCTGACATTTTTATAGAGAACAACTGAAGGAACTGCTGCTCTCTGTGGAGCATGGAACCTCCCAGGTGTTGTGCATTGTTAGGGACTGGTGGAAAATGCCATCCCCCAGCTCATTTGGCAAGATGCACAAGATGAGAATCCACATGGTTAATGCAGAGAACTGGAATCTCCTTGCTGCTGTTAAAGTTTTAATTTCTGCATTTAAAACAAAGCAGAGCTATATCAAAAATAACCAAGCCATTTCCACTAGGAGAGCATGATTTTTAGACCATGTCATTTTAAACTGGGAATGTTTGGTATTTTTGTAGTTAATTAAAGGATTTGTAGCTTGTAGTTAGTGATCCCATATGGACAGGTTTGTGCCAAGCCATTCCTGAATCTGTTTCTTGGTGATGATCATTGTAAAGTCAGGAACTAGGTTTTCTCACTCTTGCCTCCAAGATGCTATTATTTCTTGTAGTTTTGACTGGCATTTCCTTACAGCAAAGGAAGTGAGCATTTTGAGGATGGTGTCCGTTCTTTGGCATCTCAGCTTTGCTCATTCCTGCATGGCTTAGTCTGGTGCTGGAAGGTTTTTACAGGCCCAGCTTGATGAAGGCTGAGCAGCATGAAAGTCCCATCCACAGCCTGGCATTTTTGCTGTATTGCATTTGGATCCCTTGTCTTGATGGGATCCCTTCTTGGGCAGCCACAAAAGGACATCTGGCCATTCTAAGCTGGCTCATGAGGTTTGGGTTTGATTGGTTTTTGAGGGACAGGCAGTGGATTTTAGCAGTACCAGCATCATCTTTCTGTGACTTCTGTCTTGAGCCTGGTAAGTCTCTCATGGAGGCAGTGAAGGGATTTGTGTGAGGCAGTAGGGGCTGGAGGTCAGCTGAGCGCAGCAGCCTTTCCTTCCTGTGGAAGGCAGTGGTGACAGTTATGGCAAACACAGTTGGAGTTGCACCTGACAGGTTGGTTGTGGCAGTCACCTGTGAGCTAGTTGTCTTAATTACTGAGTGGAGGATGCCATCTGTGTGGAGATGAAGGTCTCTATGACATTGTGAGTGGATGGCAGCAGCTGGCTGTGGCTGTTGGCAGAGTCAGAGCTTTGGTACAGCACCAGGCTACTGGAGGACACTGTCAAAGGCACAGGTGGAAGTTAAGTACAAATTCTCACTGCAGTCCCCTTATCATGTATGCACACATGCTTCCAGTATGACTGAACTCCCCTGGCATAGCGGTGTAATTCCTTTTTTTTAGTGTGCCATCAGACACCTAGCATAAGTCCACAGCTAGCCTGAAAACATTGAGGGAAACCACCTTCAGAGAGTTAAGTTTTGAGAATTCTAGTTGATTGTTATGTCCCAGTTCTTCTCTTAGAACTGGGAAGATCTAGCTGGAGTCTCTTCATGAGAGTGTCTTGTGTTTTTCAGCCTTGAAAGCTGCCCATAGGGCTGGATATTCATGGACACTGATTTTGTCAATATTTTAAAGGCTATTTTCCTCTCTAGATTCTGAAGAAGGTTTCTGTTTCCACAGTCTGGCCTTATACAGACTGTGCTCCAAATCTTTTCCTTGTACTAGCTTTTCAACCTCCCCCAGACACTAGTAGAGCCCTCTTAAAGAATCATGAGCCCCAGTTTCCATTTCCTAACTGGATTTTACAGTGTTGGCAAGAGAAGCTAGGCAATACATGGCTTTTTATTATAGTGGGCACAGCTCTTACCGGCAGGGCTTGAGGTGAGGCGAGGGCCTGGCTGAAGGTGCTGGATGGTTGTGTCTTGGTTCTGTAAATGTATTGTTGGTGCCTGTGACACTGGCGTATGCATCCCAGACTCTGTGTGAGTCTCCGAGTCAGATGTGAATGCCTAGAGAAAAGAAAGCTAACAGTGCTTGTTTTCTACATCCCTTTTAACAGGCCTGAGAGAAGAGTCAGCAGGTGCTGTTTCCAAGGAGATTAAATTCTCCTTGATGATGCAGTGAAGAGCTTGCTCTAATGCCTCCAGTGTTGCAGCTGGTACCAGCAAGGTGAGGAGATATGAAAGATCATCCTGCTGGGATGGCATAGACCACACACCCAAAAATTTTGACAAGCAAGAAGCTACCTGCAGACTGGTGCAGTTCTAAGGTGGGGGAACAAAGGCATGTGCTAAAGGCTGTTACCTGTTTAGTTGGTGTCAGGTTAGTCAGGGCGCTGAGATTGGCTGTATCTGTTATCACCATGGTTTGTGGTAATAGGCCTGTATGTGTGTATTGGGCCACTTCAGACTTGGGGCCGTAGAGAGCTGTGCATGAAAGAAAACAAGATCATGTGGATGCTGGAGCTTTGCATGAGACTAGTTCGGTTGAATTGTTCTCCTCATGCATGTGGACCTGTTGTCTGTCTTTGAAACAGTGGGTGTGGAGGGACAGAGAGATGAATGCAATAGAAAAATAATTTCATCATTAGAGCAACAATAATAGAAGAGGAAAATAGTGCTGCAAGTCCAAGGACCCACAAATGTTCCAGAAGAGTCTTTTGTTTGTTTGCTTGAGCAGATGAGTTCACATGCTTACCGTGAGGGTTCTGTATCTGGGCCATGGTAGCCATGAAGGGACTCTGGTTGATATGGCTCTGGACTTGCTGCATGAGGGGCTGCTGGTAGGATGGGTGCAGTTGCTGGGAGAACTGGACAGGCTGCAGGGTAGTGAGGCTGCTCCCCATGCTGTTTATTACAGGTACGCTTTGGGGCTGTGTTGAGGCCAGGCCTGAAAAACAAGGACTGATGACAGTAGTGTCACACGTTATGGGAGGAGTGTGGCTGCTCTGCAACAGGGGCATCTGAAATAGTCATTGTGGCAGGCCTGTCATCACAGGGTGACTTTGGGATCTGGCTCTTCAGGTGTTCCGTTTGTTATCTGTGATTAAGAATAGATTTTGTGCCTGTGATGACAAAGTGGGAGTGCACAAAATGTACAATGCAGGCAGACACTGTAAAACCACCTCTGATTTCCAGTGTTTGCTCCTGTGTATGTCCTTGTGTACCAGCATAGATCACTTCCTGGTTTAGTGATAGTCTGATACAGAGTTCCACTGGGGAGGCCTTGCTGAGAAGTAAACTCAGAGCATCATCCCAGTGTCCAGTTAATTTTATTTGTTTTTATGAAGCTGTTGGCAACAGTGAGAACTGTGCTGTTAGCTGTCCAGCCACGTGGAGTACGAGTTCAAGCTCATTTTGCTTGGGCTTCCAAATTACGGAATTTGGAGCAGTGAGAAAGAGGTAGAAAGTTTTATGCGTTACTACCTGTTTCTCACAACTGTCCAAACCCTGTTCCTATAAATCAGCAAGTTTGTTGTTGTTGTTTGTACAGAATTAGAATCCATATCATAATCTTGGTTATAAATGAGTAAATGGAAATCAGTTCACAGCTGTCACCATGGTCCAAAATAAGGACTCTTTCCTCTTGGGAAGAAAGTATAAGAGGAGAGTATATGTTGTATTTTCCTTTATCTAATGAGATACGCTTTGGCAGTAGACTAGTCTTGGAATGAAAAGAAATCTCCTATAAGTGCAGAAAAGCTGTCAAAGTGAAAAATATATATATACAAAAAGTAATTCTTGGATTCCAAAGGCATATGCTGCTCTTTGCAGGAAGTAGAACAGGATGTTTTGTCTTTCAAGCATAATGAACTTGTTTCAATTTTCATAGCTTTAAGGAAGTATTTCATTGATATTTGGGAAGATGCAGAGCAGCAAAACAAACCACTGGCACAGGAATAGTTTGTAAAATTCCCTTGCTCTTAAGACGTGGTTTTGTGTGTAGCTTAATTCTAAGTTGAATAAGGAACGTCTGTCCCTTAATTCCATTGGTACTTGCAAGTAGTGCTGCTGAAGAGCCTTAGTGTTTGTGACAATTTCCCTAGGTGCATGTCACTGCCAACTTAGTGCTTTTTTTTCTGAAAATGAGGCAGGTAATTCTAACCATTAGAGGTAGCTCTTAATCTGAATCCTGATAAGCAGAGTCATTACAGAATACTACTCACCTATCACCAGGGTGGAGGCACCTGTGTTGGTGAATGCTGGTGCTAGGGATGAGGTCTCGCCAGCTCCAATTGCCATAACACCTGGCAGTGATGCCATGATAAGGTTCTGAGTTTGCTGGCTCAGCGCATGTGGATTTTGCTCTAGGCTGTGCAAGGCGGTCAGGGTGCTGACAGGAGGGAGAGTTCCTCCCGGAGCTGAGACCTGTGTGAAAGGAGGACTGTGAAAATGCCATCTGCAGCAGGTTGAGTTTGATGAGTCCCGAAGCTGCAATAAATGTCCTTCTCCCTCTTCCTGCCTGCTCTGACCCCTTGTTAACTAGAAAGACTTCACAACTGCTTATTTGCAGTTTCCCTGTGCTCATCAATTAACTAGTAAAGGTCAGCTGTCGAAATACTAAGAGAAAATTTTGCTGGTTTAGTTCTTTCAAGTTTAAGAAATCATAGGGTTTTACAAACAAGAATGAGATTAGTCCCACTGCATTCTCTACAGGGAAAGTTTATCTTCTGTTTTACAACTGAGGGTAGAAGATGATGCTCAGAGAAATTAAGAGGATCAGGTAATTTTACGTAGTAATTTCAGCTGCAGAGTTCAGCACAGAATCCAGGAGTTCCTCTTTACTTGTTCACCTTTTCCTCTGATAAATGCCTGTAACTTCCCTTTCTCCCAGCAAGTGTATTTTAGTGGCCATTGAGTTTTCAGATTGAGATTTTGAAGAAGTCGCTGAAAAGTTTCTTTAGCCTTTTTTTTCTCATACGGTATGTTCTTGAGGCTGCATTACCTGGCAGTTCCCTGCTGTTAGAGAGGAAAAGTGCCTGTTAGATAAAACAGGACTGTTCCATGTTTGTGTCTTGCTGATTCACTCTATCCTTGAGTCATTTAGAAATTTAATAACTGGACTGTTTTCTCAGCCTCTGAAATGAACCATGTAACCTGTGTCAGTGCTCTAATGCGGTTTTGTGTTTGCAAGGCCTTTTAGCAACCTGTAGTTGAAGTACTGTGAAACAGCAAAAAAGCATTCCAATAATTTAGCTGGTAGAGAAACCTCAGTGCTTTACATTCTACTTTTTTTTTTTTTTTTTCTTCTCCCTTCAGACAGAAAGCTGTAACGGATCTTTAGTAAGAGTAACCAACAGGTTAAACAGTGGAGCAGGTCACCTTGATATCAGTTTTAGAAGACAGCTGTAAAAGACTTTCAGCACCTCATGAAAGACTTTTTCTTCAGGAAGAGACCAGAAAAGTCAGCAAAGTGAGTGACTGACAAGATTCAAGTCATACTCATTTATAGTGAACTTAATGCAGCCTCAGGCCAGTATGCACTAATGCAAACTTCTGCCAGCTGGTTCCCTGTAAGCAAGGGAACATGTGCAAACTGGAAATGGTCAGTCATGTAGTTCTAGTGCTTCATTACTAATTATGTGGAAAAAGGTGTATTCAACTCTGAAAAGGAAATTTGCTTTGAGAAGGCAGATTTTTATAGTCTACGTATCCAGTGCGTGTCTTGATGGTAGCTGTTTGCCTTAATTTTTATGGGTAAGACAGATAGATGTAAGTATGGGTCTGTGTTCTGTTAATTCCATTGGTGTCTGATCAACGGTCTTGAGATGTGTAGAGCTCAAATGAGAGTAGGAGATGAGAATCTCACTGGGAAAGGGAGGAGAGAACAGGGTTTCCTGGGAGGAAAGAAATCCTGTCATACCCCAAGCCCTGTTTTTTTCAGAAGAGGCTGTTTTGATTGATTGTAAGGAAATGGCTATACTTCTTGCTTTTGTGCTGTAATACCTGCTCTCACCAGCAGTCTAGAGGGTACATGTATCTCAGGACTGCTTATGTTGCATAGTAAGTGCAAAGCAGCTGTGTAATATCTCTAGAAGAAGGTGGTTTTAAGAGTATTCTAGGAAAAACTACTTCTGAATAGTCCATATTGTGACCATGGGCAGAGCATCTGACATTCTTCAGTTGCCAGAACTTAAGTATACATCACTTACCAGCTTAGTGTCTGTGCTCAGTAGGTTCTGACTGGGCTCCAGTCCAGGGGGAGAAACCTGATGCAGGATGGTTTGGGTGGTCACCATGGAACTGTTCCCATGGTGGTTGCTGCTGGAGGACTCTGGCTCGCTGGCTGGCTGCTGGTTGTACCTCACTCCTGCATCACAAGGAGGGAAACTGGTTGTCAAAGATGAGAAACTGATAAACTCTGGCAAATGCTCCATTCAGCTTCCTTTGCAGGTGCTTGCCTTTAGATGTTTGAGGCAGAGACAAGGAGGCTAGTAGGGGAACCAGGAGAACAGATGTTCTCACCACCTTGCCCTGGTTTTTCTCTGTAACATGGAGCAACCGCGTCCTCAAATACTGACTTTACGGTATGGCTGTGTGTGCTGCGGGGAGCAAGCGGGGTTCACTAGATACCACCCTTCTGGATGTGGGTGTGGAGAGGAGAGAGTTTCAGCAAGATTGTCTCTTCCTAGAGTGAGAGCAATTACCACATCTGACCTATGGAAAAGCTCTGCCATTCTAGGTGGAGAATGACCTTTCCTGATGCCTGAAAACTCCGTCACAGTGTCTCATGCTGCTGGTACATATTGGAAAGAGTTGGAGGCACACACGAGTGAAAGGATACAGACCTGACTTGTGGTAGCAGCCAGTGGATGACTCCTTGAAAGGGGATTACTGCCTGCCAGCCGTGAGGGAGTGCAGGATGACAAAGAATAAGCCAGGAGTTTTGGCTGAAAGTTTTGTTACTGAACTTTGTTACCCTTGCCGTTTTAGCCACTCCCCTCACTCAGAGACGTGGTCTCTTTGTCACTGGTGCTCTACCCTTGTAGCAAGTCTCCTCTCCCTGTCTGTAGATTCACATTCTAAAGGGGTGGACTTGGGAGATAGTTTTGGTGACTGAGTTTGGGTAGGTTAACCCATGCCCCTTTCATTTTTTTTTCTTACCGTGAACTTTGCTGGGTGAAAGAGCAGATGGTGGCTGGAGAGAGGAAGAATTGTGAGGAGTTAAAGGGGGAGCAGAGGTGGGCTGTGGTCCGCTGAAGGTGTCCATGGCCAGCTTGTGCCGGAAAGCCTCCTCCTTCCTGCGATTGGCAAACCAGTTGTAAACTCTGACCTCCGTCACCAGGTTTGAGCCCAGTCCCTGGGCCTGAGATGGGGAAACACCTCTCTGAATACACTCTGCTCTGTAAGGGGAAAGCACAAGAGCCTTGCTGAGCTGGGCTTAGTCAAAGAGGCAGAGTAAGTGCACAGCCCCAAAGCGGCTGTGGTCTGGCGCACTGCGTGTAAGGATCCTGCCAGGTATATCAAGATACGAGGCATTACTTATCCTCTGTGAGCAGTGAATGCTCAGTTGCGGCATTTCATTCAAATGTGGCTGGTGTCAGTGGTGACATCCACTGCTGGACCGTTACCCTGCCTCTCCTCGGCACTAGCAATCTCCAAGAACACGGAGGGGCACTGCTGTGCCCCTCTTTGTCAAAGCCAGACAACCATCCTTACCTGTTGCACTCCTCCACCAGTGCCTCTCTCTCTTCTTTACTGGGGTTTTTCTGTCTCTCGTAGGCTTGGAACAGGATCTGTTGTGAGGCAGGACCCCACTTAAAGCGGTTTCTTCTTCCCTTCTTGGTGGGCAGGTCATCTCCCATGGGCTCCTCTGTCAGGATACCCTGGCCAGCGTGTGTGAATTCTGCAGACACAAAGGGGCAAGGGAGTTTGTTTTCTGGAAGCATTTCCAATAGTTCTGTCTATTTGGGTACGTAGCAGGCCCCATGCAGCTTGCCCTTGGAGGATATCTTATACAAGACAGAGGGCTGAATCTAAATGGGGTGGAAATAAAGTTCCATAACTTGCTGAAACTAGTAAGATGTTCCTAGGAGGACTGTATTTACCTGTCCTTTCTCTTGCATGCATTGCATCTCTGCTCCTACCCACCTTGGAGTAGTGAAAGCAAATGCAGCTGAGCTTAGAGTAAGTGTGACTGGAGTCCTGCTTTCCAAAACTATCCAAAGACTAGATGTCTCATTTTACTTGCCACCCACCAATATAAAATTAAGTAAGACAAGTTCCAGACAGGCTCTATGAATGTAAAGTGCAGGCTGCAGGAATGGGTTCCCAGTAGGTGCCTGTAATAAAAGGGCCTCAGAGGGCATGAGGTCATAGCCCACAGTGGTTTATCACACAAGGTGATAGCCCAGAGTTCATTTTTTTTCAGTAAGTACAGAAGCCTGGTGCTTTTTGCAGCTAGAGGAACTGTTGCTTTGGCTGAAATTGCAAAAGCATAGTTTTCAGGCAGAAATCCTGTCTCTGTCATCTGCCCACTACAACTGCTTTAGTGTGAGGATGGGTGTAGAACTCCAATTACAAATGGGGAGTGTTAGTTTGCTTCTCTTTAGTCAAACACAGGATGGGGTGAGTGACTGCGAGCTGCTTCACAAGGGAGGGTTTTTCCATGTGCTGTTTGATTCACCTTGCCACTGAATACTGACCTAGCCTTTTCTAAGCTTCCATTTTTCCTTGATAAAAATAGGGAGTAATGATTAGCAAAGGAGAGCAGAAGCCTTTATGAAATTGAGACAGGAAAACAGTTGTTGCCATACTTACGCTGGGCCACCTCTCGCTGCTTGCGGACATACCAGGTGTAGAGGGCTGCCCTTTTTTGGGTCTTCATGGGAGTGCCCTTGTTGAGGTGTTGCGAGAGGTGAGATTGGTTCAGACCAGTAGTGTCCACCACTTCACGCTGAGGGATGTTGTGCTGCTGGAGGTAGGATTTCACCATCTTTGCTACTCGCCAGGGGTCCTCTCTGGAAGGAGTAGAAAACACTTCTCAGGAGAGAGAGATCTAACACCTGTGCTCAGTGAAACCTGGATTCCAAGGAATTGTACTCGTACCCCCTGACGTGCACCTTGTATGTCCGTTATCACTATAGCGTTTGGCAAGGCCAGTGTTAACTGACTGCATAAGGGAAAGCTGCTCCTCAGTGTGGTACCTCGTTCAGTTTTGACTCTGTGTTCAGGGTAAAAACTGCATGGTATTAGAAATGAAGTGCAAAAGATGTGGCACTAGCTTCCTTTGTTCTCTGTAGGCACCTTGATCTCCCCTTAGGAGGGGACCCTTTGATTATCAAGGGCATTTCCCAATACATGGCTTTATTCTTTGTCTGTGCTCATTTGTATACAAGGCTTTGCGCTGTTCTGTCTAGGCGGTTGTCATCTGTAAATGGTAGAAAGTGCTGACCAATGACTTGAGCAAGAAATTAACCTTTCTGCTGGAAAGTAATGTGAATGTAAAGCATTTTTGCTGCTAGTGAGAGATGGAACAAGGAGGGAAGTGATGTTACCTTTCAGTATTCAGTTGGATGTTTTATTACTACAGCTGTCTTTTCAGAGTTGACCTCTTACTTCACTTCCCCACACAACTTTTCTATCTCCCTTTCTTTAAGGCATGGCTGCTTTGGATAGGTGTACCTAATTTTCCAAGACAGATTCATTGTGGTATTAGGCTGAACCTAGCTCATGCCCTGATGCTGGTCCAGGTTTGGTTGCCTTGGAATGATTCAGAAAGTAAAAACGGGCTGTCGTCATACTGTGACACAACAGCCATGTACGCATATGTATACACCAAGCCATCCAGGATTATGTTCTTGCATGTGCTACATGTTATTCAAATACTGATTCACATCTAGATCCACTCAAAGCTTCAAAATGCAATAAAGAACAATGGGCAAATAACCAATTCCTCCTATTGCCACCCTCCTTTGGAGTAACAGCTGAGGGAATAGACCTATTTGAGACCTGCTCACAAAACTTCAGAAGCTAATCTGATTTGGGATTTCATAATGAATGCGAATCTCTGTTTTTTAGGATTTCAGATTAGAGTATCCATGGAGGTTCCTGACAAAAGTAGAAAAAACGTGACTGACTTCATTGTGTGTATTGATTTCACCAGAGCGAAATCACAGTAAAAATAAAGATGTGAAACCAGGCGGTCTGGGTCCAAACAGTGCAGGAACCTCTTTACAGAAGAGCCTCTGGTTCACTTTTAACAAAGAGCATCCTTCTGTGCTTTCTATGTGAAATGTCTGGTGGAAGTAGTTTGCGTGCTGTAGAAATACACTGGTGACACACGTCCAACACCGGCATCAAAGGAGCAGTGTGGTGAAAAGAGGTGCCTACCATTGTGCAGAAACTGTCACAAGAGCGCACAGGTCTGAGCAACAGGCAACAACTGTACTGTTCATCGCTTTGTTGACTCGGGAGGTTACCAGAGGCTGTGAAGTGATAAGGAGGACAAAGTCCACACCTGTTCTCTCAGTACAAACACCCTTATCTCTGTTCCCCTGCAGCCCCTCTCCCAGTGGCTGGATAGTCCAAGGAGCGAGCTCTGCTGCAGTTAAAGTGTGACAGAAAGCTGTAACTGACACTGTTTCTGAAGAACCTGCTTTCTTGAAATAGGATCATTTGTTTCTTTCTTGCAAGGGGATGCTTGCTATAGAGGCTTCTATTTTCTAGTTTCTTCTCTTAACAGTCTTTGTCATTCAGAAGCCTCAAACTGGGCTGAACTTAGAAAATTTCCTCAGTGTGTTGGGGTTTTTTTCTTCTGCTGTCCAAACCAAGGACCAGTCTCCTTCCTTTGTGATAGTCTAGCCAACACCTGCACCCTGAATTTTTTCTACAGGTCCCTATACAAAGGAGAAAAGGCTCCAACCTGGAACCTCTGGTCTTTTAGATTTGAGTTAGGCTCAGATGGGAAGAGGAAGGACTGTGTTACCACTGATAAATGTTGATTTCCTTCCTGCACCCCAATCACGAGTTGCTTTTGTTTCCATGTCAAGATCCTCACTTCTTTGCAGCTGGAATAAGGCAGAAAGTATCTGTTGAATGGTTAAAGCTCTGTGATTTTTTTTTTTTTTTTTTTCTTTTGAGACAGAGGAGGGAGCTTTGTAAGGCAAAACAGCGCAGGGGAATCTTAGTACAGTATGATTTTATAGGACAGTTGTATGAAATTGTAGATGCTATTTACATTGTCAAAGCACAGACTGTAATATTAATGCAGCAATTCCTTTGGGCCCAAGGCTATATCACAGTGATGGCAGTTGGTCAGCTGAACCATTGCCCAAATACATAGTTCCACCTGCAGTGCCTTCAGCATTAAGACATCACACATTGAAACCTTCACTCTTTCACTGGTGGTAAGACTGCTATTGCCTGTCAGAGGATAGGATTTTACCCTAAACCTAGTTCTCCTGTTTGTAGTTGCACTAAAATCTCAATTGCTTCCATGAGTCAGAACTGTGGAAAAGGGTCTGCCTTGCTCAAGCTTTCCTTCTCTATCTCCAAGCCTGTTTCCTGTGGTTTAGCTTCCCTTTCTCCCTAGATGCAAGCTGTCTCCCCACTCCTCTCTTGTTCTCCAAGGTCTGATCTCTGTCTCCAAATTCCTCTCACACAGTTTTTACTCCCTTCTTCCGAAGTCTTGCTGTCCTGCTGTCAGTTGCTTATTGCCATCTGAGCATAGCCCCTCTCCCTGGCTCATCTCAACCACAGGGGCTTGGATCCTCTCTCCATGCCAGCTTCCCATTTTCTTAGTTCTGAGGTCACTTTTTAAGGGCGTTTTCACCTCCCTTTTGTTACCTGAACAATAAGTAACCCAGGTAGTTAGTTATAAACTCAAAGGGAACAAGAGGCTGGTTGATAATTTATAGCAACATCTCAAATTTAAATGGAAAGTAAATATCAAGTTGTTAGCATTAAAGAAAACTCATTCCAGAGAGCTGGAGATGTAACATTCAGGGGACCTTCTCTTTCCTTCGCTCTTCCTGACTTTTCTCTTTCTTTTTGACTTCGTTCCTTTCCTTCCTCTCCTTTTCTTTGCTCTCTCTGTCTTTCCTTTCCTTCTTTCCTGTTCTTGTGTTCTCAAGCAAGAGAAGCCTTCGTTTCCCCGAGGTGGGTTCTGAATTGCTGCTTTGAACCAGACCTTGTTTAAACAGAGGTTCAGAGCTATGAAGTGCTCAGGACCATCCTCTGGCCCTTTCCTCTGGAGCCTGCTAAACAGCCCTCACTGGTGTCAGTGCGCAGCCTGGAGCCGGGCTAGGCAGAGAGCAGGGAAGGTAAGACCATCCCGGCAGGGTTCCTTTCTATTGAACTTGGCCTGGTTTGCCTCATCTTGGTTTATATGTGGAAATGAAAGGGGTGTGGCAGCTTCATCTCCAGATTCCCCAGCTAGAGTCATTCTAAGACACTGCTTACACGGGGAAAAGACTGAACCTTTATCATCATACCTTTGTTTTCTTTTTTTCCTCATGGAAAACATGCTTTTATCCCTGCCTCCAGGGGAAATCTGTTGCTTATCTCAATTTCTCTCTTTCCTAATGGAATTTCACCCCTTGCCCTACAGGTGAGTTGTTGCTATACCTCTCTCCATTTGCTGTACCTGTGATAGTATGATCTGTCCCTTCCCCCAAGGTAGCCTCTCTTGCTTTCTACTCTGGGGAATATCTGGGAATTACTCCACACAGCTCTATCTCCCTACTGAGTTACTTATTCTTTATCATAGATGCATTTGTTTTCTGTATGGAGTGATTTGGAAAGAATGTTTTTATTCAAACTGTAAATCTATGGAAGATCAGTAAAATAGATTAAGGGTCAAAATTAAATTATGTTAATTCCTCACTGGACAAACCTTTGTCTGAACTTCCTTTAGCGTTTTTTTTCTGTAGGGACAAAATCTCATCAATACCCACAGGTGCAACTAGTTGTGTGGATGTATCTTCTCAACATCCTGTTTTACTGATCTTTGACTAGTGCTTTCCAAACCTTGGTTTAAACTTCAGTGGTCTTATGAAGACATACTTGGTCTCTTGATGCTGTCTTTTTTTTTCTTCTTTTTTTTTTTTTTTTTCCTGCTGTCTAGCTCCTGGGAAAGCCTAACAGGGGACCCTTTCCTGATTCTACTTTGCAAGCAATAGCTGCAGTTACCACAAAGACTTTTTTTCTATCACTAAGAGCTGCCCACAAGCCAATTGCTCTGTTAAAATGTGGCCTGTGCTATTAGGCCAGGAATTGTTAATAATGCCTGAAGAGGCTTCTGCCTAAAGGCAGAAGTGCCTCCGTCTGGTTTCTGGATTTGAAATCCTTGTGTAGATGCTGAAATAGCTTTGCAAGCATTGAAATTTTACTGAGAATCCCTGGGCATCGAGATTCGTGCCTGCCTTCCTTTTATGTATTGCTGGGAGTAATTTCTATTACAGACTGTTCTGCCTTGTCTTTCAATACTCATAGTACTATTTTAAGGACATAACCTTTAGGCATCTACTAATAGAAAGGTTTGTTCTTAAAAAGAAAACAAGTCTATTAGTAGGTAATGACTGCTTACGTGTTATCAAACCCTGATACTGGTTCAGATGCTTTGAATAGATTCTCAGACATACGGTTGATTATTTTTTTTTAATCTTTGACCAGAAATTTGAAACACGTCAATACAGACTCCCTACTATTTTCATTTGATCTTGACTAATTTTGATCTATTATATTCCTTCATAAGTATACTCATGTTTTTTGCTGAAACTAAGGCTTCTGGTCGCCTCATACTGTCCTCAGCAACAGAAGTGACTTCTTGTTCTATCCTGTGATACAGGGGACTGATGAAGGAAAACTCTGAAATTGCAGAATTTGTAATTAAGACTTAGCATGAGGCTTAGGAGATCCTTGTTCTTGCTCGCTTCTCTCTGCGCTGTCTTAGGGTTTTGGGTAGGTCATAGAATCTCTCTGTACCTCAGTTCCTGTTTGTGAAATGGGAATGCTGTTCAGCTGACTGTCTGGAGAGAGATGTGGGACTGTTCCTTGGAAAGCATTAATGTCACAGGTTTGCAAGAGAGGTAAGACTGTTGTGAGGCTGGTAGTAAGCACAGGAGAGACTGGCGGCAAGCTCCTAGAAAGTAGGGAGGATCAAAAACCAGAATTCATGCTGAAGTAAGGGTGGCAGGAAGGAATTCCCTCCATCCTTGTGTCTGTTCTTAGATCACAGCGGATGGCACTCCAGTCCTGCTTCACCCATTCATTAGAGAAAATGGGACAAAGCCAGGTGCTGCTCTTCAACTTCCATGGCTTCCTTTGTTGAGAGATACCTGATAAACCATCAGAAGTTAATGATCAAAAAGCTTATCAGGGTCTTTTCATCTATAAATTTATAAGACAAAAGAGAAATAATAAAGCCATTGGATAATTAGTAACTAGTCAGGGCCCGCCCGGTGCCACTGGGCTCAAACTACCCCAAGACCTGTACGCAGACTCAGGAAGATGAGAAGGAGACAGGCATGAGGGGAAGAAAAAGAGTGGAAGGGAGAGAGAGAATTAGCCCAGACGACAACAAAATGGGAGGAATAGCAGCAGAGACAGAAGTGAGGAGAGAAGGAAAATACGTAAAAAGAATGGGGGAAAGGTAAAGGTACAGAGGAGACTAAAAGATGTGACAGAGCTGGAAGTGGGGAAGAGATGACAGGTATGAGATGTATTGGGCCAGAAAGAAGATTGAATTATTGGGAATGCTTTCCCCACCCAGGTAAGACCTGATCCAGTGAATTTTCCTGTGTCTGGTACTGCAGAGTCATCAACTCCCTATCTGCTAGGGACTTTTCTTCTGAGTATTTACAGTGAATGCTAGCACTTGTCATGCTGCGTTTTCTTCTCTGGCCTTTTGCGGTGGGATTTGATGTTTGCTTCTGGTATGTTAATTTCCTTTGGACATGAAAGGGAGTGATCAGAAAGCCTGAGAAATTCTCCAGATTGATTTTAATTTTAGTGAAGATTTTAAGTGCAGGTTGTTGCTGCATCTTTTTGTCTTCTATCAGCTTGTCATTTCAAAATACCCCCAAAACAGACAGGCAAGAATCTGTTTCTGTTGTGATAGATAGGTTGAATGGTCCCAATCCTTGCTTGGACAAACCTCTTAGGTCACCCGTGGGAATTGTATGTCAGCAAGAATCCAAAATGTGAATTCTGATGAATGTTTCTGAGTCTATCGTGAGGCGTATTGGTTCAGGGAACCTTCTGTCTTTTGATCTCAAAAATGCTTCTATGCAAACTAATTTGTGTGGCAGTAAAACCTGTAGTTGTTGCTGCAGGTGTACTTTGCAGTTGTGACAGGCAGTGGATGGTAAGAATAGAATGTTCTACCCAGGTTTTAACCTCTATGCATGTATTTGGTGTGTGCTTTTTCTATGAGAAAAAGCCCCACTGAAGTCAGGATAACTTTGTACTCACATGAATGACAAGAACACGTTCTCTTGGTTTGTCTTTGGCCAATAATCTATAGCAAAAAACACTGACATTAATGGTATTAACCTCCTTAAATACAGCAGGGAGACATTGCAACTTCACTGTACCATACATCCTCAGGCAAATACAGCACCAGTTAAGAGTGACCAGATTTTTTTCTTTTTTTTGTTTTTTCCTGATGACTGAAATTGTGAATTCTATTAAAAAATTAAATGCTAAAACTTAACATGCAGTGGGAGAGATGCAAGTTATACAGGCCTCGGACTATTCTGAAGCCTGATGATACAACCATGTCAAATACATTATCAGGCTCTGTGGCTCCCTTCATGTATTTGAAGTGAGATGAAAAGAAAGCCTGCACATTTATAAAGAATTTGGGGGTGTTTTGGGGCTGCTAGTCCTTGCGTGGATGAAGACGGTGTAGCTGTATCAAAAAGGGGGCATTGAGCAGAAAGGGAGAGAAAGAAATTTAGAGGGAGAGGGCAAGAAAGCATCAAAGAGGAGCAGCAAATCTGTGCTTACTGTAATAGTCTTTCCACCACAGCCTTCTGGTGAGCAGCCTCCTCAGGGCTCAAGTTTTCCAGCTCCTTCATTATTGGAGGGGTAAATTCCTCCCCGTCATCAGAGGTTTCATCTTCTGATAACCTGGACTCCCCCATTCCGTTGGGGATGTCGGGACAGGGTTCCCCTTTCTCTGTCTGGAGGGCATTGATAGCGCGCTGACTTTCACTCTGGAGCACGTAGGGTTCCACTTCGCTCAGCGCCTTGATCAGGGTCTCCTTGGTTAGCCCTGACTCCAGCAGCGCTCCCAGCAGCTCCACTTGAAGATGACTCAGCTTCGAGACCATGGTCTTCAGGCTGGTGTCTCCTGGATTTGAATTTCAGGTTATCCTGCTTCCAGCTTCCCTACACCATGTTCCTGAGGTAACACGCCCGACTGTCAGGAGAGTGGGCACAGCACAGCCTCCCGCCTTTACGCCCCCCCAAAAAAAACAAAATACAAAATTGAGCCACTTCAGACCCCCCACGACTGTCCTGAGCCAGTGCTGATAAAGGGACCCTTGGCTATCTGTTTACATTGGAGCAATGTAAATTCTCCAAGGTTCATATTTATCTGTGTGCTTAGCAAGTTACTGAACTTTGGACTTCAGCACTGCAGCAGCGGTTCACAAAGTGCAGAGGGAGAGAAAGCAGGGGGAGGGGGAAAGGGAGGGCAGCAGAAGAGGGAAGGAGGGGGTAAAATGAAGGGACAGAAGGTCTGCAGTATGGAAAAGTAAACTACAGAAAGAAAACCAGGAAAATGCGGATGGAGAAGTGTGACTTATTTCTGGCCCCATTAGTTTTAGAGAAAGAAGGACATGGAGTACCTGAAGGAAGAAGTGCGTTTGGCTGCGAGTGGTTCAGGAGAAGGTGCTGCCATTGGAAGATCGCAGAGCCCGCTTGGAGCTCTGGCAGCAGGGAGGTTCAGCCAGCCTCAGCCCCTGCCAAAAGCTTTGAGCTGAGAGAAAGCCGCTCTGGCAGCTTCACTAGCCTTTGTGCAACCCCCCAGCAGAGAAGTGTTGACCACTGGGTTTATATGAATATTCCAGAGACTTACGGAATGTTCTGGAGCTCCAGCTGACTTCTGTGGCAGAGCATCAAGTGTTAAATGACTTTTCCACTTCTGGCTTTGGCTTGCTGGGTATCTTGATATGCAAATACTAGTACCACCATTATAACTTGCTATGTTTATTGCTTAATTGATGAGCAGGAGAAGTGTACCCGCATAATTTGGGGATTACAGGGCTTGTCCCACTGAGCTTGTGATTCAGGCATCTGATAAGGAATAGCCCTGGGTGTTGGTTCATGCTGAAAGTCCCGGCCCTGTCATCAGTTGCTCTGCTGCTTCTGAGGAGTGCTCTGGGCAGGCTTGTGGTTCCCATTTATCATCTACCTCCATCCCTTCTTGATACTGGTTCTGCTCCCACCCATTGAGTGACTCCCTACAACATGCTTGCCAGGTCACTTAGTGCAGCTCTCAGGGAGTCCTTACGACTGAATTGTCTGTTCTGTTCTGAAAATATATGAATGAATCTATCTGCTTTGAGTGGCTAAATTATAGAATATCTTGATGTGCACATGTGGACTTGATGCATGAGCATCTCATGCACATGATGCCTTGTGTGATCAACGGGAGAAGGATTTAAAGCTCTTGTCTCAATGGAGGTTTCCTAGGGGCAGCTACCTGTCTCTATACGCTCCCATCAAGCCTGAGCTGGGAGAAGCCTAGAAGGACTGACCCCAAACCGGGTAATGTCCCAAGGCAATGATGCAGAGTCACCTTGGCCCCTGTTTCTCCTTTGTGGGCACCTTTAGCCATGCTCTCCAGCCTCCTGCGACAACATGCTAAGTCAGCAGCTGAAGGACAGAGCTTCTTTGCAGATTGGACCCCTTCCTCTCTCCAGACACTGCAAGCTGTGGTCGGGCTGCTGGGCTGACCCTTTCAAGCAGGACTGTTGTTAACTTTTACCTTTTATTTCAGATGGCGTCTGCACCCAGAGTACTAGGTCCCCTCCTTGCCTTAAAAAAGCTCAGATGGATACAGAAGACTTTCTTTGTGTGGCTAAAGAAGTAACGATTTAGAATCCATTTAAAACATATAAGGTAAGAAATTGCCCTGTGAAAAATTAATGTAAAAAGACATCTTTAGCTTGTAAAGATTTTTTTTTTTGTTATACTCGTAATAATAAAGTATTTAAAGAATGGTGAACTTTTTTGGCATTATCCTATCAAAGTTTTGATACAATTTCCATGCATTTTATTTTTTTATTACAGTTTTCCTCATTCCCCCTGCCCCCCTTCCCCAGTAGACATGCCAACATTAGTGGCTGGTAACACTAATTTTCAACTGTAATTACAGTATCCAACCATGACATATACTTTCTGCATGATATGTCCTTATAATTCAAGGACTTTGCAAACTGAGACAACAGATTGTGATGCTCCTGCAATATGTGACAGAGGAGATTCTGTCATACTGTGTTACATTTCTGTCGTTGGTATGGTGATTTCTTTTACCTAAACTAAGGTGGAAAATATTACCATTATTCTTATTTAAGAGATTGTCCAATCTGTGTTCTGTAAGTATATATACCTGTTGAATGCATGGGGAGGGGGATCGGGACACAAACCATTAAGTTCAGATAAAGAACAGCAATATTTGTCAGTGGAAACCATAAAAAGAAAAAACATAGCAACAAATTATCTATCTGTATTGCGTGGTTTCAAGGATTCCTTATGTACCCGGAAGTCCTGTTGCTGTTGCTTCTGCTTGCCTTGAGGACCTTCAGCTGCAGAGGCTTTTAAACCAGCCTGTCTTGAGACCAGTGAACACTGAAGCCTATGAAAACAGAAATGAACATCTGTTAGTATGTTAGGACCTCACTAAACGCTGCAACTGGATGCCATGTGGAGGATCCTTGGCTGAATATGGAAACCTTTCAAATACTGAGGAGGAGGTAACTATTCTCTATCACTTTATCCTGAAGGTCTTTTTCCCTTGGTCTGTTAGTATTGTGCATTTTAAACTGTGGGAGTCTGGACAACTAACAAAACAACAAGTCATCTTGACAAGCTCATGAACAATGTTACCTTAACAATTCAGTTTGGAGAACTCTATCCATTAATAATCACAAGAAGTCTGATTTCTATTTTATTTTAATGCTGAGTTTAATAAAGATTATTTAAACATGTTCAACTACATTGCATTATCCTGCGTAAACTTAAATACAACTTCTAGGCATGATTTTTTTTTTTTTTATTTTAATGATTTTCTTCTCCTGAAGTAGCAGACAGTGTAGTAACACTCTGTGACAGCTATCTTACAAAACTGGGTTCCTGGCATTCTCCAATATCCTTCCAGGCAACGATGTCTTGGGTTCCTCTAATGGAATTCTGTTTTATTGGTAAATAATAGTTTCTCTTGATTAACTGTTCCAATGTAATCCCTTCTCCCCTACATGTTATAAAGTAGTTGAATTACTAAGTGGATTATTGAACAACTGCATGAAAATACAAATGGGTATACAACAGGAACGTTATTCTTATTTTAGACTTACTGGTGTGTATCCTGCTTATTACACTAGGGCAAACCTAAAGTAATGGACAGCAGAGTCCTGTGAATGGAATGGAAGGCAGAATAGACTTCCAAAGCCTGACTTCTTGTATTACCAGCATTCTTAGCTTTGATGTTTTCATTTACTGAAATATATCCATTATTGAGTGTATATATCCAATATATCCATTATTTCACATGATGAAAAATACAGTAATTTGCTGGGGTAAAGCCAGTGTAATGTGGCTTAAAAAAACATACAGAGAAGGAAAAACCCTAAATATATTTATGATAAAAGTGCTAGCAGAGGGAGCCTGTATAGTTCCCTGAATACAGTTGTAAAATTGCCATTGAAAAGAAATACAGAGAAATGGTTCTTTTAATAATTCTTCACCATTTTACTGTTCCTCCTGCTGAGACTGCTACATGCTTTATTGGCCTGAATGGCATTAACATCATCCCCTCCTTGAAATGTGAGAGTGCTATTATTATAACATTCACCCTTATTTCTATGGTTGGGGGAATGAAAAGCTATGCAAGTGCCAAAACCGATGATTATTTGTGCATTGGGAGCTTAGTTCCAAAAGGTATGCAAAAGCATGAAAAATATGAGATAATTGTCATTTATGTGTTGTTTTCATGGGGTTGGATTTCAGCTATTTGTACAAACCCCAAGTATCTCAGTGGGAGAGGACTCACTTGAATATATGGGTTTAGTGTTTCAAATATATATGCATTTACATTTTAATTGAGTAGTCTTTGTTGTAAATATATGATTATAATCGAAAATGTGATTTTACAGAGAAGAAAGCTATTTTTTGCGTTGCCGCCTACTGTACTTTCAGTAGTACAACCAGAAGCAGAACCACCAAAACGTTCAGAGCCAAGAAGGGGGGAAGGCTGCCTTTTGACTGAGATGCAGAAGTAACTTCCCAAGTTTCTCCTTACTGCAGTTTGCAGGGTTCAGTTGCATTCAGAAGAACAAATGTTTTACTCTTTATCTCCAAAGACAACATTTGTTAAACTTTGGGAGTCTTGGTGAAACTGAAGCCAAGGTGTAACAACCATTAAGAACTGGCCTGGATGCAGGGCTGGAAGGCATGGTGTGACAATGCCATAGGGCATCATGGATTTAAATTACAGGCTCGCTCTCAACATTCCTCTTCCTCTATGGGGAAACAGGACTTCGCCCTTCCTCCAGGTTATCTGTCTGTTCCCCCTTCACTTACGCACTGTTTCTATCTTCAGGGTGAGGATCAGACTGGAGAGCAGAGGCAGCTCTGGAGTTCAGTTAATGAAGGAGTTTCCCACTAGGTGGTAGTGAAGAGAATCGTGGCGCCGTACTGGTCAGTGCACATTTTAATTTTATCGAGGGGAACCCCACAAGAATTACAAGCGGAAGAGCCTAGCATAGCTCTGAGCTATACTGTCAAAACTGGATTTTTTTTTTTTTTGCCTTTCCTTTCTGCTCATTTCCATGCTATTTGTTCCTACCAAAACCAAGCAGCGTTGACAACTATACCTGCCATGTCCTTTCCTGAAAGGTGAAGTGTCAACATGAAGCTCCTCTGGTTCTCTTTCTACCTCCATTATAGCAGAATCAAGACATGGTTAGTTAAATGTCATCTAATGACATTTAAGCAATTTGGAGGTGAGGACTCTTTGTAGCCAGTACTTCAATCTGATTTTTCTCCAGCACACTTGCCTCTGGGAGCTACCCTTTCAAATAGAAAAAGAAAGAAAATGTTTTTGTCTGCTGCTAGTTTTGAAATACCTTGACTGGTTTAAGTAATGCATCAGTCTACATCAAAGGTTCAAGACAGAACTGGTATTTTGGAAGGACTTTGTAATGTCAGAGTAAACTGTTGCTAAAATTCAAAATAAAGCTTTCTTGTAGGTCCAAAGAAAGACTGTACAAACGAGGTGCTGAGAAAATTATCTGAGGAATGCAAGCAGCACTCCAATTTGCAGTAAGAGCAGATGCTGGGTCTGCAAGGAGGAATACATTTCTCCTGTGAATTCATCCCACCGCTATCTTGTAATGATAGAGCGAGCTTGCGAAATCACTTAGTAGTCTAGTCAAAGCCTGAGAAGCTGAAAAAAATTATACTTTAATTGCTCATCAAGTATAAATCACTTGTGCCAAATTAATGTGCTGGAAATTTTGCAAGGCTGAGAAATTGGAAGCTATTTCAGTAAGGACACAAAGCAGGGATATTGTTTCATAGATACCAATATCAGTTTTACATCCTATTCTCAGTGAAAAAAAATTAGGAAAGGCTCTTTAGTACCAAGACAAGGGTGAAGCACTGATTTATCTCTCCCTGCATGGATTCAAAAGGATGGAGAGGTTCTTTTTTCCTCTTGCATTTACTTTATCGTAATCAGTGAAAAGAGGTGGCATAAACAGGCATCCCAGAGACACTGAGGTTGCACCACAGCGGAGTGAGGATTCAAATTATTTGTCAGTTTTCTGATTGTTCCTGTAGATCTTTCTGTTGTGCTGAGGGAGAATCAAGGCAGGGAACTTCTCCATTGTGCAAGTCCTACCTAGAGCATTTTTTTTAACAGGGGATGTGTGTACCTGGGAACACCAGAATTTCCACTAAAACAGATCGACCAGGCTGTGTACCCCACAGCTCAAGATTCTGAGCGTGACTCACTCCTCTCTCCTTGCATTATATCCGCCAAACTTTTCTGTATCTGCTGAGACGGGCACAAGTGCTGTGTATGTATGGGGTGTAGGGTGAAGGGCAAAGAGGTGTATGGTCAAATAGGAGAGGAAGGTTTTCAAGACAGCCCAGCCTGAGCTGGATGAGAGGACAGGTTAGCATTACTCACCATCTAATCCTTCCAGTACACCTAGCTGCCATGACTGACGCCAGCAGGGATCCCAGTAAGCTAGTCAGTCACAGTACTTTGAGTATTTCCACGTCATAGTTGGTAAATCCAATTCTCGAGCAGATTTTAGTAAGTGGGTAGTGTCAATTATGTCAGGAGCTCTAAGGTTGTTCCTGTCCACAAAGGCCAGAGGGAGGTGAAAATCACAGCAGGTTTGGATGCTGAGGTGACAACCCAAATCACTGGTTTTCAGTGCATAAAGATAGAGGTGTGCAGGGTGGAGAAGCACCATCTTAATAATCACAAGATTCCCAGGCATTCCCTCCACCCAGACCAAGTCAGTCTGCATTGCATATACAGCATCTTCCTTAAGCAGCATCCCAAAAACTTCAGGCAGCTGCAACATGTTGCTGTTTCCCCTTTATTGACGAAGGAGCTGAGCTACCAGAGATGAAGTGAGCTGCCCACAATTACAGGCAATTGGTAAGAGAACCAAGAAGAACTTAGATGTTCCTTACTTTTAGTCCTGTGTCATGCCTACATACCTGCCTATGTTTTTGTCCATTTAAGAATATAAATGAGATGGACAAAATGGAAATAATTTATTAAATTTACTAATAAACTAGAGTGGGCTCCAAATGCCATTTTGGAGGCATCTGGCGTTCTCTGTAGGTGCAGTGAGAATGTCCCATTAATTTTTTGGAGTTTAGCAAAGCTCTTATTAAGGCATAGAATTTCTCCGTGTTGTGTGTGTGTGTTTTTTTTGTTTTTTTTTTTTCCTAACCAAACACCTGTTTTCACCAGAGCTGGGCATTGTTCTTCTATTTATATTTAATACAGTTACATCACCTCCAGCTGTAAGTTAAAACTGGCTCTTCTCCCTCCCACGCTAAAAGGGCCAAGGAAGGAGGCTGCACAGCCGGACTGGAACAACTGCCCTGAGCTGTGCAAAGCCCCGTCGGCACAAATTGCTGCCAGTGAAGGAAGAGAGGTGAGGACTACTGGAGGAAACAGAAGATGAGGTGCTGGTTCTGCATTTGGCAGAAACATAACCAAGGACCGAAGGTTTGGTTGCAGCACTGAAGCAAGCGGGGGGAGAAAGGCCAGACCGTTGCTGTCAGCTCCTCTGCCTGGGGCTTGGCCTGCTGGTAACGTGAGGTGTAGGATTTTTATTGGGTCAGAGTATCTTGAACGTTATTTTCTTTCCTTAAATATATATATATACACACACATACACACATTGCGCGTTTGCTCCTCTTTATTTTACTTGCTTTGTTTAAAAGGGCACAATGATACCACACTGCGCAGAAGCCCACAGCGGATGTGACTGAAACGCTGGCACTGACGGGGCTCCCTTACCTGAGGCCGGCATCTCCCACCTCACCCCCCCGCTGCAGGAGGCCCCGCCGCAGCGCTTCCAGCTCCTCCTTGGGCGTGCAGAGGTCCCGGGCCCCGCTGCTTCCAAGGGCCGGGCCCGCCCCGGTGCTGCCCCCGCTGCCGGCGGCGGCCCCGCGGAGCCGGGCGGGCAAAGAGACGCCGGCGTGGGAGTCGCGCTTGCCCGCCCGCAGCCCGGGATCGGCTTCTCCGGCGGAGCAGGCTCCGGCTGTCCCTCCCACCCGCTGCCCGCTCCAGCCGCCGGGCACAGGGGGCGGCGGCAGCGAACCCGCCCGCCCGCGGGGCCACGGCGGAGCCCGGGCGAGCGGCGCGGCCGGGCCCGACAACCAGCGCGCCGCCGCCTCCCCTCACCCAGGACGCCTGCGCGCGGCCGGCGGCGGCGGCACGTGAGGCTGTTGTGGGCACGTGATCCCGCGCGCCGCCCGGCCCCGCCCCCGGCGTGCGCGAGCGCGGGGACGCGGCGCGGCCTGGCTTGGCCGCCCGGTGCCGCCGCCTCCCCGCTCCCGCCCCGCCCCTCGCCGCCGCCTCGCCGGCCATGAGGCCCAGCCGCCGCCGGCGCCCCAGCGCGGCCCTGCGTCGCGGCTGCTGAGCCTCCGCCCTCCCCGCCACCACCATCGCCCTCTCCGCCATCCCCTCCCCGCCCGGGCGGGGACCCCCCCTTCGCTCCCCTCCCTCCTCACAGCCGCCGCCATGTTGGGCCGGGAGCCGCAGCGGGGCCGCCACTGAGCCCCGGAGCCTGCGAGGCGGAGGAGGAGGCGGAGGAGGAGGCGGAGGAGGAGCCCGGGGCCCGGCCGCCCCACAGAGCCCAGCCGGCTGGCCGCCCAGCCGCAGCCATGGCGGAGCAGACCTACTCCTGGTGAGCCGCGGGGCTGAGGGCCGGGCGCCGGCGCTGCGGGCCGCGGGGGTGGGGGGGGGTGGCCCCAGCGAGGGCCGGGCCGGCCGCGGCGGGTGTTCCGAGCCGGCCCCCTGCCCCTCCGGCCGGCCCGGAGCCGGCGGGACCCCGCCGCGGGGCTGGGGGCGCGGGGGGCCGGCGCCGCGGGGCTGCCGGTGGCGGGCGGCGGGGGGAGGGCTGGGGCATAAAGGGGGCTGCGGCCTGAGGTGTGAGCGCGGCTGGGTAGGAGGGATCAGGGGAAGGGGGGAGGGACGCCGTGCGAGCGAGGGGCTGGGGTGGCGGCGCTGGGAGCGGCCCCCGCTGCCAGCCGGCGGTGGGAGAGGATCGCTGCGAGCGGTAGCGTGGCTGTCATCCCTCCGTCCGGGCTGTGTCCTGCTGAGCTGGGGCTCTGCGTGGCTGGAGCAGGGACACAGCGATCCTCCGGCCTGGAGCAGGGACAGTGCCTGCGCTGGCGGCTGAGAGGCTGCAGGGCATCCTTCTGCCCCAGGGGAGGTTGCTGTCGGGGTGGGCTGCCGGGTCAGTCGGTGGCGTGTGTCTGTGCTCACCTGGTGACAATGGGCCTGTTCTGTGTACAGGAAATAGAATGAGAAGGAAGAGACCAGTTCCTGTGGGAAGATGTGAAGTATAGCAAATGAGAGGGCATTTTTTCTGTGTCCTGATGCTGTCTCGGGCCTAGCTGGCAGTGGATCAAAGAGACAGGGTTCGGTTTCTTCCTATAATTCCTCATAAGTTTTTGTATTGTCAAGGATCACCACCAAAACAGACAATTCACCTGTGCATCAGCTCTATTGACCTGACCGCTGCAGCAGTTTAATTGTGATACTGCATTTTAAACGCATTCCAGTAATGCTGTCCACAGTTGTTTCTTAGATTTTTTGAAGAGAGTTACGATACCCTTCTTAAAAAGGAGTTGAATCTCGGCTTTTGACCTTGGCATGTGCTGTGAATGCAGAGAAAGGGTTGAATATGCGAGGAATATTCCTATTCTGAATGGTTCTGGAAATCCTTCCCATTACTTTTGCAAAACTTGGGACCCAGGGGGGATTTCTGCCACATGTTGAGACTTTGGCAGCCCCTTCTCCCATCTTCTGTCACTTGTCTGTCAAGAACCAATATATGTATTGGTCTTTTGCTTTTTACATGTTCTTATTTTGTTTCAGCAGCTCAATTCAGGCAGTGGTTTAAAGTGCTCTGCTTTCAAACAACAGCAAAAAGACAACTTCTTTGACTTAAAATATTAGCTGCGTATTGTTACAGTAAACGTATGTTTGTACAGATTTAGGCAGTTTAATGTAGTTCAGTTAGATGTGTCTAGTGAACTATTATCTTCGTGTGTTTTAATTGCAGAATGAAATTATAAATTCATAAACTACTCCAGGATTTGTCAGCTTTCTTTTAAAAAACCTAAATGAAGCAAAATGACAATTGTACGTTATTTTGATCTTTAACTCCCTTGCTTTTTTGAACAAGTGCCTTTGCCTTAGTAGTATTCTGAAGGGAAGGTTTTCAATAGAGGCTGGGAGGAGGATTAACTCTTCTTTAGGTTGCCTGTTTTAGGGGGTTGAAGTTGGGATTTAAGTTCTTCTTCGTGGCTTGCTGGGTGGATCACAAGAACAGTAGTTAGTTCTTAAAGTTTTGAGCTTGCAACGAAACAAGAATATGAAGCTGATGTCTCAGAACACTGATTTTGTGTCTGTATTCGCTGATGTGTCCTCGTGTTTTTGAGGTTTCTGTCACTTCACATTTTGACCCATTATCAGCATTGCCTGGGAGCTACAGAAAGAGGAAAAATCCAGTTTCACATTAGGGAGTCCTGTTCCGTAACTTGTGCACCCTTCTCTGTGGAGGCATGTTTAATTACTTACACTTCTAGCAACAATCTTGCATTTGTTTAATTATGGCAATGCCACTCAGCCTGAGATTGGCTAGTGCTTTAGTGCTTTTAGGAAAAAAAGTGTGGGTTCTGTCAGCTGAGGAAACCGGTACTTCTGTACAGAAGAGTTCTGCAGAATTGTGTCCAGTAATTAGTTGTACAGTTTTGAAGTTGGCAGATTGCATCCTGTGCGTTTGTTGGACCTGGGCCTTTTTCTCTGTTGCAAAGGCTGCTTTCTCAGAACGAGTGCTTTCCGTGTTCCTCGGTGTAGCTGCTGTGCAGATACCTTATTTCACATCTGAAAATACATAACTTGACATTAAGAAGAATCCTTTCACATACCTGTCTTGGTACAGATGTAAACTGGTTCCTGGCTGCAGTAGTACTTCCCTTTTGCCTGGGAGTGTACAGCTTGATCACGCCTCTTTTTGTGCGTAACTATCAACATGAGTTGTAGAGTCACTGTAGCTTTGTAAAGTAAGATAAAGGTTTATTTTGAGTTTAATTTTTTTTTTAATTGTCAGAGGTTGTTAGAAATTGTCTCAGTGTTAGAAATACCTTGAAAAAATGTACTTGCAAGCTGTGATTGCTGGACATTAGCATTGTCAAACATGCAAAATAGGGCTTTTTTTCAGTGATTGACATCTCTGTTAATGATGTTGTTTTGAAGAGATGAGAACTAGTTCTCATTTTGCTATATTTATTGTTTTGTAAATATAAATCTGAGATTTTAAGGTGGTGTTATAATTTTCACTACCAGATGAAATAGATTACACTTTCTTGTATTAAGATCTAAGAAGGAGGCACTTAGGCTTTTCCCCATCCCTTTCATAACTTTAAATGCATAAGTTGTCTTTTGTCACTATTCTTGTGAGTTCTTTCTTGCAACAACCTCTTTTATTTTTTCTTCAGTAATGCCCACACTTAATACCATCTGTACTTTTATTTAGCACTTTTTAAATGTCTTAAATAGTCTTGCTGACCTAGTATTTCAGGTACAGGTGTGTTATCCTTGAAAGGAGGATCTACTGAGAATTTTGCTGGTGAAACTGAATACTGTCATCCTAGAAAAACTAACTTTAATGTGAAATGTGGGATAGGTGCCAGATGGTAATACTGTCTCAAAGGATAGGCTTTTTTTGTAAAAAGAAAGGTGTTTCAATAAAATCCATGTCAGTAGTGAGTAGAGAAACTTTCTTTGTCCAGTACCTGCAATAACTGAAGAAAATTATGAGAGCTATGTATGATCCTGCTCTTACTCAAAACTGCAAGCCAGAGGAGCGCAACTGCTGCCTCGCAAGGTTGCTTGTGACTTTCTAGATTAAAACAGAGCGGAAGTTAATATCCTGCAAGTGGGATGGATTGGGGGAGGAAAGAGGTTGTGGAATACCCATTTTCCCTTTGCTTCCTGTCTGTTCCAGCAAGGAAATGGGACTGGGTAGTGGCAGAAGTTTCTGCTACAACAGAAGAGGGAGTAAACACAGGAAGAGCTGTTTGACCATCACCAATGTGTACGTATGTGAGTAAGAGGTTAATAAATGCCAAGGATTTTATCTTCAGACACCAAGCTGTTGGGAGTATTACAACAGATGAGTATGGAAGCGGTAGGACCTCGGTCATTACTTTGTGAAATACTTGGCCTTTCCTTAACTTCCAGCACCTTGTGGTGAGATTTTTGCGCTGGATCCTATTTGGAGAGCACAGCAGCATGCATATCTTTTTATCTTCAGTTAGTAGGTGTTCAGTGTTTTTCAAGGCCTGATGTAATACCCCCTCCCTTTTTACTGTTGCCCAGTCTGGCAATAGAGATTGCTTTGTTCTTTTCTTGCCCTTTGAATGCACAAAAGATTTTCACAGCTTCCTTCATATGTGAAGAGAGAAGGAGATTTCTACCCAAAACCAAATGTATTTTTAATTTTTTCTTTCCCAAAGGGTTGTATAAGAGTAATACGAATTGCGATGTGTGCGTGTCCTGTCAGGGTGGTGATTAGGAGATATGCTGGGAGGGTAAGCTAAGAACAAAATAGAAGCCACTGTATTGAGTCACTAATCTTACAAACAACTCAACTCCCTCTTAAATGTTTTAATCGGTGGTATTAGCTATCAAATGTTTGATGAGTGAAATGGTGATATATTTAGAAACTTTTCTATGTAATGCAAAGGGCGTGGAAATTAAGTCTAATGATGTGTCAGAATAATCAATAAAGCTACTGGGGTTTGGAATAAGTGTAAATGTACAGTGCCGTCTTTGCGCCTGAGAGAATTCAAATCAGTTCGTGTTAAAAGTCTTTCTAGATTCAGAGGTCTGACAATTTGCTTTCATTGCATTGAAGCATTTAACCTGCTGCTGCCATGAATTAAAATACAATCTCTTCCAGAAGACTGAGGTAGTGCTTTTAAGTCTTATTTGGCTGGATTAGATGTGTATGTGGGAGGGCAGGGAGTAAGGGGAGCTATAGCTCGTTGTCAGAACTTGTCAAGTACTAGTAAAATAATTCTTTGCAGTAAAGATTTTTCACTTGCTTGCTCAGTTCAGGTTGAGGGACCTTAACTGACTAATTAAGGAGTTTTGAGGATGTGAGGCAGTTTGCAACAGAACTAAAACAAATCATTCACCTCAACTTTTAAAGTATTGCACTTTTTGGGTGACAGATTGCAAAGCATATAGGTAAAATTCTTGTGCGCACTGTCTAAAATCTGTCGTGAAAGCTTGGCATACAAACACGGAGTTCGGCCTTTAATCTTAGATTTTTCAGGAACTGAAATTACCGGCCACATTCCATTTTAACGATTGTTAGAAGCCTCCTGAGGACAGGGATGTCGTTGTATCAATATGCACGAGTATCTGGCATCAGAGAAATGATTTAAATCTCAGCAAATTTGAGAATATCAGGTTTATAGTTAATATGCTTGTCTTTCAGTACCAGTCTCGCTTGAATTATTTGTTATCCTCCCTCTAGCTTTTGCTGTCTCAGACTGTGTGTCATTAGGCAGGGACTCTGTCTACAGCACTGGACTGAAAGACAAATAAGGCAAAGAGCATGGGATTAGTTGAAGTTTACAGTTACTTGAATGTACATATATATAATGACTCTGGCAAAAGGAAAAAATTTTGCGCTTCAATGCAAAAACTGTGTTTACTAATACATTGATAATTCTTTTTAAAAAATTTAAAGTGAAGAATATAAATTGCTGTTTTCTTGGTGCTGGTGTGCTGTACCTCTTCTAATTAAGATTTTTTTCAGTTCTGCCTTTAGCCTTTTCAGGATATTGTGGCAGCAGAAGTTAATGGTTCCTTGCTTTTTACTCAGTGATTAGAGAACTTGGGTAGGATCTAGGAGATCAGTTCCATCCCCCAGGGTTTCTGACCTTGCATCTCTCACCTTCCAGGGGAGTGCTCTCATCACCAAACTATGTGTTACTTGGAGGCCGAGCTTTGTGTGTCTGTTTTAATTGGTTTCACTTCATATAGAATACTGTAAATATTTGCTAGGCCAGGAGGCAGGCATGCCTTTCTGCCTTAATGATCAACATACTAATTTGGGATTAGTGGGGACCTGGAATCTGCTGCCTGCCTTGTTGAAAAAGTAGTTTGGAAGACTGAAGGGGCTGTGGTCTGTGGGGTACTTTAGGCTGCTTTTCTAGAGATGAAAGGTTGAATTCGCACAAACGGAAGACAACCTGAATGTGATTTCCCATGTCCTAAGTAAGTGAGCTGTTAGGGGTGTGTGTCTATGATTATCGCTGCCTTTCCTTGTGGTTTGTATCGGGTTTGATCAACCTGAGAGCATCTCTTTCTTCTGTGGAAGGGTGTGATCCAATGAAGTAATTGCTTGTTTTGGGCACTTTGGGATTATGGCATGATTTAAGCAATCTGATGCTGTTGGAATTTGAGGAATTGTGTAGGGACCACTGGACAGGCCAAATTAAATGAGCATATTAAGTTCTTCTGAGGTTGGTTGTGTTTTGAGGAGTACTACAGTTTTAAATACGCAATACAGTTGCTGAAATTTCTGTCAATAATCACTTGTCACTGAAATAGAAGGCCAAACCCATTATACTTATGAAACCTTCCTACAAGAAGTACTTTGGGATACATGTCGTGATTTTTAAAATGCAGTGATTTTGATTTCCTAGAATTTGGAAGAGCAGAATGGAATCTGTTCTTTTTTAGTATCTCAGCTATTTTAATTTGTTATTTTGGTGATGTGATGTATCAACATCTCTGGCATTGTGCCACCATCTTTATTGCCCTTTGACATTTTGATGGTGACTCTAAGCATGATAATATACCCTAAAAGCAAATAATTGACACATGCCATTTGGTCAAACAGTCTAATTTAATTTTTGTGATGGCTGGTTAAAGGTTCCAGGAAGAACCAAGGCTGAAATTGGTAGAAAAAGATCTTTGTGGACATTTTCTTTTCGGTGCTACATTGCTTTAGTGTAACTGACTAAGATTAAAATTTGAAATGATTCAGCCAGTTATGTGGGTTGAGAGAAGTGGAGTGAAACACAAGCTAGTGTGCTAGCTGAACTGGATCCAGGCAATCAAACTGACTTTGAAAGGTGATGATTTAATAAGATTAATGGGGCATATGTGTCATTGCAACACTTGCTGATCCCCTTTCTCTGTCTCTTAATTCTTTCAAGGATGCTGATGTTGATCTATTCTCCTACATCTTTTACAAGTGGTGTCTGTGCTTGAAGTACTCTGATCTGCCAGACCAGGGTTCTCCTCTTAAGTGCCATCCTTACAGAAACTCTGCTCTCATGATAATACATTAAGTGTCTCTTTGTTCACCAGAACCACCATGATGACATTATCCTGGAACTGATTAATTGTGTAACTGTTGTGCTGTCATCTTCATTATTAGATTCTGTTGAATATTTCTTTTTAGGGCCTGGTCTAAGCTTGAGGTCCCAAATTCCCTTGGATAGCCTCCATATTTGTATGCCACACCAAGTGGCATGGTATAGACAGGGCTGTCAGAAAGTCAGCATGTTCTGCTGGCTTTTTGGAAAGATACTTTCTAACCGATAACTAATCAATTAAACGAGAACATTTTTAATATCCTGTGACAACAAGGATTCAAAATAATAAATGTATTAAATGAGACTATACTTATACTTTGCTTTTGTGGGGACAGGGTTTAAGGATGGAGTGGCTCTTTTTTTCAGGATGTCAGAACAGAGGTTCTTCAAAATTATCACAGCCGTTGTCCTGAAGTAGAGGAGACCACGCTAAAGAAATTATTCTCTATTGCTTAATTTTGTGCTTAAGATGCCCCCCTTATAGCTGAAGTTGCCCACATAGAAGTTGGAGAGATATACTCATATCTGACAGTTTATATATCGTAGCATTTTCCCTCACCAGTGGTATCTGAACGGAAAATGATAGTGTTTGACTCTCATTTCTTCTCTCCTTCCTTTTGAAAACAATGTTTTCTTCTGTGTCTGTCAGGTTTGGATGTTCCTGTAGCTCGTTCATAGGCTTTTGACCCAAGAAAGTATTTTCCCGTGCAGCATGGGTATGTAGCTGAAGGCTGTGAAATGTTTCTTTTCCATTTTTACGCCTTAGTTGCATTTGTGCAGGCGTCTCCAGCAAGGGGTGGTGTGAGGGAAGCAGGAGGAGACCCAGGGGGTTCCACCCTCTGTTCACACACACAATCTTTAACTTCGGGCATGAGTTGGCAAGCTTACCTGCAGGGATAGGCTTGAATGTAGATTATTCTTCAGTCTAGCTGCTAAAGGGAAAAAATGTGCTGTGCAGCCTGAAGTGGCTTTTAAAGCTGGGCACCCCCCAGTCCTCTGGTATTACTGATTAGTTCTACCTGGCCAGTGCTTTTCTGCTTGCTGCTTTCTGTCTCAAAAGCCCAAATTTACTTCTTCATTCCCATAGACTCTGCTGTTTTTGAACAGAGGTATCTTTTAAAAATTCCTTTTGTTCATCTGATAAATGGCCAGAAGATAATTTCTAGTAAATTTCCAATGATAAATAATTTTAAATAACTTTATAATTTTGTCAGAAGTTTACAGAGATCAGTAGAAATGTTAAAAATTTATAATGTTGCACTGAATCACAGAAGTTTGGGAACTCGTTGCTTACACCATTTTCTCCTGTCGGTAATACTGCAAATAGCAACTTCACACTAGAACAGCAAAAGCACTGTACAGATGGATTCATGGTGCAGCCTAGTTTCAGGTGGTACAAAAAGACCAAGTGATCTCTGCATGTAAATTTGATGCACCTGTCTCTACAGCAGTGGTGCACAGATAATTTTGTGGGGGGTTTCTCCACGCAGTTTAAGCTAGTGGCGAGTGTATATCCTCGGGATTTATTTTAATTTCCGTGGATGCTTGGATTAATAAGTTCAGTTTACTCCCCTTGAGATAGCGTAGCTTGGGCAAGAACTAGCATTGCAAAATGTTTGAGCTCTGCGGTAGTGCAATTAGCTGGACAGAGGTGAACGCAGCAGCTGAGTTACGGCGCTCTGCTGCAGTGTTAGTTCTGGTGTCTGTGGCACTTAGCAGTCTGCCATCCCTTCTTCTGTTGGATAGCTAGCTCCGATTTCAGTTTATTTGGAGCCTTTTGTAGCGGGTAGGAATTGAACAATGAATTCTGAATAATTATTGCAGTTAGGATCAACCAGCTGTTGGTACAGATATGTTGGATGTATGAGACCAAAGCTCAATGGTACGTTGTTATACAAAGGACTTTTTACTGGGATAGTTTTACCCCTTTCAAGGCTACAGTTGTGAATTATCTCACTATCATCTGTGGTAGACCCATTTGGCAAGATAAAATAGTTGTAGCATGACTTTGACTTATTTAGTCAGTGGGAAGTCCATTTTCCAGGTGACTGTTAGCTAAAGGTGAGGTTGGTGAAATAGCAGGAGGCAAACAGACCTGGATTGTATGGATTTCTGTAGCCTGTATTGCAGGCTGGTGTGATTAGGTACGTCTGTGTCTTGCTTTCTAGGTTTGATGGTGCAAGGTCATTCTGGTCCTTCTTAGAAGTTCAGATTGATGGTCTGTTTTGCTGGAGGAAAGATTATCTGCTCTGTGAACTCTTTTCTTGAGGTGGCTGATCCTATACCTTCCCTTGAATAGCTCTCTGAGAAGTTACCATGAAGGGCTGAAAGCTCTCATGGGGAATATTATGATCTCTGCAGGGTTTTGAAGATGAAGAGTAGAATCTAATTAAGCTTTATGTTGAAAATAGTTTAAAGAGCTTTCTTTTTTCCCTCTCAAAAAGGGAAACTTTAAAGCTAAATAGTGAAGAGCTGGATTTTTTTTTTTTTTACTGTTATTTTCTGCTAACTTGACTACTTCTAAAGCAGATGCAACTGTAAGCAGTTACAGATGGTACAGAACAGAAAGAACCTCTTTATCATACTTAAATGCCTTACAAGAACCCCAGTGTTAGTTTTCTAGCTAGTTATCTTTCTCTGTATTTTTTTGTGTTTTTGCAGATGGAACATAAGAAAGAGCTACAAATCAAAAGGTGAAAAAAGTCTGCCATGAAACACAAATACTTCTCTGCAGGGTGCTTTGCTGGAAGAAGTTTTATAAGATTCCCAAAGCACCCTGTCTAAAGAATGTTCCTACTTTTTGTTGTCACAAGCAAAGATTTTGGATGTTTGGGCTAGAATTTGTTGAAAACAGCCTTTGTCTGTTCTTCTGTTGCCTGTTTTTTGCACCTCTAACTGAAACTGCTACCTTAAGCCTGACACTCAAGGGTATTAATGCACCCTGCTTCTCTTGCATGCAGGTGGTTAAGGCAGGGATCAGGCCCTGTCCAGTCTGTCACAAGACAACTTGTTTTGTGTATGTGGGTGTGTTTATTTGTGAAGTGGTCGCATTCGTTACTGTCCAGACCTTTTCCTGAGCGTGCCTTTCTCTTAATTGGAGGTAGCAAAACCAGGGTGCCTGTTTTGCTAGGCTGTATTTTGTATTTTCATGCCCGCTGAATCCCCTCTCTTCACTTTGTGCAGTTCTGAATACTCACATTTGCTTCAGGATCTCATCAGCCATCACCTGACAACATTAATTTGTCTTGATACAGACCCAGCATGATGAAAGCTGGTTCAATCTGGCTAGACAGACTGGCTACTCTGTAGCTTTGACTCATACAGGAATTTCAACGTTGTCACTGAAGAGTCATAGTTTGGTGCTGTCACTGAAGAGTCATAATTTGGTGCTGATGGCGTTAACTTACTCTTTTATGGAATTTTTATGAAAATAGTGTTTGATTCTACTCAGGCATGCCATGAAAAAGTATGTATCATAGTCCTGTACTGCATGGGTAAGGGAACTCATCAATAGCACTCAGAGTTGCTCTTTGTGTATGACAAGGTCATATTGATCAACTTCACGTTGGTTTAGGCTTGTTGATTATAAGGCCTGATTGTTAAACACTTTTCATTAAACTGTTAATCGTTAGTTTTATTTTTTGATCTGACTTCTGAATACATTGCTAAAAAGAATTTGGATTTCAAAGCACTTAATCAATAAAATATTGGCCTAAGTGTCAGAGGTATGAGGTGTGGTTTTGTTTTGGCTTTTTAAGTCAGCAGTAGAGTCAATACAGATGAGATAACATCCTCTTTTCTGACTTCAGGGATAAAACACAAGCAGCCTTTTTAATGATTAGAGCGCTTTCTATATTTTTATGTCTTTCAAAAAATATTAGAGAATCAAGGTATTCTGCATATTTGTAACTGAAGTACAGGAATTTCTATAGAAGTTAAATCTCAAAATAAAAAAACCCAACATTTTTTTATACTGGTATTCATTTTGTTTAGGAAGCAGTGCAGCATTCAGATCAATATCCTCCCTACTTGAGAGGACTTCATAGTGTTTTTGTACATTAAGTCTTAAGTGAGTGTTCCTTCATCGGTTTGACGAGCTGTGTTTTTGAATATGTAAACTACAAAGTGATGATACCTAGTTGTTGGAAAAGACAGAGACTATTGGGGGCTCTGCTAGGGTATCTTCCTGGGACCTGTTCTAGGATTTAATTTAATTAATTCTTCCCGGTAGAGCCTGCATATGTACATGTTAAGCTTTTCTGTAACAGGTATTGCCAAAATGCCAGTATCTCACAGGTAAACTGGTTGTATGGTTCTAGCACAAATATTCTTGCACTTTCTTGGTCTCTGAACCACCGTGGAGCTTCACCGTATTTCCTTCCATGAGGAGGCAGTGACTTACCAAAGAGGTGCAATTTTCAGCATGTTCTGTTATCGGAGTTCTGCTCTGCATGATCAGCTCTATCACTTACAGCAAGAAACGTTACGAATGTGAGGGATAAACCGCTCTTTTATTAGGCCTTGACTCCCGTGAGTATTATACTCCAGACAGAACAAGGTTAGTGGAAGAGTATCTGTGGTGTTGGATCTAGATGTGTTGACAGTTACAAGGTCCAGAACTGGGCAGACTTTATAGTGGTCTGGGGCAGTTTGCTCTCCTGGAGGGAAGCTTTGGTTAGGACCTCAGGATGCCCATGCAAGATGAGGAGCAGGGCCAGAGTGAGAGCCTGGTGATAAGAGGATGGAGCTGGCCACAAGGCAAAGTAGTTAGGCAGAAATATGCACAGTGCGTTTTTAGGTCATACTTTGAGAGCGAGTTAGGCCACTCAGGATGGACTCTCCAGTATAATGTATGCGTCTTGAGTGAAACTGTATACATAGGAGAGGATCAACTTTATTTTCTGGTTTTTGCTCCTGGATGAGATGAGATATAGCATTGACCAGTAGGGTTCCTTTGTGTGCTTGTTAGGAAACCTGCTGTACTTTTTGTGTGTGTTCTTTGTGTTGCTTCAGATGGAGACACTTACTTTGAGCTGAACTTTTCTACTTTAGTCTGTTACCTGCCTCTTTGCATCCCATAAGAAGTCAGATTACAGATTTGTTAAGATTTATTGTTTTAAGTATTTAAGTATAGTTTTTGCTCAGTGTGTTGTTTCCTTTCCAAGCAAAGCTGCAGAATGATAACATATTTGTCTTACGGTGCTTTACAACAAGGTTTTCAAAGTGAAGTCGTTTATTAGGTCCTTAGAGGCAATACAGCTTGTCCTGTCTCTATTACTGGATTATTTGTGCTTTCCATCTGAAGGCTGCCTGGTCAGCTCTTGGTGTAATAAACTGAGTAGTCGCTTTGGTTCACACAATTAAGGCACCTTGGCAGGCATCTGACCACTATGGCCATGCAAAGTCTGTGCTTGCCTCAGTGGGCTGAAGGACAATCTCAGCACAGCAGCGTTGCTGTGGGGCTCTGCTCTTCATGCTGGGGTTTCTTTTGCAGAAATCCTTATTGCAGGCTAACAGGTATCAGGAATTTCCCTGCATATCCTAAGAGTCCTCTCTGCCACATAATGAATCTGTTTTCTTTTGTCATTGCCCTTTTTTAACTACTTGCTGGCACCATGACAACCATAATATTCTGCATATGATTAATGTTGATGAAGATGGCTGGGATGATGCGCCTTGGCTCGGTTGCACATCAGATGAACTTAGTCCTGGATCTCCAGCACATACTTGATACTCGGGTAATATTGCTTTAAGAGGAACCAGAGGAGGAAGGTGAAGTTGAGCTATTAGTCATATAGAGTATTTATCATGAACAACGTTATTCAGAAAAATGCCATTTCTGGACTTGGATCACTGACGATATCTGGGACGAGGCTGAATTGTGTTACTAACAGGCTGTGTTTTCTTATGTTAAAGACTCAGTTGTCTGGAACCTTGTTCAAGTAACTTACTGCTTCAGTTCTGGAAGACACTAATATAGCTTCCTTCAGTTATGGTAGTGTGAAAATTTGTTACCTGTTGTTACTAATAGTAGACTTGAATATACTGTTTATGTTCAACTATTAGAAGTTTTTTGTAATGGAATTTTCCCATGCTATTAGGAAACTTGCTGTTGAATATCCTGTATCTTGGTACTGCATAGGAAATGGATAGCTTTGGATGAGCAGGATTGCAGAACTCCATGGCAATTTATTAATAGGATCTATATGCTTAATTTGGAAAGGCTGCAGTGCCACAGTCTTTGAAAACTTAGACCTGTTTGCTGAAGTGAGATAACAGAATCTCCTGACCCCTTCAGACACTGAATAATGCCCCCAATCATCTGAAGAGAGCCAATGTACCCTCCATTTCTTTGGTGTATTAATTCTTTTGCTGGCAGTTTGTGCAAGAGAGAGGAACAGAGGAAATAGTTTAAAAATAGTTGTAGGAATGATGTGAATTCATGATTCTTAGAAAGTGTGGTGCCTTATCAGGGAAATGATGTCCCATATTTTTTCTCTGCAAGCTATTCAACAGCATTGTAAAATCAAGCAAGTATTTAGGTTTCGTAAGGTTGTTGGCACCTCAGGACAGTGACTCTATGAAGTGCCCAACTAATAGAAATTCATAGTGCTTTTATTTTTGGAAACAAAGTTTGCTTTGAATAGTAGATATTTTGTAACTAAAAATGTCTTGGGTATGTAATATGTTGAGATATTTTTTCAAAATCAGTGCCAAGTGGATGTTTTCATGGTGGTGGGGCTGCTAAATTGGATTTTTAGCATGTTTGTAACTAAGCTTCCCTCCAACCCCCCTTTTTTTAAAAAAAAATAAAAATCTTGTGTTACTAAACTTAAAGGTACGCCACGACCCCAGCTTCTGATACAAGACGAGTGGGGAACGTATGACCGAATGGTAATAGAAGTACTGCACAACTCTGTAATACCATTTGTGATTTTAATCACAAAACTAATTTTTTTCAAATCTTTTTATTATGGTATAAATGTACCAGAGACATACCAGAACTTGCTTTTGATTTTTGCAGTTAGCAAAGTGACTAACCTGTGTTGGGGTCCTCTCTTCCCTAGAGGAAAGATCACATGACTGTGAAGGTGTGCTGGGTGAGGTTCAAGGAACATGTTGTATTCCTGCTGCCATGTGAGTTGCGGTGGGGTTCCCAGTTATTGTTAAGGTGCTGCTCTGTTTTAGCTCAGCTAGAAAACCTCCTTGCTGCCTAGCCAAGCTATGCTTTTTCCCTGCTGGAAAGTTAGAAAAACTCAATGTTAAGTCAAAAATATGAAGAGAGCAGCTGAGAAACCCTTTATGTAACTGGTTTGGTCAGATTTAAGATCTGTGGTGTTGTTCTCATGACATTAAGAGAGAATTGGAAGTCCCTGATCCCAGCAGAGTTTAATGGCGAGGTAATCAGTTACCTGCTTAGCTTAATAACAAGCCATTGTGTTCTGTACCAAGTGTAATTTTCACACTAAAACATATTACATCTCTATAGTTGAAATGGGAGTTGTGAGCTGTTGTGTGCTCCTGAATCTAGGTCTTCTGTTCCATTTGGGGTGTAGCCATTAGTCTGACATTTTGTCTGAATAGCAGCTTTGCATTGCATATGCTGGAGTTGAAAATATTTCTGTAATATCACTTCTGGGACTCGTTACTGTAAAGTGCTTGTCTCTTAGACTATAAGAGCAGTGTTACAGATCATTAGTATTAGCAAAACACCCCCACCCCCACCCCAAATATTACCTTTTAAAGGACCTTCCTTAGAAAGAAATGTAATGTGACTAGTTATTTGGCTTGTCTGTAAGGACAGTTAGCTCTGGGCAATTCTGTGATGCTTTTTCTGGCTTATTTGTTTATTCTGATGCTTCAGATTGTTTGGTCTATTTGCTAATTATAAAGATAAATATTTCTGTTCTAGAATATCCTCTGTTTTCAGATGCCAGAAACTTGAGCTGTCTTTTGTAGTGTCACTTGACTATTCCAGACTGTTCTGGAGAAAGAATGATTGACTGTGGAAGCGGTAAACTTAAGTTTTAAGCACTAAACTTAAATTTATTAAATTAAATAACCTGTACACACAGACTTTAGGAAGAGCTTCTCTACGTTGTGGCATTCACTTGGCCTGGTTTTGTTTGCTTGTTTGTTTTAAGAATTCATAGTTGTTTAACTTCTTGAAAAAAATTTCTATTGAATGGCCTTGTGCTGTGGCATTGAAAGTCTGTAATCACATACTACAGACACTACTGTTTTGCTACAGTTTGCCTGTGACAATTGTTTGAACATTAAGTTAGGTGGCTGTCATGGATGTGCTAGGACATTTCCAGGCTCAGTTGCTTACGTTTCTCATAGCTCACCATGAGGAGGATCACAGCATTCATACAGCTGTATTGTGTTTTGTACAGGAATTTTTCACTTGTACAATGGTCTGGGCTTGGACGTGGTAGAGATGCTTACATCTTTCTTTGTCTTCTGCTAGTAACATCTTGGGTGGTGTATCTCTAGCCAATGTCTTCCATTTGAACTTTCAGGGAAATAATAATTTTGTGCTTTGATTATTTCCCCATTACCATGGCAGATAATTCATGCTGCTAATTAAGATACTGACAGAATTGCACAGAAAGATGGGCAGGGAAAGAATACAGCCTGCTTATGCTCACAATTTATCTGTCTTACAAATTTATAGAAGCTATTGCTAAGGTAGCTCACAGTTTACAAATGGAAATACATAACCTTCTCATTCATGGTATCTATCTACTGAAGGTAGAAGGGAAGAGCCGCATATTTTGAAGATCCTCATTTTGTCTGGTGCAGATGGAGGGATGTGGTTAGGAGAAACATTGTTCCCCAAACTAGATTTGTGTTCTGCTAGAGAGAAGCACATTCAGAGAGACCCCTCTGTTCAGTACTGAGGGCCTGAAGCTGGGAAGGCCATGAGTTCCCTAAACAACTCCTGACTGGTAGTTTCATGCTTAGCAGAGTTTTGTAGGCAGGTCTTGGAAACCAAAAGGAAACCGAAACCTTTGTAATTGTGAAATGAATGGGAAACCATTGCAGAATCTGGGAAGTAGGTAATAAATGCAGAAGACTTATTTTAGTGTTGGCTAGAGCTCAAAGAGAAATTAGGAGGCCTAACTAAGGTATGTGTTAAAACACCTGGGAAATATCAACACTGAAGAAAACTGACGCTAGTGTTGTTGTTGTCCATGTCTGATAGTGGAGACTCAAAAAGTAATGATAATTCTGTGGTACATTGCATATTGCAAGTCAGAGAGGCTACTTCTGCTTCTTTTCTTCCTGTTAGAAATAACATGTATTCAATTCCATCTTGTCTGAATTGTGGTGGATAATTTGTATACTCTTTCCTGTCTTCAGAAAAAGTTTTTAATAATTACTGTTTAATACTAAAAGATTAAATTCATCAATATTGTGGATGACATATAGGGTGAAAGATATCTCCATTGTGGTAGTTCATCCTGCACTGTGTCTGTTACTGGGTGGTGCTGCCATTGCACACCTACTGCAGGAGAAAATGAGATGCCTAATGCTAAAAGAGAAAGTACTTTTCTAGTCTTTCTTCTTCATAAAAGGTGCTTTTCTCCTTTGTCAAGGAGCTATGTGATTCTAGGAGCTATTCTCCTTCATTCCCAGGAGAGCGGGTGTTGTGGTCCATACTTTCTCTTTTGTGAAACGATTTCATATAGATGATTACGTCTCTGGAATCTATGTCATTCTCCCCCTAAAAGGAGTTGATAAGCAAATTGGCTTTCTAAAACATGAAAGAAGCCTAGAGCAAACTCTTTTGTCAACACATTCCTGGTCAAATCCAGCATTTGTCTTCCATAGAGTTCATAATATTTAGTGTAATGTCTGTGGTTTTCCACGAGGTTGCTTAGGTGAACATAATAAGTGAGAGCTGTTGAAAGAGAAAAGAATGAAGACTAGCTTCATCATGAGCTAAACTGTGAAAACTGTTTTGGATTGTATACATGTTTTATGTGTAGTTTTCTGAAATCATACTAGCGCCAATCCATGTTTCTTGGCTTCACAGTAGGTTATTAAACAGAAAAAGAAAATGCCAACTATTAAAGAAATGACATAGATTAATTGAATTCTTACTCATGTATGCTTCAGAAATTATGGGGTGATTATTCACATAATCCTAATTTTAAACTCCAAATGTAGGACTACATAAATACCTGAACTGCATGGAGAGACCAGAGCACCACTGCAAACCCTTGGTAGGAGCGTGCCTCTGCACTGACTGCACAGCGAGGGCGGGCTCGTAAATGTAGTGCCTCAGGTGCCCTGGGTAGGAGGACTCAAATAACCTCTGTGTCCATTTGTTACAACACCATTTGACTGGACATCTCAAACAGATTTATAGAGGGCGTGACAGATGAAAAAAAAAAAAAGGGGGAGTGTTCCTATTTATTTGCTGAGGTGTCAGCAATTACTAGTTGCTGCCTGAAAACTTCACTTGGACTTGCACAAATGCAATCTCCGAAGCATCTCCTGCAGTATCACAAATAAATGTGAGCCCTTGCCGTAAGATGTCCTGTGAGCATGGTTCTGTATGTGTTTAATATTTTTAGAACTAGTTCGGGGTTGAAAATGTGTTTTCCAAGAGTTGTACTGTTACAGTAATTTCTGGAGAGATTAGAGGAAAACATTTGGACAGTGTTAAGTCCTGAATAAAGAAAAGTTCTCTTTAGTTTTTCATCCAGAAATCACATCTGTCACTTTTTTGTCACTTTCTCGCATTAAGATGCCACCCAGCTTTGTTCCTTTTATATAATTATTTGCTTTTCCTTGCATTTCAGATAACTGGGTTTAGAACTGTCTAAAACTGAAATATAGGAAGTGAAACAGGCAGAAAAAATGTCTTAAACTTCATACTGTTTTGATTTGAAACTGCTTAATCTTGTGCTTTGCTTCCTACAAACTGCTAGAGCAGTGTGTGCCTTGTCATCAGCCTCTGTGCATTTCCAGAGTGGGAGACAGAGAAGCCAAAAGGGAAAACCTGCGTGTGTGTGTGTGTGTGTGTGCATGTGCTTCTTTCCAATACAGTGACATGGGACTTGAGCTGTGGCTTGTTCACTTGGAGAAGCTCCTCTAGCCATGCTTCAGTCCATCCTTGTAACAGTCGTTCCAGCCACTGTTGTTTGGGCTGGGCAAAAATCTGGTCTGGATGATCTGGGATCTCTGATGTAAGTCTCAAGCAGTCACATGGATTTTCACTCTTGGAATCTGGGGACAAATAATATTGGAGAGAGAAATTCCAAAGCTCATTCCTGTTTCTCATCCAGATGCTTTCGATATTTTCAGACACCAGCAGCTATGCAAAAGTGACAGTTAAATGACGTTATAGTAGGTATTAGTACTTGTATTTAGACTGAAATCATACTTTCCAGTGTTGTGGGGTTTTTTTCCTAGCTTGGGATGAATTTGAGGCCAGCTGATTTATATTTTTTTTCTTAAGAATTTAACACACAGAGCATGAGTTTGTTCCAGCTAGATGTTGCTTATAAACTTCAAATATTTAAATTCCTTTTCAAATGTCTGGAAGCAGCACTACATTTCTTCTGCATTCTGTGTCTTTGTTTCTGTAAACTTTTGGAATTGATGTTTGTGAATGAAATGTATGTAATTTACTTTCAGATCTTTGATTGTAGTATTTGGTTTGCAACTTTATGCATGGCTGATGAAAGTTAATTGCTTACACATTGATTAAGATAATTTTATCTTTTTGTATTTCAAAAACACAAGATGCAGTTGCTTATGCATTAAATCTGAACTTTAAAAGTTCCCCAAACACCAAGCAGTAACGAAACAGTGTTTTTAAAACAGCTTAAAATTTATGGTAGCTACATCCTCAGTGTGTTTTACTACTTCTTATGCAAAAGTAATTTTCAAAGAAAATACTAAGGATGATTAAGCAATCTTTTAAAATTATCATTTAAATTATTGTTCATCACTGTACGTTAACGTCTGAATAATGCTGTCAAAGTAAAATAGCATTTAAATATTATTGTGGACTCAGAATAGCATAGTTTTTAGTTACAGAAATCAAAGCAAAGTGACAAACTGAATATGAATTATGTCTAAATTTAGTAGATGGCTTATGCATAATACCTAAACTAACAATCAACTAAAAATGCTAACATGTTTGAGTCAGCTTTGTCATCTTGCTACTGTGTTTTTCTGAGTTGAACTTTTGTTGGAGTTGAGTTTATCTCCTAGTTCTGATGTGAGTGCTTTTTTGCCTGTAGGGTGCTCTGGGACTGAAACAGTGTTCCAAGGGTGAACTTGGCTATTTTTAGGAAGGTTATATATCTGGAAGTTCACTACAAAACCTTTTCCAGGAAGGCATTTTGTTCCTGAGCAAGAAGTATTGGCAGAAATATAAATGCAGCACCAACAGCATGTAATCTCTGGCTTCCCAGGGGACTTTGTTATTTTCAGACTGGTCTGTTGCTTAAAGTAACTCTGAGGATTACAGAAGGATATTGGGAGGATTTACCTCTGTAGTATTTTTGTAGATGGCTTTGAGAGATGGGAATCCGGAACAAGGATGAGACCGAGCAGAGGTGCCACGTTGTCAAAGAAGGGTTGGTTATGGGGGACATAAGAAACAGTAATGTTCCTAAGACTCCAGGTGTTTGCATTCTGGGTGTGTGTGTGTGTGTGTGTGTGTAAGTAGTTTTTTGATTGAGATAGAAAACAATTTTCTACTAATCGACCTATCAGTGTTAAACAATCTTTTGGATTCAGAAAATATGAAAATGTTACAGGTACAGTATAGGATTTGGGGAAGAAAACTTGGTGTACTTAATGGTTTAAACGCATTCCCATATACATTTTATGTGTATGGGAAAAAACTTGAAGAAAGTTGTGAAAGCTAAATGAATTAAATGTTTTAAAATGAAATAAGTTTGTAGAGAACTAGACTTCTGTTTTATATGAGCTGTCTTACACCCTTGATTATAGAGAATACTGCTTTGAAAATGTGTCCTTGCTGCCTGGACTGAAACTTGAATGGCTAGAACAGAAGTCTTATGCAAATATGCTAATATTTTGAAATTCCAAACTTCAGCAGTATTGATTGCTAAAAAATTGCACTTGCAGCTGAGGAGTATTTTTCCCCTTACCAATTCCCAGGTGCTGCGTAAAGAACTGTGACATTCCCTTTTCATTTTCTTAATACATTTTGGGTATCTTTAGCCCTACACTGTTTGTTTTTTTTTTTTAATCTCAAGCAGGAAAACTGAGTATTTTCAAATTTTAGTTACTATACCAGTTTTCTAATATTGTTGATATTATGGTAAATATATTTGTGGTGAGAGAAGTTTTTTTAAAACTAACTGATATGTAGGTGTTTCAAAACTCCTGTGTTTATGTATTGAGAAGTTTGTCTCTCCAGTTGTGTATTAGCTGGTCTAGTAAGAGATCACTCCTCTCTACAAATTGTTTGATTTTACTTGTATGCGTTATGATAGCATGAGATTGTTGCTGAGTTGAAAAGACTGTTCTGTTTATTTGAAATGCTTAAATCTGGTCGCACACTTTAATTTGTATTTTGTTACTTACTACATATATTACATGAAAATGTGAATTGAAATAGACGCGGAAGGGTGAGCATTTATGCTTCCAGGATGTAACATTTCCTGGAAGGCTGAGTCCTCTGGTATAGCAGCAGCATGTCTTCAAAACCACATAGTGTTTGTTTTATAGTAGCTCCCAGATGCCAGGCATATATTAAGTCATTCTGAGCCTGCTGGTACGTGGGCATCCCTGTCAAGCCCAGCGGTTCTGTATTTTTCCAAAAAGTATCAAGGTATTAGTTCCCTGATCCTTAGGGAAATTATTGTAAAAATTAGAGGCTATTGTTTCAGTGGGCTTCAGGATTCATACAGAAGTGTCAGTTTGCACTTTTCAAAGCAATTCTGTTAAAGATGGGAAAATAGAAGTTAACCTGACTTGTATTCAGGAGTTTTCGTTTCTATCCATGTGGTTAGAAGTGTCATGATTTTTAGTAACACCTACATCTGAGGTGGCTGCTCCCCGACCGTGCTGGATTGGACTTCTGTCTGGGTTAGTTTTGTTGTTGCAGATTTAATCTGACTCTGTGGTAACATTTAATGAATACCTAAGTTAAAACATTTTTTTGGAAGGGGATCACTGCTGTGATGTGTTCCAGTTTGTCTAGTGTACAACACCCATTAAATGAGTACAGCTTGAATTAATGAAATAAAATGAATGTTACACAAAGAGGGAGATGTGAGCAGAAGTTATTGTTTTGGATCCTTTTGCTTCAGTGTCAGTTGTATATTTAGGTTGACCATGGCAAATTAATGGATGACCTGTGAAAAGGAATTTACTGCCCTGTGTAATGTAATGTTATCTTGATGCCTTTAAGTAGAAGCTCACTTTTTCGAAGGTAAGCATTTTGTCCAGTAAAAATATCCTTGTTGGTTTTGTTTGGATTTCTAGTAGCTTTTAAACCTAGTTACCCCTGGGCTTGCAGAAATAGTACAGGCTCACCCTCTGTGCTGTCTGACACTGGATTTGGTGTGTACATTTCAATTCTGTGTTTGCAGAAGAATAATGGTACATAATGAAATGACAATATCTCTTTGATAAAACTAGCTAAATTTTCAAGTGGATGTAATCTGATACTGGTCAAATATAAATTTCACTTGGTCCTGTACATGAAGCCACATATACTTCCATTTGTCTAAAAGGTTTGTGTGGTGCAATATTGAACATGACAGCTGCTGTTACGAAGATTTGCTGGTAATAAGCGTGGCAATGTTCAGAGGCTCAGTGTGTTGAGATGCCTCTAATAATCTGTGTGAACATTATTGTTTCATTATACCTCTACTGTTTCGAATAAGTGAGTACAAAAGCAGTAGGACATGTTCTCCTTTTTCTTGTTTCTCAGGACTGAAAAGAGCATACTGGATGATACATTTGGAATGGGTCTGTTTGGTTTTTGTGGTGTTTGGGTTTTGGTGTGTTACCCCACCAGCTCCCCTGGCTCCCTGCCAAAAGCAAAATGCATGAAAGTGAAAGAACTGCTGTTTCTTGTGCTGTCACTAATGTCCGTGTGACTATGGAGATGTTAAACTGAAGATGAGCTTGGATTTGAGGGGGAAAAAATGGTTCAACTGGATCAGTTTTCCATTTGGTGTTGGGAAGGAATGTGAATTCCCCTATTGTAGTAACACAATTTTAGGTCGTTTTAACCTCTGAGTTCCCCCACTTGGTGTTCCCTTTTGCCTGTGCGCCAGCTTCTCCTCTTACCGTGTATTTTTCTAGGTTAAGTAAACAGAGTTCTTATCTCTCCTAGCCATCTTAGAAACTCTTTTCTGCAGTTGTTCCAGTGACAGGCTGGTAATTCTGCTCAGACTAAAGCTAAACTCGCACTTCATACCAGTGCCTGCCTTCCCCTTCAGTGGTCCTCTCCCCTTCCTGTACTGTATTTATTGTATGCCCTTACAAAATAGGATTAAAAAGAAGAGAAATGAAGAGGAGAGAACACCAGGAAAAATGTGACTACAGAAGTGTCTATCCAAAGTACTAGCATTACTAGGCTCAGTAGTATGGGAAAGTCATAATGCTCATAATGTAAAGCCTTAATTGACTTCTGTACTAAATCATACGCAGTTTTAACAAGTTAATTGCATTAGAGTCTGTTTATATGCATTTAGTGCCATACTAACAATTAAAGCTGAAGTTCTGTTTCCTAGCTTCATGCTACCCTGAGTCATGGAGCCTTTGGCACAAGTACTTTGGAAACATGCTGCATTTATTGTATTTCTTTGTAGTGTGTCATTCTGGTGCTTTAAACACAGACATTTTCTTCCTGTAATAAACACATGTAGCTCTCTGATTCACTTCTTTATGTTTTCTTTTCTGTGCTAAGTAAAATAGCCATTCTTTCCCTTTGATTAAGGAACTGTGGTGGAGTGTGTTCTGTGCTTGTGGGTGTGAGAATTTTAACTTGAGTTAATAGGGAGTCAATGACTTGCAGCAAAACAGGAGCAAAATCCCAGTTTTAAGCTTCATTTCCCCCCTCTACCACCGCATTTGTAACTGAACTAATCATGAGAATCATTGTGTGTTCAAATACGGCTTTGTGCGTTCTGTCTGGGTGGGATTCATTCAGCAGCAGAAAGCTGCTGCTTGACATATTGGTAATGTAGATCCTAATGATGCTTGAAATTTTTTGCCTGTATAAAGGAGTTTATTCTTTGTAAAGAAGTTGCCTTGCATTTGCTTTTCAAAAAGCCAAATATGTTGCTGTTTTGATTTTTATTTTTGTTAGAATTATACTTGTGGTTTGTGAACAGCAGTGCATTATTCCTCTACGTGTGAAGTACTGGAACCATGAAATATTATAATATTGCAGAAAACCTGGTGTGAGTTTTTACTTAAAGCTTTTCATTCTAACTACATGTAAGGATTGTTTTGGGTTTTTTCTAATGTTTTAAACTCCTTGCTTTTCACTTACATTGGGAAGTGGAAGGCATGTTATTTTCAGTCAGTGCTTTTGCTTCAGTGAAGCAATTAAACATACCTTAGATTTTCTGGGTTCAACTGCTGGTAGTTCTTTGACGCACCTGAAGTTCAATTTTCCCCCACTAGCGCTTTTTTCTTGTATTATCAGGAATAACGATGATACTGCCTACTCATACTTTCAATACACCTTTTGACCATACTTGTATGTTTGGAGAATAGATTGATTCAGCTTGGGTGTTTGACTTCTGTGTGCATGTCTGCGAAAGCAATCTGATGCTATATTGTAGAGCTTTCAGTCTGCTACTGACACGAGATGCTTTTTGTTGTTGTTAAGATGAACAAGTGTAGAGCTGAAGTCTTACTAGCCCCCGCTTTTCTAAATTTAGAAAAACTTAAAAGTCTGAGTGTCATTTTCAAAGTACTCAAAAGTAAGGCTAGTCCAGAATGACCAATTTAATTAGCTTGCTTTGGGAATATGTAGGAGGGAAGGTTGGGTTTGAGGTCTGTTGGTTTTATGGTTGGTTGGTTGGAGTTTTTTCCTTACAGTGAAAACTTTTTTTTTTTGCATGTGTGTTAGACAGTTTTGCAGGACATGTTATTGTCAGAGGTGGTACATTAATTGTTTGGCAATAGCCTGTGAAGTAAATATGAATCTCTTAATTGTGAGACAGGGATGACATATTTGCTCACCCTGAAAACTCCCAAATTTTATCAGCTATGACAACTTTTAGTTATGGCTTAGGATCCTCTGAGGTGCTGTTGGCTGAAAGTAATAACTTGTGCTGTAGTAACCATGTTAAGTGTTGAGTCATGATAAAAATCTGCTTGTCAGCATTTTCCCTGCAGTGGCTTCTAACCCTGCTCAGAACAGGTCTTCCTGCTCCTCTAAGAGCAAAATACCCACACCAAGCCCACGTCAGGCTGCTCTGGTTGTACTGTGGCTGGCAGCAGTAACCGTTAGCTTGTAGACTTCTCACTATATAGCTTGGGCAGGGCTTTGTTACTGAACGGGGGATTCCTGTGCAGAAGAGACTTGTGCTCATTCTTCAAGCAGTAAATGTATTTTACTGTAGACTGGAAGTAGGCAGCATCCTTGTGTTTTAGGTGATTATAGTAATTGTTAGTGAGTTTTTCTGTTAAGTAGAAAAAGGTTTAGAGATGAAAATGTAGATAGGAGCCTAAGGTGAAGGCTTCGGGGAAGTTTTTATCTTCTTCCTGTAACTAGAATAAAATGAAACTTAGCACTAAGCAATCTTTTGCCTAATGCAATACTACCAAGTGATTGAAAGCACCGGGTTGTATGTATGACTGGGATATAATTTGGTAGCTTTATAACCCAAAAAGGTCTTCGCTGTCAAAATTGCAGAAAAAAATCCTGTAGCAGGGATAACCGCTGACATTTCCAAATGGCCCTTCCTGAAAGCACAATGTTGTTTGGATCATGATGAGGCTGTCTAGCATGAAGCTGTAGGCAGCGTGCACAGTGGTACTCTGTAGACTTAAATTACAGTAACCACACCCTTGATTTGCATTTACATTTTTCTGATGTAAAAAGGGCTATTTTTGGAAAATTCATGCAGTTGAAAGTGGTAATTTAGATAGAAGAGCTGTTTCAGCAAAGCTTTGGGGTAGGCTAAATATTGGACTGACCTTTGCAGAGTTCACTGGTCTGGTGGAATCTGAATATTTACATAAAGAAATATGCTTGTGGCTCTGGCAAGAAAGGATTGTGCGTAACAACAGATCTTGATTTGCCCTCCTCTCTTCTCCCTTCTTCCAGTTCTCCTTTTGATTATTTGTGGAGAGTGGAAGCAGTTTTCCAGATGAGGGAAGTCTTCCTGTGTGGTCAGTTCGTTCTTGTGGCTAAGCCGCAACCTTTTTGCTTTGTCAGATGTCTCATACATATAATTATGTACATTTTCATAGTTACATATTTACATCTTGTTCTGATACCTGCTGGTCTTAATTCTTACACAGAACCCTTATATTCATGGTTTTGTTTTGCAATTTATATGGTACTCCAGCAAAATTTGAATCTACCCTCTGCAGTACACTGAAGTCATCTATAAGTTGATGAACTATGAAGACAGTTACAGACAGGACCGTTGCTTTACTTAGTTCAGCAAATGAGTCTTATCTCATTCTCATGAAATGTGTTTTTTAACATAGTAATTAATAGTTTGGCCCTAGCAAATGCAGTATGGCTACTTCTTGTAGCTCACTGAGTGCCCTTACATGTTAATGATGCCGGGGTTTACCTGACAGTCTCGTTAATGGATGACCGGTGTCTCAAGGTGTTGTACTGTGGTAGGACCGTGCAGCTGTCAAAAGGTATCTGGAGAGCTGGGGGCTGTAAAACTGTATGGGTGCTCAAGGGGCTTGTGAGGACAAATAACTTCATTATAGTTTCCAAGAGACTCATACTACTGCATGCTGCAACCACAGAATTTACTAATGAAAACAAATCTGAAAGGACCGAAATAGCACAAAATATTATAAAACGTTGTCATAGATTGCAGCAACTATCATACCTGTGGTCTGTTTTGAAAACTAACTTAACTTCTGTGTAGGTTGGTTAGAGTGAAACAGGGAGATTGGTTTTGTTTAATTTACATTGGCTCCAGTAAAGTGTGGATTACAGGTGTGCGTATTGCACTGTGCTTAATCAGACCGAACTATAAGCAGCTGCTGAAAGTGTTTTAGTCCTACCTTGTCCCTGGCCACATGTTGACTCCTTTCATCTTTGCATCATACCTAGTAATTGGGTGACTGCTGGCCTGAAGGAGAACTCACTTCACAGAAGGGGTAATTTGCCAGGTCAGTTTGCTGGTTTGCTGGGGTAATTTTCCCACCTCTTTCTTCTTTTCCTGCCCATGAATAAAATAAGTTTTACTAGCAAAACCCAAGCTAATTGTAATGACAAATGCTTGAAAAAGGAGGTTTTGTTGGCAGAGCTCTATTAATGCTGCTGAAGTCAGAGGTGAGCTGACTTAAGGTGGCTAAAATGTATAGCGTAGGGCTGGCCTGTTAGTCTTTCTTGCCTCAGACTTCTGATTTTCAAACTAACATAGGCAAATCCTGTCTTAAGCTGGAGTCCTTTTAGATTTAATTGTCAAGAAGGGATGAAAGTAATAGATGTTTTAAAAAGTGAAACCAGGGCTGTGCCTTGGCTCAGCAGTTTGCTGGGCCTGGTCTGTAGTAAGATGCCAGTGTTCTGGAACAAGTTAGCTGATCTGAAACAGCTCAATTAAAATAAACATGGCACAATTAAAATACAAAATTGAATAAAACATTCACTACTAACAAGCTCTGTGTTTTAATATCAGATGTGTTTTTCCATATATTCTTGTTCAGTTTAACTCACTGAAATGATGCCTGCTAACTTTTCTTCCATGGAGACCCATTATTGCAGACATTGTATAGATGATTTGTTCACATTTTCAAAAAATGTTTGCAGTTGTGTATGCTTGTGATGCAGTTTCAAAATTTACTTCTGGAGAGGATTCCTTGGCTGGTGGTGACATAAATTTGGCAGTAAAACCTTGCCCCGCTTTTTATGACATCTTGGTTTTGGTTTTTTTTCCTTTGAGAGAGAAAGACAGACAGGAAGGTTCCCAGGTCTTTTTTTTTTTTGTTTTGTTTGTCTGTTTTAGAGCAGAAACCCCAACCCAAATCAACCAACCAGCTCTCCTCAATAAAACAATGAACCTTAAAGAAGTAAATTTATTTTTGGTGTAGGTAAGAGGTGAAAAATATTGATCCAGGCTCCCATTCAGTCTACAAACAGAGAGTCTGAAATAAAACCTGTATTTCTGTTGCAGCAATGTCAAAGACATTCAATATAGTTTTGGTTCTGGCTGCTTAATACTCAAACAGGTATGTGTGTTGTCCAGTACAACTTATTTGAAGATGTAGTATTTCTCCGTTAACCACTGATTGCAAATTTTGCTCCCAAGTGTCCTGTTTCGTGTGGTTCCACCAGAGTGATGGGGAGGTCAGGAGCTGAGAACGCTTTTGAGGTACAGGGACATTGTTCTTTGTTGGTTGAAAATAACGCTCCTTTGAATGAGTAAGGTATTCTTAGGCTTCCATGCAGTGACTGGAAGTCGTCCTCCCATTCCTGCAAGGAAGTGAGTGCTCCAAGCTGAATGTGAAAGCTGGAAACCTTCCAGTTACTGTAATTCTTACACATGGTGAAACATGGAATTCTTTGTTCTGCAGGCAAACAGAACAAAGCCAAAAGAGTAGCTCAGATAATGTTTTTAACAGAAAATGTATTGGGGTGGGGGTTTGTGGTGCTGTTTTTTGTTGGTAGGTTGGTTGGTTTTTGGTTTTTTTTTTTCAAGGTTGTGTCTCTTGCTGCTTTACTGGACATACACTTTAGTTTCATCTCAAAGTGAGCTCAGAGGAGTGTGTTCTCTTAGCATTTTAGTTGGGAGCTTAGAATTTGATTTTGTGGGGGAGTTTTAGGAAAGCAGCTTTCTTGGAAAGGGTGGAAGAGGGAACTGGGTTTTTAAATCAGATATGTAGAAATACATATGTATGGTATCTAATAGTGTGAAAATGTTGTGAGACCTCTGTCTGATAAACAGCAGAATTATTCTCTGGTTACAACGTTGAAATGCCTGCCTGAGCCCTGAGTCTGCATAGGAAAATCTGGTTTTAGTGGGACATCTCAAATTACTCTTCCCACACACACACTTCAGACTTGCTTTAAGTTTTTTTTTTGCTGATATGACCCATGTTTCCATAAATTACTTGAACTTAGCAGACCTTTTCTGCACATGACAATGAGATGAAATTGTAAACTTACTTTAGAAAACAAGCTATTCCTTTAACGTAAGTGAAACCATAGCAATTCGCTTGTTTTTCCTATGAATCACACTAAAGAATGGAATAGTGTTGAGATATGTTTACAGCTGTGGGTGCCATGACTTCACGCTTAAAATTATACCTTTAATAGTTACACTCAGATTTTACTTTGGTTTGGCAGCAAGCCTAATGGAGGCTCTTAAATATGTATATATCTTGCACATGTAAGGCAGTTGAAAGAGGCTTTTTAGTTATACCCTTGACCAGGAATCCAGTAAAGGAAAAAAGTAGTATTGGTTTTACCTACGGAGTGAGTCTGGGCCCCCCCCCCCCCCCCCCAAATGAATACTTGAGCAATTAACTGTAATTGATCTTCATGTACGTGGTAGTGCTTTTCTTTCATGTGCCCTAGGGTTGTGCTCTGGAGTCCTTGAGTTTGCTTTGCTCATCTTAACAAATGATGCTAGAGTGATCACTCACAAATACCTTGCACTGTAGTGTCAAAAGTGAATTGCTCTTAGCAATAAATTGTCCTGTCTCACCCTTCTTTTCACTTCTTTTAAGGAATAAAATTGTAGAGCATTTGGGAAAATGTAGGAAATTCAGAAAAGCATTTTCCTTGTGAGTGGCACACTCTTGGATGATCAGAAGAAAATCAAGTGCATAGGGTCATTGCAGCAGTGTGAAGGTGAACATTGACTTCTGCCTACAGTTGATAGCTCCAAAACCCAGGGATGGGGCAGAGGAAGTGAGCTGCAAACTATTATTCAACTTGCCTTGAATTTACCAGCTAGATTTCTTGTTTTTCTATTGCTATAGCAATCACTGATGTAATAAACATGCTAAAAAGCTTTTGAAATCTATTAAACACTTGGAGGACCTGGGAACTTTCTCCATCTTTGATTTTGACATTTAACACTAGATTTCCAGCAGAAGTTGATTTGGCTTTGGGGTTTTTTTGTGTGTTTCCCTTTGAAAGAGTTGACCGTCTGCTGAGATGGGACCTTCAAACTGAATGCATTTCATTCAGCAAGTTCTGAAAATGAATTATGAGTAATAGGGCAGGGAAGGAGATGCTTTGTTGTCACCTTTCCAATGCCGGTCTCTACCTACGAGGAGTTTTCTTTTGAAGAGAATGGGAACAGGGAAAGTGTGATGCATGTTTTGGTGGGCATGGATTATTTAACTTACCTTGTGAGGGGACAGGGAACATCTGATAATGATAAGTGATATTTGAAGTGTAGGTGGAGTACCACCATATTGATTGAATAGTCATGGCTTTTAATGTGGGCTGAAGAGTATTTGAAGTTTTGTGTGGTTACTTCTCAAGCAGCCACAGCTTTCAGAAACTGAAAGATGCAAGTGAATTCCCATAGAGATGCAGTTTACTACAGCTGTGTCTGGTATGAGAAGGTCCCCATGAGTTTTGAAGGACTTTTTTTGTATAGCAGAAAAAGTATGGACTAAAACTGTAGTCAGAAAGACTTACATTAGATGTCACAAAAAGTCTTACAGTTTCACCAGTGAGTGTTGTAAACAACAGATGAGGTAAACATCTGTCATGACTGATTGATTGTCTTTCCCCAAAGTAAGATCAAATTATAATTCAATGAATTATCTCCTTGCGTTCCTGTCAGTGTGAATTTCTGTGATTCTGTGGTAGATGCCTGCAAGTTGTAGACTTGGTTCCGTTAAAATAGAAGAGCTTTTACTTCATTTAATTCCTTCTTACTGTAGCCAATGTTGCATGCTTACCTTCCTCCTACAGTTTTGTTTTCCTTAATCTTAAAAGCACTTGGATATTATGGTCACTGATAAAGAAAAATAAGTGAAGTGCAGTTTTCTGTCTTCATGTGGACTTCAGTAAAGTTCGTTCATCTACTGCACTTTCCAAGTTTGATGCAATTTGTTTGTTGCTCTATTGTTTTCCTCCTTGTGTATGTGCAGTAAATGCAGGGAAAGTTTATCTTGCCACTGTTAGAACAGCTTTTGTATGAGAATGATTCATGTCCAAGGCCTTCAGTATGCATTGCTATGGAAACTTCAGTGCACGGGCTTCTCATTCCCCCCTCGGCAGAATTCTTCACAATAATTTCTCTTGTACCTGGGAGTCAGGGGAGTGGTATTTGCTACTGAAATGTTGAGGGGCTGAGTTTCTTTGATCATACATTTAGTAGGCATCTTGTGCAAACAGCAAGAGGTTTCTGTTCAGTTACATAAAAATTCCCTGATGTCTTAGGCGATAGTTTTGGGGTACTTAAGCCAATGCTGCCACTGAAAAGACTTTCCTCTTTGATTTTACATCCAGAAACAGGCCAGATCAGGAATGTGAATCGCTTGAGAAACCTTCCCATTCATTTGCCGTTTTTTTCAAGCAGACAAGTCCCCTGATCTACTTTTCCATGCGGTTTTGCAAATGGTGCTGGCATGAGATCAAGAAAAAGAATAGGTGACTGGCAAAAGGTGAACAGTTGCTTTTGTAATGTCAGTGTTGGCTTGTGGTCATTTCAGACTGGCCCATGGCAAGTAGGTTATGCAGAGCGTAGCGCTCGGCACTGTCATCAGGAGACGTGTTTCATGCCTAGTTCTGCCTTTCTCTGGGTCTTCGTTGAACAGAGTGAGTTGCAGATACTTACTGCTCAACATGGAGGGCAAAAAGAAGTGCCAGGCTTTGCCTATGGACTCCTGCTGGTTTGGAAGAACTGCTGAGACTCTTCCCAAGAAGCTGCTTACCTTTCAGTGATAAGGAAGAGCTGAAACGGGAAAACCAGCGCTTGGCATTGGCTGGGTGATTTTCTTGAGTGGAAGTGCAAAAGAAATGACAAAATCAGAGAAATGGAAAAGTAAGCACATAATAGGAAAGCAGTAGGGCTAAAAGAGGGTTTTATGAGAAGTTCCTAAGCTGGCAGATGGCAGAGACCCCATGGGGTTAATGTTCACAGACGGGTGAGCTTGGACCTGTGTTGACAGGGGAAAAGAGAGTTTGACCTGCAGCTACTGATACAGAGAAAAGAGCTTGCGAGTGTCTAATGCAACGCTATTGCTGTTGTTGCAACTTTTATTAGCTGGTTACTATCTTCTCTCACTGGGAATGAAGTGGGTCTCTGTTCCCTTGGGAATACAGAAGTTATTCATTTTTTTCCCAGAAGAAGGGAGAGTGCTGCTTGGAACGCCAGCTGTAACTGGTGTGGCCTGTTTTGCATGGTTACTGTTTGGGACGCGTGGAAGTGATGGTGTGTCACAGTGGCTGGGGGCATCCCTGGAATTGTTCTGTAGGTAAAGGTCTATGGAGCAGTCTGTGCCAGGCTGGAGAGCTCGCTGCTTGGATTGTTGTCTGGACAATACTTTCACTGTATAGCTGTAGGGCTGACACACAGAATATGTTATAGAACAGTGCTGGCTGTGTCTCTGTCTTGGCATGCCTTAGCAGGCTCAGTGTTGTAAGCACTTGCCCGTGAAGCTGCTAGGAATAGATGCCTAATGGCAGAGAATTTGCTAAAATTGATCTCAGCCGTGTAAACATGCAGGTTCAGAGTGAATCTCAAGCTGCAGAGGTGTTTGGGAAGTTGCTTCACACTAGCTGGCTGAGAAGGGGAGCCTACAGAGGAAAGTCAGCCCGTGGCGTGTGTGGTTTTATAAAATACTTGGCTCTAATAATTGCTTTTAGTTATTTGTTACTTGACTGAGTTAAGAATCTGATTGAGAGCCTGATTAAATAAATAACTCCTAAACCAACTTCCTTACATGGATGTTGAATTTCAGGTGTGGTAGTGTAAGAATCCTGAAAGATGCCCTTCCCTGGGGAAATCAATGGTGTCTTTGTATTTTGAGCAGCGTTTGCATATGTATTAGAGTTTAGAAATGGGTTGGTAGCTGTTCCTGTAACAGCACAGAAGTTAACTGCACTGGAGTCCTTCAAAAGACAGCAGTCTTTAGCATGGCCTTATCCAGTATTAATTTTCAGAATGAGAATGAAGGCTTTTCTTCGTGGGCTGTCATGTAGTAAGTTCTAAGAATTGCTTCCAGAATCGGTATTTAAGTCAAAGGACACCTACCCATGGGCTTGTTACAGGCATTTTCTGTGCATAAGTTTCCACTACTTGTTCTGAGATGTAAAACTTGATTTTACAAAAGTACCTTGTAGAAGGAAGATGGTTTTGGTTTTATGTGTGCAGTGGAGGGCAGGCTGGTTAAATGTGGCTGCAGAAAGTCCACTGCAACTTCTGAAAAATTTCATTAGTGTGGGTTTTTGTTTTGGTTTTGGTTGATCCCATTTGAGAAGAACGTAGCATTGATGCCATGTTTGGCTGTGGGAGTATGCAAGCTTGCATACTTGAAATAGGTTTCTAGGAGGATCCAGTTATATGCATATGGACTCTGTTGGACTTGTAGAAGGTCATTTAAATTTCGGTTAAAAATACAAATGGGTTTGCAGATCACTGCTTGGCATTTTGATTAATACTAAAACTTTGAAGTATTCTTACTACTTTATTCTTTCATGGGATGCTGTCACTTGCTTATTATCTTTAGGTTTAGATAAATGCATTGGAAGGTGTTTATTTGGGATTCAAGGGATTTTAGTCTCTTAACGAACTGTCCAATAATTAGGATTTTAGGAAGCAGTTCTGTTTTCAGGTTTTGTGCAATACCTTACATAATGTAGGGAAATCAGATGTTAAAAAGATGCAGGGTTTTACTACAGTGAGAAGTTTGCTTGTGGGCTACTTGTGTTGGAAACTTGGGATAGAATCGGGACGTGTCCAAGCTGCTCTCTTGATTCCTGCCGTGTGGTTACTTAGACTTGTCATACTGTGTGTGTTTTGCGTTGCTCTTTTTCCAACTGCCTTGGGAAGAAGGAAAGTGGGACTGTTGTCTCCCTGGCCCTGTTTGCTGGAATAACAGTGAACATGAGTTTTACCAGACCATAATCATGATACCAACATCGAGCTTTTAGGATGTCCTGTTATAAAATCCCTATGCGGAGAAGTCATGAAACATCGCTGGTCTGTGAGAAGTTTCTAATTATACTGTTGCACTTACCTTGTGCAAGATGAATTCTTGTTTTTCCCTTGCATAGAATCAGTGGACAGCGGACTTAATTGTTGCAGCAGCCTATCAGTAGGGGCAGGGAATATTAGATCGTTGTTTGGAATAGGTGTGCATGGATTCAATTTCTTTTGTTGTACCAAAGAGCCCTCGGTTCTTAATACAAAACTTAATGGATTATGCACAGGGCTGATCCACGTATCATCCTTGTTTTATCTGTTTTATAAATCTTTCTAACATTTATGCCCTTGTTTTGACTAATGTTTAGTAATTATGATGAAATGGCATTTTAATTGTCATAGCTTCCAAAGGTGCCACTGAAAGATTAATTATATAGAAAACATGGTTCATCTCAAAAGTATTTGCCAATTTATGCAGATATAATTTTGTAAACGTCATTTAATAAAGTTTAGTGCATAACCCTGAATGTGTTTAAACCCAGTTGAAATTCCATTCAATCGTTTTGCTTTTCTTCTAAATTTGGAGTTCATGAGTATTCTTTTCGTAGATGAATTCCGCTGACACTCTCAGGTCTGCACAGGATATGAAGTTTCCCTTCACTCAAGGTTGGGTGAGGGAATGCTTCTCTCGAAAATTTAAGCTAGTAACAGGACATAAAACACTAGTATGCTCATCCTTAAGCTGTTTCTTGTTGGTGTGTGCTATGAACCATGTTGTCTATAACCTGAACGTTTATTTATATAGACAGTGATTGTAAGTGCTTAGTTACATATTGCTGTATTTGCAATTCAGTATATTGATCTTCATGGATGCTTTTAAGACCTCTGTTCCACAGCCTGGAAACTAAAGGTCAAACATGACTGAAATAAAAATATGTAAAGCTTAAGATCATCTTGATATGTTGGCCAACTTTATGAGCAGATAAGTCATCTGCTTTTCACTTTTAGTGAAAGTGGGGTTATGTTGAAGTTATTTATGGAGATTAACCAGAGTAGTTTCTTATTTCTTAAAAGCTTATTCCACAAGTATATAATCCCATCTAAAAGAGACAGTCTGTTTTTCAGTGACGTTTAATATTGAATGTCTATAATAGAAAGTTCATATTTGTGTTTATATATTAAAAAAAGTGTTTTAAAATGTGTGTCTAGTGGTTTGGTAATTTTCTCTAAATTGCTTTTAAATTGGGAAGGGGATGAGTGATTCTTTTAACTGTCTTGTATCTTTAGTTTTTATTTGCTTAGTGATATTTAATTTGGAACTATCATATAATTCATTTATCTTTATTCCATATTCATAATCTTGCCAAAATTAGGCTTTTTGGTTGGTTCTCAGAAACGTTTAGTTACCTTTTTTGTAGGGTAAGACTAATGCAGCTAATGTTGGGCATTACTCTTTTCTGTTACTTCAACACAGGTTGTGGAAAAGCTGTTGGGAGTTGCAGCGTGACTCCCAGAGCCTCCCCTTGTCTGTTGTACCCCAGCCAGCATGGTGGCCCTCTGCTTGCCTTCCTCCAGTGGGCCAATGTTCTTCTCTTTTGGGGCCCCCAAAAATGCAGGCAGTCCTTGAAATACAACTTCACGAGCGCTAAGCAGAGGGAGTGACCCTTTCTCCTGACTTGCAAGCTGTCATCTTCTTGTTGGTTCCTTCCTCAAGGTCCCCTTTCAAGGTTTTTCCACCCTCTAGCATCTCAGCCCCGCTCTCCCTAGCCAGCTGTCAGCTGGGAACTTGCTGAGGTTGCCTTCTGTCCCCCTGTCCAGATCAAAAGAAGTTTCAGTGCGAGCTACAGAGTGGGGTTTGGTCTGTCAAGGATAGGGAAAAAAAAAATCAGCAAATACTTGTATTTCTGTGCTTTAAACACAAAGGTATGTTGTATCAGGAAACTGATCTAAACAAAGCTGGGGTTTAAGCCTCCTGTTGAAATTTCTATTGGGAATCCTGCATCAAGTGGTCTTCAAGATGTAATAGGAAGGTAATTGTGTGTGGTTCAATAAATGCGTACTGCAGCTTGTTGTGAGGTCTGGGGTTTTTTGGTTTGGTGTTTTTTCCTGGACTAAATAGACCTTGACTGTCATATTGCAATTTAACTGTTATCAGTTAAGACATAAGACGTCTTACAGAGAACAGGTCAGTGTTATTTACATGTAAGGTTGCATTAGTTGCAATTGAAGCAATTTTAATGTGTCTGAGGGGGAAAAAAAAAAATCTGAATGTGGTGAGTTCAGAATAAACTACCACAAAGCTTTTGAATTGTCCTTCGGTTGTTGTACAGATTTTACATGCTGCGGACTTGAATATAGAAAGTTAATTTACAAGCTACAGGTTTTATATTCCTAGATGGTACAAGAACTTTAGAGAGCTGCCATAAAGATTTGTCATCCAGTTCTCTGTTTGTATTATAACAAGAAAAATAATTAGCAAATGGCACTGAAGAAATGGATGCTTACGATGACACACCTGCCTTCTTTTTCCTAATTCCAGGGCATATTCCCTTGTGGATTCCAGTCAAGTGTCTACCTTCCTGATTTCTATTCTCCTCATAGTCTACGGCAGTTTCAGGTAAGATTTTTCTTCGAGATTCGGCAGAATTTTTCTTTTTCAACTGGAAATAATGGCAAGTGACTATTCCGAATAGAGTTTATGCCTTTTGTTTCATTGTATCTTTGTCAGACTGGTGGCTAAGGTAAATGAAATATCTCTTGCTTCTGAAAAGGAAATGGAAAAGGAAGAAAAAGTAGCTAGTTGGGGTTTCTGAGAGACATAATTATATGTCAAGTTACAGGCATGTACAAGAACTTAGAAATTAGTCCTTGAAGACAGCTCTGTAAGATTTTATTTTGGAGGATATAAAAGGATTGTTGAGAGAGACGGGAATGTAATGTTACCAATAGTAGAATTTGATATATAATGTTTCAGTGTTGGTCGATTCAGCATGTCCTTATTGTGATTGCAAACAAGTCTCGTAAAACAGACGTTCCCAAGATCCAGTGCTATTTACTTGAGTGTGAGTAACAGCTTAATAGAGAAGTGGGAAACACACCGTCGGTGTTGAATTCCAGCAAAGTCTCTGAGAACTGCTGCAGGGGAAGTTCGAATCTTCAGAAAAGAGATTCGCCACATTTTGGGAGACTTGAGTATGGTTTAGAGAAAACATAGTTCTCCCTTTAGATTTGCATCTTGTATTATACAGTTTGTTTTAATGTAATGCTACCTAAGGAATGAGGTTCATACCGACATATTAAAAAAAACCCCACCTCAGCACGAAAGTATTCTTTTTTTCAAACTTATAGTACAGCATGATTTTCTTTCTGTTTCTTGAAGAACATTGCTTTATTTAACAAGTCTACGATTAAAAGGCCATACATTCACTGTGAAGTTTCTGAAGTGCTATGGATATTCCTGAAATAGGTGATAGCCACTGTCATACATATGATCTAAGTTGCAGCTGTCAGGGTAAGAGGTTTTAAATCGCCATCATAAGTTAGTAAGATCATACAATGAAAGAGCCAATTTTTGATAAGAGCTGTCTGTTGTTGCTAACAAGTATTAGGTAATAGTGCTGCTGATGGAATTAAAATAGAAGGCTTTAGGAAAACAAAACCCAGAGATGATGGAAATAAGAAATAAAAGGTTGTATTAGTTTTTTCTTCCAAGTTTTGAGTCAGTCTAGCATATAGTTGAGGGACTAATTAATTTTTTAACTATCTGAATTTATGCAGTTGTGTAAAAATGAGCTATACATCTGGCTGCAGGAAGCCATAGCATTTATTGAAATTCAACTGTGAGAACATAATGCAATATAAAACAGCAGGAGTGCTTGGACTTAAATTGCCTGCCCTTATCTCAGAGCTCCTTGCTCTTAAAAAGTTTCCCTTGCTGTTTGCCATCCTACTCCTATATACACGTGCTCGTCCTACATTTTACACCCAACCCTGCTCATGTAACAAGGACTGCAAACTTGAGTACAACCTAATTTATGGGATGAAGTAGTGGAATGGTGATGGATACAAATCAATTGAGGAAATGTCCTGTTCTAGTCCACTACTTTTGCACGTATCCTGAAGCCCCCAAGGTGCAAGCTATTAGAGACCAAGGTAGGGTCCCATAGTTGTGTATAGTTATATAGTAGGGCCATACAGCTATATGTAGTTTCTTTAGCAGATATCTGAGCTTAAACCCACAGTTACGATGGTGACTTGGACAGATTGCCCTTCTGTTTGGTCAGCAAGTGAGGTCAAGAGCAGTTTTTTACAGAAAACTGTACAGTGGTGTTAACAAAGGGGTCTGAGATACAATTAAGTTATTTAAGAAATTCAAGTGTGGTAGTTCAGCTGCAAAATGATACTCATCAGGCAATTCCTGTAGTAATAAAAAAAACCAAACATCTGGCAAAGTGGGTGGATTTTCTTACAAGAGTGACTTGCCAGAGAGATGAAAGCTTAGTGTGCTCCTTCTCAAATGGCAACAATGATGTCTTCATCTTGATTTGAGTGCTTAATCTCAAATGGAGCTGTCATAAGACAAAAAGAAAATAGCACTTCTCAGTTAACCTTCGTGTTGCAAAAAGTGGGTTTGGTTTCTGATTTTCCGTCTGAAAAAAGCAAATTGAGTTACTGTGGTATTGCTGGCAAGTGACTTAAACAGAAGTGCAGTAATAGGATCAGAAAGAATTGGGTGGGTGAGTCATTAGGATAAAATCTACATGTGTGGTAGATCTAATCTAATGCAAGAGGTTTCAGAGGAACAGAGGAAAGCCTTGGTCCACTGTCCTTATTCATACCAGCAGCATTTATCCAAAATCAGAATAAAGTGAAAACCCCCAAACTCTTTAAGATACTCAGAAGAATGTCTAATAGATCATGGGTAAAGCCAGCATCCAGGAAGAAGCGTACAGAGTTGAGTTCCCACTTCTCTTACTGTGGATGAATGAGCATTTTCTTCCTATGTTTGTGCTGGGTTAGGAGTTTTAGCTTCGAGTCCTTCTGAACATCTCTGCCATATACATTCTGACTGTTTCTCAGTCCTTGAACATGATATACTTTATTCTTGACTGCCAAAGGGGCAAGTATAATCCTTCAAACCGTTAGAGGCTGTAAACTGGAGCATACAAGGGTGTGTGGTAGTTACATGTTTCTAAAGAGGTGAGCTTAGCTTGAAACAGGTTGTTTCCTGTAGGTTTTTGCTAGGCAGCCACCTATTCTTGTCAGAGTGCTTCTCTGTGATTTAAATCTTGGGGTTACTTTGCAGGCAAGTAACAGCTGTATCTTTTTCTATCCTATCACATACCCAGACATGGTCTCTCAGCTTATGTAAAGCCAGATTTAACCCAGAACCTACCTGTTCAAGTATCTGCTTTTAGACCAAACCAAGAAGCATGGGATGAAACTCATGTCTTCTGTCTCTAGGCTTTGGGTACCTAAAGTATGCCTGTAAATAGAAAGTAGTTCAGATGGTGTGCTTGTGGTTGGCTTTATGACTTGACATGTACAGAAATCAGGACACCTATTTCACAGTAAAAAAAGAGGAAGGCTGTGCCTGGAGTTCATACACATCTACAGCTGCAGCACTGGCAGGGTGGAACCGGGGCTTTGGGCAAACCTCCTCAGCACGTGCTGCGAATGTGGTCTGCGTGTGCACGTGCAAGTGGGTGCATGTAAAATACCTGCTGAAGGCAAGATGTTCTTATCGTGAGGTGGGACTCAGGCACTCATACTCCATATAGGCAGTGGAAACATTTTACTTGCACTTTCTGCTGTTGTTTCCCCGATTCTTACTTCAGCTCCAGATCCTGCACTGGAACTTGTCCATTAATCTCATAGGAACATTTTATAAGTGACTGTAGCAAAGTTGGAGCACACAGCGTATTTTAGGCGCTCTCTCTAGCATATGCATGGAGATTTGATTGAATTAAACAGTCTCAGGTCAATGACTGATTCTGATTGTAATTTTTTATTTAGAGCAATTGGAATCTGGCAATTCTGTGGCAACCCACAATTCTCATAGTCCCAGAGCTGTTAAGATGGGTGACTGTCCTCAGTAAGTAGGGGAAGGAATTTCTCAAGCTATTGCATCTGCAAGCTGCTCTATATATAACGCATTTGCTTTCATATTTCCTGCATTGTTTCATAAGAATATTCTCCTGCAGGGTTTCCCTGAAGCATTACTGCAGTGGAAGGGATCCATAGTTGAATCTGAACTTTCATGGTAGTAATGTGCCAGCAGCTTACTCATTCCTTTGGCCTTAGTGTAACCCAACTGAGTGGTTCCCTGTGGGAGGCTGAGCTGTGCTTCTTTGAAACATTGTGCTAGAAATCCTACTGACTTGAACTGTGAGGACCCGCAGAAGAAACAATTGTGGAGTTTATTGCGTGCTGGGAGATACTGGCTGAACGTTGCCTTTGGAAGCCCAGCAGAAACTTGGAACAAAACAGCAAACATTTCTCAGTTTGTGATTTCATCATGATCCAGTCGTTTTGAGTGTATCTTGGTTTACAATATAATTTTTAAGTTTCTTGGAGGATGTTGTAGTGATCACTTATCTTTTTTTCTTTTTTTTTTTTATGTCAGTGATAATTTGTAGCAGAGGGAAGAGCCAAATCATAAAATGGTTGGAGATTATTCAGAAGTTGTCTTGGATCAGCAGCTGTGTTGCTAAGTGAAAGTAATTTCCTAATTTATGCTTACTTTTGAGGTAGGGATGTTTATGTATGTAAGATGTTTATAGGTAATAATGTAATAATTACTGACACTATTGCAATGAAAGGAGAGGGGCTGAAGTTGTTTATGAGCACTAGATCTAATAGTTTATTTCCAGTTTTCTTTGCTGATAGCAATGCCTTAGATCATGAGTTGCCTGATGTCAGTGGGAGAATGGTGGTGTGAAGTTCTTGTTAAACGACGCTAATTCAGAGGGGAGTGAAACACTGCACTGACAAAAGAATTCTCTTGTTTGGCTGAATCTTGGATCAAGTCCTGGAGGGTTGTCAGCCTCCTCCCCGGATTTTTATAGCTTGAGAGGAAAATTATGAGGCTGCAATGCATTAATGGGGAAAAAGGAAGTGTGAATGAAGGATAAAGGTACCCAAAACAAGAAGCAGAGCAGAGAGATGTTTAGAAGAACAAGCTAAGCAGAACAGATTAATTAGAATTTCTTAGACTTTCTCCATTGTCTCCTTGTATTTTTGATAACTTTTCAGTTGATAATCCATAATCTGTGTAGAAATACTGTGTATCGGAGGGTGAAGCTTCCTCATACTTTGCCTGAGCCCAAAAGCTGCTTTAATTTCATACCACTATTTGGGAGCACTTGTGTAAGAGAAGCAGGAAAAACAAACCAGCTTTATACTGTAAGAGCCTTTTTCTTGGTTTTGTTTTATACAGTGAAACGGCTCAGCCCTTCTTTCTTTAATACACCACACCGATCTTGATCCTAGAAACCCTCTGTGTTTGATTTCAGGTTGTATAACTGCAGCACAAAATTGCTCACCTGTGCATTGGTGTAGGTCCTATACACTAAAATGAAATAACTTTGATACCTATAGAATTGCATAGAAGACTGTGGTGTATTTTTTACTTGTCTGATAAATTATTAGAGTTTGTTTACTTTGCATAGCACGATTACTCACAGCTAGACTTCAAAAGGAATTTAATGCCTGTTGACCTGGACGTTTTGTTGAAATACTCGGATGCTGCTGCAGACTTAAGACAGGAGCTGTACAGTAGGAGCTGAACAGTGCTTCTGGTGGCTCTCTATAGCTTATTTGGATAAATATGCAGCTAAATCATGGATAACATGCATGTATCAGAATGAGAAACTGTCATGGTAAACTTGATTGTTCATATTTTTATTAAAAATGATGCAGAATTTGACATTAGAAATAATTACTGGCCAAAACAGACCTGAAGTGAAACTTTCAGAAAGTTATGCCAAAATTTGTTAGAATATAATGTAGAAGTTAGATCAAAGTGAAGGATTGTGGCAAAAGGGGTAGAATACTGTGTTGGAACATTTTTAAAGGGTGTGTATCAAAATGGTAAGATGAATCAATTACAGCTGAGCTGAGTACATAGGGGAATGTTGGCAGCTCCTGTGGATTAACTACATTGTATCACTTTGTACTATTTATTCAGAGCTTCCTCTACTCATCTGTTCTGTGTGTGTGCAAAATATATATCTTGTTACTTTCTAGGCTTTGCTGAAACATTTTCAATGAAGACAGACCTTACATTCAGCAAGTACTTAGAAATTAGTTTTGGTCATCTTTTATGACAAGATCTAGAGGAAGGAAATAACATTGTCTTAAAAATGAAACCCAATAGTTAAATTTGAATTAAAAGGATCAAAATGAGAACTTGGAGAGAGTTCAGATTTGTCAGAGAATTGAAACATTTCTTGCATTTCCACCATGTACTACACTTCCAGTAATGCAGATAAACATCTTCGTTGCCGTTCGTTCATTCTCACTGTTAGGCCTGGTGTGATTTGGTGCCTCATCTCTAACTGAAGCTTTTTTTTCTTTTTTTTTTTTTAAAGCTGTTCCAGTATGTATGGTGTTTTTTCTAATAAACAGTATTAAAGGGCCCTCTCTGGGAGAGGGTGCTGTGATAGAATCATAATGAGACTGTAGCTGATGAGCCTAATTAGGAGTTCAAAACTTGTCTGTTAAGTTTGCTTTGTTTCCCGCAGGTCTCTTAACATGGACTTTGAGAATCAAGACAAAGAGAAAGACAATAGCAGCGCAGCTGGGTCTTTTAGTGGCAACAGCACCAATAACAGTAAGGGTTAGCTTTATTCCTTATCTTACTTTCGTCACTTCAGTGTGCTGCATCTGCTTCATCTATCCCTGTGTTTCAGCTGTGTGTGTTGTAGATCCACCTGGTACAGTGGAACTGTTCTGCCTGGGCACTTACCGTCTTCCCCTGCGCTGATACTGTGATCTAGTTCATGCCCATGAAAGCTAGATTTAAAACATCAACGTAACATTTCCATAATGCATGAAAATTGCATGCTGCACAATTTTTCAGGTTTTACTGGAAATGGAAACAGCTTTACTTTTAAAAAAACCACGACACAATTACGAGAAGGGAGTGTACTTTCTTGTCGCCTGGAGTGTATCACTGTGACACATTAGCCAGTCTGTAAGCAATGAGAGGTCTCCCGGTATGCTGACAAGTCTGTAAGGATGATTCAGATTTATCAATAGAGACTCTGAAGTATAGAGTTCACATGGCTTTGGGCAACTCATTTATAATGAACCACAAAATATGTGTCTACACACAATCTATTCAGAGTGGGAATTAACATGCCAGCTCCTACGTGGTGATTGTCCCCTCTGTAATCTATAAATAGATTCCAGGCAGCTTGGCTGTTTGAGATGCAGTGTTTTGCAGGTAAAAATATGTATGTGAACAGTTAGTGGAATGTGTTGTATACAATGTGCTGTAAATTCACACCTGAGTTTAACTTAGAGCAATTTATATGGCCGTATTCAGGGAATAGACTCTTGAACTAATAGTTTCCACAAGTTTAGAAGGCAGGAATGAGATGTGTGAGCAGCCCTGTGCATGAAATCCTGAATGCTGAGGTTGCTTTGTTCAAAGTGAGAAATAATAGCTGAAAATATATAAATTAAATAACATACTAGTCTCTTGCTTTTTTCTGCCTTTGTGTGTTTTTTAAATATAGACTCTTGGAATTTGCGTAGTTGTCAGAGCACTGCTTCTGTTGACAACAGAGAGCAAAGAGGTTGCTGTGCTTGGTGATTCAGCAGTGAACAGTTGAGGCTTTTGGCATCTGGGAAGCAAGAGAAGACAGTCTGGGGCTGGGGAATAAGCACATTAAGGGGATTAGCTGTCAAAATGATCAGAAATGAGATGAAGAACCCTGACATTTAACACTGCAGGCACCAGTTCCTGTATGCCAAGGTGGTTTGTGGTACGTCATTTCTGGGGTTTTGTTTGTTTTTTCCCTTGGGAAGTTGAAGGGCATGTGAATAAATGCTCTTGCTCTAAGCAAGAGGCGCTAGATCCAAGTCGCAGATTAGAACACAGGAATTTCTGTGTCTTTGCACTGTCATCACTGAACTATCTGTGATGTACTTTACCTTGTTGTACCAGACCTCAGTAACACAGAAATCCCAAGTGACTGAATTCTGCTTTTTATTTTTAAAATTTATTTTGGTACTTATGTTTAAGAATAATAGATCTGTGACCTGAACTAACAAATGGCCATAACAGTGCAAGTGTCACGGCTTCTGTGCTCATTGTTTGGCTTTTCTTTTATGGAAATTGTTAAATACTTACGACAGATACTAAGTTGTAGTGAGTGTATTTCAGATGTGTTTGAAGTTTTATACCCAGAGACACTGGTAACTATGAGCTGTGCAGTTAACTTGTTACTTAGACAACTTGCCACTCTTCCACAGGAAAAAAAATAAAATAGACACATTGTAACACACACACAGAAACAACGTGTGTGTATATTTACCTGTATGTCTCTGTACACGTGTGTAGGTGCATATTTACAGATATTCTGCTTGATAACCTAGAAGCCTATCCTTAAAATCCTGGAACTGGTAAGACCCTGCTTCATACAGTGGTGTCTTAATTATTTTGGGATACCACAGTGGTGTTAAGCTGGTTTTGGATCTCATCTAGGTCTGAGTCTTGTATTCATTTTTCATTAGAGACATTTTGAATATTTATCAAGTGACTACTCCAGATGCTATCTGTTGTTTTAATGCTTTTGAGGTATGTCTTGTATTTTTAATTGCATTACTAATTCTTCCCCCCTTCGCTGTCCCCAGCTACAGAGATTGGTTAAGTATTGGAATGGGTGGGATAGGTGGGCTTTTCAAAGCCTGATCTTCTCAATTTTGTTAGTAATTCTAAAAACTTGTGGTAAAATATAGTAAAAAATGTCCTGTTCTATTATTAATATCCCTAGTAGTCACGCTGCATGGCTGAGGTGGAGGAAATACTGAAATATTATATTCTGATTATCCCTGCGCTGTTTAAAATTGCTTCCAGCTATAAAATGTGAGCCTGAAGTTTTGTTGGGTTTCAGCATAAAAGACTATGATTGTAGCGCACACTGAACTGAGTTGGTAGTTTCATCAACAGGTAAATGACTTGGGGGTGTTTTTTGAAAACTACCCTTTATTGTTAGACTTGATGTTATCTGGCACTTGCGATCAGTGATGCAATTTAAGGGCATGGTGGCCTTCACCCAGGTGGAATGTGAAGCTGTGGCACCCTTTGTGTGAGCACGGTCAGCCTAATGCTGTCAGCAGCTCTGCTGTCGCTCAGGCCCTTCGCCTGGTGCTGAGAGGTTAAATAAAACTTCCTTATGCTCTGTTCAACACATCTATGTTGCTTAGTGTAAAATGAAGCAAATATATAATTGCTATATGTTTCCTAATTCCTAAATAATGTTAATGTTTGTAACTTGTTATTCATTCTATCTATGGCGCAAGGAAAAATTCCTACATTTTCTTTCAGCTTTTGGTTCTTGGACCCTGCAAAGCATGGCTGTTGCTGTACACACCAGCCACTGCGACCGTGCAGTTTAGCTGGAGTGTTTCTGCACAGACTGCTGTGCTTGGTTGTGATCGTGCACCAAGGTCTTGGAGTAAACGCCTGTTGCATGCGCACTGAAATGGAATGTGTTGTCGGTCCTTAGTTGTGTTGGTGAGGACAGACTGTCAGTATGTGTGTGGTAAGAAGCAGCCCAAGCTAAACTGTCACTTTCTTTCTTCTGCAGGTATTCAGACCATTGATTCTACCCAGGCATTGTTCCTGCCAATCGGAGCGTCTGTGTCTCTCCTAGTTATGTTCTTCTTCTTTGATTCAGTTCAAGTCGTCTTTACAATATGCACAGCAGGTGACTAAGTTTTCTTCTCTTCGCAAGAATTGGAATAGTACAGAAAGCGTGGATACAACTAAATATTGTTGATAACAATGATAATACTTGTCATGCTATATTTTTTACAAATCCTCATATTTCACAGTTGTATTTTCATGTCTCTGTAGTATCAATAAAAGTGGCAGGTATTATTTGAGAAGTATTTTCCACTTAGAGATTTGCTGAACCTACTGAACTACAAACTGCCAGAGTTTTGAAAGATGCTGGACATACTGTTTCATGTAAAGTTCACTTGTTTATAAATCAGTGCTCAGAACTGTGTGTGATATTTCATAATTCAGGTACTTTATAGGATCCTAGCATAACTCTGGAGATCCTATCCAGAGACTCCTTTTCTTAGTTTGATTTTGGGTTTTGCTTTTATGCAGTTTTTCTTTGTTTCAAGAGTACTTCTAGTCTCACTAGCATTTTGAGTATTATTCTTCTGCACGGCTTGAATTTAGAACAAAAATGAAGCTGTTGTCCCAAATAAATTGCATGTCCTGTCATCCTGGTTATTATTATTTACATTTTTTCATTTAAATAAATACCAGGCCTTTGATTTCTTTGGGAAGTTTTGGCCTTTTGATCTTTTTGCAGTCCTTCAAGAGACCAGCTGCTATTCAGTGTAGCAAGGTTCTTCTGTCATTCTAAATAAGCAGCAGCTTTTAAAAATTGTATGCCTGAATCCACATACTGAGTCTGTGAAGATTTTTAAACCCTAAATACCTCTCATCCTCTCCTACTTCATGTATATGCAAGGTAGGCTTTTCCCTTGTGATTTAACTCCTGAGCTGTGCATCCTCTGCAGCCTCTTAAACAGGATTGATGTTGATGGGTGAGATCTAAATCTCTGCTCCTATCTCTAATTCTGGAGGCATAGTCGTGCAGAGGGGTCTGCTGAATGCTGCTTTTATAGCTTTGACCTACGACACGTGTTCTTTCCTATTCAGAATAAATTATGTCAGATAAATTGTACTGTATGCTAGGTATTAAGGATATATATACCCATATAAGATGTTACAAGGGAAGATTTATGACAAAAGACAAATATTAATTTGTCAAGCTTGTTGGTCCGTTTCTTTCCAGAATGGCCTTGACATTTGTAACTTTATTTGTAATATTTTTGGTGCGTAATTAGATGATACTGTGTGAGCTGGGCCTTGTTGCAGGTTTAAGAGGATTGAGTCTGGGTTGATCAGTGCACTTGGGTATTGTTATTCCTGAACCTCGTTTTATGATAGGTTTGTGCTTTTCCTTGGTCTTGCATTAGAGGGCTCTTTGGCCCCAGAACCTCTAAAATGCAAAGCTTCGTTAAGAGGCTGTACAGCAGGTTGTAGACCCTGCTGGCGTTGGGAACCTGTGGGACTTGTCTTTCTGTCCCCTGAAGCTCAAGTAGTGCTATTTTACATCATCTTTTTGTAGATTTTAGAGGCTGATTTGGGGGGCTTCTCAATTATAGCTGATGTCTGGTTTCTTAAATCTTCCTCCAGCAAAGATTTGCCTTTCAGGGAGGAGCCAGGAGCAAGGGTGGGTGCCTTGAACAGCCCAAGGCCGGGGCCAGCTGCTAAGCTGAGGGCAGAGCTGAAGAGCTGGCGTGTTGCCTGCAGACAGGGTTAAGCCAAGGGATTGCCAGTTGAAGAATAGGTACTGAGGCCAGGGGGAAGAGGAAACTTAGGGCTGGAAGCCTGGACAGTCAGGAACGAGACTGAGTGGGCACTCAAGGGCACTGTGTGTTAGTGTGGTCACATCTTCATTCTTATACTCTGAATGAGCCCAGCTCTGGGGTGGCTCATTGGGGATAGCAGGGTGGGAGGCACAGGGTTCCTTGCTAAGAAGAGGTGGAGGGGAGGAAGGGGAAGGAGAGATTCCAAGGGCAAAGAAGGTCAGCCTGGGGTGAGGACAGGTCAATCCCGCTGTGGTAGAGGCGGAGCAGGGCGCAGGGCAGGCAGGGCTTGGGGCAGCAGTGGCACAGGTTTTGCTGTGTAGCATTCTTTGCCAGGCACCTCTGAAATGGTTCCTGGTTTAGCGTGCACTCTTCATTCTTTCCCTATCCATTCTGCTCTTTTCCTCCTCTGTGAAATATTGATAGAACTGTGAATTTTCATGGTCCTGTTTGCATGCAGACACTTTTTAAATTTTTCTTTTCAAATTATTTGATGGGGAATGGAGGTTTTCTTGTGGTTCGTTTGTGGGTTTTGGTTTCTTTTTTCAGTCTTCCATCTTCCTCCCCCAGAAGAGGTAAAATGGAGTGGAAAGCTGTGGTTTGACCAAACCAATTTTGGCTTAAGCTGCGTACTAAAGAGAATGTTTGATTCCTTCCCATCATCTTCATTTGAGCAGAGAAAAAAAAAAAATCCCTTTCAAAAACCAACAGCATCCACCCCAACTTTTTAAGCAGGAGTAAAGGACGGGACAAAGAGTTGATTTGCAGCATACAGAAAGTGTTGAGTGGCTCTTCTAATTTCATTTCAGTCTGTTCTTGCTACAACAGGTTTGGATGCATGCTGCTGATGTATCTGTGTCTCCATGCCCTCACTCTTCAGCCTTTGAAACACTCCTTAGTACAAATTCAGTACTATTAAAAAAAACCAAACAAAACCAACAACAAAAAAAAAACCTGGAAGGAAAAATAATTATAAATACCAGCAGTTACTAAACGTTTCTACAAATGTGTGGGTGGGTTAAGTATGCTTCTTAAAAAGGAAGATGCTTATGGAAATAGCCTGTTTGGATATTTACATATTTTTAATGTCCTGTTTTCAAAAACTTAAAGCACTTAGTATTTTAAAAAAGTGAAGTTGCCAGCTAATAGATATAATTTATTTTAAGTTGTAATATGGTTCAGTAATGAATAAAGGGTTTTAAGTGAGACCAGCGTGGGGGAAGTTGACGGAGTTGAAGAGTGGAAAAAAAACCTTTATTATGCTTAGCCTGTGTCACGTGTTGAAGAATTTAAAAAGAATCTCACGACCAGTTTGTAGTAAGTTTGTTCTTTTTTGGTTTTGACTCAATATTTGAAAACGGTTTGGTTTTTTTTTGCTGACATGATCACGAATAGCTTTAATACTTTTTTTTTTTAAAGGTTTGGGGATGGGGCGTTAGATTCCTTTGAGAGCTTTTATTCTGATTGAAGTTTGAAAGCATACTAATAGAAGTCCTACAGAAAACCTTGGAGCCTTTAGCTGCTTGTGCTTTAATAATACTGCAGCGTATGATAAAAGGACGTTGTTGCAAAAGCTTTTTCAAATTGGAGAAGCTTGTTTGTGTACTGTAGAAATTAGGTCTGAATGTACTAATACTACCTTTTCTTCTTTTTCTAGTCCTTGCAACAATAGCTTTCGCTTTCCTTCTGCTCCCGATGTGCCAGTACTTAACACGGCCTTGTTCACCTCAAAACAAGTAAGGACTTGAGAAATCTTTTGCTCCTCTCCTTGTATGTTGTATTTATTTATTTTCATGAGAATTCTTTAACAGTCTTTGGTTACGAGCATTAACCTCAAGGCTTTAGGGCTGATGTTTGTGCATATTTATTGTGCCAACACCATGTTTCCACTTTGAAACTAGGAAGCACGATTTCTGCAAGTCATGTGTGCTTGCCAGCCTGGGAAGTGCAGTACCATTGCAGGGGACTAGATTTCCTAACAGTGGTTTTTAAGAAGCTTGGCTTATTTTGGGTGAGATTTCAGTTTGGGATTTGGTATTAGATTTCAATGTTTGTTAACGTTGGACTATGGATTTTAATGCTGGCTCTTTCAGTGACTGTAGTTAAACCAGTGAAAATGACAGTTGTTAATGTCATGTTTCGAAATGATTGGTGGTTTTTTTTATTTTTTTTTAACCTTGTGACTGGAGTTCATGTTGCAAGAAGCGCCATCTTAGATGGTACTAGGAAATAGCATTCATTGTAACAATTTCAAGAGAGGTGCCAGAATTTACAGCGTTTTTTCCATCTCTGTAGTTCAGACTTTACACATTATTTGAATGTGAGGAAAGGTTTTATTTTGTTGCTGTTTTGGTACCTATTTGTGGCAAAGGAGCCTCCCTTCAGTTGTTCTTGGCATCTTTCATCAGCAGTTGAGCCTTGTTCCAGCAGCGTCCATTTTCTGTTCTTTAAATGGAAACATAAAGTCTTCTAGCTAATGTTTGTGTGTTGTTCCTAGGATTTCCTTTGGCTGCTGTGGGCGTTTCACTGCTGCTGAGTTGCTCTCATTTTCTCTGTCTGTGATGCTTGTCCTTATCTGGGTCCTAACTGGCCACTGGCTCCTTATGGATGGTGAGTATGTGAATTAAGGGATTTTACTACTGGTTTGAGCCTGTCGTGACACATGCAGTCACCTGGTGATGATTGGTGAAATTTGCTAATATTAATGGCTTGCTGAATTGTAATACTGTGTGGTAGACTCCCTGGAAACAGCAGCTGTCAGGAACATGCCAGGGTAGCATTCGGGACACCTGTTTTTCTGGTTTGTGAAAGCTTCCAAGGAAGTGCCGGAACACTCATGAGAGATATTCTGCACCTGTGTGGTGTAGGGTGAATCGCCGGTTTTAGTTGAAGATGTGTTGAGACAGTGGTAGTTTATGAATCATAACTTGATCTTAATGATCTGGTTAATTTTTGCTGTGCATCTTATTGTTCATTGGTTCAGATGATCAAATAATTTGTCGTGAGACAGTTCACAGTAGCTGGTTGTCTTTGATCTCTTTGATGCTTGCCATGGATGGTGAGATGGGTGAAGCTGGCAGGCATCCAGTTGGCTTGAAGGTGTGATATTTTTTTTCATGCTGGTTGAACTGAATTCACAGCTTACTGTTCCAAAAAGGAGCTTTCCTCCTCCCCTCCCGCCTTCCAAATCTCTTGTGCTAGCTCTGGCACTCATTTAATCACATGGTAAACTGATTCAGCTCACTAGAATGGCAGCATACTCTTTCTTTTTTGCCAGGCTGTTTTTCTGCTGCTGCAGTGAGATGAATTGGATTATTTTGCAGTCAGGTATGTGCTAAATTTTGGCAAAAGGCAAGTGGCAGCATGATGGGATCTGAGAGGGGCGAGTGGATGTGATAGCAGAGTGAGGAAGGGGTAGCCAGGAGCAGGAGCTCTGCTTCTCAGCAGTGTCAGGCAACTGAAGTGGCTTAGGACTTGTCGTGAAATGGCACCTTGAAGTTGTGATTGAGGAAGAATAGCTGGGCCAACATTACTGCCCTTGAAACTGTTTGTTGCAATAGAAAACGTATATCCCAGCAGCTTTCCGGCTCCTCCTAAACGAGATGGGAGCAGCAGCAAGTCCTTAGCACTGAATCCTCTCATGGCACCTTCATTATTTCTTTCTCATGCTTTTTGCTGCTTTACAACTTCCACCTGCTGTATGTTAGGGAATACCTTTTAAAGGATACTAAATGAAGAAATGCAGATGAAGTTCGTTTTGTGTTGAACGGAGTAGCCCACCATGTAATCAGGGGTGATTTTTGATCTGCAGTAGCTACAAAGCTAAATGGAGCATCAGGTGTGGATTTTGGTGAAATCTGAAGACTTGTCCACACTGAGATATTGACAGAAGCATTTACTTCAAAATAGCTGGTTTTGTGAGCACTTCAGTCTGGAATAGTGAGCTTTGAGGCAATTAATCTGCAGAGTAAGGAACTGCTGGTGCAGAGTGATGTTTGGATTTTATTTCTCTTGGTGGCTTTTTATGGTTTACTGAATTGTGTTGATACTGTCTAGCTTTGGATTATTTTATGTAGTTTATACTAAGGGAGCTTGAACTGTATAGGTAAGCCTCCGATCATTTGTTCAAATCCAGTTAAATCAATGTTTATCAGTGACATTGAACAGGGAGCAGCATTTATTGGCCTTCATCAGGGAAATGCGCTGCAGTTTTAGTCCTCATACTATACTGCTGCAAGTGGGATCACATCATCTCTGCCGTTACCCTTTGCTTCTCTGCAACTGAAAGCTCGGGACCCCAGTTAGTCTTGTTTGGAGGGCAATGTGGGCAATAAGCACAGCTCGGTAATATATGCAAGTGGAGCACTTGCTTTAAGCCAGCGCCTGCCAGCTGCTGGGTGTGCTGTGATCTAACTCCTCCTCCCCGCTTTCACGGGGATGATCTTCTGTTTCACTGTCGGCAGAAAATGAAACAGATGTTGTGAACGTGCTTCACGTTGCCTGGGCCGGGCAATGAGAGGGAGAAGTGGGGCAGGTGTTTCTTCTTAACAGCACATTTCATTTTTTGTGTGTGTGGTTTGTGGTTGTGCAGTTGTTTCTCTCTTTATGAGAGAGTATTTCTACTTTAGAGCCGAGTAAAATGGTGGGGAAATACTTCATAGTAATTTCCAGCCCTTACAAAACCGAGGTATGGCAGTTCCTGCCAGAACAGTCTTCATTGCTCAAATACCACAGTTCCCTCGTCTGCATGGTACAGTTGGTTGAACTGTTCCTAAAGTTGGGGACACCTCACTGGGTAGAACGAGCAGGTATTATCTCCAGGGGTTTGTTCTGGCCTGTGATGAATTACATTTATAAGTCTTGAAATGCTGATTTCTGAGCAGATTCTTTGATGACAGAATCATCAAGGATGGTCCTTGTCCCCTGGTAAAACCTGGTTAAAAGCTTTCCTAAATAGTGGACATAGCTGGAGATGTACAAGGGGAACGACAGATGTATGCAGGGTCTGTCTGTAGCTACAAAGTGAACTTGAAGGGTCATGGATACCCCAGGAACTGCTGCAGACCTTCACTGCTGCAGCAGGTGGGTAGAGGGCTGCTGCATGACATGTGTTCTTATTCGCGCTCTTTAAAATACACTTTGAGAGTTTTAGAGGAACACGATTAGATCAGAAATTCTGTACCTGTTTCTTTCAGAGGTCAGGTGGTGGCCTGTGGGGGAAGTTTAAGCCTTGCCAGCTTGCATAACGCTTTGTAAAGCAGTCACCACACCACCAGCATCTTGGTGGTTTCCTCTGTTCTGGGTGCAGTAGTGCCGTAAAGCTGAAAAATACGCTGTATCCAGAGAGTCGAATCACGTATGCAAGAGTATTGTTAATCCTCAGAACGTCCTTATTCCATGAGTGTGCTTGCAGGGACTCCAAAGTTAATTCTTTGTGTTAATTGAAGGTTAACCCTTTCAGTGAGCTCTTTCTTACTCAGCTTCATTAATCCATTGCCCAGCACTTCCAACCCAGAGGTACTATTTGTGTGGCTCTTCTCTCTCCTCTCTCTCCCCTTCACACTCATGTGCACGCTCTTTTTTTGCATGCTCCCTCTTTTCCACACTCTCACGGTAGCCCCTTTTTCGTATCCGCCCCCCCCGGTCTAGAGCATATTCCAATGAAGATCTGTTTTACATAGTTTGCCATCACCATCCATGAGCTTGGAGATGGATGACTTTGTTTCTCATATGATTTCTGGACTTTTTTATTCGAAAAGAAAGCTGGCTTCTGTTTAGAGAAGCCTGTTGGTGGTTTGACTGCACTTTGGCCTATATTACTTGTACTTGCTCTCGGGCATTCTTGCTTCTCTTCTGTTTTTTTAAATTCACCAATATTTCTTAAAGCAGTTGCAAAACCGCATAATTATGAGCATGTGCATTTCACTGTCATCTAAAGGACTTTTTTCCATCTGCTTTTCTACCCAGTATTGGCTTAGTTTGATGAAAGAGTCTTGCACGTGTGCCTGCATTCATTTCTGTGATGGAGAAATGGGGTGTGCGTACAATAGAAAACACTTCACGCTGGTTAAAATATTTCCACTTCTAGTTAATTATAACCTGGAAATCCTCTCCTAAATATAGGCTTGCTTGAGCTATTATTAACATTGGCTTTAGAGAAGCCTTTCTGATTTAAGACAGACTGTTCCCTTGTATTTGCTCTTTTGCCAGAGGAAGTCTGTAACTGAAGGCTATATTGAATTACTGAGCACAGATCTCGTTCTCGCTGCTTTGCTGTGTCAAATTCTAAAAACCTCAATAATTTGCTTACATTTTGTAGCTACAGTTATGCAGCATGATTTAGGGTACATTTTTATCTGAGTAATCCCATTACTTTGTTAAAATTGGCAGCGCTGACACTTGGTGTTGTGCTAAGCTTGTCAGTTCTGAAAAGAGAAGGTGGGTTTGGCAAAGTCCCCGCTGGGCTGCAGCCTCTGGGCACTGCGGGCAGCCACGCCAGCAGGCGTTTGGTGGCACTTTTTTCCCTTGAATACATATGGACATGTCCTCGGTGTTTTGATGGAAGAACTCCACATCTTTCAGGTGAAATACAAGCATAAGGTGGTTTCACAGTTACATAATTACAGCATCAGACTCCAAAGGTTAGCTTGTACATTTTGGCAGAGTCAAGTTGTCATGTTGGTGGGCACGTACGTAATGGATCAGTTTTTCTCTGTGGTTTCATTTGGTCAGAATAGGTTCGCACCTCTTTACAAATTCTGTGTCATGTTAGACAAATAAATACATTTTGTTTACAAATGTCTGCACAGTTGAGTGTAATCTGGTCCTAACAGGGCTCCATTCCTTGTAAATAGATGAAAGTTGATTTGCTTTTTAAGTTTTAGTTTTTGTATTTTAAGTATCTCTTTAGGGATTTGCTTGTAACCAGTTGAAAAATATTCAATTGTCAGTTGAGTACCTTCGGTAGGTAAGGCTAGGCTTAAAGAAGCAGGAAATCGCACAAATGTGAAAACTGGGAATTATTTTTTTTGTGTAATGTTTCTAGTTTTCTACCCTGACAAAATTCCCCTTGGAACAAAACTAACATCTGAGCTGCAGCATGTTGTTCAGCTTGTTGATTTGGCTGAAAACTCACCCTTGAGAGAGGGGTTAGGAAAAGACTTGCCGATGTTTTTTTTCCCCGTTGGTAGATAGGCCTTCACATCGAGTTTTGTCATTGGGAAATCCCTGTAGATCTAAGTGCGAATATTTCACAGTTAGTGTTCGGGCAGTCTTACACAATCTTGCCCAAACAGAAGATAGGTTTGAGTAGGCTTTTGTCGTATCTTGTTCTAACATGTCACATAACCATGCTACTTCATAATTAAGAGTCAAGGATTTTATTTATTTTATACATTTACTAGAAAAACCTCCTAATAGTGTAAAAGTAGAGGTTTGTGTTTGGGGTACGAAGAGTTCAAGGTGGTTTTGTTGCTTCTGTTTTTAACTGGGTAGTCAGTGTTTTACAGGGGGGGGAGAGAGAGAGTCTAGGGCACAAGACATGAAAGCATTTCTTTGTGGCGGCTGGTGGAAGTTGAGTGGAATGGGCAGTTGTGCCTGCAGAGGGATTTCTGCTTCCATGGGGACATGTTTGTAGTTGGCTACCAAATGTGTTTTGATTTTTATTTACTCTGATAAGAAGAATTTCACTATCTGGAAACAATAGAGAGTAATCTAGTGCATGTGCTGCATAGGTGTGAACAGGGGCTCCTTTGGAGTGTTTTTTGTGGGGGAGGTATTGGCTTGGGGTTGATGGGTTTTCTGTTTGTTTTGCTATTTTTAATGAACTAATTGTGTGCTTGCATTTTGTAGCTCTGGCTATGGGCCTGTGTGTTGCAATGATAGCCTTTGTTCGGCTGCCGAGCCTGAAGGTTTCCTGCTTGCTACTCTCTGGGTTATTAATTTATGATGTATTTTGGGTAAGTGTTTTGTTTGGTTTTGCTAAAACTGTTTTTATCCTTTGGATCTGTAATTGGCCTTGGGCCATTTTTACATGAATTGTACTAGTATGAAGTTGCTGAAATCTGGCAAAGCCAGAAGATCAGCTTCATTGCTTCATTCTGAGGCATTAAAGTCTGCAGCAGGATACCGAATGATTTCCTTGCTAATGAGTTGACAAAAGCAGAAACATGATTAGAATATTTCAACTTTGGCATATTATTTAAAAAAAGAAATTGGACCTCAGATTTTGAAAGCCTGGCTGAGGATCAGAACAAGCATTTCCAAGTAAACACAAAGCCTTATCCATGCTTGCACAGTACACACATGCCAACATCTGATGAGCAGCAAAATCCACAAGATAGGAATGCAGACTGATTTATAGCCACTGAGGTTGGCATAAAATCTTCCTGTGCTTTTACAAGAAACCTGACAGAATATATTTTGTAATACTGAAAGGATTTTGTTTTACTTTTGTGTGACACTGAGCACTGATCCAGGGAAGTGCTTTCTGACAGCCCTGGCAGCCAGTCTGTTTCCCAGTGTGATGAGCTGTAGCGTAAGAGCCTGTTTGAAACAAGTGTTGCATCATTCCGTTTATGAGTGAGCACTCACTCACCTCTTCTCTGCTTTCAAGCTTTCTCGTATTTTCAGTATCCTGTTACCTGCCTTTGTAGTCCTAGACCACCTATTGTGGTCCAGACAGATCCTTTCCCAAAGGATCTCAAGATACCCATCGATATCTTGGTATCAGAAAGTATATTCCAGTTATTCTTGAGGATTAATAATGTAAAAAACTTTATCTGAATTTTTGAAATACATTTTGCTTTTTATCACCATATATATACAACATGCGTATATGGAAATTTTAGACAATATCCTTTCTTTTCTTGAATAAGCAAAGCAAAAAACACATGCAGCTTTGAGTATATAATTGCAGTCTGTAATTTCTGATGGTTTCCTTGCTCCACAGGTCTTTTTTTCTGCCTACATCTTTAACAGCAATGTTATGGTGAAAGTGGCCACACAACCAGCAGATAACCCCCTTGATGTTTTATCCCGGAAACTTCACCTGGGACCAAATGTGGGTAGAGATGTTCCCCGTCTGTCGCTGCCTGGTAAACTTGTATTTCCAAGGTAAAATCAGCAGTTCTTTTACTGTACTATATAAGAAAAATCTTCCCTTCCTGTACTGGGTAGTACCACTAATTATACTGGAAAATACCAACTTAGTTCCCTCGTTAGTCACTCCCTTTTCCTGATAAAAAGGTACATAATGAGTAGTGAGGGTTGGACTCTTTGCTGACTCACGGCGTGCAGAAATAATCCTAATTAGGTTAACAGGTGGCCCGTTCAGAACAGGATTTGCTTTTCGACATATGTGTGAGTTCTACAGTTTAATGACTGCTATTGTAGGATTTATGACCTAATGCTTAAAAGCAAAAGACCTGAGGTTTGTGCCATCACAGTAGTCTCGATTACTGTGTAATTGCAAGCGATGGGGAAGGGAGTTAGAAACTGATCTAAGCAAGGGTGCCTTACCGGGTGAGTGTCATGTTGGAGATTATTTCACACCTCTGCTGTGGGGGTTCCTTGATGTCTCAGACTTTTAACCAGATCTGCATAGGCCTGATGGGACAGTAAGCTCCAGTGCGTCAGCAGTTATGCAGCAGTTCATGTTGGTGTATTTACTCTCTTCTTGTTTCTTTAGATGTTGGGATGCTGAAATTACAGGGGTTAGGAGTTGATTGTCTGCAATGATAAAACCAAAATTATTCATTCTGTCAACTTTGTGATAACTTAATTTGACTTCATTTTCTTGACACGTATCTCGGTTTTAAGATAATGGGCAATTTTAATTCTTGGTCTACTTAACAGCTGGCTCTTTTTGGGAATCTGGTGAGACTATAGTTTTCTGTGTGTTTTGTCTGAGGCCAAAGATCTGAGAAGTCCATAAGTTGACTTATTGCCTTGTATTAGAGGCGATCTGTGCACATGGGAATGAGGGTGCAGTGTCTATCGATGTTAATCAAACAGTTCAATAAAACGGTCAACTGGTACCTCCCATCAATGCTTAGAGGAGACATGGCTGAAATACTGAGTCGATGGATCTGTTTCACTGAGTTGAGTTAAGAGCAAAAGCAGCTTAAACACTACTGGTAGAAATAAACTGGTTTAGAGCAACATGTCATTATGTCAAAATGGTTACATTTACAGCTGTGCTGAGGTGGTGGTGAAATCACCGAGGAGCAAATCCTCAGTAGCCAGCATTTAGCTTCTACTATGTAAGAGTTTGCCAGTAGAAAGAAGGGATGTGCAAAACAAAGCGCAAAACCAAAGTGGAGGAGTCTAGAGCTTGTCACCTTGTGTTTTGGGCATGAACCCATTTTTGGTTGCTCTCTAGTTCCACAGGCAGCCACTTCTCTATGCTGGGGATCGGAGATATTGTGATGCCAGGTCTTCTGCTCTGCTTCGTTCTACGTTACGATAACTACAAAAAGCAAGCCAACAGTGATTCCTGTGGTGCCCCCGGGCCAGGGAACATCTCTGGACGTATGCAGAAGGTCTCTTACTTTCACTGCACACTTATTGGATATTTTGTAGGTGAGTAATTAGTTTAATATGGATAGCTGCATAGCAAGCAGAAGTTGGATTATTGTAGTAGGTTTAAAAGATGATGGAAGCAGGCATAAAGAGGCTTTGAGAGAACACTTGGTTTCTGTTTTAATCTTCTCTTTGGGTTTTGGTCTAGGGAGAAAAACCCTTCTACAGTCTGCTTTTTAAGATGTTGTGTTTTATTTAGAGGATGGAAAAGATATCGGTGTATTTTTATTAGCAACTTTTTATACTTTGCATTACTAGCGTAGGTGTCCTAGCTCATGCCTGGGTTATGGGAAAAATATGGGAGTTTCTAGATGGATTGTGCTGTGCAAAAATAAATCTAGGTAATTCATCTAGATAATTCCTGCATTTTTGCATTCTACTGCTAATGCTTATGATCCTGTGACATTCTAATACATACAGAAAATGGTAAATAGTCACAACTGGAATGCTGTTTATAATTTGATGTAGCCATCACTCTCCTTCCTAACATAAAATAGATTTTTCCCTAAGGTCAGGACATGTGTGTGCATATCCTGACCTCTCGCAGTCCTTCTGAGGATGAAAAGGAAAGATAATTTCCTACCGGCAGCCTTCCTCCTCCGCGCCCCCCATCTTTCCCCCTATGTTCTCTTTTGACACATACCCAGGAAAACCATTCCCGGTGGGTACAATGCTTCCTTCCTCTCGGCGCCCCGTTTCTCACGCTAGGGGCCTCGGGCTGACAGTCTCAGGAGGTACCAGCACTGGAGCAGCACATCACTGTGGTGCGTTCAGCTCCCTCCCCTTCACCTTTTGTGCATTTTGTTTGAGTTATTCTTAGCTTAGTCTTTGAAATTCAAAACTGGAGCAAGTGGCTCAACACAGCCCAATATTAAAATAGAATAATTTCTCACTGTTTGGTTTGTTTCAATTGTATTTGGGAAAAGCGAAACACAGGTAAGTAACTTTTCCACAGCTCGTCTCTTAAAATGGTGGGGCAGGGAGCCACGTGTGGATGGAATGATAAGAACATCTATATGCAACCTAAAGATATTTATAGTCAGTTTTTTTCCTTACAGGTCTATTAACTGCAACAGTAGCTTCTCGTATTCACCGGGCAGCCCAGCCCGCCCTACTCTATTTGGTACCTTTTACTTTATTGCCGCTCCTCACCATGGCCTATTTAAAGGTAAGACAGGATTACGTGCTCACAGCAGGAAGCTCTGGGGTCAGCTGGAAGCAGGTTCAGTGTTCTTGCACCGGGCAGCAGTTCTCATGAGGATGATGCATGTCCTTAACAGCCCTGGCCCAGAGCTAAGGTACTGCTGCTGCTGGGGTGAGTCTTCAGTCTGGAGGACTGAGGAACTGAGAAATGACCTGCTGAAATAGAAGATAATTTATGTACATAAATTAAAAAAAATTATAAGCTAACTAAATTCTGGAGTATTAAATGCTGTTTTAATTAAATAAGTGAATTTGTCCTCGCCCAGCTGGACATGAAAAAATGCGTGCACAAAGGTTGAACAGAGATTAGAGAGGCAGATCCTTGTTTACCTCTTCCCAGTCACCTGTTCTGAACCAACATTTTAAAATTTCGCCTTTCCTGTTACAGGGCTGTTGTTGAAACGCACATCTAACGCTCTGCAGAGTGGAAAGGCTAGGGTTTTCCACCTGCATGAATATTTTCTTCCGTGAGAAACCTCTTTTGGGTAGATCTGCCACCAAAATAAGATGGCCTGGCCTGACAGGGAAAGGATTTATTTTTTACTGGTTTTATTGTAATTTGCAAAACAGGCGAAGAGTAGATTTTAGTTTTAAATCTACTTTAGTTTTAAAGTAGATTTAAAGTTTTAGTTTTAAAGACATGCTTCCAAGTAGATATGCATTTTAAAATTTGAATTCTAAATGAACTTTAAAGTTTCTGAGGGCATGGTCCTTCTACTGTTTTCCTGCCTTAGGGCGATCTACGTCGCATGTGGTCTGAGCCTTTCCACTCCAAGTCCAGCAGCTCCCGTTTCCTGGAAGTATGATGGACCAGATAGAAAGTGACCTGAACTTCTGCCTTGGTCCTTTTCACTTTAACTTGTGGCTTGGTCGTCTTCTAAAGCTGGACTGGCTGGTACTTGGGAAGGTACCAATTACGGGACTTGTACGAAAGGACTTCGTATTAAAAGGAGGAAAAGAAAAGAAAGCTAAGATCCCGGAGCTGTGTGTGACTCCGTATCTCCCTGCAGATGTGGAACTGGGGACCCTTTGTGCAGCTGCAGCCACTTTCCTCTTTTCCTCACTCAGATGGATTAGTACCAGACTATTACCTTTGAGAGAGGAAGAGACAGACTTGAAACTGAAAACGGCTTGAAGTCGTTCAAAAGCTTGTGAACACTAAAAGAAAAAACAGTTAAGCAAACTGAAGCTTCTTCAGAGAACCTCTCATGGACATTGGGACCAGTTTCCTGCTGGACTTCGGTTTCGAAAAGAACTGAGACAGAAGGTCTTCTGTCACAATATTGGTTTTTTTTGATTTATTAAATATTTCCTGTGGTGTGAGGTTACTTATTAAATCCACAGACATTGAGTGACTTCTTGCAGTATACATATAAAAATTTGTTGTAACAAGTTACATTTCCACCCAGATGTCATGTTGCAGTGAAAAAGGGCACGATTTTTATACATATATATATACACACATATAGATATATATATGAATAAATAAAAAGGAAAACCTGCTAAGATCATGCTATGTAGCAGACAGGGGCTTGCTGTAATTTTTAGCATGTAGAGCAGTTTACTATGGCTTTCTTGTATATGGATCTACAATGAGCTGCTGTTTTTTTCCCCCCCTCCTACAACTGAACCTGCAGTTTCAAACCAAGTGTAGTATTTGTACCGATTGTACTCATGGACTTTAGGGGATATTTGATTTTGATCAATGTAGCAAACTAGGGAAGAAAAAAGTTCAAACCCAAACCTGTTTGTTTGAGGGGGGAGGGGGTGGGGGTATCTTTTTTGTTTTGTTTTGTTTTGTTTTTCTTTTATGTTTCTACAAATAGCTCCCTTGCAGGTTTTTAGTAGTACCTTCTTGACCCAGTGCATGTATTATAGCAGCAATTGTCTTTGTGCTTTCTGATCATAGTAATGTATCACTTGTAAATACATTTTTTTCTATTTTCTATTTTTTTGTATTTTTTGCATTTTGTTGCATTAGTATGCTGTATTTTTTCCATGCCCCTGCCCCTTAAAGAAAAAAAAAAAAAAAAAAAAGGAAAAAAGAAAACTGTCCTTTACTGTTGTGACTGGTTGGAGCTTGTGTGTTGACTGCTTTGTACCTGTAGCCTGTTAAAATGTGGATTTATTATTTTTTTTTGAACCAGCAGTTCCAGTTCTGTTATTTTGTTGACTGAAAGGCTTCCCTGAGGTAACTAGAACATTTTTCCTTTAAAATACTCTGTCAGATTGGGTGTGGGGAGCTCTCCCAAAAGCTTGTAGGTCTTGGTGGTTTGATAGATGCTGATAACTGTTAGTTAACTGGAAGGAAAACAGGAATGTTTCGGAATGAATCGGACTGAACAGTAACATTACTTTGGGGTACGGTTCTGTTACAACAGGTAAGGAAACTTTGGTGAAATACCTGATCCTTTCTGCTCTGTCAGATGTTACAAAAAGAGCATATTTAGCATGGCAGAAAATTTTGTCCAGCACAGTGTGTACTGTCATTAATTAACGTCATCTTCTGTTCTCAGGCATGTCCGGCACTGCTTGCGGGCAGAGGGGCTGACAGGCTGACAGCCTTGGAGCTTGCTGTAACAGATCTCCGAGGGGTGGAACCTCTGAAGAAGCGGTAAGCAGCAGCACAGGGGTCTGGGGGGCTCTAAGATTAAGCAAGTGTGGCTGGGTGGGTGTGGCAGGGGGATGCTGTGACTTCATTTTTTGGTATCATCCCCCTGCCACCACCCCCCAGTTCATCTCTTTCACTTGAATTCATTTCCTCTAGCACGTGCCTGCAATGCTCATTGTCAGGCAACTGCCATTTTTTAAATGAACTAAATAGTTTTTAGTTAAAAATCTGCTTTTTGTGTTCATAGCGGATGTTAGGTCTCAGACTTGCAGTCAGCTTGGGACAAAAGACAGGCATCGGTTTTCAGCTACACACCTCAGACTTCAGTGAATAAAATACTGAGGAGGGTATTCAGAGAGAGAAAAAAGACACTTTTTTGGTGGGTGGTTGGTTGGGGCTTTTTTTCCCCAGAGGTTCCAAGCAGTGGAATAACACGTTAAAAATCCAGTTAGTTACTGCTTGATGGTCCCAGGCCTATCCACCTGCCTGATGATAACGTACGTCAGGTGCATTCAGCTTCACAGCGGTTTCCTCCTGCCTTTGCAATTACAACAAAAGGTCTTTCTGTTTTGAGGTGGCATTTTTTAGTCCCTGCCAGGAAAGCATGGCTATGAATGATTTTCTAGACTTCAAAAGCATTCTGGAAAAGGTTCCAGAAATGCTAACTGAGAAATGCTTACTGAGAAGTAATTTAGCTTTCCAGAAAAAAATCTTGGCCTTCTTTTTTGAGCTGTATTGTGCTCCTGCACGCTGCAGCCTTCTGACCTGCACCAAGACAAGACTAAGCTGTAACTGCAACACTTTGCTTCTGAACCCACAGGTGGTGTCTGCTGCGCTGAGCTGACTGCCCAGCTCCCCCAGCAGAAGCTTGCACCTACCTGCCAGGTGAGCAAAAACTGGACTGAAAAGGTGTTTGCAGCCCCTTCGGTGTGGAACAGCAGCCACCACTGGCAGGAAAAGGATTTTGGTACTTTGCAGAGGTTAACTGAAGCGTAACTGTTCTAAATACCAAGCTATTACATGCACAGAGGGAAAAGCATTGCCCTAGGGGTTCTGAGTAAGTTAAAGCTGTAAGGCTTTGTCCCACAGCCCTCCTTCCATCTAGAACGCCTCAGCACTGGGGGGATTAGAAAGGGATTCCTACCATGCTACTCAGCCGCTGGGCCCTCCCTGCGCAGATCCACCTTCTGTCCATGTTTCTTGGGTCTGGCCAACTATGTGTTTTCTCAGCTTGAGGATGAAACTGTATGAGCGGCTTTGGATTTCTGGAAGCCAAGCAGGGCCTAGAGTTCCCTGTCCCTCTTGGGTCTGGTACAGTTGTTTGTGCCTTCTTGGGTTAACGTTTTGTTGAACACAAAGTCCTGCAGTGAGATCACCAAACCACCTGTCCTATCTTCTGAAAAGTTGTTGGAAAAAAATATTTTAGTAATTGTTTGACTAATAGAAGCTTTCTTGTAGGAAAGTAAAAGGATTCTGGAAAAAAAGTAAAGAGACTAGACTGTGTTTATAGCTTTATAAAATACAGAATTGTAATGTACAAACCTGTCAGTAGTTCCGGAGTTAAGTTTCTGCTGCATCTTTGGGATTAGTCAGCTTAGCCATTTTACTGTTTGTATTTTGCAATTTCTGTAAGGTCGTGATCTTGCAAACATGAGTTCAGCAATGACTTGGGGTTGTCTGGCCAGCCAGTATGGGTATTATGGGTATAGTATGGGTAAGTGTATTAGAAATGCAAGCTGGTCACTCTGTGTCTGTATTGGCCTGTTGGGAGCAGCCTGGGAAGTTTTCAGATCCATGCCCAGCCTTCGAGGCTGTACTGTGCTGCTTGCAGGGGCTCGGGAGCACACCAGGGTGCCAGCGCTGCGGTCGTGTGACATTGCGAAGCCTTTTGCCGAGATGAATGTTTCCTGTCTTGAGTGTGGCAGTATGTGATGTTCTGTGAGATGGGGAAGTCACTGAGGCAATCAGGAAATACATGCAGATGGTTGGGGTGACTTCCCCAGCTCACCATTGAACTCCCTTGAAGGGGAAAGTGGAAGGAAGGCTCCCACGTGTTAAAAGTAGTGAGTGAGTGGAATTTGAAATTGATTTTTAGCTAAACAGCGGCAAACTGTATTTTGCATTCAAGATACAACACACTCATGTTTTCTTATCTCTATGCCATTGCCTCTTCCTGTTAGTCTTCTAGGTACATTGAGTTTTACTTAAGGATGTCTTTCAAATTTGCTATTTTTGACACTTTCCAAGATCCCAAACATAACCTGAATGTGTGGCCATTGCCAGATTGTGTGTACAATGGGGGCAAAACAAAATTTTAATTTAAAATCAAAATAATTTGTCCTATTTTTCTTACAGATAACACTTTCAAAAAAGACTACTAGAGGAGTGTTCAGATGTGAAAGCAACACTACAGCAATTTCAGCTGAGTTCTGTAAGTAGTCTATACACTGCTTGAACTTGGAAGGCTGAGATGGTGCTTCTGGGTTGTGGTTGGGTTTTTTGGTTTGTTTTTTTCAAAATTGTTTGAACTCGAGAGGTGAGCCCTGTCCGGCTGTGCTCTGAGCAAAGCAGATGCTTCAGAAGGGGGTCCAGCTTCCAGGCAGCCAAGAAGAATGATTCAGATCTGTGCTCCCCAGGAAGAACTACATATTTCTCACCTCAGCCCAGAACAGCTTATCTCTTCCGTTAGTCTATTGGGAACTCGTATGAAGAGACTGTGAGCTTTACGTAGGAAATACAATACATCAAATCGAAGGCAGGGGGGAGTAACTCCTCATTGCTGTGTTTCTTAAGAAAGGACTCAAGTTAGAGCTGCCCCTGCTTCAGTCCCATTAGTCTGTCTTGTAACTGGTTTCGTGCACTGAAAGCATGGTGGGGCAAAAACCACAATGTCCTTGAAAAGTGTAGCTGCAGCATCCCTACCCGTCTCTAATGTATGTATGACCTAGTTTTCCCATCTCACTGCCCCAGCTTTGCAGTGCTGGCTGAGTTTGTAAATTGATGAAACTTGCTGGTTCACCTGTAACTAGCCTCTTTTCTCCAAGGACAGCCCAGCCCTGCCCACACCTAGCCAGGTTAGTGCTGTCTGGGGGTGGCTTTCAGGAAGAGCTCCCTATTTAATGCTGCAAAACTTGTTTGTGTTTTGTACTTTCAGCAGTTCTTTTCTGTAACAGCCCCGAGGAGCAGTTGCACGTGCATTACAGCCAAAATTCTCTCAGCCAGCAGCAGCAAGGAATAAGCTCTTAGTATCTTGCTCTGAGAAAAGCCAGCTCTTTGTTCTTGGAGCTCTGGGGCAGGCTTTGTGCATAACCATGCTGTTTACCGCAAAGCACAGCTGTGAACAGTGCTGTGACAGGTTACTGATCCCTCTGGACCGGTGGCGGCAGGGAAAGTATTGGAAAGCTTTTGTTTAGAGCCTTTGCACCCTTAAAGCATGTTTTTAGGTAATAACAAAAGGAAACTCTAATATAGTCTATCTTTAGGTGTTCCTAGGCTCAGGAACCTGACTGGCATGCTGTACCTTGACCAGTGATTTTTTTTTTTTGGACCAGCTCCACCTTTCTTGTAATTTGATGATGCACAGTGCAATTTGATGCAAACTGTGGCAGAGGTGCAGTGCTCAGCAAGTTAGCAACAAGTTAGCATCAAGTATGCAGTTGTTGGCTCCGACATCAATACAGCAGCTGACCTGGTTAGTAAGCAGGTTGTTAACAAGACACATGGTGGGTGATCCAGGCATTCCTAAAAGCAGGTTCCAGTCGGGTGCAGCAGCAGGGCTCCTCCAAAACCAGTCAATTACTTGATACTGCACCCCCCTGGCCCCACATATTCTCTGCAGAAGGTCCACAAGGGATTTGGTACATCTAGTTTGTAGGTTCTTCAGGTGTTTTCTCTGTCTGCTGCGGTGTTAATCACTATTCTCCCCCTTAGGTCAGCCATGCTGCATGTACAGGGGCAATTTCACTCTGCCCTGGAGAAGAGGAGAAGCTGCAGTCATTTCGAGTTGGTAAATGAAAGGCATGATGTGGAAGAGAAGCAGTCTGAAAGTGCTGATGACATGGTAAAGCAGCTAGATGCGGAGAGGGGAAGGAGTGCAGCAGGCATGGCCCAAGTGTGACTGACTGTGCTGGGTCACTGCGGGTTGAGCTGGAGCTCAGCCCAGGAGGTCAGTGAAGATGAACATGGAACAGTAACACCGCATTCCTGAAGTCCTCACTTCCTCGCAGCAAGCAGCCCTAACAGCTCCTGTTCTAGCTGGGTTACTGCAGGAGAAGTGTAAAATAATACCCCTTCCTCCTACACGGAAATGAGCCTTCATCAATCATCAAAGCAGTGATATGGACTGAGATAAAGCTGGAAAGGTGTCTCTCTCCTAGAAGCCCTCCATAATTTGCAATATATTCACAGTTATTAGAATTGTTTTCCAGTAGGAGTACTCCTGTTGAATGCACTGTGTGGCTCTGTTTCTGTTAATCCTTAGGTTTGTGAGAGCAGCAAGGAGAAGTTCAAAACTTGAAGACTTTACCCCAGTGTGCACTTGCCCTCTAGCGACCTGCAAAGGGATTATTTCTGTTGCTGGTATGTCTACACCCGCTGCACCTCACCGCAATGTCTGGCTGGTGCATGCAGGCACTGGTGGCTTATGCTCCTGGGTCTTGCGGCTGGAAGAAAATATTCTAAATTAATTCACATTTGCATAAAAAAGGAAAGTGGGGACTGGTGGTCCTTTAAAATCAGGGTTTATTTGTCTTCTCTGCTCTCTTACAGAGAATATAAGAATCCTGATGTTTTTCTTTCTCCACATAAATCTAAAAAAAGGCACCACAGAAAAAGAACCATTTACCTCTAGTGTACTCATTGCTTGGACAAGGAGGTGGACCATACAAGCTCTAGCCTTAATCCTCTCCCTCTTTTCCTGAGTTTAGAGCTTTTCTTTTGGCTGTGGAATCTTCTAAAAGTTAATTTCTTGCCAAAAATAACCGATTGAGGATATGTGCTACTGCTAAAGCTTCCTGGTAAGGTTTTCTGTGTCATCTGTTCATTTCCTCCTTGCTGCCTAAAACGTATAGAGATTGAAGTGGTTGTTACTGCCGCTTCGTGCACTTGCTTTCCTGGTGGGTAGTTGCTGGTGTAGTAAAAGCAGCTTTGGGAGCAGAGTTATTTTGGTGGTTTGGGGGTTTCTTTTTTAAAAAAAACCCAGTCTCAGGCACTGCAGCTTTTCTGTCCTTTGCTTTTACATCTATGTCCCTAAGCGGCCAAGTGTACAGGCTGCTGGGCTCTGCTGGCTGAGATCCAGGCAGATTTTCTAACCTGTGTTTTTACATCTACACAGGGAGCGACCACAGCCTGTCCACAGAGCCCTTGGTGTGTAGGTAGTACCTGTGTCCTCTTGTCTGGCTCCTTTCCTGTTGGAAGTGGGGAAAAGTGCACTGCTGCCAGGATTACCTCAGCACAGCCTGGATCCAGGTAGGAGCTCACACCTAGCTGCATCCCACACCTGAAATTCATTAACATCTGATCAGAAGAGGCAGTATAGCCTGCAGCCTGGAATAGGGCACAGGGGTCACATCTCAGTGCCTCTGACTTTGGCACTACTTAGTTATCCAGTACCATGTAGTGACAAGTTTTTGCAGAACAGCCAGTGGCTGGGAAGTGTGCAAGGAGAGCTGCTGACGTTACTGAACAGCAGCCATTTTGCCACTACCGAACCAAACCCAACGCTCCAGTTTAGGAAAAGACCTGTGCTCCCCTACAAAGACAGGTTGCCTCCTCCCTCCTGCACTCAGAGCCATTGCTTACAAACCTACATATGGCCTTCAGGCACCATACTTTGTCCAAAGAAGAATCAGCACATTTTAACAAGAGGGTCAGTTACTCATTGGTGAGGAAAACTTCCATCATTAGCCTCATTCAAGAGGGCCGCGACTCAGTCACTGTTGTGCACCATTACAAGGCACTTTGGGGGAGCGTCTTGCTCTAGTTGGCTTCTTCAGCTACGGTAGGCCTTCAGCAACTGGCCTGCTATCACCAGTCTTTGGATCTCACTGGTCCCCTCATAGATCTCGGTGATACGAGCATCACGGTAATGGCGTTCTGCTGGCATCTCTGTCACGTAGCCCATCCCGCCCAAGATCTGGATGGCCTGAAATAAAGGCAACAGGTTAGAATGGAAGCAGGGTCAAGGAATTTGTTTTCTACAGAACACAGCCACGGTTAAAAGGTGCTAAAGCCCACTACAAGCAGAACTGGGAGGGAGACACATTGAATGACTACAGCTCCTTTGCAGTCAGAGGAATAAACAGGATTTGAGCTGGGCAAGAGCAATACTGATGTCCCAGACAGAAAAGGAATTGCTTCAGAGGCATTTGTTAGTGAACCGTGTTTAGCTAAAGACACCAGAGGGCCTGCTCCATTTGCTCACTGTTGCAAACTTAGTCCTGTCTGGTGCACCCATGCTGTCTACCACATTGCTGATCCCACGCAAAACGTTGCCACTGCTCTGGACAGTAGTAGGCACAAGAAGACTTTAGTAGCTGCCACAGGGCAGCATAAATCCCTGCCCACTCCCACAATCCAGGAAGATGACCATGCTAAGCAGCTTCAGCCATATGGGTGGGTTGGTTGGTTTGTTTAAAAAATAAAAAAATATAGCAAACTCCATCCCACCTTCCCCAAGCACTTACTGTGCAACACCACCAACTCCCTTTCAGCATGCTGTATTGCAGAGATGTCAGCTGAACTACTTACCTGATGAGCTATGGCCGTTGCAGCTTCTGATGCAGCCAGTTTGGCCATTGCTGCTTCCTGTGGGGAAGGAAAACATCATTGAGGGTGCAGCTGTCACAAAAAGGAACATCTCACTTGCATGAGGAGCTTGAATGCTCACAGACCAGCAGTGCAGAGAGACAGGCCTGAGCATTGGTGCCAGCTGAGAGCAGCCACCCCTCTCCCACTGGCTAAAACCAGGACTGAGCGCAGCAGGCTGCCCAAGGACAGACAGCAGAGCCCAGGATCTGCTGGTGGGGTAGACACAGAAAGCACTGGCTGGGCGAGCGCTGCACATGGCGATGCTGTACACAGTCTGTGCCCCACACTATCATGGCTAGACGAATGCAAGGTTGGAAATACCTTTGTGAAGGGCTTTCCATTGTCTTTCAACATTGCGGCTCTCCAGGTCAGCAAGCGTGCACCCTCCAATGCCACAGCCATATCTGCTAGCTTAAACTGCAATGACAAACACTGCCTTTGTTCCAGGTGACAGCCTCTGCCTGCACAAGAACATACAACAAAAGTCTCCCACCCCTGAGGCCCGTATGGCTAGAAAAGGAGCGCCTCCATCCCAACAATCAGTTTTAATGGTGTTGGAAAATAGAAGTCACTACACTGTTTATCACAGACAGGGCAGAGTGCACTGCATGCCTGAAGCTATGCCCGAGAGTCCACATGAACCTTCTGGCAGCCCCAGCAATGTTTGGAAGTGGCCCATCCACCTAGCGTGTACCTGCACTGCCTGTAGCTTTGTGATGGGTGACCCAAAGGCCATTCTCTTTTCAGCATAATTCACAGCACAGTCCAGAGCTGCCTGTGCTATTCCAAGAGCCTGTGAGGCGATACCAATCCTTCCTGCATCCAGAGTTTGCTGAGAAAGACAAAAAATACCTATATTAAGTCAAATCATACTTGATCAAATATAGTACGCTCACACTTCTGATCCTGGAAAGCTGCTGGAGCCTTAGTATCCTCTGATGAGAGACCACCTTGATTCAGAATATTCCCAGTTATGGAGGAATAGAGAGATATAAAATGTACTGGGCACTGCAGAGAGAACCCAGGGGTAAAAGGAGGAAAGCAGAAAGCAGACGTATTGCTAGGCAATCTGGTCAGTTTTACTTTTTGCCCTCATCATTACTACACACACTGAAGCATTTTTCAAAGGGACTAGTGAATTGAGTCAATAACCTGACTTGCCTCAAACACCTACCCATTACATTAACTGCTTCCCTACCTCACTATGCACAGGAAGAATTCACAGCAGTGCAAAAAGGCTTCATCTCCTCAGCCCTGGGCTCAGTGTCTTAAAAAAGTGGTTGGTGACTGACAGGTTCTTTTAGTTTCAGACATAATGGAAGGGGCTGTTCTCCAGCGAGCTCAGCCTTTTTCAAAAAGTCAGGCTAACAAACGGGGTTCTGTCCCTACAGAGAGCCACCAACACTTCCGAGGGACAGTGCATCACTGCAGGAAACCCGCTGTTCTGCAGCTGCCTGGTTCCTCCTCACAAGTCACACACATACTGTAACTCAGATTTCATCCACCTGTAAATGCTATCCAGAGGCTGTCCTGGACCTCCAGGACAGCCTTCCTCTGCCACAGTATTTAGGGGAAATGCCATGTTTTTCACTGGAGGAATAGAGGGTTGGGAAAGGAGAAAAATAAAAATATGCCACCCCTGCTGACAAACCACTTCAGCAGCATCAGCATTATTTCAACTGAGAACTGTGCCACATCGAGTTTACAATAAAAGTGCTGTCAAGGATCTATGGTAAGTTAGCAATTTACCAAGGTCTACAAATGATTTCTCCCACGCTGGCAAGAGGGGTCAACTGCTTAATGTTACACACAACAGCTTACACTAGCGGCTCTCACCAAAGTGATCCTAAGTCTGGAAATGCTAAGCTTAGGAACTACAGCTTCACACAACCACAGCTGCACCCCAATCCATCTCTTACCATGGCGATTTTGAAGCCCATTCCCAGCTGCCCCAGTAGGTTGGCCTTGGGTATCCGACAGTCCTCAAATATCAGGTTGGCAGTTGAAGAGGCTCGGATTCCCAGCTTGTCCTCCTTCTTTCCCAGTGACAGCCCAGCAGTTGGCATGGGAACCACAAATGCACTAATGCCCTGCAACAAGACCAAGACTCTTAGGAACAGTGCCAACTTCCTGCTTACCTAGCTGTCAACAGGCTTCCTCCAAACATTTTTCATGGAAGCCACATGTCTAGGTAACCAGAAGGAAAGCGAGAGCTGAGAGAACAAAGCCAGCACACATCAGCCCTTCCTCTGCTCTGCTCGATGCCCAACATGGCTCTAAATAGTGTCCCCAGAGCCTTTTTGAAGTGCGTCTCCTGCACAACTCCTTTACTCCCACCCCTTTTCCCTGACTGACCAAATGAACACACCTTGTGCTTCAGGGATTTATCTGTAGTAGCAAACACCACAGTGGCCGAGGCATCCCAGGCGTTGGTGATCCAGGCCTTGGTGCCATTCAGAACCCACTCATCACCATCCAGGCGTGCTACTGTGGATGCCGCACCCGCATCGCTGCCATTTCCTGAGCAAGGCACCAGCAAACAAAACTCAGGCAATCAGTGACAGCCTGGGGCACCAACTCACCCCTACCCACAGCCCCTCCATCAGCCCAGAGCACCTCTTGTAACTGTGGTGGCAGCATTGCCACTGTCTCTCCCCAGGGCCCAAACAGGAAGAGAAGGGCCCATGTGTCTTAAGATGTGTCTATCTCCAGAGCTCTACTCACAGAGGGGATGAAAATTTTCAGCATGGACCATGGGGATGGCAGTTAATACCTTGGGCACTAAGACTTAATTTACACAGAATTGCTATAAATAACCTTTATACAAACTGTTACAATTTCACAGACCTAAAGTCCATCCTAAACCTAACTAAGGAAAGAAGCTACCCTATGTTCTTTCAACAGGAATGGTAACAGTCACATCACCTGGTTCACTAAGGGCAAAACATCCAATTTTCTCTCCGTCAGTGAAGGGAGTGATCCATTTGTGCTTCTGCTCTTCGGAGCCAAACTTGAGTATTGGCCCTAAATACAGAGACTTTAAGAATTGAGAATTGAGTTAGCGTCTCTTCAAGATACAAGAAATCCAGTAACTCCCTAATGTCTAAGTGCTCTCCAACACACCAGAACCCACCGCAGGAACAGGCCCCATTTCTCCCAAACACCCCTCTCCAATAACCCCCCTGATGCCAGCCTCGGTTCCACGCCTGTCGCTCACACACAACCTGAGACACTTACATTATTGACGCTGACAATGACGCCCGTGGACGCGCAGCCTCTGCTGATCTCCTCCACGGCAATGGAATAGGCCAGATAGTCGAGGCCTGCTCCTTTGTACTCCTCGGGGACATCCATAGCCAGCAGCCCTAAGCCACCCATTTTCTTCACCTGCACGTAGTGAACAGAGAAGTAAGATCCTCTGTACCACCAGTGTCCCAGCAAATCCACACAGACACATGGAGATAAAGACAGGTCATAGCAGGGCTACACACAGAGGAAAAGATGTGCACAACTCCTGGTGAAATGGGAATCTGACTGTATAAACTGGTAAGTGTCCCCAGGTCCCGATGACTTCAACAAGAGCTGTACACAGTCACTGCTGCCTAAGATGAGGCTCTTGCTTACTTAAAGAGTCCTCTTCAGTACTGAGAAGGAGGGAGGCTTCTGAAGGTAAAATAGGGAGGTACAACCCCACCAGCATTTCCTCAGCCTCCCACCAAAGCTCTTCCCCTTGCATGTCTCCTGTCAATAGGAAACTCTCAATGGGAAATCTAGCTGATAAAAATCATTAGAACTTTACCTTTGAGTCTGCTGAGCATCAGCCTACGACTGCAGAAGGAAAGAATTTTACAGAATGAATGACCCACAGAACAGTTTGCAAGAAGGTGACTTCTTCACTCCCATAAAGCCAGGTCTTGCTTCCCGGAGAATTTAATTATTGGTTACATTCTAAATTATTTCACCCCAAGTTCCTCAGCTGGACCCCTGGCTTCTTAACTCTAAGGCCTTCAGAGCACCAACTGTCTCATTCTAGGTCTCTTGTTAACATTTGGCACCATAAAGGGGAAAAACTGGGGGAAAAAAAAGCAGCTTTTTCTCTGTATTTATATTTAAAACGTCAAGCTTTTGGTGTTGCAGCAGTAAGTATGTTACCAGCCTCTGCTTGCTTCAAGAGGAAACAAGAAGAATTTTTAATCATTTTCCCTCTGTATGGGCACCCAAAACACTACTCCTTCACATCAAATCCAGAAGACGAACAAAAGACAATAACTAGTTCTATGTATATTGTTTTACCTTAATAAACCCTGTTTACATTTTGAATTTTCTTCAACTCGGCATCAAATGTAAAATTCTCAGATAAGAACAGTTAAGTAAAGAGGAAAGTATTTTCTTCCTTACTCCTTAACAGAAAGAGGGTTGTATAACAAAACTTATATGCTTCTGACTGCTTGCTTGGAGCCTTTTGGATAACGTAACAGCATGTATTATTTTATGGAGCTTAGTATTTAATTGCAATTAACAGGTGAGTTAATCTGCTCAACACGGCACAGAATGTACCACTTGCCACAAGAAAAATTACAGGTTTGACTGGGATCTCTATTTCTTCACAGCCCCAGACAATGACCAACATGCATCTATCTCCTGATCATTTCTGTTCACTGTCTCAAATGCACACGGGTCATTGACACTTCCACACCATAAACCATTTTTATGGTTATGTGCAGTCTATAAAAGTATGTAATTGATTTTATAAGTCTGCTGTATTATTGCCCACAGGTAAAGCAGTAACAGAACTAAGAATGCCCCGGTATTAAAACCCAGATGCAGACAAACACAAGGTAAAAAGCTCAAAACGTCCTGTGCACTACAAGCTCCACACCCTAAGAATCCTCCCACAAGCCGGTTTAAGCTGCAATTTTCTACACTTTGCTCAGGCCCTGCCCGCGGCGGAGCAGCGCGCACCTGCTCGGCCGGGAAGCGGTGCTCCTTATCCAGCTGGGCGGCCAGCGGCATCAGCTCCTTCTCGGCGAAGTCCCGGCACGTCTGACGCAGCATCTGGTGGGTTTCGGGCAGCTCCGCGGTCTGGTACACGGTGTGCAGCCGGCGGAGGCACCCGAAGGCCAGTGCTGAAAGGAACGAAGGGCCGTTCTTTCCCTCCACGCCCGGGGCAGGGCGTTAGAAGAGACCCAGGAGGGCCGGGCCCCGGGCAAGACGGACGCACCGCGGCTGGTCCCCCGCGGGGGCACGCTTTTCCTCCAGCAGCAGGGCAGGGCTCGGCTGAAGGGCGGCACCGCCCCGCCGCGGCTGAGGGAACCCGCCTCAGGCCCTGAAGGGCACCGGGGCACCGCCTCCCGCGCCGGCCGCGGCCCCTTCCCACCCCCCGGCAGCCACGCAGCCCACCGAGCAGCCGCGGCGGAGCCGGGCCGAGGCCGGTGCCCTCACCTCTGGGTGCCCCGCCGCCGCGGGCCAGGACCGCCGCCGCCATGCCGCCCGCTGTCGCCTCAGGGGAGCGAGGAACCGCGCACGCGCGCGGCGCGAGCGGCCCACCCTCCCGCCCAGCCCCGGCCCCGCCCACCCCCACAGAGCAGGCCCCGCCCGTGCGAAAACGGGAGGTGGGTTTATTGCTATTGCTGGTGACAAAGGAACGTCCGTACAGACACCGCGACATCCGGGCACCGCGCCGCCGCCCGCGGGGGGAGCACGGCACCCACGGGGTGCCCGCAGGGGACAGCACGCCCGAGGCGGCCAGCCCAAAGGCCACGCTGTGAGAGACAAATACGCGTCCTGTAAGGGCACGGAGATCCCGGTTCACGGAGATTGCTGGTGTGCGTTTAGTCCTTTGCTGCAGGGGAAGAGGCGATGACTCCACCAGGCAGCTGTCCCCGAGCCCCGGCCTCCTCACTGAGTCCCAGGGAGACAGCAGCGCTGGGGTCCCAGGACTACACCTGGCGCCGGCCGCGCTCCGGGGCAGCACCAGTAGCTCAGTAGCTCGGTGTGACAAGAGAGCAGGGCAGAAGACAAACACTGGGAAACAGCTGAAGAAGACGTAATGAAACAGAGCCGAGAAGTAATAACCACGTTTGGACCTCACTGCTTCACCACCACCACCACCTTCTTCATTCATTTCTGACTTCTGAATGTTCTTCCTGAACCCTCGGAGAAGTGGAGTAAACATCCTCAAGCACCAGAGAGAAGGCTGCTGCTTCTCTGCAGCAAGAGACATCGAAAATTTAAGGAAAACACACAAAGGAAGACACTTCCTACCAAAAACGGAGGACAAGGACAGCAGTACCGAGTCCATACAATGAGAGACAACCATCCTTCACAAGGTGCAATACGTATTCCTCAGTCAGTTGTGAAAACAGCTGTCCAGGAAGCTTGCTTGCATGGATCCAAAGCACTTGCCTCAAAAAAGATGTAGAAAAAGAGGTCCTGGTACTAAGAGGACAAATACTGGAAAGATTTAGCATGAGTCTGTGGGTTTGGTCCCTTTTTTTGTTAGAGCAGAACACAGTATGATCCCAACTCTTTTTTTCCTTCCAACTCGGCCAACAACCTGAGAGCAGCTGTCTGCACAGATACCTTTTCCCTTGCTCAAACCTCAGCTGACACTGAAAGCATCTCCCTTGCTTCCAGCACCTGGCTAGGACAGACCATCCACCTGATAAGGGTGCGATCCCAGTGGAATTTCTTCCTAGCTCACTGTCATGAGCTGCTTTGACCCATCATTAAAGCACTGGAGCACACAATCCAGAAGGAAGATGCTCTGTTAAAACACGTTTACCAAAGACATCATCCCTGTCACAAAGAGAAGACACTTTATAGAAAGCATCTAAGAGAAAAGGAATCTTAGGGAAGTGGCAAAAGTGGGGACAGGAGTTTGGAGATCCCTGACTTTTTGGATTACAATCAACTTTTTCAGTGCTGGGTTGCCCTCTTGTAGGGACTTTTTTTCTGCAGCATGGTTTTTTGGGCAAAGACCTTCTAATTTGGCAAAGCAAACATTCAGCTAGGAACTGAAGGGTGCTACCACTACCTGCAAGTCTTCTGATCTTCCCCCAGTTTTTTCTTCTCTTCTTGCTGAATAGCTGATACATACACCAATGCGAAAGCAACTGCTTCAATGCTTTTTTCTCATCACTACCGGCAGAAGTAATGACTAAAATCAGGAATCTACTTTCCTATAAGCATCAAATACCTCATTTACATTTGGCAGTGTGCTTTCCTGCCATCAGTCGCGTTCTGCAAAGCAGCTGCTAGATGGCACCCACACCCCTACAAACACCCCAAGCGTGCAGAGCTGCACGCCAACTACTACAAGTGGCTTGCACAAGTTGGTATTTGCCTGTACAGTAACTTCTGCTGCTTGCTCTGGCAACAGTCCATTTTCCTTTTAAGAATCTTTATGCAGTGACATAGAAAGCAGATGGGAATCATCACACTTGTAAGAAAAGCAGGAGGTTGCTTCATACAGAAAATGTGATAAAAGTAACATTTAAAGGCACCTGGATTTACACTACACACAAATTCAGCTCAATATGCTAAAATTTCCCAGGGAGTAACTAGCAGGCTCCTCAGGTACTATCCTGAGCATCTCAGAACACTTAAGGAGAAAAATACACTTCTGAGCAGTTCTGCCTTGTCACAAGTAACGTCCAGCAAAACAAACGTTTCCCACCTCAGTGGCAGGACACGAGGCCTTCTGAAGACAATCACCACAAGAGGCATCTCAAGCTCCGCTTCACAAGCAGCTCTAACTAATTCTGAAAGAACTAAATGAGATTGCCTAAGTGCCTTTGGAGATGCTGGAGGGGACTGATGGTAGCAGGACTGTTCATCTTTCAACCATGCAGACCTTGCCCCTCCACATTCCCAAGACATTTGTTGTGGTTGCTCATGATTAATGCTCCACCCAGAACAGGTCATTTGTTGTGGTTAATCATAATTAAACATCTTCCCAAGAGCTGGAGATTCTTCCATGGCTGCCACCCCACATAATCTCACTGCTTACCCTGATGCCAGCTGATCTTCTATGCCAAAATTAATACCATTAATCTGTGAGGTAAGGGCAGTGGTTTCCTATTGCTGTCTATGCATTAACAGGCTCCAGGCTGTAATGTCCACCCCACTTAATCCTGCTAAAACACGAACTACCCTGAATCTTACTTAACACAATAGGTAACCAACTGTATCCACCAAGGAGTTACATTTCAACTGTCTCAAGGAACAAATGTAACTAATACTAGCAAATGCCTCTAGTCTAGACACAACTCAACTCCCACATACAGGAGACCTAACTGACCAGCCCAGCGAGTGGACAGGAAAAATGCCAGTCTTGAGAGCCAGCAAAATAGACAGAAAATGGTTTTGCTAGCTGAGATTTTGCACAATCAGGAGCTGGGCCCCAGCATGGCCGCTGAGAAGACGTGGGTCTCCTCTTCCCACTGCATGATGTTATTTCCTATCACCAGATCCCAAATGCAGCTGTGAAATAAATACACCCTCTGGTCTGACATTAACTACCTTGGCAGAAGAACTTCCTAAACCATAAACAAGCAGCTAGATAGGCTGAGCAGTGATGGGAACTCAAACAATTAAAAAGAGAATCACGCATATTCTCACTGTAAGAATCCCATTCTGTAACACTGAGTGATCTGACCCAGGAAGCTTTTAGCTACTAATACCTCAACTGAAACAAAGCAAATGACCTGGTAACACCACCATCTCTCCTTCCAGCACCTCTGACAGACCATGCAGGTTTAGAAGTATAGAGAGACTGAAGCCTAGGAAGCTCTGCTTCCTACACGTTTTTCAAGTGATTTTCCACATTCCCCCTTTTCCCTCTAAGCCCCACTCAACTGACACCTCCCCTTCACCCCAGCTAGACTGACAATATGCTGTCGATCTAAAAAGCAATACATTCTGTAGCAAAGCCAAAATTCCTACACAAAAGGAAGCAGGAGAAATGGTAAATATAGTGAGATTAACTTCAGCTCTAAGGTTGACCCCTGAGCTCCAAAATGCAGCAATTTGCTCACAAGAGCTCAAACAGAAATACTATCAGAATGACCTGGGTAAGGCCCCTTCCCCCCGCCCCCCCTCATATTTCCAGCGAAATCTCTGGCAAGACACAGATTAAACTGTTCTCAGGGGCATCTCAGGCCCCCAGAGGCAGAAAGAAGATTCCTGCACTGCTTAGAAGCTGAATTAGTCTCTTATTTTATCTTTCCCACTGGAGACTATTGGGATGAACCCTAAAAAGCAATGTCAGCCATGCTACAAACAAAACCGCTGTGCACTAAAGAGATGATCTATCCAACTGAACAAGAGATCTGCTCTTCAGGCATCACGGGCTTCTTGAAGGACTAACATTTTCCTGCTAAGAAACAGCTTACCCAAACAATCTGACCTCTTGAAAGAGGGTAGTCACCCAGTAGGTGAAACATCAGAAGCACTAAAGGTGCAACCTAACTCTAAAGACTGTAATAACAAGAATTTTCTAACAGTGCCTCTGATCCATGGCCTAACCAAGCTACCAGAAGGTAACCAGAAATAAAGAATGAGAGGCTGGATATGTTGAGTGTCCGATAGAGAAGTATTGCAGGGAGATCCTTTACTTTCATGAGCTGTCGTCTTTGCTTCGTGTTTTCAGCCTCGTGCAAGGAAAAAGGGTTCAGCAAGAAGCCTTGTTGCACAAGACAGCAACTCCAGTCCACTCCTGGACATCTGGAACGGTTAACAGCATCACAGCATCCAGCGGACACAGAATGATTACTGTCCTCCATTATAAGCATAGTCGGCCTTGTTGTGCATGATCAACTTGTTGTCCACAAAGTAAAAGCTGTCTGAGCGGGTCTCATATGGATTTTCAACCATCAGACGGACTGTGAAAGAGAAAGCTCAATTACATTCAAAAGCCTGCCAGATTCCGCTGGACAGCACAAAGTCAAGAGCGAAAAGGACCCTGCCACTCTTCTGGATTTACCAGGCTGATGTTCTGCCCTGCCCAAGTAAGAGAAGCAAACGGCTCCGCTGTGCATGCTTCAAAAACTCTGGCCTACCCCTTCCTATTCTTCCTATTCACAGGACCCGTGCTGTCAAAAGCAAACAAAGGGGGATCAAGAAATCTCACACAAGGCAACTTAGAAACTGTCAGAGCCACCACTGGAGCAGAGCAGCACTTACGCCTATAAGCAGAGGGGCAGCAAAGCCACAAATGAAAAAGCGGTGGCACTCTCCACATGTACACAAGGCAGGGCACAAACTCTGCACCTCCTCCTGCACCTAGGCAGCGACAGAAGGGCCCACGTGCTCCTGCTCCATCCACCCCCTGAAGTCAAACATACCCTGTGCAACGTGTATTTGCAGAGATCTTGGTAGGCTCAAAACCACACCTCTCTGACAAGAGCCAGTTCTGTTCCAAAGCAGGAGGCTCAAGCCCTAACAAGCTAGTGCTGAAAGCAGATGCGTGGCTACCAAAAGAACCCTTTTTCAGGGTTTTGTTATATTCTGGGCTACACTGTTAGGCATCAGGCATGTCAGCTCTGCGACTGATCAGTTCTTACAATCTGTGACTTGGACAACACAGGTTGTCTTACTCTTTCATTTTCAAAGGAGAAGACTTTGCAGCACAAATCCGTAATTCAGGCAAGATTACACACAGCTTAAACTAGGAGTCTTTATCTATTTATTCCTGTCCCCTGCCGTCCCAGTCATAACTTCTTTCACAAGTAGAGAGAGGGAGAAAACGAGCATATGCACACACAAACAAAACACAAGTCAGTGTGGGAAAAGAGATACTTACTAAGGTCTTCTGAGAGCTGAGGGAATTCATAAATGTGTTCACATGTGTTCCTGCTGCTGGGAATGCAGAAGCCAAAATCAAAGTCAAAGTTCTTCAGCAAGCGATCTCGGAAGTAATGTCTCTCAATCATTCTAAAGTTTGACACTGGCTTTTCTCCCACTGTGAATTCCACTCTGCATGCAGAAAGTAGGAAAAAACAGCTAAAATGACATATCTCTCCTCCTACTGGGAAGAACAGAGCCTTGGACCAGAGGCTACACAAGTATCCAACAGATCATTCCAGAAAGAGGGACTCTGACATCTGTAGCGCAAGATGGGTTCTCTCTAGTTTCTGACTCAGTTTTGCTATAAACTGTCAAGTGACACTTTGCAAACATCTGGTATCTCCCTTCTTTCCGTGAACTCATACTCACGTTGCACCAACAGTCCGAAGACGGAGAAACGCTGGGGTGAACTGGTAACGAACAAAGCGGCCTGCGCTAGCGTCCAGTTCACTGTTGTCATCTTCATCCTCTTCATCTTGCTCTAGAAAACACACCAGCTCAGAGTTACTCCGCTAATAGCAAACATGTGAGGTAATACTGGCTAGTGCATGTACCAGGACAAGCTGGCTATTACTTAGGCACTGAACATAAAAGCGTTTAATAACTGGTCTGAGACTAGCACTAAATAAGAAATAAAAGATCCGCTATGACAGCTGGTGCAGCCTTGGTGGCTTGGGAGCTGAAACCACCCTCAACCTCACAGGATATCCCCCTTCACAACTGCTAAAACACATGAAAGAAACTTTGTACCGTAACCAGCCAAGAAGGGAAGATTTGCAATTGATAGCACTCCCCCGCCTCACGATAATCACTTCACATTTTTGCAACAAGTTTCTCAGCAGAGACAAACTCTGTCCTGTGCTTAAAGAAGAATTTAGTCACCAGGACAGATTGAAGGACCTTTCTGCTTGGTTTGCATGAGTCCTGCATCGCAACTCCTCAGCTCTATGAGTCTCTCCAGCCTCCCTGCAATGTTAGCAGGACATACCTGAAACAGATGGCTTTGCGATTTCAAACAGCACTGTTCCAGTTTCAAGGTCCCGGATCTTAAACCTGGTGAAGTCAATGTTGTAAATGTTGTCCTCAGGTTTGCATAAATAATCTAGAAGAGAGAGAAAACATACAGCGGTATTTCAAAAGCTCTCTGAGCAGTTACCAAAGGAATTTTTTGTTGTTGTTAGACCCAGCCCGTTCAGACACACACTGCAAGTTGTTTTGCAGAAGCTTCATGGAAGCAGGACAAAACTGAGACTAGAAGACACAAAGGCAGGCACGCCAAGCGCCAGCGGCAGAGCGAGGAAGCGAAGGGGAAGGGGTCGGCACAGGCAAGCAGCGACCAGCACCCCAGAGCGACACAGAACACCCGAGCCCCGACCCTGCGGGAGCGGCAACGCAGCCGAAGGCGGGAGCGCCCCGCCGCCCCCCCGGGGCACAGCACGGCCTGCGCCGCCCCCGCCGCCCGGCCGAAGGGGCCACCGGAGCGGCGCAGGGATGCCGGCCCCGGCCCCGCACTCACTCTCCGTCACCCGGCACAGCCCCAGGACGTGCTCGGGCCGGACGGTCTCCAGCGCCAGCAACTCGGACTCGGTCCACGGCGGCCGCGGCGACGCGTCGCCCGAGCCGCGCCGGCCCCGTAGGCGGCTGAGCGGCCCCCCGGTCCCCGGCGGCGGCTTCTTCTCCGGGCCCGCCGCCGCCGCCCTCGCCTTCGAGCCGCTCATCGCCCCGCCGCCGCCAAGATGGCCGCCGCCTCCCTCGGTAGCTATGGGAGCGAGGGGCGGCGCCGCGGCGGGTCAGAGGTCGCGGGCGCTGCCTAGCAACGAGCGGGGCCCCGAAGCTAAGCAGGGCCCGCCGCGTACGCGGCCGGAGGGGTTCCCCCTCGCGGGTGTCCTCGGCCCGGGGCCGCGGGGTAGGCCGGGCGGAAAAGCCCGGTGGAAACCAAACAAAAACCACGGCCCGACACCCGTCCTGCCGCCCGCCACCAGGCAGGGGGCCGGGAGATCACCCTGCCCGCACAGCCGGGGCACCGGCCCCCCGTTAATTAAGTCCCTCCCTCGTTAATTAAATCCCTGCCTGAATCCCGCAGCGCGGCACATAATTACAGAGCGCGCGTGTTCTCGAGAGCCCCTGTCTTTTTGGGGAATGGTGGCAAGCGCTTCCCGGGAAGCAGCCGGTATCTGGCACGCTGCTAGCAAAGGGATGCCATGGGGCATGCACCCCGCTGTTGCCCCAGCCCGGGGACACCCCAGCCGCTGTCCCCAGGGAGCTGGCATCCAGGTCCGCACAGGGGCAGTGACAGGGCGCATGCCCGAGGAGGGTTGCTCAGGGAGTGCCTGTGCCCAGCCAGGCTCCCCCCGGGTCAGCCAGCCCCCCAGCCGTGCCACGGGTACCCCCACCCCGGGAGCAGTGGCAGAAGGACACTGGCAGGTGGCAGCCGAGGATGGTCCCACCTGCAGCGGGCTCACAGGACCACCACAGGAGGAAAGGATGCATTTCTTCCCAAAAGAGGGGCAGCCCACCAGCCTGCGGCAGGTACTTAAGAGCTGCTGAGAATCACCTGCAGCCCTTCAGGAAACTGCGGCAAGAGTAAGAAACACAATAAGCATCCTCGTTTCAGACTCCAGCCAACACTCAACGCACTCAAGATGACTGGAAACAGATTTAGAGCAGTGATTAGTGACGTTTGCTGCTGCTTGCAAGCAGCACGCGCCTGCGACTGCCAACCAAATGCTATTTCAGACAAGCCTGCCCGTGCCAGTGTTCCCAAATCCTCCTCGCTGCATTGGGTTTGGTCCCTCCATCCTGTGCCATAGGAAGGATGGACCAAAGACCCAGACTGTCTGGAAGAGCGGGTGCTCTGCATGGGGCCAGGGTCCCCTGTCCCCCGAGAGCAGGCACCTCGAGTAGGAAGGTGCCACTTTCTCACCACGCCAGCTACAGCCCCTTCTGACTGCCTCCGATGCAGTTGCAAGCGGTAATTGGGGCAGCCTGCAAAACCCCAGAAGGTAAGATTAGATCTCTGGTGTTTCTGATCTCAGCAGGAAGCAACAAGGGCCACATCAGCGCTTTTAAGAGGATGTTGTACCGTTCAACTTGCACTTAATTGCCCAAAACAACTGGCAAGAGAATACTGGAGCCGTACCAGCAGCAGGCAGTGGCGGAGAGAGGCTCTGGGCTGCAGCAGCGGTGGGATGTTAAACTGCATCTCAGCAGCAGCTTGCAGTCCCCTCCGCAGTGCAGGCAGCCTCGGCCTCCCGCACCTCAAGCTGTAAAACAGAGGGGGCTCCTCTGCCCCCACCACTAGAAAAGAGGGACCACCTCATGCAAGTGACAATATAATTTTGTTTATTTTCCTTTAACACACTGCTGGTTAAACTGCCAGACAGTAGATTTCAGAACATTCCCTCAACCAAACATCCTGGGGAAATTAAAAAATAAAACCGCTACCATGTACCAAAAATAAAATAACCCACCCCCACACCCATCTCTTCCCCCAAACTAGTCCCTGCAAAGCCAATGCAATCAGAAATAGACATCTGTGCTTTTCACCCAGGGCCCAAGCTTGCTGCAAAACAAACTAAAAAAAAAAAATATGTCACTGCAAGTTGTTATAACACAAAGCAATGGACAGCAAAATAAAAATCCTCCTTAAAAACCCTTTGTACTGGTGACAAGGACAGATGGAGATCTCTCCCCACACTGCTTTAGACTTTACGAACAACTTAGACCTGCAGCTTCAAGTAGTTTGTGACGTGTCCTTAATGCTGACGGCATGGGTCACTTCCATGCATCCCAGCCCACACAGCTGGGCACTATGGAACAGTGGGACCATCTGCCAACGCTAGAAGCTGCTACGACGATGGGACCCAAAGATTACTGTCACCTGCCCACCATCCTGCAGTCCCAGCTACTGCCTCCTGGCATAAAGCACAAATCCTGCCTCTGCTCTCACAGTCTCCAGAGCTGCTTTACCAGCCTGGCTGCTTCTTGAGTGGGAAAGCCCTGAACACACAAAGCCCCCATAGAAACCATGAAAAATTCAAGCCTCCACTTGCCAGCAAGTTTCCAGACACTGCTTCACTCCAGTGCCCTAGCTCAGGAACTGTTGTAGTGTGACAGAACAGCCGTGACAGCACAGGCAAGCACATCCCCACTAGCGTGACTAGGGGCAACTCGAGGGCAGAGATCCTGCGCTTCCTAGATTCACACTCTCCCCAGTTAAACTGGTTTAAGCTGTACTTTGCCCCTTGCCTTGAAATCTCCATCACACAAACTCTTTAGCAGAGACCTTTGATGTTTGCAAAAGATTATTCACATTTTCTAACTAGCCAGCACTGTTTCTAGGAGGGAGGAAAGCACTTCTGTTTTGTTGAATATTTTTTCCCCTTTTTTTTCTTTTAAATAAAGCACTTCTTGGGGAAAAAAAATCAAAACCTATCAGCAACCTGCAGTAGCATCCCACCAGACTAGGGACAGCATCACCATACCCCTCCCCCTCCCCCAATCTCCAAAAATAGTATTTAATATACAGCAATAAACTCTGAGCAAGCCAGAGTCCCGGAAGACATGGACCTGCTTTCACCGCTCCTGTCCAGCCCAGCACCATTTCAATGCAGTTGCTACTGTACTCCTGGGACAAGTCCGTTTGGATCCAAGGTGAAACACACGTGCCCCAGACCTGCTGGGCAGCGTGTGAAGCAGGGGTGCAGCACAGGAGGCCTGTTTGTGTAGTCACATATCTGAGCCTTCACAGCTCCAGCCTACTGTTGTGTTTGTGCCATTGAGAATACTTGTCTGAGCCTATTTGGGACTAGCCAGTGAAGACAGACTGGTGGAACCAGGCAGAACATTAAGAAAAGCATCCTCAAATTATATTAGACTTTGGCATTTGTTGTGGCGATCCAGAAGCGCCAGTAGGTAAATTAGCTCAGTGCTGGCCCAGTTCCTGTTTCCCTTGGATTGTCAGTAAGGATATTTCCCTCCCCGTCACATAAGTGCAAGAAGCAGACGGATCTCTCCCACATCTGAGCACCAAACAGAGCCTGAAACACTTGGTACTTAGCAGCAGCTTGGAATCTGTCTCACATCAAGGGCTGAGGCTGCTCTGCTGGTCCTCTCCCTCCTCCTGCTGTTTTCCATCAGACAGGCCTGTTCAGCCCAAACTTCCCATATCGAGACATTTCACTGGCTGTTGCAATCCCATGTCATCTTAAAGGAAGGCCAAGGGACAAAGCACGGGTCTCTGCTCCCTGTTCTGACTCAAACAGTGCAGGGCAAGCCCTCAGCAAGTGAGTTTAGGGGTCAGGACCCCCCAGGCCACACTGCACCCAGAAGCTGTAAGCACCATACAGCTACGAGGACCTAGCCATGACTCACCCAGCTCTGAACTGCACAGACACGCAGGCACCAGACTGTCTGGAAGCTCTCCATCCTGCCTTTGGGAGATTTCTGGGGGAGACCAGACCTGAAGGACCTCTTCCAGTTGTTCTATCCCCCGCTAGGCTTTTTATCCATTGACCTCAAGGGCTGGAACCAAAGATACTCGCTCACAGTTCTCTGCTTCAGCTGTGACCTCCAGAGCTGGCATCCAGGGAGACTCAGATAGTCCCCAGCTGATCACAAGGGCAGGGAATGCCTGCCCCTTGGGGACAAAGAAAAAAACTACACAGAAGCTCCTTAAAAAAAAAAAAAAAAAAATAGATGCTTCTTCAAATAGACTTTTATTCAAAGCCTGAGACAAAGGCACCAAAAAGAGAAGGGAATTCATTTGGCTTTCTGTTCTCTGCCACCTGGGATACTCAGAAAGGTCAGAGCTGTTGTTTTAGTCACACACACACACAAGGGGAAAATGGCCTGGCTTAAAAGTACAAAAGGAGGGGCTGATAGGGGGGTAATTAAAACAGGCTTTGGAACCACTATAATGAGGCTGGATTCAGGCCCAAAACATGACTGATGGTGTCATCTTCCCTTTATGAAGTGGAAGCTTTATTGAAATTGCCTTATACACCCCTTTCTGCGTAACTGCTCCACAAATGAAGCCAGGGTCTGTTCTGACCCAGCTCCCCCACACTGCTGCACAGGGACACACACTTCACCTGCCTGCTGCTGGCAGGAGGCAACAAAGCACAAACAGGCTCATCTCTGACCAGTCTCAGTTAAATAATGCCTTGGATAGTCCCTCAAACACCCGTACTGGAAAGCTACAGCTAACCCAAACTTTTTCTTTCCCTGGTCAGGACCAGGTTCCTCAGCATAATCATCTGTCTCCCCTTGCAGAGATGGAACCAGCCTGACTGCGTCATTCCCAGTGAGGTGCCGACTTGTTATCTCCTACCATCCTCCCATCTTCCCACATCCTTTGTACGAAGGCTCCTTCTGAGGCAAACCTGTCCAGCGGGGATGGACCAACAAAGAAAACTGCTCATAGCACCATAACAGGGTCAGGAACCTCCCAACAACCCAGACACAAGCTTTTTAGTAACAAAGATGCAAAAAACCAGCCAAACCAACTAAATTGAAGCCATGAAGAATGAACTGTTCCTTCTCCCTATTCTTATTCAAATAAGACAAATTCATTTGAATGGAGCAACAGGTACACAACAGATCACACTGTGCAGCTTTGCCTTTGGGCGGCTGATGGCACCAAATGGGTGTCCTGGCTGACAGGAGAGGCAGGAATAAACTATCCTAGAAGACTTGTCTCCAACTTTTGCACACCTAAATGCATGCCCCTTTTCTCATGCTAGGCAAGGTGATCACTGGGTAAGCCACTAGAAGCTGAGTGATTTCTTGCTTCAAGGATGCTCAAATAAAATACAACCTAAAGGGCCTGGAGGAGAACAGCTCCTTACAGAGAAGCTTGCTTTCAAGCCCAGGTTCTTTGCTTAACAAATCAGCGCAGTTTATGCTTCTCAAAACTGATAAAGATCTAAATGTCTCTGTGCTCCAGTTCGAGCAATCCCAAAAATGCTGGAGAATCTGCAGGCACTGTCACCAAATGAAACAGTGCTCATATATTATAAGAATTTTATAAATACTAGGATTTTAACAGCAGGTAGAAGACAAAGCAGACAACTTCAAGCTTACTGCCTTTTCATCCTCAGGTTCGTTCTTAAGATCTGCTCTCTAAAGCCTGTCTTCTCCTTCAGCTGTAGCAGGGACTCTCTGGCTTCTCCCAAACTGGCTGTAACCACTTGTGCAACTGGACAGAAGGTAATTAAGGTCCTACTGCTTGCTTTTTAGCTCACAGACATAGATTTAGGGTCAAGCCTATAGCAGTAATGTATGTGATCAGGCAAGGTACAGTGTTGCTGCTGCAGAAAGCAGTGCTTTGACGCCTCCCCCAGATCCTGTTCTGGAGCCCGTGAGCTGACAGCTCATATCACAGCTTGCAGGTTAGGAGGAAGCAGAGCCTTCAGCTGCTCGGGCCCAGCACAGCAGAGAGGCTGCTCTTCTCGTTTCCTTTCCAGAAACTAGGGAATTCTGCTGACCCTTCTCAGCTCAAACAAAGACTGAGTCACTGTAGGGGATCAAACCCAAGAATAACCACTAGGAAAACTCAGGCCCAAGGAGGAGCAGCAGCAAGGTGGCTCAGTGCCCCTGCTCTCGATAAAGGGAGAACGCTTCTGCGAACAACAGAGATAGCATGAGGTAAAGTGTTCTGTGAGCACAGAGCACACCAGCATCACAACTGACCCACAAGGATGCAGTCCTGCCTGGGACAGATCCTGCTCCAGCACACAGAACATCTCCCCCTCACCAGCCAGAAATGCTCAGCAGGTCAGAGGCACAGACCGCGGGAAGGCAGCTCCTCAGGGCCTGCAGCTCTGGATCAGCAGGCGCAGCAAGGGCTTTCACTCTGCTTGGCCTTTGTCACGCAGGCGCAGGCTCTGCATGTGGAAACAGAAGCCTCTTGCAGAAACATCCCTGGGGGAAGAGGGTGACCTTGTCTCCAGTGTTCTGTTCACTTCCATCTCTCTGAAAGGCAACAAACCACCTCGGCTCTACAGTACTGAAATGCTGGACATCTGTCCCTTCGCTACAATGCCTTTATATGCAAAAGGCCAAGCTAAATGAACACTAACCAACTCACTGTGCTTCTCATCTCTGCAGGTAGGCCTGGTCCTTACAACAGGGAATGAGAGCTCACGGGGAGCATCCATAAGGTTGTTCCTCTCTGTCCTACAGCACCAGCTGTTCGCAATCACAGTCACGGGGCAGGGAGCTAACCATCAGGAAGGTCAAGGAACAAGTCCAGAACCCCCTCTGTAGGTCACCTGATTCTCAGCTTCTTCCAAAGGACAGGTCACTTGCTAGAAAGGGCAAAACAAGGAACTGGGCTTAAAATGAAACCTTTGAGAAGAAAAGGATATTAAAGGAAACAAAAGCCATAATCAATACAGAAAACAAGTGCATCTGATCAGACGCTAACAACGTCATCCTTTCGCGGGCTACAGCAGAATCCCTCTGTGACGGATCTAACATTACAGTTGCCAAACTAGGACAGTCTCTCCCAACTGGTACAGCAAATCAGGCCAGATAAATCCCTCTGCTCCTGGCGCAGCTTGCAGTCTTAGGAGGGGAATGTCTCCACAGAGGCTGAGCTGGAGTCTTGGTATCTTTTTGCAGGCAAGTACCATACATTGGGTTGCACATGTTCAGGGAGATGCTGAGCCAGGTTCCGTCCTCCATAGCCATTAGTCACCCAACAACACCCTAACGCTTCCACACTCCCAGACAAAACGTGTACCCAGGTCTGGTTTTAAGAGCTGCTTCCCTGCTTAAGGAACCGTATTCCACCCCACAAAGGCAGAGATCTTGCAGCACATGGCTTTCTCTCGGTGTGGGACTTGGCCCAGGACTGGTAGCATCAGCTTTCAACAGCCCAATACACAGACAGCCAGGACTCAGTTTACTCTTGGATGCCCCAGGGAAGATCAGAGGCTGCACATGGTGCGAAGGGGAAGGCGAGGGCCTCGCTGTGTGCTGGCAGGGGGAAGGTAAGCTCCCTCTTACCTGGACCTGCTATTCATTCCAAATGAACCTTTTTTTTTTTTTTCCTTCTTCTTTCCTTAAATTATGAACAATATGGAGAAATTGAAAGCAACCGTGTTTGGTCCAACTCCTTCCCTCCCAGCCCCTTGGCTGATGCTCTGTGGGGCTTGCTCTCACAATCGGCAGAGGCAGAAGAGGGTAGGAATGAAGACACCAAAGGCCACCAATATAGGAAACATGAGGCTGCTGTTGTCCGAGGCATAGGGGTTTGGTGTGCGTGGGCCTGACTGAACCCGGTTCTTATTTGCCTGTTTTTTAACACTAGAGCCATCATCATAATCATCTTCATCATCATCTTCCTCTTTTTTCTCCAGACCTGGGTGCGGCTGCAGCTTTGGAACATCTGTTGAACAAGACAAAAGATTGCAAGGAGGCAGAATGTAACCTGGGAAATCACCCGAGTCGCTCCCTTCCCCTCTCCCTGAGCCAGCATGAAAACAGGCGACAGGGAATCTGATACCACATCAACACCACAGCCAGAGCACCCCAGGAAACAGAAGCATACTTCCTCACGAGGCTCACACCACTATTTCTTTCCTCTGTGATGCAAGAGCATCTAAAGAAGACCCAGTCTGCAAAGAAAACAAAATCCTTCCACCCCATCTCATGTCACACAGGAGAAGTTACAGCATGTCACAGTTTAACAACACGCTTTCTAAGAAGAAAATTAACTCTATCCCAGCCAAAACCAGAACAAAGCACAAAAGCACATTTACAGCATACACAGTCAGATACCGCAGCTGCTCAGTGAGACCTAGTCATGAATAAGCACCTGCTGCTTGTGGGACCAGCAAACACAGGTCCAAACAGCAATGGGAACAGCCCTTTCCACACAAGGTCCTACCTCACATCACTGCACCCCCAACCCCACTCTAATCCAGTCCTATGAGCCTGGAGCCTGAATTGCAAGTCCCACACACAGCAAGGTGGCACCTAGCCACAAGGTTACCCACCAAATCTTCAGCAAAACTTGGCAATACCTGACCAATAGTAAAGCAAACAAATGCTTTGGTCAGGGGTCTTAAACCTCTCCTGTTCGGGATCCAGAGGGGCTCCAACTCCAGCACAGACTTACAAAGAGGGTGATAAAAGAGCAAGAAGTTTACTAGCACAACCCGCTGCTATCCAGAGGAACTGGTATCTGGGCAAAAAACACTGCCTTGTCCTCTAGCTGAGGAGGCAAAACAAAGCTCGAGGTAAGAAACGCTTAACTACTAGCTGAAGATCTTCATAAATTACTTGTCTGCAGGACTGCTGCTGACTTCCAAGACCAGAGGGAATTTACCTGTAGCTATAAGCTAAGGCTGACCAGTGTTCCCTTCTCCTCTATCCGACATGCAGGCAGTTCCAAACCAAACTTATTTTTCTTATTCCAAAAATGACACAGCTTTGTGCACTTGGAGGAGTAGAAAGACACTACACACTTATTTCGCTCTGCAAGTGCACTCTGTGGGAACTTGCTGACAGAGAAACAGTTTTGGCAGAGGTGGGTCAGCAAAACCTATGATCTCATGGTCTGAGAAGCAGCAGGCTGCTCTCCAAGGGGGAAGAGCCTTTTGGCTCAAAAACTGTGCTTACCTTCCACTGTTCCTTGCAGGATGTATAGGGCACAGATTTTCGGATTGTCATAGTAGCCCTAGAGAAAGCAAAGAAGGAAGTCAGCTGCATCATGTGGCTGGGGCAGAAGGGGAAAAGATCAGGGCTCTGCCCAGAAAAGCTTATTACCTTTACAAACTCAATGTGGAGCTTCCCTGTAAACGTGGAAACCTCTCCCTGGACACTCAGTTTCCCCTTTTTGATACTCATGGGAATGATCTCATCGTGAGCTGTGCTGTGTCCAACTCTGTCAAAGATGTCCAAGTCCTTCACCACCACGTGGCCGTTTAAGCGAACATCAAATACCTTCAGGGTGGAAGAAGTGACAGAGTGTCAGCACAGATTCAGACACGTGATGCTTGAAACGGGAAGGGAACGGGAAAGGTCTCTGCTTGTTATGCACCCAGGACCAGAAAGCACTGCAGCATGCACTGTCCCACCACACATGCTCCACTCCCTTGGGAAGGATTCAGAGCCCAAAAGCAGCCAGGTAAATACCTGAAGCATGAGCATTACTTTCAAATACCCTGAAATCTGTCGTCTTCTTTTAAAATAACCCCTATGCCTGCAGTTCAGAACTGAGGACAGCACAATTTTATTTTGGTTTATTCACACTTTTCTTTCACAAGCTTCTTTCCACCTGCTGGCTGAGGACCTGCTCACACCACCCCAGGGTGGCTGCAGCACACCACACCCTAGGGAGTTAAGCCATTTCTAACTAACAGCCTGCAGCAGAACTGAGGAAACAAGCTGGTGAAGGCCACAGGGTTTGAAGGAGGAAAAATGTTAAACTGCTAACCACAACTGTGAATGCAGAGCGAAAGTCCTCCTCAGGGCTGTAATGACTCAAACTTCTCTCAGCACCTGGGGAATCCCAGCAGAACCACATGAAGGAAGAGGAACCAAAGATACCTCAGCCCTTCAGTTTAATCTGAGGCTGCTTTTTGCATCCAGCCCACCAGTTCTGTTCCTGCAAAGACTTCTCTTGCAGGAAGGCAGCACAGTGTGTAAGAAGCAGGGCTCTAAAGAAGCTGATGAAGTCAGGGGAAAGCCAGGCTAAAACACACACCACTTCTCTCCCCATTTATCATAGATCTTTGAGTTCTTTGTGCTTCTGCTTCCACATTTATACATGAGGAATTTAAAAAATGGACAAGGATTATTCTTTTCTCAAGACCAATAAATAGGATTGAATTTAACTCTGTGTTTTCAGAATCAGTTTGAACCAGTTTCAAGTCTTACTACATTTGTAAAAATTGTTTCGAGTAGGTTATTTAACCCAGACCACTTCCCTGATTCAGTCTGTGCAATACTTCCTCCAGCACAAGCATGCTGTCAGGTCAGGAACAAGCCTTCAGGAAAACGGCAAAAAAACTTCTCCTCAAAGCCAGCACAGCCTAAACAGATTGTAAAGATCTAGTGCTAGTTATGTTTAGTTGCACAGGTTTGTTTGAATACTCTGTAGTGCAATTTTCCAGGCCAACTGTATATCTGGAATGTGCTCTCTTTGAGCTCAGTTTCAGAGCCCATGAGAGCTCTAGCAACTAAGTTAACCATTAGTATCTTACTTCACTCCCTTCTCCAGCATGCAAAGCAGCAGAGGCAACCTGGACACACAGAGTCTTAGCCAGGAACTCACATCAAAGAGACAAGCAAGGAGCTGTTGCTTACCTTCTGTTGAGACTGTGCAAAATAAACCTCTGCAAACTTCAACACCAGCACATAGTCACCCTCCTCTTTGATGGGAACTTCATAGCCAAAGGTTTCCTCATTGTAACGCTCAGTCTGGTACAGAATCTGATCTTCCGCATTGGACCGCAAGATTGGCAGCTTCATGCCATAGTCAGAAGCTGGGTTTCAAGCAAAAAACAGTGAGAGGAAGGGTTAGTTACTGAGGCACACGGAAGAGACACTTCATATACTCTTCAGGTGGCATTAGCTCTTATGCCCTTCAGACCTGTTTTCTCTCCTTGCTCCGACGAGGAGGCAGCATTACTGGAGCAAGAAGCAGAGGTAGCCAAAGCTCCAGAATCCAGGCCCTGCAGAAAAACAGGTCTGGGCCTGCGGCAGTCTAAAACACAGTAAACTCACTTGCACCACTTCAGAAAGAAGACTGTTTCACAAACAGGGCAGAGAGCCAAAGGACTGGGCCATTGACTCCTGCTTCAAAGAGGAAAACCACCAAGAATATTTTTTTAAAACATTTTCAAATTACGGAGTCTGAGTACAAAAACAAAACAGTCAGTGCAGGACTCATTCGTTCAAGAGATGTGAAGTTAGCAGTCAATGGCATCAGGTTTTAAGAAACTCATCCTCCTCAAGTGAAAACCTGGGGACTGACAGAATGGTGAAAAGCATTAGACATCTTAAAAAACCCTTTCTTCTCACCACAGCCATGCAATACATGCCACCTTGAAAACAGGAAGAAGGAAGTAAGAAAGATCCACAAGGATTTCAGGAGCACCAGCAGCTCCATCAGCTGCTGTTCTCAAAGCCACCCAGCTGAAATGGGTGCTGTCTGTAGGTATTCAAACAGCCCCACAAGAAGGGCCCAAACAACATTCCCAAATGGGACAATAACTGAGAAAATAAGAGAAATCGTAACATTTGCCAAGACTTTAACCCAGCTTGATGTTTTATTGTGTCAGGGTTACTGTACAAATGCAAACTGATGCATGCCTCAAGAGCTCTGAATCAAATAATTGCCCAGCAAAGCAGGGGCAGGAGAGAAGACTGTGGACATCACCTGCCCACTGACACTTCAGGCAGGAGAAGCTGATCCAGACAAAGTTCTCCGCTGACACTTGCCACTTCCATCCTCATTTCCATGGGAACAGACACTGTACTGGCCAAGACAAAGCAAGAACTACTAACCCAGCACACGTTGCCAAAGACAGAGCCAATGCAAACGAGCAAGAGGAAATTAATGCCAGCTCTTAAGTCTCCTGTTTCACACAGAGCTACTCTGGCAATCTTCTGCTTCTCTTTACCACTTGAACCAAGGCGCAAAGGCTGAAGACTAATCACCAGAAAGACAGAGGGTGAAAAGTTTAACTTGTCCTCCCACAGAGATATTTCTGGCCAGCTATGGATTACAGTGATAGTGAACCAAGGAATCCACAGAAGTCAGCTCCTATTAGAGGAAAGCCTGCACAGAAAGAAAGTCCTTTAATAGCCAAGAAGGTAACTGGAGAGGCAGACTGGTCACCTGTGTATCAGAGCTCTGCTGACATAGCTGTGGAAGTGAGCTTGATTTTAAAGCGTACTGGGCACACCGAGAGGTAGCTCACCAAGCAGTGCACATTGAGCTGCAACTCAAGTATGTCTGGTGCCTGGCTATTCTGTAATTGCCATCGGCACGTTTTGTCCTTTAAGGCACAGCATCTGAACTGAGGCTTGGGGGGAGGGGGGAAGGTTTTAATTTGCCCAGAGGCAGTACAGCCCAGAAACAGCTATCCCTTGGTAGTTTCCTCCCAGTCAGCCACATATTTCTGCTGTAGCCATTACATGCCTATCAACACAGAGAGGAACCCAGAGTAAACCGAACAATGGTGCAATAAAAAGCCATTGAGGGAAAAGCAGCTGAGAGCTCAAAGGGGTAAAGTCTCCTTTGCTGTGCCTGGCACCGCTGGCTGAAGCAGGATTACTTGAACAGCCTGCTGGTTCAGGAGACACCACAGGCTTTCCCCAAAGGAAAAGCATGTCACAGTGTGCTTCAAACAGACTCTTTTTCTCCTCAACTCAAAAATAAACCGTTCAAGTCCACAAGAACGTTCAAGGTGCACATGTGAGAGGTCTGTGAAGTGAAGCTGACCTACAGGGATCAGGGCACCTTGCGTGACTGGGGCGCCAGCTTCCACTGGGATGAAAAACTCTTAATGAATCATAGTAGTATTTAAATGTGACCTCCCTTGTATCCATTGTGCCCAACCAGCTCTCCATTTGGGATGGCACTCAAGCAGTCTAAGCAATGGCAATCAGGACAATCCTCACCATCCTACATGGAAACAGTGAAGGCTAACTTAATAGTCAACAAATGACTCATCTTTCTCTGCACTCTACCACTCACCTGTGACTGACAGCAGGAGCAGCTCAGCACAGCTAACTGTTCAATATATTTGTCAATCAACTAAGTTTTGGCATACCAGTTTCCAGAAACATGCAAACTTCACACAGCCAGAGCAGTTTCAGGGCAAGTAGGAAAAGGCAACCCAAGTGCAGGTGCAGCATTAGCTCTGCCTCCTGTCCTTACTGGTAGACAGATTTTACCGATCCAGTAGTTCAAGCAGCTGATCATGTCCCATCTGCCTCTACTGCTTCTGTCCCTGCCCTGCTCCTGATCACCCTGCCAGGACTGGCACAGGGAACAGAGAGGCAAGTGGCACCTTGCTCCCGGCCCCGCTGGGACCAGGCTGCCGGCACCAGCCCGCACCGCCAGCGCTGCGGCTGCGGGCAAAGCGCCGTCCGCGCGCCCCGGGCGCGCTGCGGGCTGGGCTCCAGCCTGGCAGGTCTTGCTGGGGAAACCGGGGGCTTCCAGCGGAAAATGGGAAAAAGGGAGCCAGGCGGCTGCAGGCGGCCAGTTTGGCAGCCTGACCGCTCCCGTCGCCTTTCCAGCCGAAATTCCACGCCAGCCCGCGTGCAGCGGCTTCCCCTCCGGCGTTACACAACCCCGTAGCCCGAGGCCGGACTAATCGGCCCGGGGCTGGTCCTGCCGCCACCGGGGCCCGGGCCCGCGCCGCCGCCGGGGGAGGCGGGGGGCACAGCCCAAGGCCGGGCCCGGCGGGGGCACCGGGGGGGGCCGCGCTCCTGGCGGGTGACAAGTGCCGGGCGGGGGCTCCCCGCGGGCCCTCGCTGTCCCCCTCCCGCCCGCTCCGCGGCGCCGGGCCCGGGGAGAGGAGACCCCGCCTGCGGGCCTGCCCGGGCCGCCGTAGCCCTGCGGGGAGACCCGCCGACTCTCCGCGGCGGGGCCGGGGCAGGCGGGACGGTGCCAGGGGGACGCGGGTCTCGGACCCCCGCCGCCACGGGCGGGCGGCGCCGCCGGTGGAGCGGCGCCAAGTGGGCCCGCAGGGCAGCTCCCCCCCCCCCCCGACAACCCCGGCGGGCCACCGGCGCTCCTCCGCCACCCTCACCTCGGCCCACGCGGCCCTCGAGCGGGTCCTTGCGGAAGTGGATGCCGTTCACGTCCACATGGGCATCGCCGCCCGCATTGACGGCCCAGATGACGCTGTCGGCGAGGCCGCCCGCCGCGCCCCGCAGCAGCGGCAGCAGCAGCAGCAAGGGCGGCAGCAGCGGCGCCCCGCGCGCCCCGGCGCCCACCATGTCGGGCTCCCGGCGCCGCGCCCGCCCCTTCCTGCCGCCGCCAGGGGGCAGCCTACCCCGCTGCCGGGGCGGAGAGCGCGCCGGCCAATCCGCGCGCTACGATGCAAATATTAATTTTCTGCCCGTCTGCCATTAGGCAGTTGCGAGCCCCTATCTGCATATTCATAACGCCCCGGGCCAATGGGCGGCGGGAGCGGGCGAGCAGGCTTGGTTGAGAGGCGAGGGGACGGGGGCGCGCTGCGGCGGGAGGCGTGTCCGGCGGGAGCGGAGCTGGCCGGCCCGGAGCGGGGAGCCGGTGCCTGCCAGCCGGGAGTGCCCAGGGCCAGCACCGCTCGCTCGGGGAGGGGAGCGAGGGCAGGACCGGCACCCCCAGGAAGGAGCGTCAGGGAGGGACCAAGGTTCCCCAGCGGCGCCTCCGCAGCGAGGATACAGCCCGGCGAGCTCCCCTCAGCGCCGGACGCCTGAGGGGAAAGCCCCGCCCCCTCCGCCCCTCCAATCGCGAAGCTCCAGCGCGGCCGGAACGCAAGGCACTGTGGGACGGCGGCGGGAAGTGGGGTGCCGGTGGGTTGCCGAGGCAACGCGCGGCGCTGCGGCAGGACACCGCGGGCAGCGAACGGGAGCGGGGCGGCCCGGCACGGCCCCGGCCCCGGCGCTCGGGGAAGCGGCTGGGAGCGGAGCTGGGGCAGCGGGAGCTATGCCGCCGTCGGGGGCGGCTCCATGTTACATCCCGGTAGTTTCGCGTACGCTGAACAGCAACGCCCGACACCGAGCCTGTGCCTCAGCAAAAGACGCTGCCTCCCCCGCTCCCCACGCCACGGGGTGCTGGAAGGGGCAGCTACCGCAGTGGTGAAGCAGCTGGGTGGCGTGTCTGCTTGACAAGTAGAACAGCCGGTAGACGAGGAGGGGGGAGCTAACCGTTACATTGCCGGTGATGTTTCTCCCCGTGTTGCATTTTACAGGATAATGTAAGGTCCTGGGTGTTTTTCTGGAGGACCTTGGCGAGTTCCTGGGTGGGCCGGAGTGAGACATGACAAGTGGAGACTGGATGAAATTCACTGAACGGTGGGGGAGCAAATAACTTAGTGTTTGCCTCCATGTTTGCCCTCCTGTCTGGTCTCGGTGTTTCTCAAAGCTTCCGACACCAGCCAGGCCTGGCGCCTGCGCTCCAGCCACCAGCTTCATTAGCAGCAGCTGCTCCCAAGTCCCAGTGACTTTTTATTAATCTGAGTCTTCCACAAAGCGTTTGCTTTTAGGAATAAAAACTTGGTGCTGCAGACTGAGAATTAAATGGGTTTGTTGCTTTTGTAATGCACCTACGAGGACTCTTAACAGGACAAAGCCTTGGAGAAGTGAATTTAATTGGGGAGGGGGGCAACCACCCACCCACCCTCTGCTGCCTAACCTGCTCTGCCCAGGAGCGGAGTGGGCCCCACAGCGTCTTCCTGCTGCTGTCACATCAGCAGACGTGGCACTGCTGTGCTCCCGCACCAGCATTGCTGCTGGGAAAGGGTTCCTGAAACTACAGTGGCTAGGAAAGCAAAAAGTAGTGTAAAACGCACACGCTTAGCACTTCTCCAGATTAAGCCACCTCATGCTGGTTCCTGGCAAATCGTCTCAGCGTTACAGACCAGACCACAGCCCTGGCAGCATCTGATCAAATCCAGACTAATCTCCTGTATCCCTGCTGTGTGTGTGACCTGTTGGGCATCCCACAGGTTTGGTTAGTAAAGGAGTGCTGCAAGCAGCCATGGCCAGGACAATGCTGTCCAGTTGGCGAGGTTGAGGGAGGTCTCATTAGAGCTCATTTGTACTAATTACAGACGATCCTCCCTAATCTCTTAAGATTTCTCAGCTTAGACTGCGATGCGCTTGGGTCAGGAGCACAACTTCAAAGCACGTAAACACTCTGTGTCACCAGGTTACTGCCATGAGTTGCAAAAGTGAAGTGGGGAGAGGGATGGTATGAATCATCAGGAGTCTGAGGTGGCCAGGGCTGAGGTTACAAACATGAATGTCCATGTGTGTAAATCCTTGTATTTCCAGTCCTGAGACCCACCAGGGCAGCAAAGGTGGCCCACCAAGAGCCACACACAGCCCCGTGTGGCCCAAGTAGCCTGAGGCAGCTGGCCTTGTTGGCCCCTGAGTCAGCAGGGCTTTCACAGGTCTCACACACAGAATGGCGCTGGGGGCCCAAGTGCTGGCTGGGCAGAGCCTGGCTGAACCCCTGTTGTGCTTCTCAGTGAGCTGGGGAGCACAAGACTCATGGTGGGACCTTTGCTGCCTTGGTGGGCACAGGGGCCACGTAACCAGTAACTGGGGCTTCATTACAAACCCAGCATCAAACTGCTCTGCCCAGACCAAATGTGCCCATGAGCAAGAATTAAGGCATGAAGGTATTTACTAGCTAACATTTAGGTAGGACCAGGACAGGTCCCTCAGCTGAAAGGGCCTCTTTGGCTCCAGATGTGTACAAGGGCAGCTGAGAGTAAACCCAGCTCATCCTCTGCCTTGGGAGTGTCACCAGGGGCTTTTGTGGCTGTGCCAAGCCTGGGGCCCCTGTCGAGGGCTCCCAGGGCACCTGCGCATCTCACAGTGAAATATCAGCAACTCTTCCCTGAAAAGAGAAGAGTTTCCCTAAAGAGTTCCCCTCCTTGAACAGAGGGGAAAACCCCTCTCTTTCCCCTCCATCTGAGGACTCAGCCTTTTTAGAAGGCAAGGCATTGAGCACTGCAATACCTCCTCTGCCTCCCCAGTCACAGCATCTTCCAATAACTAGCCTGGCTGATTATTTCCCAAGAATCAGCAGCTCATCATGAAGCAAGAGGAACTAACTGAGCAGCAGTGAGTGAGGAGGGATAGTGGCTGTGCTCATCCAGGTGCAAGGAGGAGCTCTCACTGTGGCTTACAGTCTGGCCGTGGCTGCTGGCAGAGGGTGGTGGACATGCTGTGGTGGCCTGAGTGCACGGTGGCCTACACTGCCGGCCCTGAATTGTTATATACGGTCACCAGCAACACGATGCCAGCTTGCACCCCAGATGTCAAAGGCTCTGTATCCTGTTACTAATCCACTGAGCCATCAGTCCCTTGATGCAGGCTGGATTTACACCAGTAACCTACAAGTGAAAGGCTCAGCATTCTCTTCTCAGTCTCTTGATCTCTCCCTGTCCCCTGGCAGCTGTGCCAAAATGACTCTCAGTCTTTAATCAGTCCTGCCTGGTCCACCTACAGCCCTGATCATTCACAAGTGGTGTGGGGCACGTTTTGGGTATTAGCCGTTTCCTGCAGGAAAAAGGGATCAGGATTTCAAGTGTCAAAAAAGAGCAATGGAGTTGTGCAGGTCAGAAGCAGACCTCATGGCTAATGAGATATCTAAGAAGTCAGCGTGAGCCAGCCCCACTGCTTGAGCCAGCTCCCGAACCACAAGGGGCTATGGGGCTCAGGTGCCCATAGGGGACCAGCTCTGCCCTGCCATGAGGAGCTATTTGGAAGCCTCCCTGGTACTGGATTGGAGATGACAGCAAAAGGATTATCTCTGGAATTAGATTATTTAGATTGGAGCTTTAATCTCTGACCCTGTCTGCACAAGAAAACAGTAAAACTCCCTGGGATTATTTGGGGTTTGTTGTGCAAGTAAAACCAGGCTTGCAGCAAGAGCTTCTGCTGGAAGGGGGAAAAAAATGAATGCTTTGGAGACATGCCTTGCCTGACCCGTCCACTGTATGATGGTGACACCTGGCAGAAAAGAGCTACAGATGATTTGGCAGAGACCCCGCTTTCCTCAGAAGTAGCTGTGGCTCAGGACTGTCTCTGCAATGACACAGTGATGTCCTGCAGCCACCCTTCCCCTAGCACCAGTGTCCCTGCTTGCTTGGGAAGACAAACACAGCTCTGCCATGATATAAACACAGGGACCTGCCTAAGTGAAAATGGCATCAGTTTGCAGAGAACTTCCCCAGCCACCATGATGCTGCACTGTGGATCAGTGCAGCCTCTAGGAATGGGTTTACAGTTTTAAAGAAATTAAGACCGTGTCCTGCCATCTGCCGCTGCAGGCTAAAGATGCGTCTGCTTGGTGCGGGACCTGGGAGGGAGCAGGCAGAAGCAGCCACCACGCTTGCTGCCATTGACTGTCCATCGGGCTTGTCACAGGTCCCCACAGGCAGGCACAGTCGCTCTGCTGCACACAGGCAAGCAGCGCAGCTGTCCTCTTACTCTGCAAACACAAGCAAGCTTCTTCCTTGACAGGCTCCACTGTAAGTGAAGCACATTTGTGTATCAGCACTCCCTAAGGCAGACACAAGCCTGCACAGGTCTCTCCCTCCTCACTATTATCCTAAGTACATATATAACCTACCAGGACTCTGGACTCTGTTCAGTTTATCACCCTCATCTCCTAAGCACAATACAGCTGCTGTACCAGAAATATGGAGATCTGTAAATATCCATTTTCCTATTTCATGGCTCACATACACATTTCTAGGACTGGACCAGCTCCATAGATACACACACACAGTTTGCATACACCCACTTGCAAACAAACTCCTACTGCTGCACTCCTGGGTACCTATCTGCACTCTGCTTTTACACACACACGCACAAACCTCTCCCACTGCACACACCTGTGCAAACATGAGTACACACACACACAAATATAAGGAGAAACAGTTTTTCCATTGCTGGGATATCAGCCATCACTGCAGCTATGCTGGTTGGCACAGCAACAGGAAAGCAGAGAAAATCCTCCTTTGGGACACAGACTTGTGGACCCTAAGAATTTGAAAGGGAACCCAGGAAGTGAAAGATTTGAGATGGAGGAAACAGGAAGATATTGGTCCTTAACCTCCCAGCTGGAGTAAGGGTTGAAAACAGCTTCCAGTCACACCGATAAACACAGAGTAATGATGATGTCCTTTGAAGCCAAGCAGAAATCAGTCGTGGCAACTTGTGACTAAGCCTCTGCATAGAGGAAGGGGACAGCTGTAGGTCTGGCAGGGTAGGGGAAGGGAGCAGGAGGTTAGGAGCACCTCGGGGAAAGGGGAAGGATGTTGAGCATCTGATGTGTCTGGAAGCAGCTGGTAGGGCCTGGAGGCTGCTGTCATGACACCACTGCAGACACATGCATCATCTTTGAGTGTGAACAAGCTGCAGAGCAGGGCACTGCCACACAAGGAGGCTCCCAGACAATCCCTAGCACCAGTGGTGTTACAGCTCAGCTCCCGCAGCACAGCACCCACTGTGCATATGCACACAGCTGTGTTTGAAATGGTCTGAAAGGCAGGGGGGGCAGGTTGGCTACTGCAGCCTATCCCCCTCCCACCCAGCTCCCCTCTGTGCCCTTTCTCCCATTGCTCCTTGCTGTGATGCTGAAAGGGCCCTCGCCTGCTCCCTTGCAAGCACGGGGCACGCAGGAGTGGGGACCCTCCACACTGCCCTCACCATGAGGCACCTCCAGGCCCCTCAGCCATGGGAGAGCAAGAGAGAGGGCAGAGCCCTGCTGCAGTCTTAGTGGCTGGCAGTGACTCCCCTTCCACGTCAAGGACTCACCTCTGGACCCCAGTGCAGATGCCAGGGTGTGCATCTGCTGAAGCCCTTCTCCCCCACCCCAGCCACAACCTCTCACAGGGACATCCAGGCTCCACATCATTTCAGCGTGCATATTTATCGCTTTCCCCCCACAAGACATGTATTTGAATTTACTCTTGGTAAACATAACCACAGGAGATGCGAATATGTGCTGGGGAAGCATAAATAACTCCACACAGATAGACACACACACACAGACAGCAAACACAGACACGGTTCACCAAGGGAAACCAAGAAGTGCAGAGCACGCCCTGAGGCTGCCACCAGTCCTTGGCTTTGCTCTCATCCACCAAGCCAAGAGGATTTCTACTGCTCTTGCTTTGCAGCAGCTGGTGGGAGAATAAAGCTGGGGAGGAGGAGTCTAAAGTTGCAATATCCCATGAAAGCATCATGGCAAGTCCTGGCTCTGCAGTTTCCTGCAATCATCTCCAAGGAATGGTTCCAGTTGTAGGAAGTTGCAAGTCTTTCACAGTGTGAAAGGGTGGAGGGGCACGGGGACCACCATGAGGGAGGAGCAGCAGGTCATCTTGCAATGTCCCAATTGCAGCCAGCCGATAAACCTTCATGTGGGAACATCGGGGCTAGATGCTCCATCTAGGTCCTCTTTTGCCCTCTCTAAGGTGCTGGTTCCTCTTTAGCTGAGAATAATCTTCAACGGGACATCATGCGAACAAACTCTGCAACCAACAAGAAAAGACAGCCCTGAAGCAGAAGGCATCCATGGTCCCTAACCTGGCTCTCATTCCCTGGAGACAGTATTGCAGCCAGGGTGCAACCAAGAGTCCACATGCTGCCAGCAGGTCTGTGCTGCTCTGTGATGGCCCCGGAGAGCTCACACAGAACGGGCTTTAATCCTTGCATTAGACATGGTGATACGATCCCACTAGCAGGACAGTTCATTGCCTCGGACTCCTTCCCATCCACATACAGTCTTGTTTGCACAATCAGCTCCTTGTGAGACACTACGGCAAGTGTTGCCTCCCTTCACTGTAACTTCAGGGAACCTCGATGTGTAGTCTTGGGAACACAGTATGATTTCTTAGTCAGCTTGCCACCTCACAGAGATACTAGTGTGGGAAAGCACTAGTGTTTTGGTAGGTGCCAGCATTTTTGTAGAGAAAAGTTTACTTTTGATGGACTTGTTTTTAAAGATACAGGTTAACTGTAGGGATACCCTGGATCTATTTCTTCACCACCCTGCAGCTTGTGAAGTCAATTACAATTGTTGAAATTGAGTGTAAATGCCATCAAATATAAATGTGTTTTCATTCTGCACTTGAATTGCTGAGGAACTAATAACTCTGCAAAGTGGAGGGCAGTGGAAATTACCCCCTTGACTTCTCCTTTTCCATTGATGGAGCTGTCCTTTGACAACTAAAGCAGTAACTCACAGAGAAAAAGATACTAGGATAGCATTTCATGTATTTTAGCTGTCTAGTATAATTTAGCTGGAAACAAGGAGAGCTACTGTCATGTAATCAGCCAGTGCATTAGAACAACTGCAGCTACCAGATACTTTCTAGAGAGATGCTTCTAGTTTCTAGCATTTTCAAAGCCCTCAGAAGCTTCAGTAATACTGAGGACTGAGGCTCCTTGTCATGCAGGAGACCCAGGAATGCTTCTGAGCCAAAAAAATTACGTCAGTCTTATTTCAGTTCTGTAGTTCCTGTGCTTCACCCTTACAGCAAATGGACATCCGGACTTGCACTAGGAAAACAAGCAGCCTGCCATGCTCTCACGCCTTCAAGGTTGTATATTCGCTTACCTGTCTGATAGCAACTGCTTCTCTTGCCAGAAACCCTGAGCTCTATTGATGTTGCTCCTGCCGTGGGTAATGGCTAGGATAGTAGCCTAACTACTCATATTTTTCCAAGTCCTTCTGTCATGAAAAGTGGGAGAAGAAATGAAATATCACTAGGATTTAACACCACACCACATCAGATATCTGCAGTCCTAGTGAGTACATCTAGCACATGACCATCTTCTGGCATAAAGGCACAGAAACAAATTCTCTATAAACCCAGATACCAGGGTGAGCCAGAGGAAATGGAAAGTGCAATGCTTTCTCCAAACCTATTCAGCTTCCTCACAGCTCTTGCAACAGATTTAACAGAAAGGAAAATGCCCCATAAAAAGAAGGCTGACACACCATGTGTGCACCAGAATCTGCGTCTCTGTGACAGGGCATATGTCTTATCATGCTAGAATTATGGAGACCCAATTGAAACTGAGGTGTAGCAAGAGACGATACACAAATGAACACTTCAGCAGAGGAATGCCCTGTGTGGGCCAATGTTCTCCATTTTCCTCAGCTGACTAGCAAAAAAAAATTTTGTTTGATTTTTTCTCCATGCTTCAGATACCTGGGCCCTGAGCATGCAAATCTTCCCCTCTACTTAGGCCTCTGAGCTGAAACTCTGACTCACGCCTCAGCATATGGACAGGGAGTGTCCATCCCTTCTCACCTTCAAAATCAACACGCCCATCTCCATTCAGATCCACGTCCCGGATGATCTCTTCAATATCCCGATGGCCCACCTGCTGCCCTAGAAGCTTCTTCATGGCTTCTCGCAGCTCACTGGTGCTGATCTCGCCATCACCATTGGTATCAAACTGCAAGCACATGGAAAATACCAGCAGGGGAAATACAGTTAATGGAAATGGATCTTGCTCTAGGTTGGATTTTGTATGGTTCTGCTCCTGAGTGCCCTGTTTTTCCTGCATTTTCTTGTGTCTCTCCTTTTCCTCCTTTGGGTGCATTTTGAATCCAGTCTGTCTTTTCTCTTTCTTTCAGAAACCCCTCATAACTGCTGTGTCTGTACCAGCTTTCCTCTTCCTTTCCTCAAAGGTTCCCTTATCTTAGTGACTTTCCGCTCCTTCCTTGTTTCATGCCTGGCTTGGCTCTTTCTCTGTCTTCCACTGCACTGCTCTCTCCTCCTCCTCCTCTCCTCTTCCTCAGTGGGTCTTCTCTCTCTCCTGTCTCCTGTTGCTCACCTTTCTGGGGGCACGTGGCAGGAAGCACTCACCTCTCTGAAGGCATCACGGAGCTCTTTTACACCAATCATGTCTGCAGTTTCTGCTAGCAGCTTTGGTCCCATCAGCTCAACAAAATCTTCAAAATCCACATGGCCACCCACTTGGGACAAGATGAAAGGTCATGTGTAAGAACTCCATACATTAGCCAAGTTAGCCACACTCACTTTGCACTTCTGTGTGCCCTTGATTCTCCAGGAAGCAAAGCACAGAAGGTGCGGGGCAGTGGAAGGAAAAGCAGTGGTAGTTTTACACTGTCTTTGTATTTTCTGGTTTGTGGGCTAGGCGGAATGAGCCCAAGCTATTCCATCCTAGGCTTCCATGGACTGTCCCATCTTTACAGCATCATGCACTGGTATTACATCATGTACGGGTATTAGAGGCTTGATCATTCTAGTGCAGCAACCCTCTGCTGTGCCTGTGCCAAAGGTTATAGCAAGGGCACAGCATATGTGTTTTTCCTGCATGTCCTGGGCAGTGCCCTGCAGCAGTAGTGATGTTGCTCCATTAGCAGTGGCTGAAGTATGCCCAACTGCTTATTCATCATATTAGTCCTTTTTCTTGTTTGTCCCCTATCTGAAAGCTGGCAGTAACACTCTCATATTCTAAGCACTTGCGTGCCAGGGTTATCAGCTGCTTTTTGTGTGGTAGAGTGTGTATGTCACAACTGTTTTCCTTCCCTTGACCATGTAACTTGTCGTTTTTACATCATCATGTGTCAGAAATAACATGCACTAAATATCTTTTTCCCCATCTGGCTGAGACTAATACCCTGCATTGCCACAGACAAGAGGTGACAAGAAATGAAAGACAAGGGGCACAAACACAGTTACAGTGAATTGGACATGTTTGTCACATCTTTCCATGACTCCAGCAGATGCCCCCATCTGACGCTGCCAGCACAGCCTACTCACAGCCCATCCCCAGGCACACAGCAGATCCACAAACAACCACCACAGAGTGAACAGCCCATCCATCACCCAACTGACCAAAGCATCTTCCCAGGCTCCTTCTTCAGTCTGACACCATCTGACAACAGCTTCAATATAACAACACATTGATGTCTAATTGCTGCTATCAAGGGCAGATTTATACCTGACAGCGTAAGCATGAAGGACAACCCTTCCACTCACTGTTCCCATACAGCACAGTACACACAGTCTTTTTCATAAGCAAAAAACAAAGGCATCAACTTCTAGGGACCACAAACAAACAGGAGAGATGATAAGGAATGAAAATGAAAACCAAATGAAGGGGGGGGGGGGAATCCAAAGGAAAAGATACAGCAGGAGACTGAGAGAGCCTGAGGCAATGACGCAGGGCACAGCAGCAACGGGGAGGTACAGCTAGGTGGATATTACTCACAGTTCATGTTGATCTGCTGGGAGAGCTCTATTAGCTCCATCTCAGTAGGCATGTAGCCCATGGTTCGCATGCAGTTCCCCAGGTCCCTGCAGTTAATAAACCCATCCTTGTCTTTATCAAACTCCTTAAAGGCTTCTCTTAATTCTGTGGGAGTGAATCAAAAAAGAACAATATTGTCAGTGACAGCTTGAAATACCTTTTCCAAGAAACCTCCCCAGAATCAGCAGCACTTTATGAGGGCAGACTTTCTAAAATACTCTGTATTTTCCCAGCAAATCTCCCTGCAAAGAGGCAATGACTGCAGCAATGTTAAGCTCATCTATCAGCAGCACTGCTGACCCGTGCCTTACAGGAAAGCCTGCTTGGACTACAAGTGTCACAAACTGATCATTGCTAAACTGCACTCCCTAAAGAAACTGAAACTAGTAAAGTTTTCCAACTTTTACCCCTCCACTATATTATGTAACCCTCACTGTAGGGATTAGCAGGTAAAACAGCTTCCCTGGAGCCATACTATTGTATCACGCTCTACAGCACTTTCTGTGGGAGCTGGGGTGGACAGCAGTTCTTTGACAGCCAATATCCCATTACTTTACTTATCCTCCCACCCAGAAGAAGCTGGAATGGATGCAAATTCCTTCACAGTCATCATTTTTGTAGTTTTACATATTATTTCTTTTGCTGGGGTTTCCAGGAATTAGTCCACTAACCATCTTCTTTGATTTGCCCCAAATTCTTTTACCCCATGGGGGCCAACCTGGAAGAGCCAGCCAGTAGGTTTTCGCTAGGCAGAGAGGAAGGTGACAGAGAAGAAGCAACAAATTTTACCTTCAATTTCTTCCGGACGCAGTTCTCTATCCTGCAAAAAGAGAACATACTATGTTAAAGCCATTTGTTTGCCAAAAACATAGTTTCAGAATAGCACTTGTTGGCGTAAACAGTTCTGGGACAAGCCAGAAAGTGAGAGAAGAACCAAGAAGGTGATGACATGTTTAATACCATCTACCTACCAAGGTTTCCCAGCTTTCCTCCCCAATGGGAGGGGTGTTAGCCTGCATGCTTTTCTGTGGAAGCCCCTCTCCCTCTCATCTGCCAGACAGGGGGATGACAGGTGCTCCCCCAAAACAGAAGAGACCTGGGCCAGCCCAGCAGTACGTGTGGCCTCCCCACCTGATGGTGCTATGAGTACCTTCATGAAAACTCCTACATCGTTCCCCAGCACCAAGTCCTGCAGCAGAGACTGTCCCTGCAGCAGTTATGATCTCCTCTAGAGCTCTGATTGCATTTCCTACTGCAGCTCCCACTGACACAGCCAGATCAAAACAGCTGGGAGCAATCCCTGTAACCAGCAGGTCCGTACTGTCATCTCTTGGATCACTGCTTGATCCCCGTCCTTCTGGCAGAACAGCGACAGCCATGAGCTCTCTTACAGCCAACATCCCCGTGCCACGTCCTACAATCAGTCCCCACAAAAAGGCAGGAACTTCCCCCTTCCCCCCAGGCTTAACTCCATATACAAGCATTTTTAAAACCAGGCATGAAGGCAGACACACAACATATACATCATCAAGGTTATCTACAAACAAAACAGGACAAGGATTCACCATGTTCAGGAAACACTGCAACTTCAAACATCCAAATTGAATTTCTTGGAAGAAGGGGGAGGATATAAAAGAGTATAGGAAAATTCCAACACTGCACCAGGAAGAAGAGACGAGCATGGAAATGCACTGCTTTCTGGTTTAAATGCCCTTTCTAATTCCTCTCATGGCTCCCAGGCAAATCCAAAACATCTGAGAATTTGGAAACACAGAAATGCGATCTCTTTTGTTGTCTCACTCTCGGCTTTTCCCCTCAACCATGGGGAGTTTCTCCTTGCCTTCCAGGTGTCCTCCAGCCTCACCACACACCCCTGGAGACGGTGCCCTTGATCATTTTGAGAAGGATGATCCTTTGCTATTTAACCACAGGCTCTTCTGGAAACTCTCATGGCAGCTGCGCAAAGTGCATAGCAAACTAGGACACACACTGGTTTACGTCTGTGCAGAAGTGGGCTGTGCCAGAGAAATGACCAGCTTGCCACTCATAACCTTCCCAGAGGCATCTCTGTGCTGGATGGAACTGTCAGAGCACACTGGCTCTGCCGTTTCATCCTTCACAGACCTGGTATTTTCAAACATGTCATCCCATTTGTTCTGCTTTCATCAACACCAAGTAATAAAACAATTCAAACTCCTTAGACCAGATGCAGGAGGCATTATTGCCCTCCTGCCATAGATAAAATAGCAGATGAAACCCACCCATGATCAGTACCAACACCTTGTGCACCTTATTCCAGAGTTTACAAACATTAATCCCTGGAGAAACCGCTGGATGCTGATAGTTGGCTTGGCGCAGCAGCAGATGCAGGGGTATGATTACCATCACCACGGGGCAAAGGGTGCCGTGACTCACCCATGGTAACTGCTGTCTTGTGGGAGTGGGTGGGGTAGGACCCAGGCCTTCCTCCAGCACAGTCCTCACAAGACCGTCCTCCTCCTCACTCGCTGAAGAGCACATTGCAATGGACATGACTGATACGTGTCAGAAGTGGGGGCTTCAGCACTGGCTCTAATTTTGCACACCAAGGCATTTGTATTTGCAGGGCTCCGAGCATATCTTTGCACATGCAGATTCTACCATCAGAGCACCACAGACTGCGAATGCAAAAGGAGGGGGAGGGTTTATGTCCCTCCAAAAATCTGACTCAAGCAATAACTAACATCATGAAGAGGTTTGCTGCTTTAAATTTGAAAGAAGATCCCCTAAAATGATAAAGGAGGAAAATGGCTTGGGAAAACATGGGCCGAATCACTCTAAAGCTTTTGGAAAACATATGGAAAGAGGAATAAAATGGTTCAGAGAGCTTAGATCCTAGATATGAGCAGAGGTGACCCTCAGAGAGTCCATTATACATAATGGTCTTAACCTCATTTATTTCTTTTCTATGCACAATAAATCCTGTTGGTATCAAGTCAGTAAAAGTAAAGCTGTTTATCAGATGCATTTATTCTACATCAGAGTAGTTACAGACATCACTAATCCTATTTTGGAGACTTCATAGGGTACTGTGCATTTCCATGGCCTAAGCAGGATGGATACCTGTCCAGCTGCGAGCCTTCCAGCCTTCCACTAGGGAGCTGGACCTGTCTCCTAGGACAGGTGGCTCTGTCCATGCCAGCAAGTGTGCTTGTGTGAGAATATTACGTTTTATGTTTTAGTGAACTGGTGCAAGGAATGTGTGATCACTTAGTGGTTGAAGGCTAGGAAGAACAAAAGGCCTTTGATCAATAAGGACAAATAATGACTGTTTTTGTTTGTTTGTTGGTTGAAGAAGAGGTTTCAGAAATAGAAATAGCTGTATCAACGTATGAGTAAGAGATTTCTTACAAAGCCAAGAAAGCTCTGACTCTCAGGTGATTGGGGTGAGCTTTGTCTCACCACAAGACTATCGAATGCACTGGGTCAATATCTGACAATGCACATGTTCACTCATACGTACCCATAAAAATTGTGTTAAGCATATGCTTCTGATGTCTTTAATTTCATGTTATTGTAGGAATCAAATGTCTATATGCAGAAACATGTTTTACTTCTTGTAAAGATACAACACTGGGGTGCATATTTATGTATATTTAACATGCCCAGGTGTATCTATTTGGATTTACATAAAACCACATATTTTTATTGTTTGTATATAAATGCATGCATTACATGCATATGAACACATAGTTACAAATAGGTGTGACTAAATGGATAGATGTGTTTTTGCTATTTATCTCTGTGTATGTATGGGTAATAGCATTTGGTAGTCTGGCACTATTTGCAAATATGAGGACAGACTGATGCTCTTTGGTTTATTTGGCTGGGATTGCTGTGGTGTCAGGCTGGGTATGATAGTCTATGAGGGATTGTGTTTGGGTATCTGTGAGGAGGTAGATCCATGCTTATTTCTGCTGGTACTAGTGTGCTCACTGTGAGCTGACAGGAACAGCAGCAAACATGGGCATCTCTGTGGGACAGCTTGTTCCCGATACGGATGCCATGATTTACATTTAAGTGGCAATTTAGGCCTTAAATGCTAATCTGAGCCTCTGGGAATCAGATGTGGATGTCTTGCTGGAATAATAGCTTTGAACACTGGACTCCTCCTGAGTCCGTATGATTTAGTAAGATCTGAAGTCCTAAGTCCTTCTCCTGAGTCCATATGATTATGCCTACTTGAGTGTAGGTTTGGATCTATCTTCCATAGCTGCATTTTTAGAATCCTCTTTTCTTGTTCTTTAGGCACAGAGATATCTCTGCACATCCTCCAGGTTAGACATTTGCCTGTGATTGTATTTGCATTTGGAGCTGAAGCTGGGATGCTCGAGACCCAGGGCTGGGGGTTACAGAGCTCCACGCAGATGGAGCATGCGAACAGCTCTGCATCCCCATCTCACATCCGTGTGGTTTTGTGCGTGTCTTGCCCGGCTGGGTGTAACTTACGTACAGGCTGCCTGTTTTCTGCGAAGCCCTTCCTCAGGAAGATGCATGCTGGCCCCAGCAGGTTGTGCATGACGGCGCAGTTCTGGGCCAGCATCATGAGCGGACCCTGGTACTCGCAAGACGACGGCCCCTCTTCACTCGTCTGGACAGCCTTATAGCACGTCTTCTCCTCATGGCGGATCTTCCCAGCCAACCAGCAGCAAGCAAACAATACAACAGAGGATGTTACCTCCCCATCTCACCCAGCCATTCCTCTGAAGTTTTACTGAACCACCTCGCAGAGACATTATTGCTAAATTTCCTTCATCTGGTCCACACTGCGTCCCCCCCACTGGTCTATTAGGATTTGTACAGAAGCAGTAAGTCCAGGAGTTCTTTTCAAAAGCTGATAGAAGTACAACCAACCAGGAGAATTAAACTTTGAAATGACATCAAACTCTCAGCACTGCTCACATCTACCCAGTCACAGCCCAGAGGACCACGCTCCCACTATCAGCCCCAGAGTTAACAATCCCTTGAATGAGCTGCAAAGGACGAGCACATGTCACCTAACAGTACATGTGCCAGCCTGTGCCCCGGGTGAAGCTGCTAGCAGAGCCACATTGGCCAGGGCATCCCCAGGAGGCCAGGCAGAGCCTGCACAAAGACACTGCACTAGGCTCCACGTTACATTTCAGCAACACAGCATCACACACTTTATAATGTTCTTAGAAGGCCGTTTACAGCATCAGGTGGCTCTGCCAACTGCAGGCTCACACTCCCTGTGCCACTTCTAATTAGTTACATCCTCAGGGTCTCAGGCAGTTACTGCACTGGCCTCTTCTAATCACTGACAGTCCCAAAGCGGAGATCAGGCACAGGCACAACATTTTTGTCTGTTTGCATTTGCACATTTTCCTAAGTGCACACGTCCTGCTAAGCTCGGGCTCCAGAACAGAATCCAGCACTGGATTTTATAAGGAGGCACTGCTTTCCTTTTATAGAAATGCATTTCCCTGGCTCTGCAAGAAAACTCTTATCCTGATATTCCCATGCAGCTATAAAAAGCCAGCACAACCCACAGGACCCTTGGTTTTATAGAATAAACATTAATCATACATCAGAGTCCTCTTCAGGAATGAGTCTACTTTTACAGCTGGTGTTCCCAAGGGTGATCAGAGAAGCTCTGTCAATTGCCATTGTCTCTATTAACCCTTTTCTTAAAGCCTGAGGTGCTTTTTCAGGCTAAAAGACCAGATACACACACACGCCCCATTTACAGTTGTCCGAGTCTATTGTATCTACTTTCTATGCCTGCCATGTGCTATTATATTGCACACATGGTTTGTAGTTCGCCTTTTGTACACAGCCTTACACCAATCTGCTCATGTATAATGTCATGTGAATATCAAGCATCAAAACAAAAACAACTGAAAAAGCAAGCCATGGAGAAAGAAAATGATGACGCACAAAAGCATTTTCATTGCAGTCATGGATGAGCAAGGAATCTGTCTCTGATTAAATTTGACACAGGACACTTGTCCTTAAAAACCTGAAAGATGAGCATCCGTCCACAAATGGCATATTACTAGCTCAGCTAAATGTCAAGGCATCTGTGCTGAACTGCACAGCTTTGTGATATCAGTGCAATGTATTTTCAAAATTATCAGCTTTATTTCCTGGCACATTTTTCAGTTTAATATACCAAATAATATGAATCACTTAAAATAGCCCACATTGGTTCTGTGTTTAATTCCAGTGAAGCTATGTGAAAGATCAAAGGCCCCACAGCTCCTAATCCTTGTTTGCTGACCCTTCCAGTCGACAGAACTTATTACCAAGCCACAGCAGTACTACAGAATGGTCATCCTGTTATTTTCCTGTGCAGAAGAGATTGCCAGTTTGATGAAACTGTTGCCAAGAGCCACCAAAGATCTTGACCAGTCAACTTGCCGCAGTGCCTGGACAATACGGCACATGGCTTAGCGAGACCCCAACAGGGGATTCCTGCCCTGCTCTCCCATTGCAGGCAGGATTTATGGCATTCTATGTTCCTTCTGCCAGCAGACACCCCCCCCCGCCCCGTTTCTCCTGCAAGTATCCCCACAAGTTCCCTCCACCACGCTCCTCCTACATCCCAGCAGAGCCAGGAAGGGAGCTGTGATACGGGCACAAGGTATAGAGGTATAGCAAATAGAGGTATAGCAATGTCAGCTGCCCGTTACAGGGAAAGCAGCAGTGTGCACAACAAGGAAAATGCAAGAAGAGGACTGGGGAGCCTCAGGCTTTCCCTGCCTCTTCCCCAAGCAAAGAACCACTACCCTTCCTGAGTCCAGCCCTTGGCTGTGTCAGACCAGCTGACCTTGGAGAGGGAAGAGAGACCAGACTGATTTAGAGATGGCCATAGTGATGGTGAAGGGTGGCAAAGTGAGGGACCTGGATGCCAAATCTTTTTCTTTTCTGCACAGAAGAAGCACAAGAGGATTCACTTCATTTTCCTGCCTGTGTGTCAGAGGGACTTTGCAGGGCAGCAAGCCCAGAGGAACCTCTTCATCCCAACTGCAGTGCCTCTCAGAGGGAAAGCCAGCCAGGCTGGACACTGTGATTACTGGGAGGACACTGTGACAGTGGGAAAGCAAAGCTGCCAACAGCAGACATTGTGGAGACAAAGCCTGAGCATTGCCACCTGAACAGGCAAGGTATCCCCGTGTCAGCCAGTCCCAGACCAAGACAACTAGTGCCTGGGAGTGACTCCCAAATTTGGGGTTGAAATCATGTATTCAAGAGATCAGTGTGTCATCCAAGAGCAGCTCTCACACACATTGTCTACAATCCCTCCTCTTTACCATTTCAAGAAAATTAGTTTGCCCAAAGTAAAATCTGAGAAAAAAGACGGGGATCATAAAACAGCCAAGTGAATTTGTGCAGTGTTAAGACTGATCTGCAAAGTGTCCACTATAATCATGTGTGTCATGATCAAAAGAACAGCAGAGCCCCAGGACCTGTCAGGGTGAGTGCCTGAGGCCTTAATTCATGACTGGCTGGAGTGATGTCTGAGAAATATTCTAATTCAGCTTCACAACTTTCTCTCTTTAGTCCTGCCATCCCAGGCCTTCTAACTAGGCACAAAGTGTGTTATTCGAAGCAGCTTTTAGGAATGAAAGCATAAATTACCTAAAAGACTGACGACACAGAGCTTATCAGTTCCTGAATCCGTTTTGATTCAAGCAGCCTGGCCACACCTCAGACTTTAATTGCAATTGCCTTGATCATTTTGAGCACAGCTGCAGCCAACTCATCTTATTGCAAGTTGGAGGCAACCTACAAGCAACCAAGTTGATTTTCCGTATATGCAACATTTGGGTGAACCTCAATTACTTCTGCCTCTCCCCGAAGCTCACCCTGACCTAGGGACTGGTCTGAGCATTGCCTAGCTGCTTGGTGATGAATTCCCTCCTTGTGTATCCCAGCTCCCCTGCAGCAGCACTATGACATTACTGGCTTTGTTTACAGTAGCCGAGATAACAAGCAAACTGTTTCTACACAGAAGAGACATATCTCCGGCCAGAAGAAGCTCCCTGCTAGGGAGGTCCTGTCCCCAGCAGCTCCTTCTCAGAGCGGCTTTCTTGGGTGGCAAGGTCTCCTGAGTGGAGCATCCTGATGGCAGTAGCATTTCAGTCAGCAAAGTCTCCACAGGGGTATCTCCTCACTGCAATACTTCAGATGCTTAGCATAACTTTTTCATTTACGAGGAATGAATTGCATAGCTTTTTGCTGAGTTATTAGATTTGCAGCGATGCTAAGTGAGAACCATGCGGCTGACAGGTACACAGTGCTGCAAGACCCTTCTCAGTCAAACTCAAGTCAAATATTTCTGGGGCACGTCATTCCCATTTCAATCTAGTCCCTAATAGCAGAATGGTTCCTGAATCTAAATCATCCTGGGATCACTGTAAAACCTCAGCACAGAGCAGATCGTGTGTTGAAGCCTAACAGATACACATGGCAGCTCCCAGATGAAGTCCAGCTGGGCCCAAGCGTGTAGACACATGGGCCATGCTGACATGCAACATGATGCACAAACACATAGCCAGGGCCCAGAGTATCCACTCAAAGAGACGTGGACAAACAGATCACAGAGGATAACATGCTTCTGTACTCAAACAGATACCAACAAAACCAGATATGTGTATACGCAAGAATGGATATACACAAAAACACACACATGTCTACTACATACAGACTTCTGTGAGGATATCCACTGTCAGGTATACACACAGCGCCACACAAGCAGGTATACAACAATCATTGCACACCTGCTCACGCACCTCAGGATGCATACGCAGAGACACAAAGAGCTAAGGACACACACACACTTTGGATGAGCTTGTTAGGTGTGCATGTTTTTACACACCAACAGGAATACGTACAGACACACATGCATTCACACGTATGTGAATATATGTCACTACAGAAATGACACATAACTAGACTCATGCAGATACCTCTCAACTGAAGCACATGCACACACACACACAAACTCACACATATACACATACATTAAGATGCTCATACAGAAGACGTGTGCCAGTGTACTGCACATCGACAAACACAAGCTTGCACGTATCCAGAGGACAGCTATACGCACACACATGGAGCAGGACACAAGCCTACTCCTGTACATGCATATGCGCACATTTATTTACACACACATTATGGCTCTCAGCATCCGAGGCTCTAACGGCTGCACTTGCATGAGCAGCTCTTGCAAAAAAAGTCTGGTGAAGAGAGCTGAACCCTTCATACACATCTCTGTGTTTCTCCCACCTCCCGTTCCCATCTGCCCACAACGTCACCCATCCCAAGAAGCAGGGCTGGAAACGCACAACGTACTTTGATTCAGGGAACATACCTTTTTTGAGAGGTTTCTCAGTGGAGACTTCACACAGTTGCCCATAATATGTTGAGTCTGCCTTTCCGGTGGACTTGGTTATAAAGGAACTGAAGCAATTGATCCCATTAAAGGTATTCCTTGGGAGCAAAGCAAGAAAGGCAGCACCAGGCAAATCCAAACAGCTACTGGCTGCTGGGGCTTCCCTCTTCAGGGAGCTTTTTCTCTCTCTGCCTCTCTCTCTCCGTGTTTTTACTTTATGTTCACTTTCTTGAAGAGATGGAGCAGGAAGGAGAGGGAGGGGAGAGAAACAGACAGAAAGAGAGGGAGAGAGGGAGAGAGAGAGTGAGAAGGGGAGAGAGAGGGAGGCGGATGTATAATCTACATCAGATTAATGTTCAAATCCCTCCCACCCCCCTCAATCTGCAGGCAAGATTGTTTAACTCATGGGAGAGGGCTGATTCGGGGAGAATTAAAACAGACAGGCACCATGATTTCAGTGATGAGTTCAGTGAATCCAGCTAGTTTGGGTCCACACAGCCTCTGAACATCGCATCCCTAACCACCCCCCTTCTAACTCCTCTCAGCTTTTCAATCACCAGAGAGCTAGGCTGGCCAGAAGGCAATCCACTTATGGGCTTGGAGCAGAGTCCAGAGCTCGTTTCAGAGCAGAAATGGACCATTTATCTGGATGGAACCTGTTTCAGCTTTTAAATACCAGCAGACCTAGAAACTCCCTCATTCTTTTCCTGCCGCGGTGGAAACGAGCCTGCAGGCAGCAGTCCAGAGACCCTACAACACTCTCAGCCCCAGGATAGTAATTTTTAACCACAAGGGAGAGACCTTGAGCCAGTCTTGCTGTAAAGTTTTTCCAGCTTTCTGCAAGTAGAAATCAACTGGTGGTTTACCTGCACAACTCTGCCAAAGATGAGCTCACACCTGAATTTTAAATCTGAATAGTCCCAAGCTAGATAATGGGAAGCAAAGAATTTGAACGTCAGATCCATCCATTCCATTTCTAAGCACCCAAATCCTGGAATAAATAAGAGGCCTCTAAACCTCCAGCCAGCTCTGAACTTTGGACTTTAGGCCTGTTGTGGTAACAAAATAATCGCTGAAAGGAAAGGCGTCAGTGCCCAATACATTTTCCTCTGATCTCAGGTTAAGCATAAGAGCATTCAGTCTGAAAAGAGATTTAAATTGCATAAAACTCTCACCATTACACCCAGGCAACAGGATCTGAACAGCATAGTGAAAGCACCCTTAGCTATCAAACCATCACAGCTGCAGCTCCACAGTGATAAGAAGCCATGGCATGAAGAGCTACCTCCTTCAAGAACTGTGAAGACCAAGATGACACTGATGAAACACCCTGTCTGTCTATGCAGAAAGCTGGTTGGACACTCAGGTGTTCAGCTGAAAGATTTCACAACTAACTTTGTGGGTGTGGTTCCAAACAAAAGGGTCTACAAAGACCTAACCCATGGGCTGAGCGCTTGCACCACATGCTTTTTTACGCAAGAGCCAAGGACTCACTCTCCTGGCAGCTCTAGGGCTGTAAGACAGAGAGGGACGAACTATCAATGTCACAACAAAGCTGAGATTTCTCTTCTTCCACCCTGATGGTGCTGTGGCAAATGGAGTATGACTATAAAGTGAATCAACAATTGTTTTATCTTAGAGGCTTCTTCCACCTGAGGAGATGAGTTTAGGAGTCCAGCCATGACAAGAGTCAACAGCTTCTCCAGTTCCAGTCACAGCTAGAAGTATATGGCCATGTGGGATGGTGTTTCTTGCTCTTCCTTGTACTAATACTAGGTTCCCAAAAGTGAAAGCAGTGGAACAGCCTTCTCTTAAATTGCCTCAATGCTTTCTTCACTGCATGGCAAGGGAAGGAGCTGCACAAAAATCCACAGGCCCTCTAAAGCAAGAAGCTGCAGAAGCGGATACTGGAAGACACCCCTTGTACCCAGGGCAAACTGAGAGAGGGAGAGAGGGAATGAGGAAGCTCTGGTCTGGAAGACCTTCGTAGGTGAGCCCACCCATGGTGGGCTGGGAAGCAAAACTGTTCCTGAGCTGAGCCTGTCACAAGCTGAAGACCCTTGACACTGGGAAAATATACAGTCACTCTGTGAGGGCTGTCAGCCCTAGGCCTCGCAGCAGGGGACTTTGCAGGAGGATGCCAAAACTCCAGCTCCTCTCAAGGCTGCCATCTTTAGCTCTGTTTTTCCTTCCCCTCTTAAAGCAGATAGTGGGAGGCTGATCTACCCTCGGCCAAAGCGCTGGTTGTTAATAATGTCCTCTGTCAGCTGGAGCCATTCCCCAGGCTCCTTGTTTATTGACAGAGTGCTTGTCTCCCTTGAGCAGAAGCTGCCACACAGCTAGCAAGGCGCCTGGGCTCCTTCCTGAGACAAATTACTCCAATTCCAGAGCAGAGAGCCTCCCTGCTGCTAATGAATCTCCCCCCTGACAGGCAGCGTAGAGGCCAGGAATGCCCTGCAATTGAGAAGTGCTTGTCTCCTGCATCCTCCCGGCAAGAGGGAGAGGAGCAAGGGATTCAGGCATCTCCTGCCAGAACCCATCACAGCCCCAGACTGCTACAGGACAGCTTTGGAAGACAGCTGTTGAGTATGTCTTACAGAGCTCTAAAAGACTCTCAACAAAAGTTGAGATGGTCACCCTCTAAATATTAGCTTGTACCAGAGCATTCAGAGCCAGCCAGCATGGCATGCTGCTGAGTTTGCCTGCTCTCCCACTTTTCTTCCCTGCGGTTGCAGGCAGCTGTAGGAAATGTGCAGGGCAGAGTGAGAGGGCTGAGACCTGCTGCCGGGCTTTGCAGGGAGTTTGCAGTCCAGGAAGGGAAAAGGCAATGGAAGCCCATTTGCACCAGGTTTGCAACACAGTCACAGTCCTTTGACTCTGCAAGAACTTCGGCAAAGCTGCAAGGGGCCCAAGAGACACAATTGTAAACAATTTTCTTATCTGCTTATTTACCCTGAATCTCTTCAGAGCAATTGGGCAGCACATCACAATCTAGCAGACAGACCCCAATGACCTCTTGAGGAGGAAAATCACTCTCTACATTGTGATCTTGTTTCCCATCACTTCCATGGGCAGCTTAGACACAGGCAGGGAAGTGGAGTTGGCAGAAAGGTCATTAGAAGATTAGGTTAGAAGAAACATATTTTCTCCCTTCCTCCAACTGAGGCTGCTGTAAGAGAACAGGATGCTGAGAATAAGTGTGTCAAAAACATTTGTGTGTAGGTGCTGATCTGTGGGTATGCCTATATCTGGGGTAGTCAGTATGCGTGTGGGAGGGCTGCACATGCATGTATACTGGTTTTCCCACACTGTTCTTTGTGGCAATCACACTGTTCTTTTAAGGCCTGGGGCTCTGTTGTAAACTTTCTAAAAATCGGTAGGAACTTTGTGAAATGCAAGTCTTGCCTATGTGCCCACATCTCTTCTTCTCCTCTGAGGTATAAGGTGAAGAGCAGAGACCTCAGTGGATGCAGTTTGGCACAGACCAAGGTCTCAACTCACTGGAAGGAAGCATTTGGTACATTCACTGACCTGAGCACAGAGCAGAGAGGGGGCTGGGCAACCTGGCATTGAACAGGGAGTGGTTTAGGTTGTTTAATATGTCTGGATCATTTAAAAAGCAGCAGTGCTGCACTTTGGGCTGGCACCTTTGGCAGAAATGCTCATTTCATAGGAAAATGTTGGATCCCACCATAGCTAATCACTTGGTAGCTGCCAGAAACTTTATCCAGTGGGGCAACAAATATCTAACAGCCACAACAGAATGAACAAAAGTCAATCCAAAACTTGGAATTGCTTATGAGACTGTAGCTTTGCTTGGCAAAAATTTCCAGTATGGATGTATGGATTTGCACAAGGAGGCTGTTCAGATGCCAGGACAGTTTCAGTGCATGTTTTTTTTATTTGCTGGAACATTTTATCAGATGGTTGTACTTAATACAAACACTGCAATAGGAAAATATCAGTAGGTAGGGGGTTAAATCTCTAAGGTGAGTATATAGGAAAGCAGGGAAAACTCATTCCTAGCATCTTTTCACTAAAGTCCACAGTTCTACTTAAGAGCCCATTGCATGTTTTGAAGATTTAGTATTTTAAAATATTCCACCTTATTTAATTTATCCTAACAGGGCAAGAATTTTTGGTCTATTTTTTCCTGTCACAGAGTGGAGCATGCACATATTGATTAGTAGCTTTCAAATCTGTTCCCAAACACCCTTTAGCTGGTGGCTATACATCTGTATTTTACAAGAAACAACCCAGTCTTTTTTACTGGATGACCTCATATGAGCCTAAGCATTTGGAATTGTTAACATCCTCCTCTGGCCAGTGCTGTCGAGGACCTCATTTCAAAGCTACCAATTGCTGGAACATGCACTGGCACACCGAACTTCTGCGACTGGCTTCCCTTTCCTGCATCCAGCTCCCAAGTGCTTTTGCTGCACATTGAGTTGTGTCTTCTAACCTCGAATGAACCTTGGATGGTTCCATATTCCAGTCAGACAAGTGCAAGTCCATCTCAAGGGGAGGCACCAGCAGGTACTGGTGGATGCAGTCCAGTTCCTCATCTAGGGGGAGGAATATTTCTGCAGAGAGTTTGGGAACTTTCTTTGCTGTCAACTGTTCCTGGAAGAAAGTGTTGCTGACTCATGCTGTGCATAATATTCTCCTCCATTAGAGCAATTGGATCATATTCAATCACAAACAACAGAAAGGTTATTAAAAAGACCAAGGATATTTTCCATCCCTCTCAAGGTAACAAAGCCTGGACTGTCAACTTCTGTTTAGAACAGCTTTGCCTAATTAGCTAGCTTTATTCTGCGTTAGATGAAAAGAGATGGGAACGTGCCATCTTCTGACACCTTCCATGCAGATCTGGTCCACATATTTTGCGCTAGCCCAACTTCCAAGTCCCTGCGCAGGAGATGTATTGGCCAGCGCACAATGTGTTGTGGGTATTTTCTGCTTTCAAGATCATCAATGGGCTACAAAAAGACAAGTACAAGCTTGACAGCTCAGAAGCTGCTGTGACAATTTGCCATGTATATGCAGTACAAAGATTGTTTAAAACAAACCTTACATGGTCCCCTGTCTCTGCTCAGGAACATGAGAACTATGAATCACACTCTGTCCATCTGGAACCACTGCAAAAGCATCTAATTCTGCCCTGACTCCCTCACTGCTTTCAAAATAAAAGGGACAGGGGTTCAGTATTTGGCTGGCACACGGAGGTGCTAATAGAAGGCATGGCTGATTATTAGATGAGCAAAGGCCTGGAAACCAATACTGATCAAATACTCCAAACCAACCATGTAGCACTACATGAGATATGCCACCATAAAACCGAGGTCTGCCTCACTTCTATTTTCAGTAAGGATCTGACAGCACCTTTAGAACTGCATATCCCAGTATGAGACCTCTGGCTATATCTCAGCAAGCTGGTCACAAACTGCCTAAACCCTTTCTGCATTATTTCAGCAGAACGCAGTGGGGTTGCTGGTGGTTTTCTACTTCCTGCCTTCAACTATTGTGACATGATGCTTCACAACATTACACGGTTGCCTGTTTCCTTCCAAGAGCGGAGAATGTATTTCATCTGTGTGGGATGAAGCAATGCTGTATATTCTTTCCAAAGATGGTTGCAAGGTGCAAAGCACTCCAGGAGAGGAATGGTTGGAAGAAATATTAGAATATTGCTAATTACTTAATTCACAGATAGTATTGAGTTTATGGTCTTGTGCTGGTGCAGAAAGCTACTAAAAAACTAAATATGACCATACAAGCTACAACAGCTGTTTGTCTCTATTTCTAAGTGGGGCATTTGATTGAAATTGGAGGATTACTCAAGTTCATGGGCACTGCTGTTGCTCTCTAAGGTCACAGGAATGTCACAGGATTATTGAAAGGGAGCCCAAAGTTAGCTAGGCGTCTTTAACTGGATGCATACCATATAGCTGCTTGTTATTGGAAATCAATATCACTCATGGACTCATCAGGGAAAAACAGTTACTGAAGCTGGGATGCTACAAAGAACCACAGCTAATTCAGCTGACAAACCTGCAGCCCAGCCACTACATCTAAAGCTAAACTCTTCTGTGACACTTTGTTCAAACCCAGTACTGCATGAAACAAAAATCAAGGTGGCATAGGTTGATGGAAGGCACAGTGGACTAATTTAAATAATGATGAATTTATTATTGAAAGATTTTCTTCTCTCAAAAGATAAGCTGAATCGAACCAGAAGGTTTGTGTATTTCGGGGCATTAGATCATGCTGCTGTATATTTCATGAACGGAATATTTAATGAATGTTCTTTTAGCTTGGTTTTATTTTGATGTCTTTCTATATCCTTTTAAAACAGATTTGTTTAAAAAGTAAATCACTGACAAAGATTAATGTCTGCTGGCAGACCTACTGCAGGCAGGAAGCTTATCCATTGCCCCTCAGTGATTCTGTACGTCTGGCTCACATCCCTCAAGCTCTTTACAAGTAATAAATGTGATAAATTTTTCTCCAAGCTGAGCAAGGGGGCAGCTGAGTGGATGTGCTCAAGTGAAACAATGTTCTTCTGTGTTGGCATCCAATACATATGGAAAACACGAGACACACATTGGAAGGTATAGCGGGTGTCAGCAGGCAGGGATGTACGCATTCACTGATCATTTTAAGTACAGGAATGTATATGCGTGTACAGTGGTGGTTGCATAGCCACACAGAAGATTCAGCAGAGGCTGCGCACGTACAGGCTGTGTGTATACAGATAAGACATGTATACGAAGGCTCTTTGTCAGGCTACACGCACGCACATGGTCTGTGGCAACACATGCAGGGACGGAAGCACAGAGGCAGTACCAGCCCCACGAAAGTCCCCGTACCCACCCCTGCAAACACGCGCCTGGCGACCAGCAGGAAGCCCACACCGGCTCTCGCCTGCATCACGGCAGCCACGGGACTCCCCCGGGCCTGACACATCACCGGGCAGCCCGGGCACCGAGCAGAGGCCTAGCCCCGGCGGCACGGGCTGGCCCGAGGAGCGCCGGGTCAGAGCCGAGGCGGGCCCGCCGGCCCGGGCAGTGGCCCCGGGGCAGGAGCCAGCCGGGCCGCGCAGCGCCGCCCGCAGAAGGGGGCGCCCTGTGGCCGCCGAGCGCGCCTGGCCGGGGCACCGGCCGGGGGCGGTGCTGTCCCGCCAGCGCTGCGGAAGCGGCCCCCGGCGGGCCCGAGGAGCCCCGGCGGGCCCGGGGAGCCCCGGCGGGCGCAACTCGGGGCGGACCGCCGGCTGCACGGCGGCCCCGGGACACCCTTCCCACCCCGCACACCCCGAGCGCCCTTTCGGGGTCGGAACGAGCCTTCCGAGGTGCTGAAAAAAGGAAAAGTCGGGGAGGGAGGATGTGGTGTTTCTTGGCCTCCTAACCTGTGCACCCAGGCTCCGTACCGGCAAGCAGAGACTGCACCATGGGATCAGCATCACTATGGCGGTTGAGGTCATTCTGAGCCAGAAGTCTGTTCACCCCAAATTACTGTGCCGATTTAACATTGTACATGAGCAGGTGTTAGACTGTCCTCGGTTTGCCACAAGCCCTAACATGCCACTGCTTCACCTGCCTTACAGCATGGTACAACACAGCATGCCTGTAAACCCTGGCCTGTCACCTTCACCTTTGCCATTCCACAGCATGACACCCAAAAATTTCCATCGCTGGCATCACCACTCCAGCACGGCCCAACATGCTGCAGCCTCCCTCACTAATACACAGAGGCAACTGAAAACTTCCATTACTGAGCCACTCTCTGCTGGGCTGGCCAGGACTCCCTGGCTCTTCACTGGCAGAGCTCCAAGCGGGGTCCTGATGCAGCAGCTGCTCTTGGGCAAAAGTCCCATTAGAATCAGCTGAAGCCATTGAAGAGAACAAGGTCATCCTGCAGATGAGGAGACCAGAAGGGTGAAAGGCTGGACAAGGCACCTTTTCCCTACCCACTCCCACCTGGTTTAGAGAAGAGTGTTCTTAAACATCTTCTTCCCACACAAGACAGCCCAGGGCACACATCCTGCCCCAAACAGGGCTTCTTCTGTCATCCTGGTTTGCTGTAATGTCCATTAAGACCTGTTAAGAAGAACTAAAGGCCATGGGTAAAGGAAGATGGAGCAGGACCAGAAAAGGCAAAGGATACAAGAAATGCAGAAAGATTCCTTCCCTATTTTAATGGTAATGTGGATGCTGACATTAAAGCAAGAATGGGAGATGGTGCAGATAGGAGAGGCTTTTAACTCCCTGTACAAACAGAAATACAAAAGCCCCTTTGGCCACTGTGCTAACAGCAGAAGCCTGTAAATATTTAATGAATCCCTATGGCATAGTTTGACCCCTCTGATCCCCATGCTACCAGAGGCAATTGACAGAAAACTGTTGGGGAATCACTTCACTGAAAAATTTAACAGTCAGGCAGGGTGTGAAAGCTAAATGGCTCTGAAAACGGTCAGGTCTCACATGGCAGGATCACTTGCAAATTAATATTGCATAGAAAAGGCCCAGAAAAAGCTCTTCTTAAAGGTGCCGACCAGGCCAATGCTGAGACACAGGAGGAATGAAGTGACAAGAACCAGCAGGTTTCTGTGCCGCGGTACCCGTACAGCACTGTGCCGTGAGTCCGGTGCCAAGTTGCTGCTGCTGCATCACCTCTGCCCCGGGAATCTGCTGCCACAAAACTGTTGCATCGAGGTCCCTGCTGCCACCGCACTGCTGTCCCAGTCTCTGTGCTGCTGTTGCTACTGTTGTCATGTTAATAAACTGTGTCCTGCTGCCAGGCTGTCATCTCCCCACCATCCCGGCTGCCGAGAGGTCACGGCTCCTCTGCTGTTACAGATGTGCAAGTGCTCAATAGTGCACTGTTGCTAAACTGTATCCTGTTAGCCACACTATAGGCACCACAGGACCACCAACATGCTATTCTGCTCTGCAGCGGTGACAGCATGCTCCTTTTTGCTCCATGACACTCCTTTACCACTTGGCCACTCCAACACTATACTTCTACCAGACAAAAATTATATGAAACATCCTGCTCATGCTCCCTTTTCTCACTGCTTCCCCACTTTGCTGCATTATCACACATGCGTCCCTTGCCAACTACACCCGTGAGTCACTGCACTGCTCTCCCACTGCACTGAGCTACTGCCACTGCAGGGCCACTTTAAAACACTGCTGTCCCACTATCACACCCATCATACAGCCAGCCCTTACTCACCCTGCACTTCTGGCACCAGATAAGTCTGTGCCGTTGCCCTTGTGCTAACTCACAGCTGTGCTTCCAGAACTGCGGCATGGTGGTAACATCTCACTCACTACCTTCTGGTACAATGGGATGGTGCTGTCAGGTCGGCGCAGTCCTTTACTAATATCACACCAGAAGCAATCACTGCTGTATAGAATAGCTCCTGTCTGGAATATTGTATTACTACATCATTAGACTGCTAAACTCTTCTGTCAGGCTACAACACTACACAATTATCTCACCCGTGCACTGCCAAACTCCCACTGCATGGCACCAGTATCACATCTCTGTTCCGCCACAGGATTGCGTTACCACACCACCGCATTGTCAGTGCTGTGTTCTCCAGGCACTCAGTGCTGTGCGGCACTGCATGCTAACCTGGTATAAACTCCACAGCAGAGTGCTTTTCTGCAACTGCCTTACTGATCCAGTGTGCAAACGTGTCATTAGACTAAGATGACATCCTGGCTTATACTAATACATTATCACACTACCCTACACTTGTTAATTCATGTACCACTCAATTTCAAAATGGTAAAATGCCCTGAAAGAGTATTATTGCTTTATTCTGTCAGAACATCACTGCACCAATATAGCATAAGCCTAATTAATAAAATATCACTGCATCCTGTATCCTGGCAGTATCTTAGCATTCTCCCTGAGTACACACCCACAGTGCACTATATTGCTGTGCTGGTTATATAAACACAGCACTTCTGCCTTCACTCCGTCTTTCTTTCTGCACAGCTACAAATCTGTCTCCCTCAGACACAACTCTGTAGTTCTGGGCTGCTCCTTTTTGCTGTTACTGCAATAATGACATTCTCTGTGAAGTCATCCCTGCAATCTTTTCTGCGTAATCTGATTGTACCACTGTAGCATCTGTGCCCACATCACTGTACCACAGAGGAACAACAGGGTGATGGTGTTCCACATCTGTAGAGCTGGGACAAGATACAAGGTGCTGTCGGACTACAGTGCTCTGCTGCTGCAGATATGCATCACTGTGCTCCTCTCCTTCTATGTACTGCAAGATTACTGTTTTAACTGTTTCACAGCAGGCTGTGTGGGCTGGAGAGAAGTTCTTGTATTAAATTGTCTGCTGAGCAGTTGCTTTCTTCTAATTACAATGTGGAACAGACTGGTGTTACAGCACCTGCAGTCTTATACTGCAATCCTGGACACTTCTGTGCTTATGAGCCTGCCTCAGGCCAGGCTGCAACTTGGGTTCCTGCAGGTTTAAGTCCTTGCCTGCTTCAAAAACTCACTCACATTTTTACAAAGTGCTTAGCATTTGTTTCTTTACTCACAGAAACAAAATTTCCATCATTCTGTTCCATGACAGAATATCCACAGTTCTTACCTTTGGGCTTTGATTTGCCCCAGGATTTTGATATCACTGCAAAAAATCTTTACATATCTCTTCCTATAATCAGTTCTTTGTGTATCCTACATTATAGCTCCCCTTCTTGTATCCACAAACTCCCTGTGCACCCCTACTACAGCTCACTCCTAAAAGCCAGTCCTCAATTTCCACTAGATGGGTCATTCTCTCATAGTTACTTCAAACAAAGCAAGTGAGAGATAAATACAAAGAGAAATAGGAATAAATAATATTATGCTGTAAAAGAAAGATTTTGGTGTTTGCTTATAAGCCTTGGTGCAATGTACCCAGCAAAAAGATGAAAACTAGAATTGTATCTGTCTCCTTTTTGTAAGAGGCACTGTTCAACACTGCAATTAAATTTTGCAAAGTTTATGGTTTTCAGAAATGTCTTCTGACACTGGAATGCAAGCAGCAGAGCAGGTAAAATAAAGATGCCATTCAGGTAAGGATTGAGTTCAAAACTAGAGAGGTTTCTGTGCCTGGCATGGATTTGTTTGTATTTCTGACACTTTGGGATATACAGCTCCATAGACTTAAAATCTGTTCTCAGATACATCTTCACTTTCCTCAGAACTACAGGTACAGCACAGGTCAGAGCTGAGCCCATGGATTTCAAAGCCTGGTGCTGGAATACTGCTTTTTGTAACCTGGCTGAGCACCAAGCCGCTCACCAGGCCCTTCCTTATCACTACTACAAAAAATTTAATCTAGACTTCTGGTACGCCACTGGCACAGGGAGGGTGATATTCATTCCGAGTTAAACACAACTGTAACATTCATAAATAGCAAACTGTCAGTAAGGATGCAAAATTGTCAAGGAGAACAGATGTGCTTTGATTTTTCTCTGAAGAAGTCAAGATGAACAGAAGTAGACAATGCTTCCTAAGATCAGATTAAACAGATACAGATGTATGACCTCCTTCCACCCAGTTACAAAAATTCTTCTCATTCCCCTCATAATCTTAATTTGGATGGGCGCCCCACGATGCCTCCCAAACCCACTTCAAAACAAACAAAAAAAAAGACCCGATGACAACAAACCCCACAAATCCTAATTCTGGTTTAATCGATCAGTTCTGGGGCTGGAACTTAGCTGCCTAGGCTACTGGCTTATACCTATAATTGTGCTTCTGGGCGATTGCAGTTACATTAATCTTCCTGGAGATTACAGCTCCCAGTAACATCCCTAAATGGCTCTAAAAGAAAATTCTGAGCCAGTCTCTCTCTGCCTTTTCATTTTTAGAGAGTAGCCCTGTTGGGTAATTTCACTACCAGAAGCAGCTAAAAGCGACAGCTTTGTACCAAAAGAGCTTGCAAACACCGAAAGCATCTGTTCCATCCTAACATAGTGACTGGGAAGGCTTCGGAATTGGGTCAGGATTTTTTTTTTTTCCGTCCTCCCCACTACCTTCTCCTGACAGCTTCTGCCATCAGAAATGATTCATATGCTGATTGCACAGAAATGTACCATAAGGAGATGTAAACAAATACAGCAAAGCAAGGCGGGGAGCCAGAGAGATGGAATCTAATAAGTAAATACATTTTAAAAATCCGCTTCTCTGACTCTCACCCTCAGCAGGGAGAGCCACAACTTCCCCCGGCGACAGGGGAAGCACCGGCACTTCTTCCCCCGCCAGCACCACCGAGAGCGCCCTCCGCAGCGCCCGGCGGGGCGGGCGGCCGGGGGCTGCAGGCGGCTCCGACCCGCGCCCCCTCCCCGCGCGGAGCCCTGCCCGGTGCCGGCCCCGCAGCGCCCCGGCGGTGCCTCACCCCCGGGAGAAGTTCGGCAGGGGCGGCCAGGAAGCAGTGCATTTACAGCCGCGGGCTGCGCCCGAGGGCGCGGGGGCTCCGCAACGGCGAGCCGAAGGTCCGTGCGCGGGCAGGAGGGGAGAGCGCGGAGGGCAGGCAGGGAGGGAGGGAGGGAGGGAGCGAGCGAGAGGCGCTCTGCCCCTTACCTGGCCAAAGACCGAGCTGAGCATGGGGTGCAGCTGGTGGAAAAGGGGGTCCGCTTCTACCGACCGATCGCTGCCGCTGGACTTGGTGGAGTACTTGCTGCTGGATTTGGACAGAGGTGAAGTGCCTTCCGAGAGCTTTAGGGACTCTCTGCTGGACCTCTGCCTGTGACTGAAGAAAAAGTCCTCCTCTGCCTCCTCCCCATCCCTGTCTGAGAGCTGGTGCTGGTCCTGGGGGTGACCGTGGCTGGCGTGCGGCGGGAGGTGGTGGTAGTGTTTGGATGTCCGCACCGGTTCCTTGCCGCTGCCTCTCCTTGGACCTCCTTCCGCCGGCTCCGGCTGGCTCTCCCCCCGTCCATGTGACAGCTTCCCCGCGCCCCTCGCTCCGTCCTCCCGGGCGCCCGGGTGGCAGAGGGGCCTGCGGGCACTGGGCTCCCCGGGGAGCGGCTCCTCGCTCGGCTCCCTCCCCGCCTGCCCGCCTTGTCCTCTGCCGTCCCGGGCACGGCTGCCGCGGGGCTGAGCGCCCGCCGCCCTCCCGCTCCCCGCCGCCTTCAGCAGCGAAGTGCGGGACTCGCTCTTCGCCATGGAGGAGCCGCTCATCGCGGGGCCGCTAGAGCCGCATCCCCGGCCGGGCGGAGCGCTGCCGCTGCGGGCAGGGCTGCGGCGCGCCGCTCACGGCATGTCCTGCGGAGACCCGCTTAAATCCCGCACCGCAGCCCATGTGACAACGCAGACAAAGGCCGCGGAAGGGGCGCTCCGGCGGGGGCTGGCGGGCACCGTCCCCCCGCTGGGGCTCCCCCCGCCTCTTCTCCAGGTGAGCCGGGGCCTCCCCCCGCCGGGGGCCGGCTCAGGCCGGGGCGCGCCGGCAGGCGAAGCGGCGGCGCCGAGGGGGTGCGGGCGGCTGCGGGCGGCGCTCCCGCAGCGCGGCGGGCGGGCAGGGCCCGGCGGCCCCGGGCACAGCGGGAAGGGGGGGACCGCAGGACCGCAGCCCCCCGGCGCGGCGGCGGCCCAGAGCATCGCCCCCGGCGGCGGTGCCGACGGGGAGGGCGGGGGCTGCGTCCCGGGGGGCAGGCCTGAACCCCGAGGCTCCCGCATCTCCCAGGGAAGGGGCTTAGCGGCCCCGAGGGCAGAGCCGGGACAGGGTGCACCCCTGCCCCGCGGGGGAACCCGCCTGCGCCCACGCATGCCCCTCGGAACGTGCCACCGCGCCAGCACCGGGAGCCAGGACGCTGCGGGGCCCGGGGCCCGCCCTGATCGTTGCCTGAGCGCTCAGCTTACCCAAACGGGGTTGGGGGGATACTGGCTCTATAGATCAGCACCTACAGGTCTTATCGTTATAACTGAGAGGATTCAAAGTCTTGATCCAAATTCCAGATTTCCCAAAGTTCACGAGAGGAGACTGGGTGCTCAGCTGCTGCCTGACATGCCCACAGGGGAAGTTTTGATCCAGCCTTTGAAATGGACGTAGAGGCTTTGTCAGGGCACATCATCAAAGGATATAAAAATGAAAGTTTGTACCTAAAAAGGTGATTACTTTAACGTCTTTGTAATCAAACACAGGTAATTAAGTGGCAACAGGTGGTTCCAATAATGATGTTCTGTTTAAAAACAGTAAAAGATAATGGTGTCAAATCAGGCATATGTTCCCAATGAGGCAAGGACCTGGCTCCTTCTTGCTCATCTTCAGACAGTGATTGTGCCTCACTGCCAGACTTGGATACCTCAGCAGTTTATGTACCCAGAAAGATGAAGGTGTGATTATCGCATAATAAGCTTACTCATGCTAGCTCTGCTCTTGCTGGCACATGCACAGCAGTTACTATGTGATGACACAGTCTTGTCTGCAACAACCCAAGTGCAACTTCTCTACAGCCTGTGGTCCCATAGCAGCCTGTGCTACTGTGCCTCCACTACTACAGTCACAGGTGCTGGCTGGGGCAAAGCTGCCACAGAAAGAGTTATGCTGCGGCCCTTGGTCAGTGTGCTCTGTCCCCTCAGCTGTGCTATCAGCACCAGATGTGCAGCATTTGTGCATGATTCCTGCACAAGGTGCCCTCTGTCCATCCTCAGGATGACAGAAAAGACTGGTCCCTCTATCCCTCTCCTGCTCTGGATGCTTGGCAGCAGCTTTCATGGCGGCTAAATGGGCTGTTGAAGGGGTTTGTGGTGGAGACACTTGTTGAGCAACAATTTTCCATTCATACCTGCAGGGTTATCTTGGTTCCCAATTACAGGCAAGGTACCTTTTTGGTGCTGGGGTGCTTTGGTTTTGTTGTTGCTGGGTTTTGTCAGAACAGGCTGTTTCTGTTGGATATCAGCAGTGCAGAACCACTACTCATGGCTAGATGAACATGAGCCCTGGCTTTCCCTACTGCAGCTGCATTGCTGGAGCCATGGCTGCTATAGGAGTCCTTCTGCCAGGAAGCTCAGAGGTAGAAGGAGGCTGAAATAAACATTTCTCAATACTTTTCTATCCTGGGAAAGTTAATTCTGTCAGAATATAACACTGCTTTTAGAGACGCTGCCATTTCTGGAATTGCAGCTGGTGCTGACAAGGCATTGCTGTGAGGAAGTTCACACAGATAAGGTTCCTGTCTAGCCTGACTAACACTGGCCTCACCTTCCTGGGGGTCTTTTGAGCTATTCCTGAAGACTGTAGTGACACTGCTATCTACAGGTGGGTTGTAGCTCCTTGCCTCAGTCAACTGTGCACCGCAGTATTTGGAGCAGATGCCTCATTAGTGAGAAGGGACTCATTGGTACAGGTGTGATTCATCACTTTGGAGAGCACTTCAGGGATCAGGGCATGAAACGGCTTGACTAACAGACAATAACCATGCAGGCAGGGGCTATGTTACAGAACCCAGCAAGAAAACAGCAGCAACAGCAGCTGAAAAAACTATGACATGGGACAGAGTGAGAGCACAAACCAGAAATCTGTTCTGTCAGACAGAAACTGGCTGTCCACAACACCTGTGTTTGGGTTTCAGCTAGGAACAAACCCTGGCTGTTCAGAGAATCTGGAGTACATCCTCCTCACAAATTCATTTTAGAGGTTCTTCATGTATCTCCTTTTCTAGACAAATTAATCCTGGGATCGCAGTGGCTGTGTAGCATCCACTGCATACTAAAGAGCTAGCTATTCTGGAGCAAAATGCCAGGGAACAACAGAGCCCGGCTGCAGAGAGAGGCACATAATTCCAGCACGGCTGAGTGGCGAGATGTGCAGGGACATCTCTCCAGAGAGAGCGTAGCTCCTCTTCCATCTGGCAGCACAAAAGAGGACAGGCCTGAATCCTCAAGACACGACAATTATATTATGTAACGTGCATGCTCGCTGCTTCTGGAGATGGAGCTAAGTCAAAATTATCCATGTGATTCAGTCAGAGGCCAAGCCAGAGGGGAGCTGCACTTCCCTCCCCAAACTAGGGGGATTCTGCAGCAAGTGTGTAGTCTGGCGCCAGCAGGGGAAAGTGGATCCTATTCCAGTGTGCAATGACAAGTACCACACTGCCTGCAAGCGTAAAATCCTATTTTTCCTTAAAAGGGCTGCCAAAAAAGATGCACATGAACAAATGCAAGAGCATTTTGGGGGGAAGGGTTTGGTCAATTATTTCTCTTCATTTGTGTGGAGAAAATTTTTGAAAAAATTGAGAATGCTGTTCAAACAGACAGGGGCTGAATTGCCTGCCCTGAACTCAGAAGAATGTACTTCAGTTAAAGACTACAGCCTAGAAAAGGAGTGAGAGTAAAATGAGCGAGCACTGCCCATAAGGAAAAAAAAGACTCCAGCAAGCTGTTGAGGAAGGTACAAATGTCTGTGATGTTTTGCAGCAGTTCTCTTGGTACTAGTTTCTTAGTCTCTATTATTTCTCTCACCTGCATTTGCAAGAACATAATTGTCTAGGATAAGTATGATATCATACAAACAATTTGCCAAAGCACAGTAAAATCTAAGCTGGGCTGGGCTGAGAATCAGGATACTAATCAGGAATCTGTCCTATAACAGATGAACGCCTACACTTCATTTATGGCCTTTCCTTTTCCTTTACTATCTCTCTGTCTCTTTTAAAGGGTTTCAGAAACATGTCATGTTCAGATAGTCATAAGGATGCCAAGTATCGGTCTTCCAGCATATTGTATTTGGACAGGCATGTGTCTGCCTCCAGAGGAAGCAAAAGCACTGACAGCTGGAGATTCTGTTTGCTTGAAGACTTGGTATTGCTCTTCAAGTTTTACTCCACAGGAAAGGAATAATCCCAACAGCATTACAAAGGCATTATTGTTCCAGCTGTAATCCCCGTGCTCAAATCCACCCTGGTTACTTGCATCCTGATTGCAGAGAACTTCCCTTTGTATTTGTCAGGACAAGACTGGCAGATGGATTGGAAGTCACTGTTTGCTGTGGTCATATAGTGTCAAAGTGGGAAAGGGTTGCAGCGTGACCCAGTAATAAGCCTACAGGAATGGGAGAGGATGAAGGGCCATAGGACAAAAGTAAGTCCACAAGAGGAACGGGTGAGCTACAGGAGAAATATAGTTGGAGGAGAGCAAGATGACAGAGAGATAAGGGGGAGAAGAAATGGATAGGGACAAAGGTGAAGCTCCCTATACATTATAATGTAAATACACAGGGCTTGCCAGAGGGCCAGGCTGTGTCTACCGAGCTAGCAGTGGGAAAACCTTTTCACTACAATGCTCTGTGAGGGCACAGACTTCATCTTCAATCTACAGCTCCATGTTGTTGGCACATGAGAGGCCAGTCAGAGCAGAAGATCACACTTCACACAGAGGTGATGCATCAACCCTTTCTTAGCTTGTTAAACCAAATAACATGAAAGAAGATGCAATGGAAACTCTGCTGCTCAATAGGACAGATACGGCTGAGCTCCCTGAGCTAGCATGTGTGGCCTAACTTTAGCCAGACTCCTGAGAAGAGACTCAACCTTCCCTACTCCAGGTGTGTAACAAAAGTAAATAATGTTCCTGAAATTGCTCCTCACCCTACCTTCTTCCCACACACCCTTTCTGAGTCTCAGTCCTCCAGTTCACACAGCGAGGAATGCAATTAATTAAGCTGATATAGCTGGCTCAGCTTTGCCGTTTTAGTGCCCACAGCTGGCAATGTCACCTCTTTCATATCAGACATCTCTGTTGCCAAACTACAATCAACTTCACAGTTGCATTTATGTAGTAGGCACTGCTGTGCAAGTGGAGGTGAGCCACAAGTCAGGCAGGGAGCACATTAAAGTGGAGACCTGAGTAGAAGTTCTAAGCAAAAAAAACCCAACTCTGAAAATCACTGAAGCAAAAGTGACATGGTTTTAACAGTGACCGTGGTCCCTCTCTCTGTTTGATACAGTCTCAAGGCATAAAATGATGATATGCCGAACAGTAAATAGCAAAGGAATGCTCAGTTGGTTAGCTTGTCTTTGGCTTACATTGAAAGCAGCAATTAATATAGGAAGGAAAAAATTAAATCATAATTTTCTAATTTCAGATGACCAGAGCTCCCTAGATAAAAGCAAACCATTTCATGCAGATCTTTTACAGTCACAATAAACTATGCATGTAATGGAGTGATCTCTTTCTGAAATACGATCTGGATCACAGGATTATGGCTGGTTTTCAGAGTCAGAGAGACAGGTGGACTCTTCAGCTGCATTAAAGAGGATCCCTGGTTATCAGGTAAAAAGCCTATTTTTTTTTCTGACTAGAAACATTTAATCTTTGCCAGCTTTTTGTTGTGTGTGGTTTTTGTTTCTTTTTTTTTTTTTTTTTTTTAAAGGGTTATTTATCAACTGCCTAAAAATTAGTTTAGGGAATGGGAGGGAAAGAGAGCAGCACTGAAGGCCAGATGCTTGTGGTCTGAGCTGGAAGTAGTTTGGAGACAAGGCTGAATAAATTGCTATTGCTTGATCATTGCCTGGCAGCCTGATCTCTGGCCAGTCTCCTGGCAAAGAAAAGCACTTGTATTTATTTTGGGAGAGGGTTACTTTCCAATGGGATGGGTATTAAGGTGTTTCAAGATTATGATACATCAGTCCTCGTATTTTTTCCTGCCAGTATTGATGCACCTGGAAAATAAGAATAAAAGTAGCTGCTGCTTTTCATCCTTAGACCCTTTCACTACCATCAACTAAAATATGAGCTACCATCATGAAACAACTCAGTTATACAACATAAACTCAGTTATACAACAAACAGGCAACAGTATGAAATAACTACAGTGAGCTGAAATTCATGTGGGATCAGCTAGAGTTAATCACTCAGTATCTCCAGGGCAGCTGTTTTCTCTCCATAGAGCTTCTCTCTCTCAAATATTTTATTTAATGAACACTGATACTGGTATATAACCAGCTCAGTTCTGGTAGAAGATAGCTCCAGGGAGAGACAGGGGTTGGCACATCTGCCTTGTAACCAGAAAGGAAGCTGTATGAGTTGCAAAATATGGTCAGGTTTCTATTAGCACCCAGTAGTTCCCTTCAGGTGAAAAATTACAGCCCTCTAGTACTGACTCGAGAAGACGGTCAGGAACATGTGGCCAGTGGAGGAAGGACACCTTGGTTTAGTAGCTGAGCTGCTCAAAACTCCTGTGCAAGCATACCCCTCTCCCTGCTGAGTTGGCAGGCTAGCAGCAGGAGAGGGGGCAAGATGCTGCTACCAGTGTCACTGGCACAAGAAACTAAACAAAGGCACTGAGGATTCCTAATCTTGGATGTTTTGGTTTTGTTTGGTTTTCTGTTTGGTTTTTTGTGGGTTTTTTGCGGGGGTGGGGCAAGAATTTAATATAAGACCTGATGTCCTGAACAAATTATAGCTTAGGTAGTTACATTCTGGCTACATTACCCATCAATTTCAGATAAAGTAGTCTGACAATTCTACTAATAACAAAATGCTTTTTATGCCTCATTTCAAAGGGGTTCATTTTGGTAGATGATCTAAAAACATTCATTAGTGCAATTATCAATTTATATTGAATAATGTAGGATTTTAGTAATTTCCAACAAATCCTGTTAAACATCTAGAGAAGCATTTCTATTTCTTAGCTATTAAAGGATGACATTAACTCATACAGAATGAGTTTTATCTCATGCAGTGGCAAAAACCAGCTTTGCAGTTTTCAGGCAGGTAGCATGCACTGGTATATAAGCGGGGAGCTGGGTATCAAAATGAGAGCTAATGACCACTCTTCCTGCCTGTGATTTTGTTTGAAATTCTGAATGCTAAATTCTAACATATTCCCCCACAGTGAGGGGTATCTAGAGGGATTTGAGCTTTACTGCACTATGCCTTAGTGTCTTCCCATGTGAAGCGCAGCCAGTAATACCTGCTTTCCAAAGGTGTTCTCAGGTCTTTGGATTTAAGTATTTCTGTTCAGAAACAAAGTAGAAAGTGTTGTGGGCTTCTAAAAATCATTTAATGCAGCATGCATGGAAGTTGGAGAAAACAGTAACTGCTTCTGGAGGTGATTTCTAAACACAAACTGCAAACACATGTTGGTATGTTCTTTGTTTTTTGAAGTGGGATTTAAGGAGACGTTCATATTTGCTGTCTGAAGCTCAAGTTCCCACCTCTCCTTTATCTGCTTATTAATAATATCAAACTCTATTAAAACTGTGTTTCCTGCATTAGTTTACTAGGAAGGTGCTCTGCCTACTCTCTGGGCTTTGTTCAGTCTGGACAATATGTGTTTGCTGGATCAATCTCCTGAAGAAAATCTCCTTAAGACAAGTAAACATGAAGGTTCATATTCCAAACATGCCAGTTTGTTAGTTTTAAGACTCACTCCTAGGCTTTACTAAAATATATAAACATTGGGAAAAGCTGTCAATTGCCTGAAATAACTGAAGCAGTATAAGAGGAAAGGGGATGATCATCTACAATGAATTAAAATCTTAAGAATCACATTTCAAAATGACTTATTGTTGATTAGCAAAGACACCTCTCCTTTCTTCCTTTTCAGCGACTTTCTGGGACATCCATAGTGAAGAAACAAGTAGTTTCTAGGTGCTTTCATCTATTTATCCAGTTGAGGACAACCTAATGCATAGCAGGATCTTACCAACACTGGCACTTTATGAAATGTCTTAATTATCTCCATTTCCTATACCTTCTTTCACTTTCCAGATGATTTAGAGCTGCAAACTTTGCTAACTGCATCACTTAAATCTATACATGACAGCAAGTCATACTCTTTCTAATAATATCAAATATTTTTAAACACACATTGACTGAGCTTAGACATTTGAAACATTGTTAATTTCTAATGCATTTGTGCATTAAAGGCATGAAGACTAATGACAGACTAGTCAGATCAAACAGAGGTTTTTCCTGATGCTCCAGCTCTGAAGGACTTGACTGTGGATAAGGCTGTTATGTAAGACAGGCTTCTGGATATCACTGAAGTGCTTTACAATTAAGATGGAATATTAATAAAAGACTTAAACCAAAAACCTCCAGCTATTAGAAGGATTAGGACTTTGCAGTGGGCTAGGGGAATACACACAATGTCAAAGCCATCTTCTTGGCTGTGATCAAAGGCAGAAAAGGCTCCAGCAGAAACAGCATCTTTGAGGGAGGTGAACAGATCTGCAGCGTCAGATAATAGTAATAACAACAATAATAATATAAAAATAGCAGCAACAACAACTCATGCAGAGATTGCAACCCACAGCATCAAAAGACAAGAAAATAGGGGTGCACCTAGAGCTTCTCTCACTCAGCAATGTGCCCTCTGACGGCAGATGTCCCTACAAGAGGGGAAAAGCATCTGCTCATTTACACCCCTGCGGCTGTACTGGCTTTCCTGGCAAGAGCATGTGAGAACAGAATTCGCACTCAGTGCATTTGTCATTCAGTGGCAACATCAGCTCCTTACACCTGTGCACTGGCCAAGAGAAATTAGCACAAAACCTCACAGGGCTCAATGCTACATAACAAACTGGGGTTTATTAGATTTATTTTCTGGAGATATATTCTTTTTTTCCAAAAAAAAATCTCTTCAAGGAAGTGCCCTAAAGGGCATTTCCTTTAAGAGCCCAGGCCCTTTTCCTGTGAGTCTCAGGGGAACAATTACTCTGATACAACAGAAGGAAACTACAGAAATATAATTTTGTAATACACTGTAATCAGGAAAACAGTATTGGCTGCACCTTGAATATACTTCTTACTTATGAGGTAGTCTCCTTTTGGAAAAACCTGGGGACAGACCCCCTCTGCCAATGTACCACTCCCGTATCGTGCCTTGTACTGCAGGGATCGTGCCTGAAGCATGTTCCCTCCCACGTCATGGCCATGACAACTGAAACTGTAAGTGGTTCAGTTGTCCAGGCTCAGGAACAGGGACATGGCAAAAGCCTTCATTCTGTTAAGTAGACACAGCTGGAAATGTGTCATTAATAAAGAGTAACTTTTATAGCAGTTTGGGTGCAGAGGGATTAAGGAATGCCATATGGTATCAGGAGTAAAAAGATGCCAAGGAGTATAACTTGAATGGAAAAGGAGAAGCTACCAAGATGTCCACAAGAGCTGAAAGTCTGGAAATACAGAAGGCAGTTGGAAAAATATTAAATTGCATGTGTATGTGCTAGAAATCCATGTTTATCTAAAAGCCACGTATGCCAGTAAAAAGGAAGATAATCAGAAGCTTTATTTTTCTTAATCATCAATTTTGATGCATTTGAAATGATTAAGAGGTTCCAGTCAATTCTGGCAGTGAAACCCCCTTAGAAATCCATGTACATTATAAGATATTGCACTTCACACAAAAAATGAAATGTAAAGGTATTTTTTTTAGCAAATATAAAGAGGGAAAGTGGAACTGAAGAAATGCATGTTGCTGGCTGATTCTTACCCTTTCAAAGATTACTAAAGGGTGTCCCTCCTGAGATTTTTGCTGAAAATTAAGTTTATGGCCTGCCCTCTTATCAGGGAATTGGTTTTCCCTCAAAATCTTCAAGACTGATAGATGGCCAAAGAACCAACCTATGGTAACTACCCAGTACAGAATTAAGTGCAAGTCAGATCTAAAAACAATGAAACACAAAATGCACCATGCAAGAGATCTGAGAGAGATAAGCATATTAAGTTCAAAGATAAAATCATGTAGAATCACACATGCACTATGACAACCAGGATGGACTGAGAAAATATTTGGCATATGAAAGAAGATGCAAGAAATGTCATGGATCAGCTTCGCAAATTTTGCAAGGAGCAGCAAAGCTTGCACAACACAGACAAGATCATTGTATTGCTACCACAGGTAAACTGTTCATAGGAGGAAAGCTCAGTGTTGCAGTGATAAATTAATATGCAATCAGCTTGAATGGAAATGAAATATTTATTAAATTAGACAGTGGCATAGAAGTGAGTATGATACTAGAAGCAGTCTTATGTGTAATAAAAAAAACTCAACAGAGAAAGCAAGCGATATCCAGGTAAAATTCAGAGATTACACTGATAAGCCTGTCACCATTAAAGGATTATAGAGACTAGATATATGAGTAAATAGAGACTGAAAAACATTTAAGAGTAGTGGCTAGGAATATTGTTTACTGTGCCAAAGGCACAGCAAGCTCTAGACTTGAGCAAATGGCAGCACATGTAGGAAGGTTGGTACAACATGAAATGCAAAGAAAAGGTGGATACTGATTTTCCAGCTGAAAGACACCAACTGTATTTCTAACACTTTCCAATGCAGGAAAGGCTTATTGGTCTCAGAGTCTTCAACCAAGTAAAAAAGACAAGAAGTGAAAGAAAAAATCCAACACAATACTTTCTCAGTGGTACTGACACTCTATTCTGTCACTACAGGTAATTTCTAGTCCCCATTATCCTCACTCCAACAATGTGGTGGGAAGCAGTATTAAAAGAAATTATCAGTTACTGGCAAATGTTGGTGATTAAACTCATGCAGTCAGATGCTAATATGTATTTAATATTAGATAATTTGATCTGCAGCAAGTAAATCCAATGTGTATCCAGCTGGATTCACAACTCACGCCTTTGGCAAAAGGAACACTGGTGACTTAGGAAAATGTTCAACCAAAATATTAATAAACATTATTAATATCACACAAACAATACAGAACATTGACTGAAACAGAAGAGTATTTAAAAACCACATTTTCCAAATATTTGTCTACTTCCTTTCCGTAGTGACAAAGCACAAGGTTAATGAATCGGTTACTTCTGCAGTAGAACCTCCACATTTTCCAGAAGAAAGACAAGATAGAAATTTAAGAACTCCTTTTTTATTCACATTTAATTCAATTTCTTATTGATCCTTCAGAAAATGGCAATTAGATTTATTTTTTACAATCTAAAGATATGTAAAAGGAGACTTGCCTATAATATTGCAGTAACAATTAGCTGAAGCTTTCAGGCTAGTCAGTATCTACTGGTTCATAAATTAGTGTCCTCTTCTACCTAAAAGACTTAGCATGATTTTATTAATGAAGTTCCAAAGTTCATTAACACTTCAATTTACTGTCCCTGGCTCAAAAGCTTGGGCATCACTGACAAGGTTGAAATAAATATACAATTACAAGCAAGACTATATTAACTGGATAAAGCAAACAATTCCTGAAATGCTATTACTGTACTTACAACTAAAACTTCAATGTATGCTTTATGTATAATTTTGAGTATTTATAATGCAAGCTAATAGTCTCTGATGCAACTATTAGAAAGCCATGCTAATAAAACTGGGCTTCACACCTGTAGACAATGTATTTAACAAAACAAAAAATTACAATTAGAATACTTATACTGAAGAAAGCTGAAGTTAGGGGAACTAGGGGTTTGAGATAATATAAAAAGACAAAATATAAAATATAAAAAAACAAACTCACGAGCTACACCTTGTAGTCCCTGGATGCACCAGCTTTATAAGCATGACACAATACACATTTATGATGATAATCAATAGCTTTAAACGAATATTTACAGGAGGCTGTGGACATAGGAGGTTGTCCTAGAAGACGAGCATGTGCTGAGGAGGAACACACAATACATTTTCAATGACAGGAACAAGAATTTTTCCTTGCCTGAGCAAGTGACAGCTTGGTAGCAGCTATAATAAATTGAAACAACTTAATCTAGATACGGTATTACCAAGTGGGCTTAGCACACCCTAACAACAGCAGTTTTATACGTTGAAAGACATTGTCAACTTCATGCTACACTCTAAATCCTTCAGAGAATAATGAGGATCCTTAGCATGCTGGCTATAAGTATTTATTAAAGCCATGTATCATAGAAATCGTTCTTTGTTAGTTTTTATTATGATGATGATTTGGCTTGGATAGGAGGGTAAGATATTTAACATTTAAAGAGTTTAGCCTCCCAGACACAGGAACCCTGTGGAAGAAGCCCAGCAGAAACACATGGTGGCTGAGCAGCTGAAATTCTGACCGATTACTGAATGTTATGCAAGCAGAGCCCCTGCACAGTTTTCTACCCTGATTTCTGCTGGCAGGCGAGGCTGGAAATTGTAATAAAAAGCAGTATTTGTCCATTACAATAGCAGTATGGTGAATTGTACACATGTTCAAACAAGATGTCAATGCTAAAGTCTGCTGATTACCCAGACAACGCTTCAGTTGCTAACTCCATCTCAGCCTGTGGTGTTGTCTCACTCCCAGCTAGAGCTGGGGAATATGAAAGTTTTCCCACAATTATTCCTCCCAATCCAGTGCTATTCCTGTAAGCACACTCTGGTCATATTATTTGAATCCCCACTTGCAGCAGAAACACTGATCCGGAACATTGCATCCTGAACCCCTCAGAACAGCAAATCTTTTATGGGTCCTCCTGCGACCCAAGGGCCAGGAGGACAGCATGGGAGGAATCATCAGCAAGAAAGCCCTAAATGAAGGAATGAAATACTTTTCCCTTAGAGAGGAGGCTTACTGGAGTGTAATGAAAACAAGCCCCATCCCTCCTCCCCTGCGCGCACACACACACCCTAGAGGCTTTCGCAAAGCCACAGGAACAGAAATAATTTTGTTTGAATCCATCAAGCATTAAAATCCGTTCACTGAGGGATTGAAGTGAAAAATGAGCCGGAGACAGGAATTAGAAGCTCACCGCCTGGGCTGTCAAAAGGGATTTTCCCCACATAGAAAACAAGCAATTGGAAACGCAGGGAGGTAAATCCTTTCAGTCTCTGACATGTATGCACACTCCTGGTTCCCTCTCCTGGCCCTCTCAGTTCTAGGTTCACAAAGCCAAACCTGGACACATCCTTGTGAGTTCTTTGGCCACAGAGCCCACCCTTGGGATGCCCCTCCAGGGGTCTGCTCAAGAATGTCACAAGCCTCAGGCGAAGGGGAGGTGGTGAGAATGCAGGGGAGCCAGCTGCACTACATACACTGTACTCACGGATGCCTAAGGTGCCAAAGGAAAGACAAGGCAGCTGCTGAAAAGATTAACCAACAGCCCCATGAACCTTTTATCTACCCTGTAACATTTGCTGAAGAAAAAGACAAGGAGCAAAGTTGACATTGTAATCACTGCACATTTTAGTTTACTACTCAAAAAAAAATAAACATGACACTCCACGTCTCTGAAATATGGTCTCTTTCTCTCAATACCAATACAAATATCCCTGTACCAGCTAAGTTTTGTGGATGTTTCAGAGGCTTATTTGCAACCACAAGAGCCAGAGGTCTACTTTTTCCAAAATGAAACTAAGATTCAGGAAAATAATGTGGCAGCTAGGGAGAGTTGGGGCTCCTGTGCAGAGGCCACCTCCAGCCCAGATTACGAGAGCTGAAGCATACAAGGTATGTCTTGCAGTCATAAATCTCTGCCGTTTTATAACGGCTTTGAGAAAGAAATTACCATCGCAGCATTGTTTGGTTTATTCAGGGTAGGCTTCCCCTTTAGTTGGTTGCCAAAACTGAAGACAAGAATTATTTATAGTACAGCTTCTGTATGAAGATAATAAATACAACCCACTTTAGAAAAGGCCAGTAAACCTCTGGGTCCATAGCACAGTGATGCAGGACAGCCAAAACGAAGACCACCAAAGAAGCCTACAGACCTACCAAATGGCCTTAACTATGTGCTGAGACTTTATACTCATCAAACTGTACACCACTTGTATATTGTGGAGCCAATTGTCTACTTAGGAAAGAAGGGGTAGGAAGAAAGAAGTAGAGAGAAGATGAAGAGCCAGATACGCAGTATTTAAGCTATGGGAAGAGGCAACAAAGTGATGGAGTTGAGAAGTCATCTAACTGCAGCCCAGTTCCAGACACGCAGATTGGTTTAAGAATAGGGCAGAGGTAGAACACGAACAAGGTTAAGCACTCATGCAACAGGATCCCTGGTGCTGTGTGGCTTTGAATTTAAAAGCCAGTTAACTGAACAGACAACTTGAAGAAGTTTAGTTTAGCATACAATTCAATAATTCTAACATATGCTAATATGCTTCAAGATAAAGGCCACAGTTACCTAGATACAAAGACGTATGTGTTCGTAGTAAATATTTTCTTTAACACATGCTGTCCTCTACTGTTGTGTACTATGCTTTCCTATTGTTTTGTGACTCTCTCTGGTAATAATACTATGACTTAAGTGGTTCCTCATTGCTACAGATCACAGTGTGCTTAACCCAGGGGGTATCATTATCTCTGTTTCACATATGGAGTCACAGAAGCACCTAAAGATGAAATGAGTCCACAGCAAAATCAGAAAACCAACTACAGTTTATAAAAATTACAGTGTTAGCTTGTGTATAAGAGAAACATCAGGAGGTTTAAATGGTATTTTCTGGCAGCATAACTGTTTGAAAACACCATGAAAAGAGCTCATCTTAATGGCAAGCCAGGGATAAACATGGACAAAGAAAATATAAGGTCATAATGCTATGGACACGGGTCAGAAAGAATCAACAAGAAACAGCTTAGCAGCTACAGTAGAAAGAGTTCATGTTTTGTTCACACTGACAATATTCACAGTTGTCTCCCTGCTTTTTGAGGAGCTGATGAGTTACCACCAGAACTTTACACCAGGACCAGAGCACCCAGACAGCCAAGCTTGGGAAAAAAGGTTAGATGAAGTCAGCTGGTGGCTATGTGGCTCTAGGGACAATATTGGGGCGGGGCTTGATCTGTATCTGAGAAGTTTGATATGCCATCCCCATTTCTGTCCCCTTCCTCCTGCTGAAGATGCTGCTGCACTGAACCTGAAAGGTCTGGTTATAAATAGCTTCTCCCTGCAGCTCCTCAATGAGCCACTGAGGCGGAATGAGTCATCTCTGCCGGCTCCCTGGCCCCCCCAAACTGACTGCGTCAGGTTGGGAGCATGGCTGCCAAAAGCAGTGGTACACACTGTTCTCTCTCAAAGGGCAGTGGCCTTGGGGGACAGGGACACTAAACAAACTAACTCTACTCATTACTCATAAGCACCTGAAAGCCACATCACATTGTGAATAAGAATAATGTAAAATCCATCAAGAGCACTTAGAAACTGACACTTCAGCCCCCTCTGTCCATACCATTATCCATGCCACCCTGTTTTTCAGCTGGAGCTTCTAACCCATAAATTGGTTTGTTATGGACATGATTGAGCAGATCTCTGAAAGTGAACCTCTCATTCTACTTACAAAGAACTTCTCCTTACCAAGATTTGGTGACATTGTTCAGTAAATGGACACAGCAGCAAGCAGGTGAGCTGACAAACCCTTACCTCCAAGTGAGGTATGCTACTAGGCACACCTCTGTACTTCCTATGAGGAAAGGCCATGAGAATTCTAACAAGAAAAGTCAGACTTAGATATGCTCATTCCATTCTGAAAGAAATTCACACAGGACTCACATTCTTTTCTAAACAAGACAATACATGGAGCTGGTAGACAGCTGTGTCTCTTCTAGTCCTGTTGCAAGAAAGCAGAATGTTCCCCAGTACAATTTCCTGAACTTGCATGGGACATCAGGTGCCCAGAATTCTAGCAATTATTTGGTTTGTTCACGTATGCTTTATATTCAGAGGCAAATGAAGCCCTCCTGAAGCACGTCCCTTCTCAAACCTACAACAGCACAGACAGATGTCTCATGAACTTTAGAATAAGCACCTATGTAAGTAAAGCACAAGTCCTAGCAAAGATAAACATACCAATTTGCTGTGATTAGCAGAGTTTGGGTGAGTTGGGAGTGAGTACTTATGGCAGAGCAAATAATTTAAACCAATAGTGTGTTAAAAGGAAGGAAAAGGATATCAGGTAGGGAGGTAAATAAAAAGTCAATGCCAAAGGAGAACACAAGCAGGGTGTAGAAGCCAGTACTACTGTCATAAAAAAGTGCAAGATTTGGAGATAGGAAGTGAAGAAAACTCCTAGTGCTACTTTTCTTTCAAATGGAGTTTAAGATAATGCAATCAAAGTGATTCTGGTATGTTTTCCATAAACTAAGTTTAATGGCTGTGACCTGTGGGTCACTTGGGTATTGCGTGAGAAAGCAAGCTCTGGACAATGGAAGAGTTGCCTCTCTCAAGAATATCTTACAGTTCAGCTGAAGCCAAACCTTTGCAAGTAGAATCTTGAAAAATAAGTCACACATAGCTGTTATTGGAACTGAAAACTGGTAAGGTTGGTGCAGATCCACACACACAGAATAAAGAGAGCAATATATTTCAGTTCCCTCAGTTTATTAGTGTTCAGTAGTGCTGACAAGAGCAATACCTCCCAGCTATATGGCCACTGTAGTCCTGCAAGTGATCCCCAGGCACTGTACTGTGTGACGGCAGAGGGTATGTTTGCTTTCAGGTCATGCTGTGATGCAAAATGATGACAAAGCCTGGCAGATTTTTTTTGCTACAGAGGTGCTACAGTGTTGTCTCAACGGAAGCAGAGGATGATGCAGCTTTACACAAACTGCCTCTCCAGTTCTCAATTCATCATCAAATCAACAAAGTACATTCTGTTAAAAGTTAATGACTTTGTTCTGATAGAGTTTTAAACCCAACCTACTTCAGAATTTTGTAAGTTCACCATGTGCAGTCTCATCATTTCTATATTCATGTTGTCTGGGAATATTTTATCTTTGATGATATTTTTTTTTCTACACAGAAGGGACTTACTCCATAGAAGAATCTAAGCCTTGAAAAGACTTGTTGTGCTTTCTACCTTCTCGGCACTTAAAAAGTTATTTACTGGTACCTGGCACCCACAGAAAGATAATTCTACTTTCTGATACCACACCTGACCCCTCCTCCCTTTCCCTATTATTACCTTTTCTCTGTCTCCTAACAAGGATACAAAGAAGAGTATCTATTTTCTCTTGCAATGTTCCCATATCAGCGAGTAACAACAGAAGATCCTCACCTCCTTACTTTTCACTGTGCAGAAGGGACAGGTTCATCACCATCTTTTCTCTCATCTCTAAATTTTGACATTAGAAAAGATCTAGCCACACGGCTTTTGATAGCTATATTCCTTAGCCTCTCTGTGGAATCCAAGCTTTACAAAGGCTGTACAGCTGCAGACTAATTGTGTCTTAAGGATGTATCTGGGCTGTACCTGAGTGCTGTCCCTAGCTCCTGTGCTGTATGACACCTAGGAAAGCAAACAGCAAAGGTCAAACCCCTTAGTAATAATATCCAACCCCTACCTTCCTTTAATGATGGGAGAAGGACAGAATAGGTGAACTCCTGTAATTTCATTAATTTCTTAGCAGTCTAGGATTTTTTAGTTTCACTAATAATGTATTCTTTCAGAAACTTAACATTTTGGTCCTTTGCTATATTTGAATCTCAACGCAGGTTATTTTAACCATAGCTGTGGTACTGTTACTTTCCACTTGGATGCAGATATAGTAGCCAGTATAAAATACAGGACATAGAAAGATATCTCAATACATATGAATGCAAATTATTTTCTCATTTGCAAAGATACAATTCCAATTACTTCAGGAGATAGCCAACATACCCACAGGGAGCATCCTAACAATGGGAGGGAATGCCAATGGCAAAGGCTACAGTGACTACCCCACAACAGTGAAGATGGTGGTTCCCATACTGAAGAAGTACAATATATGTTTTTATTAATGAGCAAGAACATAGTTAATAAAAAGAAAATTAGGTATACGGAGGGAAAGAGCCTTAGTGAGGTTCTTAAGGAACAGGGGAAATACTGACAAAATACAATTTCATGCTTTAAATACTTGTAAAGGACAACACAGCCAAATTCCAAAACAGCCTTTCAAGAAATTGAAAAAAACCCAACAAAACAATTCCACCAACAGGTGTCCTAATTGTCCCAAGACCATAAGGCATCCTCTCGTTATCACACACAGGGAACTTGGAAATTAAAGATTCGGAAACCAATGCAAATGAAATAGCTACTGCTAGGAAAAGATAAGAGCTTTAACAGAGCAGTTGAAGCTATATAACTGCTCCTGCCTGGAAAGGCCTGCCATTTGCAATTGTCAAACAAGAAATGAGAGAAAGTATCTCTGAAAGTAATTCCTTCTGTTAAACTGGTGTTTGCAGGATCCTATCTATATCCTTTCTCACCTGAGGCCAGGTACCTCTCCAATGTCCAGGTCTGTCTCATCCTCATCTATATCATTCTCTGGCGACTCTTCAGCACTGGAAATTCCAGCTCCTAAAGACAAAAAGTGAAGAAGCAATTAGCTCAAATGCATCTGTGGTATCAACTACAATTGCAGGTGGGTTCTCTGTCTTTTAGACTAGGATTATTCAAAGTATTATACTCATTCCCTAGAAAAGCAGGCTTTTTTAAGGCCCCAGAGTCTCCCTGCCAAATTCCAGAAATTTATACAGACTTCCCTTAAACATCCCAAGGGAAGAAGTTTTCTGTGAGGCTTACACTTATCTCTCAGGTTGTGTAGTCTCCCAGGTCATCCCATGAAAAGCACGGTATACAAAGTGAACAGAGATAATCAGATATTCTTCATAAGCAACATCCCCTTGCAACAGCTAAACGTTCATGCTACTGAAGTTTCAAATTGGACAGTGCACTTGACAACTGACAAAGGAAACATTTTAACTGAAAACTTCAAGGAATAGGGAAAACCGTTCAAAAAGAGCCAAATCAACTAGAAGCAGTTTCAGGTGAGAATAATGCAGGACTCATAATTTAACTCTATTTTCTTTCCTGCCTCCTTCCACCATCATATTTTTCTCCTTTCTGATCCACTGGATCCACTTCACTTTCCCTTCTGTCTATTCTACTGCATTAAGCACAGGTGTAGCTAATTATGTAATGAGATTTTCTTAAATTGCCAAGTAGCATGATTAAATTGTGTGTATGAAAGAAGAAAAATTCTCCTAATGGAATTAAAAAGTCAAGCACAGGTAGACAGCTACTGATGTCCAATGGCACGCCCAGTTGCTTGGCCATGCTGTACGGCAAAAGCCATGGTTGAGGTGCAGTCATCTTACCCAGTTACAAGCAGGATTTTAGATGACAGAGACACAAGCATTCATATCTGATGTCATCGTTGCTTAGCAGAAAAAAATTATTCCTTTCAGACTGTCCAGACACTTCAGTTTCTTTTAGGACCCAGTTTAAAAAAAACATGAAATAAATTGATTATTCCACTGTGGATAGGAATATGGAGGAGGTCACCATAGGCGTAGGATAAATATCCTCCTGTTGCAAACTTACATCAGTCAGTCACCATCATCTGGTCTGTGGGATAAAAATGTCTCAGATACTGCGCACTCAAACATCAGAATTGCCCATCTCATTTACAGTGCTTACTGCTGCTCAGCAGGATCAACCATGAAGTATAAGGTGATTTCTTGTTCAGCCAATTGCCCTTTCTTTTTTTGCCCATTTTTCTTTTTTTCTTTTTTTGCATTGGTATTGAACATTCGCCTCTTCCCTTTCCCCAACATTAAAGGTAAAAAAAATCTGAAAAGACGATGACACAGTCATGAGAATTGCAAAAGAACTGATTGTGCTCATGTTAGGAAATTAGATTGCTCTGCAGAACTTTCAGCAGATCCTCTCCAATACTGCTTTTATACCTGACTTCCACAGATTTTGTTATACACTGTCAAAAGGACACTGTAGACACACATCTGAATCTAGTGCCAATGCACTGAAAAAAAAGTTGCTCTGTCCAGAGAGAGAAGGAGTGGGTAAAAGGACACAATGAGAGAAAGGAGAGGAGCACAGGGAAGAAAAGCCAAGCACTGGCTGAAAAGAAAAAAATCCCTTTTTGCTCTGCACACCTTTCTCTTCTTTCTTTCTCAGACTCAAGTTCTCCCCATCCCCTCTCCTGGGTAGTGGGATAAAGTGGCCTGGTGCATAACTGTGGCTTTAAACTGAAACTGAGTCCAAACCTGACTTTTCAATCTCTAAAGCTCTGGAAGGGAACAGGCAGGAGGTAAAAGCATCCCTAAGGAAGCAAGGCTTCTCCGGCAGAGCTGCTGCAGCAGTAAAGCTATTAATAAATGTTTGCAATCTTTTAATCGTTCTGCTAAATTGCCATCGTGTTCTTGCAAACCCCATAGTGTGTCAGTGCAGCTGCCTCCTCCTGCCCGCCTCCCCGTGTTTGTGCATGTGAGTGAGGGGGAACATCAGGAACATGCTCAGATCTGAGGGCTGCTGCAGCGTTAGAGGGAAAATGATTTTGACAAGTGACTTTTTAAATCTTCCCTATTCCAAAGAAAGCAGCCCTATTAGTTACATCTATAAAATGTACTTTCACCTGGTTTTCCTTATCCAGCAAATCCTGCCTGCTCGATCCAGACAGTAAACTTTTCTTCATGAAAATATCACATCTGATCTGTCATGGCTTGGGACCTGGTACCCAGGAGGCCATGTCTCTTGCAGTGTGATAGCACTGTGGTCACAATCAGCTAGCAGCCACTGACTTAAAGATATTCTCAGCAACAGACCATTTTTTGTCTGCTTTATCTGACCCACCATGGAGTTGATAGTCATCAGGATACCACACAAACATATACGGCTTTTCAGGCTTTTTCTACAGGTCAGTTAGTCAGAACGTAACTGCACTGAAAAGCTGTGATCCTAGTTACGGCAAGAGAAAACATTTCAGGATGAAAAGCATTAATAAAATAAATTGTCTATTTGCCTCTTCATGTGCCTAAAGCATATCCATTATTGTCCAAACTAGCATACAACAGACAAAGCCCCCTTCTAACGTCATGGTGGAGAGCAGCTTAATCCTTTGTCTGTTCCCTCCCCCAGCTCAAACTCTCATCTTTGTCCTAATTATAATAGCATTTGAAATTATCATGGTTTAAAAAAAGATGCCAGCTTATATAATATTCTTATTGCTTATTAATGATTTCAGAAGGGAGAACAAGTTGCCTTGCATTCTGGGAATTATGCAAACTAAAGCTGAGCCATACCTTGCTGGGCTCCACCAGTTTCTTATTTGGAAGCCTGATGCATGAGGATTACCATGTAATAACAGATGTTAAGGCTTTTAGTGAATGACAGGCCTGCCGCACATACTTGAACAAGAAGACATGACAGGCGTCACATTTCACAGTGATTAGCCTTGGGCACTTTTCAGAGGCAGAAGACTCGAGGCGAAGTGACTTTAACCACCCTGCAAGTGTGATAATCCCCAAGACGGCACAGCCTGAAGAGTTTGATTGCGGTTCGGCATGGGAGCTTATGAATAATAATAAAGAAAACATCAGACTGGATATCGGTGACATGGTTACACAGCACTGACAGCCAGAAAGACAGCCTGCTTGGATATGAAGTCCTTAAGTCCATTACTTAAATCTAAAGTTACACCCTGCCCTCTAAACACCACCTCCTCTATAAAACTATTATGTGTGAAAGACACTAAAGAACTAACTTGAGATTTCGAATGTGCCCTTCAGTTTTCTGTGTTTGTCACTGTAGTGTCTTTCTGCTGGAGAATATGGCATAGACTAGGAGGGAGTGTGCACGGGAGCCGGAACTCTGTATCCATGTATAAACTGCTGCGGTTTTGATGAAAAATGAGCTTCAATACAAGGTGACACCATCAGTCTGTGACACTAGGAGACTATTAAAAGACTAATGGAGTTGCGTGCCCCCACGCTTACAGAGAAACACCTGCACCCTGCAAGTCCCAAAAATAAAAGCTCAGTATGTATAATTTAAGTAAATTAATTAAATAAAATTATTTTTAAACTATTTTGTTAATGTCTGTGGTCTGACTCACAGATGTTGATCTTACAATACTGGGTAACATACTATAGAGAAATAATGGAGAATATATATGCTTTTCCAAGCAATAGGTTTATCTACGTAGCAATATGCAGAAAATTGTTAGGAGCTGAAGTTGAATGTATGTTTTAGGGGAACCTAATAAACACTCAAAATCATCATCTTACGCTTCTTTAAAATCCTACATCTTACAAAAAAAGAGCTTCATAATTAATGCTTAAATAGCTGTCCCTCTGTGTGCCACAAACAAAGCTGTGGGAGTTTTGTTTTGGCCAAGTGACTGGGTAGGGAGAGAGAAGGAGAAGAGGTGGAATAAGTCAAAAGAATCAATCCATCTCCCAGAGACAAACCATCACATATAGGAAATTTCCCATGTCAGCTTATTTAGAAATAAATGAGGATGTCATGCAGACAGTGCTGGACATTAAGTTACGATGCTGGGAGTACCATGTCCCCTGATAGTCCTGCTATTTCATCAGCAGTGCCCCACCCTATTATTTACCCTGAGATGTCCCTTAGGTACCCGTTACAGTATCAACAAAGAGGAGCCATGCTGTGCATAAACATTGGCTCCTGTACACTACAAGATGAAAATCTACCTCTACTCATCCTACACAGAGGAAAAAAAACCCCACACTTAACTGACCCCAGCCTAGTTTCCTGATCCATCAGAAGGTACTAGTTTTAAGCTATGTACAGTCCATAACACCAATTCTTGTGTCTCACATTCTGTCTCTACACCATCTAGTACTTTGCTGGCTGGAAGAGTGGTACTTTGTTTGGCACGGAGACACAGGCAGCCTGGGAGTGCTGACATACAACAGACATACGCTGAAAAGTGGGGAAAAGTGAGCTCCCTTAGGAAAGATGGAAAATGAAACCAGATGCTACCAATACTGAGAGAAAGAAGAAACCAGATCTGATCCTTTAGATGACTTGATGGAAGCTGCTCATGTTCAGAGGCAGTAAGACCAAATTCAGCTCTAATTAAGTCACTAATGTTACAGCAGGATAAACATGATCTTTTAAGCATCACAGGTATGAAACAGGGACAGAGAAGGTCACATCGCAACAACTGCTTGAGTTCCAGCACGAGCACTACAGAATTTTACTGAGGTGGCCTGAGGGACATACCTTAGGTCAACTGCCCCCCAGTCATGTCAGTGTGGCAGATGCCACCAAGCACTGCAAAGTTGCTACATGGATCACCAGGAGCTTTAGCTTGGGACCGACCAGCAGCAGGCAGAAGTCATCTCAAGTGCAGCTCAAACCCCCATGTCCTCAGGGCAACTGGTGGAATCAGCCTACCAAATGCAGCAAGGTATTTTTTAGTTTACTTCTGTCTTTGGAGTGCACGTAGTTAGGAAAAGTGACAAATATTAACAGTCTCTTTGACTCAGGTGCAAACATATCTTTGGAAAAAAAAATAAAATTGAACAAAATAAAAGCAAAAAGCCCCAGCAAGCTTCCCAAAATAGGTCAGATGCTTCCAGTGCTTTTGTCTTCTTCAATCCATAACAACCATTGCCTCTGGAAATCTGTTTGCTTTTGCTGGTCTTTATGAGCACCCCCAGTCAGCACAGCAGAAAGAGAGTCGCTGTTGATTCTCCCCACCCGAATCTGCACTCACACACTGCACCATGCTCTGCTTTTGAGGGGCTTTCACTTACTGTGCTGGGAAGTTGGATGCTGCAGCTAAAACTGGATCTAGGCAAGTACAGGCGAGAGGGGAGGTCTCTGTCAGAGTGGGTCAGGCAAAGAGCCGAGACCTGTGCACCCCAACTAGTCAGTGACTGACATACTCTTCGCACCAAGCTGACACCAGTACAAGCTGAGACCCTGCAGCTGCCAAGGGGAGCCCCCACCATACCCCACTGAGAAGCTCCACTGCAGCCCCCCTCCTCCTCTGCACATGTATCTGCTTGCCGGAGCCAGACAGCAGGCACAGATTATATAAGGTTGCTCCAGGATGCCTGTCCTCTCGCCTCAGTGCCACAGCTGCTGAGTGATGGATGCACTGGAAAATGTTTTTCATTGCCTCCCTCGCTGGGGAGACAAGTGCTCTGCGGAAGCTCTCTGATCCTGTGCTGCTCTAGGCTGCTGGAGTTAAACGTAAAGCCACATAGAGAAAGGATTGTTCAGTATATGGCAAAATAAGCAGATACATCTTAGTGTAAAATAGGACTCTGGCTTAAGCTGCCCACGGGAATTCAGGGGAAAGAAAAAGTAGAGCGCAAAGATCTGCAAGGCATGCAACACTAGACATGTTTTTGTTTCGGAGTAGCCTCTACACCAACTCATGTATGAAGAAGGAGGTTCAGGGTAGACTATGTTTATGCTGCAAGAGCTTCTATTATCTTGATTATTACATTATTTATGTGCATAATAATAATTTATCTGCAGCAGTCCTTGACGTTATCATCCTCATTTTGCCAATGTGAAACCGAGGCCTAGAGAGCTTAAAGGCTAGACTTTTATACATACGATGGTGCCCAACTCCCACTGAAATCAAAGGAAGTTATGTACCTAAATATGTTGAGGATTTTTAATGAACAAAAGAAATCAGTGGGGCAGTTAGGAATTTCAGGACTCAGGCTAACCAATCTATTAATCTTATATAATTGAAAGCACTCTGTCCTTGTAAAGATTCTGATTTTTTTTCTTTTTCATCCTAATTCAAGTATCTCAGCATAGTCTCCACTCTTAGTCAGGCACCCCTACTGTCTGTGCTTGGTACCCGCAGGTGAGGTACTGGTTACTAAGGTGTCATGGGTTGATTTTTCTTTTTTTTTTGAAAGCTTCCTTCCCAGATAGGCAAACTCAAGGGTTTGTTTTGTTGTTGTCATTATTGTTATTCATTTGTTTCTAATACTTTCTCTTTGGTTTACCTGTGGTTGTTCCACAGGTTTCTGGAAATTTACTGAGTAGAATTCTTGCAGCAGCATCAATGACAACCAGCCTTATAAATCATGGCTTCTGTTTAAGTGTCATACAGGACAGAACAAAACACTGAGTCCAGTCTCACTAGCACACTCTGAGATCTGAAAATACCGGTATCAAGCACGGGCTGGAAAGCGACTAAGAATCGCTGAGGACATTAAGTTTATGGCAGTCTTTGCCATAACATTATGGAATGTTGTATGCCTCTCTATAGGTAGCAAGAAGTTTAAATCCTGCTAATGCTATTGGATTCTTTGAGAGAACAATTTTTCAATTACACATAATTAATAGTAATTACCCTTTATCTTCAGAGACCAGAACAAAGAATAATTAATCCATCTTAACATCCCCGTTAAGGAGGTATTAAATGTGGGGGTTTTACACAGCAGATTACACAGTAACTGATGTGGTCTACTGTTCCATAACACAGAAAGGAAAGAGAAAAGAGAATCCTGAACTAGTATTCTAGTTTTTTCTTTAACTAGTTTGGAAACAGCTGTTTGCTTCTTGCAGCAGTTTGCTGCAAATGAAAAGTGTGCTGCCTCTCATATAAAAAAGTAGTTTTACTATATTTTATAATTAACCAGATTAAATGTATGTTTTACTAATTTTTAACGTGTATCTATGAGTAAAGTATTTGCAATTATTCCCATTGCAGAGCTGGAGAAAATGAAGCTTGGAAGTTTAGGGCCAGCTTCTCACTTGGCACAACACCTTTTTTGTACTGCTTTTCTCTCACGCTGGTTTTTGCTGCACAGGAAAAGAATCCTGACTCTGTGTTCATTCTAGACAGCACATGCCAAACTCATAGACAGTTACACCCTTTATCAGATCTTAAAATTTGGCTTCAGTCTCCCAAAGCGGCTTCCAATTTTCAATATCTTAATGGAAGCTCACCTTACAACACTTGGATGTCTCTCAGAGCACACAGTCACTACTAAACTGAATGGAAATTTCCTGTTCTTGATTATAAAAAATCAAAATAAAAATGAAGAAACATGAATTTACTACTTTGATTTTGAGTAGTCCAAGATCACACTGCAAGCCACTGAAAGAGGCCAAACCAGAATTTGCTTCAAACATACGGTTTTGAAAGACAAATATTGCATGTGGCAGGATGACAGCAAAGATGAGAGCAGTGCTGCAGGCAGCATGCGTGGCAGCTCTGGCTGACAGACCAGCAGTCTCTGGCCCATGACAGCTTGGGTGCCCAGAAAGCTTATGATTAGCAATTACATGTTAAGGCGATAAAAAAGAATAGCTTTTATTCCTACAAGTATTGATCTGAAGGATCCTGAGCTTGAAAGGGGGGAGAGTAGAGAGAGATAGAAAATGGGGGAGTAAAAAAGGAAGGGACCAAAGGGAGAAAGAGAATGCCCCAAATGTTAAATGAAAGCATCTGCACGAAAGCCTCCAGGCCAATGTGCTTAGAGAATGCACTCTTCTGTCTCAGTGACCTTGTGAAGATAAAGTGAACAAAAAGCTTCAGGCAACATCAGACAGAGGATTTAAGATGCAGTTTTAATTTTAGCCAGATTGTTTTGTATTTTTGATAGCAGGGTTATCTGGGGATGCAATGTGCATACAGTGGAACAAAATTTAGTTGTCACCCCCAACTCTGATACTCCACCTGATGGAAAATTCAGTTCCACGCTTCCAGGGGGAAGCAAAAATCAGGGGTTTGGCTATGCAAGGAAGAACAAATTATAGTATCACTGGGATGGAGTGAGCCTGGATGAATCCAGTGCATCCTAATTTTACTCCAGAATGCAATCACTGGGCTACCTTTGTGGATGAGCAACATACAAGACCTATACTCCAACACAATACACTCTAATATGCTGGTTCCTTCTACTCACATTATGTCCTTGCTCTGTATCTCCAGACTGACAGCTATTTACTATGAACAAACAGTTTAATCACCCCGTACCTCAGTTTCCTCATCTATAAAATGCAAACATCCTACCTAAAAAGAGCGCAAGGATTCACTAACTGATATGTGTTTTTTCAGTGAACACATTTGTTGGTAATTTTAATCATAGCAAATACATACAAACTTTAAGAGGTGGCTGCATACAATAAAACATATGCATTAATCATGATGTCTATTGCAACTTATTAGCACATTAATTCTATGCAATGCAAATGCAATCTAATCAGCAATCTGGGGATTACAAATACTGTATAAATCCCAAATGAGGGTCTAGATCTTCAAGCCTGTAGTAAAATGTCAAATCATGAACTAAAATGGTAATAAACCCAACCTGGATGGATTGGGAATAACCCCTCCACATGCATACTACCACATGTAAGAAACACGAGCTGGGAAAATGAGACCTCCATATTCATCCTGCACCTCCCTTAGCATCGCCACTTTATTAGACAATCATTGACAAACACTTATGCTGATCAAGAATCTTCTATCCAAAGTTCTCAAACTGCTTTACAAATTGTCTCTGATGTGCGTGGGCAGTGCATGTTATTTCCCCCCGTCCTCACATACTCTACCTTCCATAACTTCTATTTGGTAAGCTATCCTGAGGCCACATTGCTTCTCCAAGTCTGCAGGAGAGACATCCATCCCCTTTCTTGGCAGGTCTCTTGACCCACTCTTCAATTTAAATGGCATTTTCTGACTTTTTCTCTCTCGTCTTTTCTTAGGAGACCGTTCTTTCCCACCTTGACTGTATAACTCACCATCGCTTGCAAGCGACAGTTTCTTGAATCACAGACGCTGGAATCAATACAGCGAAGCTTGCAGAGAATGGGAGCGAGGAGGTGGGAAGACAAATGTGAAGACGTTGTAACCTTTTAGTCCTGTGCTGTCAGCTCAGCACATCACGATGCCTGACTGGACTCACATAGCTCGTGCTAACACAGGCAGTGACTGTACAGGGAGCTGTGGTGGCTCAGATCAGCTCTGTGTATCCTCCAAACCAACAGGGAACTAAAGGCAATATCCTACGTGAAATAAAGCAGGACAGGCCTCTCTCACAGCACTGCTCTCTCTTTGCACCGTGTCTCTCCTAATCAGCGTTCTGGACCGAAAACAGAGGCCTTTGCTATACATAGGGCCCAGACTGCAGCATGCACAGTGCACACGTCCTATTGGATTACAGGGCAGAGTGCACTCACATGGTCTACTTGTCAGAGACCCAGCCGTGCCTCTGCAAAACGAGGGAAATGTGGGAGGGCATGAATGAAAGCAACCCAAGCAGCACAGGGCAACCTGAGCCCCGTCAGAAGGCAGGATGGTGGATGCAACCAGAAAGACAGGGGCAGCAGGCAAATATACCTTGGCAGGCATGCTGGAGGGCTAAGCCAGGGCCTCACTCCATAGGGAAAATACATGGGAATCTTCATGGACTTTGATAACATTCAAAAATATGAGAATAGCCTATCACCTAGGAGCTCATTGTATTGACAAGTGGAACAGATGACAGCTAGATCCTAGTTCGGATACTAAACCACAAAGCAATATGGCAAAGATCAATGCAATGCAGTCTCTCTCATCCAGAAAATGTTTCTATCTGCATTAGCTTCAGAAACTGACAAACTTCCCCCAGTCCCTTTGATCATGGCCCCAAAGAAAAGGTATTTTGGAAAGTCCATATTGAACTTTATGGGGTTTGTTTCTCCCCAGGCAACTCATATTCTGCAGTTCCCAGAAAACCACAACTCAAAAATGTGATCACAGGTGAAGGAGAGATGAGTTAACAGAGAAAGGGAGAGTACAGCAGAACAGGCATCTCTTTCAGAGGGCAGAAGTTTATCATCCAGAACAGGATTTCCATGGGGTTTATCACTCTTTTCGTTGTCTAGAATTAAGGTCATTAAAGAAGATGTTTCCACTCTGAATTAGCAATGAGTTACTGCTTAATTTATAGTGCTTGGCACTCCCATGTGATTTGGCCCCAGAAACCCTGGTGAAAGCATTTCTTCTATGAATTATAGGCTGCCCTAATGGATTCTTTCTCCCACTCCAGACTCAGGTGACTACTTTGTATCTTTTCTTTTACCCTCCCCATTCCCCTCTCCCCAGTTTCTTCTCCTACCAGACCTTTTCCAAGAGCACTGTTTCCTCAGATCATCTGTCAAGAGATCACAGCTTTGAAAAGCACCACTGAAATAACTATAAGTAGCAGCTCTGTTCCACAATTTTCTCAGGTGTTCTCTCTTGTTAGACAGTTAGTACATATCCAAAACACCTCATACCCAGAGCGTGAGAAGCTATGAATACCGTAGTAGTTTTGTGAGGTAGGGAAGGCAGAGAGCCCTTCCAGGAGCACAGGGGTAGCACTGGACGCCCTCCTGAAGCTCTCAGCCCCACCACCTGCCACAACCAGAGGGCGACTGTCGCGCCAGGCCTGTCTTTACCCACCTCCCCGGGGCCTTCCCGCGGCTCCAGCCAGACGAAGCCGGGGTGTGAGCGCGGGAACGTCCCGCTTCTCTCATTTAGACGTTTTGGCACTAGGCAGAGCGGGTTTAGCCAAGGTGGATTGAAGCAACGCAGCGAAAAGGACTAAAGCCAGGTGTATTACCCCCCGGTGCGCCCGGGGGAGCCGAGCGCCAGCCGCCGCCTCAGGCCAGCCCGCCCAGCCGCGCGCGCCCCCGCGCGGAGGAGGCGGGAAGCAGTGCGCATGCGCACACGGCGCGGGCTGCCGACGAAGGAAGTTTGGACTGCGCCGGCGGTAGGGGCTCCTCCGTCCCCGCCCCCGCGCGACGGCGATTGGCTGCAGTGCGCGGAGTCCCGTGGCCCATTGGCTAGGCGCAACGTCCGTGCGGATCGGGCCCTGTCGCCGCCATGGTTCGCTTCAAGAACAGGTAAGGGAGGAGGCGCGGGTGCGGGTCAATCGGCGCTCCCGCCCCGCTGAGGCCGCGGTCTGCTGCAGGTATGTGCTGTGCGAGGTGGTCTCGGAGGACCCGCGGTGCCGGCAGTGCATCGAGGACCGCGCCGTCGGCCTCGCCGTGAGGGACGCCATCGGGCGGGTGCACGGGGACTACGGCCTGGCCTGCTGCTCCATCTCCTTCACAGGTGCCGGCGGGGCGCGCCGCCCGCGGGGCGGTGAGGGGGCTCCTGCGGGAGGGGCCGGGCTCACCGCTGCGCCTCTGCCCCCACAGTGAAGTACGTGAACGCCTACACCGGGACGGTGCTGCTGCGCTGCCGCAAGGACTTCTACAGGCTGCTCTGCTCCGCGCTCCCCTTCGTGAGGCAGCTGGAGAGCCGGGGCCAGCGCTACCCCTGCGCCCTGCACACCCTGCACGTCGGAGGTCAGCCGCCCCCGAGGGTCTCCGGTGCCTGGCGGGAGGCGGCAGAGCCCCACCGCACCTCCCAGGCTCGAGAAGCCCCTCTTGCTGCTGTGGGTGCCATGGGCACAGCTTGTGTGTCCACAGCATCTGGCTGATCTAAGCAAGAAACAGGCAGCAGCGGATCTTGGTTGAAATCCTCATTAATTCTGCTTGAATCGTTACATTTAACACAAAACCAGAACAGCAAGTACCCCATCACTTCATTTTCTTTTAAAAAAAGTATATTCAAAGTATAGTATTGTCTATATCCTGAAGATTAACCACTTGGGGCAAATAACAGGCAGTACACGTTAGAAATTATTATTCCACCACTTAACAGTAGGGAAAGGAAGTCTACAGCCCCTTTTCAGCACTTGCATTGATAAAGTTGTTACCTGGGGCATTTGTCACTTGATACAGTGATCTTCAGAAAATATACTAGTAGCTCTTAAACACCTGGTTTTGTAGATAGTTACATATTGTTCTTGTGACTCCTACAGGTACCATAAGAACATGTCAGAAATTTCTGATTCAGTATAATAGAAGACAGCTGCTGATGTTGTTGCAGAACTGTACAAATGAAGGTGAGTTCCTCCAGCTGCTTTCCTAAAATGCAGCCTCAGTTCCCAGGGGTTTTGTAAGATATGCTGGGCTACTTCTCAATTCTTGAACTGATAAATGTTCCTTTCTTTGGAAGCTGAGGCTATTCCGGCATATGTGATCAAGAAATGACCCTCTGTTGCTCACTCTATTGCAGAGGAAAGACGGTGTATACAGAAGTCCTTGTTGAGCTGTTCCCTTACAGAAGAGCAGTCTCAAAGTGGAGATGAGGAAGATGATGGCACAGAGACAGACTAAACGTTATCTTTAATGTTCACCTCTGTCCTGTACTTGTGAAATCAAGATGTTGCCAGTTACCTTCAGTGTTAAGCAAAGCAGGGGACAGAAAAAGCACCCATTCAAATTTACACTTCATTCCCCCATTCCAAGTGTTCTAAAATAAATTTTTTTAAAAAAAAAGTTTTTACTTAAGTAGCTTACTTGCCTGGTTTACTCCAGGAGTCAAAACCACCTGCACTCCTAAGGAGTGTAGCAGCTCAACGTTGTCTTCATGCTGAGGTACAAGTGAGCTTTAGGCAGTGGGCATAGACAAGGAATGTCATTTACTCTCCTTCAGTACAGAAAAAGCATTAACATATTGCTGGTTTTTACCTTATCTCCAAGTGTACCTGTCATCCATAGGGCTATCCATTGCTTTGAGTCACAAAAGCACCAGTTGTGTGCATCGGAGCAGAGATTACAGGGAATGCAAGGTAGAGCTGTAAGGCTCAACTCCATCAGACCCGTTATAAAACTCATAGGTACAAGTACTGCTTAGATATTTATTGAGTTTACACCAATCGGTTACAGGAAAGTAGCGCTGCTGGTATTATCTCTTGAATCCATAGGAAAACAAGATACAACTTGAAGATGCTGTCCTGTGGAGACTGCCCCTGCAGATGGGACAGCCGTCCTTGCCAGCATCACTTCCCTTGTTCTAGTGCCTGTGAGATGTGGAGGTGAGTTACACCAGCTCCAGCTATTCTGTCTCTCTTCCCAATGCAAAGTTGACTATAAATGTGTAGAGATAATAGAACACAACAGATACTGGTTAGACACTTAAGTAGTTACTCTCCTGTTCCATGGCTTAAAACGACTATTACAAACAGGAAAAAATAGTACTGTGAACACAGTTAACTGCATACTTGAAACTTTCTTAGTTGCTTTCTCTGCCCTCACCAATACTTTTCCCGATGTACATGTAAAGCATTAACAGCAAGATGTGTTAACACTTTCAGGCACCTTGTCTTAGTTTCTTTGCAGTCTCTTGACAAGCTGTACTGTCTTCCCATCAAATGTAGTTAATTGCGACCAAGCGTGAAGTCAGGCTGCTTTCAAAGAATGCTTTGCAGATGCTTCCTCTGTCCTCCTGTAGCAGTTGGAAGTATCCTTACCTCTGCCCTCTCCCCCTCTTCCTGGTTTACAGCCACATACAGAGTTTTGTGAAGTACACTCCTTGGTACTAGCTTCCCATGTGCACATGCTTCACTGCCTCGAGGAAGCAGTGGTATAACGTCGAACCTACTCCTTTGAAATCAAGCATCACTGTATTGACATAAACTTTTCAAACAGGGATGCAACTAATGACTTTAGCAGTGGTTGTAGAATATCTGACTCCAGGAGTCTCAAACATACTGTGACTGATCTGACCAAGAAAGCATCTCAGAGGGACAGAGCACATAAACTTAAAAGCCAGTGCAAATGCATGCAGACCACCGGTGCAAGGGAGGCCAAAACCAACAGAGGACACTGTCGGTCTCGCACTGTAAGTTTGGTGGTACTTTATACCAGCTCCCTGGAAGGAATTCTGTCAGTAGGAAGGTTAAGAGTTGAATTTGTGCAGCTAAGCGTTCTTGTGCTCCACGCTGATATGACAGTACAGTTACAGGTCAGGAAGTGTGCAGTATGTACTGTAAGTGTGTGTGCATATGATTTATTGCAACTGTTGGCCTTGACTGGAACATCACACCTATAGGTCATTTTATTCAACAAAATCCACACCACTTAACTCATTGATTAGCTCAAATCAAACCACAAGCAGTGCAGAATGTGACCACCCACAGGAAGGGCAGGGAGGGGTCCAGAAGAGGCATGTTTATAAGCCCGAGGCGCTTAGTGCAGATCAACTTGCATCCCAGGACCAAGCAGATACAGGCCTTTATCCCAGTACAAGAGACCCCAGTGCTTGCTGGGGGATAAAAGCTATCTACTGACTCCAGCTATCAGTTGTTCTTCCAATTCAAGACCAGCCAGTATCAAATACCATTCAGGTAGTTGTAGCCAAGAGCCCTAGGGTGGAGTGTTTATTCTATATGATCAGGTTACAAAGAATGTGTAGCCCATGGTTGGCAAAAAAAAAAACCAAAACAACCAAAAAAAAATTAGCAGCCTCACTCACACCCACATTAAAACAGAACTGAACAACTGAGGGAAGCCAGGAGGTTCCTTCTACCACTAGTGCCAGTACACATCTTGAAATACACAAATTCTTCAAAAGTCACTTCAAAACCAAGTAGCCAAGTTCTGCTTTACACTCACTTCAGCTTTAAATCTTTCCAAGCCAGGAGAACAGGAAGAATTCTTGCTCTTTAGAAAAAGAACAGATAGAGCAGCCAACACCCTAAAGTCAGTAAGCTCTTTTGCCCATTTCCAATGCAGCAGAAACCAGTTTCTCAAGAGAGCAGTTTGACAGCTTTACTGAAACAGCACAGTCAGATGGACTTCTGCCCACAAATACTTCTAGGGAAACAAAGGCTCTCTGCCTCTTCGCTTAGGTAATATTGCAGTATTCTGGCAGTGCCACACAGCTGTAAAGACTTTCATTCTGCTTATTAGGCCAGAAGAACTTGACTTGGCACTGACCAGAAGCTTTGGCTGATTTGCCTCTGGGTTGTTTCTTTCAAAACTTTGTTTCAGTATAATCTGATTAAGCAGTTGGAATCAAAAGATCTTACTTCAGCATACACTGTCATGCCTTCCTCCTGAACCCCCTAGAAGCCCTGGAAACACAAGTTTAGTCTGTTCAAATTTAAGTACTTAAACTATAGCAGCAAAACAAAGCAAAACAAAAAGAAAACCAGGAGAGAAAACTTCTCTTGAATAGCAGAATCACTTTGTGTGAACAACAGAGGTGCTGAACAATAGCTTCTGCTTCTGTTTCTTTCTTTTCTTGCCTCCCTTTTCCTCTGTGAAGAATTAAAATGATACTGTCATTCTTCTCATGGAACAGGAACATCACACAGAAACAATAAATGGTCTTCCCTAGCCTAAATGACTTCTACAGGTCCTTACCAACTCACTGAGCACCAGGCAGTTTAATTTCAACTAGAAAATTACTGGAGACAAACAAAGGGACACTCCATCACATCTAAAGCACACCTACAAACATGCCTAACTGATTCTAAAGTTGCTCTTGCAACAGCAGATCCTAGGACTGCAGGCGTGCAGCAGTCTGCCTTTCATACAAGTATCCCTTTCATCCAGGTCAAAAACCCACTATAACTGGAGCTGGTACTCAATTTCACTGAAACTTCCAGTCCCTCCCATGCAACTCTTTCCATCATTCAGTGCCGTCTCCAAACAGAAGCCAAAGCTAAAAGTCAGAACTGAGCATTATAAATTAGTTTTATCAGCCAGCACCAGGCTTGGAGGTTTAAGTTCATCTCAATTTGTTTCAGATTCCCTCATTTGAAGTTTCAGCTACCAGTTACCTTGATATTTTGGTCAAACTTAATTCGTAGTTCAGCAGCTCAGGTATTTTTAGTTCAAAAGTGGACAACCTGAACTTCCTTGAGATAAAGCTTAAATTAAGTTCCAGTAGAGACGAGGCAAACATGATTGTAGAAAGCCATCTTTGTCCTAACAGAATTCTTTGCTAGTTGGAGATCTTCTCAGCTCCCACTAGAAGAGCTGCTTTAAGCTAACAGAAGCCCTAGTCAAGCTGTTCAGAAACCACAACCTGACAATTTTCAGAACTATTCTGCAGCCAATTTTTGGTCCCCAAAATCGTTGCTCTCACTTCTTTGAGAGGAAGAAGGGGAAATACTCAATTTTTTTTCACTTCAGAAACTTTTCATGCCTTCCCCCTCTGCCTTTTACCTGATAAATGATCAGCTGTGGACGGTTTGTCCAGTTTCAGGAGGGCTGCCTCAATAGCTTGACTGAAGGAATTCTGGAAGCTGGGCACAGGTATGCGGTCAGAGCTGTCACTTTCTCCATCGCTATCCACTGGCACAGGGAGAGCCAGAGTGTTCTCATCTGAAAGAAGGTAAGGGCCTTGAGAGGCAGGTTGTATACAACTTTTACAGTGCAAATGCCCCTCCACACTCCAGATGTTTCTTGTGAAGTTACAAGTTTTCTTGTATGGTAAAGAACCTGAAGTAGTAATGCCAAATTTTCTTACCTCTTGTCTTTGGAGCAGGTTTGGGCCATGTTTCTGGTTTTGCCTTTCCAACTCTCAACATCTATCAAAAAAGTTGTAAGAGACAATTAAATCCCATGTACTAGACCAATCCTGCATATCCCCCAAGGGGCAAGAAAATCTAGGAACCTCTTCAAGCACTCATACCCTATGCCGTCTCCGTAAAATTTATCCCATGTTGGTTTTGTGGGGGAAGCAGTTTTGTTCTCAGACCAATCCCTAACCAAGACACAAGCAATTCCAACAAGATTTAGACTGTTACATGGCTTACCTGGGCAAAGGAAGGGAAGGGAGACTCTTCTTCTAAACTCCCACAGAGCAATGGGCTGACCTGGCTGGCAGCAGGTGACAGTGGAGTTGGAATAGAGTCTACAGAGAAAGCAGCAGATAATTAAAGCCTTTGGCAAAGGCACTCATTATGCTGCTTATCAGGATGAAACAGAAATGAAGTTTTATTATCTTATGTAATTAACCATTTTTATCTCATCAGTTCCATCTATCAGTCACACAGTGGGACCTCAAATTTCCTCAGTTGTTTTTTTTAAGGGTAATTTAAGTTTGGTTGTTGGGTTTTTTGTTGTTTTGGGGGGGTTGTTTACTTATTCTGGGGTGTTTTGCAGGTTTTTTGTTTTGGTGGGTTTTTTTTTGGTTTTTCTTTGGTTTTTTGGTGGTTTTGGTCCTGTCCCGTCCTTCCTCCCCCCAAAAAAATATTTAGGAACAGTTTCTATTTAGTATTTTTTATGAACTGCAAGACAAAACATTTGGTAAAACATCACTGGTCAACAACCTGAGTGCTCATCAACTGTGTTTTACTATAACATAGTGGGGAAGGGTAGAAAAAAATGCCAATAGTGTTTTCCTGGCATACATTCCCTTTGGGGGGATTTTTTTCCTTCCTTTTCTTCTGCCACAGCAAAAAATTTAAAACATGAGGTAACTACAATGCAGATCTCACTGTCACTGAAGTAGAGGTAGTAAAAAGCAGAAAAAGGACCAGAATGTTTCTTAGCCACGTCAGCCTTTTGTGTATGATCTCACAAGCAATCTAGGAAAGAAGCATTCTTTGATCAGTATTAAGAAAGTTTATCGTGATGACCCGAGCTGTAGATCCCAGAACGATCAAGAGCTAGGTGCAATGTGTTTTTCCAGATGCTCACCTGTCTGAAACACAGGGCTTCTGCCAAGAGGAGACAGACAGAAGCTCTGATGATCAATGCTGGTAGTTTCTCCAGGGCAAGAGGTAAAAGCAGGGAACTGCTGCAGATTCTCTAAAGCAATATGGACCTCTGGATCTAGAAAGAGGTTTTAAATTAAAGCACTACTCAACGTGGGGGAGGACTGGCAATATGCAATTTGTTTCAGGAGTCTAGGAGGTGCCAACTCAATTTGCTTTCCACCCTCTATTTTAGAGACCAGTACAAGCCCTGCTGCTGGATGGAAGCAGTTCCTAGGCGTATTTTTTTTCCTTCTTCACTTTTCACTCCATATCATGATTACTATAAAAACAGAAACTAAGAATCCTGAGAGCTATATAAACCATGGAGATATCTGCGCCCTCGAATGCCCTCTGTCTCTCCCATGATGTGCAAGTATGCAGCAATTGCATAACAACACTTAACATCCTGACTGAAACAGCTTATATTTTTCACTCTACAGACGCTGTTTCTAATACCTTGTAATCTTATTCTAAGTACATGCCACAAACTAAAGGCCTTAGACTTCACCCTATAGCTCAAGAAATCAGCTCAGCAACTAAAGATGACTGGAAATCCAACAGCTATGCTCAATCCTGACTTACATTTGCCCTGTTTCTTGTTTTCTTCTATCTCAATTCTGCGTTCACGTCGTCGTTCATCACGAGCTTTCTTCTGCCGTAGACGCCGCCTCTTTTCAAGGTCATCTAGGAGCAATGCACAGCATTGGATTATCAAAAAATACCAATAATTTGGCAATGTTTTCTCCACCTTTGAGAACAATGTATTCAGTTGTAATACATCAGTCACAAAATACACTTACAAACAACATACGCTCTTCCAAGATGTCAGGCTTTTTTATCCTTTGTATAACTGTTGTCTATAAAACAGTGAATTGGCGTCATTCTGTCTGGTAGTCATTAGACAATTGGTGCAAGAGGAGTAAAGCTGCTACGTATGGTCCTTTTTCTGCCATTAAAGGATAAGAACGACTTCCCCCTCACCCTCATGGATACACAACAGAGCTTACTAGAAAGGTAGCACCAACCTGAAAACAAGTCTAAAGTCTCCTTAGAGATGACAGGTGGCTTCAAAGCCAGTTCACAAATGCTGAACTCACAGGTGAGGGGCAAGTGACAGAGGTAGCGATGACGCTGTCTTATATCCTGATAAAAAAAAGAGCAGATATATCTTCACAACAAGGTTTAGAGGCTGCCATAGTGATGAATAGCTTATGGAGATAGAATGCCCACCATTCAGCAAATCAAATGGAAAAAGACAGCAGCAGTGACACAATAATCACTTTATGAACTACAAACACGTGAAGGATGCCTTGGGTCAGAACCAAATGCTCCAAGACCTCCACCAGCTACATCGTAATCAGATTTGGTGCAGTTATTCCATCTTGCTTACTGATTTTCTTGCTATACCTCCCTTTTCACATCCCTGGAATAAAATTCTACAGTACCAGTCTTCCGACAAAATTATTCTTGCACTGGACTAAATTTGCCTTTTACACTTAAATTTTCTAGACTGAAACAAGCCGAGTTTTGTTTTTCCTTGCAGAGCCAAAAAACTTGAAGACAATTCCCTACTACCTCTATATCCATTCTTACTTGAGCATATCCTTTCTTAAAATGAATTAAGAATTAACGTATAGTTTTTACTGCACATGCCAATACTTACAGTTGTCTTCATCTGACGTAAGAGAATTCAAGACCCATCCCCTCTTCCAGAACTTCAGTGCCTGAAGCACTTCCACTCCCTCTATCTCAAACACTGAAGCTTTTTTCCATTCTCTCTATTTTCGTAACATCCCACTTCTATCCTTGACACTCAGAAACAACTGTTTGTTCAGGACAGAGGCAGAACACTTCTTCAGGCTAAGAAAGATGATAATCTGTCTAGTTCAAGCTACTGTCTTACAGGAGAAATTAATTTACTTTTTTTTTAAGACAGCTTTAACAACAAACCAATCTTAAGCTTGCAATTCTCTTACTCCTAGAACTTCCTACCTTCCAGAAAAAAAACCCCTAGACTGCAGCCTTCTCATCAAAAGCAATATAAGATACTGCACCTTACACAGATGCCCTTCACAGATTAGCATGCCTACCCATTCATAGATATTATTTCTTATTACTGAAGAGAAACAAGTCTCATCTGTCAGCTACAATGATCAATCTGCTAAAACAAGGGCCCTTAATTAAAAAGAAGATAAAATAACTACCTCTGTCATTGAGTAACCAGTTATCTCCACTACAGCTGCAGTTATCTTCTCTGGACTCTTCTCCAAGCTGCCGTACTCACGAACAAGACATCGAACATTCACAGGGTGAAGATACATACACTGTCCATCCTCCGCTATAAGATAAGATATCATCAATTCTTCTTTGCCTGTTAATTTTTAATACCCTTCTCCCCACCTCAGTACATTCTCCAGTAAGAAAATTAAATCTCCTTTCTGACATTCTGTGGGACTTTCATCTCATAGGGGTTAGCTGCATCTAATGAAGTGACAAACATCTTGCACAAGAAGGATCCCAAAGGAGGCATCTCTGCCCCCATAATTCCAGGATTTCATTGCACTGACCTTGATAGAAATAGTAAAAAGGAGAGTTGCTAAGATGTCCACTGCTAATTGCATTTTTAGATTCTTGGTAGCTTGTTTCAGCTGGTTTTGGTTCTTCTGTAGTGTTCACATCTGGTTCCCCTACAGTGTCCACCTCAGGTACTTCCTCTTCATCCAGCACTGCCTCTTCTGCTTCCACAGGAGGTGAAAAGGAACTTGACAGATCAGAGCAAGGCTCCACAAGCTCCTCATCAAACGCAGAGAGATACTCCACACCACACTATCACAGCAGAGAGCATACAGTTACTACCACATCACCTCCTTCAAAAGGTAGTCATCACTGTAAAAATCTTTGGCACCAGTTCAACCATACATTGCAGTGTAAAGTGGCAGAACTAAGTATTAACAAGATTTGCCAGAGCAGAGTTGTCACCCACCTTTTTCTCTTGGGAAATCGCAGGCTCCACAGCCTTGGAGCTTTCTAGGACCAATTCTTCCACAGCTGCACTGATTCCAGCAATGCCATTGTTTTTATCCTGGTCAGCAGAGAGTGCTGTTTCTCGCTCCTACAAGTCATCCAAAGATAATACATTTCAATTTGCTATTTAAGCCAGGAGACTATCACCACAGTTATTTTTAGCTTTGTTCTATACTTCAGGTTTTCACATATCTCTAATTCATCTGTGACAAAGAGTGATTCTTGAAGAGAGGTCCTCTCCTTCCTATTACTGGAAAGCACACTCATTGTAGGATGTCTAAAGGCTCTGAGAAGGATTATTCTACAGGTTTGCTCATGTCTGCCTGATACAGGTTATCCCAAAACTTGCTGGACCCGACAGAGAAACACATCTTCCTCTGAAAGCAAACTCTGTTATGTTTATGGAAAGAATACCATTCAGTAAAAAGCATTCTATTCTATTCTATTCTGTTATCCTGAATATCACACCAGATACCTCATGTCCACCAGGCTACGGTCTCGTCCAAGATTTTTAACACTATTCTAGTGGCAAACATCACCCCTTGGCCAGTACATACATCATGGAGACCAGAATAATCACACACAACCACTTATACAGCAGAACATAGATGCTTAGCACTCAGCATACTCTTAAAAATAAAGTTACTAAAAGCCTCCAAAGAGGTTCTCACCTTCAGTTCCTGGATAGCCGCCTCAATAAAGCAAGCCTCTGGGGTGTGTTTTTCTTCCTCATACTGTTTTAGTAATGCTGCTTTCTCCTCCAGAATCACCAGCTGCAAGACCTGCTCCCTGGATGCCAGAAGCAGCTTTGAATACTGACTGTGCTGGTCATCTGAACAGGAGGAGCACCAAATCATTAATATCCACATGTAGAGGCACCAGTGTGGACTGTTGTTTCTTCTGAAGTTTTGTTACTGCTCAATTTTCTAAGTTAATCCACCCCAGGGCAGACAATACTTAGCAAGAATTTGATACAGACTCTGGGTATTACCAGTGTTATCACCGATGACACAAGCTGGTACCACATACCTGCTCCGCTACACACATGTACCTGTACCCCACACAGCAGGTTTATCTGCCACTTTCAACCTGCCACTTTACCACCCACAGTTGCTACATACTAAAAAAAAAAAATATACTTTTTTTTTAAAAAATCAAGCCTAAATTTCTATGCTGTGGAAGCATCACCTTTGAGAAGGCTTGAGTGGTGAAAACTTCCTGAAACAACGCAGTCTGCAGCTTCTTCTTCTCTACATACTAAAAAATACTGCAGCTGGAAAGTTCTGCAAAAGCGACCTCTGTTTTGGCTCAGACTAGTCCATAAGCCCGTATGTATTAAAAATCTATACAAAACATTATTATTGGATTTTTACAAGAAGCACAACAGAAACAGTAAGCTGAAGCATTGCAAGTTTAGCAAAAGGTGGTAGTCTCTGTTACTAGAGACCTTATCTTAACTATGAACAGCAACTACAGCATCACATACTAGTACAGTACCTGTATTTCCTGCTCCCCAAGGGTCCAACCATGTCTACAGAACACCAAGTTAATGCAGAATACCCTGGGTTTAGAATGATCTCAAATCGTATATTTGTTTGTTTTATGAAAGGATTTAAAGTCCTTTTCTTTCAAATACTGAGAAACATGTAAGCACACACCCTGCATGCTGGATACCCATCATGCGTTAGGAGACTTTTTTACAGAGAGCTTAAATGCACGCAGCATTTCACAAATGCAACTGCAAAATGAAGTGAGCCAAGACAGCCTACTAAACAGCAATGTTAAGTAAAATTATTTCTTGAGTCACAAAATTTTTTGTGATACTAACAGATAAGATGATGATGGGTTAGTCACATTACTTGACTGGAGAAAACTGAAGAAGTGAGGCAACAGATGTTTGGAATAGGTTTGCAGTAATTTTGATTATTTTCAGATATCATTCACAGATTTTAGCTGATAAGCGAAGATGATTAAAACCTTGTTGAAGATTACATCCCTGAAATAGTTTAGACACAGAGACAGTTATTTTTGCTAAGTTGTATAATGAGGAGCCAGGAGGAAAAAAAAGTTATGGACACCAAGAGGCCAACAAAAGCAGCAAGAGTCACACCAATGACCGTTATGATACAAAACACACATCAAACTAATGCTAATGACTGAGAAGGCAGGAGTCTGCAGTACAGTAACATGAAAGGAAACAGCATGCAAGTTAAAGCCTTAGAAAAAACAAAGTGTGGGTAGAAAGCCTATTATTAATCTCTGGTCATTTTCAGCTGCTAAACTCCATGTTTTGTAGTTTGGTTTATTTTAAGATGACAGCATGGCATTGCCATGGTAAACCCCCTCTACACAAGTCCTAGTCGTGGTTAGGAGCAGGATGCCAACCACCAGTACCCAAATACACTCACCTCTGATGTAAACAGGCTGCACCACATTCATCCACTGAGATTTGGGCAGCGCTATCAGAACACCTTTCTCTCTTCTCATAAGTTGCATCGTAATGGTATCACCAATTGCATATTGACGTGTTTCCATTGCAACAACACTGTAACATAACAAGGTTAGTAGCGCAAAAAAAATAATTTCAAAAAGATATATAATTTAATAAATATCAAGTCTCACCTCTTGAGATCCTTCTTGTGAACAGAGCCATAACAAATGGGACATTTACTCCAGGTCTTTTCACTCAAGGAGAGATAGTGAAGGATACACGCCCAACAAAAGATATGCCCACAGCGGGTGATCTTTGCTGCGGTCGGTGGGTACAGACATATTGGGCAAGAGGGTACTTCATGGCTACAAATTCGCTGAAATGGCACATGAGAAGAACAGCACAGGTTTTAGACCTGGAAATCAGTTCCTGTGCTACAGAAGCAGCCACCTGTAAGATCTACTCTAACATATTAATCTTCCAGCTGTTAAGGTTCTGCTTCTTTACCAAGAAACTAAGTACACTGTATACTAAGTAACACCTTCAGGCTGCACATGGAATAACCTTCAAAGCCACCCATCTGGTATTTCTACCCTAATGACATTAGAAAAGTGACTCTTCACACGTTTCCCCTCATATATTCATCATCTCTAAGAGCTAGCAGCACCTTCATCATCCGAATTCAGACACTGAGAAGACAGCACATCAGCTCTGTCGCCTCATTTACCCAAGCAGACTTGGGCAGCCCTATTTAACTGCAAGACTGAACTTACCTATTTCCATGAACATGCTAGTTTAGTCAGACACTTTGTTAGCATCTGTGCGTTGCAGAGACATAACTGCCAACCAAGCACCCAGATTTTTCACCTCTCTTGCAGCGTCAGGTAACAGTAAGCCTACCTCCTCCTCTCCACCTACACCATATACCAAGGCAAGTCTTGGCAGACAATAAGTTTCTACTTGAGGCAACCCAAAGTTCTGACCACAATTCTCAAGAGATTTTCAATTTTGTTGCTAGGCAAGACAGGCCACCTATGCACAGAATAATTCTTCAGAATTCTACACTCTAGTCCTCTTCCATGGACTCATGCCCAAGTGTTCTGTTAATATCTCGATCACAAGGACTCTGTCTACAGAATGTCAGATACTATTTTTGATGAGCTCCCATCTGCGAAAGCAAGAAGAAGCTGCTAATTTTCCTAATAGATTTTAGCACTTCTCTTTTCCTGTCATGAAAGTATTTCATAATATATTCCATGACAGATCTTTCCCAGTATTGTGGGAGTGACAGAAGAGGCCTCAACTCAAAAACAGCTGAGTTTTATGTAACATCACAGAGATAAAGAGGCAGTTAAAGACAGGTTGAGCTTCTTAGTAAGAAGAAAAAAAAAAAAATCTAGCCCATCACAACTGACCACTTGCTCCACAAAGTCCCAGTTGACCAAGGTATCTGGATCAGCAAAGTGGACTGTGTAGTCCTGTTCTTCAGAGACAACAAACTGGCAGCTGGGGAAAGGCAAAGAGACAGATGATCCACTCAGTTGCTTCTAAAAATTCTTTGAGAACTATCCTATAGGATTCTCTGAGCTTCTTCTTTGTCCAGCAGAAAACTGCTAGACGCTGTCAGTAACTTTTACCAACAAAAACTGAAAGAGTTCAATTCACAACCAGATTTCCAGAACACAGGTGTGTCTAATTTGACTTAGACACAACACCACATACTAACTACAGAATGAGCCAGGCAGAGTGGTCTTCCAGAAACATGTAAGAAACAGCCAGCTCCATCGGGGATCTATTAAAAAACAGGGAATCCACAAGTAGGAAAAAAAATGGTCACAAAAACTAGAACTACTGGGGCTCCTGCAAATAGGCTTCACTACAATAAGCCACAAAACAATAGGGAAAAATCAGAAGTATTAATGCTGAAAATAGTTATTATCTTTAACATGATCTGATACAGGAAGTCCTGAACACACTTCAAATTCCGGTGAAAGTGACCATTATTTCCAGTCAAAAGTAATTCTGCTGCTGGATTACTATGCTGATCATCCTTTGGGTTATACTACATACTAGGGGCCTGTGAAATAATCAGCAGTTTAACAACTAACAACCATACAAGTAATTGCTTCTAGGACTTACAAATTCAGATTAGCTTTCATCCAGCAACTGCTACACCTACCATCTCAACACACTATTTTTTGTAAAAAACTACTGTCTTCCATAAGGGAACTACCTACGTCTTCCCAAATGGAGTGTCACATTCTAAAAGTGATGCTAAAAAATTAGAGCAGAAGACTAATTTGTTTGTATCTAAAGGACTCACTCCATCAGATACCTTGTAAATAGGTAAAGGCAACAACTTGATCTATTTTTATTCAAGTGTAGTCATTACCGCTCAAAACACTACGCAGAGGTAAGTTCACCCTGGAAAAGTCAATACAAGTTGTCAAGGTCAAACACAATTCCCTGGCTGATCATCCCTTATAGCTGCCTCTGTAGACGTTTAAGAGCCCTGCTGATCTTCCACTCACTTGGCCTGTAGAAAGAGCTCCTTGTTGAAAGGCTTATGTCCCCACTTGTTCCTTTTCCCCCAGTTGCCATGTCCATTCCCATCAAAATGGCCTGCTTGGCCACGGGGTTCAAAAGTGAAGTTCAGTAAGTGGTTCAGGTTAATCTTCTTGGGACCAGAGAATTGGGCAGGGCTGAACTCTGCCCGCTGAGCCTCTGCTACCTAAGAGACAACAACATTTGTTAGAACTTGCTAGAATTTCCTGCAAAAGCATCAGTACAAGTTGATAGCCAGGCCCCATCAGTAATTACATACAGAACATGAAGCATCCACTCACTCACCTTCTCCCATTCCAGTTCTGCAAATCAAGCAGTGCAGCATTAGAAGTGCATGAGAACTTGGAAGTTAGAACTGAGTGGTCTTACCCCACACTGATCGCAAGGAGGAGCATAAACACAACCTACGTAAGGACAAGTAAAAGCTAGAAAAACCTAGCAGTCAAGGTTAACAACAGAAGAAAGTTGTTCAGATCCTGACGATACTCTTTTAGATGGCCAGTAATATAAGTCTGATTACTATTTGCACAGGTTGTACTTGTTTTGCTTAGTTTTCACACAATGAAGTCCATCCTTAGTAACTTTGCAGACACCAAGATGGGCTGGAGTGCTGAACTGCTTCAGGGTAGGTAGGCTCTACAGAGGGATCTGGACAGGCTGGATCAATGGGCTGAAGCCAACTGTACGAGGTTCAACAAGGAAAAGTGCCAGGTCCCACACTTGAGTCACAACAACCCCATGCAATGCTACAGGCTCAGAGAAGAGCAGCTGGAAAGCCGCCTGGATGAAAAGGACCTGGGGCTGCTGGCTGACAGCTGGCTGCGTGAGCCAACAGCATGCCCAGGTGGCCAACCGCATCCTGGCTTGTATCCAAAAGTGTGGCCAGCAGGACAAGGGAGGTGACCATCCCCCTGTACTTGGCACTGGTGATGCCACACATCAAATACTGTGTTCAATTTTGGGCCCCTCACTACAAGACACTGAGGTGCTGGAGCGCGTCCAGAGAAGGGCAATGAAGCTGGCCAAGAGTCTGGAGCACAACCGTTATGAGGGGCAGCTGAGGGAACTGGGGTTGTTCAGCCTGGAGAAAAGGAGGCTCCGGGGGGCACGTTATCACTCTCTACAACTACCTGAAAGGAGGCTGTAATGAGGTGTCGGTCTCTTCTCCCTAGCAACAAGCAACAGGACAAGAGGAAATGGCCTAAAGTTGTGCCAGGGGAGGTCAAGATCGGATATTATGAAAAATTTCTTCACTGAAAGGATTGTTAAGCATTGGAACAGGCTGCCCAGGGAGGTGCTGGAGTCACCATCCCTGGAGGTGTTTAGAAGACAGTAGATGTGGTAACTGGGGACACGGTTTAGTGCTGGACTTGGCACTGCTAGGTTAACAGTTGGGCTTGATGATTTCAAAGGTCTTTTCCAAGCTAAATGATTCTAATCACCTCAAACTTAAAAGCTAGAAATTGTATCACTAGGTATTTTCATGAAGGACCTCTGTTTCATGAGATATGTACACAGCCTATCTAGGTAGCCACTCCTCAGAAGGTATTTTTTATTGCAAGTCTCTCAAGAGCAGAGAGCGCTCCTCTTCTGTTGTTGCCAAGTTGTTCTGCTCGCACTCACTCTGGCATCTCAACGATGCTTCCTCCCTTCCCAGCCCAGCAGCTGAACACTGAAGACCTATCTAGGCAGGTCAGAGTGATCCTCTCGTCCCAAGAAAGAAGGCCTCGGAGGCATGGCATTAAAATTCTCACCTCATCTCGTCTTCCACCATTACAAGAGCTAAAAAGTTTGCCACTTCCGCCGCTACCTCCCCTTTGAGGGGGCATCTTATTAAAAGCTTTGCTTTTCTGTGAATTGGAGCGACGGGACTGACTGGAAAAGTTCTCATTTTTTGAATATGAAGTTTCTTTTTTACGATTGTAACGCTGTTTGGATCCACTCGCATTCTTTCCATCTGAAAGAAGAAGAAACATGAATCAGATCGGCAGCCTCACCGTCGTCCACATTTATTGCACCTCCGCTAGCTTTGCCTCAAGAGACATGCTCACCTCGGCCACTGCCTTGGGCGCTGGTTAAAAGGCTGGTGTTTATCAGGACATTAAAACCCCCAACAACCCAGACCATTTTGTTTCTACCACTGCCCAAAGAACTGGTCAATGAGTCTGAGAAGGATGTATTTGCTGTGCTTTATCTTGTATTAGAACGGTTGAATTTTCTTTAGCCAGATTGGGAGTTGCCATCACCAGACGTTAGCGTGTTGCCTGGTACAGTAAGTGATAAACACCAACACCACACCTTCATGACCTATTACAGACGTTGGCAATGACTAGTTCATTCTTCCCTTCCATTTTCTGAAAAGACACGGTTTATCATATCTTGTTCCCTTATACAAATATACTGCTGCCTGCACTTGCCTTAAGTCCCCCACTTTGCAAGACCCCATTGCCTGTTTTCACTCAGTTCTGCTGCCTGTGCTCAAAAGACCCCAACAGAACTAATCCTGTCTTAAAAATACCCTTTTTTTTTTTTTTCACAAGGCCAACAAATGCCGATCGATCTTGAAGCAGAACCCAATGCTTTGGGCTTGCAGGGCATGTACCTAATACCTAAGTACTAAGTCCACCAACCTATCCAACAAGAATTGTTTGCCCAAAAGAACACTGGGCACACGACCGACCCTAACACAGGACACAGTGTTGAAGCACAAAGCACAATACTGCAGGAATAAAGCTCGCAAGAGCAGAAATATCAGTCAGGCTCTTGAGAGGGGTTTCCTGTGTCTGAAGAGCTGCTTTGTTACACTGCTAGAACAAAAAATTAATACTATGAGGGTATTTCTAATAGTCTTAACACAAGATTGCCCCAAGGACACAATAGACTGCTTACCTGTCACTTAACCTGGTGTTTCCACCAGTTGTCCTAGCTTTTATTTGTAGAAGTAGTATATTGATAAGCTTGGACGCAGAACTCTACAGGCCCAGCAAGATGTCTACCCACACCAGCCAGGCCCAAAGTCACTCTGGATACTCAGTAAGCATTACACAAACAGCAACGCCTCATACAATACCTAGATCCATTTTATAAAAGCCTACTGGTTTCCCTCTTCCCACTTTGTAGCGCTCCCCACCCCTTAATATACATCTTACGTGGTAGGCAAACACACCACTGCGATTCAGGATCATGTTTCTCATATGTTACCAGTGCCTCCAGTCTTCCCTTTCCCTGGCACCACTTCCAATCGACTCGAGCATTTAAAACAGCTGGAATGGGATCATTCACACAAACTCTCATGGTTTTGTTATTTTTAGTTTTCCCTTCCACCTCCACCCAAAAACAGGGGGGCAGCAGACTGGAAGATCTGTGTGTTATAGTACATTACTGAGGATATGGCTTCTTAAGAGTAAGTTCAGTAACAAGAGTGACTTGACTGCTTTTCATGGTGGTCTGCTGCTTCTTGCCCATGGCAGACTTCAGTCTCTGTCTGCAACTACAGCTATAAAAGGACACTATTGTTACTTCCACATGATGTGTCAGAGCTATTCTGCAGACAAACTTCATCACCAGAACTGGTCGTTTACTCTGCTATTGAAAAGGCTGATCCTTTAATTCTGAATTAAACCAACATCTATAGGAATCACAGATGTGTAACTAAAACACATATTTGCATAGCTTGCAGTGCTGTAATGCATGTCAGCCTAAAAAGACGAGTTGAGTGTTATCAGAAAAAAAACACACCGGAAGCTGCCAAGTACTGAGGGTGTGACCAAGTCTGGCTGAATGATTATTTAGATAGACCTTTTTGGAGAGTGTTTATAGAAAAGAGGCTATAATCAACACCATTGAGTCTCTGGTAAAAAAGTCAGTCATTTTGAAGAGGTCTGGACTACTACTTCAGTTATTCAGAAGCAGAGCTTGTCAGTTTAGAGCTCAACCACCCTCTTAAATCTACAATTTCAGTTAGTGTGCTAGAGGGGTACATGCCTATTGTGTCAGTATCAATATCATCAATCAATGCAGTTTCTCTGCAATCATCAACTGGGGAAAAGAAACAACTCATAAGGAGAAGTTCAGTCTGAAGTGGGTCTTTACAAGGCCCAGGAATGAGGAACAGCTCGCACCTACAGCTGACAGAAGAATTTCCTACCACTTATAGTTTTAATCAAGTTAGTCACCATCAAATGTGTCAGTCAGCCGGTTTACACACATTCCTGTCATACTACAGGTCCTTTCAAACCAACTCCTAAAGCCTCTGGGAGGCACTATACTGACTCGTACATTCTATAGGGAAGTTCTCTCCACCTGTGCCTTTTTTAGGAAGGACCTTACACGACAGTCTAAAAATGCTTCGAACCTGATTTTACGGATTGCAAGCTCCCCCTCCCACCCTCCAAATAATTACCCTCATGAGGATTCTGGTCCATCAGAGTAGTAATTAAATCAGTCAACAGACAACCAAGAACTTGGAATATGCATTCGTAAACGGGAACACTTTTCCCCCACCCCAAATCTAAGCAATGCTCTTCCTTCCAACCTGTCCAGCATACCACATGTCAGGGAGCTCTCTGCTTTGTATCACTCCTCCTTGCATTCCCATGAGGAGCAGGGCAGGACAGGGCTACCTGCAATCATGCTGGGAGAAAAGCAGAAGATTCTCACTGCCAAACCCTCTTATTAGCTGCCAGTTTTAAGTAGTGCAGGTTTGGATTTGGGGGCGTGTTCTATTTTTCCTTCTTTTCTTGGCAAATTAGGAATGAGCAACAGCAACAGTGCTGGTGAGGTACTTAGTCTTCGCTCAACTCCTCAGTCCTTTTGTTGTTCTCATAAGATCTAACCTATAATAAATACATCTACCCATCCATACTGCAAGAGAATGCAGACTTATAAAAAATATTATCTATATAATTTTATAAAACTAGCAACAAAGCTGTTCTTGCCTTCCAGAGCAAGCCCTGACATCTGCGGTTTCTCCTGCTGGATGCCATGTTCTGTTTGAGGACCTCTATCTCCAAAGATCCAGAGAGGAGATCGAGTTCAGCAGCTCTAGGTGACCACTTTGGTCCTGGAGCTGCAGTACTGGTTTGCTACTGCGGGGAGGACTGCATGTTCCTTCCATCTTTGTTCACCTCTCTTTTCAGCAGAGTTGTGTTGAAGCCAACCATATTGCATAAGGCGTTTGGGTGGTGGAACACACTTAGGCCACAGGGTGATTTCATGAAAACACACTGAAGCTACTGCTGCTGCTAAGGCAAACATCCCAGTGAGCAAGAGGTGACTGAGCAGTCACACACCCCAGTTAAGCAGGCTCACACTGTAATAACAAGACCCAGGAACATTCGAGTGAACTAATGTTGTTCATCAGGTCTTAAGGACCGCACAGAAACCCATCAAGTCTATCTTCCCTTAGCTCTTCATCCCATCCTAATGGGATGTGACTCCTTGTGCACTAATACAACCCAAAGAAACTTTTCTGTTGAAAACTTCCAAGTCTGATTTAGTTTCTAAGGCCAAGTTTGAAAGATAGCTGGAGTCTAACTTCAACAAGTACAAGAGCTTACAGTATTCCACTTAGCCCACTTCAAGCTGTGCTGCAAGAGAAATAGAAGACGAAGCTACCACAAGGTTTCATGAATGGCCACTTCCTCAGCTGAACTTGATTACAGCAGGTAACTCTGGAAAGCATCTAAATGGCAAGAGATCGACTGGACTTAAAATCAGTGACCATCAGCGCAAAAGTCACGTATGTAACTGAAGGTCAGCATTCTGGGGAAGGTCTGTGGTCCATAAGAATACTTGCCGTTTCAAAGGAGACAGAAAATTTTCAGAATACATCCTAAACCTTTCCTGAAATAGGAGAAATGGGGCAGACCACATCAGCTACATGTAGAATAAGGAACTCAAGAAAAAAAATCCATATAGTGACAAGCCAGTGTCTTGCATGCAACAGCTAGCAAAATATAGCCACAACTTAACACAACTGCATCCTGCATGTTCATCCTGGGTTGGGTGCCCTAATCCAACCAAGGGAATGTTCTCATTTTAGTTTTCAGTACCCTCCAGTTAAAGTATCCCCAAATACAATCTGCTCCTAATAAAAGAGATTCTAATTTTGCCAGGCCTCTTCGATACAGTGTAAAGGAGGCAACTCATTCCATATCCCTCTGGTCTCCGCTGCCGCAAAAAAAAGTGTGTTTGTTTTTTAATAAAAGTTAGTCTGTTTTAATGGAGTAGAAGAATACGGTACATCAGGATTTCTCTCCTCACTGTTCCTCTTCTACTAGCAACGTTGTTTAAAGTCTGTAAAAGGTGGAATTCCACAAAAATCACTTAATGCTTTTATTCTGGGCTGGAACAACAGGCCTTTTACTTCCTTTCTCACTACAGATACTGTTTCTTCTACATGAAGGCATATCAGCCAAAGACAGACCATCTTCACTCCTTACTGAAGGGTATTTGTGTTCTGTGAACAATCCTCCATACAGCATCACATACCACTGAAAAAGAAGATGTAGGGATTAAGGTATCTCTTGGCAAGACAGGGACAGAAACCAGTCCCCCGCAACACGAAAACCTTGTGTCCATCAGCCTTGCAGGCTGTCTCTCACAATACATGCAGTGAAGTTTACATACTTCGTTATTCCATCAGAAGCCAAAGATCTTCTTCTAAAACTCCTGTTGCATACCTAACATGTGATATCCCCTGCTTCCATTGGTCCCTTCATTAGAGGGGAGGAAAAATGAAATAAGAGATTGAAAATTAACAACAGTAGCTAGGGATAATAAGACTCTCACATCAAATCCTGCTGCTGATGCAAACAGCTTTGCAAATCAGTTTGGAGTTCTTCCAGAAATGACTGCCTAAAGAATTCTTCCTAGACAGACTTTACTAGGTTTGAACCTGAAGTCAAAATTCCACTATAATCGCACAATCACACCACAGCCTGGGGAGCCGTGGGTAAGCCACCTCCCATGTCACCCAATTCAGTCTATCCTGTGGCAGATTAGTTAATACTGGTGAACAGCAGGTAATACCTGGTTACCTGGGATCTGAGTGTATTTATAAGCCCCAAAAAAGTCAACACCTTCAAGATACTAATTTTGTTAACCCTCTGGAATACACTGCTGCTTTCTCAGAGACCTGGAGTCATACAGTTGAAACAAACCACTGAGGAGGAAGGAAATTAGTACAGCGATGGTGCTGTAGTAACCTGTTGATGCTCTCACACATACTTCTGGGACTAAACACACTAATTTTAATCACTACTGCCCTATTTCTAGGTTTTAGGAAAAAAATTGTAAGGCTGCCAGGATCACTCGCTCCCAAACAGGTCTGGAGAACTGGAGGCGGCTTAGGTCTTACCTTGAAAAGGCAGCTGACAGGAGCCACCACGGCTCCACACGAACTGCTACTGCTATGTCAGCAGCACCAGCTGTTTGCAGTGACAGAAGTAACTCTGTGGTTTAAATGCCGGATGAGCAAACAATACGTAACTAACCCTGAGCTCCTCCAAAGCAGGTTATCGAAACACAGCCAGCAAGGGGAATACGGCGCGTTGGAGCGAGGCCTTCTCAGGGAGATGTAAAAAAGTATGTTCCTGAGTTCGGGATAAAGCTCAGGGTTCTCTTTTAACAGGCACTGGCAAATGTATGTTCTTACTGTAGGAGCAGAGCTTTAGCTCTCAAGCTGATTAGGCCGGTACTAATGGAGATCAAGGCTTAAGGGAAGCTGGGAGCAGTGACCGCAGCTCAGGGAGCAGCGGCCGAGGCCGGGAGAGGATGGGAACAGCTGGGAGAGGATGGGAACAGCTGGGAGAGGATGGGAACAGCTGGGAGAGGATGGGAACAGCTGGGAGAGGATGGGAACAGCAAGCAGGACCAGGCCCCAGCATTGGAGCCCACTAAGCCCAGCTGGGCCACCAGCACCCGGCGGCGCCGCGCTCTGCTTGGCCACCAGGGCCCACGGCCCCAGGCCAGGCCCGGGGAGCGGTCGCCAACGGCCCGAAGCCCCCGGGGGTCCCGCCCCCGCCCCGGCTCTTACCGCCTTTGGGCTTAGACTCCACCGCGGCAGGCCCGGCCGAAGCGGATCGCGGCTGCTGCCCTTTGCTGCCGGCCGAGGAGCCAGGCGCACCGGAGCCGCAGGGGCTGCTCTTGTCCATGGCGGAGGCTGAGGCGGGGGTCGCGCCGGGCGGGCTCTGCAGCATCAACGGGCGCCCCGGCGGACGAGGGGCGGCCCTGAGCGGGGGGGCACGACGGGCGCTGGCGGAGCCGGCGGGGGCCCAGGCTCATGGCCCGCGGGGGCGACCGGCGGGGGCGGCGCAGCGCGGACTCGGCCTCCTTCATGGCGACATCTTCTCGCTGCTCTGCTCGAACCGGAGAAGGCCGCGGGAGGCCGGGCCGGGCCTGCGGGGGCTCCGGGCGACGAGGGAAAGAGCTGCTCACGGAGCCCCGCGGGGCCCGGCGCTGCCTGCCGCCCGAGTGGTCGGCGCCACCCAGGCACCCACCGGCTCCTCGGCGCCGCCCCGGCCCCGGCTCGGCCGCCGCTGCCCCGTAATGGCGCCGAGCCGCCCGCAGCAGTAGCCGGGACCCGGATGGAGCCGGCGCCGGGCGGGCCCGCGGGCACGACGGGACGCGTAGTCCTGGTCCGCCGCAGAGCACGCCGGGAGCTGCGGGGCCCCACCTCCGCCCCGCCCCCAGCAGCGCCCCCCCGCGGCCAGACCCGCTCACGGAGGCGGCAGCGGCACCGGGGCCCCGCGGAGCGGCCACCGGCAGCGCCCGGCGCAGGGCTCGGCCTCTGCTCGCCGCGGCGGCTCGGGCTGCGGGGCCGCACCTCCAGCAACGCAGGAGGGGCCAGAGCGACATACACCCGCAAAAAAAAAAACCAAAACCCACCCAAACAAAAAAAAACCGTCTCAGAAGAGTAACAGCGGTGTGGAACTGAAGGAACTAACCCCTGTCAGTTCCTAAGCCGGTACAAGTTGACAGTGCTAGGGGAATAACCTTGTGAACACAATGGCCTCAGAGGATGTAAAGAACCAGTATTTCCACCAATCCGGGGCAAACAACTGTGAAAGTAAAAAGGGAACTCAGTTTCCGTGATACCTTTAAACTTCTCCTTCAAAGCAATAAGGGAATAAAAAAACACAAGGCAACAGATTCTAAAGGCATTTTAATGAATCCTTAAAATAACACTGAAAGATCTTGAGCGCATCTGCTGATCTCTTTGCCATTATTTCAGGGATGAGAGCTGGAAGCCGGGAGCGCTTCCCTGGTTTCTTACAAGTAGGGCTGGAGTGCAAAAGGGCAGAGCTAACAAATAATATTTTAGGAGAAGCCTAAATTAAATAATGAAAGGCCTCATTTTAACACCTGCTTGTTGCCTGTTTAGGTCTATGATTTTTAGAATTACTGACCAAATTATGAAGATGGTTACCACCATGTTTAGATGCTTTGGATTTGAGAAAAGAAACTTTGTTAGAAAGTTAGTCATCCACATTTACAGGGAAGTATGAAACAGCACAAGCAATGCTAGAAAAACAGGACAGATAGCCATAAAATTTTTAAAGACAGAACACAACACTTATTAGCAAAGAAGCTGGCTGTGGAAAGAAAATAAATACAAGGAAGCGGTGGTGGTTTTGGCAATTTCTGGGGTGTGGTTTTTTCTGCTGTTTTACCCCTAACTACAATAAAAACATCAACCATGCCAGCAAACGCCCTGCCACTGCCCTTGAAGACTGAAGTCTGCTTCCTCGGGAAGGCTGATGGCACCAGGCTTCGTGCCATTACCACACAACTGAGTAACAAGATGGGAGTTTGAGCAACAGTTCATGGCTCTAAGCACCCTCCAGAAGAACAGTAACAGGACCCAGGCAGAAAAGGACGGAGTGACAGGTCTCATGAGTCACACAGCTGCAAAAATTCCTTCCCAAGTGCAGAGCCAGGCAGGATTATATAGCCTGTCAAGCTCCTGCAGAAGAGGCCACTAGCAATTCTACACAATCAAGTGCTGGTTTTAGAGAGCAAAGAACTTACATAGAATGAATTGTGAAAAAGGGGAAGAACTGCAAAAGCACATAAAAGGGGACTGGAGAGGTACAGGACAGCAGTCTACAGAAGAAGCCTGACTGGATTATCTCATGACCACAGAGCTTGCTTCTCTAGAACTACTTACCCACCAACATTTCTGCTTGGTTTTGGAAGTTCATATAGCATTCAGTAGGGACGACAATGTGAGCAAAACACTTATCCTTTTATGTGAGCTGCAGTGTCATGCTCCACACTGCCTTCCTGCAGAGAATGAATGGCACACTCCACGGCTCTCTTCGGACATGTCCGCATTCTTGATCACCGCCTTCCGATCGCTCATGGTTGCCTGCAGGGAGCGAAGCAGAGGGGAGCCCGGAGCTGCAGGCGCGGCCGCCCGCCGGCAGCACCCGCGGCCGTGGGGCACCGCTGCCGGCTGGCTCGGAGGCCCCGGCACAGCCCGCGCCCGGGGCCAGAGGCGCGGTACCGCCCGGGCCGGGCCGCCCGCACCGCGCTGCCGCCCGCAGGCCCCGCCGCCCGCCCGGCCCCCGCCGCCCCCTCCCTGCCGCTCCCCTCACCGTGATCAGCGAGGCAGGCGCGCGCTCCCCCTCGGCGTCAGTTTAACCGACCCGCGCGCGCCGCAACCGCCTCAGCAGCGGGCGGGCCCGTGGAAGAGCCCGGGCCCTCGCCCCTCCCTCCCCGGCTCTTACCTCCTTCGGGCTCACCCTCGCCGGCGGGGGGGCCGGGCCAGGCGGAGAGCGGCTGCTACCCTTCGCTGCCGGCCGCGCCGCACACGGCTCTCGGCCACGGCGGAGGCCGAGCACCGTTGCCCCATAACGGCGCCGCCACACCGACCACAGCAGCTGCCGAGACCCGGATGCAGCCGCCCCCCGGCGGCACCGTCGGGCAGCACCGAGCGCCCGGGCTGGCCCCGCCCCCGGCAGCGCCCCCCCGCGGCCAGGCCCGCACAGGGAGGCGGCACCGGCGGCACGGGCAGCGCCCGGCACAGGGCAACCCAGCAGGGACTAGAGCGAAAAAATAGGAAAAAAAACACACACACAAAAAAAACTAAAAAAAACCCAAAAACCTCCACACACAAAAAAACCCACACCCAACGGAAAAAAACCCAAAAATACCGACTCAGAAGAATAAGAGCACGTGGTGCAGAAGGAAGTGTCAGTACCTACGCAGCACAAGCAGTAACCAGGCAAGACTGTAGGTGGCTATAAAGCTGCCCTACTAACAAAGTAGCAGCCTCATGGGAAAAAAAAAAATAAATACAAGGCAGACTGTTTTGGTATTTTTCCTTTTTATATCCACAATGTAACATCATCTGCTATAGCATAATCCCTGCCATCGCCCTTGAAGATCAAGGTCTGTGTCCTCAGGAAGGCTGCAGTAACTAGTCAGAGGAGTCAGCGCACAGTCCTGTAACTGGATACAGGTTTCAGTGAGGGTCTGTGGTTCTAACCAGACTTGAAAAGAAGAATAGCGACTTGGCCGAGGTAGAAGTAGATGAAGTGCTTGGTCTCATGTGTCACGTAGCTGCCAAAGTTCCTTCCCACGATGCAGTGCCAAGTGGGATTGTATTTCTTGTCAAACTCCTGCAAAATAGATCACTAGAAATTAAGAATTCTTCTAAACAGGTATCCACGTTAAAGAATACTGGAATGAAATTACCTGCCTAGAGTTAACTGCTTAGCATCGGTAGCTAAATTTGCTAAAGCTTTAGGCCACAGGCTATGAACTTGCACCCAGATAGGTTGAACTTTTAACTTATTTCCATGAAAGAGGACCTCAAGAGCCAGGTCAAGATGGAAGATAAGGAAGCTACTAGTGCCAGCAGAAACCACCATCTCAGAGATAAGAGGAAAAAACCCAGATGACTCAAGGACAATTAAGAGACCCAATGAAGAACAAGACCCCAGACCCTAATACTACTTACTATTGGTCCAAACTGTCAAATGAGGGGTGGGAAAACAGGCTGTAAAGGTATAACCACCCAGGAATTTCTTTGCTTGGGGTCCCTCTGCAAAGGCACCCAGCTCAAAGGCACCCAGCTTGAGCTGTTTCTTCCACTGTACCACCCAAATTACCTTATCAGACTTTAAGCCCACAACTCTGCTATGGAATACCTAGAGCAGAGAAACTTCAGTTTGGTGACCCAGATGGGACCCTAGGCCACCACCATCATTGGATCCTCTCTTTTCCAAACATCCAGCTGCTGGCCGTGGGTGAGTTCACCCAGGATCTTTGGAGCAGGAGGCACTGAAGGATGAGCGTTTAGATTCCGTAGTGGGTTCAAGTCCCTCTCAGTATCAGGGTGGGTTCAAGTCCCTCCCCTGCTACAGCTTGCTTACGGGTGTGCAGCGCAATCAGTGTAACACACACGTAGAAGTGGGTTTGAGTCCCTGTTAGTAACTGAAAACAATGGAAAACATAAACACACCCAGCATAGAGGGGGCACCCTTAGCCAAGGTACTGGAAAACTGGAAAGATTAACGGCACAGCCAGCTTGTCAAAAAACACATAGTTACACTATGTCAGGAAGATTGGCCATTTGCAACAAGAGATGGTAGTCCAGCACAATGGTGGCCATCGCAGGGGACTTTTTAACCAGCATTAATTAGCCTTTTTGTGGTATTGCCTGGAGACAGGTCTCCAGCACAAATGGATTGCTGTTATGTGTGGGATCATCAGGCTTGGGAGCAGAAAATCCAGCCCGATGGTATGGGAGGAGGGAGACACTGTCAAAGGTAACACTTGCATTAGTGGATGCCAACACCCCAGAAGAGTCTGGTTGGCATATGGAGTGGGACAATGTATCTCACTTGCTCTCTCTTCACCGCCTACGTCTACCAGCTGCCAGACTCTCTCCTATGATTTCTAACATTTTGCCCAATACCAACACATTACAGCAAGGAGGGGTGGGTGGAGGCAAACCCCCTCCCCCAGTGTTACCCGTGTTTACTAATGAGCCCTGGAACCCCAGTGATTTAGCATTATAGGGAAGCAAAATATCAAGACTAAGGGAAGATGCCACGAGATGCACCAAACTATTTTCTAATAAATGCACTGGATATAACTCAAATTGGGGGGACACCTAGATACTTCTGAGAGAACTGTTCCAGCCAGATGAATGAGAAAAGATAATTAATAAGGATGCAGAACTAGCACAACAAGCTGGAGGACAAAGAAATCCCTGGCCAGCAAGTAATCCAAATTGGGATTATAATAATGCAGGAGATAGAACTACATGCCAAATGGCACTCCAGAATTTAGCAGAAGCCATTAGGGCATGTGGCAAGTTAGGAGTAAATTATACAAGTGCAAGAATGCAGACAGCACCTAGACAAACACCCCAGTGATAGCTTCGACAAGACTTCGTTAAAGTGTGGGGGAATAAACACACAGAAGTTTAACAACACACTAGCAATCAGTGTTTTTATGGATCAAGCAGCCCCCAAGATATGGAAATATTTCAAAGAACATATGCCAGGCTGGCAAGGGGAAACTACAGAAAAGTTAAGTGTGGTAGTATTTGTGTATGATGGGTGAGAGGAAACACAGAAACCTGAGCAAGTGAAAGAGCAAAAGAACAAGAAGCAAATTTACTGGCAGCTGCTTTAGCAAGAAACTTGCAAGTGAAAGGCAGAGGATCAGAAAGACAAAGGCCAAGCCCAGGATTTGGGCTGAGGCCGGGAAACACAGGAAGAAGCATAGGGGGAAGTTAAGGGAAAGAGTGTTATTACTGTGGGAACTTAGGGCATGTACAGCGGGAATGTCCCCTTCGACTACAAGATCTGACTAGATAAGGCAACTCCAACACGAAGAGTTAGCCTAAGAAAATAACAACTCACAATGACAGGAGGTGGGGAAACCTGAAACACTTGCGGAATTAGAAGGACTAGGTATTTCTGCTATGTGGGAAACTCAATTAGACCACCTATAGCAGGTAAAGTAGAAGGCCAAGAAGTTGAACTTTTAGTAGGCAGAGTAGCTGTGCTCTCTCTTTGAAGTTTTACCCCAAAAGGATCTGAAACTGAAGATAAGGTTCTAATACAGAGGGTCACAGGTGGAGGAGCAAAGAGTTTAACCAAGCCCCTATAACAATAGGAAACTAAAGTGTATGGGGAAGACTTGTATTAGCAGAAGAATCTTCGGCCCGTTTGCTAGGAAGAAATCTTTTACAAGCCCTATATGTAGAATTACACTTATCACCTGAAGGAATGGATCTAAATTATGGGAATGAGTGTTGTTACCAAAAGCCCAAACCCTGAAATAAAAGTACCAGAAGTGCTAAAATCTGTGCCCATGAAGATATGGAGCAAAACTGGCACTGATGTTGGATTGCTAATCTCAGCTCAACCTGTAGTCATAAATACAAAGGGAGGAGCTCCACCAATAAGACAAGGAAGAGCATACAAAAGCAGATAAACCAATACCTGCCCCAATGGATTTTAAAAGTATGTATTTCACCATATAATGCTCCCATATTCCCTGTAAAAAAGAACAGGTCGGGTGAAGGCCGAGATCCAAAAAACTGTTTTGTACAAAATTTTCAGGCAATCAATCAACATGTGGCGACTCCTCAACCAGTCGTACCTGATCCTTCCACAGTACCTTTGCAAATATCACATTGGGCAAAATATTTTACCATAACTGATTTAACTGCTGCTTCCTATAGTATACCACTTTATGGAAGTAGTTGGCCCTTATTTGACTTTACATGGAAAGGACAACTGACATGGATGCGCCTTCCCCAAGGGTTCACAAGATGTCCTACAGTTTTCTCTCAGATATTAGTAATTTAAAAGATGTAGAAGTGCCAAGTGAATCAGCTCTCGTACAATATGTAGATGATTTAGCGATAGCATGTAGAGACGAAAATGCCTGTATAATAGACACTGTACATTTGCGTACTGCTTTAGCAGAAAAGGGTCACTACGCATCTCTGTCTAAATTCCAGCTGTATTGAAAGGAAGTAAAATATTTAGGATTTATTTTCAGAGAAGGGCAATGGCTAGGAGACCTAGAAAGAGTAAATGCTGTAACAGAACCCACCCACCCACCCCCCATACAGTAACAAAGAAACAATTACGAGGATTCCTTGGAACTGTGGGATTTTGCAGACCATGGATTCCTGGATTGGGAGAAATAACAAAAACAGAGGCAATGAGGAATTAAGAGGCAGAACCCATTGCATGGGGCTGAGAGAGAGAACAAGGTTTTAAAAACATAAAAGGAGCTTTGGCATCAGTGCCTGCTCTCAGGCTCCCAAATTATACAAAACCTTTCAGTGTGTAAATACGTGAGTCCAAGAGGACAGCCAGAAGAGTGGTAACACAAAAATTAGGACACCACCACCAACCAGTTGCATATTACTCTGCTCAACTAGATTCAGCTGCAGCAGGGGCACCAGCCTGTATAAAATCTCCAACAGCAGCAGCAACAATAGTAGAAAAAAAGCCATCCCTTCATTCTGGGACACCTTGTAACAGTTTTATGTCCACAGGAGGTAGGAATACTGATAAAACAATATGCAATCCAAGCATTATTGCCACATTGAGCACACAGATACAAACTGATCCTCCTAATCAGGGAACGTAGCCTTGAAAAGATGCAATACTTTGAATCCAGCAACCCTATCTTTGCCAGATGATGGAGAAGAACATCACCGATGTGAGCAGCTGATGCACACTTCAAGTGAACTGCAAACCAGTTTTAACCAGTGTTCCTCTGCAAAACCCAGATCTAGTTCTGTCTGTATACAGTTCATCCTACTACCTGCATGGGAAACTACTAACTGGGTGTGCTGTAGTCAGGCAGAAATGAGTGATGAAAGTAAACAGGTTTCCACACAGGTGAGTGCACAAGTAGCACAGCTGGTAGCTTTGTCTTGTACAGCCCACCTGGGAAAAGGAAAGCAAGTTAACATCTACACTGACTGTTGATATGTCTCTGGATTACATCATGCAACTGGGATGTCACAGAGAGAACAAGGACTCCTCACAATCAGGAAAGAAAATATGAGCAGTTTGCTGGAACAAATCCAACTACCTAAAGAAATCGCTGTAATACACTGCCTAGCTTATAGTAGGGACACTATAGAAATCAGTAAAGGAAACTCTCTAGCTGACACTGCTGCAAAGGCTGCAGCCCAACAACCTCTGAGAGAATATATCGTTGCAATTGCAATGATAAACCAGAGCAAACAGCCAAATTCAGACCCAAAACCACACATATGAAAAGGACTGCTCAGCAGAAGAGAAGGAACAATGGGAAAATTGGGAAGAATACAAAATTACAATGGAATATGGACAATTGGAGGAAAACCAATTCTGTGAAAAAATATGTAATTACTGTGGCTAGGTGGTTTCACAATAAAGCTCACAGGGGAGCAGAGGCAGTAGCTAATCAAGTACAAAAAGTATGGCAGCACCAGGAATTTACACTGCTGCAGAAAGAATAACCAACAGCTGCCCGACCTGCCAAAAGTTGCAAGTAGGACCCCAAGCTCAGTTAGGGAGATGACCGTGGGCCTACATCCCTTTTCAAAGGCTACAAATAGATTATGCAGATATGATACTTGTCAATGGGTACAAGCGCTTGCTAGTGATAGTAAGTCAGCTGTCAGGCTGGGTAGAGGTCTTCCCAACAAGAAAGGCAAATACAGGATGGGAGATAAAAGCCTTGCTAGAAGTTATACCCAGGTATGGGGTTCCAGAATCAAGTCAGACACAGGTGGTCATTTCACAGCAACATAACTGACCAACTGCATAATCATTAGGAATAGAAAGAAACCTGCATAATCCCCATAATCCATAAGTCTTTGGGACAATGAAAGAACGAACTGAATGTTAAAAGAGAAACAAGCAAAAATATGTACACACACTGGTTTAAAATGGCCAGAAGCACTGAACTTAGCTCTATGGGATGTACTGAATGCTCCATGACAACCCATAGCGCTAACACCAGCAGAAATTATTTTTGGGAGACACTGAGCTATACCAGGAACTTACAACCCAATTAAGACCAGCCTACTGGACAGAGATGAACGGTTGACCCAATACGTCAAACCCTTTCTGAAGGTATATGAAAGTAACAGAAAGCATGCTCAATTGTATCAATCCACACCTCTGGAAATACAGGTATGTGGTGTATAACCCAGAGATAAGTTTTAATTAAGGTGTTCTCATGAAAAATCCAGATTAGAACCTAAGTGGGAAGGGCCATATACCATCTCACTAAGTTCCTATTTTGCTGTTAAAAGTTTAGGAAAAGAAAGCTGGCACACCATTCTCACATCAAACAGGTGGTAAATAGCCAACCACCTGATGAACAACTAACTCCTGGAAAAACTCTCAAATCAACTAAGAATTATGTGGGGCATCTCGCTACTCTTGATATTACTGATTCTGGTTACTGCTACAGCATGGCCAAGTATAAAAATGATGGATGATCCAGATTAGTGAAAAGTTAACAAATCCAAGAAGAAGATAGTTTTCCTAGATTATAGAGGAACAAGGTTCCCAATTCCTAAAACACCTGAAAGGATGGATCTCACTTTCTATCATGAATCAGATAAGGTTTATAATTCAGCCTCAATAGAGGTGAACAGTAGAGACAGGTCTAATTGTCTCAATAATAACAGTTGCTGCTTAAAAAAAAAAAATGCTTAATACCAGTTGTTGTGTGATGCTGGATCCTAGGTTAAGAATCAACAGGATACAAGTTACTTGTGTACAAGATACTGTTACTTCTGAAAGAGTTGACCCAGCACAAACTACTGTTTCTCTGCCCACCACCGTAAATCCTACCTCAAGTCCACTAATCAGTTACCTGAAATTGAACCATATGCAATCAAGTACATAGGACAGCAACAAGTGGTATTTACTCCCTCATGGACCCTTAGATGAGCAGGACTATTGATGCAAATTAATCATAATAAAAAAAATAAATCAAACCAATCTGTTCACCATTCTTAGATATATCCTACACAGGGTGGGCAGCATGGTTACATGGGAGAATCCTTACGCCTTCAAAGTGAAGAAAACGGGATGCAACTACTATCATAGGGACAGGACTGGGAATCTTAAGTGGTATAGATGCTAAAGTACTCCTAAATAAAGGATGACAAGTGATTTAAGCAAGTTAGGACACCCACTGTGATCCTCTCTACTAGGAGTCATTGACTAGCGCCTAATGCTATCTGAGATATTGCCTCAGTGGGAGAAAATCAATGAAGGAGACCACCAGCTGATTGTAGAAGCACTTGGAACAGTCCAGGGCAATCTTTCCAGTAGCTCTGGGCTACATCCAAGCTCAACTGCGGATGCAGTGTATAGCAGCAGCAATTGTAAGGGAAGGTAAAGACGGCACCTTACCCACAGAGGCTCGAAAAGTAGTTTGGGACAAGGCAACTGAGTTCAAAAGAGAATTTCAATCCTGGTAGTACAAGGCAAGTTTCACTCATTAAACAATTGAGTCACAGCCTTTGTCTTAACAATATATAATGCATTGGTATACACCATATACCCAAGCATTGCATAAGGATTAAATTACAATGGAACTATACGCTATCCATTAGAACAGAGTGTGGACCCAACAAAATGCAAACAAATAGCAAACTGTAGATGTTAATGCATGCCTTGTACAGGAACAGCAAGGGTTTATCTGTGGGAGTAAACACCATCAGAGCTAGACATTTGCCTTGATGCTGAAGAGTATGTTTGCCATTTTGAGGTACATCCCAACGAAACCCATGAAACAGTACTTGTATATACAGGAAATGGATGTGCTTTTATGAGAACCCTTTGTGATTTTGTATTAGCAGATGGTATTACCATAGATGCCAGAAGTCACTCAAATATGTGTCTGTAACTTCACTACAATTATGGGGTGCGATTTCAATTATTCAGCTCCCATTATGTCTTACTGAGTGTTACAATCAAATGACGTATTAACTCAAGATTTATCAACCACCCTCATGAGAGCCAATCTTACATTTGTAAAGAGATTATTACAACATGATGATATCTATCAATTACTAAAACATATACAGAATAATGAACAAAAAGCTGTAATTACTGGCCACCTTTGTGCAAAAGAAATGCATCATCATATACTCAAAATTTTGAGTGAAAAAGGATGGAGAGTATCACTGGCGGGGAACCCTCCTGGGACAGTCACCAACCACAACAGGAATTTGTAATTGCATACTGCACCTAGTAGTGGTTAAGCTTAACCTTGTTATGCCTATTACTTAAAAATATATTGTACGTTACCTCACCTCAGAACACTTTAAGAACACTGTTCAACATATTAGCAGGAAGATGCTGTTAGGGAATATTGGATTGAAACTGCCTAGAGTTAACTGCTTAGCATTAGCTGCTAAATTTGCTAAAGCCTTAGGCCACAGGCTATGAACTTGCACCCAGATAGGTTGAACTTTTAACTTATTTCCATGAAAGAGGGCTTCAAGAGCCAGGTCAAGATGGAAGATAAGGAAGCTACAAGTGCCAGCAGAAACCACCATCTCAGAGATAAGAGGAAAAAACCCAGATGACTCAAGGACAATTAAGAGACCCAATGAAGAACAAGACCCCAGACCCTAATACTACTTACTATTGGTCCAAACTGTCAAATGAGGGGTGGGAAACTCAGACTGTAAAGGTATAACCATCCAGGAATTTTGTTGTTCAGAGTCCCTCTGCAGAGGCACCCAGCTTGAGCTGTTTCTACTGCTGCACCACTCAAATCACCTTACTGGACCTTAAGCCTGAGACTCTACTATGAGATACCTAGGGTGGAAAAGCTTCTTTAACATAGCAAATCAGTATTTCCGAAGTGGAAGCAATCATTCTGCTTAGTTGTATTACTTTTTAAACAGTTCTTCCACTCAGATCTGTTTAACTTACATTGACACTCTTTGATTTCTCTATTCTCCAGAGTTGACGAGGCAGGAAATATAACCAGAACTAGATCTTTCCTATGTTCAGTATTGTTAGTCCTACATAAAGAACAACACAGAAATCACAAACAACAGATAATCTGTGCTACCAGATTTTTTTTCGGGGTTTTCTTTTTTGCTTACATCACTACATAAGGAGAGGTGTGATTACAACAGACTTGCAGAAAAGTACTTTTCCATGCAATTTCTGACCCAGCTGGACAGAACTGTGAATAGATCCTTAAGATTAAGTACAATAAAACTGAAACCAAGGACTATGAAACAGGCTTTCTCTCAGAGAGAGCTCAATAGAGCCCCTGTTTTGTACCAGCTCAACAGTCCCAGGGACAGTCAGCTGCTGCTCTCTGTTCACCTGGACAACGGGACGGGGCAGAAAAGGCTAAAGGAGAAGGTGCTGCAAGAAAAACAACTGAAGGACCTGGAAAAGCCCGCTTAAAGGGTGGGGGAAAGAACCTAAGGACACCAGCCTACAGACAAAATCCAACTTGAGTAGCTAGTGCCTCTAGAACTTGTTTCTCTAGAGCTACTCGCCCAGCAGCATTCTCCCTGCTTCATTTTTCATGTGCATAGATTTCAGGAGGACATTATGAGCAAAGATTTACCTTCTTTATGTGAGCCGCAATGTCCTTCTCGATGTTGTACTTCTCTAAGGCCTGAGTAGCACACTCCACGGCGTCCTGCTGCATCTCTTCGGACATGTCCGCATTCTTGATCACCGCCTTCCGATCGCTCATGGTTGCCTGCAGGGAGCGAAGCAGAGGGGAGCCCGGAGCTGCAGGCGCGGCCGCCCGCCGGCAGCACCCGCGGCCGTGGGGCACCGCTGCCGGCTGGCTCGGAGGCCCCGGCACAGCCCGCGCCCGGGGCCAGAGGCGCGGTACCGCCCGGGCCGGGCCGCCCGCACCGCGCTGCAGCCCCGGTGGGGCTCCCGCAGGCCCCACCGCCCGGCCCAGCAGCCCCGAGAGGGGGCGCAGCCACCCCCGAGCCCAGCCTCGACAGCCTCTCCCTGCCCCAGGGAGGCGAGCGAAGCCCGGAGCCCCCCACGGAAAAGGCTCCCGCCTGCAGCCCGCCGGAACGCGGAGCAGGGCCCTGCCGCGGGGGAGCCCAGACACCGGCCGTCCCACCTCAACCTCCCCAGCCCCTCTCGGGCGCTGCGCCACCCCAGCGTGCTTGGCCCCCACGCCGCCCCCCTCACCGCTCGGCGGGTGCCGCGGGACCGGCGCTGTGCGGAGCGGGGCGGGCGGGACGCAGATAAAAGCAAACACAACGCTCGCTCCGCCGCCGCGTCCGTTTAACCGACCCGCGCGCACCGCCGTCGCCTCCGAGCGCCCCCAGCCCCACCCTCTCCGTACTGGCCGCCAGCCATTGGCCACAGCCACCACCCCCCCAAGCGCTCATTGGCCAGGATCCGGCGCTCTCGTAGCATTTTACCGCAGCAGTTTCTTTCAGACCGGCATGCTTCGCGCCGGCACCCGTTCCCATAGCGACGGGCGGCCGCGCTGATGGAGGCCGAGGCCTGGGCTCGGCGGGAGCGAGGAGGCCTCTGGGGCGGCCCCAGGAACCCCAGAGCCCCCGCCGGGGCGAGCCCACGACAGGGTGCAGCACCCTGCTTGCCCATGTCTGGGTCACTTGCCTAGAGGCGGTACACAACCTCTGCTCGACCTTACCCTTTCTTTGCTTGTGGCTGAGCTGTCTGAACGTGACTGATTGCTGGTATCTGTACAGTGGCCTGTGACTGCAGCATGAGAGAGGCCCTTGCAGTCACGTCTCTGGTAGGCAAAGTCATCTTTCCCTACAGCTGAGGCAGACAAGATAAACCAAAAGCATATGTGATGCTTTGCAAGGCATCCTACTGCGAAGACTGTGGGGGGTGTATGTGTCAAAATTTCAACATCTGAAGTTTTGCTTAATATTGCAGATAAGAGAAAATCACGGTAAGGTCTGGTGATGGCGCTAGTCAGTCTCAACAGGGAAGGAAGATCTTGGTAAGGGAGACAAGCTCCTACTCGGGAAAGGCAGTTCCTAGTCTGATTTCTTAACAGCATGATGTAATCTCTCGTAACAAATGATTAAGTAGCTTCTTTATATCTACAAAGCTGACGGAGTTTCTGGATGATTCAAATAGTGTGATAAACAGGGCAGCTTTTGCAAAAAAATAGCAGAAAAGGGTCCCTAATTTGTACTAATGTTCCTAATGGGAATCGGAGGCAACCTTTGACTCCTCCCCCCAGTCCATCAGAACACACAAGCCAACCCTTCCTCCTGCTCCCCACATAAGAACTTTTAATTTAGTCAGGAAACTGCAAAATTAAAAATCTAAAGAGATTAACAGAAATTATTTTCAAAACTATTCAAATATGCTGTGTGGAGTGTGTTGGGGTTTGGGGTTTTTTGGGTTAGTAAAGAGCTTAGGGAAAATTATTTGCAAAATTACTCCAGTATGCTGCGTGGAGTGTGTTGGGTTGTTGTTGAGTGGGTTTTGGGTTAGTGCTCCCCCCGCTTCCCCAGTCAGGTGTCACCTCAGGTACCCAGGATGGGTCCCGCAGCCGGTGGCGCTGCGATGTTTGGCGACTGTTTCGGGCCGGAGCTTGCCCCTGCCCGAGGCTGCGCCAAGGCCGCTGGCACCGGGGCCGGTAGGGCCTCGCTATAAGCCCGCCCCGCAGAGGGAGCGGGCCCTGAACGCCGCGTTTCTCAGGGCCGGGTCGCGCACCGGGGCCCCGCCGGTGCGGCGGCGGGCGGGCGGCCGAGGTCGTGCCCTTGCAAGATGGCGGCGGCGGGGCTGTGCCCGTGCCGGGCGCTGCTGGCGCGGTGCGGCGGGGCTCTGCGGGTGCTCTGCGGCTCCGTGCGGGGCCTCGCCACCGGCCCGGAGATGCACTTCGGCTTCCAGACCGTGACGGAGGCGGAGAGGAGGGAGAAAAGTGAGGGCGGCGGCGGGGTCCGCTGTGGAGCTGCGGGGCAGGGCGGGCTGGGAGCTGACGGGGCTCCCGGGCAGCCGGCGCGCATCGGCGGTGGGGGTGAAGGGGTGCTGGGGACGTGCTTAGAGCTGGGCCCCTCGCTTGAGACGTTACCGGGTATCTCGGCAAATAGTGTCGGTGTTATACCAGCTCGATTCTTCCCCTCGGGTCCGGAAGGGTTAACGGGAAGAGGCTGTATTTCTCCCAAGAGCCTTTTGTCAGGCTTACTCCTTAGTTAAGTTTTCAGATGGTATTTTTCGGTTCCACCTGGTGATAGACCTCTACGAGGCAATAAAGAACACATTTTACTTCTACAGCAGCATTTTAAAGTAAATTGCATTTCATTCTTATGTCCTTTCTTTGCAGTTAACCAGGTCTTTGAAAGTGTGGCCAAGAAATATGATATAATGAATGATTCAATGACTCTAGGGATTCATCGAGTATGGAAGGATATTCTGATGCATAAAATGAACCCTTCCCCAGGAACACTTCTTCTTGATGTTGCTGGAGGAACAGGTAAATAATTTTGGTGAGTTCCACGTGACAGTGCCACACTGGGTTTGAACTGTTTGAGTCTACTCGGAATTAAGTTGCCTAGCTTTTGTTTGTTTGGGTTGTTTCCCCACCCCCCCAGTTCCCTGTCTTTAAAACTAGTGAAACAACTACTTGATTTTCACAGAGAAGCATTGAGAACTAACTTCTTTGTGTTTTGTAATACTTTGCTTCAGGGCTCTCAAAGTGTTATGGTACTACCATGATATGTATTGGAAACCTGTTTCCATTTGTAGGGAGTCGTGGACTCTTTTACCATGTTCCCTTTATTACACGCATTCTGTCTCTGTACTGTGTGTATGTGAGTTTATATATATATATATATATATATATATATATATATATAAAAAATCAACTCTGTTCAATGTCCAGAGCCTTCTGTTCTGATTTCCTGGAGTCAGTAAACATTCCAAAACATGTGTCTCTCTTTTCAAACAAATGCAGGTGACATTGCCTTTCGTTTTATTAATTATGTTCGCTCTGCACAAGAACGCCAGCTCCAGCAGAAGCTTAAGCACCATCAGAATTTATCATGGCAGGAAATTTCTGAGAGTTACCAGGAAGGCAAATTTAAGCCGCTTGGGGATTCCCAAGTGGTGGTCTGTGACATTAACAAAGAAATGTTAAAAGTTGGGAAGCAGAAAGCACAGCATCTTGGCTACTCTGAAGGTGAGTCATGCACAGTACCATTTCAGTAGCATGCCTGATAGCAAGAAGTTGACATGTGATACCCACAGGTAATCACCACTTCAGGATTACAATATATTACATAGCCATGGTGTATGCTATAGCTGTGTCTGCTTATTTGCCAATGTTGAGTGCCTTTTCCAGTGAGTATGTATGTAGTATGTTGTTCAGGTGTACAATGATCCTCTGGAAGTGTCCATGAGGTCTGATACCCATCTGTCCTTCAAAACTGGTTAAATAATCTAAACCTGCTGTTTATATCTGTGCTTCCAAATATGATTTTACTAAAGCAGATAATGCAAAAGAGCTTAGCCCTAGAATGATTACACTAAAGATCTCACAATAGGTGTTTTACGAATCAAGGCAGCAAATAAAAAATGCAGTAACTGCGTGATACTGTGAACCCATGAAACTTTCCACAGTTAGAGCATATGCTAATAATGCTCAGAGAAACTGAATTGTATTAAATATTAGTTTGCAGGTCAATGGATTAATTCCTGATATCTAGAATTTGTTGGGGACCACGCCAATCCTGATTGAAAAGCCTGATTTTAAGAAGTAAGACATAGAGAAAGAAGTCCTGCTTGTGGCTCAGCATTTGTATGACAGTTGCTTATCCTCTCTTCATTTATGGATATTTTGCAAATATTTTAGCAATGTAAAGTATACCAGGAGGTTTCCAAACCTTGTTTGCCTGAGTTATTATACGTTAGTTATGCCCTGGGCAGTGTGGATTACAAGATACCCTGCATGTCCTTTCACTGTGCCTGGCTCCCACACCCCCATCAGGGCTTCAGCCTACAAATTGTGTGGGATGAAGGACATACAAAACAGCTCAGTAGGACAAAGGGGCTGAAAAATAAACGGCTGGCATAGGTTCTCTCAGCTGCTCTTGCTTCCTGCTGGTGGGTTACCTCAGGCATTGCCTGCCTGCCTCTCCCTTTTCTTTAAAGAACGAACACTGTGAAAGCGTTAGTTCTTCCAGCCCTGGCAGACTGCATGCATCACACTGAGCAGCTTGCAAGCCTGTTCAGAGCTGCTCTTACGCATTGCAGTTTGGGAACACCTGAACTGTACCAACATTGTAAGTATAAAAGCTTTATGACTGTAGCTTAGGACCTGAAATAAAGCTTGATGCTGCCTCCCACCTACTATAAATAAAGCATTTTGTTTAATTGGCTGCACTTTTTAGGTATTTTTGTGAATTACCAAATTCTCAAAATGAGTCTTTTAAGTTTTTTAGATTTCTTCCTCTGTACATCAAAGCTTTAGAGGCCAGCTGTTGTCTTGTTGCCTGGGTTGCCTTATGCCCCACTGTGCCATAATTCTGACGACTTACTCTTTTTCACTCCCTTGTTCAGCACATTTCATAATCACTTTTCATGCGATTCCTCCCTGTTGTAATAACCTCGTTTCTGAGCTTGCTTGTCTGAGGTCTAAAATTTGTTTTTCTTAAAATTGTAAGGGGCAGAGTTTCCTTTCAGTATATTCCTATATACATTCACCAACAATGGGGGCTGCGCATGGTAAAAAGAAACGTGCTGATTGTGCATTTTGGCCAGCAGGAGCAGCGGCTGCACTGCACGTGCCAAGTTCCTCACAGTACTGCAGACTGACAGCCCCTTTTATGCATCTCCTTACAAACTCCTAGCCTGTGATTTTACTGCAGTGTATTCTGAAGAACAGTTTTTCAGTTGCTCAAAATCTTTTCTTCACACTCACTTCTCAGGTGTCTTTTCAGACTGTCTAGATTTAAATAACACTGATAATAACTGCTTTAATAATGTTGCATGCTTCTTTTCATACAATACTTTCTACAACTATAAATATGTATATTTTAAAAATTAAATTTGAATGTTGCCTGGGAACAACTGTTGTTTTCTGTTGTGCTTTGCTCTCCTCCACATTGCTTTCTAGCATACTGCCTTTGAAACTGATCTCTGTTGCGGAAGACTTCTGTGAGGGTTTTTTTTGTTAGGTTTTCTTGGTTTGCATTTGAGTCACCAAAACCAGTGACTTTAAGAACTATTAATTCTAAATTGAGCAGTTTTATTTTTTGGTACCAATAACCTGGACGTCCATACTCCACAGACAGATATGGCCTTGCCACAGCTGCAGCAAGGTCACGTACTGATAGTGCTGAATGGAGGGAGTGTGGCTTTTCATGTTTCTCGGTCTATGGAAGCTTTTTAGCAAAATGTTTTAGGTGGTTTGGCCGTTGTTGCATGGCAAGACATTAATCATGGTTTATAGTTATTCTTTGAGCACACATTCTCTTTTTGCAAGTTTGCTACAAACGGCAGCCAGTTTCTTTCCACTACAATGCAAGATTTGAGAGACATCTTTTTGGCGGACTAAGGCACTGTGAGCACAATATGCATAAGAATGTTTTGGCTGATCTGCAGAATTTTGGCTTGAAAAGATGGCTGGGTAGTATAGAGCCTTGAAAGGTTTGAGTCTGTGAGTATAGACTAAGGTGTCTTTCCTCCAACAAAACTGTGAAATAGAAGTATTAGTTTTAAATACCAGGGGGTTTAATAATAATTTCCTTCTGGAACAGATAAGTTCTAGTCTTCCTGGAGGAGTCTTGAGTTCAATACTGTGTCCTTGGCTTTTACTACAGGCTTGTCCTGGGTACTTGGGAATGCTGAAGAGTTGCCCTTTGATGATGATAAGTTTGATGTTTACACAATTGCTTTTGGAATCCGAAATGTAACTCGTATTGATTTGGTAAGTTGCTGTAGTATATCCTGACGTGGGGTCCTTATGATTCATCTGTGGGTTTTTTATGCTAGCAGAGGAGGCAAAGGAGGAACTCCTTTGGATAAAGGAACATTGTTGTCTAGTGAAATGTTTAAATTAAGTGGCATGCAGTGTGCAACTTGTTTGAATGAAGAATGCTATTAAATGCCCCACCTGTGTAATAAAAAGTTAGATTTATACTAGTTGCACCCAATCCTTCCAGCTTGGCAAGCCACACAGTCTCTTCTTAAGGCAAAAAGGGCTGAATGCTACAGTCATTCACCACCTCCTCCTAACCTATGATATGGCTGGATCTACACATGCACAGTGCAGTCAGTCTGCATGTTTCAAATCTTCCTGAAGCATTTGATCTATATCCCACCCGCAGTGTGTCCTGCACTTTCTGCCCCATTCGGTTTCCCTGCCTGAACCAGCTGAGCTTCCAGGGCACAGAGGGGGAAGCAGCTGGCTGCTGCCACCACTGCCATTGACCTAACCTGTTCAGCCCACTTCTGCTCAGTGTCTTTACACTGGCTGGTAGTAGAGTTTCCCATGAAGAACAAGTATGATTTTAATTAGGGTAGGTAGTACCCTTTGTTCTAAACAATATACATCCTTTGAGAATGACTAGCTGTCGTGGGGGTGAAGGTAGATCACCTGCCTAGCTGGACTAGTTGTCTTGTGTTTTGGAGGAGTGTGTTACAACCTGGGCAATGATTCTTCTGTGGAAGGTGTAGCGTTTGGATCCAAACCCACCTTGAACTGTATGCACAGTGCTTCACCTGCACCCTTCCAAAGCACAGGCATCTTGCCTTTATGGATAAAGCGGTCTGGTAGCATAGCTCCCTGGAGACTGGTACAAAACACATCCAAGCTTTGAGTTCTTTTGCAAAGCTCCCATCATGTATGTGTGCTGTTTGTATTTTATCCCTTAGAAACATGACAGTTGAAACCAAGCAGATGTATAACCTGCAGAGGTTCTTGAGTACCACTCTCCTGTGCTCTTGTATAAAAGAACATACAGTTGTAAATAGACTTTTGTCTTTGTTCTTCTTAGGTGTTTTATTTTGGATATAGGATGGAATTCTCAAAGTAGGCAAAGGTTTTCTTCTTCCCTTTCCTTCCCCCCATTCTCACACATTGCTCATCCAAAATCCAGTATCACTTCTTTGATCCTTTGGGTGTGCCTCGCAGTTGAGTAAAATCTTTTCTTTTGATTAAAAAAACAAAATCTATCATGCCCTCTTTCATTTTCAGCTTCTTGTAGCTGAGTCACCCTCTCCCTTTTAGGTTTGGTCTGTAATTACGAGCACTTTGCTGGCAAACATTCATCAACTGAGAGCAGGGAAAAAGAAGAAAAATTGCAAACATGACATCATAGTTTCAACACAAAGCCTGGTGTAAATCTATTTATGTAACAGCAAGAGTGTTTGTGGTTTGGTTTTGTTGTTCGTTTCGGGGTGGGGGGGTGGGTTATGCCTGTCTTGGGGTGCTTCACGAGTAAATATTGGAGGTTGCTAGTCAGTATTCTCTTTACTCCCTCTCCTCGGTTTACCACTGAGTTGCCATCACATGGCATAATAGGCAGATGCTGGTCTACAGGAACAAACTTATCATATCTGCTTTGTCTCAGGCACTTCAGGAGGCCTATCGTGTGCTGAAACCAGGAGGAAGGTTTCTCTGCCTTGAGTTTAGTCGTGTCAGCAGCCCTCTTCTTTCCAGGTAGGAACATGGTGACATTATGGCCATGTCACAAGGCCAGAATGAGAGACAGAGACACTTTGAGGCCACCTCATTGTGCACTTTTAAAATCAGATACAGACTCCACAGAGTAGTGGTACAGGGATCAATTTGTGTTGGAGAGGGTCAGTTTTCAACTTGTTGGTATTAATCTGCTTGTGCTGTCTGTCTGTGCAGGCTCTACGATCTGTACAGTTTCCAGGTTATCCCTGTTCTGGGTGAGGTTATTGCTGGTGACTGGAAATCTTACCAATATCTTGTGGAGAGCATCCGTCGTTTCCCACCTCAGGTAAGACAGTATTTCTCTGAATTTGCTCACACACAAAACAGGGTTCCAGCATAATCTCACAGGCAGCTGGTTTATAAGCCTTCGGGTTGTTCTAATTATGGAACTATTACTTTTCAGGAGGAGCTGAAGGCAATGATAGAAGATGCAGGCTTTTTAAAAGTGGATTATCAGAATTTAAACTCTGGCATTGTTGCCATTCACTCAGGTTTCAAACTGTGAGTCTACTGTGTAGCAAAACAAAGGAAGTGGAATTTTCCTGAGGAATATGAAAGCTGTGGCATTTTAACACTATCAAGACTGAAGAGGAGTTTTAAGAACTTGTGCAACAGAGCCAGAAGGTCAGACCCAGAGGAACATCAGCTGCCTTGCCCCGCCCCCGCCCCAAGAAACCTCTGGATGAAGTGATTCGTGTGGTGTTTCTTACACTTGCATTTCTCTTCAAGTGCAATGTAAAGCACGCGGCCAAAACTGAGCAATCATTACAAACAAAGCAACTTCATTTACCCGTGGTATAGTTACAGAAGTAGACTGACTAGTCTTTAAATAAGATGCCTCCTTTTTTTGACTAAGCTTCAAGGAGGATATCATACCAGTGAGAAGTAACTTGGATTTTTAGATCTTTATTAAGCTGTCATGTGGACTTAAGGGGATTTTTCCCATGATTCCTTTATTTCTTTCAAAGGCAAATGGAAGGCTTGTGAAATAAACCAGCTCTGCATCAACCTTTTCCACTTAAGTAAGTATTTTAAGCTTTGTAAGATTTCCTTTTTAAGAAAGGAATCTTTTTCTGAAGAATGACCATATAAAAATATTCTGGAAAGAGATGTTTTCACCTCCATATGAAATCTGTCAGTACTAGATGCATAATGTCTAAGGAAAAATACTGTGCGTTTCCTTCTGTTCTTTTAACTGTTGAAGAACAGATGCTTCTGTAGCAGTATACAGGGATAGAGTGGAAAAAAAAAATCTAGAGAAGGTAAACTTACATCCCAAAGTGACAGCTGTGAAATGAACTAGTATGAAAGTTTTTCTCTCCTGAAAAATCGAGAGATGAAAAGACTATTGCTTTTAGCTTACCAATTCACTTGAAATCAGAAAAGCAACACCATGTATCTAAAACCAGAGTTTGCACTAGAGATTGTGTACCTACTGAAAATATGCTTATCAAGAACTGAAAAACATTCTTTTCTCTCAAGGAAATCTGCTGGTCTCAGTTACAGTTCTCAGTCTCTATGATGTACTCATAGATTAGCTCAGGCTTCAGCTGCTGTTGTGGTGCAGTGGTGGAATGGAGGTGGTGGGGATGTTCCTCCTTCATTCACAGTGGAATAAAGAGGGTAATGCAAGCACTTAGAGAGCAGAAAGGGAGAGTAAACAAAGGATCCAAGGTTTTATTAGCAAAGAAGCAATCTTTTGAAAGAAAATAAATACAAGGAAGACATTTTAACCTTTTTTTATAACCAAAATTAAAATACCAGCTGCTACAGCAAAATCCCTGACCGTTAACAATACAACAAAAGGCCTGAAGATCAAGGTCTGTTTCCTCAGGAAGGCTGAAGGTAGGAGGCTGCTTGGAGTTAGTGTGCAGTCCTGTAACCAGGTGCAAGTTTCAGTAACAGTTCATGGTTCTAACCAGACTTGAAAAGAAGAATAGCAACTTGGCCGAGGTAGAAGTAGATGAAGTGCTTGGTCTCATGAGTCACATAGCTGCCAAAGTTCCTTCCCACAATGCAGTGCCAAGTGGGATTGTATTTCTTGTCAAATTCCTACAGAAAAGAGAACTAGAAACTCAGTATTTTCTTGAGAATCGTACTAATATTGTCTACAAGGTATTTTTTCCAGTGATATGTCACTTGTTAACAAGTATCATTTTTGGAAGAAGGTAATTAAGGAGCAGCATATGCTCGTAAGAGCAAGGATCATCTGTCACTGTATAACTCATCTGCTGCTTAGTCAGACCAAAAAAAAGTGCTTCTGAGCTGAGGAGGAATAAGCTTAAAACATATGTTTCCCCGAAAGTGACACCATGATCTCAAACAGAAACTTTTAAGAACTTCACTGCTTGTTCCGAATCTCTACAGATGAAGCCATTATATTGGGTTCATTAGCTGTTTTCAACAAGGATGTTGAGAGGACTCTTGATGGAAAATTCTCTGCCACATCTTTGGTACTAGGTCATGAGACTACATTCTTCCTACACACTGTAGGCAGAAGCCTGCTATGACTTCCAAGTAAACACACGTGTACAAATCTACTAGGAGTAAAATGGTGCAGTCTGTGATTACATACAGTATCAAACAGCAGTCAGCTGGAGACTTTTTGTGAGAGCATGCAAGAGTTTGTGTTCTGCTCAACCAAACCCTTCAACTACCTACTTGCAGCTCAACCAGCCTACTGCTAGAAGTCGAGAGAAAATCTGAGAGCCTGGAAGCTATGAACTTTCTGTTCTGTGTTAGCAGGGACAGTTGGCCTTACATGTGGGGCGGGGGAAAGCCACTTAGGACAAGATCAGCAACCTGCCACTTGTCACATAGGCTCCATAGAGCCCCTGTGTTTTGTACCAGCTCAACAGTCCCAGGGACAGTCAGCTGCTGCTCTCTGTTCACCTGGACAACGGGACAGGGGCAGAAAAGGCTAAAGGAGAAGGTGCTGCAAGAAAAACAACTGAAGGACCTGGAAAAGCCCGCTTAAAGGGTGGGGGAAAGAACCTAAGGACACCAGCCTACAGACAAAATCCAACTTGAGTAGCTAGTGCCTCTAGAACTTGTTTCTCTAGAGCTACTCGCCCAGCAGCATTCTCCCTGCTTCATTTTTCATGTGCATAGATTTCAGGAGGACATTATGAGCAAAGATTTACCTTCTTTATGTGAGCCGCAATGTCCTTCTCGATGTTGTACTTCTCTAAGGCCTGAGTAGCACACTCCACGGAGTCCTGCTGCATCTCTTCGGACATGTCCGCATTCTTGATCACCGCCTTCCGATCGCTCATGGTTGCCTGCAGGGAGCGAAGCAGAGGGGAGCCCGGAGCTGCAGGCGCGGCCGCCCGCCGGCAGCACCCGCGGCCGTGGGGCACCGCTGCCGGCTGGCTCGGAGGCCCCGGCACAGCCCGCGCCCGGGGCCAGAGGCGCGGTACCGCCCGGGCCGGGCCGCCCGCACCGCGCTGCCTCCCGCACCGCGCTGCCTCCCGCACCGCGCTGCCTCCCGCACCGCGCTGCCGCCCCGCCAGGGCGCCCGCAGGCCCCGCCGCCCGCCTGGCCTCCACGGCCATCTCCCCGCCCCGGGGCGGCGACCGAAGTCCGGCGCCCCCCGCCAAGAAACCGGGCCCCGCGCGGAAGGCTCCCGCCTGCAGTCCTCCAGGACGCGGTGGAGCTGCCGGCACACCCACCGCACCGGGCGCCGCAGGGTGCCCGGACACCGGGATGGCTGAGGCATGACGGCCCGCCCAGCCCTTGGCTCCGGTCGTGCTCGGGAGCCGCCGCCGCCCTCACCCTCCACACCCCGCCGTCCCCTCACCGTTCGGCGGGTGCTGTGGGACCGGCCCTGTACCAAGCGGAGTCTAGTCAGTGCGCGCCGCGCCCGCCTCCGAGCGCCCCAGCCCCGCCCCCTCCGCACCGGCCGCCAGCCATTGGCCGACGCCGCTGGCCGCGCCGGGCGTTCATTGGCCACGGTCCGGCAACTCTCTTAGGGTTTTACCCTTGCGTTTTCTTTCAGACCGGCATGCTTCGCGCCCGCGTCCGTTCCCATGGCGACGGGCGGCCTCGTGGGCGCGGTGCGGTGCGGTGCGGTGCGGTGGAGCACACCCTGCACGTCCGATGCGGCCTGTGCTGCTGGGCTGTTAACGTGGGCCCTTGCCTCCGTGCTACTCGTCTGCCATCATCTATAGTGATCCCGGGCAAAAATCCCATGTTCCTTCCAGTACACTTGGTCTTCTGGTGCGTTTCGGTGTGTCCACCTGTTTCTGTACCTTTCTGTAGACGATACATGGGGCCCAAAGACAATGCTATACCTCACCCCAACCCTTATCACAGAGACACCGAATTTTACCTGGTGATCTCTGCAGCAGGCCCTTGTTTCTCCATGAACTGGGGTCGTTTTTTCCGTAAGATGCCCTTTACTACAGGGAAAGCCCATCTTTCCTATACACGTGTCTGTTTTCAGTTTGTCTTTCAGATTAGAGCGACCTCTAATAGAAATCTTTTACCCATGTTTACCAAGTATTATCAAGTCAGCTCTAAATGTTGTCCCTTTAGTGAACTGAATCCATCAGACTTCTTAAGTGTCATTTAAGGCATCTTTTCCAGACCTCACTAGTTCTGCAACTCACCTTTTTTTATTTTTTACCTTTTTTTTTTTTTGTTCGTTTAGGGGTATTGGTTGTTGGGTTTGGGGTTTTTTTGTTTTTTTTTTTTAATTAGGCAAGATGGTTTGGGAGATCCCCAGTGCTCTCTTTTGTTTGTTTCACTCCCCCTGGGGCACATTCTGCTTATAATTTTGTCAGCAGCTAGAAAATTCTTGTTGAATTTTCCATAGCTGGTGATCTGTTAATCACAGGACTCTGAACCATGTCTATAGCAAACAGTAAAGGATGACTTAAAAAAAGTTTTCAAATACTGCTTGGTGGGACAGTCATTTCCTTGTAGAAATAAAAATCTCGAGAGCAGTCATCCATCTCACCTGAAATACAAATATTTTCCATGTATGTACAGTATAGTTACCTGCTCAGTGTCATTCATAGCAAAAGCAGCAGAACAGCACGCAACCTTTTGCTTTTGCAAGTTCTGAGGCAACCCCAGAAGAATATACCAGCCCCAAATTATTAAAACTGGATAATATAGTACTTTTGTCACTCTGGAATATCTCAGAAATAACTTTGGACTTTAGCTCCCAGGTTTTTAGCATTCCAGTAGAAGAGATAGAATTCACAGCTTTGCTTTCTGTCTTGCCATCAGGAGCATGTGTTAGGGAGAGCTCTGAAAGTTGTGAAATTAAGGGAATTTATCTGGTTTAATGCAGCAGATGAAAGGGCATAAGAGACCTTGTGTGCTAGAAACTTGAAGAAGCTTCTAATAGTCTCGGGGCCACAGTAAGCAATTAATTTACAGAACTGTGTTTACTATCTGCAGCGCTAGCAATGGTTCTTTGAGTACTAGACAGGTTTGTGCTGACAGAAGTGAACAATTTAGCAATCTTCCCAGTGCTTGCAATGAACTTCAGAAACACCCATGAATCTCTGAGGAGGTGGCTGTGTTTGGTAGCTGCAGGCAAATTTCTATGCATTTATTAAGAAATGGTTAGCTGAAGAAACAGATGTGATGACGACTGCAGGAAATGTCAGTGTGGGTGAGATACACGTTGTTAATGAGAAACATTAAAGCCTGAGATACATGGCTTTAAAGAGAAACATTAGGGCCTTACTTGTTAATCAAGAATATAAAAGTATAGTTTCCCCCAGGACAGAGCTGCAGGGGAAGGCAGAACAAATAAATACACATAGGAGATGATAGCTGGAGTAGGGGAGGTGCCAAAAAAATTGGGTAATGGATAAGGCGTACCATGAGATTCCTTTTGCGGATGGAGATTAGATTGTAAGCACTTTTCAGCTGAGGCCTTTTTTTGCTCTGTGTGGCATACCGTATCACTACATCTAAGACATTCTTCCTGGAGCTCCTAGTTACTATCAAAACATGAAATAATCCTTCTTAGCAACAAACCAACTTTCATTTACTTTGTTCCATAAAACTGAAGAAATAACCACCTTGAAATTTTCTTTGTAAACCTGGAATCTATATGTTAGGGCTTCTAATCCAATTTTATATGTTACAGATCTACATAGTAGTGGAAAAACCTTAGCACCTGTAAGTCAAGTTATCTCCACAGTCTCCAGGGAAACTAGATACATTTAATCATCTCAGAATCCGACCTCCTTTTGTTGGTTTTTATTTTTTTTTTTTTTTGCCATATCTATTAACCACTGAGAAAAGATTAGTTATTTCAAAATACACATTATGTTTGCCTACTGTAGTTACCAGGAACTTAACAGGTAGCAATTTTATTACATGAGTCCTTAACTGTATTTATTCATTTGCCAGGGTTTATAAATTCCATTGTGGCAGAACACTGTGAAGACCTGACCCAGATCTAGACCCACTTATGCATCAAGGTCCTGCAGTGAAAGCAGGTGAACCAGCCCCATGAGGGGCATCTCATCCCCACCTCAGGGTGCAGCTGAGGCCTGGTGGCTTTGAACCATTCTGCGGGGCACAGCACCCACTGCATTAGACACGCTGAGGGCAGGCTGAGACACTAACCTATTTTGCCCCATAGGCAGCTCATCTGTCCTTTGCCAGGGTTTCTATTTTGGTGGTTGCAGGTGTCTGAGTCAGGGCTATAATACCCTTATTAGCAGTGAGGTTGCAACAAACCCCTTCATTAAGGAAATGTCTATTTTCCAATTTAAATGCAGTTTGGGCTGCAGGGAATGAGCATCAGGCAGTCTGTTCTCTCACTGGGTTGTGTGGGTAAGGGAGAAGCAGCAAACTGGCAGTATTAAGATTATCCTGTGCTGCACTGGGAATGTGGAATCATCTTTGTCCAAATTGTTGGTTTGGTTGTTGCTTTTAAATAGTTACTTGATGATGTATTGGGTTGGAAGCTCCTGCAGCCATGCAGTTCACTCTCAAATTCCTCTTCCTTTTTCTACGTAAATAACATCGTCCCCATTCTTGCTGATGGTTAGAGGCTGCCAAAATGGACAGAACAAGTGGGGATTTCTCAAACGAGCAATTCACTGTGCCAACAGAACAAAAATGCCAAGTTAAAAAACAATTACATTCTTTATTTACAAGCTTAGCCATACAAGATGTTTTAAAACAACTGCAGTACTTTCTTTGAAATGGAAAAATGGTTTAATTAAAAAAATAATTGCTGGTGCCACTACAGATACACAGCTGGTGGACAGAAATACTTACTGCAAAGATTTTTTTATTTTAAAGCAGCCATTTCTATGCTTGAAAGGTACTTTCTCAAATTCTGTACAACTCCAGGTATTTAATTTATAAGACTAAAAACACAAAGTGGGAAATGGAAGGTAACCCAGAGAGACATGGAACACCAGAGGTGAAATGGAAATACCCAGTAGAAGCAAAATATTTTACTGAGTCATCTTTTCAAAGTGCCTTTTCTTCCATAATGAAAATCTGATTTCTGTCCATACGTCACAGAGATACTCAGCAATGTTGTCAACAACTCCTCCATACCAATACAGCCTTCCAACCTCTCATTTTGCCGGCAAACTTGTTGAGGAAAAATATATTGTTCTGGATTTTTAAATCATTACTTTTTAATGCTCTTTGAAGTCTTTAAGCCTTTCAGTATATTAAAGAATAAGATCAAATTCACTTTGCTAAATAAAAGCACTAAGGTCATTTGTCATGCTGCCTTCCAGCTTCATAAACATTGAGTATTCCAGTAGTGCTGCCAAACTTTTTACACCTTCCTTCTTCTGTAAATTGTCTTGCAAGTGCTCTTCTTTTGATGAAAATACATACCAGGATACTTCAGCTGTGACTGTGCAAAACTTTGTTTACCCAAATAAAATACTCAAACGGTGTTTAGGTTCCAGGCTTTTGCTAAGAGCCCTGTAGAAAAGTATCTCGTTCTTCTAGCTTTGGTAAAGGGATGTTACCTGACAGAAAACAAGAACAAAGTTGTGTGAGACCATCTGTAAGTCACCTTCTAGGTAGTATACCTGAGCACTAAAGTGCTTTTCCAGTTTGTTCTATGTACAAGCAGCTTACAATTCCTGAGGAAGCAACGAAAGTAAGGTCCACCTCACTTCCTGTAAATAACTGCTCGACATATAGTAACTTTAGAGTAAAATTAGCTTCTGCACTGCTTTTGGACCAATAGATTGCAAACTGTTTTATACAGATGGCTACAGTTATTTATTTTAGTACTTATTACGAACTAGTATTTCTGAAAATAAATGCAGCTATGGTGGGTTATATTCCTCAGGTTAATTCAAACAAGATTAAGAGGTTTTTGTAAGCAAGACAATACCTGGTGGGGCTACAAAATATTCCTCTACTTTCTCTCTGGCGTTTTTCAGCAGCTCTTTCGTGCAGTTGCCTTCTGTAACATCATCTTCTCTGAGATACAGACACCTAAAAACAAAGATTACTAGCCTGTCTTTAAGCTATTCTATGAATACGAAGTAGGAATTCTGGCTTATCTCTAAATGTAGTTTTGGTCTTACGTAAGCAGTAAGACAAGTATTGGAACATCTCAAAGTGACTAAGAATGCCACTGATGTATTTGGGGAGCAGTGTGTGCAGTTCATTCCTGATAAGTAAGACACACAGAGGAACTGGGAATTCATCTTTGCTGCGATTAACACAGAAACAGAAAGCGCATGGATGCCAATGGCATCTTCCTTTCACGCAATGTCATGGTAAGACTTTTCTGTAAGCAAAGGAACCAAACACATAACCAGGGTGACACCCTGGGGAAAGAGAAAGTTATACAAGCAAATAGTTTGATACATTAACAGTTAAAAGGAGGCTGCTGTCATTCATTACCTGTCCTCCAAGACTGTATCCATCGGCTCTACGCCATCAGTGTTTACTTCCTGAAGCTGATCAGCAAACTGGATCGCCTTCTGCAGCCGCTCCACACCCTCCGAATCACGGAAATCAACCAAGGCCAGGTGTTCCAAATGATCCAGCACTTCCAGCATCACTTTTTGCTGTAGAAAGAACAAACATGGACAAAAAAAAGTAAAGGTGAGCAAGTCCAATGTACTACTACTTTCCTTTTTTTTCCCCTGAAAACTTGTTAGGTGGCAAACCCCCGAGTTTCCATCCGCTGGGACACGCCGATATCCAGTACTTTCGCGGACCGTTAACTGTACTCCAACTCGTACTTTCTCCCCTCCCAGCCCCGCACCTGGCGAAAGGCCAGCCGGAGCTGCCGCTCGCTGCGGACCCCAGCGCGGGGCAGCGGCCGGCGGGAGGGTGTGTGCGACCGGCGGGAGGGGTGGCGGACCGGCAGGGGCCCGCAGCCGCCCCTCGCCCCCCGCGTTCTGCCCCGGGCGCTGCCCTACCTGCGGGGGCGACCGCTGCTCGCCGGGCTGCCAGGCCGGGCGCGGCGGGACCTGCAGGGCCCGGGCGGGAGGGGCCCGGACACAGACCCGGGCGGCGCCCGAGACCGAGCGGAGCCAGTGGCCCAGCATCGCGCGCTACTGGCGGCGCCCTGCGACGTCACTTCACCGCGCCGGAAGTACGTCAGAGCGGCGGCGCGGCCGGCCCGGCGCGGTGAGAGGGCGCGGGCGGGCGCTTGGCCGCCGCGATGAACAGCGTGGGCGAGGCTTGCACCGAGCTGAAGCGCGAGTACGACCAGTGCTTCAACCGCTGGTTCGCCGAGAAGTTCCTCAAGGGCGAGAGCGCCGGGGACCCCTGCGGGCAGCTCTTCAAGCGGTACCAGCTCTGCGTGCAGGTGCGTGCGGCGCTGGAGCCTGCCTGCTCCCCTGCCTGCCCTCCTGCCCGCCTCCGTGCCTGCTCCCCTGCCTGCACCCTTGCCCCCCTGCCCGACCCCCTGCCTCCCTGCTTGCTCCTTTGCTTCCCTCCCTGCTCTCCCCCCTGCCTGCCTCCATGCCCCCTGCCCTGTTTGTTGGCACAGATGTGGTACACAAGTACCCCCACGCTGCTCTGTGTTCTAGCTGTTCACTTTCCACCCCAAGTGTTATTCCGCTGGACATGTTCTGCTTACGATGCTCCTGGCAGCCCCAAGACTAGCTGCTGCCCACAGCTGCGCACCCCACTGCACTGCTCTGGACTTTCTCTTGCCTTCAGTTTCTGTCAGTCATGGCATATAATATTTTACAGGTGTATTTTTCTCGTTAATGTAACTTGTTAATTAAGCCTGCTGGTTTAGAGGCTGTAACACGTTTATGTGATGGGATCCAAACTGTAGTTTGGCATGAGTTCTCAGTGCCTACTTGAGCGTCTCTAGTACTGAAGCTTTATCCAAACCAGTCTTAAGACTATTTTTTCTAGATCATGTTTTGTAACAAAGACTATATTGCTTAGCACTATAAAGATGTCTCAAGTTTAATGTTTTGGATTTGTTGTTCTTTTTTTCAGAAAGCGATCAAGGAAAAGGATATACCCATTGAAGGCCTGGAGTTCATGGGTCCAAGCAAAGGAAAAACTGAAAACTCCTCTTGACCTCAGCTGTATGGGTGGGGTCACTAATATGAGCTTTTGGACTAAACAACATCACCAGGCATACGACTAGACACAGCCTGGATAAGACCTTTGTTAAGCTGCTTTCTAGGAAGTCAGGAATCTGCTTATAAAAACAGCCACACACACAAAAAAAAAGACTGGATCTTGTGGTAACTGTTGCCTCCTTTTCAGTGAATTATGGTGGTGGTTCAGCATCTAACAGCGTGAAAAGCTGTTTGAACTAACTTCCTACTTAATGTACTCTATAGTGAGAATGTTTATTAGAGCAGGCTGAAATAGTAGTTGCTTTGTGACTGATTTCTCTTGCTTATTTATATAACACTTGAAAGTGTTTAAAAATTCTATGAAGGAGGTTGATTCACTTTGTCTTCTCTCTATGCTGCTGAATTTTGGTGAAAGAAGGTTGTTTCATATGATCCTGAATGCTGAGGGGCTAAAGCATTGTTTTTTATCAGCAACAGAGATGGTATAAAATCACTTCTATTGGACCTGCAGTAACTTAGCTAAAATAAATATAACCAAGTTATATTCTGTTCAAGTAGGTAACTGTCCAGTAGAATCTGATTGTGACCTCTAGGAAGGACCAAGGTGGCCTGTAAGAGAAGCTGAAGAGGACACTTTTAACACAGAGGCTACTTCTTCAGCCTTTTCTGAGGTTCTAAAACAATCCTGAACTTGAATTCTGTCCTTTAGCATTATGTGTTCTTGCAATACAACTGCAGTGCAGCCCTGGCTATCCTTTTCCACGCTAAGACAAAGCTCCAGGCTGGCCGCTACTACTATTTCTTGCTTGGTGTAGTTAAAGTGTGTGTTGAATGAGGGAAACATTGGGTTGAAGCTTGACAGGTGATAATGTTGAGTCCCTGGCTGAGGCTTGTGAATCAAACCTGCTCACCAAGCTGCTCCTGAACTGTGTGGTTTACACCTAGGAAAGTAATCAAAAGTTATTTGTGCTGGCTTGTAAACTGTAGAACTGCTTGCAGCGCCTAGAAAAGGGTGTTTGGAAGAGAAGGAAGGGATCAGGATCCATCCCATCCAGTGGCCCTGTGAGCATTGTGGCAGGGGAGGAGGTTTCCGTTGATCCTTATACAGGAATGGGGAAAAGCTGTCCCCTCTCATTACACCAACACAGGTGAAAGTAAAAAATATGGCCTGGGGACAAAAGAGAAGTCAACTGCCTAATTCTCCTAAAATTACAGTGAGGGGGGGGGGGGGGGAAAGTGAGCTTCACTTTCTTAGCTTTTAAGAGCTACCTGAAGGATAACTCAGAGGTTTTACTTCTTCAAAAAACAAACAACAAAAAAAGGTGCAATTCTCAAACGTAATAGCTCGCTTGTCTGCACGACAGCCCCTTGGTAATGACACCAGACAGAGAGTAGCTAATTAGGGGTTAATAGAAAATTGCCTTCATGACTTAACAAATATTGCAATAGCTGATTATGGAGAACATACTTCAGTATATACTGAATTTTAATTTACAGTATTAGCCTGGAACCTGTTCATCTGCCTGTGACCTGTGTGTTTACAGTGATCAGTTAAGAGTGCATTCCTGTTGTTAACGTTACCAGATTCAGGCAGTCAAACCCCTTCACTCCTGCACTGTATCCTGTGGGAGGTGTCAATGTTTTAAGCAAACACTGAACTAAAGAACTTCTGATGATTCAGACTAACAAAAAAGTCAAATCCTAAATTCAAGTTCAGAGTTGTTTATTTAAAGGACCTCTACACTGGTACAGACAGAGGCCACACCACCATTCAGTTTCATTGTAGAAGGAATGCAGAGTTTAAATGATGGTTCCCATGCAACATTCTGGTCCACGATGGGAAGAGCTGAATTTCTGGCTGTGGTCAGGATCTTAGTGGTCATCTTCATAACCGGTTGGGAGAGCATTAACATGGGGGTTGTGGAACAGAGTTTTGTTCCCGTCACCCCAGGGGAAAGGCTGTTGAAAGAAGAAAGAAAATAAGCCAGCGGCAGCTAAATGAACCATCTCAGAAAATCAACAGCAATATGGACTCAAACATCACACTGCTTGACGGGCTGATGAATTAAGCAAGTTTGCATCTGTTCCTGGACAAGAGTTAGAAAACAAGTGTCCCTTAGGTGGGAGCCACTGTCTATAGACGAGAAGATCTTTGTGTTCTTGCTTAGACATCAACTATGCTATGAGGACTCCAGTTTTAAGATTTTTGGGATCTCCTCTGTCAGCTTTTGAGTCTGTATTAATTTAAGGTAAGTACAGCTCTAGGACTGAAATGGTTTTCAGCAAGACATTAGCAGGATTACTTGGGGGTGGGAAGGCGTGTGAATACCATGGGTATTTCCTCTGAGCTGCAAGAAACTCTTACTGCCTCAGAAACAAAGCCATCAGTTAAGATCGTGGCTACGTATGCAGCACCTCATGTAGGTGACAAGAAAGCAAGAGATGCTGTTGTAATCTCAGATGAAGGCCTGCGGTCATAGTGGGGTGGGGAAAAGGCAGCCCTTGGAGAGGTCAAGCAAAGGTACCTTGGTCCTGATCCGGAGATGAGCATAAGGAACAAACTCGGGTCTCTCGTGCTCCTGCTGTGCTTTCAGGTAGCAGTTCAGCATGCAAACACCAACACCGGGCAGGGCCACGACGAAGGTCAACAGCTTCCACAGGCGAGCTAGGGAGAGCATTACATGAAATAAAACAGTAACAAGCCTTTCCGTTAGTGACTCGAGAGCTTGTCAAGCGCAATTAACACATTAACGAGGAATTAACGCACGCTCCATGTCCCCTCCCCTCGAGCCGGGGTCTCCCTCCCTGTTTTTACCAGGGAGAGAGGGCGCTCCCCTCCCGCGGGGATCCGGGCCTGACGGCTGCAGCCGCAGCTCTCCCGGGGAGGTCGCCCCCTCCAGGGCTCACACCGCCGGCACCGGCTTCGCCGCGCCCGCCGCCAAGGGCAGCGGCTGTCAAGGGCAGCGGCGTACCGGCCGCAGGTCCCGGCTACGCCCTCGCCCCGAAGAGCCCCGTTACCTCCACCGGCCTCATGGGCCGCGGCCGACATGCTCCGCCCCGGCAGGGAGCGCGGGCCGGCGGCGCCGAGCAGCAGCCGGGAGGCCCTTCCGAGCGCCGCCATCGCGTCCGCGGGCGCCCAGCGGAGCCGGAAGCGGGGTCAGGCCGGCAGGGGGCACCGGGCATGCGCGCTGCGCTCCCGGCCCCGCCCCTGCGCGGCCGCGGGCGGGGGCGCCCCTCTGCGCATGCGCCGGCCTTGGGGCGGGCGGGAGGCGCTGGCTGTGACGTCAGCGTCGCGGCGTGTCGTTCGCGGGGGGGAGGCGGCACCAATTTGGTGCTGAGGGGTGGTGGCGGCGTGCGGGTGGCGAAAGGGCGGGGGAGGCTTCCCTGTGAGCGGCGCCGGAGCTGTGGGGACAGGGGGTACACACTGGGGTCGTCCCAGGCGTGAGGGGACTGAAGCGCTCGAGCTGCGGCAGCCGTGAGGGGAGCAGGAGCGGAGGAGCCTGGGGCTCCTGAGGGGCCTGCAGAGGGGCACGGAGGCAGGGGGGTGGCTGTGGCAGCTAGGTGATTTGTGCTGGCTTCTAACAGGTGTAGAAGGGCAACACTGGGTGGGACCTGTGACTGCACAGCTCTCCAGAGCGGAAGGAAGCATGTTGATATGTGCCATCATGTACAGGCTTGGGGAGTGGTATCCCCCAGCATGCATGGCTGTGAGTTTCAGAGACTGTACATTCAGCGTAGGTGGCCTAGGAGACTGGCCTGCCATCCTATGTAGACTTTCCTGGTGGTAAAGCGATTGCACAGCTGTATTTGAGTTTCTTTTATGCAACAGCAGGGAAGGTCTGTTGTATTTGTTACTGAGACCTTTTTTTTTTTTTCACATGAGGGACCAATCCCATTAGTGCAATATAAAAGCTGCTTCAATCGTGACAGTAAAAAAGATGCTAATGAAATGCAGTTTTGTAACCACTGATGTGTTTTAATTAAAAACGTGGGTTCCTGGGATGATTCTGCTGAAATAGTAATATCACTTGAATAAACAGAAAAGATCTGCAGGAAAAAAAAAATCATAATTAATTTCCAAATAGCTAAATCTTACTTTATTGCAGTTCTTTATTGCAGCCTGATGGTTGGCTGTTTGACCTTTGGTAGAAACCACGTAGATGGAGAGTACATTTTCAAACACTTAAAACCTCACAGTAAAATGAGAGGACTCTTGTAGTGGATGCGGAGACTGAAACAGGCCAAGTGGAAAGCAGAGAAACAGGCTTTCAGGGTGGGATGGTGTTAAGGTCTGTCTGTGAGGGAGTGGTATGAAGAAATTGTATTTTTCTTCTAACAAGGTATAAATGTTTGTGGAAGGAGAAGGAGCAGGTTCCTCTGTCATTCAAAGCAGGCATCTGTGAAAGATGAAGATGAGCTTAAGTAAAGTGCAAGAGCTCTGTCCTGGTTCGGGGTTGTTACTGCACAGTGCTGCTCTGGCCAGGGGTAGTGCAGACTCACATTTCACCTTGGTCCCCTGAAACTCGTCACTTTTCTGTTGGCAAGACCAAAGCACGTAGCGTGGCTGCGTTGCTGTTACAGCATTGTTAGATGGTAGGAAGTGGTGGTTGCTGCTGGGGAGTGTGATTTCTTTTCCCTTTTTCACTTGGAATAGGGCTCATGTCCAAATTTACTGTGTAGTTTATGGGAATGGTAAGATGGCCAGGATCTCGGAAGGCTGTTGTGAAATGTACCTTGGCATAAAGATATTGCTCAGTTGTTTGTTTATTGCATTTTTGCAGTGTAAACTGATAATAAGTACATTGGTTTCTTTGTTATTATCTTTATTTTTTTAAAAAATCACAATTACCTCTTCCAGTAATTTTCTTTCATGTTACTTCATTTAATTTTAAGTCTTGCTTACATACTGAAAGGATAAGTTACTCCCTGGTGGCTTTGTGTGTACCTACAGGAGTGTTACTCAGTCTTCACCAACATGATGCATTTTCTACAGTACAGACCTGAAATCACTGCAGCTCACCATGTGTGCGCACAGCTGCTTTGCTGAATGAGGTTGGGAATGTTATGTCATGAAGTTCTTGTCCACATTGCAGGTAGATTTTGCCTTTCTCCACCTGCATCCCTGGGATTTGTGCTTACAAGATGTGTAATATCAGAGTTTTTAAAAGGAATTTGCGTGTGACTTTTCTTGGGAACAGAAGATGCAAGAATTAATGTGTATAATCTTTAATTGATGAAACCAAGATTAAGTTCTGTATCCTAAAGCAAATTATGGTGGTGTTTTTATAGCAGGAGCTACATAAACAAAACTACTCATTTGTAGCAAAAAGAGCTCTAAGTAAGCAACAGACACTAATGTTTACAAATGAGAGAAAACAAAAAAGGATCCACAAAACAAGAAGCAAACCTCTGTCTAGGATGAGGAATGGTACTCTAAAATGAAAAGGACATGAGCTGTGCTGCTGCAGTAGCCTCAAACAACAACATGCAAGTGTCCAGCAGGAGATGAGAGCAGCCGAGGTGTGCTGCCTCCCTAGTTCTGCCTTGCACCTTCACTCCTCTGACAGTCTTGAAAATGCTCTTCTGAGAAGGAAATGTTCACAGAAAGCAGTATGTAGTAGTGGCAACTCTTAATGCAGCTTCCCCATGTTAAAAAGTACCTTGTGAGCACTTCTACCTATGGACCTCCAAGGGGTTCATGGAGAGAACTAAAAATGGAGTTCACTTCTGTCCTGAACCTGAGTATGCTGGCGGTTTCACTGCAGTCTGAGTTGCAGTGATTTAAAATGGGACTTTCTTAGCCTTTATCATCCCAGCCGTTTCAATTAATCTTCATATTAGGTGTGTCAGGAGTCTAATGGGTCTGACTCATGTCATCTTCAAATGTGGTGTAAATTGAGAGAGACTGCTGGAAGACAAAAGATTCCATGTGAAAAATTTCTTCTAGCTGAGGGAAGACAGGTAGGTATTTGAAGAAACCTAGATTATTTTTGTTAAAGGATTGTGAAGAATGTTTTGATATAGTTGTATAAAATATGTTTAACTATGCGCTATGTAATAGTTATCACTGTGATAATTGCAGTCAGCCTGACAGCATGTCTTTTTACAAAGGTGTGGGAAAATACCGGTGAATGAACAGTTATCTCTGCTACTGGCTCAGTAGCTCAGTCTGGATTATTGACCTGTGGTGTGAAAACCCCCTCTTGTACTCACTGGTAAGAGCTGCTGCCTCACAGAAAGGACTTCATTTGAATTCCAGAGCTGAGCTATTTAAGGGCCTGTAGCTTGATTTAGAAGCTAGCTTATCATCCTTTAATATCCAGTTCTAAATTCAACATTTTGAGGAAGTTTCAACATGTAGATTTTTCCAAAAGATCTAGCATCCTGGGAGTCTTCTGGAGTGCAAAGATGTTACAAAGTTAGCTCTGAAAAAGGGGGTAAAAAAAAGGAAAAAATGAAGTGCAAATAGTCAGTCACTTGTGTGGTGGTGGGACAGGTGGAGGTCAGGCCAGAAATCCTGTAATCTGACTTGGCTACCCAGTAAATGTCTCCTGTTGCGTATGCAGCAGTGACATGTAACATTTTGGATCGTATTGCTTTTCGGTTTAACAAAATTTGAACAATTGCAGTGAGATGGTGCTCACTAGAGGTGGAGTTGACTTGCTCTGCTGAAAAAGAAAGCTTGGGTTTGTATGTACTAACCACAGAAACAATTGTGAAGGCAAGAGGCTTTAGCTTTCAGCTAACTGCCTAAAATTCAGTGAGTGTTGAGATAGAGAGGTTCCACTATAACTCAGACTCAAAGGACGCTTTCTAAAGACTCATCTTTCACCTTTATTTTTCTTACTTTTCCTAGCTGCAGTGGTGGATAGCAGAAGAGGACATGGATAACAGCATGAATCACTGGTGAGGTGTGATTTATAAAAGCCTTTAATACGGTCAGCTGGGGCCGAAGCCTCTCAGAGCAATGCCGGGCTGGCCCGCCTGGTGGCAAACTGCTTTCACTGGAAGCGCCTCTCCGTTTAGGAGGTTTGGGAACAACAAATGCACTCATTTGGATTTCAGACTGTAATCTCATCTCTGTGCATTTTCAAGTTTTCAGGGACCTGCTCATCTCTCTTGAATAGCAATGTTTCCTCCGTCAGATACTGTCTTAACAAACAGAGTTCACACTGCAGAGATAGTGTCTGTGTCTCAAACTTCACAGTTTCGGGAGGGTTCTTCATCTTCTCCCTGTAGTCCTGGAACTGCAGAAATCAATATTCCGACATCTGTAAATCCTTTGTTCCCCTTTTCACCAGGGCTTTATCAGCTTTGGGAGGGGAGGAGAGGGCGTTGAGAGAGCCATTGTCCCTTCTCTCGGGAATGATCTGGAAGTACTATGCAAATCTTCATTTGAAGACCCTGGGAACTGGGGGAGGGCTTTAGCTGCCGGCTCAGTAGGAGGGGAACTCTGCATCCCTGTTCACACTCTTCTGCTTCGTGCAAGGAGCTGGGAAGAGTTTTTTGAACTCACAGAAAAGACATTTTGTGCTCTATGCACTTCTGTGAGGCTTTGCCCTCCTTATGTTTCCTGCTTTGTGCTTTTTTCTGCCAGCTTCTTGTAAATATTTGTGTAAGAGTTGGATAGGGAGAGATCTAAGAGCTGCAATTAGCAGTGATGAAGTCAGAACAGTGCCGGCTGCAGCACCCCTCAGCCTCACACCCTGGAGCCTCCCACCAGGTAGTGGTGCAGCTCCAGTGGTGCTAGTGAATATATAGTCAGCATCCTGGCACTGGCACAGAGTAGGGGCATGGTTTGTTTCAGTAAGCCAATGATTCAGCTGGTCAGGAGTAGTGAAGTAGTTTGCAGTTCTCAAATTATCATATTGTAGCCAGATCTTAAAAAGCCTCCTCTTACTGGGGCAAAGACAGACCAGTACCTGGTTTATGAAACCCTGTAGTCTGTCCTGGCTTGGCTCAGAACTGTGTCACCTGTTTTGTATTAGGGCAGGGTCACACTAACTGCCAGTTTCCTGGAAGCTGTGTAGGGTCCTTCTTAGGCCTCATGGAATGGGAAACATCCTGACTGCCTGGGCACATGGGTGAACAGGACAGCCGGGAAGGGAGAGTAACAGATTATAGGCAGTTTTGTATTTATAAGCTACTGTAAAGGCAGTCACAGTTGATTTGATTTTCTGACCTTCTTTTTCATGGCATCAGTCCCATTGTTTATTTTTCAAACTTTGAGGGGCATTGTGTTCTAACAAACTAAAAAATACTTTTGAACAATGACATCCCTGGAAAATGCAACACTGTTCTCTCTCTCTCCTGGTCAGCTGAGAAGATGCAGCCTTTGAAGAATCTCACCTCCTGTCAAAGCCATAGGAACACATGCCATGAGACCTGATTCTCTGTTATGTCCCATTCCATGTTGTATCTGAAGCACTGTAAAACACTAGTGTTTTGTTCTGCAAGTACTTTACTGCTTTGTAGAGGGAAAGTGCATCACAGGCATAGTTTTGTATGCACAACTGGGTCTAAATATGCTCTTTTTTTTTTTCGTGTGTAACTCTAGAGTGACTCAGCTGGCTTGAGTGAATGTCCCCTGGAACTGTGCTAGCTGGAAGCCAGCCTGGACGTGCCTTCTTGCTTCCTGTAAGTGCTCCCACTACCTGTGCATACTCGCGCATCCATGTAGATGCTTTTCTGAGTACACTTGTTTGCATGCAGGCTGGCGTATGAATGCACATTCTTCTCACCCACTCTTCACATCTGCATGCAAACACACACGCATTCTCAAGTGCACACATCCATTCCCTTTCCCTCATATACATTTGTGCACATACACAGACCTTTTTGAAAGCTCCTGTTTTCAGAAAGGTTTTATTTATAGGTCCTGCCTGGTTGTGAATGTGAAAGGGAGAAAGCCCCTCAGAGGGTTCCTTTCATGTGTAAATCAGCCTAGGCTGAGAGCATTGGGGTCACTGAGAGGAGGATTTCACTCTTAATTACTCAGAGAGAAAGCAGGCAGGGGACTTTCTCAAACTAATAGGGTTGTTCTCTGCTGGGGAAAGCAGCTTGAGATGGCCCAAGTTTCTCTTGCATCAGATTTTGGGCTCTGATTCACAGGCCTCTCCTGCCAGTGCCAGAGCTGGTGTCTGTGTGGCACTTGGAACAAACAGTTCAGCTTCCAAAACAGCTTACTTACTAAAGATGGTTATGTTAGTTCTGATAATTGGGTGTTCTTTGGAGACCAATGGAAGAACTGACCTAGTCTGCTTTATTTTTATGCCACTTTTATGGAAGAATTATGTTAGTTTGTGCTGTGTATATCTGTGACTCCATCTGAAGACCTCAGTATTCCAGACCTGAAAGCTCCCACCTCTCTGCCAAGTAGAAAAATGTTATTGTCTAGAGATTAGTCCAGTGAGCAGGGCTCTGAACTTGGACTTAAAATCAGCACTGAATTCCCAGTTCAGCCACTGAATGCCTTTGTGACCTTAGCTGTGAAATGGTGTAATCTTCTCTCTAGAATGAGGCTGTTAAGAGCAAAAAATATGGATTGTGATACTCTTGGTAATAAGGCTGCGAATGCCAAGGTAAATGTGGGCGATAAGTGTGTCTGAAGAGATGTCTTTTTCCTGGAATGCAGTGTAAGCAATGCGGACTCCCCTGCTGAAGTAGCATTGTCACCTTCCATCCATTGACATGTACTGCGGAGATGGGAACACCCTGATCACAAGCCACTTGGTTCTCTACAGGAACCGCAGGACCTGTTTGTACAACCACAAGCTCACATGAGGTGCAGCTACACTTCGCAGCTGTCAGTAGTTGCAGGGAAGAGATCTGTGTTGTCAAGTGCATGTGCACATGCAGGCAAGTACATTTTTCTAACTCCAGTTGACTCAGTTAAATTTATATCCTCTCATCTGTGCCTCCTTTTCATATGGCCTCTGCATAGGAAATAAATGCTTTGAGGGCTGAACATTCCCAACCTGTGCACAAGCAGTCCCCTGGGAGCCCTGATACAGGATTCTTGGAGCTGTGTTAGTTCAGTTTGCCTGGGAAGGCAGAGTTTTCAGTCCAGGAGCACCTGTTTGAGGAAGCTCACAGCAGCGGTGGGGGCCATCGGCAGATGAGGTCAGCAGTCTGAAGTGCCTGCAGAGGTCAGAGAGAAATGAATGGGTCATTTCTTTTGCAAATGAAGAGCTACAGCCTGGAGCAGCCGTAGCAGAGCCCAGCATGTGGGTCCAGGCTGTTCCTTTTATGAGCTGATGGAAATGGGGCCCAAAAGGACTTCCCTGATGGAGTTCTGTCACAGGCTTTGTTATCTTCACCTCCTCCAGCATGCACTGGGCATAGAATATGGATTGGGGGTTATCCTGGCTACCAGCACAGTCAAGAGGACGAAGGCTTTATGGCTGCATAGAAAACCTAAGGCTGCAGGGTATCCTTATTGCCATTCCAAAAGGAAAATCTTGTTTTAAGATGGAGAACACATGTTTCTTTCTGCTTTAGTGCTCCTTTTTACACAGCCTACACTAAAATGTGTAAATACAAGGGCTGCTTTAAAATAATGCACATAACTGAGTAACAGGGGTTAGAAAGCCTAGATTCTATTCTTCGTTCTGGTGGTAGACTGTCATTTAATTTGACAAAGCCCTATGAATGACTTACACCTCATGCCTCACTTTTTCTGTAAAATACTGAAGAATAGTAGGATCTTTTTCTAAAAACATTTTTAGGCTTTGGAATACAGAATGCTTTATATATGCAAAATGTTGCTGTTAGTAGCACTGTCTGTCAATGTAATATCTTTTGGACTACTTTTTATGCAACAATGTTACTTTGTCTGAATTGTTGATTTGGAATGAATTTTATGTTATATAAACAATGTCACTTCTGTCTTGAGTTTGTTCTTTCACTTCTTTGCAGACCACCAGGGAACTTCTTTCACTGTGAGATTGTAATGGGAGGTGGAGACACCTCGAGGAGAAGGTCGAAACAGACAACAGCAATTACAGTCAATAACATCTATGACTTGAGAAAATCTTGCCTCGATTACAGGGTTTTGTGTGGTCTGTGTGTGCCATCTTTCCTATGTACAGATACTTAAAATAAGGCAAAACATGGAAAGAACTGTTTCCCTTGTAGGAGCTCCAGGAGCAGCTTCCCATTATTATATGGTCTTTTCACAGCATCAGATAGAGTGGGGCAGGGTGGGGACTTTAAGGGGAAGGCAGCTAAGGTTGGGGTAACTGTGCTCACAGTTTTTCCTCACTGCTGTGCTGTTACAGCTATGACAAGCAACTGGAGGTTAGAACAGTCCTGGGACTGGCAGAAGGTGCACTAAAAAGGAAAATGAACTTAGGTTTAGATTTTATTTTTCAACCTCTGCTATGTGTGAAGGATTGTTTTTTATGGCTTTTAATCTCTGCTTTCCTTTAGAAACCTCAGGAGGACTGTCTGCCCTTCATGTCTGTTTTGACATGTTTTACATGCATGATAAGGAGCACAGCCACTCTCGGTAGGTTGCAGAAAGAGGACATAAAATCATAACATGTCTTCGGAGGGGTAAGCGTGTTCTTTGTTTCCTAGAAGCATCAGCCAGGTTTACACCACTTCGTATAAGAACTGCTGCAAGAGAAGATGAATGTTTCTGAGGGCTCGGGGACAGTTTCATGTTTGGGGTAAGACTGAGGTTAGCCATGGAGCCTGTGTCCAGGCAGTAATTTGACAGCAGACATGGGCACACAGTAATGCAGTCTGTGAAAATCACAGAAGCCTGCTGAGTTATTGTGAGCTGGAGGAGCTTTTCTGTTTGTGGGCACATGGGTCTGCCTGCCTCACATTGTGCAGACATAACTGAGACATAAAGGAGGCTGGCAAATTGCAGAACACTGATGGAAAGGGGGGACAGGGGGCTGAAGAAGAAAAGTTAAGAGTTTGTAGACAAAGGCCTCAAGCATAGTTGTGAATGCCTAGCAGGTAGTTGGTCTTTAAATGAAAGCATTTATCAAGTAAAGTACTGATTTAATGTGGGAATTGGATAGATATCTGCAAAGGATTTGCACCCTGTTTGCAGTGTGAGTACAGGAGGTGTTAACAGAGAAAGCAGTTTTACTTTCTACCAAGGTGTATGTTTGTTCATGTACTTAAACTATATAGGGCAGGCAGTATAGATGACATCATACAAAGTGAGACACAGACGACGTCATGGGGTATGGGCATATAATGTCCCCACAGATTATGACTGATTGTAAATAAGACATATAACTTGCTTTCCTTCTGGTAATACATTACCATACTGTGAGCTTCATCATTGGATTATCCAGGCCCTTGCACCAGCCACAGCTTGCTGCAACTTGCTGATGCTCTATATCCCCCCTGTCCCACAGACCCACTCCTGTTTTACCTTGGCAATGCACCCTACTCAGCATCTCCATTATGAGCAGCGCCTTTCTTGGACCGTACATTATCTCCTGTCACTGCACTGGGACCCCAGTGTTGTGATGTAGTTGCTTGGCTGTAGTTGGCAGTGGCTGTGATCAGACTGCACATCCGTGCTGTGCCTGTCACCGAACCGATAGAACAGATGCGTTACACAGCACAACCAGCAGCTCCATTCTGGTCAGTGTGTATCCCCTTTCTGTGCCTGTCAGAACTGTTTTAGGGAATGTAACAATTTCTGCGTGGCAGGTTGATAGGCAGTCCCTCTGTACTTCCCCCAGTATCCTACCACAGCTCTAGCTGGTGCACAGGGTTGTAGTAGTTTCAGATTGGTCCCTTGTTTCAATTTCTTTTTTTTTTAACTTTCAAAAACCTCCTTTTGAGCCTTGAACCATTCCTGCGCTGGAGGCTTGTGAATTAATTGCTAAGGGCTCACAAGTTGCTGATAGATGTGTGCAGAAACTAGCTACATGGTTGACCATTCCTGTAAATCATTGGAATCTTCATACGTTTCATCCTGGGCTTCTCCTTAAAAGCCCTTCCCAAACTGGATACAAGACAATGGATACCAGCAGGCACAGCTCCCAGTGACTACAGTATTGTCACATATCCAAAAGCCTGGTGGGAGGAGCAGACATTAGGTCCGAATTCATCCTGGCAGGGAGATTCAGCTGAGAGGAGGAAAAGAAGGTCAGAGGCAGCTCCAAGGAAACGGCTTTAGTTTAAAACGTTTCATTAAAGTTTTCACACTGGAAATAAAAAGTACGGGGAATACAATTTCTTGGCAGAGGAACCACATTTAGTAACAGTCCTGTATACATTTGGTACTGTATACAGAAGGACACAAAATATATCCCTGGCTATCTCAGCAAAATTATGGGTCCTTTTTGTTAATGTGACTCTTCCAAAATAGTTTACATAATCTGGGGATGGTTGTTTTTATCAATATTGATAAAAGAAATTCTTTTTCCAGTAGACCATTGCTCTCTGCTGGTAGCCATGCAGCCTTTGCTGGGCAGACTAGATTTATCTAAGTAGTGGATCAGTGACAGTCCAGCTGGGAACACTATTGGGATGCTCACCTCACATTGTTTCCCTTCCCCTCTGTGTCTGTCTGAATTTTCCTGTTGTAACTTAGTAAGATAATCACAGTCACCCTGTTGATTTGACGAGCTCTTTTTTTGAAGATAGTTCTTGCCTGCCACTTGAGCTTTGTTGCCTCAGGATGTTTTACCTCCTCATGCAGGCAGGGTTGGGAGTGTAGACTGGCACACATGCCTGCGAGATTTAGCAATGCAGGGTTATGGCAAACATCACCAGTGAGGAGCTAGGAAATGGGATGCCAGTATGTCTCATCTGTTTTCTTCTTTTGGGACATAGCTTGACCAAAGAACTGAGCAGTTGAAATGTCACAGAGGAGTATGTGGTATGGATGGATTTTTTAACAGGAAGCCAGGATTAGTCTACATTGCATTTTTTTCTGGTTTAGGTTATAGGTGAAAAACTTGGAGGGGCTTTGTCATTACATCCCAGTGGCAGTTTTAATTTACTTTGGCTTAGAAAGAAGTGTTTCCCAACAGACTGGCAAAACAGAAGCACACATACAGTGCCCTGCAAAGGTCATTCCTGACCAGACCCTGCAACAGCTGAAGTACAGATTGTCAATTTTTCACACTGCCAACCCCTGTGGCATGTTTATACCCAGGTTCTTTTGTCAGTACGTAAATAATTTTTACGTTCTTCACTGACTATGTGAGGAAGTGTGTTGTCAGGGCCCTGGGTGCACCAGCTAACTTTACAACTTCTACCCCCTCTCCTGCAGGTTTGGCTGCTGGTGTTCAAGGTCTGCCCTTGAATGGTGGAGTGTAGCCTGGGACCAGAGTGCTGTGAAAAGAGCTGTGTGCCAGAGAGCTGGGGAGGAACCTGATGGGGCCTCCCACTTCGCTTGGGAGCCATGGCACAGAGCTGCCCTTGTCCTTGGTCCTCCTCTGGGGTAGGCTGGGGGTGTCTGTGCTTCGCTGTGGACCTTGCTGATCCTGACTTTGACTTTCTGGCTTGGCCTCAGACCTGGCTCATCCCTATGGGTTTGTTTGACAGTCATTGGGCTCCTGGCTAAATGTGGTTACTGTCACCAGACCTGCTCTGCTCTTCTTGCTTGGTCACTGTGGCACTGTGCCCCTTTATACTGAGGTCCTGTCTCTGCCGGCCTTGCTGTCAGCCTGGCTTGCCTTTGCTCCTCCTGCTCCCCAAGCTCCTCTGCAACTGCCGCATTGCCCTGATCCTGGCATTGACTGCAGCCTTTTAGACGCAGCATCTCCATCTGTCTGGGAAGTCAGAGAGTAAATGGGCAGCGATACGAGAGACATTGTGGCATCATGCTGATTTATTGCTATGACAAATAAGGAAGATGTGGTGTTAGCTTTGCCTCCCTTCATTTCCAACTTCCTGGAAAGACAAACCTAAAGTCGAGTCTATTGGGAAGAGCTCGGACCGCCAAGAAAACAGCCGGCAGGAGGAGCTCTGTAGACATTTCGCTGGATCATTTTCGGGCAGTCATATAGCTCCATGTTTCAAGGGCATCGCTTTAGATCTACTTTCTTGGGACTTCCTTGCAGACAAACCACCAGCAGCAGCAGACAGAGGCAACTTCGTGGTATTGCAGTTGAGCAGCTCCAGTGATTTATTTTTAAATTTTTTTGAGACTTCTGAGGTTCCTTCTCCCATTGTGATGCCTTTCTGTGTCATTTTTTGAGAAAATTAAGGTGTTCCTTAAGATCCTAGGGTTTCTTTTTAGTCCCTGGAAGGGGACAAGTGTTTTATATTCCAAGAAAGCTAGTGTAAGATTTTGTGGACAGCATCCTAACCCCAGAGTAAGGAATTCAGAAGCAATGCTTGTCTTTGAAAGATATCCTCCTGGATTCCTCATGACCTCTGAGGGGACCTGTAAGCAAAGAGCTCCAAAACATATCAGTACCACTCTGAATATTGCCTGGACAAAGTTATTCAAATAGTTCTGCCTCCTTGTGTACAGTTCATCTTTTTCTTCTCTGAGAAGCAGATATGAAGAACAGTAGTTGCCCTTTTGCACAGCACTGTGTTCTCTTTAGTTAGGTGCAAAGTATCACCCTGCTTCTTAAAGCCAGTCCTGCAGCCCTGAATTGCGTGGGCCCCATGGCCATGCCTCTGCATCACCTTTAAAAAAGAATTAAGATTTTTTATTTTTTTTTAATCGGTAAATTCTTTACTTTTTTAAAATCTGCCCTTCAATTATCTAGATGGGAACTAGGTGCCTTCTGGTCTTGAATGTTGCTATAATAATTATTTTGATCCTGACTGTGCCAGAAACTATTCTAATGCATATCAGTGTAAATTAAGTCAATAGAGATTCTTCAAATTTATCCTGGTGTTCAAGAGAATGGAATTCATGCACTTCAATTTACAGCTTATTAAGTGATCAGAATTAATGAACTTGCAACAACCTTTACTGTTCTTGTTTACATGTTTTCTTCCTATTCACTCATAATGTACATGATTCAGAAAAAGCAGAGTTGAAAAGGCAGTGTGTGGGTCAGATATGTCCCATGGAGCACAGCATTGTGCTTCAGGGTGTAATCATATTTGTAAAGCTGTTATGTAGAAATGGCACCTTCTGACTCAGCTGATGCACAGAAACCCAGCTCCTTTTTCAGGACTCTCGCAGCATTCTTAAAGCAAGAAAAATATTTGTACTGAGGAACAGGGAGGGTGTTTGTCAGTGTCACTGGAATTTAATAGAACAGAATAGTAGAACAATTCCTCCTGGTTTTGGTGTTTGGGGGGAGGGGTGTTGAGTATTTTTTCAGTGTGGTACCACATTTCAGTTTGGAGGTTGGGAATAACGCAAACCATCAGATCCACCTTTCCTTTTATTCTGAGATTTGGAAGTCATTTGGGATGTCACCAAGAAAACCTCACAGAAACCCTCTTTTTCCCAAGACCAACTGAGGGTTATCCCACTGGTTCATTCAATTCAGAGTTGGAATGATGGAAGGTTCTCTTTGATTTCGTAATGTTTAAGGCTAAACTTGTGAGGTTGCCTGTTCATCTGGGCATCATTTGTCTCTGACTTCGTGGAACACAGGACAACTTCTAAATGCTTCATCTGATCAACAGCAAACATTTCAGAGACTTTCTGTTATTACTGGAGAGAGGACACCACTGATGTGCGAAAGTACTAGGAAATCAAAAAGGGGAAAATAGGGGAGCAGTAATTTACATACCACTCCATTTGTAGGTGAAGCAACTAGGTGGTGGCACTCGCATACCAATGTTTTTATCTCATCTCTATCAGTCTAGAAAAGTGATCATGTTAGCACACTGGAAGATCTGTCACCAGATAAATACAGGGCTTGTACGCAACCTCTGCAGAGCTGGAGGAGAATGGAGATCCGAAGTTAGAAGGAAAAAGGGTGGGGGATGCACAGCAACCCCAATATGAGGTAGTTTGAGGGTACCCCGCTACAGCAGCAGTGTAGATGTGTGCACAGAAACCCTGATAGTGACATTTAGAGGGCCCATTTACTCAGGGAAAAGTTAGATGGGGCATTAAGATGCTATTGTAGGAGAGAATGAGGGATTCCTGAGGAAAATGTTGGGATCACAGCAACCTATGCACAACCTGGGGCACATGCATGCCCCAGGCGTTGGAGGGGGAGCTGAGATGTTTGGAAAGGAGGCATTTGTGCAAGAGGGGAATGCGGCTTATGGAGTAAATCCTTGTATAAGAGAGCAAAATCTTCAAAGGAATGGCTGTAGATAGTGAACTACCCTCAAGAAATGAGAAATAGAGGGCTGGCCAGCTGTCTTGCACTGAGCAGCTGGGCTGACAGAGCTGCTAAGAGCAAGGGGAGCCAAGGCAGCAAATGGGGAAGGTTGTTTCAAACCGTGTGGGCTGGTTCTGTATGTATGACTTGCTGAAAACCAGAGAAACTAGTTAGTAACTCAGGCAGGCTTGAGTGGAGCCCAGGGCTGGACAGAGCTCAGAGCAGAGCCACACTGTGAACTTGGTCCCTGCAGAACAGTTGAAACTGCCTGCCTGGCTGCTTCTCTCCATGCTGGCGTGGAGGTGGTGCATCTCAGGGGCTACTGGGCAGTCCTTGTGCATGAAAGCACCATGCAGAGGCAGGTGACCTCTGGAAGTTGATGTATAGCAAATTCCTAGTTCTTTTTACCTCTTTTTGCTTACCAATGTTAAAAGATGAGAGAGACCCTCAGAGGAAAGACTAGTGGAGTGATACTGGACTCATTCTGAGGGCTCGTAAAAACGGGGTGGGGAGAGTCCATGCTTGCATTTGAAGAAGGCAGAGCATGCTGGATTCACAGGACTCGGCTTTAAGTACAATTGGCTTAAAATTCTGATGGAAAACCAAATGTGTCTTAATACAGGTTTCAAGTACTGCTCTATTTTCTGAATTTGTTACCTTTTTTCTTCTTTCCTCCTTAGTGCTAAGTGTTCAAGCCCACAAAGCAATAACTTCATAACACTGCTAGTATTTCAAAGTTCTGTTTCTTTAAGAAGTTCATAAAACTTGTCACAATACCCCAGTAAAGCTCTTTCTGCAGCGCTATCTAATCCAAAGTAGTTTGTATCAGATTTATGTTCTGGCAGCTCTGTGATAAACTTGGACTCTACCACATTACAAACACAAAAGATTACTTAAAGTTGTTGTTACCGAATTTGAAGGACTCCTTTGTTTCATGGAGTCCACACCCTTGTAGCAGGGTTCTGGTCTCCAATGGCTCTGCACCTCATACTTTTACAATCCTAGGCAGCCTGGAACAAAGACATTTCCACCAGTGACAATTTAATATTTTGGTAGATTTAACCTGTTCTTTGTGTTAAAATTGTGCATGTCAAAAACCCACAGAAGATATAAAGCATTGGAGAATTCACTGGGGTCTGGTATTTTGACCAAAGAGTCTGTGAGATGTAAATGTTAGATTTCTCCTCTGTCATAAAAGTCCCCTTAAACCTGATGTCTCAATTCATGAGGCTTCCCTGAAACCCTGGATGAACCTTGTGAAGTTCCTAGAAAAGGAAAATTATGCAGAAAATTATCAGACTCCTGATTCCCCTGGTGTGAGACCTTGCAAACTTGAGCCTGAAAACATAAAGGACTGAAACTATGATGTCAGTCACACCCTCAACACAAAGATTATAGGTGTAACTAGAGGAGGAGTTCATCACAAAATCTCTCTGATCTGAAATCAAGCAGAACTCTGGAAACAGCTGCCAAATACCCAAGGCCAGAGACCTCTCATTCTGGGAACAGTTCTCAAGTTATCCAGTGCTCTAAAGCTTGTTCTATCCCCAGTTTATGGGAAGAGGAAATATTATGGACATCCATTGTAGAAGTTGGAATGTTTTGTTTGGTTTTTTTGTTAAAATGAATCTACATTTGGCTGAAGGAGTAGTAGTTTTTCTTACTATGACTCCAGGAGAAAAAGACACTGTTTCTGCACTTCCAAGTGAGAAGCTCACCTTGTAACATCAGGTGTACCCTAGGGGTGGTAACTAGCAGTGACTACAGTACAGTCATTAATAGTACAATGGTCTGTACTGTCTAACTGCCCCTGGAGCAAAAGATCAGTTTAATAATTAACAAATTCATCTTTAAATTACCTGTCTTGAAAAGGTTATATATTACTTGTGTGGGACCATGCAACCTGGTCTCTATATTGTATCTGTAATCATGACCATCACTATTTTGCGTCTTCACTGTCTGATTCTGCTGACATTTGTAAAGCATTCACGGAATCTGGAGTTTTTCTTCTAGTGTTATATCCCAAACACATGACTCCAGCTCAGTGGGATGCTGGTGCAGGATCACTCTGCATTGCTCTAAGACCTGTTGGAAGTTCAGGCGTGCAAAGGCAGCAGCTGAACAGGGCAGGGACAGGCAGAGGACACAGTGAACTTATCAGCTGGCTTCTTGTTTCCAGCCTTATGCTCTGTACTGTTGTGTTCTGCTGTGAGAATCCTTTAATTCTTCTTCCCTTTGGGTCTCTAATACTAGCAGATGGAAATCCAGCTCAACTTTCAAAAACTTTGAATAATTTATTAAGAACAAAATTGTTGGGTCTGAGAGCTGGTTCCTTCTCTCTCTCTTTCTCCTTTTCTCTCTGCAAACTGCCTTTCAGAGGCAAAGTTTCTAATTACAGGTCAGGGAGGCAGGTTTAATCACACAGCAGAGCCCTTGATGCAGCATTAGAGAGTGTTATTTATACACCTGAATTAATAGGGATGCAGCATTTCAGTTGAGAAGAATAAGGTGGTGTTCAATTTCACTCTTTTTATGTGAAACAAACCACATCAGATTCACTGGGCTTTTTGACCTAAATTATTTGGATTCTGAGTAACTAACAAGTAACCGCTGTGCAGAGCTAGAGCAAAAAGAAGCAAGAATAGACAGAACTGCTCACATAGCAGGGGAACAACAGAAGCAGGATGTATCAGAAAAAGCTGGGAGGGGATAGAAAGAGGAAGCCACTGGGGAAACTGAACAGGGTAAAAATACATATGTAGCTGTCTGTCCCAAGGAAGACTTTTGGAGAGTGGCAGCATCCACAGAAGCTGAAGGGCAGTCTGCAGTATGTAGGCATGCACTCGGACACCTCAAAATATTGTTCTTTTAAGGCCAAGAATAGGAGAGGTGGAGATGAAACCTGACGCGTGTGAGGAGTCCCTTGTACTCTATGCTGCAGGGAATGGGATCCCTGCACCGTCAGCACTTAGAGTTACTGTCAGCTTTTACTGGAGGTATTGGTTCTGTAGCACTGAAAAGAAGTGGGGAGTCCTGGGTGGGATTGTTCCTGCAGTGTCGTGAGTTCCAATGTGACTTATTTACAGCAGCACAGAGATTAATTTTCTCTGCTGTTTTGAATACGAAACTCACAATCCCTGTGGACTTTCATCCATTTTTATTTCTGACATACATAGTTTGGTTTCATGTTTGTTTTTCACTTGGCTGCTTGGAAAGTCTGTGAATATTTCTAGGAGTTTTCTGGACTTCTTTTAGGGTTAAAAAATGGGAGACCTGTGCCTATGTATCTGATTCTCTAAGTTATGGAATACACTGAGTTGAATGAGATCCTGGGGTCTGGAGTCATTGTTCAGACCCTGTGATAAGTTTGTGTGTCTCCCACTAGTAGATATGTTGGGCCATGTGATGGGAAAGGACCCACAACACCAAACTATTCCTTCTAGGAGCAGTTCTCCTGGTTGTGGTTAATGCACCTCTCCCACAGCATGTCCAGGTACCTGCAAAGCTATGAAGCTCGCTGTGACCTGCCAAGCCAACGTATCTGCCATGTGAAAATCCCAAAGCGACAGAGAGTGAGCATTGCTATGCTTCAAAATAGCTAAAATGCAGGTTCTGTGGGTATGGAGCAAAGCATAGCAGCCAGAATACTGGGTCTTATGCTCAGTATGTGAGACTTGGCATGGTCTTGAGTCCTAGAAGCTGTATTTTGCTGCAAGTGGTAGATTTCTAGAAGCTGTACTCAGCAGTCTCTAAGGTAAGAGACAGATGAATGCAACGCAGTCAGTATCAATATGATATATTACTTAAGGAAAAAAGGTTATCTACTTTTGTAAATTTGCTTTCAATCCCAAGATAATTTTTTTTTTTGTTTAGTATACCTAGCCTGTGAACCTTGTTCTCATGCGTGTCTGCAAATCATTACCACAGCGCTGGAGCAGTATGCGCAGGGAATAGAAACTGATTCACCAGGTACAGTGTCACAGTGCTCTGGCCATTGGATCCGTCAGGCAGGGCCTCCAGCAGTATGTTGGGAGCCAGAACTGGGTTGCAAGGTGGGTGCGAACTCAGTTGCAGAAAGGAGGTCACAAGCCTGAGAGAGCAAACAAAAGAGGAGTCTTCAGCAGAGAAAGATGGAAAATACTGCTCCCCTGGACACAGTGGGAGCAGCCCAGCTATGCTTCCTAGGCGTTGCATTGCCAACAGGAGATTTTCTACCAGGCTGCAAGGGAGGAGGATGCAAGGTCTGTGTGCACTCTCCCTGTGACATCCCTGTTATTACTGTCACATGCAGGTGGCTGACACCCGCCGTGACAGAGGCAACCAAGGGTTTGGTGTTGTGCTGTACTAGACAACTTGTCGGGTGTGTGATAGTCAGGCTGCCCTTCCTGTGGGAGGAGATTTAGAGAGCACTGTTGCTTTTTGGTACGTATGTGGTTTTCTCCTCCAAAAATAGAGCAAAAATCTGTTGAAGTGGGAGGATTTCAGAGATGGGAGAGGATTAGCAGTGATGACATGGATGGTCATATTTCAGGGCAAACACCTGTAAATCAGTCTAAGCCTGTAAGTAGCAACCTATTAAACTGAGTTCACCTCAGCAGCGCTCACCCTGTGTCTGTTCAGGAAGGCTGGAGCCAGCTACTCAGTCCTCAGAGTAGAGTACGGCTGGTGCTACAAGCTCAGCCTTTTCCCATCTTCCGTACCAGTGCAAATGGAGCAGCTATGGATGTTTACAGCTGACAAGACAAAACATTTTAAAGAGGTGATGACATCTTTTAAATACATCTTCTGCATTTCTGCTTCTGTCTTACCCCATTTCTGACCCTTCTTGGAGATCTGAAATGCTTTTCCTTCTTGTTTTGTTTTTAGGGGCATTTTAGTAGAGAAATTCTTTTTAATGTTAGAGATGTTAGATCAAGTCTTCCAGTGTTGCCCCTTCTGTTCAGCAGCAGGGCTGCTAACAGGGATGTGTTGACTGGTTTTTAGAGGTAAAGCATACAGCTGTTCTAACATCCCATGCCCTTTCCAACCTGCAGATGTGCAGTGAGAAATCAGGATATTAACTTGAATCCTCTGTTATTGCCACTGGCTTCTCCTCTTTCAAAAAGGACTCTGCCATGTGGAATTTCTGAATGAACTGCTGTAAACTATCTAGTGAGGATATATCAAGCTGTAGCCCTACAGCTTGATATACTTGGTTTGTTGTACCAAATTTACCATTACCCGTTTAATGAACTTTGCATAATAGTGTTAGAAAAACATTGCCTATAGATACATGACTTAACCACAAAGTGTTAATGATTGTTAAGTTCCTTTGTGAACAAACACTCTGTACCTGTGACCTGGTGGTGGAAATGTTACACGGTCACGGAGCTCAATTCAGTTCTGTCATCAACTTCCAGAGTGATTTCTGACATTACAGTATTTTTCTGCCTGGGTTCCACTATTCCATTATCCTGGGTTTCTAGAAAAATAATGTCAATGTTAGCAAGGCTCAGAAGACATATGAGATCTTGGGCTAGCTCATGCGTGCAACTGAAATTGCATAAGGAAAGCATCCTTATCTTTTCTGATATTTAATTTTTCTGTTAGCTGCTCTCCCTTTTACATAACTTATGTGTGTGTGTATATATATACTTACTTTTATATAAATTACTTTATATAACTTCTAATTTACAGTGAATATTGCTGTGAAAGAAAATCCAGTCATTTCAAATATTAGGTTTTAATAATAGTTTATAAGTTTTCTTCCTTTTTGAAGGAAGCTAGCGAAGTTTCATCATTCTTATTAGCTTGTCACTGCTACATTGGAGTGTAGGTTTATACAACGTTTTCTTTGTTACAGGGATTGGTAGTAGATACTTCAGAGAAAGTATCTAGTATAAGATGATGTACAATAGAGAGACACTTGATTTCTCACCTAGAAGGGAATTTTCTTCTGTAGGTAGGCAGAGTGAATATCCAGCAGGAGCTGAGGTTCCAGCTCTGACCTCAGCACATGAGCTGGTCCCATAGGGTCTAATAAACTGCAGATTCCAATAGGACTACATCCTTTCTTCCTTCAAGCTAAGCATATATTTAAGTGGTCTACTGATCTCAGACTACAGGTATGAGATCTGTTAAATCCATTAATTTGTCTCCTATTTGATGTAACTGGCTGTTCCAATTAATGGTATAAATGTCTTTTTCTGTCATGTGACTACTAATAGAAGGTGCCCAACTGGGCATTGTTCAGAGCACAGCAGTGCCTTCAGTGCAGGACTAGACACACTTCCGAGTGCTTGTCTGCCCCCTCTCTCCCTTGTGTTTGTTTTCTTGAAGAAATAAGCCTGGCTCACCTGATCATGGCAGTTGAGAACTCCACCACATTATGGAGCTATGTTATTTTCTTGGATGTTCTCATGACCCTGCAGACATTGCAGGTGATCTCTGCTTCAGGCTGGCTGCTGTGTCTGGCCACTCTACCAGATAAACACAGATGAGCATCAAAGTCCAGAACAGCATGTTGTGAACAGTGCAGACCTGTTGTTTTCTTCTGTCACTTTGTGTTCATGAATAGCAACTTGTATTGTAAAGACTGAGAACTATGCCTGAGTAGGTTCAGGGAGTGACTGGAGTTCTAGATAGACAATACACATCTCCTTGCACATCTTCACACGGGTGCTGTTGCTGCCCTGCCTGTAAGCGTCGGCATTCCAGTGATGCCGATGCTGAATTTTCCAGAAGGAACTGGAAATAAAGAAACAGGACCGGTTCAAGAAAGCAAGTGCATTTCTAATGTTTCCATGTGAGCTCAGTAAGGTAACTGCTGCAGACCTAACATGTTCTTAAGAGTCACCATTCCTTCAGGTCAGTTACATACACTGTTCTCCCAAGAAAAAAAAACCATTGGTATTCAAAATAATTTGCATCCAAAGAAATCAAAGTGAATGTCATCATGCCTGTTTTACAGATGCAGAAACTAAGATTTCAGCAAGGTTTTATGCAAGTGAGAGAAAAATAGGAGTCAAATCTTGTATAAGGATGCTCTTGTAAATACGTGTCGTGTGTTTTCACTAATAAGTGCTCAGAATTCCTTCTGGCTTTGGAGATTGGGTGTTACTGGGAACAATTGGTGTGCCTCTGAGAAGCTGCATTCATCACTTCAGTATTGTGCTGATAGTCGCTTTCCTTGCTGAAACACATTGCCCTAGTTTCCTTCCAGGAACCATGGGTCTTAATTTCTTAAGAAACTTTTGTTAATTATAAACAGTTTTTGGAGTAGGGGAAGAATCAACCCTATCAGAAAGAAGATCCAGTTCTGCATGTAAAGAACAATAAAGGTCTCACCGTGGCAAAACCTTTTCCTGGATTTTCCTTTCTTTTGGGAAAGGCTACACCTCTGTGGGAAGCATGGTTGGCCTTGGTGAGCCACTGGCATACAGCTGTTGATTAAAAAATGCAGTCTGTACCATTGCCGGAGTAAAGAACATTTCATTTTCTAGTAGGCATAAAGAGTTGCCAGTGTCATTGAAATTTTGTAGCTCTGAATAGTTGCTGTAAATTTCATCTGGGCAATATCCCCAATTGTGTTAGATATAATTACATTCAAAGTCCTTTTTAATCATTTATTTGGAACATGTCCCAAGATTCAGCAGTTTTGGATTGGGACAGAAATTGAATTATTTATTATCAATTAGAGGTTGTCAGAGCCTTTGACACCACGTCGAGCTGGCATTGTTTGGTATCTGTATTAATGATCGTATAGATAAAAGCATGAAATTATTGGTTAGAAAGCTTTTATTCTAGGCTGAGAAGGCTAGTTTGCATACTTGGCTGGATGCTTCCCTACACTCACTGTCATTATGGCTCTGTTTAATCAAGTCAGCGTTGCCTGTGGAATCGCTTGCCCATAAATTGATGAATTGAGTGTAAGAATAATTCCCCCTAGATGGAACCCAGTTGCGACTTCCCTTGCTATCCCAGCCCAGCACATTTAGACTCTTCTGCTTTGGCTGTGGTCTGCTATAGACCCTGGAACAATCTTTGTCACATCTGTTCTTTTCTTATGAGAGCAATTTATTGATGGCTATTGGTGCTATGGTAATGCTGGATGCTGAGCTTTTGTTCCCCCAGGTGAGGGGATGGAGATGATAACCTCACAGGTGTTCTTGAGCTCTCTTCACAGCTCTCTTGTGCATCCTTCTCTCATCAGTGTGGGTCTTAAAAAGAACGTTTCTTACTGTGTTTTGGCACTTTGCGAGAAACCTCAGCTTAAGAGGAAGATCAGCAACAGAAGACTGCATAGGGTGATCCCAGATACATTGTGCAGAATAAGAAGCTGCCAGGAAATCTGAGGAAAGGAGCATGGAGAAGTGGCAGAGGAGAAAGGATGCTCATGTGACATGTCATCCCCATGTCTTCTGCATTCGGCTGTTGCCAGAGTTAGTATAGCCTTAGTGGGAGAAAGAGGAAAAAAACCGCAAACCTTCTGAGGTCACACTTGCACAATTTTTTGTAGCAAACACATATTTTTTCTGCCTGCACTCCAAGCTGCTGGAAGCAATGTGCATTAGACCAGTACAGAGACTGATCCAGCATGTTACAAGATATGATTTGAACAAGGTTATAAGAAAATACATGCTAGATCCAGGGATAGAGCAGGAACTTCTCATATGATAGATAAAATAATTCATGTTATAAGTCTCTCACCAGTTCTATGCCCCATTGGAGTCAGCTTCCCTCGTATTGATGTTCCGTGAATTCCAGTATTGTTTCTTGAAATTGTTGCAAATTTCTCAGTGGGATTACTGATCTGTTAGAGGTTTTCTTCTTCTGATTTTTTTTCCTGCTTCACACACATTTATGAAAAACAGGGTTGTCCTGCTGTCACAAGGAAATTATCACATACACCACTTTTCCAATTATTTCATTACAGCAAAGGAAACTGCAACTAGAGACAGACAGAAGTTCTCATTTTACTGGGAAGCGTTGAGATTTCAAAACCTTTTCCATTTCAGAATGAATCATATTTTAAATCAAACTTTCTTACCAAACAAAACTCTAAAAACATTTTGTTTTGATCAGAGCAGTTCCTCTGATTTCAGTGTCTTAAAACTGAAAAAAGTTATTTTTTATAGTTTTATGTAACTTTATATATTTATTTTTGTTTTGAAAAGCTCTTCCTAATAACATCCAATACACTGAAAATGCCAAAATAGGCCTTTTTGACATTATTGAAATACCTCATTTTGTTGAACAGAAAAATAGCCATATTTTCCAAAACAGTTGGGTTTCACCAAACATTTTTCCTTTAGCATTCCTACACATGCAAACACTCATTATCTAGACAAATATTTTAACACTACGTAACTTTCATTCTTTTCAAATTGGTGCCTGTATTGTAAGAAGTACCTCTTCCAGTGAGCTCATTTGGAAAAGCTGAAGCTGCATGCATCCAACCTCTCAGGCTCAGTACTGACTTCCACAAAGGAAAGTATGCAAGTGGAATTCCTGGAACAGACCTCTCTTGAAGTATGTGCTTTGTATCAAAGATGCTATTTCTCAAGGAAAAAAACCCAACAACCAAAACAAAACCCAAGCCAACCAAAGCCCAGCTCATAACAACAAATCAAGAAAAATAAACCCACTTTTGTTATAAATCAGCTTTTGTCTTGACTTGCAGAAGGTGCAATGGCCCCTTCATCCGCTCAAATCCTTCTATTTAGGGGGAAAAAAAAAAAGTAGAAACGGAGAATGTGGCATGTTGAGCTGCGGTACAAATGTGCCGCAAACCCTGCAAGCAACTTTTCTTTCTCAATCTGGTAGTGGTGTTTCTGATTCCCAACCTCCCTCTTCAGAAGCTGACAAGCAGCAGCAACTCTCAACTGAGGCAGACTTTGGAAATGACTAATTAAACAGTGATTGCAGGATTGCTTCCTGACCTGGGTATCAGACCACAAGGGTGAAGCTTCATAAAGATAGAGTGAATGCAGGAAGCAGTCCTGCATATTTCCACAATAGGGGCATTATGGAGACATGCCCTGGAGGCTGCTTGAGACCTTGCTGAATGGATCCTGATACCATCGGGGAATGGAGTACCTGCTAGTTCAAAGCAAGCCTGAATGCAGGTTTTAATCCTTTCTGACAATTGTTGAGAGGAAATGGCCTTTCCTCTGACCTTATCGTTGTAAACAACAACTAGTCATCAGGTTTGTCCTGCTAAGGGAATAGTCAAGGTCTATGCAAGGATTTTACTTCAGGGTTTTTTTTTTCCCTTCTTCTCTGATTACAATGGTTTAATTCTCTAGACCTGAAATGCATTCTCACCCCTTAATATGCTGGCTTCAGGTACATTCTTTCTTAATTATGGAGTCCATACGGCTCAGCCTGGTTCAAATTAGCTCCCTCAGAGCTGTAGACAGGCATCCTGTGGCCAGTTGCAGTGCTCAGCCCTGCCTGTGGTTGTTTTTGTGATGGTTGTTGTGAGATGCCTTTTGGATACACCAGTATCCCCACATCTGGGTGTAAGACAAGCTGACAAACTCTTCTAGCATGACAGAGAATCACTAAGAGCTCTTTTCAAATGGCTAACAGGCGGGATGGAGGACTTGCTGCTGGGCACCATTAGCATGGCAGCTTTAATATGATAAAAGGATGCATACACTTCTGGAATTGCAGTAGTGGGTGGGTTTAACTCTGTGGATTCCAGCTTTAATGCTAAGACAATACAGATGACAGAGGAAATGAGACAGTAGTTTTTGCTGCTCCTGGAGTTCGAGCCAACTATCTGTTACCAGCAGGACAGGGTGATGATGCAGAAGAGAGCCGACCTGCTGTACTGACAGAATTTCAGGGTGATGAAATCCACTTTCCCCCAAATTTGTGCCGAGCTTTGCCACTGACAGGCCCCCAGTGTTGAGAAGCCCATTGCTGTGGCCACCTGTAAGCATCCCCTTCCCAGTTTCTGCTCATCAGGTGCTATGTGGTGTAACAGAGATCAGCTGTCACAGCCTTTCTAAAAGGGAATTCGCAGAGCTATTAGGAGAGCACTTTTGTACCTGATCACAGACCTTGGCAGGGTATAGGAGGTTACTGATGGCTTTGTGTGAATGGCTTTTTAATTTCAGTGGAGGTTATGGGTAGCACTTACATGTCTGCTCTTTGGTTCCTCCACGCTAAGTCAGATAGTAAGCTAGAAGAGATTTCTCCCTTGTACTGCACAGCCTGGCTGATCGCTGCAAAATGAGGGATGGGCCGTAGAAGTCAGCGTGCCTGGGCTCTCTGGAATTCACAGCTTTTTTTCACTGAAGCAAAAGAACATTTCTTCCCTAGGTAAAGACAATGAATTGTAATTCTTTCTTGTTATCCTAGTTGACCCAGCTTAACTGCTGGCTCTGCTTCCCTAGCTTGTAAGGGCTCTTACTACATGCTTTGACAAGAGAAACGTGGTGTATTTTCAGTAGGCTGAAGCTCACTATATTTAGCTCTGTATTTCTAGTGAAAAACCTATAAGGGTCTGCAAATGAGGAAAGGTTAAAAGCTGCTTTCGCTGGTTTTGTAGGAATGTCCGAGTGGGCTGTGGTAGACTAAGGGGAGACTGGTAGCTTTTTGTAGAAAGCGTGGTTGTTTTTCACAATTATGTACTACCTGTGGTAAGTGTGGGCTGCGTTTTGTGTAACGTGTTTGTGAGCAAAGGGAAAAGCCTGAACACTGGGGGGAGCAATCTCTGAACACTGCATATATCCTCTGCCAAGTGGATGGTCAAGGTCAGGGCCTCCAGTGGTGAGGGAAACGGGGTTGGATCTGCCCTGCGTTCTGCCTCTGGCACCCGCATGTGCTGTGGCTGTAAGCAGACTGTACCCAAGGGGATGGGTTTCTCTGATTTTTCATTAGGGATCTATGGCAGTGGGTGGAAGAGGGTGTTGTAGTAAGTATTTGCAGTCTGTCCTGTAACCACATGAAGTTGTTTGGTCTGATCCATACCAAAATGAGTTGGGGTCACTTTGCTTTTAGTTTTGTTCAGAAAACAACTATACAAGACTGTGGCCCACATGTGCCAGTGAGACTGAGATAAGTAAGTGGGAAGGATTTCAAGAAGCTCTGACGTGATATGCCTGAAAGGATTTCCTTTCCTCTCGCCCTGGGGGTTGACCCTAGTGGCAAGGTCGCATAATTAGGCTGCTTGGAGATCTGGTCGCTGGGTGCGGTGCGTCCTCTATACCTTGCAGGACACCAGCAGGTCGGGGGGGGCAGTACTGCCATCCCACCTGCCTTATGTGCGCTGTCTGCATCATCTGCGCACTGTCTGCATCAGGGTCACGTTATCAGAAGACTGAAAGGAAGGATATTGGAGGACGTATTCCCCTTTCAGTTGGGATTAATGCAGTATTTCCGAAAGAAACACTCTTTCCACCCTACCCTTCTCCCCCCCGAGATTTACTTGTTCATGTATTTGCAGGTGGTAGCTCTTTGCCTTGTTGTGGTATTACCTGTGCTAAGGAGAATCAAAAGCTCAAGCACTTACTGATTCAGTAGCGGGAGCAGTTTCAACAGTGATAAAATGCTGTTTCTCCCTCAGTTATGGCATACATATCACATTTTCTCTTCCCACCCTGCGGTTCCCTTTAAGACTTTTTGAATTATTTCCTCTACTTTATAGAGCTGTAACAAAGGACGGGTGGCTGGATCACTGTGCCAGCTTTACCTGAGTAAAAGGGGCCACAGACAGGCTGAAAGGGCACTTGTCAGCAGGCTACTAATTGCATGTGTCCATCAGCAGGTTGTCCTTCTACCGAAGAATGTTATCTTGAGATGAATCCATAGGCAGCACAGAAGGGTCTTGTTGAGAGAGGCAGACCAGGGAGCTATAGAGTGCTGCTACTTATCATGATGGTGTCTTCACAGCAGGTGCAAGAGTGAAAGAAGAGCACTAGCTATGTGAGAACTGCTTTGCCTTGCAGTGATCATGTTAAAAGGGAGTACGCTTTGCTTTCTCATAAGGGACCACTTGCATTGCATTTTGCGCTGCTCTGCCACGTTTCTGGAAGTCTGCGGTAACTGGTTAGCATTCTGTGGTGCTTGTTGTGGTGAGTGAATGCTGCTTTTCCTGCTTGTTCCCATGCGTGTTGTGCTGTGACACTTCAAACGCACTGTTTGTAAAGAGGAGCAATCTTTTTCTTTCAGAGCTTAGTGAATGCCATAATGGACTGTCTTGGCAGTCTTTGTACCTGAGATTTTTTAAAATGTGTTTTTTTTCCTGTATAGCAGCAGCACGGTTTGCTGTTCCACACAGCCCAAGCTCTGGAAGTGCCTAAATATTCTTGTATGGCTCAAGCATTCCCCGTGGTCTCTCTCGGAAGTTTCTCACAGAGGCCAGGGAAAAGGGCAGTTACTTCAAGATAGTCGCACGTGGTTAGACTTTTTTCTGATCTACTGAGAAGTAATCACAATTGCTTCCAGATTGTTTCTTTGACTCAAAGAAAGCATCACCAGACCTGACAGGGCCTCATTCTCAATGTGGGATATATTGTAATTAGGATGTGTATTGCCATCAGCACCCTGAGACCCCAGGAGAACATGAGCTGAGGATTTTGCTTCTCTGCCTGTCTGCCTTTACTGAATACATGTGAGAGTTTCATGAATATTTTTGAAGCAGGTCAAATACTTGCCATCACAAATCTATAGAGGCCCTAATGAAAGCAATCCTTTGAGCTGGAGTGAAGGTGGATTTCTCGTTCCTTACAAGAAGGCTCAAGGAGCACTGGAATAATTTTGAAGCAGTAGGTAATGCCTGTGGAGTGAGTTTTTTCTCTGAAGCTGAGCAGGTGAGGTTCTTGATCTTCATTCAGCTGTAGTCTGTGCTTAGCACATGTCTGGGGGCAGTGGAAGAGCCAAGTAGGACTGTGCAATGGCAGTGATATACTCGATATGGAAATGGAGACGCTTCCAAAAGTAAGTTTGCTGATTATATGGCAGCAAACAACTTGGTGTTAAGGAGACTTGGGCTATGGTACTTCTTTAGTAATGGTAATTATTATTATTATTATTATTTATTTAGAGGCACTTACATTCTTAAATGAACACCTCACAAACATAATTACCCAGGAAAACGTCACAAGTGACACTGTTGGGAGGTGGGGGAAACGGTGAAACTGAGGCGGTGTGTCACCCCCTTGATGCCTCCAGAGTAGAGGGAACCCCAACACTGCTGGAATTTAGTTTTCATGCAAAATGGCTCATGGGATCCTCCTTAACCTGACCAGGCAACAGGGGTGTGCCTGAACCCTCAGAGGGCTGGGTGGAGGTACAGGGTGTGAAGTGCAATTCAGGTGGGGTGACATCAGAAGCTGGTAAGACTACACATCCTTATCGCTTCAGAGCCTGACTGCCAAAATGTCTGGTCCAATATTAGCCCCACTGATTGACTGAGAAATAGGACTACTGAGGAGCCAAGAGGTTTATCCCTGAGCTCAGTGACAGTACTGAGAATAGAAACACATATTGGCAGAAGAACTTGCTGTCTGCCTGGAGAGCCTGGAACACCTAGCCATGAGGACTGAGGAGCCTGTATTTAGCCATTTCTGTCTTTGGCTCTTGCAAGTGGGCAGGAATTTTCCTGTGCTGTTGTGCCAGTGCTGATTCTGTGCTTAGGACCAAGTTTTGTTCTATTTCCTTGAGCTCATGCTGCTATTCACTGACTTATGTTGCTGGAGATCTCGTTCATGGTTTGGTTGCATCCTGAACTCAGCAAAAGACTGGTAAGATCCCAAACATTGCTATGTTCGTAACTAGAGGTTCCCTCCTCCTAAGGCGAATACAAGATCACTAATCTTCTTTCTGCACTCATGATGCCCATGGGGCTGGAGATGAACTTCTGCAGCCCTGGCTGCTGCTTGGGGATGGAGTTGCTCGCAAGCCGGGGAGCCTGTGTTTTGGAGCCTGATGTTAGGTGTGGAGGAGGAGGTGTCCTCCCTCCTGTTCCTCAGCAGCCAGAAGGTTTTTCTGTTCTTTAAGCTTATGTACATCCAGGTAGATTTTTTTTTTTTTTTAAAGTAACAGAATAATCTCTTCTCTGGCCTCAGTGCAGGAAATCTTATCCCCAAACTGTCTTTTTTTGTGTGTTTGCTTGGTGTTGCCTTAGAGCCAGGGAGGACCTTTCCTGTAAACTCCTGCACAGAGGAGGCCTGTTGCTGTGAGCTCTTGCATAGTAATTAGAGGAAACAACTTTGGGCTCCCACCACTGATTACGCAACGGGGCTGGATTTGGCGCTGTTTGTCACCATGCAGCCTAGCACCAGCAAGCTGGTGCTTCTGTCCTGAAACCCCTCCTTCGCCTGCATCCCCCCCCTCTGGGGAACCGCTTTGCAGATTGCAGGAGTTTCTGTCCCACAGTCGGCTCCCAGGTAAATCCTGTCTGCGACCTATCAAGGGAAATCGTAGCCCCTCAACAGAAACGGTCCAAGTTTCCAAGGCAACTCTCCTCTAACCCTATGTTGAACATTGCCTCCTCGTTCCCATAGAAAGTTGCCCGTTAGTCTCGTCAGCAGCTGCTGCGGGGCGCATGCCACCTCCAGAAAAGTTGTCCTTCGCTGGGCTCTTCATTGCTGTAATGAGGAGCTGGGGGGGCACGGGTGGCATGTGTTGCTCAGCCCTGCCGGCCCCCCAGGCAGGGCCCTGCCAGTCCTCAGGCAGGGCACCGTGTCCAGCCCAGGAGCTGCTTTTGAGCAAGCAAGAGGGTGGTTGTGCCTTTCCACCTTCCCAGGGAGAAAGAGGTGCTTGCAGCTCCTGGGAGATGTGCAGAGCAGGAGGCTCGAGTGCAGATGGGGCTCTTAGGTTTTTTTGGTGAGCGGGAAGGTGACAAGTGAAGAAAAAGGACACGGTGTTTTATTTAATTAGAAAAACTAAACTCCCTAAAACTAGCCTCCGAAGGGCCTCCGTTGTCATCAGCTGCACAAAGAGCTGTGACAAATGAAAGGAACTGAGCAGAGAAAAGGCTGCTTTCTCTTTGTGTCTCTTTCCCAGCTTCTGTTTGCTTTGCTGTCTCCCTTGCTCCCATTGATCAGGCATGTGGAAACATTCCTCCTCCTGCGCTCCCATTGTGGCCGCCCGGTTGCCAGGCTGCCGTTGGCTTGAATAACTTCACTAAGCCAGGCCTCTCCAAAACCTTGCCATCAGGCGTGCTGGATGCAGAGCCAGACGCTGCCCTCCCATCCTCCTCCTCTCCCTCCCCCTCCCCGGCAGCACAGGGGCGCAGTGAAAAAATGTGCCAAAGAACAAGGGAGGTAATGCAGAGCCCCAGCTGGCCCAATGTGGGGGAGAGGCGCGAGCTCACCCTAAGAAAATAGGGGCAGCAAGGAGGGGACAATGGCCAGCCTGGGTCGCTGCCTTAAAAAGAAGGTGGGTGGTGGTGGTGAGGGCTGCTAGCCCGAAGTTTCTGAGCAGAGAGGGGACAAAAAGGCACGTTTCCAGGGGATACAAGCTAGTAAAGCACAGTGAGGTAAACCCCAGCCTTGTTCCCCGTGGAGGGTAGAGGTGGCGAGGACAAAACAGGAGGCAGCAGGCAGCCGGCTGTGACTGGGAGCGATTTGTGGCCAGCTCTTGCTGGCTGCGCCACAGACATGTCCCTTCAGCAAACAGGGCACCTTGGGCCAAGCTCACCACTGCCAGTGACTTCTGCAGCGCCTCTTGTTTCGGTGGCATTGCACCAGCTGCTGCTAGAGGTGATGCTGGTGCCTGGTGCAGGTGACAGCTCTGGTGCGGAGCAGGGCTGCACTCCCGAGCAGAGTGCGAGGGCAGGCCGGGGGGGGCTGTACCCCTAGGACTTGCCCCTGGGATTAACTTGGGCAAGCTCTGGTGCCGAAGACATGGGACTTGAGCATGAGCCAGTGGCCCAGGGACGTAGGGGGCTCGTGCTGTCGCTGCGGAGGGGCTGGCACCCGACAGAATGTGCCTGCAGCTCCGCTGCTTACAGCCATTATTATGCCGGATACGAATCTGGCCTATTGTTCTTAATGCTATTTTTCGTCTGTGAAATAGCAGTAAGCAATCTGTGCTTTCAGACGTGCTTATTGACTCAGCACGGTCGGGGCTGGATCCTCAGCTGGTGTAAAGCAGCCCTGGCCCATCAGCTCACAGTGTCACCCATGACCCCCATTTAGTCTTTGCCCTGCTGGCAGCTGTGGCCCGGCGCTCTGGATCACAGGAGCTGTATGACCAAGGGCTGAGGCTGTGGCCAGGCAGGGGACCCCCTCCTGGTGCCGAGTGGCCCTAGCTCTGTTTGCAGGGGTGGCCCAGAGTGATGTCCCAGGACAGCTGGAGCCGGAGTGAAGCTGGGTTTGCTCTGCAGAGGGGACCTGGGTTTGTACTGGGTTTGTACTGGTTTGAAGGGCAAGGACTGCTGAGTTCAGGTGATTAACATAACAATCCTGGGGCTCTGCCTTCATCCTGCAGCTAAAGCCTGGTTTGCTCAATCCAATTTCCAGCCTCTGCCCTTTCTTTAGCAGGCTAATTACACTGTCAGGACAGTGGAAATTACCTTCTTAAAGCTGCAGTAGTCCTCATCAAAACACAGGAGATGGGGCACTGGTATCACTCAGAGACATAACGTGTTTAGGTACGATGGGCAAACGTACCGAAGTAGCAGAGCAGTTCCCCGCAGTATGTTGTGTTGTTTATCAGTAGTGATGTGCATTTGTAAAGATCTTTCTGAGTAAGGCCCACTGGCTAGTGGGGCCATGAAGGTGTGGGTTTGTGCAAATTTGAGGAACAGTAAGTGTGCAATATTACACCAATAGATGTGCAAAGTATTACCATCTTGCACAGAAACCTGTGAGGGCACTGGGCTGGAAAGCTTCTGCAGCGCTGGCTTCTCTCATTAGTCATCCTAGCCTCATTCTGTCTCTGTATGCGTAGTGCCTGGCTCTAGCGCAGCTCTGTCCTCCTCCTGCACAAACTTGGATGTGGCCTTTGTGCCCAGAGGAGCTGTGAATGCTCTGATGTCTGGTCCTACAGCAACTACAGCCCTGGCATGGGCCGGGAGAGGAGCCTGCCGAGGGGCTGCAACTTCAGAAGAAGCAGCATGGGAAAGCTGCGAGCTGCCTTGCTGCCAGGCAAGCTGCAGGAAACCCTTGGGCTAAGCACAGGATGGTGATGTGGCCGTTGTCAGAGCAAAGGGTGGGTGCTCCCAAAGTCCTTGCAAGGGCTTGTCCGCTGGAGCAGAAATTGGTGATTTCCGAAGAGGGCAGAGCATGTTCCTGTCCTAGCGTTCTGACCAGCTTTGTAAAGACCTGGGCTGTAGGTGGTCTTCATGTTACAATTCTTGAAACAGTCACAACTGCATAAATCTGCCACTTCCCAGAGGATAATAGAAAGTAAAAGCTTGTGCCTGACCGGTAGCTTGGCACAGGACATACCTGTTGTGGTCCTGTTGAAACTGACAGTGATTTAGGGCTGAATTTTGCTTAAGATTGTCTTCATTTGTGTGATGTTAGTACTTGCAAAGAAGGAGGCCATCTCCTGGTTACAGGAGGACCTGTGAGGTGAAGCCAATCTTAACTGGTGGAGCAGCTGTAGCTAAATTTCATCTGGAACCAAAAGGATGGTTTTGCTATCTCTCCTGCTTGGAAAGGAGGAAATATGGTGAGCATCTTGAGATTTAACGTAATGAAACAGGCCAGGAATAAAATTAACTGGATAGCTGATACAGATGTGTCAGTCACACTTTGCCCCAAAGCCACTGCTGATTGCCGAGATACCTGTTCCGTCAGGCATTGAGAAGAGGTAGCAAAACAATTTTCAATTCATGGCAGTCTTAAAGAGACCTGCTGCACACAGCAAATTTGATGCTGTGATAACTGACACTGTTTGTGACAGACAAATCTGTGGCTTGTGTAGTGAAGCAGTTCAGAAGTGCCTGCTGTCGCATACCAAAAGGCTGTGGAAACAGTACTTGCTAGCAAAAACGTTGCAGGAAGATCCCAACTACCAAAGGCATCTACAGAAAGCCATAGGAGATATTTGAGCATACTGAGAGATTTTTTTTATTTTTTTTTTAAATTAATTTTCTTTCCAAAGGCACAAATGGCATTTGGTCTGGAAGCTACAAAATAGAGGACTGTTGAGAAACAAGGTAGTATCAGGAAAACCAATACTCCAGCACTGAAGTATAAAGATAAACTGAAGATATCTGAAAGAGAAGGAAACAATTACAGGAAAGGCTGTTACTGAAAAACAGCTGGGAGGAGGGCAAACGCATCCAGGTCAACAAGTCTAGGATAAATACAGGGAACAGTCTTGGAGGCATGACCTTGCCCATCCTTACCATGACTGCCTTTTCCTACAATTTATTACTTGGGAGACAGTCAGAGGAGTTGCTCTGTCTCTAATGTTGAATGCACGGTTATAGGAAACAGTGCAATTGCTTAGTCCTCCGCAGAGTGATGTGGCTTTCCAGCACGTTTAGAATTATGCACAATAAGATGGACTCACAAATGTTGAATGGATGATGATGAAGAGCAGCTGGTTGCTTCCAGTGAGTCTGATACTATTTGAAATTATGTCCATGGATTAATTAAAATTTGTAAGATGGAAAATGAGATTGTATGTATGCTACCTGTAATGCAGCTGCGCTATGAGAAGAGGCAAACTGAGGCACACAAGAAACATTGCTTAGAAGGGGCAGGGGAATAAATCTCTAATATGATTTGTGGGGCTTTGTGTTTTCCTACATGAGCCTTCCAGGGGAGACTCCCTTGCTGGAGGAAAGCCCTGCTGCTCCTGTAACAGGGGCAGGGCTTACATGGGATGTCACTGGTCAAACAGTGACAACAGGGAGCTTGGCAGAGTCAGAGTGTAGACTTTGCAGTATTAAAAATCAAGGCAAGTAGCGTTAGCTCTTCTCCATGTGTGGTTAAATGCTTTCTGTGTAGCTGATGCCAGGCGCTGTCACAGCCCACTGCTCTCAAATGTGTTTGCCAGGTGGAGACCACGTCTGCTTTTGGTTGGAGTTAAGAACCAAATGAGACTTCAGGCTCTGTGTCACTTCTAAATGATACTTAGGTTTGTATTTCAGGAAGGGGGTTTGGAAAACTGGATCCTGTGAGACGTTTGATGGGTGAATTCACTGATTTATTTATTTTTTTTTTTTCTCGGTGCTCTGAAATAGATGAATAACCCACATGTATGTGAGAGCTACCCGTACCACAGTTGTGTCAGTGGAGGATCTTGTGTTTCCTTCAGATTTCACACCATAGTAAATGATCAGACAGTCTCTTAGAGAGGAGCCACCATGGGAATGCTGCTTTCAACATCCCACACGATCCTCAAACAGAAGTCAGAGACCTTTCGTTTGAGTCCATAGTAATCGGCTGCAGTGCCCCGGTTTTAGGGTAGATTAATGCTATGGTGTCTACAAGCAGAGATTGTGCAGTCTAATTTTGTAATGAAGAAATGTAAAACAGTAGGCAGTGCTTCCTGCAAATAATATCTGCTGTGTATGGCTTTATACAGGATAAACTGTCTGGCTTAAATATAGAAGCAGCATTCTTCTGTTGGGAACTCTAAAAGAAAATGTGTTCGAGTTGGTGTTTGCTGGCAGTGTTTGGTATGTCGTTCACTTACCTATCTAAATTTCAAATGTAATAAGTAAAACAATGTTAATTCATTCTTCTACGATGTATCGGGCTGAGGGAAATCATTGTACATTTGTGAGATGTGTGTCCCCCCATCACCGGGTAGCAGTTGTCTCTCAGGGTCTGGCTTGCAGGTACCCAGGGTCCCTTTTGTAAGCTGGGCAGCGTGCTGTACCTCCTACAACGCCAACTGTGAAATCTTCTTAGCTCCCGATTACTCCCTTTCTTTCACTCACAAGGACCTTGATTCAGCTATGTCTGCGGCAGGCTCTTGGTAACAGAACTTCTGTCTGAAACGTGCTGTGTCTGGCAAAACAAGCAGCAGCTCTTGCGAGGTCCTTCCAAGCAGGTTTCTCTCACTGCTGTCGTTCCCCATGCGCATGCTTCCCGTGCCCATCCCAGGATTTGCTTCCTTCCTTGTGGTGATCAACTGTTATTTTGGAGCACAGGCTCACAGAGCCAAGCTAGAGGATCTCCAAGGGAAGTTTTAAGTGTTCAATAAAAGAAGGAATGCAGGGAGAAAAGAAAGCCCTGACTCAAATGGCATCATTCTCTTTCCCTCGTCCCTTTGAGGTTCTCCTGCTTTCCCTGCCTGTGTGTGACCTCCCTCCTCTCCCAACCAGCCTCTTTCTTTTTTCAGTCTTCCTCCTGCCCCTCACCCTCCTTGTTCATTGATCTCCCTTTAGGCTTTATTAGTGACTCCCCCTCCCACCCTTTCTCTCCCTCAGTTTTTCTGATTCTCTAACATAAGCCAATTGAATGAGGCCAGATTCCTAAGCCGAAGCTGGGGGTGAGAGGGAAGAGGCGTTAAGATTTAATGATATTGCCTCTTTAAGGAATCCCTAATTCCTAACACCCATCTCCTCCCCCACCTGAGAACCAATTAAAACTCAATGAATTCAAGTGGAGGCTTTTGTGCATCACATGTGCTTGACTAACAAAGCCTTCTCCATGCTGGAATAAAAGCTTCTATTCAGCAGCCAGTTTGTTCTAATTCAAATCACTTCCACTCCAGCATCCTCTCCTTCCTTGCTGCTCCTGAGTTCCCAGGCTGGGCTGCTGCCGTCGCAGCCCTGCCCAGAGCTCCACGCTCCACCTTGCAGAGCCCTACCTCCCTGACAGCAGAGTGGAGGGCAGGAGATGACCTCCGTAGGGTTAACTGGGCAGTCCATGGTCATTGTGGCCCTGGCCCCAGGAGCCTGCTGGGCTGGGGGGTGAGCCTGCACCATGTCCTGCAGCACAGGAGCTCCAGCCTTGGGAGCTGTCTCTGAAGGGGCTCTGCTGTGCCCTTGGGAAAACAGTTTATCTGTGCAGAGTCCTTTGTGTGTAGACAGAAAATTACCTTGTCTATGGGCAGAGCTCAGCCTTCCTTGAAACCAGTGAAAACCCTCTCTTTTTCTCTTTGCTGTGGGGGTTACGCAGATGTGGTGACACCTGAAGTAGCAGGGGAGTCCAAAACACACAAAGTCTAAGCGAGTCCAAGTAGTTTGCACTTTCATCTGCTTCAGGGTATGAATTGTGCTACCTAGAAACCTGAGGGTAGCTTCTGTCCTCTGCTGTGCTTTGAAAATAATAGAAAAAGAGGCTTGAATAAGGTCATCTGGGGGATAGAATATATTTCATGCTATTCAACTTTCAAATTTAAAAACCTCACTTGAAAGCTTTGCAGCTGCAGATCTGGGTTTTGGATGATTTTATGTAGGGAGGCAATTCACTGTCCAGATGTTAGTCAGGTAACCTTCCAGGTGTAAAACAGGCTCTGCTCAGAGCTTCTGCCTGTCCTTTACCGATCAGTGTTACCTGGGCTGTTAGCAAGGCTGTGTGTATGACATTAACTGGGTTATCTTTTCTCTGTTCCTGCAGCCTCCTATTTGTAGAGACGCTTTTTGATTTTTCTTTTTTTTTTTTTTTTAATTCCCCTTCTCCTCTTGTGCGAAATCTCTGGTAGAAGCAGGTTGAGTGCTTTGCTCTGATGGCAATGAGGTTTTTATTCCCTCTGATCTCTCCTGGGAGCAAGCTCCAGCAATGCGGGCCACCTGCCAAGGAAGCTATCTGCTCTGCTCCAGAGCCTTGTTCTGGTACATGGCAGTTGAGTTGCTCCTGAAACACGTGGCTTTCTCAGGGAGTCACGAAGGAGGTAGCCAGCTCTTGGGTAGCTGGGACCTGTCCCACAAAGAGCTCTGGCAATTAAGATGAGCTCTTGGAAGCTGGTTTGATACTTGCAGAGGCGCCAATGATGAGTGGAGCGATTTGGGTTTATATGTAGTTAGGAACCTGTGGTGTCTGACAACAGGGGTATTCCATTTTGAACTCATCCGAAAGTCTCTAGGGCTGGTAATTTTTTCTACTACACTGCCTTGCAGCTGTCAAGCATGGCAGCGAACAAGTGTTAACGCACATCGGGGTGTGTTGCAGTCTTCTAGTCAACTTTTACGAAAGAAAGATTTGAACATCCCTTAGCAGTCCTGTTTCTTGCTATAGCTGTGGTCTCTTGCATCTGATCACCAGTGCCAGCTATGGCCAGCATCTAGAGCTGAATACGTTTTACTGTTCCCCGGGAGTGTGTTTGAGTCTGTACTTGCCAGTCTCATTTGTGTGTTCGTAGATTTAGACACGGAAGCCTCCTTTGCGGTCAAAAGACTTTTGCTGTTTAGTAAATTGGCATGATTTTTTCACCCAGCTTTTTTTCCTGTAGGTAGAAGTTGGCCTGTTGTAGTGATGTGCAGAGTTAAAAAAAGTTTGTGCTCTGGATGGGTTTCTCCTTAGCAAGCCCAGTCCTACATCTACATAAACGCAAAAGAGCAGGGACTATGAAAATATGTGAAATGCACTGGGCTTTCAGACTAACCCACAAATTGTAAAGAATGGTTCTTTAAGTGTCAAGTTAATTTCAGGTAATGCTATGTGGTATTGTGACAGTATAATCTCTGTCCATGAATATGGTGAGGGGGAAGAAGATCGGATCAAAACCTGTTGGTTTGAAAAAATACTTCATTCCTTGTGAGTTACAGGATGCTGATTATTCAGAGAAAGTTAAAAAGTATTTCCTTTTACAGCTTTTGGGTTTTTTTCTGCAGCATGTTCTCTCTGAAGATCTCAAAGATTTATTTTATTTTTTTTTTTTTTTAGGTAGGGAAGAAAACCCTAAGTTTTCAAGTAGAAAACCAGAGTTTTCTTGGCTCAAATCACCCAACCAATCTGTGAGGAGAGGTAGGAGCAGCACTGACAACTCATGAGCTTTACTAAAAAGCTCAGTCCTCTTTCTTGAGCCTCCCATGAAATGCAGCAAACTGTATTATAAACTCTCTTAAGGTGAGGGGCTGACAGTGCCATTGTGCTTGTTCGGGGACTGGCATGGCTTAGTTGGTTCCTAGGGTTTTGTTGGGGGTTTTTTGGGTTTGTTTGGGTTTTTTTTTGTAATAAACATGCTTAATTGAAGGGAACAGAAGATCGGAGCTCATGTGGTTCTGTGGCTCGGTGGGCAGAACAGCCCGTTCCTTCGTGGCACAGCTGAGCTCTCCTTGTGTCGAACACTGACCTTTGTCTCTGGGGCTCTGCACTTTGTTCCTGTTTCTTGTTAGTGAAATGAGTTTGATGGTCTCAGACTTGCTAGTAAATGGTTTCTACTTCAAAACAAAGTGCAGTTAGTTTGGCAGGAGAGTCCCAGGTTTGACCTAAAACTAAATTACAGCTGACCCTGAGACAGTGAGGCCCCTCCAGGTCAGGGACAAGGGCATTGTCAGGACACTGGGAGTTTGCACTGTAATTAGCAGCAAAGGTATCAAATACCTTTGTTTCCAGCATTCCTGTGCTTAAAGCAACACAAGCATAAAATCCCAAAATTTCTCCTATTGCATCTTCACTAGAAAAAAACCGCGAAAGGGAAGTAAGGCTGAATAAATTTTCATTGATTTGCTTTTTCTCTATTCTGCAGTAAATCCCTCCCCATCTTACACTGTCTCCCACAATCCCTTGTTCCCCAAGCATCTGGGAATGAATTTACCAGGCACTGCATCGCTTTCAAGGCTCGAGAAGGACCAACGAACTTGAGCACATTTTGTCTGACTAGCAGGAGTGTGTAAGAGGAGCTTTCCTACTTCAAAAACTTGCTTGGCTCCAGAGCTGCTCTCCCAGCAAATGTCTCTTCTATCCCCAGGTTTCTTAAGGCACCAAAGAGGCTCTTTTAGGTTCACTTTCCAAAATTTTATTTGTTTTAAATATATTTTGTCACAGGAACATGATAACTTTTTGAGATTGGAAGACGCTTGTAGCTTTTCTGCTGGTGTCTAGCAGAGTGCCAGTGAATAGAGGTCAGGGTGCTGTTGAGGCTAAAAACATAAAGAAGGTATAGATTATCTGAGCATTATGCTTTCAACCTAGTCACCTACACCACTGTGAATAAAGAAACACAGATCCTGGCGCACATCTTGAGATACCACATGCTTGTTTTGCAGAAAACACTGCATGCCCAGGCCTTGTTTGGGAAGGGGAACACTTACTGCATCTCCAGCTTTTTGACTCGAACGCTCAAAATCGATGGGGAGTTTTGGAAGATTCCTCACTGTTTCCATCTGTCACAAGCGGGCAGTTTCCAAACCCCAAGGGTGTCTGTGAAGCAGCAAACTTGGTGATCCCCAGAGGGAAAATGCTGGAGCAGGGCAGGACATACTGCACAGGGCTTCCAAAAACACCCGTATAATCAGATTACAAGCCCAGTGAGTCAGGGTGTCACAAGCCTGAGTATGATCCCACTATTTCCAGTGTAACTCATTAGATTCCTCTCTTCTTGTTTCTCCAGAGCTGCACTGGTCATTTCTGTGAACAGGAGAGGAGAATCTGCTCACTGATCGATCGGGAATGTGGCAGGTAGATCGAACTAAAATCGTAAAAACGTCTAGATTAAATTTGTGTAGGAAGCTTAAGTATTTTTTGTTTTGTTTTTTAATGCTACTATTCCCCATTTTGATACATGTATCCAACAGAAACTTTGAATTGTAGATGTTACTGTTTCATTCCTACTTTTAGGAAAAAGGATGCTTCCAGTATATATTGTGTGCCTCCACTGTGAGAGAGGTTTCCTTCTGCTCCTCTGCATTGCCCTGCTTTTGACAGAGTATCTCCATGTTGCTTGCATCCCAGCTTTGCACTGAATAATGTCTTGGACAGCTACTTTGGAGGGAGCTAATCCTTAGCTGTTGTGGTGGCTTGGCCACTGGCCAGCTGGGAGCTCTGAGGAATAGTTTGTGAATCACTTTTTGACATACCTATCCAGCTGAAAGAAAACAAAAATTAATATTTTTTAATGATGTATATAAAGACTGTTTTGTTGTGGTTTTTTTGTCTTTTTTCCTAGACACAAACCATTTTAAAAAAAAAGAAGAAAAAAAGGGGGGGGGGGGGGGGGAGGGTGTGTGTGTAGAAAATGGCATAAGGACCCTAGTGTAGCAAAATCAGCCTTGAGGGAAATCCAGAGCAGGCAAAGGCGTGAAAAGATAAATGCTTAAAGGCTGTGAAAAGTGAGCAAAAGATGGGCAAGAATGGACAAGTAGCAGCAGGAGCAAAGTATTTCCCACTAGACTGAGCAGTGCAGAATCAGCTTGTCTTCGGTTAGAGGCCAGCTCACTGGGTCTGTGGGCAGGGGGAATAACTGTGTCTTGGGACCAAAGAACAGATTTTGAGCCTTTTCCAGTTCTAAACCCAAGACATTTAAAAGCTGATGTGGGTTGCTGCAACTGGAGTATTTAGTAACAGCCATCTAGTTTCACGTTCCCTAGCCTGGAAGGATCGGGAACCTGTAAGCCTGAGTGAAGATACTGTGCCCTGGGGTGGGGGAAACCCTCCCTCTCTGGAGATACCACTCCTGGCCCCAGAGCATCTGTTCCGGGTGGGGTGCGCTGCTGTAGAAAACCAGGAGTTGTTTAAGTACAACACCCACCGGGCAAGTTTGTGCCTTGCCACAGGTTATTCTTCTACAGCAAACAGAAGAATGACCGGGGATGACTACAGCGCACCTGGACCCTCGCAGCCTCTCTGGCCTCCCTTCCGCGTTCAGCGGGGAGGAGGCGCAGGCAGGTGTTACGTGTACGAAGCAGCTAAGCTGCTCCTGCAGTCTGAGGATGGGAGCTTTGCCTGGGAAGACACTGGTGTCCGTCTTGATTAAGATGTGATGCCTGATGTAAGTCATGTGACAAGTACAAACAAAATACCTTGGCAAAACCTTGAGGAACCAGGACAGGCTGAGCTGCTTAAGGAGATTTACAGCGTGTATTTCTGTCCTGTACACTTGCCTTGGTCTGAACCTTTCCCTTCTCAGGAGCTCTAGCATGCACCCTGGATTTTAAAGATGCTCTTCTCTGTTCATTTCTTAAAATAATCTGTAAACCTTCTCAATTTTGTGCTGTTAGGTTTAACAGTGTAGTCCCAATTACTTTACGCCACCATAGTACCAGAGTGCTATAAAGTTGTCTTCTGAGAAGTGCTGTTGGGATTTGTGGAGCAAAGGTCCCATCAGCTTAGATTAGAAAATAAGTCTTGAAGAAATGGGAGAGTTAAAAGCCAGCGTGAGTGTTATAGCAGAGGTAGGAAATCGATTGTGTCCTGAAAGAGAGGGGATGAAGAAACAGCTTCTGCTTGCTCAGCTCCTGTTCGTGTGTTGAGCCAAAAGTTCTCTGTTTGCTCCTGTAAGTGCATCTTCCTTCTGGTGCTGCTCTGGGACAGTGCCAGTACCCAGATTTTCTGCCTCCTGCAAGCATCCCAGCGGAGGATCCAGTGCTCCTTCCCCTGAGCCCTGTTCTCCCCTTGCTCCCCTGTTCCCTTGGACTCAGCTGTCTTTAAGGTGCATTTTAGAGGTCCTTGACATGGTGCTGACTTCAGCCCCGGATTAATAATTCACACATGCGTCAGACCTGCAGAGGATGTGCAGATCAACCGATAGTGCAGCATCACTGGTCCCTGCCCGAGAAGCTGGTTACTGGGGGCTCAGCAGACTGGGCTGCAAGGCGCCCAGCAGTGTCACTGCAGGGAGACACTGGAAAAGCTGTGTCTGCTGTGATGGTGTTTGGGGGGGGTTTGTTATTTTTTCGGTTTTCCTTTTTTCCCTACTGGGACACAGGATTTTACTTTTAATACAGAACTTAATTCTTTAAAAAAATGTTAATACAGAAACCTATTTTGCCTAAGGTACCTGGCAGCTACTGCACCGGCTGATGCTCTCAAACCGGACCCAGACCTTTTTCTGTTACCCCCATTCACCCAGCTCAGTCCCAGACCTTTTCTCCAGTCCTGGAAGTGTTTGGCGCAGCCTGGCCCCATGCACTGTTCCTTCCCCTGACATGTGCCTGTGGACCACAGCCTTTAAATTTCTCTGTGTTATTCCTCTCTTCTCTAGCCTCCACCTATGCATTGGAATGCACCCGGAACTCCTCCTTCCGTTAGACAAGCCCTCGCTTTTGCCTCCTTTACTCCAAACCCTTTCTGTTCCTTCACCTCATGGGATGGAGAAACCGTAGAACAACTGAAGACTGAAAGTGGTGCCAAGAGCTCACCTCTGTAGCAGACAAGGACAAAATAGAACCTGATCACCAAACTGACATTTGCTTCATTTGTTCTTAAAAATCTTTATGGATGGGGATTCCTTGGCCTTCCTGGCAGACCTCTCCCATCTTTAGCCATCTTCACAGTTGCTGAGTTTCTCCTAACATCATCTGTGCCAACTGAGCCAGTTGCCTTATCCTCAATGAGCGTGAGGAACAGTTTAATCAATATCTCCTTTAAAACAGTCTAGCACATCTGGTGGATTTCTGTGGCATCCATCCTCATCTCCCGCCTCTAACAGTGGGGAAATGTGTCCCTCTACGGCCCCATGGGAAGCTCTGAGCTTCCAGGTGAGGAGAGGAAAAGCAGGAGGCAACACTCTGCTTCCAAGCTGGGAAAGAGCCTCTTAACGGTGGGTGCTCTGGGAAAGGTCCCCTGTACACAGGTTGCTGGAGTGAGGGCTGGGGAGAGGTTATGCAGGAGCAAGGATGGAGCAGAAAGCAGTGACTGATGGAGCTCTGTGACAAGTGGCAACCAAGAGGTTAGGGGGAAGGTGGAGCTCAGGGCACCTTTGAGGCAAGAGGTCTCATTTTTCAAATCTGTTGTTGCTTTCTGTCGCTTTATACACAATCTTTGGAGTGTTGTGTTAAGGAAAAAAAAATAATGGAAAGTGAAAATGTTTTCAGCTCCTCTCTGGAGAGGGGGACCCTTTGCAGGCTGCTGCAGAGAAGTGGCATGTGCACAGGGGCCAGGCTGGTGCGGTGCTGGGCGCTCTCGCTGTGTGGAGCAGCTCCAGTGTTAGAGCTGAGCAGTCAGTGTTTTCTCCCTCGCTTGCTGGGCTGATTTAGATAGGATCATGGAGACTAGACACCACGTAGTAGTTTTTAGAGCTTGTAGGGAGGCAGAACGGCAGGAAGGGCTCTCTGATTTTTCCCTTAGCCATCATTTCCCGGACAGCGAGTGGAAGCCTGCAATCTCTTACTGTCCTTCAGAGACCTCTCCTTTTTTGCTCTTTTATGCTGAATCTCTATTCACTATGCTACAAGTTCTCTCAATGTTTTACTTTTATTTTCCATTCTGTGCAAACCTCTTTCCCTTTTCCACCCACCCCAAGGCTCCAATCCCTCTTGCTGTTTTGTAGCAATTGGGGTGGTCTCCTCTCCCCTCCCTCACTTCTTTCTTCCAGTTACCCCGTTGTCTTTATTTACTCTTCATATTCCCCCTTCTCCTGTCCTTTATGCACCCACACCTATATTTCTCTTTTCTTTTCCTCTCTTGCATGCAGCCCTGTTCCTATCCTCTATTCTTTCCCACCCTGTTCTCGATGCTGTGCACCATGTAGCCTGTTTTCCCATCACGAACTTTGCTCTGTGAGGTTTCTTACATGAAGCAAAGAAATCCCTGGTGCCTTTGCAGCCATTCCTCTCTCCCTGTTGCTGACTGTACCCCCTGCCTCCCCACCTGAGCAGGGTCTAAATTATTAAGTTTCTCTAAATAGCTCTTCTCCCCTGACATGCCTGACTCTTGCCCCAAGCCAGCTCCCACCAGGCAGGTGGTGGCTGGGCAGCGGGTTCCCTTTGAGACAGACACCCCTGACTGCCCCGTGCACGGGCTCGCAGGGAGTTGTGCCATCAGCCTTCCCAGAGGGTCAGCATCCCCTCCAAAGCAGGCGTGAGTGCTGAGCAGAAGCTGCTGCCAGAGACTGGCATTGCCCCCAGGCTGCCTGTGGAGCTGCAGTTAATATCTTCCAGGTTTGCATGTTCAGCATTGTAACACAAATATTACAAAAATTATTTGAATTCCAGTTCAAGTTTGTTTATCAGCTGTCCAAACTAAGTGAAAAGCAAAACTTCTCTTAGTACCTGACTGCTAAAAGCTCCTGGCGAGAGACAGGTCTCCAAGACACAATCTCTCCTTAAGCCTTATATGATGAGGGAGGAAAAGAGGCGGCTGCTGCCCTGCCCCTCCCCTAACCTCTACTTTTTGGAACCTCCCTCTCGCCATGAATAACTCCAGTGTCTGCCACTGGTGCTGGGCAGAGCTTTGCCAATCATCCTCCTCAGCAGGAAGTGGACATGATTTTGATAGTGTCACTCTACCACACACGAGATGCTGAATAGCAGCAAGAAAACTGAGCAGTTTTGTTAATCTCACTGGTGTTTGGCAACCTCTCAGCAGCAGCCACAGAGGCACTACAGCTGTCTGTCTGCAGCCCCTGGAATACAATGCTGCATTATTTTATATTCGGCAGATCATCTTTCCAATCATAAGGTCTGGAATGTTTTATATATTTACTTCTCCATAAGGAAAGCTTCCTACTGTCACTAATCAACATATTTTTCAAGACCTGCTGTCTTATGCATTACAGAGATAAATGGATTGGTATTTACAAAGCACTTTGGGGTCCTAAGGTGGAACTACAAAATATTGTGTGTATGTTTTGGAAAGGGCCTTGGAATAAGTTACATGGTACGGTGTCATTCTCAGTGATGCAAGTCCAACCACATCCTCCATCCCAATCCTCCTGAAGGCTCACTTTTTTCCCCCTCTGATGTTTGCAGATGTTAACTTGCATTGATCCTGTTCTCCTTTCTCCAATGCTCTTTTGGGTGGAGAAAAAGAGAATAAAATAATAAGCATAATGAAAAAAAACTCCAAACCTAACAACAAAGCATTTTAACACTGTGTCCCTCACAGTGCTCTGCTTTGTCTTATAAGTAACACACACTTAAAATTACAGCAACACACTAGAGGTAAACCAAGAGATGTCATCCCTTAGCGTGTCCAACACTGAGCTTGTTTCTTTTTTTCTTGTGGTTTTGATTAGCATTAGCACTATGCCTACAGTGGGCAGTTATGGAGCATAAAACCTGTGCCAGGTGACTTGAAAAGTCCCCCCTTTGGAGTATTTGCCACCCAAATCAGAGGGAGCAGGTGCGAGCGGGCAGCACTGCAGCAGTGAGTTTGGGCAGCATGGCAGGCAGCACCGGTGGCTTTCTGACAGCCCAGCCCTCGTCCAGGTATCTCAGGACACGCCAGAGGAGAGGGCCGGGATGCTGCCTCAGCACCACCGCTTCCGCTGGCCACGCAGCCCTTCCCTGCCTGCTGCAGTACCACCTCTGCACGTTGTTATTTATATTTCCCTCCTGCACCGGCCCAGCTGCCTCTTGGGGCACCTCCACCCAAAGTGGTGACTTCAGTCCTGTGGAATGATGAGTGGGTTATTCTGGAGAAGCAGCTCAGCCTGGAATGGTGGCAGTGGGAGCTCGGGCTGCTCTGCAGCCGCAGCTGGGATGCTGCATAGCTCAGTTCCCAGGGGTGGCTACTGCATCTCTGGTGTTGTGTCGCCGTGCCCAGGTACAGAGCCAGGAGACAGGGCAGTGTCACTGACCCAGCTCAGGAAACTGAGTGGGTGAATGGTGGTTTGGCAGAGCTAACAGGCAGAGGATGAATTTAACTCAGAGTTGCAGCCGCAGGCCCCAGGATGAGGCCATGGCATCAAAGGTACTGTTGCAAAGTATTGCTAGAACAAAGGTGTCCTGGTTCCTCTCCAGGAGAGACCAGGCATATCAGCACACAGAAAAGCAGCCACAGGAGAAAGGGAAGAAGGGTCCAGTGAGGATGGCATGGACCTGAGCTGTCAGTGCTTGGCTCTAGGCAGTAAGAGGGTACGGGGGAGACTGGCACTGGAAAAAGCAGAGCTAGAGAAGCACATGGGGAGCGTTGGGCAGCACATGCCTGGGACCCCGCTGTACCCTCTTGCAACGAGGGGGCATGGCAGCTGGCACCAGAGGTTTGGTGCATGACTCCGTTCCAATACGCCACAGATGAAGACAAATCCCTGGTCCCAGGGCAACACAGAGCGCGCTCGGGAGAGGCTGCAGCTTTCCCCTGCCTCCAGCTTTACAGGCGTTTTGTGTGTTCGTCGCCGAGCTCCTCCAGCTGCCCAGGCCGGGCTGCCCCAGAGCAGAGTGCACGGACCTGCGCTGGGAGCCACCCGCGTGTGGATGAACTCGTGTGGCAGCGGAGGGAGGCTGGAGCCTGGCACGGCTCAGTCTGTCAGCCTGAGCGAGCCAGAACCCGCGCGGGGGCTTGGGGGCCAGCCCGGCCCCCCGCGTACCCGGGGCCGCTGGGGCTCCGGCCCGGCGGCGGCTTTACCGCGGCCCGCCGGCCCGGGTCTCCCGTGCGGGGCGGCCCTCACCAGGTCCCGGCGGGTTGCGGCGGGGGGGGCGGCGGGCGCCGGGGCTCCCCGCTGCCCGGGCTGGGGGGCACGGGGCCGAGGCGGGCAGCCCCGGTCCTGCCCTGGAAGCGCCCTTTGGAGGGGAGGGCGGCGGCGGGGGCCAGTCCCGAGCCGGCGTTAACCCGCCCGGTGCCGGCGAAGCACCGGGGGGCCTCCGGGGTCCGCCGCGGCGAGCTCGAGCGCGGCGGGCCGGGCCCGGCTCCGCCGCTCTTTGTCCGCCGCCCCGGGGCAGGTGCGGGCGGCGCGGCCGGGGACAAAGCGGCCGCGGGGCTGCCGGGCCGCTCCCGCCGTGCCCGGGGCCGGGCGCGCTCCCCTGGCGCGGTGCGGGCGCGGCTCCCGGCGCTCGGCCCCGGCGCTGCCGGCGGGTTTTATGCGCAGGGCGGCCGGCGGGCCGGCGGGGGTGGGAGGAGCCGGGCAGGTTGTGCCCGCCGGGCCCTCCTCCCTCTCTCCCTCCCCGCCCGGCGGAGAGGGGTCGGGGGAGGGGGCAGCATGGCCTGTCCGTCCGGCCCCTTTTCCAGCGCTCATCTGCCCCGGGAGTGCGGCGCCGCTCCTCGCAGGGAGAAGAGGTCCGAATGGAGACAGACGGCAGCCAGCCCGGCCTCGCCTCCCCGGACTCCCCGCACGACCCCTGGTACCCGCCACGGCAGCCGGCGGCGGCCGCCCCCCGCCCCCCCCCCCCCCCCCCCCCGCTCCCCCCCGGCCGCTGCCGCTCCCCCCCCCCCCCCCCCCCCCCCCCCCCGGCCCCGGCCGCCCGGCCCGGGCAAGCGCGGCGGCGGCGGCGGCGGTGCCGTTGCCAACATGGCCGATCCGCGCCCTCCCCTCCCCGCCCGGCCCCGCCGCCGCCGCCGCCACCCCCGCGGGGCGCCGCGGCCCCCCGGCGCGGCCCCGCTCACCGCGCCTCTCCTTCTTCCCGCAGCAAGATGTTCATCGGGGGACTGAGCTGGCAGACCACGCAAGGTGAGCGCCGCGGCGGCCCCGCACCTGCCGCCGGGGCCGGGGGTGGCGGGGCCGGGGCCGGGGCCGAGCCCGGCGGGGGCGGCGGCGGCGGGGCCGGGCCGGGCTGGGATACCCACGGTGGGCGCTGTGCTTGCAGAGGGCTTGCGGGAGTACTTCAGCCAGTTCGGCGAGGTGAAGGAGTGTCTGGTGATGCGGGACCCGCTGACAAAGAGATCCAGGTGAGAGGCCGGGCCCGCGCCTCCCTTCGCCCCCGCCGCGGCCCGGCCGCCACTTTAACCAACTTTCTCTCTTCTCTCCGCATCCCCTCTCCTGCCCGGGCTGCGGGGCTCAGGGGCTTCGGGTTCGTCACGTTCATGGACCAGGCTGGCGTCGACAAGGTCCTGGCCCAATCCAGACATGAACTGGACTCCAAGACGGTGAGATGACTTCTCTCATCTCAGGGGTGCGTTGGCCGGCGGAGCGGCTGTGCTCGGAGCGGCCGTCGATGGCGGTGTTTGATTCCCCGTTAGAGGTTGTAAACTATCGATTCCCGATGCGGATCGATGGGCCCCTTCTCCGTCCCGCTCACCGGCCGGTAGCCCAGCAGCCACCCGCGCACCGGGCTCGCCGTCGGCCTGGAGCATGGCTCTGCGGGTCCTGGCGATGAATTTTCGTCCTGCCCATCGGTCATAAGGTGTCTCTGAGGAGTGACCGTGGCCTTCTCGGAGCTAGGACACCTGAGGGTATTTTGGGGCCAGGATTCGCACGGGAAACGGCTGTGGCTGCATTTGGGGAGAGGGGAGCCGCCCCTTCCCCCCGAGCGCTGCTGAGTGCTGCTCCCTCCCCAGGGGTGCCATTCCTGGCACCCAGGCCCTGCTTCCCTTGGCCACGGTGGCCTGCACCCTCCCCTTGGCTGAGACCCTTCGTGCTTCGCACCCAAGAGACTCTCCCGTGGTTTCCCCGGGCGAAGTTTTTTGTAACGGTCATGGAGGTTCAAGACTTTATTGTCTCTGAGTGTGGCCAGCGCCCGCCCATGTGGGCCACCACCAGCCTCTCAGAGCGGCTGCAGCTCCGGCCCGTGCTCTGCGAGTGGGGGCTGATTAGAGGCCTTGGCTGGGCTAGCAGAAATGTTTCAGTGGCTCCCTGGGTTGGTGGCGTATCATGCCCGGTCCTGCCTTGCAAATCTGTGGTACTCGGGAGATGTGCAGGCTGTTTCGGGGGGTGGGGGTGAGATGTCTGAGTGGGAGGTCCCTTCTCTTCAGTTTTAGTGACTTGCCTTTCCCTGAATTCCTTTTCCGTAGTGCTGCCCTGGGGTGAAGGTGAGGGTAGAGATGGGGGAGCGGCAGGGGCTGCGAGGGGGTGGCACTGTGAGGAGGGGGGATGTTCTGGCTCCGGGCACGGGCTGCTGAGGAGTCCAAACATGCAACTTTATTTCTTCCAGCGCGTGGCTCAGGCGTCCTAGCCTTTATCTTGGCAGAAGGGAGAGGGCGGGAGAGTGAGACCCCCTTTCTTAGGGTTTACGGTGTGAGTTGCAGCGAGATTTATGTCTGTTCCTGTTTAACTGCCTGGGTCGCTCCCTTTGATGTGCACAGGTCCTTCCTCCCCACGGGAGCTCCCGGTTAAACCTACCCCAGCCTTCCTGGCCAGGGCTGGGTCCCCAGGACTCGCAGCCCTCCTCCTTTCAGGAGTGATGTAAAGTGAGTTTTGCTCTGGGGGAGGGTTATGGCAAAGTCTTCTGAGGAGGGCCCAGGGCTTTCTTTTTTTCTCATTCTTTTTTTTTTTTTACTAGCCTGTGTAAACATGGTGTCTGCTCAGCTAGTCCCGTCATGAGTCTGTGGGCTGGCATAGGCCCCTCTTGGAAAGGCAAGTGATGGATGTCTGTTGTAGCACCGGTCCCGAAAGCGTTTTGGGGCTAGGGGAGAGCCAAACCCCACAGTCTCCATTCTTCTCCCCGAACTGCTGCTGCTGCCTGTGTGAAGCCACTCTGCAGCCCACCATGCAGCCCGCGAGGGAGGGCCGGGCAGGGCTGGGCAGGGGCAGCCGGGCAGGCGCTGCAGGAGAACAGAAGGGCCTCGTGGTGCAGGGCGCGTGGGGACCGGCCAGCCATTGAAATTCCCAGCTGCATCTGCTCCGCTCGCCCTGCCGGTGCGGCAGGGAGAATGGGGGCAGTTTTGCCAGGGCCCTTCCTTTGTTAGGAACTTTGATCCTCTCCTCCTTTCCTTCTTACTTCTTATTTGGCGCAGTTTTCAGCCGGGTCGGATGTATTTGGTGTTTTGCCTGGTGATGGGTTCGTCTTGTGGTATGGCATGGAGGCTCCATATGCCTTCTCCCTGCTGGAGCTGAAAGGCTCTGCTGCAAGTCATGGGTTAAATGACACAAACTCAGCTGAATCCAAATTTAGGGTTTTATGAAACTTGCAGGAAAAGGCCTGGTGTCAGGACAGCCTTCTGTCAAGGCTCGGTGTCTCCTGGCAAGCAGCACTTGATAGGCAGTGTCTGCCCAACTTGTTGCTTCATTGTTTTCCGATTCTTCCTACCCTAACGAGGGCTGTTGGCCTGATTCTCTGGGGAAACCTTTGTGCTTTTCAGGCTCCTCTTTGTTTGTAAGCTAGATAGTAGCAGCCTATGGGGTTATTTATGAAAATGCTTGATATGAGATTGGCTTCGCAGGCTCAAGGTGAAAGATTTGTGTGACTGTAAAGCTGCAGCTGGCCACTGCCTTGAGCTTCTTCTTTATGTGCTCTGGGAAGAGCAGGCTTGGCGGTGCTGGGTCGCCCTGTTGTCTCTTTGTTGCCATTACTCAGTTTTTGCTGGGTTTGTCTTTTGTGGTGGAGGGAGCGATCGGCACCTTTTGGGCAGTGCAGACCAGCGGAGCGGAGGTAGCCGTGGAGGTGCGATGAACAAACAAATCCAGTTCTGAGGTCTCACGGGCCCTTCCCTGTCCTCCCCCTGCTTTGGGGCACTGATGCCAGCCGGGTTAATGCAGGAGTTACGTGACTTGAGCTATTAAATGGTGCTGTAGGTGGCCTAAAGAACGTTAATGAGGAGCCCAGCCGGCCCGCTGGTACACCTGTGACATTCATTGGTGGGACTCCTATCCCCCAAGCTGTACGGGGTGAAGTGGAAGCGGTCTGAGCTCAAGTGACTTCCACTCACCGCAGCCTGATCTTGGGGGTTTGTTTTTTGGATACAATCTGAGCAGCTCTGAATGCTCTTACCCTTAGCAGATTTCTATCTAGGTTTGTAAAAAGGATCCATTACGTCAGCGGGTGACACTGAAACACAACTTCTCCAGAGCTGTTCATTTTAACACCAGAAATGCAGGAATAAGGTACCAGTGCTTTTGCATTAATTAGGAGGACTCCAGCCACCGAGAAGCAGTCCAGTTCGAGCAACTGGAGTCTGGCACTGAACTTTCTCCCCTCCTTGTGTTCCCAGGGCTGCCCCTGCAGTCGGTTGCCCTGGCCTCCCTCTACCTGCAACAATAGCTGGTTGTGCAGAAGAATTTGTGAAATGACTGCCTGCTCCCTCCAGCCAGGAGGACACGTTATCTCTGCCCAGTTGATCACACTCAGGCTAATGAGAAAATGAGGCTGAGCTTAGCATTGCCGAGTATGAAAGCATCTTCTTGGCAGGAGCTGAATGACACTGGCTGAGAAGTAAAAGACAGTAGATTATTGTTTTTGCTTATTATCTGCCATCAACCTCCTGGTCTCCTGCCGTCCCCTGTCCTCAGAATTCACTGTGGGTGTCTGCACTAGCCAGGAAGCGGTGGGTGGGTGGGTGGGTGCGTGGGGAGGGGAGGGACAGTTCAGATGCCCCAGGGAGGCACTGGAGGGTATGCTAATCTGCTGGCGTTTGGAGCTTGGGGAAGGAGGTTTATTTTTGAGTTTATTTGTGCTCTTCACTTTTGCCTCTGTTTACTTACGTGCTGAGTTTATTTATGTTGTAGGCTGTGAGTCAGGATGGAGGTGGGGAAGGCAGGGAGAGAAGCTGGTGGAAGGGCGCAGGGAGGCCAAGCTCTGGGGCTGTGTGACAAGTGAAAGGATGCGGGACAGTGGCCAGGCTGGAAAGCTGAACAAAGCCGTGAGAGGAGCTGGAGAAACACAGCTTCCTTTTGGGCTGTTTCAGCTGCCGGGCTGATGGGACGACGCTCCAGGCTGCCCTCCCAGCTGCAGCCTGCCCGAGTGTGGGGATGAGCCAGACCTGCCTTTAACCACAGGTCTTTGTAAGCTGATTTGTAGGTCTGGATCATCCCCGATGTGATGTAACTTTGCAGGAGTTGCTGTAAAAATAGGCTAAAAAGAAAGAGGTGGTGGCTGAGGAGGAGAGGAGGCTTCATGGGTGTTTGGCTTGCAGCTGCATTAGTGTTGTCCCAGCTTTTGTGGTGGTGGTGGTAGTGTGAGGCCAATGCAAGCACGCGCTCATCCGTGCTGAGCCCAGCAGAATGTGCGGCACCTGGATGGCAGCACGGGGACTGGCAGCTCCGGCCGGCAGCAGGTTTATAGAGAAGCTGAACAGGCACAATGGAGGGCTCAGCCTGTGGATGGGAGGCATCGCGTCATTGTGTGCAGCGCAGCCTGGGGAGAGGGGCAGCACGCTGCCCTGCAGCCACGGCCTTCGCAGCCTGGGGGGCTTTGGACTCCTCGGTTTAATTTGTGCTGTTCTGTCTGCTCTTTTATTTCTTCACCCTGTGTTTTGTGGGATGAAATGTTTGGCTTTTTGTGCGCTGCCTCTTTTTTGTCCTGTTACTGGCCAGGTGAGCTCTGTACTTGTAGGTAGAGTGAAGGGGGAGAGCCCAAAGGCAAAAGAAAGCACTTTTAATATTAGGCCGGTGATGCAGAGCACCCAAGGGCAGGCTGAGTGGGAGGGTGCAGCCCAGCCTGTTAATCCCAGCATGTGATGGGCTCTCTGGTGCATCTGGCCAGCGTTCAGCCAGAGCCGGACCACTGCATGCTGGGACTTGTAGTCTCCCTGGATTACACCTTACTGAGAGGGAAAGATGTCTGCAGTCAGCTTCATTTTATGCACCTCAGGTAGATTCTTTGGGTTTTTAGCAAGGTGCCACGTGGGCAGACACAGCCATGTGCATGGAGGAAACCCTGCGCCTGTCAATAGGCAGCAAAAGCGTGTTCACCTGTTCTTCCCCACGTCTCTTTCAGATTGACCCGAAGGTAGCGTTCCCCCGCCGAGCACAGCCCAAGGTAAGCACTGCGGGCAGCCCTTGCCACCCCAAAGGGTGAAATTCATGGTGGTGAATCTTGTCCCTCTGTGCAAGGTTGCTAGTGCACGTAATGGAGTCGCTTCCTGGGGTTTGCTGAGGACTCAGCTGGAGCGGGGGCCGTTATGCTGCACCACCAGCTTGATGCACTATGCTGCGGCACACTCCTGTCAGGCTTGTGGTGTGGCGCTGGAGGAACTGGGAGATCCCTCCGTTGTACTTAAGGATGTGCTCACTGGAGCTGATGAAATAAACGATGCCCAGGCTCAACTTCATCCTTCTGTGGCTGCAGCCAGTGGCTGGAAGTTTCAGGCCTTAGCTGATACAGAATAGCTCCATGCTGCAGTGTTACGTAGGTGGAAGAGGGTTGTGCGGATGCACATGCATGTGTACGAACAGGTGTATGGCAGGGAGGGGGAGAGGGATTTCATTTTGTGAAATTCTTGTGTGCTTCAGCACTGGAAAAGGCAGAAGGAGTTTAGTGTTGGACCTTATCTACAAGAGGCTCTAGCACTGAAGTGCACAGTTGCAGGAATTTTTTCCGGGTGTGCAGCTAGAAACTTTTAACTGAGGAGCCTGCAGCAGGCTGGAGACTGCCTTTAGACTTTGGGTCTCCCTTTAACTTTGCTTTTGGATGGGAGTTGTAAAGTTTAGAGTCTCTCTTGCAAGTGCTGTCATGGGAGAAAGAGCTGGGGAGAAGCAGTGTCAAGAAGCAGAGAGGGAAGAGGAGACTGGTGCTGGGAGGGAAGTAAGGGGGATCAGGCACTGAGAACAATTGGTGAGCAGGTATCCTGAGTAACTGGAGCCAGGAAGCACATGGTAGGAATTGGGTTAATTCCATTAAGCAGTTTGGTGACAGAAGGTGCTTTAGTGTTAGAACGGGCTGCTCTCCAAGCCAGGGAATTGCTGCGGATTAGCCCTATGCTCCTTGGGGTAATTAGGACCATGTGTTCCTCTGAGAGCAGGGGTGTAGCCAAGCAGCCAAGGGGAGGATGCAGCTGGAGAGCTGATTCAAAGGATGTCGGTGTGCCTCAGCCTGGTAGCAATGGCCCCTCTCAGGGCAGTTAGTTTTCTTCCTTGTCACAGCTGCATGAGTGACATGGGGCAGAGGGATCTTCTCTTTACCTTCTTGCAAAGGCAGAAAAGATTTAACTGGGATTTGACTGGACTTCCTTTAAGTGACTCAGGAATGGGGGTGAAATAAGGCTTATTCCGTGTAAGACTGGGTGCTGTGTGATTTGTGAGCTAGGAGAGCGAAGCCTTGGGAGCCTTCCTGCGCTGGCAGGCCTCCTGCCCGTCTTTCCGCTCTGGGAAGCAGAGCAGGCGTCTCTGGAAGAACCTTCAGGAGGCTGGCTGCGAGAAGTGGCAGGCCTGCTGGAGGGCTGGGGAGGGTGCAGTCGTGCCCCACGTCTTCGGGGTGGTGTCAATGTGCCAAGGGAGTGGCAGCAGGTTAGCGAGGGCAGAGGCTGGTAATGTGCTGTCTGATGAGGAGGCAGTGGCTGGGCACCGGTCAGTGTGATGGGGTGGTGGGAGAGCGAGAGCGTGAACTGGGGTCTGGCGTGGAACAGATCTGCCAGCCGTGTTTGGCCAGGGAGCTTCAAGAGGGTGGAGGCTCAGCTGCAGCAAAGAGGCAGGCGCTTCCTGGCAGCGGAGGGGACTTACTGGCCTTTTGAATCTCATTCTCGTCTTGCTCTGGGTTTATTCGGTGAATTCCTGTCCTTCCCCTTTCCAGATGGTGACCCGAACGAAGAAGATATTTGTGGGTGGTCTGTCCGTGAACACTACTGTGGAGGATGTGAAACAGTATTTCGAACAGTTTGGGAAGGTAAGTCTCCTGAGTGGTGTTGGATCAAAGCTGTTGCTTTTGGGGCAAAATGGAGTTTTCTGAACTTCTGTGGAGGCGGGGTTAGGAGCTTGTGAGTCTTTTGCAGAGGGTTAAGCAGATTGAAGGTCAGTTACAGATGCTGGGTGGCTGTAATGTCTTTGTAGGGGCTACAGCCAGTGACTCCTGCCCTGTGATTATTTGAAAGAATTTGTGCTTGTTCCTGGAGTCAATAGGACCTGGGCTAAGGGAAGTGGTTTTCTGTGGTTTTCCTATCCAGAGGCCTCTTGTGGCCTGTAGATTTGCGTTTTGTTCAAATGTTTGTAGACACTTTTAACAGAGTGGCTGCAGCATCAAACCTATGATGTTGGCCTGTTTCTAACACAAAGCCTTGTGATTGATATTTTGGTAATCCTTTATTAAGAATTAGCCTTTTGGTCCTGAAACTTCTCCTGCTGAGTCTTGTGCAAGTAGTGATGTTAGTTTTGGATATTTGAAGAAAATCTGGCACTATGACTCTCCCTTGTGTTGGCCTGGCTCTTCTGTGCCAGCTGGTGGCTCAGGGAAGGGTGGGCTTCTGTGGATGGAAGTCACTTGTGGCATGGTCCATGCCAGCCAGGTGTACAAACTGTGAGCTGGGACCGAATCGGAGGATAGAAGGGGGCTCGATCTTGGCCCTTCAGCTGCATCAGGAGGTTGTGAGCATCTCCAGGAGTAATCTCACTAGTACTGGATTGAAGGATCCCAAGATTTTTAATGGGATCAGGAACTGAAGGGGATCATTGTACCCAGATGCTGAATGTGGTCACCTCTGGGGGCAGGGCTCTGTGACTGTGTCACTGTTGTTCGGTGGTGGTGTGCATAGGTTTGCTGTTTGGGGCAGGAAGTGTTGGATTCTGTTCCTGCTGGGCTAGGGGAGCAGAACACAGTCTGGTGGGCAGTAATTGGGACAGGACCTTGCTGATAGCATCATGGATGTGAAGGAAAGTACCATGAAAACTGTAGAGCATGAGGGATGGCTTTGGTATTAATTTTCTTCAGAAAGATCCTGCAAAAGGGTGATGTTATGCTAAGGCACATTAATTGGTGAAAGGGAGTTTTGTAGCCACCTTTGCTATATCGTTGGAACTTTTGGGCAGAAAGTTTGGAACGAGTGTTTGCTCAGTGCCTTTGTTCAGCTTCTGAAGTCAAATCTGCATGTCCTGGTGTGCTGTAGTGACTGTGAAGTGGAACTCCTTTGTATTTCTGCTCAGTCCTAAGAGAAAGTGGCAGTAGCAAAAGCGGTCAGATACCCCCATGTTTGCTAGTCATTAGCTCTGTGTGGTTTTATTTTCTATTAGAAATAAGCAAATTCTGTTGTGTCCCCAAGAGCTTTTACATGGTGTCACTGAAGGTGTCACCACTAAAGGTGGTGTTGTCCACGTGTCTGTGTAGTCTGAAGGTTGTTTGACTTGCCATGTGCTCCTGTACTGCTGATGGATGTGTTTTGATCAGAAAACAAAATGTTTTGGGTGTAATCCCCTTTTAACCTTAACTGTACATCTGTTAATTTGAAGCAGAAGCACGTCATGTAGCACTGTGTTTACAAGCGGTTACAGTTGCTCTAGCTTGAGAAGTACTGTCCAGTTCTTTTGGGGTGTTACGCTGTTATGTTGCTCTTGTTTAATGGTCATGTGCTGAAAGGTGTCCTGACGTCAGGAGACTGGCAAGAACTGGTTGTGTCAGATTGTTTTCTTGGGACTGGGCAGAAGGGAGAGTTCTGCATTGCTTGGTGCAATTCATTTCTGAAGAACCAGCATCCTGGACTACACCTGGTGCTCAAAAACCTGCGTGAGGCTGATGCAGTCAGCCTCCTGGCTCTGGGGAGTTTTCATGGGCCGAGGTCAAGGCTGGTCAGATTGAGTCTCCATTTTTGGGGCAGTTGTCTGACTCATCTGGCCCCTTCAGCTGAGGAGAGCCTCCTCAGAGCTCTTGTATAAAGCGTTGCTCCTGGCCTGTGACCATCTTCTAGTTTAAGCCTCAAATAATTCACTGAAGGCCAGGAGCACTGTTTCCTGAGAAATCCTCTCCGGTTGGTAGCTCCATATGGCTGATGTGCAGATCAGTGGGAAAGTGTGTTTCAGAGGAAAGCCTCCGTGGCCATCAGCTCCGGAGTTCTGAGCTCTGAATGTGCCGCTCTGTGGTTTGTACAGCTGAGAGAAGCCTGTTGCCTTCAGTTTCAGATGTGACTCATGGAGAACATGATTTTGATACACAGACTCTTCTGGTATTTGTTTATGATACTCTGGGGCCTCCTAGCTTTCAGAGGTCTCCTAGGATCTCTTCTTTAGAGGTGCCCTTGGCACCTGACTCTGTGGTCTTCATCTCCTCAATTTATAGCATCTTTAAGTGAGAGGTGCGGAAACTTCAGTCGTGTTACCCTTATCTTGGAAAGTCTATCTGAAAAAAATATTTTCTAAGTCATTTGGGTCAGTACTATTTCTAGAATTGGATTTGGACTGTGTGAAAAGGAATTGTTAAGGATGCCCCTTTAAAGCATTGCCTTGGAGGACTTACCCTGAGGAAATAGCTTTGTCTATTTCCTCCTTCTTCCGAGTGGCCCACATTGTTCTGGGATCTGGCAGGAGAAAAATCTTTCCTCTTCCCTGTGCATGGAGGCATGGGAACACTTAGGATCTAGAGAGGAAAGAGCAGGGAGCACCAAGTCATCCTGTGTTGATTCCTCAAGATCAAGGTACTGGGTTCCCAGGAGTGATTTTTAGTCAATTTTTGAGAATCCAGTGGGAAGCTCAGTTTGGGTCTTGGCTTCAGGAAGAGACAGATCATCCTCTGGCTGAGGACAAGAGAATATAGCCTGCTGAATGGGTTTTGTGTGAAGGTTATCTTTTAGGTAACCCTCAGGCCCCAAGCCTAAGTGTGTGTTAGATTGGCCACCACTTAAGGCCTTTAAATTAGGATAGATGCTTTTTGAAAAATACATTTTAGCACAGACAGAAAACATGCACATGCTGTAGGAATTACGAGAGGAAGTGCTATGGCCTGCAGTACAGATGAGGTCAAATTAGATTATCATAATGTTCCTCCGGTCCAAATCCGTGAACTGCAGTTCGCAAGTCTACCAAGGTCACTGGCATCAGTGCATCACGGGTCAGAAGCAACACACCTCATGTGTCCATTAGCAGGAAAAAAATGAAAGTTTGGTTGAGCTGGAGATAAAATAGTTTCCCATTTCATAAAACAAAATTCCCAAGTCTGATTTTTCCATTTTGGTATTTTCACTTACTCTCCTATTTTTGTTTTCTTTTCTTTTCTTTCCTTGCTGTGTCCAAAACCTTCTCTAAGTTTTGTAAAATGGAAGTGTCAAAATAAAAATGAAAATGTGTGAGGAGGAAATCCATGAGTATTACTTAGGGATAAAGGAAGAAAGGGGGAGGCTTGCGCCCCAGTTCTTCATATCAAAATGCTTGGTTTTAACAGGTACAAAGGGTGGAGCTTCAAAGAGGATCCCAAATACAGTGTGAGTTTCTCTGCTTCAAAGAAGGATAACCTTTTTTTTTTTCTCTTCCAAAACTGTGAATGAAAAATATGGGCTGCTGTTTTCCTGGGGAAGAAAATACAAAGGGTTTTTTTTAGTACAGTGAGAGAGACTGAGAAGTGCTCTCAAGCTGGCTATGGTTTGTCAGGTGCAGCTGCTGGGGCTTTGAACATAGTGGGATTTCTAGGAAACACTTCTGGCTCCAGAACTTGAATCTCTCTGAGATGCAAGCTAGGGCCATGGACATGCTTTCTAAAGGAGATTATTTTTTCAACTGTAGGACAGAAGTCCTGGAAAGACTTGTGTTCACAGTATGTGTAGCCAAGTGTCTTGGCTTAAGTTGGATGATGTTGGACATCTTTATAGACTGCACAAGGAAGTATTTCAACAGCCTGTCTAGATTCAGGCTGCCGCCCTCACTGAAACCCAAAACAGAGAAGGTGTCTTGCACCTACCACCTCAGGCATAGCTAGTCCTCTGTCTAGTTCAACATGTATGAGGATGCCTCAGAGGAGCTCAGGTCCCAGCTTCCTCCTTTTCTACTTCAACCTGTGGGAACATATTGTTCTGTATTATTTTTTTGAGGGAAAAAGATTTGTCCGTCAGAGTGATTTCTTTGGACCACCGGGTCTGATCTTGCGAGCAAGGTTATTTGTTTCAAATTGTAACTGAAAAAAACTCAGATCATCTTTCTTTTTCAAGGGCTAGTCTGAAGTTTAGTGGTAGAGAAAGTCGAATTGCAAGATAGGAGGCTCAGCGCAAATAAGGTCTTTTTGTCATGGAGCTTAACTAAGCTGTGAAATCTTTGCCCCAGGATGTTGTTGCTAAAATTTGCATAGACTCCAAAATGATTGGATGTATTTATGGAAGGTCTTTTTAAATACGCAGACACCCCTTTAAGTTCAGGAAATCCCCAGATCACAAATGACTTAGAATATGATGGAGTATTCTGGGGTCTGTTGCAATACCCTTGCCTTGTCTTTGTGCTCTTCCAAAGGTGTCTGTTGTTGGTTGGTATCTTGTGGGGTGCTGGGCAAGGTAGAGCTTTGCTCTAACTTGGTGCAGCCAGTCTTTTGTCTGTCACTGGGAGAGAAGTTGATCATTCCAGGAACTAGAAATGCAGAGGTACTGGAAGAAATGGGGGCCTGGACCCAATTCAGGTGTTTGCACTCACAGTTTTCTTGTGTGCTTTTGCATTTCGTGAAGCAGCAGTGCAAGAAATATATTCACAGTGACATCTTTGCATGACTCACTAATCAGTTGTGGCTCCGAGGGTGATTGAAAAGTGCTCAAAACCAGCCTGCGTCTCCCCCGGGGCCTGCAGGTGATATGTGGATGAGTCGGTCATGAAAGCTCAGCCTCTCTGTGAAGCAGTTGTGCCCAGAGAGAGATCTGCTCTCTAAAAATATCCTGGAAGCAAACAAGAAAAAAGATCTGCTGAGGTCTGAGGACGATTCTGACCTTTAGGCTGCCATCTAATATACTCTGTCCAAATTCTGGACCATTTGCTTGAGGCAGGTTTTGAGATCTCATTCAGGCAATGACTCTAGTACTGTCCTGACCAAGAGAAAACCACTGTATCAGAGGTGCTGGATTTGATGAGGGTTTGCATGTCTGTCACAAATGCATATTCATGTACACCTGCCAGAAAAATGGTGTGGTTGACTTGGGTATATGAAAGAGTTTTCCCTGCTGACTAATTGGAGAACCTTTAGATACTGATGGGGAATTTCTTTAAAGGAAGACTTGTTCCTATGCTTACAGTGCGCATGGTTTCCCTCACTTTGGATCAGGAGAATGTTAATTAATTAATCCTTAATCTGCTGCTCTCTGGAAATTTCAGGGATCAGAGCTACTTGTCAACCTGCTGTGGATTTCCAAACTGGATTTTGGATTTTCTTCCACAGATCAGAGGGCAATTTATGCAAATTCTCATGCGTAACATGGTTGCAATGAACAGATGGGGAGGGGAGGAGAAGGGGAATCTGATCACCTCTCTTGCGGCAGTAGGCAGTTTGGCTTGTGGTAACAATGCCTCTGGAACAAAGGGTTCTCTGTGCTCCGCATCTGGTAGGCAGATAGCCAAAAATGCTCTAGTGGTAATGGTCATTCAGGTCTTTAGTGGTTCATTTGATATTTACCAGGTGCCCGCGGCACAGCACAAGAGCGGGCAGGAACACCCAGACAGGCTGTCCTGCTCACCTGTGGCACAGAGTGGGCTCTGTCCCTTGGCCGAGTCTCATTCCCAGAGTTTTGAGAACAGGTCTGCAGAGCCGAGTAGAGAAGGGTCTTCCTGGCACTGGACAGGCACAGCATGCCTGCTCCTTGGAGCTGGGCTCTGGGTTGGTGCATCCTCGTCCCCAGAATCGACCTGTCCTGTTAGAGCAGCTGGGAGAACCTTGTAGGGTTGCTAATGTCCTCTCTTGACAGGATGGTTGAGCAGTTTCTAGGTCATTTGCTTTATATTTCCCATGTTGAAGCTGTCTCAGCAGTTTTTATTCTTCTGATTTTTCTACAAATATGTTGCCATGGTTCCTTCTAGGACCAGCCCAGCCATCTTTAGTTGCTGTTCAGGTGGAAGATGCCCATCTCTGCAAAGCCTTTGCTTGAATATTTACAACTTTCTTCAAGATCTGCCCATGTGGAAGTACATCCAACATTTTTTATCAATCTTGTGTTGGAATTACTATTTTTTTTAAATCTGCATGAAGCTGTCATTGGCTTCCTCTGTTGCAGACACCTGTGACTGTCCCAGGAAGACTGAAAGATGTTAGAGTGGGACTAAGCCATGGGAAAAATCAGGCCTTTTGGCCAAGGCCAGGCAGATTATACTGTATTCTATTTTGGTATTAAATGCCTTATATCAGTGCACTTGAATATTTTGGCTAGGCTGAGGGTTGCTTTGGTGGAGTCTCTCTCTAAAACCTGTGACTGTCAACTTTTCCTTCCTGTCACCACCACACTGCTCTCATCAAAACCAGGTGCTGTTTTGAGAAGGGCCTGCCTCCTCCTCTCATGAAGGTTCTGCTTATAGGTCATGCAGCAGGTCTCAGCAGTGGCAAATCCATGGAGGATTAGAAGAGCTTCCTCCCCAGGGGCAAATCTTTTTTCACTTTCTGAACGTGTTACCTCCACTGAGCCAAAGCCTTTATCTTTCTTCCACTGCCATTTGGTTTTCCAAAGCTAGAGAGAGCCACGGGAGACAGAATTGCGAGGAGGTGATGTTGGACAGCTTGGGTTTAAGACTCAGGGGTGCGGTACCTGCCCCAAAACAGCCAGTCTCCTGTGGTAGGGTTCCTTGGGAAGGATACACCTAGAGAGCAAAAGCCACTGCTTGTGGGACCCCATCATTTTTCCTTGATGGTTTTTGACCCTCATGGCTAAACATAGGGAGAGACATCATCCCTCAAAATTAACAAACCTTGAACTTCTAACTTCTAACCTCAGATGTTGGATAACTGAAGCTTAGACCAGCAAGTTAAATTGTTCCCTGAGAGAGAGTGTGCCTTTGCCGCTAGCTAAACAGTTTTCTAGTAAAGTGATCTGCTTCTTTGACTGTTTGAAGAATTGAAGCAAATTATTTGGGGGGGCGGCAGGGGGGGAATGGAGGGAAAAACAATTCACCCAGAGAAAAAGCCAGTGTTAAAAGTACAGTTGATCATGGATTACTTCCACACCCTGTTAAAGATGAACTTTAGGGGTGCTTCTGAAACTCTTTGAAGTGCTGTTTTCCACACAGTTTTACATCCAGTTCTCAGGTAGCTTGCCTGTTTTGTCTCTGCCAGCCACCGCGGTCTGGTGGGAGATGGTACCTCCATTGCTGTGCTGCTGGAGAACCCAGACCCCCTTCTTAACCCCGTTCCCAAACATCCCTGCTCCCCCGACCCTGACACCCACCCCGCTGGCCCCGCGTCCCCTCACAGCGCTCCCCTGCCCATGCCCGCTGCCTCCCTCAGGGGGGCGCGGGAAGATGGCGGCAACTCTGTCCCGCCAGAAGCAGAGGGGGGCACTGCCGGTGCAGGAGGGGTCTCGCTGTGAGACCTCGCTCCTGGCGGTGCCGACCCCTTGCGTGCGGCGGTGGCGGGCCCCGGCTCGCGCCCTCCCTGAGACCACGGCGGGCCGCGGTGCGTGTGAGGGCGCCGCCGCTGGCGGGGCGGGCGCGGGCCGGGCGCAGCGGGGCGGCTTTGTGCGCGGCGCTAATCCGGGCGGCAGCTGCTATTGGCGGCCGCGTTGCCGTGGCGACGGCCCCGCCGGCGGCCGCCTTTGTTGGGGCCCGGCGCGGCCCAGCCGGGAAGGGCCCGGCGCGGCGGCGGGGGGTGTCGGTTCGCCGCCACAATAGCTGCCCGCCGGGGGCTGCCACTCACACCTGACTGCGGCTATGGAGCCGGTGCAGGCCCGGTTTGTCCCGGCCCGGGGCTGGGCCTTGGTAGGAGCCGGCCATGGTACCTCCATCCCTGCAGCGCTTCGTGTGGGGGTCAGCCCGGGTGGCCGGTGCTGCCGGGCTGCAGGGAGCCCTGCGAGCTGAGGCAGCCAGGCCCAGCCCCTCACCTAGCTGCAGGGGTGGTGGTGAGAGCTGCGTGGCGTCTGGTGAGGCCAGACTCCTCAGGCAGGGTGCTGGGAATGGCCGTTCCCTGTGGACACAGGTGAGGCCTTTCTCCTGGTCCCCTGCAGCCTGCCCCGCTGGCCTTCACATGGCTCCAGCACCACCTCTGCACCCCTGCGGCCTGCAGGGCCCTGCTTCACCTCACAGCACTGGCTGAGTGCTGCCTGAGAGCACCCAGCTCATCTCACCTGTTGCCTTGGAAGAAGACAAGAAGATGCTCATGTGTAGGTTTTGTTGGCAATAAAACCCACCAGCTGTAGCCATACACAGTTGAGGCCCTAGAGCTGAGTGGAGTGAGACTATTTCACATATTATGTATATATGCACTTAGCTATCTGTCTGTTAGATTCAGTTCATGGCAGGAAACAGCTTTCAAATAGCATATGCATGTTACTGTAAATACGTTTTTGCAAGATGAGTATGTTGTGGGGTACTGATCACAAAGAACCACCAGAAACTTAGAGAAAAGCTGAGATGGAGGAAGGCTGCAGCTCTCGGTGCCTGGAGCATGGTTTGGGATGAAGAGGTTGCACATCTCCTGGCTCTGAGTGCTTGAGCACTGCAGGAGTGCCCAGCCATTGCCTGGGATGTTGCTGTGAGGTGGTTTTGTGTGTGGATGAGTGCTGGGCTCTGCCACTTGCAGCTGCTTCCACTTTCCAGGCTCTGCAAAGAAGAGCTTGTTGCTGCGTCAGGTCAGATAGAGTAACTCAGCAGCTGGGTTGTGCTTGTTCTTGCTGGGTTTTTCTTTCTCATGCCCATCTCTCATCGTGGTGGGTTTGTGAGCTCCTGCTACCTGAGTTGAAGTCCTCAGGAGTGGCACTGCCACAGAGTGCGGTTGACACAGCTTTCTCCCAGTGTTTACTGGGAAGGAGGACAGCTATGTGCCCAGCCTTTTTGTGAACTGGATGGAGGATCTAGCTTAAAAAAATGAACCAAACCAGACAGTAAACCCTCTTGAAATATTTTTGAGCCATGTCAATTTTCCCCTCAGCACATCACAGTTGTGTTGGCACCGTGAAGGGAAATGGTGCAGAGACGGGAGCGAGTGTCAATAGGGAATGGCAGCATGATGAGCTGCCATCAGCCCCCAGCTCCCTGGCTGTGTCTTGGGAAGCTGCTGAGGAGTTGCTTCAGGTCTGTGTGAAGTCTTATGTTCCCCATGGCTCCAGCTAGATGCCTGGCGTGATTTTCAGGTGTTTGTTGACTTGGCTGAGGGAGGCTGAGCCGGAACGGGAGAAGTGCAAGATGACCAGGAGCCAGGCTGTCTGTTTTCAGCTAGATCTTTGAGGGGTGGACGTGTTGGACAAGCCTGAGGGCATCAAAGATGATTGCTCTTGATGGCAGTGGAAGCATTAGCAAGGGCTCCTTCCATCCTCGTGGCACTGAGGTGGAGCCAGCTGTGCTGTGTTGTCCTGGGGGGCTGAGGCTAGGAGCCCTCTCCCTTCCCTGACTGGGGCTGTGGGCTCTCCACAAGCAAAGCCAGTGGCTGCCTGCACCAGGGTATGGACAGCGCTTGCCCTCAGCGGTAAGCTGTTCTGGAGAAGGCAGCAATGCAGATGCTTTCCAGGGACGAGGCAAGGTACGTTGGAGCCCTGTGGAGTTGGGGGCGTGTAGGGCTCACTGCTGGGGGGCAGCTGTCTTGCATGGAGGCGGAGGAGGAAGGCTGGGGCAGCTGCTGGCCAGAGACTGCTCCCGCCTCCCCTGAGCACTTCTTGCACGTCCAGTTTCATAATCGGATTAAGGCAGTGGTATTAGAGAGGAGGGATGGGTCAGTGGGACAGGTTTACACTGGGGCTTACACGGAGGGGATTGAAGTGTATTTTTTAACCCTGCTCGGCCTGACATGTGTAGCAGTGCAGATGCGCCTCTGCAAGGCAAGACCCAGCGGGAAGATGGGGGGAAAAGTGGCACCAGGCGGTGATGAGCTCGCCGGGGAGGAGAGCAGCCCCAGGCCGGCTGGGGGATGGGATCCAGCCGCCCCTCCCCCCCGGGAAGGCAGCCCTGCTCAGGCCTTGCAGTAAATTTGCTCTAATTACAGCCTCCAGCAGTGGGAAACCTCACTTAGAGGAAAGGCTCCTCTGGGGTGGGGGCGGGGGCGCTTCCCAGCTTTCCCAGGCAGGCTCTGTTGTCTGAGGCCTCCGCTTCCCCTGTCGCTGGGAGGCCCCTCTTCTACAGCTTTGCTTCTCTTCCCCCCCTTTAATTCTCCTCTCCTTTGAGGCCGGGATTTGGGAACAATGCCTTCCTTGCTCCTTGCCCCCCGGCTGGAGCCACAGGCAAACAATCAGGGTCGCTTGCTGCCAGGGGCTGGGCCGAGGGGGCTTAGCTTGGCTGCACCAGCCCCGGGCTGGTGGGGAAACCATGCTGGTTGTGGTTTGGGGTAGTGCCTGGTGTGGTGGGTGATGTGTGTCTGTGTCCGTGCGCGTGCACCCTGTTTCCTCCTTGGAGATAGGAGGTCTTATCTTGATCCCCTCGGCTTTGGGGAGGCCTCTGCAGAAATGCGTCAGAGGATGCTCATGGCAACAGCAATAATCTGATCGGAGCTCTTCTCTTTGCAGGTGGACGATGCAATGCTGATGTTTGACAAGACGACCAACCGACACCGAGGTGAGAGTGATCTTCTGGCTATAGGAGAGGGAACTGTGGAGGGTTTGCCTCATGCCCTGCCTAGGGAGGGGTTAGTATCCCAGCAGCAGGGGATGCGGGTCGCAGCTGCTCTTTATCTTGCCTCCAGTCGCCCCATTCTTTTGCATATGCATCCTTTACCAGTGTCCTGCCGCAGCACAGAGAGCTTTTGTCCAGTGCGTTTCCTGTGCTGTAAACTGGCCGAGTTGCAGATATGTGAGAGGAGATGGCCCCCTCCCCTGCCCGCTTACCTCTGTGGCTCCAGCCCGCAGTGTGTGTCTTACCTTGTCCCGAGTAATCTGAGCTCCAGGAAAGCTGACACGAGAGCCTGAAGAGTGCTGCTTCTCGCCCCTTCCTCGGCCCAGAGCCTGCTTGTGCTCCCAGGTCACCTTTTCTTTCCCGAGTCTTGCTAGTGGAGTCTGGTTACAGGATGAGAGCAAGGCTGTAATATTTGCGCGATTCAGACCCAGCCCACCCATGGGTGCCCCTGCCTCTCACTTTCCTGGTGAGTCTTCACACTGCCTACCCGGTGGCGTGGCAGGGCGCGACACTAGCGTTGCACCAACTCGGAGATTTGTTGGCAACAACTTAACCTGCAAACTCAGCTTCAGCACCTTCCCAATCAGGGCCAGTGACAGCCCTGTGCTGGGCCAGTCTCATGCCTGTGTGTTGTTTGAAGCACTTCCAAGCACTTCTGCCCTCGGATCAGCAAGGGAATGCTCCCTTCTGCTCTTGCTGCACTGTGTGCCCTTCAGGTTTTTGCTTTTTTCTAAAGTCATTAAATCTACTCTGATTGCCTGGCCTTGGATGTTGTTCCAGTTTCATCTTAAAAGGGAAAAAGTGTTAACCCTTGTTCCTCCATGTGTGCCTCCCAGTCGGTAGTACAGTTAAAATTGTTGTTGGGCATTTCGGAAGGAGCAGGGAGAGCAGCCAGCCACTGTGTTGGCAGTAAGGGGCTCTGCCTAGGGTACAGCAGGCCTGGTGCGGGTCTGATGGGGCTCAGGACTGGTTTCAGCATCAGGGTTTTGCTCTTGAATTCCCAAGCTCCTCTGCTCATTGGCATTGAGGTGAATGATGTGGAACTACCTGGGCATAGACAGATGGAGGAGTTTATGAAGAGACTTTTCTGGCAATATGTAGAAAAAGTGGGGTTCTGGGCAACAGGTGCCCATCTGTTTTTAAAAGTTAATTTTAAAGCACCATGGAACTGGCCAGTTCTGGAAAACGGAAAGCTCTGCTTAATCCCAGCTTGCTTGTAAGGCAAGCTTAAAGACATCCTCCCACCTGCCTCAGTTTTCCAGAAATGGCTGCAGTCAGCTGAGAGTTTAGTCTGCCCACCCGAGTCTTTGCTGAAACTGTCAGCAAAGGAGTTGGTGAGGGAAAGGAGGTGTGAGCGTGGGCCAGGGGCCAGGAACATGCTATCCTGTCTTACCCCAGTTACTAACCTTAGTTTGGTGAAACTTGGCAAATCACTTTGCTTGTGTGTATCTGTCTTGCTCTGTACAACTGCATTGCTGATACTTGGTTGCTTATACAAGGCTTTGTGACCAGTGACTGCTGAGGAAACGTGCAGGGTGTTACTGCTGGTGGGGTGCATTTAGTGAGGATGGTGATGTCCTGGCAAGCAGCTGTTCATTTCTCCGCCGACTCTTTGTGTGAGCGTCTGCCGGGATCCTCCCAAGCATTATCAGCCATGTGGTTTGCCTTGCAAATAGCAAAGTTTAAAAAAACACCCAAACTTAGTTTTGTGAGCAGTTGGGTTCAGAGAAGGTGGGAAGTACAGGATGAGGAGGAAAGGGGAATGAATCTATAAGGGGACAGTCCTGGTTTTGTGCGTAAAAGCAGGATTTGCTGCAGAGGGAAGATGAGTGGCAGCTGTTTCAGAAAGGGCTGATTGTACCATCCTTCTTTCTGCCAATAAAAGGATGTGGGTAGTGGGTGCAAACTGTGCAGAGCTCTGACCTGATCAAGGAATTTTGCCTTTTCTTCAGGGTTTGGGTTTGTCACATTTGAAAGTGAAGACATTGTGGAAAAAGTGTGTGAAATCCATTTTCATGAGATCAACAACAAAATGGTGAGTGTCTGTGTCAGAACCTGGGGGCGAAGGGACAGAGGTTTGGGATAGAGCGGGGCAGTGGCACAGGGGTGTGGTGTGAGGCACTTGGCTCCCAACACATTTTCACTGAAATGGGGAACTGGATTGAGTCTTTTCCCTAAAATCACAGCAGCCAGTCTGGGAAAGAACCTCACAGTATGGAGGTGAACTAGCACAATTCTTCAAGGAGAAGAGCTAACTGTAATGAGGGATTGTGCAGTACCTGGAGGTTTTGAAGTTACATGAAACCTCTTGGTGGCCTGCAAGGGGTCCGGTTTTACCTTCATTGAGAAATGAGCAAATTTAGGCTTTGAGGCCCTGGTGCAGGGCCAGGCAGAGCGTCAAGGGCAGCACCAGGAGGAGAAAAGCAGTGTTTGAGCTCCCCATTGCCTGTGGTGGTGGCAGAGCAAGAGGGAAGGCTGGCAGTGTGCAGGCCAGAGGCAGGAATGCTAGTGAAGGACGGTGGAATGGGCTGCCAGCAGTGGCTGGGGCTGGGGAGTGCCGTCACAGCAGGCAGCCAGCCTGGGTGCTGCCTATGCTCTGTGGCAGTGCCCTGTGCCCGTGGCGGCCGAGTCTGATCCTTATTTTCTTGTGGCAGGTGGAGTGTAAAAAAGCTCAGCCGAAGGAGGTGATGTCCCCAACGGGCTCAGCACGAGGGCGGTCCCGAGTCATGCCTTACGGGATGGATGCCTTCATGCTCGGGATCGGCATGCTGGGTAAGGCCAAGGACAGATCTCCTCCCCAGCTCCCGGTCCTGCCAGGCAGCAGCAGCTTAGGGGCTTTATTCCAAGAGCCGGCGGGGCGGCCAAGGGCAGCTCTCCCTGATGCAAGGCCGGGGACACTGGGGGGGCATCGGGACCTGTTTGCGATCACAACTTGCCCTCTGGTGGCACCTGGAAAAACTGCAAACTTGTCACTGCTGCGCAGCAGCGGCCGGAGCTGCCCAGGCGTAGCCGTGTGCTGGGCAGCTCTGGCCCTCTGCGACTCTGTTAATGGTCCTGCAGCGCCAGAGCCGATAGACTGTAATTCTTTAATGCCTCTCATGGAATAGGTTGTAACTACGTAGCTGAACTGAGTGTGGACTCATCTGTGCCTGGGCATCTTCCTCCCACACTTCTACAGGCTTTATTGAAGAGCCCCCTGGGCTTCCACTTGACAGTGGTCTGTATGAATATCCTCTCTGCCATTTAAAGACTGCAAAAATGGCCTTAAAAGTTCTGGTTAAGCTTTGTCTCACTTTGTTCCCTCCCTCTCAGGGACAGCAAGTATCTGATACTTCAAGGAAAACTATACACTTACTATGGGACTGTCTTGTAAGGAGAAATTGGTGACAAGCAGGCTGGGTTTCATGCCTATCAATGATTCTAAGGCAAATGTGTTCAGATAAAAGATTAAAAAAAGAAGGAAGGCCTCTGTAGCCTCCTCTTCCAGGTCCGCAAACCCTTGTGCTTGGATCTGAGTCAAGCATGATCCTTCCAGCATGGGTGCTGTTCCTAGTTTCTCTTCCTCCCCACATTCATTCTAGCTAGGCTTGAGCTGACCCAAGAGCACACTGTTTGCTTAGGGTCATTGCTGGTGTTGCCGCGCAGGGTGTACTTAGCCTGGCTCTCCTTGCTAAGCCTGTCAAGTAGCAGTTAGTCACTGAACAAAACCCCAAAAAGGGCATTTTTTCCCCCAGTGCTTTCACTTGACTTACTGAAGGAAAGTAAGTCTCCAGCCTGTGGTTTTAGGTTTTGCCTTTTCTAAGCCATCTGAATTTTAAAGCAGCAAGGCTCAAGCTGAGTCACTGGGAAATCCATGTACTCGTGTCGTGGAAGATCTCAAATCAAATATTCATCTCTGAGTCAATGCCCTGCATTCTCACAGGCTTGTTCTGTATAGGTGGTCAGCTTCCGGGGAACAGCTTCCTGCCTGGCACCAGAAAGAAGTGCTCTGCCTGCATTTGCCAGCATTCTAGTGCAAAAGTGACTCAGAGCTATTCAGCCATTCCAAATGCCCCTACCTCCCTGATCTCCTCCTATTTGTAAATCCAGCTGATGCATCAGAAAGCCTTAGTCTGCAGAGCTGTGAATTTCTGAGAAGGAAATCTCCATGTTGTTACATGTTTGGAGTGAGGAAAAAAATTAAATAGGCCTGCTAAAACTCTTCTGCAGACTCATGTGCATTGTGCATTCTGCGCAGCAATTTCCTGGGGTTTCTGCTCTTAGCCCTATTTGTGCTTTCTAACACTAATGCTTACACTGCTTGTGAGCAGCCAGGCATTGAGGACATGGACCCTGTGAGCTTGCAGTAACAGAGCCCTTTTCTCTTCCCCCAGGTTATCCAGGCTTCCAAGCTGCCACCTATGCGAGTCGAAGTTACACTGGCATTGCACCTGGCTACACTTACCAGTTCCCTGGTGAGTGGTGCTCCCTGCTCGGTTTTTTGGTCTCTCTTTAGGTGACGGGAGTCCCTGGCATGATCCATGACCCAGGATCTGCCCCTTCCACCCTTTCCCCTGTTTGGTCTTTCTTTAAATTGGAGACGGATGTGGAAGGGGGAGGGGAAGAAGCCCTGGAATAGGTGGGAACAGCCTGTCCTTCATTAGGATTATCCTCACACTCCAGTGGCAGGAAAAGCCCAAGGCTGCTCTGATGCCCTTTAGGTTAGCCTCCTCCCTAGGGCTGCTGCTGTGACACAGAAGGGCCCCTGCAGCTCTGCCTGTCTCGCTGCCTTTGTGTGTGTCTGTCTTTCTTTACCAGAGTTGCCACTGCTCTGAAAATAGCACAGAATTTTAAAACATGGCTTTCCATGGGCTGGGGAGCTCCTAGGCACCTGAAATGTAGGTGCCTGCAGTGCTACAGTTGTGTTCTGAACAGCGTCTGGACCACTCAGAGCCCCCAGAAAGCATCTGCTGGAGCAGTGGGCTGCAGATCCCCTGCAAACTGGGTGGTTTCAAACTCCAAACCCTGCCATGTGCTCAGAACGTGGATTCTGTGATCAATGGCTGGAACCTGCTGTGCTGCAGCTGCTCAGAGTTCTCTGGGGCCTCTTCTCCCTCCTGTTGTCTGCGAGGTAGGGGAACAAGGCAGAGCACACTCAGGGAAAAGACTTGTCTTGCTATTTTCTAGAGAAGTGGCAACTTCGAGCATCCCTTCCTTACTCCATCCCTCAGTGTGATGGTTTATAAAGAGGTCTCGATGTTAGGGGCTGGGAGTGGGAAGTTTCCTCTTTGCCTGAGGAGAGCCCAGGCTGAAGATGGCTGAAAGTTGCTGTTGCCTCCTAGCTGTCTGGAAGCTCTCCGTGAATTCAGTTTATGGGTCTCAGTTGTAGTGGCTTCAAGTGCCTCATTGTAAACCTGTGCCCAGATGAATGTGGCACATACTGAGCACCCACTGGCATGGCAGCCCAGAGGTCAGATTGGATGGGTGGCAGAGCAGTGCTCCAGGGAAGACCTGAGGCTGCACAATGAAGCTTGTACTTGCCCTGCTTTGGCCAGATTAATTCTAAGGATAAATGGATCCTTTCAGTCTCCAGGGCAGGAGTCCAGCACCTTTCAGCACCAGTTACAAATTAAAGAAGACACTGGCTTGCTTGCAGTCTGGTTGCAGGCTGCTCCCCCAGGAGACCCCGGCTGCTGTGTCTCTGCGGGGTCTCCCTCGGGGTGTTTGATGAGTTCCTAAGCTGTCTTGCATTTCGTTTTTAGAGTTCCGTGTAGAGCGGACCCCTCTCCCGAGTGCCCCCGTCCTCCCTGAGCTCACAGGTCAGTCCCACTCATTTCCTAAACTCAGAAGCTGGAAGGGGAGAAGGGGGCTTTGGGCTGTTCCAGTGATGTCGCTGCTCCAAAGCCTGGTGCAGTTAGACTGGAAATGTTTCTTATTTCCTCTTCCATCTGTACGAGCTCCATCCAAAGCTGGGGCTGGAAAGATGGAGAGGCAATCAGAGCCATGTGTATTGCCTCTGAGAAGGGCAATGCAGGTCATACAAAATGAAGGCATGTAATCCTTAGATGGCGTTTCCTGCTGTTTGCTTCATTTTTAGCTCTTCGCTCCAGGCTGGGTGTAAACCAGAGATGGAAAACTGCAGAGAGCAGGGTGACTTCTCAAAGGTCTATAAATGACCTTAACCTGAGCTGCTGCAAAGATGAGATTTGGAGTGCTGGGAGGAGGGAGAGGGTGTGGGGGCACTCCTGGTTGCTCTAATCCCATTTCCCTGTACAGGAGGGGCTACAGGGAATGCATTACTTGCTCTGGGTGGTAGCAGCTCCCCAGCTACTCCCACGTGGGCTTCCCAGGCAGAAGTGAGCGTGGTGGGACTCTACAAAGTCCTACAGTTTTATAGGGAACTGTGGAATGAAATGGGGACAGAGGACTATTCTCCAGAGACTAGTTCTGGCTCAGTGTCCTCATGGTGCGAATACCCTCTGGATCTTCAGCCCCTGGGTTGTGCACAGTCTGTTCTGTCTAGGTGATGCTCCTTCTGTCTGCTCTCCCTTTCATGGCCCTGTTTTCCCCAGTTCTGTCCTGTCTCTGGTTTCTGTTGTAGAAAAGTAGATTTGTGTAGCACCCCACTCCCTGTGTGCCATCTCATTTCTGTGGTGTTCTTCCTCCCCAGCGCTTCCTTGCCCACACCTGTTTCAGATTTGAACCTCTCTGCAATGGGGGTGTAGAAAAGCTTCCTGGGAAGCTCTCTTGGAATTAGTGGTATGAACAGGCTTGAAAGGGAGTTTCTGTGGCACAGAACTGTTTCATCCTTAGGGAGTCTCCATTCCTGAGGATGCTGAGATTGGCAGCCACCAATGAACAAATTTCCCAGAGGGAGGTAGGGGGAGACTAAATCCTAGCTCCCTTGTAATAAAACCCTTCCCTAATACCATGTATGCAACTGCATAAGCACTTGACCCCTGTCTCTGAGCTTTCTGGTTGCCAGGCAAAAGAGATGCAGGTCCAGCTGTTTACACGTGTGTTTTTCAGCGAAACCCATAAAATTTGTAGAGGAACGTTGGTGACTTGGCAAAAGTGCTTTTCCCTCCAAGGTCCACCCCCAGCTGCACTGTGCCTTTTCCTAGCAGAAGTGAAGCACCCAAGGCCTGGCTGTCACCAGTGGCTGGGGTGCACCAGGGCTCTGTACAACAAGAAGTTATTAATGCTGCTGTCCTGGCTGGGTGCCATGTTAGCTTACAGTCCTGAGTGTCTCACTGAAGTACCAGCTGGGGATCGTGGCATTCTTCCCTTGCCGTTACGCTTACCTACTGTTAAACAGTCACTGTGCAGCCTCTTGGCTAGGCCAAGAGCTGCGATTCTCATGTATAGGCTGGAGTTGGTCCCACGAAGGGCAGGGCCCCCTTCGTTCCTACAAAGGCCCAGCGAGCTGTGCAGGGCTCGAGGGCCCTTGTGCCTTCAAGTGGATGCATGCGTGTAAATGGGCTGCGCTTTATGGGCTTGGCAAGTGGAACTGAGATGAGGGGATGGCACAAGCAGGGATGATTGCTCCAGCATGCAGGGAGCTAACACGCAGGTGCTTTATCATCACAACACAAACCTGGTGTCTCAGTTGATAGACTGCAAAGGCCAGAAGGGTTTTTCCTGGAAAAAGAGCTGGAGTCTTTTTGAGAAGACCTGGCCTCCTTTCTGAGTGAAACCGCATTCATTCAGCTGTGTATTAGGGACTTAAAGCAATGATGGGGCAGGAGGGAGGCTGCCAGCAGCTTTTCCTCCCTGGAACAGCATCTTTGGGGGTGATGCAAAGCAGCAACATGTTGGCCCAGGGCCTGTAATGAGCGGCTAACCTAGATATAAGCCTCGTATGACGTTGGCTTGAAACAGGCTGGTGCCTGCTACTAAATATTCCCTCATAAGCTAGTCTGGGTTTCAGCCTTAACGCGATTGATTTGTTCTGACCTCTTTTTATGGTGCTCTAAACAGAATCACAGTGAATTTCACATTCAAGCATGAAATGCTGACCCAGTCATTTTAAGGGCAAAGAGAAACATACTGGCTAGATGCCTCCTGCCCCGAGGGCTGGATGCCTGTGGCAGTAGAGTTGGGAATTAGAACTGCTACATATGAATTAAGACTTACTGTTTTAATTAAGCCATTTCTAGTTCCTGCTCCCTAGGTGTATGTTTCCTGCTCTTCTACAGGAACAGCAAGGGTTTGAGCAGTTCAGAAGCACAGCTCAGAGTGGGGAGAGTGGCGTGTCTCAGGCAGAATAGAGGAACAGGGAGAAAGAGGCTATTAAACTGTTATTCAAGAGTAATACCAAGGGACAGAGAGGAGGGGCTGAGCCTTGGGATGCTGAGCTGACAGCTGCTGTCGCTGAGCTGCTGTGTTTCTTCACATTTACAGCCAAAATCTGGATCTGTAGCTTCAGATTAACTGCATCTTGCAAGCTAAGTAGCGACAGGATACATCTGAAATTGCCCACTTCTGGTTCAGCTCTTCCACATAGTGCCCTCAGCTGCTCCAGTGGGTGGGTTTAGCAGAGCATGGCTAGTGAGTTTCCCCGGACATTTGCTGTGCAAAAGGATACTAATAAATGCAGGGCTGTGCACTTCCCTATTGTCACCCTTTGATGTCCTGTGTGATGCACTAAGCTGATAAGTCTCTGTGGGCCTGGCATTTTGCAGCGGGAAATGAAAGCTCCTGTTGAGGAGTTTCCCGTGTAGCCACAGTGCCCCTGAGATGCCTGTTCCTTCTTTTCCAGCAATCCCTCTCACTGCATATGGACCAATGGCGGCAGCAGCGGCTGCGGCGGCTGTGGTGCGAGGGACAGGTAACTGCCACTTTCCTCCTCAGCGCGGTGTCCTGTCACAGAGGTTTGCGAGGGGCTTCGGGAGGGGGGTGGGACGGGGTTGCATTTTTGGGATCTTCACTATGTAGTTTTACTGCCTCCTGTAGGTTCCACTCCCAGTCGCACCGGTGGATTTCTGGGCACCACCAGCCCCGGGCCGATGGCAGAGCTTTACGGAGCTGCTAACCAGGACTCAGGGGTCAGCAGTTACATCAGTGCTGCTAGTCCAGCCCCGAGCACCGGCTTTGGCCACAGCCTAGGGGTGAGTGTTCCCTGTCGGGTTCTGTGCAGGGGCAGGAAGGTGGAGAGTGTTATGGCCAGGGGAAGGGACTGCATCTCCATGTGGTGATGGAGGTGAGCAGCAGCAGGTGACACCCTCTCAGCCCACAGCCTGCTTTCTGGTTAAGAAATACCACCCGCTGCAGCATTTGCCATGCCACTGCTGAGCCCCAGACCACAGATGGCTGGTGCAGAATGCAATAGTTTGCTTGGAGTCCACCTCCCTGGTCTCCACTGGCTCTCCCTGACCACTACACGAGGTCCTGATCTCCAGACTTTTCCCTGATCTGGCCCAGACTTTCCAAGAGCCCATCTTGGCCCTGTTGCAGGGTCCTGCAGGGTGGTGTGCTGTTTAGTCCTGGTGCCTCCAACTGAAACTGGCTTTCCTAGCATCTGGGCCATGACTGAAATTGTTGCGGTAGTAATTCTTCTTTGCTTTTCTTTTGTTTAAGAGTGGGGTTTTAACTCTTTCTTTGCAGGGTCCCTTGATTGCAACAGCTTTTACCAATGGGTATCACTGAAGCTGGGGACCAAGGAGGCAGGAGGTAAGAGAGCTTTGAATAGGCATGGGTAATGAGAGGAGTGAAGTTCTCAGCTGGCCTCTGTGCTTAGGCTCATGGCAGGAGCTGTGGATGGTGCTGTGAGGCTTGCTGGCCTGACCCAGCCTGTGGGAGGAGTCCTGTGGCTGGCCTGGGCCAGAGGCATGGCAGGTTGGTTCCTACCTTACACTCCCCAGGCTGGGAGTGCTGTGGAGAGGTCACTTAGTGTCTGGACTCAGAGAGGATATGGAAGCACTGACAGAAAGAGAAAAGTTCTGAAGGGCTGGCCGGAATCATAACCTAGTGGTGGTCCTGAGAGACAAGCTTGGCTTACCTGTGTGGCTGGGGAAGCCTCCTCCATGCAGCTGGTTGTTCTCACTGCTGCTGAGACCACTGTCTCTGGGGAGTGAGGTTTTTCCTCTTCCTCCTGGAAGGAGGGCAGAAGGAAAATCTGAGTCTGGTCAATTTTGTTTCTGTTCCTCGGATGGGCCTGAGAGGGAACTGGTGAATGGTCTCCGTTTACTTTGCAAACGTGGCTGAAATTAGCTGGCTTAAAATGAAAATTAAAAACTCCTCAGTTTTCAAAAAGGAATGCAAAAATGTGCAGTGAACAGCGTCCAGACAGGAGCCCATGGCAGCCTGGCAGGGTTCCACCAAGCTGAGTGCTGGAGAAACGGCTGGACCCCGCTTCACCACAGGCCTCCCGGGGCCCAGGAGTGCCACAGCTCCAGGCAGGCAGGCAGGCTGCATGACATGTGGGGCCTTGTTTCCCAGGCCTGCACATTGCCATGAAAGATGGAAGCATCTCTGCTACGCTCAGTCACTGTGCAGCAAGATGCAGAGCAAGTTTGCGTTGGGGCAGGTTTGGGTATCAGGTATTTCTATCAGATCACGCTGGAAGAAAATCCCAAGAGAAAAGCTGTTGGTTGTTCTAGATCCTGTCCCTTCCCTCCCTTGCTGTGTCCCACAGATTCCCCAGTGACCTAACCGAGGACAGCGAGCGGCTGGAGGATCTGGTGAGCCTCGGGGGATGAGCCAAGGTTACCTTTTTCTTGAATCAAACTGCACACTGCCGGCTGGCTGCCAGGCTCCTGCCGCCCTGCCCTGATCCCTCCCTTTGACCAGACCACACTGGACTGAACCCGAGGAGATCATCTCGCTTTCTTACTAACCACCGACGGTTTACGCTTTCCCCCCTCCCTGCCCCCAGCCCACCGATTCTTCTTTTATTTATTTTATTAGCTGTTAGTTTTATTTTTTTATTTTATTTTTTTATCTTTTTTTGGGGCTACCCCTTCTTTTTGTTGTTTGCTCTTTCCCGAGCTAGTAGACATATTTTATGAATTGGCTTTGTGATTGTGTTAGGTAGTTTTTATTGAGGAGTATTTTTATTTGGCTTTGAAACTGTTTTGAATATTTTCAACTCTGTTGTTGTCGTCAGTGTTTTTAAAGCACGGTATGTAACAAGAATGCAGTTCTGAAGGGAAGAAAGAGACACAGAAAGAGCAAAGGCTGAGAGGAACTGATGTATTTCTATTTTTTTTAAAGAAACTGTTTTTAATTGTTTCTGTTTTGTAAATGTGAGGCTTTGAAAAGTGTGAAACTCCAAGGATCCGAAAACGTTGGACATCGCTATGGAACAAAACAAATGTATATTTTGCTAAGTGAAAAACACTATCCTTACAGCTGAAAGATTTTTTTTTCTAGGTTTAGTTTTACGTGGGGTTTTCTTTTTCCTCCTGTATAATATGTAAATATCGCGAGCTGAACCTGGCTGCCACCTGCAGCCTGGCTCCAAGGAGCAGCTCCAGGTCCTGGACTTGGTGCCGCAGCGTGAGCAATACTCTCCAGCAGAATCCTGACAGGACTCCGTTCTTTTTTTGTACACCTTTTACTGTAAGATTTTAAGACCTCTGATGAGATGAAAGGGGGTGGGGGGGCGGGGGTGAAATGTACCGGCCATCGGCTGTTTTGCTGAGCGGGTTAAAGCTGCTTCCAGTTGCTCGATGTACAGACTCCCATCACTGGGCTCCGTAGTGCCAGCCTCTGGTTTGGCTTTAGGTAAAGGGCTTTACCGCCATTGCTTGTCTTGGTTACTTTGAAAGGAATTCACTCTCCAAACACTATTGCTTGCGTCAAGATTTCCTGGGAAAGGGGATCCTCCTCCGGAGGTGAGGGTATTGGAAGGGGTGTCGGCCAGGGCCAGGGGGAAATTTGGGTGGTCATTTTCTGAAGGGCAGGGCGCTGGGTTGGGGAGTCATTAATGGGGGAGAAAAGCATTAGGGTGGTGATTTGGGGGCGGGTTAAGGGCTTCTCAGGGATTATATGAATTATAGAATTGCAGCTTCCCGTTTGCTTTACTCTGTGTTCTGAAGACTGTGGGAATTTGTCCGTTGACCTGTGTGTGGGGTATCTGGTCCCTTCTCCAGAACCTGCCGGGGCTTCTCCTGGTGCGGTCCAGGCCCCTGCTAACAAGCATTCGGCCAGGGGAGGCCTCCAGCAGGAGTACACGGGGCAGGTTTGGGTCTGGATTTCAGTGAACCAAAGACCTTGTTAAGGGGGGTGATTAAGCCTTTTATTAAGATGCAGCCAAACTCTTTTCCCAGGGAAATAACAGCTTCATCTTAAGTTTTAAAAATCATTCCCTCTCTTCCCCCAAACTGAGCCCCTGTAAGGGAGAGGGGTGTTTAGAAAAGGACTGGGAGGGCCACAGTACCCACAGGGCCCTTTTTCTCTTCCATCTCTCCCCCGTCTGCCGGAGCTTGTCCTGACCTGGGCGATGCGTTTGGAGAGTTCTGTCTAGGTAAGAGGGTACTTAACAGATCAGTACTGAAAACACAAAGCAATAATTTTTGTTACTGAGACAAGAGTCTGTATGTCTGTTTTTTTAAATATTTCCTAATTAAAGAAGAGCTGCATTTTATTGGGTTTATTTTTATTCTATATACTTCAAATTTGGGTCTGCGGACAGCGCTTTCCTCCCTCTTGGTATATGCGCTGAACTGCTTCCGTGCCCCCTCCAGACATCCAAGGCCAGCTGTGCTGCTGCTGAGCTGTGATTCACTCTCTGGCCAGTGCTGCCACTGCCTGGAGGCTGGGGCTCCGGTTTCAGGGTGGGCATTTTTTTTAAAAGAAATAAAGCTGTGTTTTTAAGCCAGTAAGTTATTACACTCCAATGTTTGTTCTCTCCACACCTGTAACCCCTTTTCCAGATTTCAGTTTTAAATTCCTAATAAATTATTTGAAAACTGTCCTTCTCTGTCATCATTTGGGGGTGGGAGATGTTCACATGGAAGAGATTTCAGGTGAACTGAGACCTGGCAGGAGTCGCATCCTGCCATTAGGATAAAAGCCCCAGGCAGGGCTCTGACTCCGTGTTCTGCTCCCAGACTTTGGCAGAAGCCCAGTTTATAATGTGAGGCAGATCTGGTTTTAGGAGAGATTATGTCTCTTCTGTACATTACAGAGGTTTTGTACAGATATTTGTAGGTTCAGGAGAGGAGGAGATCGTGTGGTGCTTACATGTTGGACTCAGGTGCTCCATATTCAATGACTACGGTGGACCAAGGAGGTTAGGTCTAAGAAAGTAAAATGTAGAGATGGGAAGGGAGGAAAAGTCCTTAACAGACAACACTACAAGAGAAAGATTAATTCTAACAGTGTGGCACCCTGTGCCTAATTATTTGTCTTAATTACAAACAACTCCTAAAAATAATTTAAGGCTCAATCCTGTAAGTTTAGGAACCAGGTGTAAGTTCAGATGTCCTCACAAGCATACTAAGGACCAGCTGTTTTGTATGCAGCACAGGTTGGGGGAAACCAAAAATAGCACTGGTGGAAAAATCTTTACCCTGCTGGGATTTTTCTCATGAGGCTGTCTTGTAATGCTCACATGCTCACTTTCCCGCACTTGGTGACCCCCTTGTCAAATTAAAATGTATGAAATCCAAGATATGACAGTATTTGTGATTTGTGACTTAAAAAGGCCAGTTCATTGGAAGGTTTCTTGGCAACATCAATAATAAATCAGACATTAAGAAGTGAGGAAAAAAGAACCACAGAGTCTTAAGGTTCAAATGTAAGAGAACAGAGAAACAATAATTTAAAAAGAGTAAAGGTAGCCAAAGTAGCAATGGAAAAAGTAAAAGAACACTTAAATAGATATTGAAGTGAAAGTCAGCAGATTGATCTGTGGGCAAAATTCTTTTTTGGAAACTAACTGTGGTACAGACTGTCCTTTACATCAGCCTTTAATGTTTGTTCAATGTTCTATTAGGACACAAAAATCTTGAACCTGTAACTTGGCATCTCTCTTTGGCTTTAGGTAACCTATGAGTGGGGAATCCCAGAGAATCAGAGCTTGTGACAGATTAAAAAAAGTCAGAATGGTTCTGGTTGTTCAACAGCATGTCTAACTTTAACTACACAACCTATGGATAGTCAACATCCTATGGATGCTATGGGCACCCTGGTATAGTTTCAAACCCTGTGTGTGGGAAGATGTCCTCATCACCCCTTACAGAAACATGCATTTGAACTTACTGAAGTGTGGTGAACCCGAAGTTTCCTGAATAAGCACTCTGGTATATTAGGCTGTTGCAACAAGATGGGCTTTGCCTCTTGCTATGCTCTTAAACACTGAAGGCTTGTTTGGTGCTTTAGAAAAAAAAATGCAGACGGATTATCAAGTGAGCTGTCTAGGATGTCTATCTTGAGTGTGTAAAAATGCCAAACCTGTAGCCATGAGAATGTTAGAGCTTCTGGGGTCTAAATATGAGTACAGTATTTTTGACTTATCCCTGTCTGACTCCAGGAAGCTTTTTCTTACCCATTTTTTGATCTTTCAAGGTTCTCAGCTTGCCTCATGCCTTGGCATAAAGAACCAAAGAGCCTAACTGTGTTCTGTGTTGGTGCTGGAGAAAGACAAACTGCTGTCTCCAAGCTACTGAAACCTGCTGTGTGTGTTGAAACTTGTAAGCCCCATTCATTTCCAGTGTAACTCCCTTAAGGTCATGTAAAAGAAGATACTACTGCTTGTTTCAGCCAGATACAGAGGCTTTCCAGGTTGCTTGGCTCCTGTTTCTTGCCACCTTCTCTATGGTTTCAAAGTGAAAAACAGCTTGAATTTTTTTCAGTTCAGCTCAAGCCAAATTTTGGGTGAGTGGACAACCTGTACCTTATTCTCAGAATTAGGCCAGCAGAATCCATGGAGAGATACAGGATTAATTATAAGTGGGATACCATTCAAAGAGGATACCAGTATCAGTAGGATACTGATGCCAGCAATTTCCAACATAACTATCACACTGCTATTATTTTTCTGTAGAGAGCCCTTAAAGATGTCCAGATCTTTCAGGCTGACTTCTAACAGTAACATTAAAAGAATTTAACAGCAAAAATCTAGAGAGCAAATATTTGCCTCTCTGACTTTCATAGATTTAACTCCAATGGCCTTCAACCTGTCGTGTCACAAACTGCTGCCCACAGGCTCTGATGGAAGAAGTCTGCATTTAGTAACATAAATACTGGGTTGTTTATCTCATACCCATGTCAAGGTGAGCTTGTCATATAAAGAGCCCTGTGTTTTCTTTAGCGCCAGTGTCTGTCAAGTCCTCCGAGAATGAAGTCCCTGGCTCTGCTTTTCCTGCTGTCTGGTGTGTAGGTGGCAACCACCCTCCGCCCCGACTGGTAACACCATGCCTAAGACTAACCTTTGTGTCTCTCCTCAGTGGGTGCAGCCAGCGCTGCTCTCTCACCTCGGGCAGTGTGGGAGCTTCGCAGCATGATCAAATGCGCCATGCCGGACAGCCATCCTGTGCTGGAATTTGCTGACTACGGCTGCTACTGCGGCTTGGGAGGCAGCGGGACTCCAGTGGATGAGCTTGACAGGTTTATAAAACTGTGCTTTTACAAAACTCTTTCCTTGCTTGTGCTTTCATGGTCCTGCATACCAGCTTCCTCAGCTGGCCCTGCCTATAAATGCTCACAAAACTCTCTGGCTGCTGTGAATGAAGCTTTTTCTCAAAGACTGATCCAAGGAAGAAAGGATGTGTAGTATCACACCTTGATTCCTTATTAGTAAAATAAAATATAATCCAAACAACTGTTTTCTCTTCTGTGGTAGCTACACTGCACTAATTCCAGCATTCTTTTTTTTGCAGCAGTGCCTTGCCAGCAGCCAGGACGTAGCTCTGCACACACTGCCCAGCACACACCTATCAGCATGTGCAGGGCTGAGCTGCAAAATGCTAAGTGGCTTGGGCAGTTCAGAGATCACACAGGTCTGATAGCAAAGACACGGTGAATTGTGTCAGCTGTTAGCTCATCCATTACCGGGCACTGACAGGGCACATAGGGTAAATGCTGGCTTTTGCTTTCTCTGTGCCTAATAGACAACTGTGAAGATGCTCCAGTAACTACACATGTACCAGACACCCCTGGACGATTAGCTGGCAGAACTGTGTCCCTTTGAGGTCCTTCATGCCTGACCTCTTATCACTGTGTATCTTTTTTTGTTGTTGTTCAGTGCCTTGTCAAAGCAATACGTGTATTGATGTGTCTTACAGGTCAGCCAAGTTTGCATTTCTGGTACTTTCTGACCTTTTCCTCCTTGTTTCTCAGGTGCTGTCAAGCACATGATCACTGCTACTCGGAGGCAAAGAAACTGAAGTCATGCAAATTCCTCTGGGATAACCCCTACACAAAGCTGTACCATTACAGCTGCACCGATGGAAATATTACGTGTAGCAGTACGTCCACTTCCACATCACTCCGCTTCAAATGTTACTCGAGTGTCTGTTCTGAAGGAACAGGGCCGTGTTACACTCCATGCATCTGTGGCAGGAAAGTGCAGTGCAAGTCACTGCCAGGGAGGGTGGCTGTTAGAAACGGGGCACCTCACACAGTCACTGGAGTGAATATTCACCATATAGCAGACAATTTAAAGTTTATGAAGACACATGGTATTGCAATACATAGGGAAGCCTGTCCCCTCTTCAGGGGACCGAGCCCCTTTGGTACTTTCCTGGGAGTCCAAACTTTAATGGCAGTATTTAAGAGATCAGCATGCCAACTAGGAAGCATTACACAGCTTCTGGCAGACATCTGTAACGTAACGGTGGAGCTTCTATAGGGCTCTGGAATGGAGGTAAATAGCAGATAGGCTGGCAAACAGAACTGCAGGGAAGGAAGGAAGGAGCGAGGTGGCTGGGCCAGAGCACACGGCTTTGGGACCAGAGGGTTAGCAGGGAGAAGCACATACACCCTGAAAACGATGGCAGTAGTGAAATGGCTATGCCCTGGCACCACACATGCCTGCCTGCGTCACTGCAATGCCTGGTGATGGAGCTGCGGAGTCTGACCACTGCTGCTCTCTCCTCCAGGCAAGAACAGCGAGTGTGCAATGTTCGTCTGCAACTGCGACCGCACTGCTGCCATGTGCTTCGCCAAGGCACCCTACAATCCCCAGCACAGCCGGCTGGACACCAAGAAATACTGCAACTAGTCCTCCTCCATTGCCCCTCAGGGCGGCAATGGACCAGCGGCGGCCTGTCACTAATACACGCCTTGCAACGACCTCCCGGCTCCCGCCTGCTCCTTGCGCCGCGCTGAGGGGACGGCGGGTGGGCTCCGCGCTCAGGGGACTGCTCCGCGCTGAGGGAACGGCGGGCGGCCGCTGCCGTGGGGGTAACAGCGGGCGATCTCCGCGCTGAGGGGACGGCAGCCGGGCGTCGCCGGGGGGAAATGGCGGGCGGGCTCCGTGCTGAGGGGACGGCAGTCAGTCGGGCGCGCGTCGTGGGGGGGAGGCCCCGCCCTCTCCGCCAGTGGCCCACTGCGGCGCGTGCGGCGCTGCCGCACTCTTTGATTGGCCCTTAGAAGTGGCGAGGGCGGGAGCGGGGAACGCGCCCGGGTGGCGCGGGCGCGAGGCCCGGCGGCAGGTGCGCCCCGCCCAGCAGCTCCGTCGCGTCCCGCCCTTCAGCCGCCCACGGCGTGAGGGAGGCGATGCGGCTGCTCGCTCCCGGCTCTCCTCAGAGCGGCTATCCGCCGTCCTTTGCCCTTCGGGTAAGCGTGTAGAGCAGGCAGTGCCCTCCTCGGGCTGGCCCTGCAATGGCTAGTGCAGCTGCCTCTCTTATTGGCGCATATTCCTCGGGGCATGGCTGCGTGAGAGGGTTGAGCCATTTGTCTGGCTGCTCGCTGCTCTGAGAGACCATATGTGCTTATCTTGGAGAGGGCTTCCCCTGCCTAGCACCAATCCTGGTTAGGGGCTCTAGGGCGAGAGGTAATGTTGGCCTGGAAGCCAGGGGAGGGCAGGGAGCTCCTCTTGAGGGATGGTATCTGGCCCAGTTTCCTTGTTCTATGAGGTCCTGCGCCAAAACTTCCACACAGAGTTGGTGCTGTTGTGCTACAGGGGCAGTTTTACTGGCAGAGGCTTCGCAGGAGAGTGTTGGTGAGCTCCTGTGGCAGGGGGCTGCTGATGCCCCTGTTTGCTGACAGGGCAGGAGGGAGGCCCTGGTTCATCACGAGAAAACAGCTCTCTTGCCTCCATCAGTCAGATGAGAGCGTACAGCCTGCCTTGTCATCTTTGTTCAGGTACAGAATGGGGATCTGTTTGATGTTTGATGATGGGTATCCCCTCAGTATCTCATTTTGCAAGCTGGTTTCCTTAGAGGACTTTGAGGAGCAGTCTTTGTCCTACACTCAACAATGCCTGTATGAACTGTACTCAGACATGGAACTGGGCCCAAGGGTCTGCGAGAGCATTTTAAGAAACCAGAAATGGAGAAGGAAGAAGCTGGCTTGATACCTTATTTGAAGGTACTTGCAATGCCTTTCTAGTGAAGGTCACTGGATCTTTGAGGATTTAGGATGATAATGAGATAGGATGGTGAACTGTGTTTTGTTCTATTAAAAAAAAAAAAAAAAAGTGTGGGTCTCAGCTGAATACTCTATGTTAAGGCAGATTGAGTCCTGGTTTTGTACCAGTATTTGTTGCTTAGTTTTCCTCAGGTGTTTGTGTACATGAATTTTCTGGAAACCCTGAGCTCTTAGGATCCTCCACAGAAATCCTGAGGATCCTGGATGCACTCCTGTCACATGGCAAAGATGAATCATTCCTAGGGCTGGAAGTGTAAGATGAGGTCTTCTGTCCTCGCATGCTAGCTTTGATTCTGAAATTACTGTTTGTAGAGCAGTAAAGGTTCTAAGTAACTATTACTGTAATCCTTTTGGAGTCATAAATGATAAATCCTGTTGTAAAGAAAAACGTAAAATAGCATAGCTGTCTAGAAGAAACAATGTACTTTTGAGCTGTATCATCATAAGCAGGGAAGAGAACTGGGGTGCAGTCGGAAGCGTTTCAGAAACTGTTGGTAAAAATTTTCCCTATACTTCGCTTTCTCCTTCACTCTAGATTTGAGGTGAGTAGTATATCTACTCCTGGCATCCAGCATCTGGGGCATGCTAGCATTGCTTAGATATATTCAATGGATAGATGAAGGCACCAATTAATTCACTATCTGTCTGCCTCCATACAGACTTTTACAAGCCTGAACTGATGTTTGGTCCCTTGATCATGCTGCTCATTTATATGCTATTTTGGCCGTGCAAAAGACCTAACAGTAAATTTAAACAGCCCCCTGAGCAAGCCCATACACAGGGAATCTTCCCACATAATGTAAAGTGGCAGGCCCTAATAAGTGGCACAGGTGGGGAGGCTGAAGGGATTGTGTAAAGTTGCTCCTTAGGGCTTTGAGGAACGTGGTAAGAGTAAGAGCAGGCCAGTGATTGCTTGAACTGGCTTACTGCTGCCTTATGGGGAATGCAAAGAGTAGGTGAAGATCTGCTGTGCTGGTCTATATTTCTGTTCCAAGGCCAGAAACAGTACACCTGAAATAGAAGGTATCCCTGTGCTCAGCAAGCACGGGAGCTCTGAAGCCTTAACACAACACTGCAGCCATTGCAGCTGGTGTGTGAGATGCTGGAGGGATGGTGGCTCTGTGGGCTTACATTACAGAAATGAAGTCTCAGCATCTTATCTTCCTCTTCTTTATTGTTTTCTAGGCCAAGATTTTTCAGGCTCTGCAGGGAGAACCGAATTACTCTAACTATATGGGCATTGCAGAGATGAAAGAGAAAGTACTCCAGCTGAGACAAGACATGCAGAGCATACAACTGTGCTTGTGGTAATGACCATGTTTCAGTTGCTATTTGGGCCTGGAGACCACTACTACACGCTTGTACTGTTGCTCTTTCTCTCAGGCTCAGCTTTACTTCTTCTCTGCCACTGTCTAGTTAGTGGTGCAGAAAGGAAAAACTGCAGAATGTGGTAATTTGGTGTCCTTACTTAGTGGGAAGGGAGAGAACAGGGGGCTGCACACAGAATTGCAGGTATCATCTGTATTTGGAACAGTAGTTTTAAACCCCAGCTGACTTGACTCTGCCTTTCACCTTCCTAAAGCAGTTTTGCTCCTGATCATTCAGGAAAGATCTCGGGGAGAATAATGATACTGTTTATTTGCCATCTATTTCATGCTTTTTCTCAGTAGACCTCAGAATACCCTACAAAAAGGCATGGGCCACCATATTATGTCTATTACATTGTGGGAAACTGATCAATCCAAAAGTCACACTGTGACATTCAGAAAGCCACTTTGCCTCTCTGCATCTAAGGACTGAGAATTTGCTCTGGTCTCATCCTTCCAAGCCCAGTACCCTGTCCCTTAGGCAACACTACCCAAGTTTTCCTCTTTCCTTTGAATCCGCTGTGCGCCTCTTGGCTGTCCTGTTGCCTCTGGGGCTGGCTGCCCCAGAAAAAAAACCCCAGACATAAAGAATATGCATCTTTTGGAGCAGAAATGTCTGTTAGAATAGATGGGGGAACATCTCTGAGTAATTAATGTCCAGTATTTTGAAAGCACCTTTTACTGCCAGTGTTTCACAAACAAGCTATAGAAAACAATACAGCCAGTGAAGGGTATTGCAAACCCTTCCCAAAAATGATACTTTGACTCGCTTTTCAGAGAGCGAACTTACTGCTGTTGAGGTCAGTATTAAAACTCCTTTAAGTGAGGAGAGGAATTAAGGTCCGTATTTGATATTTGCTCCTCTGGCTCCAAGCTGAATGCCTGATTTTTGGTTTCCAGTATGATTTCCAAATCCATATCTGGATTTTGGTATGCCAGCTGCCGCAGAGCTGCTTTTTCCTGCTTTTCTCTGTGGAGTGTTGATGATCTGTCCCCACTCCCTTAGCTAGTCCAGGAGTGTGTCATTGGCCTGCAGCTTCTTGGACAGCACCTGCATGCCCAAATGTGAGGAACTGTACTACTGATGCTGCATGTACAGCACCAAAAATCTCTAGCTCACCAAGCTGTATTTTGGGAATAGCCAACTCTGCTGGGCATGGAGAAGGCTGTGATGTTCAGAAATCCTGCAAAGCCAGTGACTCTGCTGTCAAGTGAAATAATCAGCTGTTAAAGAGTGTCCCATGAAGTTTGCCATGTGTTGGGTCTGTGTGCCTGGGCCTGCTGCTGGTGGGATGCTAAGGTTGTTGCTGTTGGCAGAGGAATGGGGACCCATATATGTCTCTTGGGTCACCCTCTCTTACCCTATTTTATTGTAGAGAGCGGTCCTTGGAAAGACTGGGGTGGTATGGAGATCTGAACAAGGCTTAGAATACTTTTTTCATGGTGATTTTGAGAGACCAGTGACTTTTTGTTGAGGACTGGAACACAAGATTCTCTCTGACATTTTCAGTGACTTTCTGGCCTGTGTTAGACTGCTCATGTCTAGTAAGACACACCTGGCAGAACTTGCTCCCAGAGCCAGACACTGTTTTGCCACCTAGAGAGAGAAAAGAGCAGGTTCAATACAAATACGGTGTTTCTGCTGTGGCTGTACAGCAGTTACTTGGCAGTACAGAGGTAAGTATGCAATTTATGCCAGCTTAATAGATGGGAGAAGTGTTTTTAAGATAATGTGAAGAGAAGTGAATATAGGTGGAGAGTGTTAGAAGTGAGGGAGCAGAGGTGATGGCTTGCAATGGTGTATGCAAGGTCTTGAACGTGACTTCCTAGAGGTGAGTGAGGGCTTGCTGACTAAATGCTTAGATGCTCAGCTGTCTGTGCCCCATTGAGCTGAACTGCATACTTGTGTTTAGAAAGAACCTAAATGGTCAGTTGGTTTAATTGCTCTGTCATGCTTCCTTACCTCCTTGAACTGCTGTTGTCCCTTGGTAGTGAGGGTGAGGTGAACGTGTAGGCTATTTATTCCCTGTGCTTTTAGTCTGTGGCTAGCACATGCTTACCTCACACCCTATCTGTATGGGAGGTGAGTAAAAGGCTGCTAAGAGGAACTTCTGCTCCCTTCTCCAATACACCAAGCAGTAATGCTACTGCAGGGACCCCTAGGACAACTACTGCTAACTCCTTTTCTTCTGCATCCTAATAGTATATGGCATAAAATGGGGGCAAAGCCTTCCCTGTCCTTTATGGGTAGCTATACCTCCTTCCCTATGAAGTGGTTGAGATGATTCATCTGCTAAATGCCGCGTGCAAGCACTGTCTTGTTTTTGTAACTGCCAAGTAGTGGTATTGTGGGTTTGGTAACAGCCTAAGAGTATTTAGTGGACTGCTTCAGCAGAGGGTTATGTGTAATAGGACAAGCTGGATAAGGAAAGGCCCTGCAGCGTTACCGGATTCTGGTATTGGAGACTGCTGGTGGGAGGAGTGGTTCAGCCCGCACCTTTCTGAAATGCCCCTCCTGCCTTGCTTACTGCTCCCAAATGGTTTTTGTCATGGGGGCTGCCCATGTGAATTGCTGAAGGAGCTCGGGGAAAAGAAAAGGTGGCTGGCGTTCTGTGGTCTTTTTTTTTTAAAAAAAATACTATCTCAGCTCAACTGTTTTGCTGCTGGATACAGTATTGTATGTCCCTCTTTTTATCACCACCTGAGCAGAAACCAATTGCTGCCAGGCAAGTGCTGCAACTTCCTCTTTGATCAGCTCTTTACAGCTCCAGATTCCCTCTGACTGAAAGGGCCAATCACCATAAATCTGGCAGAGCTTTAGGAATTGTCTTCAACCCTTTTGGCTGTGTGCAACTCAGTAAATGGAGGTTATTATTCCCCTTCATGTGAAGCTGTGAAAATGCATCAAGAAGCCTTTGCTTCTTGTCTCCACTCCAGTGCTGTTTTCCCCAAGCAACTAAGGGAGTCGTTTTAGTGAGAGGGCAGCCTTTATCCCACTTGTGTGATAGCCTCAGTTTCCTGAGGATCCTCTAGCTTTCCTTACCTGCAGGCACAGCTTCTTTATTGTAGAATTAGGTGCACAGAAATGAGGAGGCTCACTGCAGCCATGGCCAGTTCTGTGCACACAGGAGTCAATTGTTAAACCCAGTTAAGTTCTGTCATGCAAAGTGCTGAACAGAGGAGGGTATAATCTGATTTTTGTCATATGTCGTCTGCTTGAGTGAAAAGTCAAGCATTGCTGCTCTCCCAGCAGCAGCAGTTTGTGTCAGACTATGAACTCTGGGGCACAGATTGACTTGTTGCAGATATTCAGTCTTTAGAATTACAGAGTTCAGTTGTATTTTTTTCTCCTTGGCCCTTGCTAATGTGAAGATGTGGAATCACACTGTAAATGTGGATGCAGCATGTGCCTAAATCTTTCAATGAGATTTTTTTCTTTTTTTTTTTTCAAGAGTATTCTGATAAAGGAATAGCAGAATGTCCCAGAAATCCTCTTGTATTAGCAAAAAGGCACACCATTTCTTATTTGCATATGCTGAAGCTGCATATGTGGTCTGGGTCTCAGCAAGGGCAAGTTGCGCTTAGGTCATTCACTCAAAACTACTTGCCTGTAATGTGTAAGAGTCACAGCTGTATAGCATTAGTCCCTCTAACACAAAATGCTTTTTCCTCCCTGCTCCTTTATTTTTAGCCTTAGTAATTGTTACCTGTTTGCCTAATTGTCCTGTCAGGGTGAGCAGGTATGAATTTCTTACTGTCTGTGTCCCCTGCATGGTTTCCTGTATCTGTCAGGACTTGGGAGTACATAGGTGATAGAGCACTTAGCTGCACAGCCCCTGTTGGGGACCCTTGCAGTTAGAAAAGCTCAAAGAAACAGTAAGATAGGAGGAAAAAGATTAATGGGCTCCTTTGTGGTGGTATTCCAAATGCATCATCCACTTCTGTTTTTAAGGCTCCAGCCAAACAAATCAAAGCTGTTTAACAGCCCATCTACCAGAATTTCCTGTCCCTACAGAAAGAAAGCATCAGCCAGGAGGAATCTGGCATCCAAAAGATATTTTTGCAGTATCTATCAGTGATGAAAATGGCCAGACCAGTAGGACTGGAGAAGCAAAGTCCTCTATTGTGAATTTATTCTCTCACCACTATTCTCTCATCTGTAATCTGAACCCACAGTTGCTAAGGCCAGATTCAGATCTCAAAACCCCCACACTGAGACACCATAGAGAATGGCTGGGTATAGTGATAAGAAGATCTGACTTCAGGCATTTGGCTGAGACCCTCCTCATTCCTTTCTGATTGACTCTAGACAGCCTTCTAGGACTGTTGCTTTCAATTGTTTACCTGGGGTTGTCCTAGGACAGGTTATGTGAGAGGAAGACTCCATCTGTCCTGCCCAAGCCCCAGGTTTTGAATGAATAGACTGAGGAAACCAGTAAGTTGGCACTGGTTTGAAATATTTTTTTACTTCTCCCCCCCCTCCTCACAGCTGCAAAGACTGGGAAAGGACAACATCCAAGGACAACAGGGGAAGAAACACTCTAGAAAGCAGATTTAGCTGCCTTCATTCCAGGGTTCCTGTGGCTCCCAAGTTCACCATGTCCAGGGTCTTTGTCCTTTTCCAGAAGTCATGAATAAGCAGGTCTGTCAGTAGGAGCAATCTGACTACAAGATGTGGGAGGCTGCTCTTAGACCATACCCACCAGGCACAAGTCCTTCAGGCCATCTGCAGTCTGTACTGCCCTCACTGGAGCACAGTATGTGAAATATCTTTCTCCGGCTGCAGGAGTCAGTTACAAAGTTTGCTCTGAGAATTTGCCCAGAAACAAAGACAAGATTTGCCAGATAGGAAGAAGTTTTTATTTGCTTTGGGTAACTCCAACCCCACTTTCAGAGAAGCAGCAGAAAAATCCATTATGAGTCACTCAGCTCCTCTATCCAAACCTCAGGAGCTTGTCCTGGTAGGAACAGCTGTAAGAAAAAGGAAAGAGCATAAGCTATTGATTCAGCTAATTTCATGGTAAAATATTTCCTTGTGCTGGTGTCTGATGTGTACTTTTGCCAACCCACAGGTGGACAGAGCTATGATTTCAAGCCCTGATCTAAAATATTGGTGATCTAACAACAGTGAGCCAGAAAAGGCAGAAGAGGATTGAATCATATGGAGGATAAGGCTGGCTTAAAGCAGACAAGATAGGTAGAAAGGATTGTGTTTCCTTCCGGGTGATGGGGGAAGAGAACACTGCTCCAGCTCTGTAACACTTTCCATTAGTTTCAGCTAGTAACACAAAGATTACCATCCTTTTGTTTAGTCTTCTAGGAACAATATTTCTCCCCCTTTTAAAGGCCTCCTCCCTTGTGAATTCTGCATAGGCCGAGAGAATAAAGCTGAACACTAGGTCAGTTCTTTTACTGGGTTTGTTGGTTTCCCACAGCATGGCTACTTCACATCCTATAGCACTCAACCCTGGAGGCTTCTGTAACTCCCTCCAGGCTGGTAAGTACATCAGTAAGCTGAGAACACAAACTTCTTGGGATAGATCTTTGCTAGCTATCTGCAATGACATAGTTATTTTCTGGTAGCTGTTATCTCTCTGCATTGCATCTTCCCACACAGGTAGTCCCCAAGGAGTGGCAGGAAGGTGTCAGTCAGCATCAAAGTGATGTAGATCTGGCTTTTTGTGTAGGAACTTCAGGCTTTCTCTGGCATTTTTCTATTGAGTGAACTTATTTCTCAATGGTGTCTTGGGGAACTTGTTAAGAGGTGAAGTGCTCTGATCCTGCTCTAAAAGTAGTCAATTCTAGTAGTGCTGGATCAGCTTAGCAGAACCAAAAAAAAAGGAACTCCTTCATCTCAGCCTCATATACTTGTATATATGCTTATTAACCTATAGTAATAAACTATGCACAGGAAATTTACTGTAATGTTAATTTACTGTAAGTCATTCTCCTAATGACTTAAAAGTATATAGTATAATCAGCAGAGGGTCAGGGTAACATGACTTATTTATTAGTGATGCTGAAGAGACACCCCGACTCCTTTCCCACAGGCTCAGCTGCTGAAATGGAGAAAAGGCAGGGACAGATGTGGAAGGTTTAGTTACCTGTCATGTTGCTAATGCCAAGTCCTCACTGGAAACGTTTTATTGGTTTAGACTTCTTGGTAATGCTCCCACACCTCCTCAAAATGCTGGCTCTACTGGCACTAAACCTGCAGCCTTCATTTTTAATACACCTATGTCATGCAAGTTTCAAGGTGGTGCAGAAGATGACATGGATAGTGAGAAACCCAGCCCTAGTTCCTCTGCTAAGGAGGCATAAACTTCTCTTCCTACATGGAAAAGCCTATGCAAATAAACACTCTGTGCAAGCTCCCTGGCTGTGTGTGGAGACTGCTATGCCTTAGCAATGATTTCTACAAAAGCTGTGGTTAGCAGGACCGCTGTACTGTGCTAAAGATGGAGTGACACTTGTGAGCTTTCTTCACTACTGAACAGCAGATACCTAACTCAATGGAAAGTGGCATCTCCATTAAATGAGAGCAGAATGCAGGTAGTGGTCCTGAACTTATCCTGCTTGGCTTCTAACTGAAGCCATCTCTCCTCTGACCCATAATAGCCAAATCTTGAAATGTGTTCATTATCTTTATTTTCTCTACCTTCTGCAGAAATTGGGTGCCTAAGAATCCCTTAGATTCTGTGCTTTCTTTGCTCCTGCCTGGCATGGATTTGAATCAACAGCAAAGGAAAAAAGAACTTAGCATCATATGGTCAGTTGTCCTTGCTTTGCTACTTGACCTTTTAGCAGATGACTGGCATCCCTGCTTCCAACTGCTTGTTGCAGTTCTTGTCAAAATATAAATACAGGACATGTTATGTGAAGAGTAGGACCTGGGGCATTTGAAAGACCCCAACAATTAATCTCCTTCAGAGCCAGAAGGGGAGTGGTAGATTCATGCAGAAGGTCGGGTTGAAAATTTAAGTGTTTTAGTCTGGGCAAGATTCTGTCTTTTATTCCATAAATGGTTTAATATGGCTTACATCACTACCCTAAGGATCAACAAAAAATGGTTACCTCATAGTGATGGATCTCCTGTTAGGAGTGTGGAAAATTACATCTATTAATAGCTTGAGATTACCTCCTGAGGGAGACCTATTGTACAGATTTAATTGTATTTCTCTCTTAATTCATCAGCTGTTAGTAATTGCATCCTGCATTTTTGCAATAGAAAAAATGAATTTAAACTGGCTATCGAGACTGTACTTAAATAAGTCATAGGAGGGAGAGGCAATTACAATGCAAATAGTATCAATCTTGTAAACAATTTTAATTCACTACTTAGCTATTCATTAATTAAATAACATCTTCAAAAATGCATTCTGGAAAATGTAGCAGCCCACAATGAAAGCAGTGCTGGTCAGATTAGCTTGAAGCAACTCCTCTGGCATCTCAATAATATATAATTTTTAAAGGGTTCAGATAGTAAGCAGTTTAGCTTGTCAGCTGACAGTTGAGAGAAATGCTGACTTCTCCTCCTTGCTGGAAGTAGTCAGCCTTGTAGTCTGTGCTTTCAAATAATCTCTTACAAGAGCAGTATTCTTGTTCAGCTTCTATTTTGAACCATTTTTTTTTTTAAATGACAACTGCAGTTCCTCTTGCCTCCTTTTCCTCTTCGCATGCTCTACAGCTGCCAGCTAGTGGTACTGAATCCTCAAGCAGATACTGTGGTTTTCCACATCGCCCCCTGTGCTATAGCCTCAAGTCACTCAGTCAAAATCCCTGTCCCTCACTCTGCTCTGGGGACAATTATAAGAAAGGTATTTTGTTCTCAGATATGGTAGTCTGATTATCCTGTCCCAGTGAATGAAAAGGCACTGTTTACAATGGCAAAGTAAAGCAGAAAAGTACTTTTTTCATCATCATCATCCTGTTTAAGTGGAGATACAGTTTCAATGGAGCAAACTGCTCAGGTTGACATGTGCGAGGCTTGCTGCCCTCTCCTGGTGTCATCAGGGGCCACGCACTGGATCTCACAGCTGCCTCTTAGATTGAGGTTTTCCCCTGCTGAGATGATGAATCCTGCACGAATGGAGGGAAGAAAGAAGCTGCTTTATAGGTGGAGTTGATTATTTTAAACAGGAGTGTTTTGATTAGGATTAGCTGGATCAGTTCAACCAGGCACAGCTTTTGAATTGTCAGTTGCGAAGGCCGTGTTGATCAGGTTCTCTGAATCCGCAGATGATACTCTGTAGTTTTCTGAGTGACAAACAGATGGGAATTCAACACTGCTGAGTCTTCTGGCTACTCTTGCCCAGTTTTCTGGGAGTGTTAGCACTTAGTATGCTTTTTGTTTATGATCATGGGAAACAGTATCATGGCCCATGTGAACAGATGAAAATTTACAGCCATATTTTAGTGCACACTGTGGGGACATATTTTTAATCAGCACATCTCAGCCTCAGCTTTTGATGGGAACCCATCTTCTTACCCTGTAAGGTGACTGACCAGGGAGGTACTCACCTTGTAGAAATAATTTTACTCCTGATAGCTACAGAAGCTCAGCTTGTTGTGTCATCTACAACAATCAAAGGCAGCAGCTCTCCACAGCGGGAATTGAGTTTTAAGGATGCAAAGTGATCTAACCTCGTAGGCCCAATGTTAAGGATCGCAATTGGCAGCTGCTTCTCCCGGGCAGCGAGAGCAAACCTGTAGCCAGAGTATACCTGCAGGAATACCAGAAGACAAAATTACTGGTAGCTTAGGCAAAAGAAGAGCTACAGAAAGGAGTAAGGAAATTTAAAATAGTTGCTGTTGAGAGTTGGAAAAGGGGCCATACGTACGTGCTGTGTTAGGCAACTGCACTGAATTCAGGTAGGAAATGTCTTCATTCAGAAGTGCACAGAGAAGAACAACTTTTAACCTCTGTCAGTGAAGGATTTGCAGGTTCATAGAAATTGAAACTTCATAGTACATTGAAGGGAAATGTCCTTGTCTTTTAGTAAATCTCTGCAGCAGTTTTTATTAGTTATCATAGGTACTTAAATGCTTCTACTTTGATGGTTCTCACATGGCCCAGCTTAGGTAGTACAAGAATGAACCTAAGGCATTTCAATCATTCCTGTACAAAGGATTATAAGCTTAAGAAGTGCAAGCCTAAGGAATTTGTCTCCAGTATCCTGAAGCCAAGGCAATCAGGCAGCTCTGTTTTTATCTCATTCTGGGAGGAATTAGAGTAGTGTTTTTTTAATGTAACAGACTTGTTCCTGGAAAAAAATTATCTTATACAAACTATATTACAAAAACTTCCACAGGTTAAACAACTGGGGTTTCTAAACTACCTTACCTTATAGATAAGCAGCTAATGGAGAAAACATATGGTGATACAAAGGACAATCCTAAGCAGCAAGCAGAGATATTTCTGCTCTCTTATTGAAAATTTTATTCGGAATCAAGAGGTCCTAAAATCTGGTATTTCAGTGTGCCACGAGGCCTAGAAAGCTGCCAAAGGCTAAACAGTCAAGCAGAAAAATGTTGGGTGGTGATCTCTGCAGGACTGAATTGTATTAGGTGTCTTGGCTTTATGGGAATTGTGAACCTACAACATACTGATGGAGGAGGCAGCAGAGAGAGGTCTGAATGGAGTTATTTATAGCAGCATGAACTAGACTGGCAATAGTGACAGGGAAGCCAAAACAGGCCAGGCTAACCATGAAGCCAGATTCCAACCACAGTAAAAATAAAATACAAAGCAGCTCTGGAGAGGCTGTTCTTATCCACAAGCAATTAGTAGTCCTAAACTGTGGGACCAAGGATTGTTGCAGGCAGAGTAGCACAGAAATAGGAATACAGTATGGCAGGAAGACCTATTTACCTGCATAGAGGATCCTGCCACCAGCATGGAGTCTGATTCCGCCAGGCGTTCGTGCACAAAACTCACTTTTTCCCGGCTCACTGTGTCTCCAAAGAATGTAACATCGGGCTTCAGGATTCCCCCACATTTACTGCAGGCTGGGACTTGGAAATTACACACCTGCTCATCCGTCAAGAAGACATCCCCATCTGGAGCCACACCAAATGCTTCAGCTTTCCAGGTAGGATTTAGAGCTTCAAAGTGCTCCTGAAGCTCGGAGCGCAAGATTTGGTCACCACAGGCCAGGCAGAAAACCCTGAAATTGAGAGCAAAGTCTTAATGGAGAGTTTCATGTCAGCTGATCTGGAGACTGTAACTGGTTCCTTAGAAGGCCTGGAAGTCTGTCATCATTATGCACATTTATTTACCAAACCGTACAGGTCAAGAAGCTGTCTTTCTACCTCTGATTGTTGCTTTGTAGGAATCTTATAGAGGAAGTGCTTTGAACCCTACCGTGCATCCCCTCTCACAGTTCAGGCTGTGCTTTTTCTTCTGTAAACTTTGGGCGATCACACCTAGGCTGTGGCCCTTCTCCAGTCTACTCATCCTGTGCATTTCTAGCACTAATCCGCTCTGATTAGCCCTGGGTGATCTTGCATCCTTGGGATCCCCTTGTCCTCTTCGCTAAGAGGACATTTGCTGTAGCAAGGAATGGGGAAATTCTGACTGATGCAGGCTCAAGAGAAATCATCCAAATAATGCTCCAAAAAAAAAAAAAAAGGAGTGGTGTTCCATGTTTCTTAAATACTGTGCTGTGAATAGCACTCTTTCTGTGATCTTTTTCTCCACCACAGTGCAACACCACCTTTGAGCATGTCATCTCCAGGAACTGACATTTTGCCTCCTTTCTCAGCAGCCAACACTGCACCTGCTTGTCAGTCAGCCTGAACAAGAGACCAGAGGATTAACCATTTTCCTTCTGCCAACAGAGAGTACCTGTGTGTGCAGCCGTGCAATTCTGTCATGCGCTGGCTCCCAGCTTTGGTGTGAAGAGCATCCACATTCTGGGTCACCAGCCAGTGCAGCTTCCCCAGCTTTTCCCAGTTTCTTAGTACCAGGTGTGCTGTGTTCGGCTGATGGGAGGAGAACTGGGGCCAGCCCACAAAGTTTCTTGCCCAGTACCGCTGCCGGGCACTGGCGCTACGGATGAACTCAGCATGCTGGATGGGCCGTCTGTCTGTCCTGGCGTAGAGTCCAACACCCTCAGAGCGGTAATCTGGGATCCCAGATTCAGTTGAGATTCCAGCTCCAGTCATTACAAACAGCCTCTTGGAGTTAGAAACAAAGTGCTGCAGCTCTTCTACTTCCACAGGATCTGGGGGAAGACAGGCTGGCACAAAAGCCAAGTTTGGAGAGGTTCTGGATACAGACTGGGACCTGCAATGATGGAATCTGATGGCTCTGCAAACTCCAGACAACTTCCTAGCAGATAACATGTTCAGCTGAAAGCCAAGAACAGAACACACAGCACATTAAAGAAAGCAAAGAGCATGTCCTTAATCCCATTTTCTTGGGATTCTCTGGAAAATTATGCCAATAATTATTTGTTGCTCTGTTTTAAGTAAAGAAACACAAATAATTTTGGAAATGTTAACTAAAGCCCACAGTCTGAAGACAGCATTTGTATGTCCTTTGACAGACAGCAACACTGAGGACTGCTCAAGGTACAAGGACAAAGTTGGCACCCCTGACTTGTAGGATTCCTTCTTTCTGTCCCAGTGTGTAGCACCGCTGCCTAAAAGGACTTGTAAAGAGCCCAGAAAGACCAGAGCATGCAAAGTCTTTCCCAGATATATGCAACAGGGTAGAGAATAAATGGCAGGAGGGCCAAGCACCCCGCCCCAGAGGCACTGTTTGGTTGGTTGCTCCTCAGAAGGGACTCTTGCTCTGCTTTCTTTAACATTCTGCCTGCTCCAAATCAGTCCTTTCTATTTACCTCATCCTTTGCATGTGTTGTGGGGAACGAAAAACAACCTTGAAATGTTGCTTTATCAGGACAAAGGCCTTGACTGGAGTTACTCCTGTTGTGGTGTTTGGTTGTTGTGTTGTTTTTTTTTTAAATAAAGGCCTGGTGCAGAACAGGCCTTGTAATGGGACTGCAGATGATTAGGACACTGCCTAAATGCCTCTGGCACATCCTCCTTTGTGGGTGCCACCACCTCATAGTCAGTGGAGAGGCAGAGGGGTACTGCTTTGCTTCTCACTTAGAGAGAAGGGATCACCCAAATGTGTGGGGTCCAGAAACAGCTGCCTGGCAGGTAGGAATGGAAGGGATATCCTGCTTTAAGGGAGGAACGGCATGCCCTGTTGGAGGCAGGTGGCAGGATGGCTTTGCTGACAAGCGGCCTGGAATTGTGCACGGGACCTGTTGTGACAGGAGCGGATTGGTTTGGACCTTAATTTTGTTTGGTTTTTCTAGTAGTCTGCAGTTCTCTTTTCTCCATTTCACTATTTTTGTGGGCCTTTCTATGGGTTTTGCATATAAAGTACAAAACATTTTGAAAGAAACTGTACTGAGAATTAACTGTCTGCTATTTCTTCCTCCCACCATCTCACTTAGCAAAGGGGTTTGTATGAGATCTATGTATGAGATGAGAGGAGGAATGACTTTAATTACTGGTAAAAGGGGGTGATCTCTAAAAAGTGATTGCAACAGGCCCCAGATAGTCTGGTATTTAGAGTTCACTTGGTAGTGTGGGACACCTGCATGCAGCTTCATGCCCACTCACACTTCTGCCCTCACCATTACAAATTAATAGGAGGACACCTAAGGGACTGGGTCTCCCTGGGAGAGTCCTCAGCCTGCTGGAGCAGATCCTGTTCAGGTGTTAGAGGCAGTGGTTTGAAGGAGGGCTCTGCGCAGCCTGTTAGCTGTCAGATGGTTAAAGCACATGGGCAGTTTCGTAAATGCTGCCTACAGGAAACTTGCCGTGTCTGTGAGATCTGTGGTGGCTCTGAGAAAATCAGAGGTATGTAAGTGGTGAGCTTATGTGTCTAAAAGGCTGGCACCCAAGTACTTTTGATGGCCTGTGCTTCACTGCCTGGATGGTTTTAAAATTCCTGCTGTGTCTGAATTGCTTTGCCTCAAGTCCCCAGTCCCCCTCAAGTAACATTTCTTACGGTAAATAGAGCAATATTTAAATAGATCTGAAATTTGGGTGTTCAGCTGTTAAGTATCGTCATTCTAGATTGATGCTAGTGCCGAAGAGTAGATTTGTCTCAGTTAATCTCCAGTCCTCAAGCCTTTGTGTCACAGTCAGTTGAATTACAGGGAAGATTGGACTTCTGCCATAGTCTGAATTACTTTTTAAATCTAAGCAGTGATTCTGTTTGCAATGATTTTTGCCTTGTTTTACTGTTTAGCAGGAGTTGTGTTGGGCATTCCCTCAGAAGAGGCTTTACTTTCCAAATGAATTAATACGAAGGGACAAAGTCTATCAATAAATTGTAATTTGCTTTGAGACTAACTTCTGTCATGATGCTCCCCAAAGGCTGTTAAGCCAGTTTGACAGTATTTAAATTGCTTTCACTGATGAAATTTTTCTGTTCCTGTCCCTTATGATCAAATGATCTCTCAGAAGGAAATGTTTTGAGGGAATGACATGGAGATATACTATGGGTTGGCCCACAAGGGAGAAAAGGCAATGGTAGGCCCAGCAGCAAAAGTAACAGGTATGTTTGAGAGGTGCTGTGAAGCATCGAAGTAGGACAGTGTAGAAGAGAAACTTAGAAAGGACGGAGTATTTCCTGTGAAATGCAAAACTGCTTTTGAAATGAAACTGCTCAGATTAAAAAAATAGCAACAACTGCACATAATAAATGAAACTCTTCATATGTACCTATCGAAATCTGAGGTTACAGTTTGGTTTTAACATGCATCAAAAATGCTCCACAGAGAGATCAGACAAGTTCAAGGGAGAAGATAAACAGATTTCTACAAATGGTTACAGGCCAGAAATCCAGAGGGACACCCACGTCATCCGGGTCTCTTTTGCTGTAATAATGACGGTGTGTGGGGGGGGTAACAGCCGAACCGAACACATCTAATGAAATAAGAGCGATACGGTGAATAACGCCTGAAAGCTTACCTTGCATAATGCTGCCGAGCCGGACCGCGGCAGGGAAGGGCAGACCTGCCGGAAGAGGAGTTTTCTGGGAAATGTAGTTCTCGAAGAAATTAAGCCCTAAGCACGAAGACTACAATTCCCATGCTTCAGAGGAAAAAACCCGCGAGTTCCTAACACCTGATAAAGTTAATCTGAAAACGCCAGGAGCTGTATAGCTGCCCTCAAGGAAACATACAATAAATTCAGATTTGATTTGATACAAAGGCAAGTAATGGCTTTGACAAATGCCTTGTAAATACTTGTCCTTCTAAAAGGTGCATTTCCTTTTCACTTGATACTAACAGGTTTTAGGCTTAAAATGTGACTAAACAAATAACGGAACAAAAATCCCCTGAGGGCTGTTAAAGACATCTCTTCTAGCTCAGGAATTCCCTGAGATGTAAATTGTTGGAGGCTATGAGAGCATGCTGGGCTGATAGATTTACTGGTTTTTGGCACTCTTCTTTTGGCCCCAGGAGAGATGGGCCTGTCTGGCAGTCCTGATGTTCATGGTTGATGGATGGGATGATACAAAAAAGTTTTTGGTGATAGATGTGGAAAGAGCCTGTGGCAACAAGGATGGACAAATAATGAAAATCTGGTCCATTGTCCTGCAGTTAGTGGGGCCGGACAAGACCCAAGAGGTTGGCATGGGACAAGTGATCTCCGCTCAGCTTTCAGAGGAGGTGTGGATGAACAATGAGAGGGCAGTTGTTTCTTTGATCTGGCTGGACCTCTGCCAGGGCACAGTCAGACACCCTAAGCCACTTCAGGATTAAATTCTGAGCCACCAAAGGGCTCATAGCAGTTGCACAGTTCACCACCACATTCCTGGGCTCAGCCTAGGGCTTGCCTTGCCCTTTACAGCTTTGCAGGAGGTGGGTATCTGCTGGCCTGGGGAGCTGGCTCAGTGGAACCTGACAGCTGGCAGAAGGGAGCAGGGAGGGCCGGGACCACCTCTCCACCGAAATGAGCTGTTGGATCAGCGCAGCCCCATCACTGCAGAACTGCACCAGTTGCTTCCACTCCTCAGCGCCCCTTTAGTGGGAGGGATTTCTTCCAATGTTTCCCAGTTGATCCTGCAGATCCTCCTTCCTAAGCAGGCAGGAGTGGCTACTTGTGGTGACCCCTTTGAGTCCTCGTGTGGCCCACGGTGCTGTGCATGTGCTGTTGGTCCATGCCAGAGCTGACACAACGCAGCTAGTTTTTAACCACAGGGCTGTGCTGACCTGCCTGCTGCCTGCCCCGTGCCCCCTGGCAGGAGCCGATCACGCCTGTCTGCTCAGTGCAGGTTTCAGTCTCAATAATCACATCATAAGCTGTACAAATTGCCTGGCAACAAGGGGTTTGGGCTTTTTGTTTCAAAGGAGCCTTATTTTTCTGAAGAGCAAATAAATAGGAAGAAGTCCAGACTGCTGCACGGTAGCAGCCAGCTACTAGGTGCTCACCTATTGTACACAGAATGGGCTCTTTCTGGTAATTTGGACTGCTTTGCAAATGCAGTCTCCAAATAGCTCTTGCTAATTAGTTCAAAACATTGCAGGAGGTTTAAATCTATTTTTCTTGCCTCTTACAGTTATTTCAAAGCCCAGACGAGCCCGAGCCTGTATATAGCACTGTGTAATTTTGCCATCGCGAGGGAGAAGCGCAGCGCATCCCACTTGCCCGGTGCCAACCCTGCGGGGCCGTGGGCCACGACCCTTTGTCAGTTCTGTGAGTCTAAACGGCCGTCAGGCTGTTACCGTTTAAAAATCTTAAAAGTGTTTTCCAGTCGCTGGGTGCAGCCTTTGCCGTGGTGCCACCGGGGCCCAGGAGCCCCCGATCCGCCGCGTACGCTCCGCCCCCCCCGCCAGGGGCAGCACCTCCCTGGCGCTCATTTCCATAGCGCCCTCCCGGCACCCCCCGCGTGGCGCGGCGGCCGCGCTGCCCGGCCTCCCCCCGCCGTTATCCCCCGCCCCGGCCCCGCCGGTAGCGCGGCGGGGGCGCGCGGGGGGCGCGGCGGCGCGGGCCGGGGGGGGCGCGTGGGGGCGCGACTGCGCGCTCTGACCGCGGCGGCGGGGCGGCGGCGGGGGGGGTCGGCAGGGCGCAGGCAGCTACCAGCTTTGCGCAGTGGCAGTATCGTAGCCGATGAGGTTAATCCGAGGCGCGATTATTGCTAATTGAAAACTTTTCCCAATACCCCGCCATGACGACTTGAAATATAGTCGGCATCGGCAATTTTTGAGGGCCTCTCCGGAGGCTGCTTTCCTATGGTTAAAGACAGATTCGCGGAGGACGGGGCTGCGTGGGTCGCTGGGGCTGGCGCTTCCCGGGCTTGGGTCGCTGGTGCTGGGTGGGATACGTGGGGAACGATTCGGCTGGCCTAGGGCTCACCGCCTGCTGGGTCTGCTCGGGGCTGGCAGTGGTGCGCCGCCCCTCGCAGGCTGGGGTGCCCCGAGATGGGGCTAACGGTACGCTGAGCCGGTGGGCAACCGGCTGCCCGCACTGACGGCACGCCTACTTTGCATATTCCTTCCCAGCAAGCTTCGCGGCGGCCCGGCGCGCTGAACGGAGGGGAAAATCGGGGGGCTTCGCTCCGGCGGCGCGCGGGGGGCACGGCGGCGGGCGGGGAGCGCTGCCGGCGGAAGCGCGGGGCGGACCGCGGGCGGGGAGGGGACTCGCCGGGAGCGGGGCGGCGGCCCCGGCCTGAGGGGCGGCGGTGGCGGCGCCGTGGGGTCAGCTTTGCGCAGTGGCAGTATCGTAGCCAATGAGGTTAATCCGAGGCGCGATTATTGCTAATTGAAAACTTTTCCCAATACCCCGCCATGACGACTTGAAATATAGTCGGCATTGGCAATTTTTGACAGTCTCTACGGAGACTGAATTTAGAGGTTAAAAAGAGAAATAAAAAATGAGCCCTGAGAACTGACATAATGTGCCGTCGGGGTCACTGTGTGGGTGCAGCGGGTTCTCCTCGCCGGCAGTGCCTGGCAAAGACGGGATTTGATACATGGAGGGTTCGGTCGTCACCTTGTTCTATCACAGCTGCTGAAGGGGGAATAATCGGTCCGTGAAAATGGAAGCGCAGGGACTGGCGGGCTGGAGAAGCGTTTGTCGTGTAGCTCTTGCTGAAGAGGATCCTTTGAAGCGCGTGACCTCTCAGAAGGTAGCTGAGGCAGCGAGGACAGGGCTGGCCTTTCTGAACGAAGTGGGGGGGCAATGAAAGTCTGAATTGTGCTTGACTGGCTCCAGAAGTGCTCCAAAACCCATTAGGGAACAGCTTTCAGTGCACAGTACATAACCTCCATTTTGTGTGGATTTGTTAATGTATATCCATTGGCGTTACTTGCTTTAAAAAAAAAAAAAAAAAAGGATCCTTACTGTCAAAGAAATCACAAACCTTGACTCTGGAAAAAGCAGCTGCTAAGTTTAGTGTAAAATCCTATTATATAAGTAAACCCCATCCCTTTCTAATTTGCAGCTGTTGTCTTAATACCTAAGCAGACTCTGTGGAGGGAGACTAATGACCATTGCACACCAGCTCCCTGGGCTGAACCTCTGCTGGAAGCAGCTGCCCTCTGTCACTTTGTGTGAATTAGATGTAGCTTTTATACTGCTGATGGGTTACTCTCATATTCTCTGTATGGTCATGTGCACTGTGCAGATGCTCCTACATGGCTGGTTAAGACCCTGAGCTAGGCAGCTGTTTTAAACCGCCACTAGGCAGAATAGAAAACGTAGTAGTGAACATTAATGTTCTCTCTTTATCAGGCTTATTTGTAACATTCAGCTCTGCTGGGGTATCATGCGCAACAGTGACCAGAGAGTGACAGAGAAACCTCATGGATTTTGTTTGTCCCCCCATTTGTACTTCATTGCTAGCAATATCGGTTTGAAATCAAAATCTGAAGCACAGGAATGGAGTTACCCTTTGGCAGAATAAGCCATGCTAATAAATACCGAAGGCATATGTAGTTTACAGTGAGTAATACACTTCACGTAATTGTTTGGCTCATATAAACTGTGTTGATAAGTATTGGTTTTATCACTTGATTGGTTCTCATCTCTTTTGCCAAAACTGTCTGTGATAATACATATACTGGTGTGGTGCTTTCATTCTGCATTGTGAAGTCATGTCCTACATCTTACGCCAGAAACCAAGTCATTCGTTTTACTGTAATAGATCCTTTAAACGAGTGTGAAGTTGGGCCTTGAATGGGGAAGTTGCATGCTGAGATTTACTGCCATTGCCTTCAGCCTAAAGCTCTGCCTGAATTTTTGTTTTATGCATTAAGCCAAAGAAAGAACTGCACCCCCTGCGTGATGTCCGTGTGGCAGAGCACGGAGGACACACTGCAGCGAAGTCATCGTCATTACTCTGCAGTTTCAAGTCACTCTGCAAAGTGCATAGGTAAGCTCTAAACATGCCTTACAAGTCAGAGTAGCTTCATATCTGTTCTTCTCTGACAGAGATGGTCTGCTGTAAATAATGGTGCTTTTCACAGGAGGTATTACAAAATGAGCTTGGGTTGCTCATCTGTTTGGCAGCCAGTCTGAGATTACAGCCCTGAAGGGGACAGGTAGACACTTCATGCATCCATACTCTGGCTTTCAAGTGTGTGGAGATCAGTGGGTTAAGCCACCCTTCTGTGGAGCTGGTCTGTAACTGGTAAATAATGCTTTGACAAGAGGGAAGGATGCCTTGAGCAATGCCCTGAACACTTGGGTTGTGTAGAGCCAGGAAGTCCTGAAGTCCAACGTTGGGTTGATATTGATTCACTGTCTGACTTGATTTCCAGCTCCCAGCCCTATTTCCTATCTGCAAATGGGGGCAATAACTTCTTGTCACACCTTCTGCGAATGATAAGGATAAGTTGAGTCATATGACTAAGATATAGTCTTACTTATAGGGCATGATACAAGAGGAAGCTGCGTGCATTTCTGTGATGCACTACCACCTGCCTTCATTCCCTAGTGCTTCCCATCTGGCACCAGTTATGAGGGGTGTAGGTGCTGTCAGTGTCACTTTCCCCTCAGCCCTGTCAGCAGCCTCTGGGCGAGCGCTGGGTATGCTGCTCTGGTGGGAGTTTGCTGGAGGTGGCCATCACTGGAGAAGTGCAGCTGCTTCTCCTGGCAGCTGCATAAGGATGACGCTAGAGCAGCAAGCAGGTTTCTGTGAATCAGTGAGAGTTTCAGAGGCAGAGAGCAGGTAGATGATGAGAAAACAGGAGTTCCAGGGTGTTAGGAAGGACAGGAGAGGGTGAACTTTGGGGTGAGTTTAGCTTGAGCCCACACCACTGAGCAGTTGTCTTAGCATCCTGGGTTTTAATCTGCTCCTACTCCTTAGGCTATCATGGGAAGGTTAAGGACTGACAATTTTAAGTAAGAAATGCTAGTGTGTGAAGAAGAATTCAGTTATGAACAGCACCTGGCAATGAGGAGTGCAATGGGAGTAACGTTGGTTTTAAAAGCCATATTACTAGAGGACAAGTATCACTCGTGACAGCCCAGCCTTTCCACCTCACTGATCCTTTCACAGCAGCGTTGAAGCCATAGGCAAAGCTTTAGTGGCAATGACTTGGTTTTGTTTTTGGTTTTTTACGCTGAGCAGTATGGACACAACCTATTTCTTGTGGGTGCAACCCTAATTGGTGCTATGACATGTTAATTTCAGTTCTGAGACAGACTAGAAACTGCTTTCTTGATTTGCAGTCACTTCCAGACTCCCAAAGGACAACACAGGAAGCTGAAGATAAAAATTGCATACCAGACTACAACATGAACAGAGCACAGTGGTCACATTATTTATATGTAGGTTAAAATATAACTCAAGTCAAGACAGATGCCAGCCCTGTGTTGTTAGAAGAAACATACAGATCCCAGGAAAGCATGTGTTCCTGATGATGTTAGGTCCCCTATGCTGCCAGTAAATGCTAGTGGTTTTGTTGCTCCGCCTGGGGGGACACATCCTGAAACCATAGTTGTACAGCCAAGGATAGGTTTTGAGAAAATGTAACAGTCCTTTCAAACAATGTTTTATATTCTGCTCAGGGACCAGCGAGAGGGGTGTCAGGTGAGATCCTGCTGGTGAAGCATGCGGTAAAAGCCTTTGCTTATATTTGTATCATACTTAGATCTAGGTAAGGATGTCATTTTCTGAGAAGTCCTGTATTTGAAGTAAAACCTGGAATGAATTTCCTGGAGGCTGTCGATTATTCTCAAGCATTGGCTGAGACTACAGAGGGGATATTTCCCTGCCCCCCTAGTGATAGTTCTCGTTATAGTGTGTTTTAACACAGGAAATAATGATGTCTATTGAACTGTGCTAGCTGGGGAAACTGGGTGTGTTTGTGCCTAGAGAGCGAAAAATAAAGCATCAGAGATTGCTAGCAGGTGACCTCATATTCTCTGGTTTTATGAAAATGCAATCCTGTAATCTCGGCTTGACAACAGGACATGCGCCATTCAGCTTTGAGAACATTCTCTGGCTCTGTAGTAATTTTGTAAGGAAAACTGCTACAAGAGTCATGTTTCCTGGATCCTGAGCTGTTCCCACACTGATAGTTTTTGGTGTATCTCTCATCAGATTAGGAGCTGGACGCTTGGGCTGAGCAACTGTTTTTACTGCCATGTCGACTTGGCCGGAGCGCAGTGGTAAACACTAGCTCTGATGAGGGTGGAGCTGCTCTGTGGTTTGGGCAAGGCTGAGGAGAACTTTGCTGTGCTGGAGCATGATTTGGTAGTGGTTTGAAAGGAAAGGCAAGTGGGAAATAGTGGTTCAAGATGCACTATCACGTGATAAAGCCAGCAGGGCTGTTATGGGGTTTTAAATGCAGCGAATAAGTGGTTGGTGACTTTCCTGTATGGTGGCAACTGCTTGTGGAAAAGCGTTTGGGAGAGGTGTCACCTGCCCAAGCTTCCCTGTGGGCTGGGTAAATCACCTGGGGCTGACAAGTGTCGGTGCATTCGAGGGCTTTTGGGGCACAGAGCTGCAGCGCGCAGGGCTCCTCCCAGGCAGCAGCACCCCAGCGCTGCGGGGCAGGAATGCATCGCTGCCCTCGGGGGGACGTTCCCCCGGGGCGTCCTGCTCCTCCACTGCAGGGGACGGGGATTTGGGTTTGTGTTCCGGGTCGGGCACGGGCGGCCTCGGCCATGCACGGAGCCGTAGGCCGGTGCCTTGGCGGGGTGGGCTCTGCCCCGGGGCCGGAGCCCCCGCAGGGCAGGAGCCCCCGCAGGGCAGGGGTCCGCAGCCAGGCTCCGGGGCGCCGCAGCCCCCGCCCGGCATTCCCAGGGCGCCGTTCCACCCCGGCGACCCCGGCACCGGAGCTCGGGACGGCGGCCGGGAAGCCGGGTCCCCTTCGCCTGGGGCCGACGCGGCGGTTCCCGCTGCCGCCGGCAGGGGGCAGCGGCGGGCGGGTGCGGCGCGGCGGGGGCGCGCGCGGGCCGCGGGGCCGCGCGGGGGCGGGCCGGGAAAGTTGCGAGGCGCTGAGGCGGGCGGCGGCGGCAGCGGGCACGGCGGCGGGGCGGGCGGCGGCGGCACCGGGCACGGCGGCACCATGGACGACTTGGGTGAGTTCCGAGCGGCTCGTACTCCCCGCGGCGGGGGACGCCGCCCCTCCGCGCCCCCGAGCAGCCCCCGGGGGAGCCGCGGCCCCCGCCCGGCCACGCTGCGCCCCTCAGCGCCGCCGGCGGCTCCGCGCCGTTGGGGCTCGGGCCGGGCCTGCCGGCGCCCGGGGACGTGTCGGCCCGTCCAGGCCCTCCCGCCTCGCCGCGCCGCCGCCCGCCCCCAGGCCCCTCGGCTGAGATGCCCGCGGGCCGCCTCCACCCCCCCGCCCCCCCGCCCGCGCGCAGGGCCGGGCCGTCGGTCTTCGTCCTGGCTCTGCCCCGGCCGGGGAAGGTGCCCTTCGGCCCCGTAGCCCGGCAGCAGCGTGCAGCGTGGCCGGGGCTCGGCAGACACCTCCTCCCCTGCCGGTGCCGCAGCCTCTCCAGCCTGTTCTTGGGCGAGATCTGTAACTTCGCATGGCTGTGGAGTTATCGGTGGGGAGCCCTCGGGGGTGGGTAGAGCAACAGCCTCGGCCCGACGTGCCGCCGGGCTCAGAGCTCATCCTCGTCCTCCCCTTGCTTTGCCCAGGTGTGCCGAAACCTTCTGAAAACGTGTAGCGGGGAAATGCTAAGCAGCTGGTCTCACTAGAAAGATCTAGAGAGTTTGAGTTCCTTTGGTACCGAGCCGGAAGGGGGGTGGATCTGCCAAAATCCCTTGTGCTCTGGGAGACATTAGGGTGACTGAGTTCCGCTTATGAAACCGATTAAATCAGACAGACAGTGGGGAGGGGCCACAATCCGTTACTTCCATCCTACCTTTAATAGAAACCAGACGTTCTGTTAGGAGACACTCCAGGCAAATTACAGTTTTATTACTGGACCTGGAAGCTCACATTACAATGCTGGCATAAAGCTGGCGGTCACACCTTCAGAAAACAGGTTCTGAGTTGGGCTAGTGATAAAACTGAAGGGGCAAGGAGTCCACCAGCTGCATGGCTCCTTGGTGAAAGGTACACCACAAAGGATTTCTTGGGGAGTGAAACCTCACCCCTGCCTGGGTGAAGTAGCTGCTGGTGCCAAACAGAATGAATTTCTACTGCAGCTTCTTCTCACAGTTGTTTCTTTAAGCGGAGCCAGTTCTGTTTACCATTTCTCATATCCCTCAGCCTGGCTTTATCGCTTGGAGTTTTGGTGCAAGTTTCTAGCATGTTCAGGAATGCATTGCTAGTTAGAACAGGGTTCACCCAGTGACTTGCTGAGTGGCCCTTCAAGGTGAGCATACAGATAGCATTGTGTAGGGCCAGCTTAGTGTCTCAACGACGTGCTCTTCAATGAACCATGAGAGCTGTACGATGTCCACTGCAAGAACTACATTACTTACACAGGGGCAGTGTGAATTTCCAGTTGTCCAGGTAGGGTACTGCAGTTTCAACACATTTTTCCTTTCCTCTGTAGGAGAGTTAGAGGCGAACTGCAAATTCTCAAAAAGATCTGAATTTCTGTCTGTTTTGTTCTTCTGAAGTGTTAAATGTATTGGCACAACCAAAAGTTAAAGTTGTGATACAATTTTTAAACCAGAACTTTTTGTCTCAGCAACTTGATTTCATCAAGTCTTAATTACACCATCTCTTTCTCAATTTTTGTGCAGTCTTTTCAGACTGGACAAGATCTGATTATCTAACAGTAAGCAGTTGAACAAAAACAGTGGGATCCTTTCTCTCTCTAAGCTTTTCTTTTATGTACAGAATTCACCACAGAAAAGCACACCAGCTATTTACCCTCTACAAACCTTTGTTAGCCCCAGAATTGCTCACTTAATTTTCTAAAGCCATGCACCTTGGGATGCATACATAGGGGAACAATGATGTGCTGATACAACTCCCCTGAAATAAGTCAAACTTTTGAACTGAAGTGAGAGTTGTTTTTCTTTCCTCATTATCTATGGGTGGATTATCTGAGTTGTGGATTAACTGTGCCATGGATACAGACGTCTGCGCTGGCTCTGTCCAGAGTCAGGCTGGTCCGGCAGGACTTGTTGGTTCAGGCACAATGCCATGTGGATGTAACTGCACTGCTTCCAGGGCCAGTTTTGGCCCAAAAGTAGTTTAGCATTGAGCCTGAGTTCATATGCCTTGCAGGTTCAGAGTTATGTCAAGTAAAATCAGTTTAGATCTTTCCACACCGTGCTTCTGAATCTGTGTGGTGCAGAAATGACTAGTGACTGATGGACCTTGTTGGCCATGAAGGAACACCTCACAGAGCCTTGTCATGGTGTGTCTGTTCTTAACTCCCTGAGTTTGTCAAAACTTTTCTCCCTCTTCCCAGAGCTGATGGAGTTGATCAGCGTCTGCTTGTGCAATGTAAAATGGAGGTTCAGAAGTATCTCAGTTTCATGCTGCTTGGGCTGGAGAGGTTATGAAACGTATGTGAGAATGGATTTGTGTTGCTTTGGGGATTCATTTGGAGTTGAAAGAAACTGTTCCTTTGTTTCCCCTCAGTGTTGAAGAAGTGGTGTTACAATGCACAGCTCACACAGGAAACTGTTCCAGAGCTCCACAGGTGGAACTCGAGCACCCCATTTTGCTGTGGCAGCTTCCGTGGCCCAGGACACTCAGTGCTGGGTCCGGGTATAAACTAGAACAGTACATTGTGGAAGGGAGGGGAGGAGATGGTGAGTTCGAGCAGCTGACCAGACTTGTCCAGATTGTCTTCCTCAAAGACAATGCTAAGGAAGCGTATTTTGCAGATGTGCTTGGAGTTTGACAGGAAGCTTGCTGAATAAGTTTGCCATTCTGCAGTGTTGTAATTTGGCACAAAGAGTAAAACTTGGTCCTAAAGAATGAAAATCCTAACTCAGGGCTATCACCCCTTTCAGGGGATTACCAAAGTGCGGTGTGTTGTTACATGCTGTGCTTCCAGCACACAGTTGGCCCAACTCCACCTATTTGCTTTAGACAATTGGAGATCTTGAATTAGATGTTGAATTATTCTTGGGCCTGTGGTGCTACCTTGTCTAAGAAGTATGTGTGAACAGATCCATTAGGTTCTGCTGGTTGCAGAAGGAAGAAACCTAGTTTGTGTAGTGTGTCATGTATTTTATGGTGAGAAGAGTAGGAGAAAGGAAACTTGACCTTTACTTTTAGTCAGATACTGTTTGATTTTCAATTTGAACGTTTTTTACAGCCTTTTTCTGAAAGGAGTTGTTAGCAAACACTACTGTAAAACTTTTTAAGCTTTGGTAACTCTGAACAGAAATGGTTTTACTTGCTTTTGATGGCTTTGAAATTCTTCTGGTTTAGTTTTCTTTTAAAGGCTTCAGATTTTTTTTAACTGGATTTTGCAATCAGAAACAAAACAGCATTCACTAGAGCTTGTAAAAGATGTTTTACAAAAGTTATTTCTGTTTAATAAGAATGTATTTATAGCAGTGTTTTGGCTGTGTGTGTAAACTAGACTGTAAGCTGCTTACTTTAGGTGTGCTTGCTTAATTCTAGAAGGATTTTTCTTTAGCAGGTTTGCCTAGCAATGTGGCTTCAAAATTCTGAGTGCAGAGGTTCAGTGGCACAAAGATTTTACTTTAATAGTTGTTTCCCTTTGTTTTAGGAACTCTAACCCACCCACTCTTCAGAGCTTAATCCTCTCAAGATTGACTTTAAAGGGAGCAATCTTGCCATTGATTTTTCATGGGAGTGTGGGGGTGCATGTGTTTCCATCTGTCATCTGTCCTAACATTTGGAAGATTGCTGTGCTCTGTAGGGCTGTGCTGTTTGTCCCTCATCTGAGGGGGATGCTTGCCTGTTCCTGACTCAGTTCTTTAAGTTTAGAAGTCATATGCAGTGGGTTTTGGGGTTATTTGGCTGAAAGCTTAGAGTGAAATTGCTCATGGTGAGCTATGCCCAGGAAGTGGTATTGAGGAGAAATGCTGGTAAAGTAATCTGGTGCCTTGGCTTTCTACTGGCTCAGGTTTCTGAGTCATTCCTGCTGCTGGGTGAGAAGACTGTAAACAGAACTAATACTCTGCACAATGGGGTTCTGACTTGTTTCAGCTTCTTAGCTGTTGTGACCTCTCATAAAACAGGGACTTCATTGTCCTGAGCAACTCAGACAGGGAGTCCTCTGCCTCGAGCAGTGTTCGATGCAGAGAGAGGCTCCTTTTCTTGTTGCTCTATTTCCATGGAAAGGCTGGACTCTGTGCTGTCTTTAGCTCCTTTGTCCCTTGCTGGGAGAGGTCAATTTATCCCAAGTGTTCAGCTGCCCCCCTGGTTAAAACTGATCCTCAGACACCATCTCTACCACTAGAGAAAGAAATGGGTAACTTCTCATACATCTTTACCTCTGTCTCTCTACTTGTTCTTTCATTTCCAGGGAATCGTGGTACTTCAGTTTCTTTGGGCCCACTTTTCTTCACCTCTTTTCCCCTGAAGTGGATTTATTACATGAAACAAGTTGTGAAACTGCAGAAATGCCAGATAAAATTCTTAAGTCTGACAGCAGAACAAGAAATAATAATGCACTTCTAGTTAGATCAGAGTTGTTTTTCTGATATACTGCTAAGACAGGCATATAAATTTCTCAGACTAAATCTGTGCAGCTAAGGGGTAGGGGGTGCCTGTTCATGGCCACAAAGCAAATCTGTTTGAATCAGGCTAATGTGTTAGTCGTGGTATCTGGGATCTACTGCAGCTTTGGAGATAGCCAGAACAGATTCTGAATTCAGTTGTGTTGTGCTAGTGGAAAGCAGTGCGAGTGAATAGGACCTCTGGTCCCAGTTTCCTGCTCTGTGTCTCAGACTGTGCCTCCCTCCCTTTGTGTACTGATCTTGTGTGTTCCTTTTTGTCTGATGCGGAAGCTGTTAATGAAGATGCTCTTCTGCTCCAGCTGCCTGGAAGTGAGATGTCTGTGGGAAGCTTTCCCAAGCTACGACAAGAAGATGGGGTTTAGGGAGTTTCTTGCTCACTTTAGTCCTAACTAACTTAGGCTTCGTAACAAACCCTGGAAGTACAGGTTGTCATGACTGCTAGGCTGTTATATTTTAAAATGCTAGTTAGGGAACTGTGGAGACCTTCAGGTCCTGTTCTTGTTCCAGTGTTTGTAAAATCTCACCTTGCATCTCATCCAGTTTCAGATGGCAGCCAGAAATGGTGGTTCCAGCTTCCCCAAGTCCCTTACTGGCTGCTTACTTAGTATCAGACTCCAGAGTGAATTGATTCAGATTTCTGATCTTTTGGAAGACCAACCCTTTCCCCCAAATAGGAACAAATGATTTGCCACTGGATCATTAAGCCGAAATGTCTCACCGTGTGGCAAGATAACTAGATCCAGTGCAGCACAGAAGGAAGGAGCAGCACATGTCCTTTCCATTTTGGGTGAAAGTTAAATGAATTGGAGAGAAAGTGGAAGCTGTGATTTCAAATTGGTTTAATCTGATTTAAGTGCTGGCTGCTGTTAGGTGTGTTATGTTCCCTGTCCCCATCTCTCATCCTTGTCTCCACAATAACTGCTGGGCAGTTAGCTGGGTCAGCAAGCTGATTGTTCTGAAAGTATCTTTTTTACATGGACAGCAGACTGGGAAGTAGGTGAGGCTACCTCTTTTAGCTGTGGCTTATGTTTAATCTAGCATAAGGTAACCATTTAACCACAGCCTCAAAAACTTGCCCTGACTTAAGGTATACCGTTTTTCTGTCTGCGAAATAGGGGTAATAGCTCCTTACCTGTGAAATATGGTTGATGTTTGTTGAGGTCTTTGTGTTTCTGAAATAGCTTCCAGCTGAATATATCAGAATAGTAACTCTTTCAAGCTTTTCTGATTACCATTGCTGGAAAAGCTTACAATGACGAGTTTGAATTAGATTTATAAGTTTTTATTCCCTTCTCAGCCCTGTTTAATGTTCCCTTTCTGCCCTTCTGATTGCTCATCCTTTCTTCATCCTCTGTTATGACAGGCTGTGAGTAGGGAGAAAAGATTTCCTTTCCTTTCCAAGTTCCCCACAGTAGTTTACTCTGGTGTTTCCCTTTACCACAGAGTGTCGTGAAGTCATTCAAAGAATGTCGTGTGCTAAAGATATTCCGTAAAATAGGAGGTGGGTGATGACTTTCTCATAGCACTCTTAGCTATTTTTCCCATTTGTGCTTATTCTCATTGCAAATAGTTTCAGAACAGCAGAAACCAGCTGGCTGGAGACAGTCTCCTTTGATAGACTGGTGTTAAAATTCATGCTTTCTCCTCTTTGTATGTATGTTTTTAAATCCTGATGAAGCAGATGAAGTAGAAATGGCAACTGGAGTGCTGTGCAACAAGTTCAATGTTAGTGTTTCAGTTACAGGAATTTGAGTCCCTGAGGTTATGTGTTTGGGCTGTTTGGGAGTCTGGTAAGCTCTTTTTCTGCTCCTATAAATGAAACTTTTTCTTGTAGCAGACAGTAATTATTCTAAATTTACATGGGAAATTTATCTAAGCAGTTTGAGACAACTGTAAGCTGAGGATCCAAGAGAACTTAGGGCAGGCCGCAGGGGGAGGCAGCCTGCATTGTTATTGCTTGGCTCCTTTTTCCCTGTGCTGGACTGTCTCTACACTGTGAACAAGTTTAGTTCAAGTTATTTGAATGATGATGAGGTAGTCTGAAAGTCTTTAAATGCAGTTTGTCATGCTACTTCTCAGTGTTCTTATATTATCATATGCAAGTTTGGTGTAGATGGCTTTGCTGGGTGAGCTATTGAGTACATCTGGCTGGCAGCATGCAGTGGAGTGTAGCTTGAATTTCTTGGGGTTTTTTTGACTGTTTATTGCTTGTGTTTAAACCTCTGACATTTTGCAAATTACGTGAAGAACATCAAAAAAAGTAAATGGCACTCCAGGGAATAAACCTGAATGACACTTTGCATGGCGAATTGTGCTTTAAATGGCTCAGCTATAAATCAAACTGTATGGGGTCTCTAGGAATAAACCAATCCCATGTTTTTGTCACAAAATTGAGCTGGCAGACAGAATTAATCCTGTGTCTGTCTAGGCACGTGATAGGATCTTGCTTTATTTCCATCCCCGAAGAGCAAGGTGAACAGAGAATTTCACTTCATGCTGTAAGGAAGTTAGTGGTGGTTCAGGGACTGTGATTAGGCTGGGTTTTTCTAAGAGCAGGAGACAAAAAAAGCCAGAAGTAGAAAAGGCCATGGGCAGGAGGGCTGTAAATGATTTGCCATGGGTTAGGGGTTTAATACTCCCTTGTTCTATCCTCTTTCATGGTTCTGAACAAGTTCAAGGCTCTGAAAAGGTTTATTTTGGGTTGGAGCCACTAATTTCAGCTGGGTCAGACAAAAGAGCCTAAAGCTAACGGCACATCAGTTGAGGTTACTGATGCCCCACGAGTTGGAGTAAGTTGAAGACTTGGCTGGTGGTCTTTGCTGCTCTTCTTGTTTGACCATTAGTTGCATCTGCTGCTCCCCATTCCTCAGCACCGGCAGCTGCCTTGGGACTAGAGCTTTTTTGTTGCTGCTAGCAAATTACCCCTTTTGGGCAGAGGTGGTCCACAAGAGTAAGATGCCTAGGAGTAGTACTTATGGTTTGCAGCTCTCCCTCTTGTTCATTATGGTTTTCTGTGGGAGACTTTTGGGCTACAGAGGTCTGGTTAGGCAGCGTGATACACAGCTGGAACTATTCTGCCTGGCTGCGAGCAGCTCCAGCAGTTAGACAGGATCCCCACAGAGAGCTGGAACACTGGGGGAGGGAATGAAATGCCATTTCATCCACGTCATGAAATCTCTTATCAGTGGCCAACTCAGTGTTGTGGGTGGGTGAGCAGCGTTGGCCAGAAGAAGCTGCCTTTTATTTCTGCTGTGAAATGTGAGGAGCTCTGCGCTGTCAGTCAGGCTGGGAGCTGTGGAGTGGCTGCGTGGAGTTTGGAATGAATTTGTCAGTCGGGTTCTTATAACTCTAAGCTTGTAGTTTTCAATCAGTCCTGCTGGTGCTTAATCTGAGATTCGCTACTTGGCTGTCCTGAGCAGTTCCCTTGGGCAGTGCCTCACAAGCACAACTGCTCTGGCATGCTGTTCCTGTATTTCCTAATTGCTTAAACCTTGCGCCTCCAGCACCTTCTGCCTTGGGGTCACACTTAAAAGCCTTGGGCATGTGAGTTAGAGATAAAATCTGTTAGGTTATCATTCACTTTTCTGTAAGAGTTGGTTAAGTGCTTAATTTCTTGGATGCTACTTTACCTTCAAATGTGAGGGAGAAAACTACATGAAACAGATCACTGTGGTAGTGCTTACGGTGGGGTGAAATTCAGAGACCACCTAGGCTGTCTGATCTGCTGGAGTCCTCTGATTGATTGTATTGCTTAGATTTGAAAAATGTGGTACGTGGGATGGAATAACCGGTGCGATGTGAGGCGCTCCGTGCCATTTCCTGCGCAGCGGAGCGGTATCGCTCTGGTGTGGTCCTGGGAAGCCCTTTGCAGGGGAGGAGGGTTGAAGAGAAGGGGCTGGGGGTGGCGCAGGGAGGAAGCTTTATGTAATTCTTGGCTGGCTTCTGAGTAATTGTTTTAATGAAATGGAATGCAGAGTATTCAGTGCTTGCTTGGCAAAAACAGCAATTTTTTTTATTTTCTATTGGGGGGTGGGGGGGAGTTGGAGTTAGTCTGTTTTCCAGCTGCTTTAAGCAGTTAGGCTTGGATTTGTCACAGAGATAGGAGTAGAATATTGTTCTCAGTGAGGGGGCAGTTGCACTGCTGTGCGTGTGGGAGGTTGTCTTTGTACATTCAGTGCTTAAGTAGAAGAGCGTGGTCCCTCTGTTTCTCTGTGGGTTGTGAATGCTGGTGTGGTTCTGAAGTGGATCAGATTAATGTTAAAGTACCCAACAGTAATGAGATGGTAGTGATATGGGTAGGTACGTGCCCATATAAAATATATATGCATCTAGGTGCTTGATAGGAAAATGAATCAATTTTCCACTATGCCCTAGTTCGGGGTATAGCAGGGAAGAATATGATGAGTTGAGACAAAGAAGTCAACTTAATTTTCAGCAAAGCAGAAATGTAGGGGCTGGGTACCTTGACTTCTGTAGACTAGTGCAAAATATTCTTTCCAGTTATTTCAGATGATTGTTGACTTTTATCATAGGATTGGTGGAGGAACAATCAGAGTTCATGCTGAAACCCCTTTTATAGAAAGTAATTTGAAGGAGGATTTATTTCATGTACCTATGAAAGGGAAGTTTACTCTCATGCTGCTTCTATTTCAGTATTGCTGGCATTTCCGTTTTTGGTCAGTGCTGGAGATGTGATCTCTTACTCATCTTTACCCCTCAAAAATCTACTTTCTCTATAGTCTTTAAGTTTTTTTTTCCGTTGCAGTTTTCTGTGGTCATGAATTCTCTTGTGAGTAAATCGGCCTTTGGTTGCCAGAATAAATTTTTTTTCTTTTGTCTTACAACAAACCAAACTTCTGTGCAGGGCACTGAGATGAAGAAGCTGTCATGCGTTTAATTGCTTTATTAATACTGCTCTTGCTAAAAAGAAATCCTCACTGTTTTTCTTGCTGGTGATGATGAGGGGACTGGAGCATTTCCCTGATGAGGAAAGGCTGAGTGAACTCGACCTGTGGAGAAGACAAGACTGAGAGGGGATCTTATCAATGTCTACAAATACCTTAAGGGTGAGTCAGTGTCCAGAGGATGGGGCCAGGCTCTTCAGTAGTGCCCAGCGACAGGACAAGGGGCAACGGGCACAAACTGCAGCACAAGAAGTTCCGTCTGAATATGAAGAAGACCTTCTTTACCGTGAGGGTGACCCAGCACTGGAACAGGCTGCCCAGAGAGGCTGTGGAGTGTCCTTCTCTGGGGACATTCAAAACCTGCCTGATGTGACTGCAGCCTGCTCTAGGAGAACCTGCTTTAGCAGGGAGCTGAATTAGGTGATCTACAGAGGTCCCTTCCAACCCTGACCATTCTGTCATTCTGTGAAATAAGCAAGAGACTTGTGACTAAATACTTCTGTTATGATGCCAGATGACAGGCCTCACAAGTAGGAAGCGATAAGAAAACCTTAAACATTCTCCAGCTCTTCTCCATCCGTTGGCAACAATATATTCCAGTTCTAAATATGTTAGTTTTCTGTCTGGCTTTAACAATTTTCTTACTGGGAGTGGGCCTCTGTCATAACATTGTAGAACTCTTGAGCCATATTCTTCTGCCAACGCGAAAAAAAAAGAAAAGAAAAAAAGCAGAGCTATAGAGCTGTAGAGCCATCAGCAATCTCCATCAAATTACCACCCACATGTTTTCCCAAAGCAGAATGGGGGACCATTTCCTACGTTAATTTCTGAAACATTTTCATTCTTTCATTCCCAGAAGCTACTTTTAAAGTAAAAAGAAGCTGCTTTAGTTAGATTTTTTTTTAACCATGTGCTGCTTGGCCCCTTGTACTCATGTCTTTCAGAGATGTTACTTGCCCATGATGTGTAAGTACTGGGGTTATCTGAAGTTTTAGTAGCATGTTCATCAGATTGAAAGCTTCATTTTAAAACTTTCTACCTATTATAGTTATAAGTAGTACTAAGATCCGCATGACTGAAAAATGTTGAATATTTTGTGGTCATTTCCCCCCACCCTGCTCTGTGAGTTTACATTGTGCTTTTGGCAGCGTTTTGCGTAGAGTCAGTTGCTGATGATGACTTACACTTTTTGGCTTATAAAGAGTTTGGTGTTGCTTCCAAGTCTGCTCCCACTCTCTGTTACAGAGGACCCTTGCAGAAACAAAAACTTATTAGAACAAAAAATCCACCATTTTGAGAGTACTTTCTTAGTAATTAGATTTTTAACAGGCCAGTGAAACCACATACCACATTTGACAAAAGTTATTTTTTTTTTAAGAGGGAAACAACCCATCTCAGAGAGTGGGTTGTCACGTCAAGCCAGCAAGTCTTTTTAAGTTGTCTTTATTTATATCTCAATATAATAACCTTTTTTTTGGCACCCCCAGTATCTAGGTGTGATTTGCTGGGGCTTTATTTCTCCTTATAGCCACAGGCATTTAAAACTTGAGATACCTTAGTTTTTAAGGGTAGATTTGAATTTGTTGTATGTTCTTTGCATTTATGCACTTGGGAGATACATTTGTACTTACTGAATGGGAAGCCGCTGGAGTTAACGAAAAATACTGCCTTCAAGGACTAAAATCTCGCAAGTCTGCATTCTGATATCCCATTTAAGAGCCCTCAGGATAGGAATGCCCCAATAAGACTGTACAAAGTATGGATACGATTGCAGTGTCCTTAGGATTGCAGTGTCTCTTTAGTGTCCCTGTTCTTTATTGCTGGAATCCTCCTTTTGCTGGTAGGCAGGGCATTCTGCAGATCATGGGCAGAATTTGAGCTTCTAATGCTTTTAATGAATTCAGAATTTATACTAATATTTCTGCTCTTCATTTCATCTTTATGTGTGTCTCAAATTTTGTAACTGGCACTTTGCCTGGATGGGTCTATATTCAGATCTGTTTATGCTGCTTGGATAGGATTTCCACTGTTTAAAAGATGCTATTTTTTTCTTCCCTTAAGTTTCATGTCTATTCTTGCATACCATGCAAATCTTACTCTTCCTTTTATTGGTTATAGGGTCCACACGCTTTACTCTTTCTGCCTTTTAAAAAGTAACAGTTAACTTAGAATGTGCACGCTCTGATAATGTTTTGCCTCTGACTGTGTCCAAACCCATTTTTACATATGCAGGTGGATAGGATCGTAGCAATCTTTAGCAGTGTTATTATTGGTTGCGGTTATCTGCGTGGCAAAGATGAGATTCTGGGGTATCTGAGGTGGTGGTCCTGCTGGCCGTTCGAGTCAATGCAGCGGCATGCTGCTGCTGAAAGGGGGGATGACTTTACTTTTGCTCATCCTGACCCCTTTTGTGCTCCCTTACCTGGCTGTTTGGATATACCCCTTCCTTCTTGTTGACTGCTGTGCTCATCTCTTTTTCTAACTCAAAAGAAAGCAGTCAGGTTTTTTTGACTGGATGTATTTCTGTTGAACTGTTTCACAGAGGGGTCTTGTGAGAGTCAGCCAACACAAGTAAGTGGCAGCAGCACGTGTCTGGAAGACAGAGTAAAACCTCTCCATTTTTGGCCGTGGTGAACTGTTAATTTGCTTTTCTGCATCTTGTGAAACCATATCCTCCACTCCATGGTGCTCACTGTCCAGTGGAACTCCTATGCTCCATTGCCTTGTAAATCCTGATGTAACATGTTTTCCTTCCCTAGATGAGTTGGAATCAGCAGTTACAGAATTATGATCTCAACTGGTAAGTGCTCTACAGCTGTTGTAAGGGGTCCTCTTAGGTGGTCGAACTTGCAGACTTGTCGTTTCTACCTGAGGGCTCTGGAGTGCAAGCCAACAAGGCATGCTGCTGCGCAAAGACTGGGCAACAACTTCTGGGTGTTCACACTGTTCTGATTTGTCACTGCTTGTGCCACTGAGCTACTGCTTAGAAGCGGCTCAGAAGACTTGTCCAGTACTGATTAGCATGTATTGTAACCTCAGTGCTGCTTATGACAATATTCAGTTCAAGTCAGACCCAACTGCCTACAGTTAGGCAAGTCTCAACCAAATACAGTCCACCCAGGGCTTAAAAAATGCTCTTGTCTACCCTCATTTCAGTGGACATGTATAGGGTTGCTTGGTAGTAGCAGGGGGCCGCACACCTCTGCACTTGGCTGTTTTTCCTCTAAGTTCTGTAGTCCAGGGCTGAGCAGGATCTGGCACAGAAAGAATGGCAGTGTTTTCACTCTTGCTACTGTCCTAGCAATTGTTACCGTTCTCTGCCTGTTTTCCAGAAAGGCGTGAGAACAAATTGCTCAGTTCAGGTTTCTGAAGAGTGTATTTCTGTGCTGAAGGAAGAAAGGTAGTCTGCTGGAGGAGACAGATGACTTTCTAGGGAAGAAGAATAATAGGTAGAGGGAGTCTCTGCCCTTTCATTGCACAAGGAGGGCAAACTGACTTTTGGCAAGGTATGTATTATGTGGCATCAGTCTAACATACCTGACTTGGAGAGAACAGCATGGGCTTGGAGTGGCATCCGCTGTAGCAAAATTGTAGGATATGATAAATTTCCCAGCACTGTGGGGAAATTTCCCACTGGCACGATTTCTGTGAGTGTTTGTCTGACTGATCAGCCAAGGGACTAGCAATGTCTTGAGCTCTGAGCTTCTGTTTATTCCCTTTACCATAGCTGTGGTTTAAAATCCGTAGTGTCTTGTTTCCTGCTGTTCCTATACCCATCCTTGGACTCCGCTTTGTTTAACGGAGGTCGTCTTTGTACTGGATTTGTTAGCTGTTTGTGAAATGGCAGCATGCACTGTGTTTTGACCTAATGCTTGTGGAGTAAGTTACATGCTGATGTAGCAGGAAGGGTCTGGTTCCTCAGATAGCTGGCTTGGCTGAGCCCCTTTTCCTGTAGGAATACAAGGGAGTTGGTATTTTGATCAGAGGCCTTGGCCCTGGGATATTGTCCCCAAGGGGGTCAGTTCAGTGGCTGCTTGTTTGGTTTTCATGATTTTTTTTTGTTTTGTTTTGGCAGTGGACAGCAGATCTTGTTGGAAATTTTTGAACATTGATCCCAGTTTTTAGAAACTTTGAGAGAAGCCAGCAGCAAATAAAAATTCTTAAGACATGCATGAGGAGAGTTGATTTACTATTTCATGCATGTACGGATAAGTAGAGGACTAAAAAGGTTAGTACATTCGTGGCTAATGTTTTTATTTTTTATTCTTTTTTTCCATCCAGGATATTGGCTGAAATCCAGCCCTGGTCAGTACTGAGATGGTATTAACTGCTTAGTTGCTTCTGTAACATGGTCACACTCACGCCAATCTGTTCCTGCCACCAAACTCAGTTCACTCTTGTTCAGTTTGAGTGTTGCTGTGTTTGAACAGAGCTAATGTCCTTTACTTTGTCTGAGCCAACTTGCCTCCCTCCCAGAGAGTTAGGTCAATATTGGCCATTTGCTAATGCCTTTGTCTGGGACTTCCTGGAAATGCTTGAAGATCTATTTGCTGTCAGGCAGAGATCAGAAATAGATCTTGCACAAGAAGGAGACGCTTTAGGAGGGGACGTCAGAGCCTGTACATAACCTCCTTGGAGACCAAAGCTGTTTCCAGTTTGGCAGTTGGCACACAGGGAGAGAAATGGAGACTCTCTAATTTGTGCAGATTGTTGCTCCTTGTAATCTTTCATGAGGCTAACTGTAACTGCCTCTAGGAACACCAGTCTGTTTGCTTCCAAAAGGAGAGGATTCTGACAAAAGACTTGGTAGCAGGTGGAGCTCATAGCAGGCTGCAGATTCAGACTGAGAAATTCCAACTTAAGTATTTTTAGTACAGGCCTGAGAGTCAGAATTGCTTTCTATTCTGATATAACATGGACTTGTCATATTGTGTTGGGCTGCTCAGGGCTGCGTATCAGTTCTCGGTTTCTGAAAAGTAGATGATTTTCTCTGCTATGAAGGGGTGTGAATGTTCAGGTTGAGGATTCTGATTTATGATCCTTGTTGGAATTCAGGTGCAGTGGCTGCAGACTTTACTGCCTGCAGTTGGTGCAGGCAGGCCTGTTATATCAATATAAAATGGAGTATGTAGAGGTTTAGGGTGTGGAGCTAATGACTGCTATGTCTGAAAAATGTGGTTGAAAGTGGCTTCTACTTCTGCAATTAGGGCTGTAATTTGTGGGTGGGACAATCATCTGAGGACAGTAGGACTTAAATCATGGTGGTCTGAACCACTGGAGTTCATGAGTTGGAGTACTGAGTAAAGGCTGGTTAAGTCTGTGTGAAGCATTTGACATTATCACAAGCTTTTCTTGTGCAATCTCCAACTTCTTTATCCAGTAAACCAGAACCTGGCTTTGTCCTCTTAAACATTTCGCAAGTGTTGAGATTAGCTCAGCCTACTGCTTTTGCATGCGCTGTGTCACAGGATGTGCTTGAGCTATAGCTTGAAAACCCTTTACAAACTTTGCCTCGCTTTCCTGAAGACTGTTCATAGAGCAATGGAAGAATTTTTTGACTACTGAGTTTATCCATCATCAGTCAATTGTTTCCTGTTGTTCAGGACTTTGCTTGAGAGTACAGTGAATCTAGATAGAAAGGAACCACACAAGGGGTTATTGGCTCTTTCAATCTCACACAACTGTGGGTTGTCTGTGAATCGTTATACAGAGGCATTCAGGGCTTGTGTAGCTGGGGATCTGGCATTCGCAAAAGCTTTTGGTAGCTGTGACACTGAAAACATTTAATGGTTTGGTAAGCTGGAACATAAATTCAGTTTAAGGCAGCAGGTTTTAGCATAGGGTGTTTTTTCCTGGCATGAGCTGTTTGCTTCTCCGGACTGTAAACAGAGGGAAATAAATATAAGATGCCTCTTTTCACTTCAAGTGTAGAGAAAGACATGCTATAAAAAAAGAGGATGCTGTATGCAACAGGAAATAACCCTTCCCCCTCCCCATCATCGCCACCCCAGCACTTTCTGGAAATGAGAAATAAATGGGAGAATGGGAGGATACAGCTTTGGGAGGGAGTAGACTCTGGAACTAGAGATACCACAGTGCTGCTAGTAAGTTCAGGTACTTCTCTCAGAGGCAATACGTGAAGAATACAACAGCCAGCTTAAGCAGGATTTGTATGGCCTTGCTTTGCTCTATGCTGTCCTTAGATCTTCAATGACAGGAAGAGTTTGTGTTTCCAGGGCTTTCTGTTGATAGCTTCTGCATGCAATAGCCATGGCATTGGAGTGGACAGCTAAGGTTAATTTGAAGAGTTTGAAAAGGCTGCACTTGGTTTAGCAGCTTTTTGGCTGACACCCTGCCTCCCCCCATATTTAAACTTTTTTTTTAATTGGTCTGGAAACCTTACTGGTTTTCTGCCTGGAGCATGAAGTATATCCCTTCTGAAAGGAGGTGGTACTTAAATCACAAATAATTTCCAGCGTGAGGATGCTCAGCAAACCTGTAACACATTGAGGAATATTTCTTGCTGACCATGTAAGCAGTTTTGTGCCTTGTGAGACTTGTCTTCCATTATCTCAGCCATATAATGGACTGTTCTAGGGTAGTGGAAAGGGGATGAGAGTTTTTCTAAGGCAGTTAGAGGAAGGCAGAAGGACTGCACATTTCTCTTTGTAGGTGGTGGTTCATATCTATTAGCCATTTTGAGCTGGGGTCTAATTTAGTGGAGCTAAAGTGGAAAAATCCTGGTCCTACAGGAAAATCTTTTGTGGTTCCTTCACACAGCTTGGACTGTAGGGCAGAGAGCACTGTGGATTTGTGTTGTTTTATCCAGGAAACTGTGCTGACTCAGATCTTCGAGGCAGTTGCTGTGATTCTCAGCCTGCATAGCTGCATTGACGATTCCATGCCCTGTGGGTCTGCGAAGATTAGGTTACCTTCCTGCCAACGCGGTGATGTGAACAGAGCCAGCAGTCAAAGGATTTCCCAGCTTGTTGCATCAAAGATGACAAGAGGTGGATCCAACATGCTCACTCAAGGAATGGGACTGTGATTCCCAGGGACTGCTGGTGCCAAGCTGCAAACTGGTTAGCTGGTTTCCTACAGTGTTTCTGTGCCCTTGAACGCCTTGCTGCTGTGTTACACAGGAACTAGCTGACCCCTTGTGATGTGAGGGTGCTACAGTGCCAACCATGCTGATGAATACATTGCTGAGATTACAAGGCAGGTCTGAGTTTCAGTCAAATGCTTGTGTTAATTTGAAAGGAAGCAGTGTAGCTGGTTCCAGGAAGGATCTTGCAGTGACCTTTATGGTTTTCCAGCACATGTACAAATAAGACCTCTTGCCCCTCAGAGGGATGTGATGGAAGGCCTGACCTCACATGATGGCTTTTGTTGGGTTTTGTAATGTACAGACTTGGCTCACCCATCTTCAAAGTTTTACGTTTGGAGTAGTCTCTGTCAAAAGCTAACTCTTAAGCTCAGTGGCACAAATGAGGTAACACCAGTACATCGTGTATGCAGCCTTACTGATTGAGCCATATCAAGATTCTGGGGCTGCAAAGCCAAAATGTCAGTGCAGGCTCAGGTGAAAGTGTCTGGTAGTGGCGGGGGATGTCTCCAGAATTTAAGAGGATTTCAATTTGTGCTGTCTTGCTGATTGCTCGCTTTTCAGGCTGCAGTGTTTCTGGTCCACATCTGAGATGCGGATTGATTATGGGAATTATACAGGAGGATGGGAGATTTCTTTCAACTAATGGCAGGATGGGGCTGGATTTTACAGTTTGTGTCTTGGCCTGAGTTTTGGAGGTGAAAGTATGGTATTTCCTATTTAAAGCAGAAATTTTATTCACTTACTTAGACAAGGGCTAAATTATGGCATTGGTCTCTTCAAAACATTTTCTAAAAGCTGCTTAAGTCATAGAGTAGCTGGAGCTACGCTTCCAAGACATGTAACAAGTTTATCAAGAAAACCCAAGCACCAATCTAGCAAACTTTTATTGTCTCAGTAAGTTGAATTAGGTCAGAAAGTGTCTGGTGATCAGGAGGACGAGTTCCAGGAACAGTGTGTATTTGCATTCTGGGGGAAAGGGGGATCACTAGGCTGTTCCCTTACTCTGGGAGCGTGTGGCGGTGTCAGTTCCGCTGAAATCACAGCCAGAGCACTTGAAGGATTTGCATTTCATCCCCAAATGTGCAGTGCATAAGTTACTGATGAACAGTTACTTATATTGCTTTAAACAGGCTGTGTTTGCACACTTTTTTACAGCACCATGTTTGGAGTGGTATTAGTGCATGTTAGTTGTGACCAGTTAAGTTGGCCACAAGCTCTGGGTCTCAGTGGTTGGGACAGGAAGCCACAATCGTTGCTGCAGCTGATCATGTAGACCGCATCTCATAGTGCAGTGTCTTGTCATTTTTTAGACGTTTGCTGATAGTGGTCAGAGCTGGCTGCATGGGCTGCTGTACTGGGGAAAGCTAACTGGTTTTGCTGTCCATATTTTTGACCATGTAATCTGAAATTCCTCTAGGCAGGTCTAGACAATGCAAAGTAAAAATACCAGTGGCAGCTCTGTACTGGTACTCCAGCAGTTGTTAGGTCTGGCAAATGACTTCTCTTTTGTGCCTTGATTTTTTTCTGTATCTTGAATAACAGTCTGTCACTGCTTCACAGAAGGGCTGAGAGCTGTTACATGCCCTGCATTTAACCACCTTCTCAACCTGTCAGTTAAATTTTGGAAAACTTTAAAATGTCTCCTCAATATGTTTTAGAAAGTAAGCCAAGCTATTTTACATGCTTTCTATATATGTGAACCAGAGAACTTCAGGGTTTTAAGAGCATATAATTGCATTTTGAATTTTTAAGGTCTCATTTTGAGTGTAGTCTGTGTATTCCATTGCTTTTGTAGTCTCTGATCTTTTTGCATTTAAAAACATTGATTAGAATATAACACCTTAAGAACCTGTTACTACATTTCTTTTACCAATACCTGCATTCACCTGTTTTCATGGGTTTCCTATTTCTGATAATGCTTTTCCATTTTGCTGAGAAAAGTCAAAACTGCTATTAAAAAGGGAATTCCTGTCACCAGTGATGCTCTTTGGGGCTCCCCACCCCTTCCAGACTCAAACTCAAGGCAGTGAGAAGCCCTATAGCAAGGCTCCAGCAAGTCTTTTTGACTCAGCTTTTCTAGAGCATTGCAAATGTTTCTTTTGAAAGGCTATTTAATAGGATAAATATACCCAAGCTCCCCATTCCTCTGCAGTTACTCATGATGTAAAACTGTCTTGCCAGGGATTGGGTTACCGCCCTGAGCTGTCTCCCTGTATGTGAGCTGGAGTTGCATTTAGTCCCGGAGGTTGGGGCGAGAAGACTTAATTGAACCTAATGAGATTTTTTTAAAGTTTGGATTCACAGATTTTGCAAAGAGGCTGCTCAGATGAGCCTGCAAGCTCAGGGTTCAGTTCTGGAGATGCAATTCCCCTTGTTCATTTAAAGGACAGCAAAAATCAAGGATTTGAATTCAGCATCTTAAGGTATTAAAAAAGGGCTGGAGAATGGTTGTCATTCTCCAAATGAGGGGTCTGCAATTTGTCTTATGCTGAGTGAGACATGATTATCACGTAAAGTTCATGTCTTCATTCAGACCTGCCCTTACGGCTGCGTAGCTTTTTATTTCCATTTGCCAATCTTCTGCTGCCTAAACCAGGAAAACCTGTAGCAGTTCTAGTTATTTGGGTAAACAGGGGTGTGGGGAAGAACAGGAGAGATGCAGATACCTGTGCAGCAGCATTAGTGGAAATACTGTAATTTGTGCTCAGACATCACATCCTGATTACCCAGTGTGATGTGTCTGGGTTGTCAGGGACACGTGGTAGTAGGGATGCTGAGGGAGATGGAACTCTATGACTGAACGTGTTGGCTCTGTGTGGTGGCTGGATGAAGAATCCTGTCTCCGGTATCACTCATTTTCCAGATGTCCCATGCAAGGAGCAGAGCTACAGGCAATGTGTGGTTCGATAGATGTGCAGATGCGGCTTTCAGCTGTTGAAAATAACAGCCTGTTATCTGAGGCATTTGAAGTATCTTGTCGCAGTTATGCTTCCATTTCCTCCCCAGCAGTAGATGAGAGAGAGAAGAAAATTTGACGGTTATCCTTTTGATCTACTTACTATATTGATAATGCTTCTGATTTGCTGTGTCAGCATGGGTTAATAGCTCAGTTGTTAAGAGAGATGAGCTGCGTATGGAAATCTGAGGTAGTTTTCTCTCTTCTGGCACTAATGCCATCACCTTTGCACTGTGTTGTGTATCTCTAGCACAGGCTGGAGTTAAGCTGGACATAGTAGTAGGCAGCTTCTCCTTAACAGAGGAATGCAAATTTATATTTATCTAAATTGCCTCACTTAAAAATAAATAAATATCCTAGACTGCTTATGAGTAGTGGAAAACTATTTATTACTTGAGGAAAAATTAGCATTAAAAAGCTGCTTGATGCCAGTTGGCAAATGTGAATTTGTTGATGCCTTGTCACGTAGGTTTTTTCAGAACTAGTTCATGATCTGTTCTGCTTCACTGTCCCACCTTATCCCAGGAGCATTTTTGAGATACACAGAAGGCACAAGAAGAAGGGAGTGAACAAAGTATGTTCTGATATGCATGGGAAGATACATGTAAATATTTATATATTTTTCCTATTCATAACTTCACTCTATTTAAGGGGACTAAGTGCAGCTCAGATTTATAGAAAAGGAGGTTGATGTGTGCATCAGTACAAAGGGGCCCCTGTGTTATCCTTTCCTGTTCTGTACCTCAGAGCTGCATTGTGCTGCCTTGGCTGGTGTTACTGCTCTTTATCAGACAAACCTGGGATGAAGAATGTGCCCCTGCAGCTGCATACGAGGCCGTTTCGGCTGGAGGATACTGCATTTGCAGGACAGCGAGTGCTGACATGCAGTGATGGTGAAGGAGCCTAAGTCGGAGCCCCTGGAATGCATGAACTGTTTCTCGGCCTGACAGAGGTGTGGGCTGGTGAGATAGCGCAGGAATGTGCAGTATATAACCTGGGAGATGATTGCCTTTTTCAGTGCACCTTGAACTGGTAAATGGGACTTACCCTAAGGTATTGTACTGCTCTTTCATCTTGCTGATTTTCGTGGTAAAAGGGCTTTTTTTCTGAGTGGTTCAATGCGTTGGACGTCAGCTTGAGTGTTCTTGTCCCAGCCTGTCTAAATGACTAGCTGAACTTTGGTAGATGCTGGGAACTAGCTTGAAGCAATGCACTTGGTGTTAAGGGCCACTTGTACGTGTCTAATGTATATGCAGAGCTGTGTGTGTGATTTGAAGACCAAAATCCAAACAAAGGGTGTCATAGTTAATGTTTTTTGGCAAAAGGGAGGGAAGAGAGAGAGAGGCAAAGTAAAGCGGCTGGACCTTCAGATGTTGTGGAGTGCTCTGTAGCAGCAAAGGTATCACATGTGGTACCATTCTTTAACTGCCCCTCCTCCGCAGGAAAATCTGTGTAGAAAAGCCACTTGAAGGCAAACACAAATGTTCTCCCATACTGGGGAGGATGTGGTTTGAGTATCTTTCTGGCCTGAATGTTACTTCAATTGAGTGTGTAGTTTTTGGGTTGCCCAGTGGAGGGAGGAGGACTCTGTCATTCTGTGCCTCTGTCTCATGTTGGCATGCAGCTTTACCAGGAGCTTGGCCAAGTTACCTGAGCCTGTAGAGTACCCAGGCATGCATGTGTTGAGATGCACCGTGCTGCATTGGACAGCGAGTTAGGGTTTTATTAGCTGTGTGACTGCACCAGCATATGATAATAAGCAGGATTCTCTGGACTGGTGGTGTTTCAGCAAGTATCGCTCACTCTTCCACGTCCCACTGAGCAGCATGCTGTTAATAGAGTGGAAAATACAAATTTCTGTGTGCATCACCCATGTCTGTAGGTACCTTGAGCCCTACTGAGCCTTTGGAAGTGAGTTTGTGATTCTGCTCCATGCATGTGTCTGTGAGTTGAGATTTTGTCTGTGGGTTGTGTTAGGAGCTTCTTGTAGGGTGAGAGTGGAAGGAGGGGTGATCAGTCTTGTGGAGGAGCAGTGGCTTAAAGATCTAGTATAATCCTGTCTGTTTTAGTTTATTGGTACAAAATGGTTATATCTGTCCTCTAGAGATGAATGAATCTCTGATCTTCTAACCTGGGGAGCTTCTGCTTCCTAGAGCTGTGTCTATAGTATGTTAGAGAGTATTTGAGGCAGCAGTAAAACTGGCGTGGTCAGTGTGTGTGGTTGTTCCCACAGATAGTCCGAGATGCTGCAGTGTGTGCTGGTGTGTAGATGCATGTCTCCGTGGGGAGGTGCAGCACACGTGGCACCCGCAGAAAGTTTCTGTGTGCCTAAAACGGGGACAGGTTCCTGACTTTGTGGGGATGAACAAGTGAGGTGAAGTTCCTGCCGAGTTAGCTGTCCCTGGCGGGTTTCATCTTTCTGTCCATGTAAGGATGTCGTGGTGCCCTCTGATGGTGGGTGCTTGTGTGATCTGATCCGCATCAGTGTGTCAGGATGATCCTGCCAACTGCTTCCTGTGGGTTGGGGTGGGCTAACTGGTTCATTTACATCTCCTGCAGCAGTGTCCCTCAGGAGTTGTCTTGGGAAGGAATGCTTCATTATCCAAAAAATCAATCGAACCTTTAATATTTCTATATAAGTATTTATTTAATGTTCTATTTAGGGAGCGGTCACTGTAGTGAATTCAATCCTGTAACGTGAGGCACAGCATTTCTCAAAGCACAGCATCTTTGTTAACAGTTAATCAGGCTACAGCTGCCTGGTCCCTTTTGTGAAAGAGTGTGAGTGATGTATCCCTTCTTTCCCCCCATCTTTTAGCTCAGCGTCTTCTGGTACTGTTAAAAAGTTGCGTAAATCCTGAGTGCGCAGCACTTTTGGGACCTCTTGGGAGGAGGTGCTGCATGGAAACCAAAACGTTAATCCCTTTGGTTAGGTTCTGATTAATTGTCTTCAGTCAGTTCTGGACTGCAAAACTCCTCAGGCTGACCTCCAAGGGAGCTGGCAGCCGCTTCCCTCTCACAGGGTGAAGCCCCACAAGGTGGGGTGGACTGAGCAGGCACCACTGCTCTTGCCCTGCACTGCTCGGGGAAGTTCTGCTGCCGTTGTTGGACCCTTTGAATGGGGTGCAACTTCCCAGTCTGGCAAAACTTCAGGGAACTGTAGTTGCTGGTGGGATTGGGTCAGAGAACAGTTTGTGTGGCTGGAAGCTGCAACGGGGATGGACGCAGATAGGGAAGACCTTCCCTCTGGCTGTGAGCTTGGAGGGAGTGACTGGGTCGTGAGAAAGGGTGGACCCTGGCTTTGCAGAACATGGGGGTGAGCAAGCACAAGGAGGGGTCCTTTGCCACCCTAAACTGGTGTGTGAGTGCCTGGCCTGCTCCCGGCTTGCTCCTTTTCCTGCCCCACCACCACGGGTAGGGTGGTGCCTTCATGCAGCTGCTTCGATATCAGTTGTAAAGTTGAAGTGCGGTTTGAGTAACCGAGTGATTTCTCTCCAGCCCTTTCTCCTCCCTCTGCTTCCCGTTCCTCAGCTCTGCCTTGTTTGCTCAAGTCAGGAAGGGGGAGGGTATGGGGGAAGTTAATCATTAAACTGTAATGTCTCCTCCTTAACTCCTTCATAACCTGGGGGTAGAGTGCTCCTGCTACTTCCAGACCCCTCTTCTCTTGCAGACTTGTAAAAATAAACCAGTAAATCTAGCTGAACTCACTTCTGTGCTGTTAATAAAAATCAGTGGGGTTCTGTCCAGTGGTTCATTCAGCAGACTGCTGAGCAGAGGAGGCAAATTTTGTGGCGAGATGGTTACATCTGCCTGTCCTGCAGTGAGGGCTGGGGGTGGAGGGTGGTAAAATGGTTTGGGTCCTGTCTGCGGGGTTGGAGGAGCCCGACACCCTCATGGGATTTTCGCTTCCTGGTGGAGTTTGATTTGCCTTTGTCATTGGTGGGGAGAAGCAAAAACCACACCTTCTCGGATAGCACTTCTCGTGGAGGTTGTGTGCACGAAACCTCCAGTCATAGGACCTGTCTGGTTGAAAGAATCACAGCTCTTCAGCAGTTCCCTTGAGGTATGTGCCTTTCACCCTGGAATCCACCAGCTGTTCTTTTGCTTAAAAAGATTAAGTTAATTTTTCCCCAGCTGCGGAAAGCTTGTATCCCTTTGGAGAATCTGCTTCTGGGGTATTTGGGCTCCTCTAGGAAGATGCTTGTGGCTTAAACAATTTGGAGCATTTTTCTGATGAAATGGAAGGTGTATAGAATTAATTTAACACAGTCTTTAATCTGCTAATGACTGTATTCTGTTCTCTGAGGGCAGGACTGCTGCTTTTCTTTTGTGATGCTTTGTTTTGTGGAAGAGAGTGAATATAAAAAGCACGTTCCTCATCTTGTAATGCAATAGTACTGTCCTCCATTTGACCCTTTAATACATTTTCTTGAAGGGTTGCTAAATGCATTGGCTGATGTGGCCTGGCCTGCTCAGGAAGTGGCTTTGAGCTGTCCTCGTAGAGCTGGTAGGCAGCCATGAGGGCAAGCAGTTGCTCAGTTGCTATTCTTGGTGCCACCTGGTAACTTCAGCTCCTTGTGACTCAGATGGAGGGTACTGCAGGATGGCTACACTCAGGCTGAGCCCTCACACCCCAAACCTGAGTATCAGGTACCTGCTGTGTGTGGGAGGAGAAAGACAGATCCAATAACTGAAACTGCCTGAAGACAGTCAGGTCTGCGTGGAAGGGAGGGAGATCCAGGAGGTTTCGGAGAGCCTCCTCTCATAATTCTGCCCAAGTTGTGTTACTGTTGTCTGGCTGAATTCCACATCTCCAAAGGGACCTGCCAGGTATGTTCTGATGCTCTTTACAGCGGAGAGCGCTGATGTCCCTAGTGAACCAGATCCTCTCTTAATAGCCTTAAAGAGGTGTGCACTAGAGCTTGCTGCCCCGGTGGAAAGCTGGGCACTCGGCCAGTGAGGCTTTCTTTAGAAAGTGAGTACAGTGCAGACTTGCAGTCGCTCACTGGAGTTTCTCCCACCAGGGACTGCAGTGGGCTCCGCAGGGTGGGTTTACAGGACGGAAGGTCCAACACGTCAGGTTTTGCCTGTGAGTCACTGCAGAGGATTGGGGATGGGCAGAGGATAGTTTGCAGGGAGGAATCCAGAAATGTGGGAATGCCTTTTCATGCTCCGTCTCTGAGGAAGAGCATTTTTCCTGCTTTAAGATTTCTGAGAGGTGCTAACTGTGTGACGTGGGTTCCTCTGCCTGGCATGAGTGACGGTGTTTCTAGCTGATGGAAGTTTTTCTTCTCTTCAGGAATTTGTGAGCAGTCTCCACCCAGCAAGTTGAGAATTGTTTCCAGGAGAAGAAATTTCATTTACCTGGCAGCCTCTGGAAACTAGTTAACTATTTGTGTGATGTGCTGAGGGGGATTTCTGTTAGGAAAACTGAAAGGCATACTCCTGCTGCACTGATGGACTAATTTGAAAGTTTCATGCTTCTTCCACTACCTTAGACTCTGGAGAAAACCCCTCCTGCGATCTTGTTTCCTGCAGAAAGCACTGCCTGCGGCCACAGTAAATGATTCTGTGATGATGTGGAGCCTGTAATTAGTCTGTGTCAATATCCTGTTGCGAGTTGATCTCTGGGCAGGTTTCTCCTACATTGCTCTGATGCAGGGTGCAATGAGACAACGGATCCCTGTTGTTGGGTGGTTTTCCAGTTAAGACAAAAATCTGAGACTGACATTGTTTTTCTGGCTGCTTTATTACCTCTTGGCGTTTTCTTTGTACGAGAAGTTTGATTAACCTGTTCAGTCCTGGGCTGCAGTAATGTTTTTCAGGGCGTTTAGTATAGACGAAGTCTTCCCAAAGACCACCTGATACAGGTATCCTGAATGAGACAAAAGAAAAAGCTGTAGTCCAGAATTTTACCACTTTGTTTTTGTTTTCCTTGCTTTCCTGCAGATGCCTTACTGGCAGACCTGGAATCCACCACCTCACATATCTCCAAACGACCAGTGTTTCTAACGGAGGAAACGCCTTACTCCTATCCAACTGGAAACCACACATATCAGGAGATTGCTGTGCCACCTCCAGTGCCTCCGCCACCTTCCAATGAGGCCCTGAATGGCACTGTGATTGACCCCTTAGACCAGTGGCAACCCAACGTATCCAGATACATCCACCAGCAGGTAAGTGAATGTGTGTGGATGGGGAGGGTGCTTGCTTGTTTTGTTGGTGTGCAGTATCTCGCAAAGTAGATGAGAGGAGGGAACAGCGAGAAGCGAGGATGAATTTGGCTATGAACAGAGTGGGGAAATGGACAGAGGTGTGGATTTTTAATAGAACTAACTAGTTGGAGCAAAAAATAATTTGAAACCCATTGTCATTGTTCCGAGAAAATGGTAGTATGATGAGACTAGTGTTAGTCATCTGTCTTGTAGCCTGTGGAAATCAGACTGGGGGTTTCCAGCACAGATCTGCGACTCATAGGCAAATCTGAAGCAAGTGGAGAACAGTTCTTCCTTGTGTAGCTCATCTGATGGAGGCTGGTTTGGCTATATAGCAGAGTGTGGGGTTTTTTTTTTCTTCTTCTGCAGGGCTTTGCTCTGCACTATCCATGTGTGGGGCTGCAGTGCAGTAGTGTACGTTTGCTTTGTATTCTGTTTCCAATACAAATCTCATTTCCACAGCCTCAGTCCCAGTCTCCTATATACAGCTGTAGTGCCAAAAGCTCCAGTGCCTCTGTTCCTAGAGACGGGCTCAGCTCTCCTTCTCCCCGTGCCAGTGAAGAGGAACACGTCTACAGGTATCTTGTCCCTGTTAAGAGAGAAGCCTGGCTCACAACTTGAGCCTGCTGTTGCTCGTGCTGCCTTCTATACGGGGAAACAAACAGTGCTCCCTGAGTATGTTATGTTGCCTTGTGTAGTTTTTGATTACCTCTTTGTAAGAGGCCACTGTAACTTTCATACTCATTTCAAACATTGACCTGGCCCTTTGGTTTGCTCCAGCTGCAGAAGAGGTTAAGACCCATGAGACAGAGCAGGATCTGGATTGTGTTGTGAAGGATACAATCCAGAGACAAGTATGACAAATCCATCCCCCTGTTAAGCAGGACAAAAATTCTTTAGGAGGTGGGTGGCCTTTGGGTCAGTTATCCTGGGGGATTCAGTTACCTGAGGCCTAGCGGGATGTGCAGTGACATGAATTTTCAAGTAAATTAGAACTTCTTAAAACTCTTAATCTCAGTAGTGGATTGATAGTTAGATAACTAGTTTATACTCACAAAGACAGCTGCTTTTACACTGAGAGGTTGGAGTAGCGGCCTGTACAGTATAGACAAGAACTTTCTGCTGATGTGGGGGTGAGTGAGGAAGAGGCTGTCAGAACTTCATCTGTGATGGCCCTCTACAGTGCACTCTGTCCTGGGTACCTTTTTACCGTGTGGAGACTGGTGTTTCTCTGGTGTTGTGTTCTAACCATGCCTAGCTCTTTCTGCTGAGCAGGAAGCTGCTTTCAACCAGAACTAATTCTGGGTAGAGGCAGGCATATCCAGAGGTGGGCCAATGGAGGCAGTAATTGCAATTTTTTCGGATGGCTGCATGCAGTTATACAAAATAGAGGTCATTACAGCTGTAAGTCCTCCTGTACCAAGGGCCTGGTGTGAATTGTGACTTGCGTGCTTGGGTTGGGATGAAGTATGCCCTCCTCAGATTGCATTTTGGATTTTCTGTTGTGTTTTTTTTTTTTTTTTTTTTTTTGCTGTTGGTTTGAAGAGAGAGATAATAACTGCCCTTATGGAATTGTGTAATTGTCACAGGTGTTCCAGTGTCAGAGTCCTAAAGCCTGTTACATACTAACTTCCTGAGCTTAACGTAATAGTATGCACAAGACAGAGGTTCCCATTTTGGAAAGTATCTTCTTGATAAAATAAGAACGTCTAGAGCATTAGAAGTTACTTCTTTATATGTAAAACTAGAAGAAAATAATTGCCTTGCCATTGATGATGGGAAGACTGTAATTACCATAAAAAATCACTGCATTGGTGCTAAGTCTTGCTTTGAAACAGTTTGCAGTTGTATGTAGTAAATGGGAACACCTGTATAGGATAAGCAATTATTGCAGGCAGGTTTTATACACACTTGTGCACAGGTAAATGTCTTTCAAGCCTTGCTTATTTAACACAGCAGAAAATAGTTTCAAATTACTTAAAAATCAGAGTTCCCCAAATTAAAGGTTTGAGGACTTGAAAAAGAGACCTTGAGTGCTGCAAGAGGCTACCGCAATATAACCTGCTGCTTTTGACTTCTTGTTGATACCTTGAGGTTTGTAATTTGCCTCTTTCTCCAGTCTGTGTTAGCCGTGCATTCCCTTGCTTCAGGGAGGAGGTTTCTGCTGCTTGGTGTGATGTCAGCAGAAACAAGTCATTTTCCTGTATGCAAGCTAATGGTTCTGGGCTGTTCTGTGCATCTTGGATCTGCAGATGGTTAACTCTTTGCTACAGGGCTGTGCAGCACATGGTTGTAAAATCTGAGGCCCCACCCATCAATTCTATTTCTTTGTAACTGACAACTGAAGATGTGGCTAAGCAGTGGATGTGTTGTAGTCATTTCACAAAGCACACATCTTCTTTCCTCCAGAACTAAAAGCATCAGCTTGAAAAGAATACATGTGTAAACTTTGTGAACCTATTGTAAGTTTCTCTCCATCCTTCTGCTGTATATAGACGAAGTTTCACACTTCCCTTTTATCTTTAGTTTCCCAAACAAGCAGAAGTCTGCAGAACCATCTCCTACAATGACTAGCTCCTCTCTGGGCAGCAACCTCTCAGAATTGGACAGACTTCTTCTGGAACTGAATGCTGTTCAACATAATCCCACAAGTGGCTTTCCAGCAGGTAAGGTATAGCAAGATATTTGGTATGAGTGGATAGTGTGATTCTTAAAATGATAATCTCTTTTTCCTTCCAACATCCTTACTGAGGGGAGACCCTTCCAGCCCCTGATCGAAGATTGATTTGGTGTAGGTGGGATCTGTTGAGGTCTGTGGTGTAGCACCCGCTCAAAGAGAGGCCAGCTTCAAAACTGGCTCTAACTAAAGTTCCAAAGTTAGATTAGGTTGCTCAGGCCCTTGTGCTCTTAAGTTCTGATTAGCCTCAAAGATGGATGCTCCACAAGATTTCTGGACAATTTGTTGCTCTTGCCTGTGATTTTGTTGCTCTTGCCTGTGATTAGCATGTATGTATGGACCTAGGAGTCTGAATGGCTGTTTTCTGCTCCTCTTTCTTAAGATGAAGCCAGCAGAAGCCCATCACTGCCCAGCATGACTGGACCTCACTATGTTGTCCCAGAGAGCAGCAGCAGCTCTGTGGGAGGGAAGGCTGCACCCCCTACAAAAGAAAAGCCAAAGCGAAATGGTGCACGTGGGATTGAAGATGTGCGTCCCAGCGTGGAGAGCCTGCTGGATGAGCTGGAGAGCTCTGTGCCAAGTCCAGTGTGAGTAGTGTTTTGGTGGCTGCTGGCTTGAGTGGCGTGGGACAGGCTCTTGTGGCAATAGTGACTGTAGTGTAGGGGCAGATGCTGCAGGAGTGATGGAAGATGGGCTTTGTCTAAAGGGTCAGAAGTCAAGCAGGCACATGAAGATGCTGGTGCTTTTTTATCTACTCCTGTGTGGAAAAATACATGTTATATTATGAGAGGTGAATTGTTCAAACTCAGATTTATAGCTGATCACAAATACCCACTGTCTGACAAAATGAATTTTTGGTCATTGTCCATTAATGGATGGCGCGCGTGTGTGTACATACTCGTGTTAGACTTGGCAGAGAGACAGGGGTCTGTGTGTTGTGGAAGCTGGGTCTGGGGAAGGGCTGGCCAGGGTGGGCAGCGCTGATGAAACTTGTCATTGTGTGCTTGCCTGGTGGAGCAGTGGGACTTTGGGTCTAGGAGTGCTCTCCCAGGCTTAAATGCACTCTTTTTTTCTTTTCCTCCCACCCTCCCCACCCCCCACCTTTTCAGCCCTGCAATCACTGTGAGCCAAGGCGAGGTGAGCAGCCCCCAGCGAGTCACCGCCAGTCAGCAGCAGACCCGTATATCTGCTTCTTCAGCTACGCGAGAACTGGATGAGCTGATGGCATCTCTCTCTGACTTCAAGGTACCCTGTTATGACAGTGCTTCGTCTTGTCCCTCCCCACCCCCAGACTCTTGCCTGTTAGCCACATCTGCTGACCTTGTTTGGTCTCCAGAATGCCCTCTTCACCTCCCAGACTTGCTCTGAGAAACTTCCTGTGGTGGTATTTGTGCTTTCAGAGTGCTGCTGCAGGTGTTCTCGACTGCTATAAATTCTTGTTGCTGGGAGGGTAAGGTGGTTCTGGGGTCTGTTTTTCCTTTGGTTCTGCAATTTGTCTGTTTGCCAAAGATAACGAGCTTAATTACTGCTCAGTAAGAGGTGAATTATTTTGCTGTACTACAGCATAACAAAAAGTCGGAGAGCATGGGACACCAGTCTGCTTACTGAAAGAGACCAGGCTCTTCTCTTTGGAGTGCATTTTTACCCTGATGTGCATTCCCTGAGGAGGATCTTCCAGACATGTGTGGTGTAAGCACTGAAGCCTTTGCATCAGGCAGCTGGAGACTTCATAGAGTTCCGTCTTAAAACAATCTCTCTTAGTCACTTCAAAATGGGATTAAAGTCTGAGCTTCTTGTGCGGGCAGAAAATGGCAAATACTATTCAGAATTTTGTTTAAAAATCGAACTGTTGTATTGGATGAGAACTGATATTTCAGTTGCAAGTAGCACATAAAAATCCAATTACAGGGTAAGCTCAGGAGTAACTTGCCCACAGTCATCTTGATATGTGAAGCACTTGGCGTATGTACTTGGATAACGTGTTCTTTATTCACGTAGGTCTGTTATCATTCTTGCATTAGATGATTAACTATGCAGCTTATTTTCATGACACTTCAGTTACCTGTAATAGTAGCAAAATGAGAAATATTTTTTTCTTACTTTCTACTTTCATCTGCTTTGCTTATAGCCTTACTGAATTAGTCACTTAAATTTGTTCTGAGAGAGGTGTAGAAAGCAAATATCTAATACATTCTCCTTGTTATCGCTGTTGGGTTTGCCTTTCTTACATATACATGAAGTCTGCTTTCTAATCCTAAGAAAGTCCCTAACTCTGGTTTTTCCTCATACGGAAAGTTCCGATGCTTGGTGTTTCTTGTCTGTGCTAAACTCTTACTTCCTCCTACCATGACTTTAGGTGGGACAGCTAATGCTGAGGAATGTTTTGTGAGGAGAGGTAGACAGGCCATTCAGTTACAGCTTTGCTGTTTGTTGTTCTCTCTGTTCTACCATTCCTGTGAGCGTTTTTGATGTGTGCGCTGGGTTTTGTGAAGCTCATTACAATACCTGGAGTTTTGACCAAGTGCATGAGTTCAGAACCCAGCAGTGAGCATGCATGCTCTGTGGGACTTTGCTTGCCTTGCACTTGCTGGAATTGAATTCAGGCTGCCATTTCTGGCACATGTACTGCATGTTGTGAGAATCTAGGAGTTACTGTTTTCTCTAGACTTACTGTAGTGTGTATTTAGTCAATTGCAAATACTGGGAGCGTAGTGTTGCCTTCTTTTCTCTGTATTAGTCTTAGAGCAGAGTGCAGGATATGCACAAGTGTCTGTTCAGTCTGGCTGAAAAACTGCACTGTTGTGAAGCTGGAAAGAGTTCCCACCTGCACTGCTGGCGTACCCTGCCTTGCTCCTTCCACGTGCTGGGGGAGCTTGAGCACTATGGCTTCATGCCCCTGCTGCTTTTACCAGGGCTCAGAAAACAAGTTTGGGTGTGGTTTGGCTATGGCCTTTGCTCCTAGGTGAGCTCTTGGCAATCAAGAATGATGTTGCCCAGCACATGTTTTCCTTGCAAGATACAAGGAGCGGATGTGTTTAAGTGCAGGTGTTCAGATGCTTTGCAATCTTGAGAAAAGGCCTTAGAATCTTTGTGCAACTCCAATAAAACCTGCATGACAGAGACTATCTGCATTCTGTAATACTGTCCACCTTCCTGGCTTAGTTTCTGGTTGAGCTCTGAGAGTGAACATGCAGCAAGATCTTGAGATTTGGGCTTTATGAACACAGCGTTAGTATTTTTGTGAGGCGTTGAACTCGTTTGTGTATAAACATTCTTCCTGAAGCGCGAAGAACATGGTTTCTGTGATTGTTTTCCTTTTGTTAATATTGTCACTGACATTTTCAACTTTTTTAATGGTTACTTTCCTTTTTCCTGTCCCCCAGGTTGCTTCATTTTCCCTTCGGTCCTTTTTGTTCTTACCTCCTCTATTTGTGCCAAATAGTGGTGTTAGCTTGTCTGTAAAAATGTGTTTCTAGTCTCTACCGGTGGCAGGATATAAGGGAGAGAAGTGGAGACTTTGCGAAGGTGCATAAAAGGTTCGGGTACCGGACCTGCATGTGGTTGCAAAAAATAGGACAGAAAAACCAAGTTATGATGTGTAATTAGTTGGAGTTGGTAGTTGGTACTACTAGAAGTGTACTAGAAGTTGCAGTAGATGGGGGAGTGGAGGTACTGATATTTGATTTTTCCATGGAGCCCAGAGTAAAAGGTGCTATTACAGACTGATACATTACCCTTTTATCATCTTTTGCTCGCTTTAATGAGTTGCTCGTTCTTTTTGCTTACAGAATCCATTTGATTTTGGTTATCTAGCTCATCAGTCAGTGGACACTGAAATTACTTAATGCACTTGTTTTTTCCAACCTCTGCCATTTCTGTGTAATACAATACCTGCTTACTGCATAGCTAAATGTTTGTATTTAACTATTCTGTTACTGTTGAGTGTTTAATCATGGCTCTTATTTTGGAGCTAGTATGCTTTCAGTATGCCGGAAATACTTGCTTTTGAATGAAATGTTAGTCGTGCTTTGAAAATGTCTGACTTCATTTTAGGGAGTCAGGAAACTAAGTGTGAACCACATCATAAAACCAGGTTACTTTTACAGGTGCGTCCAGCTTAGGCAAAATACGAGGGGGGGCAATATTGGGAAATGCCCTCATTTTTACTATTGGATGTACTTGCTAGTTCTTTTCCTCTCTGTTGTAACTGTGGGTCTTGCTGTGCTAGTCAAGGGGAGGAGCAATCTGTAAAGAATTGTGGTCCCCTATTGCTCTTTCCTTTTTGAACATGGTCTCCCTGCAGGACTACTGTTGTGACTTCACAAATGTGTGACTGCTTGCCAGCTCCTGATCCTTTGGGATGGTAGCAGCTTAGGTCAGCTGAAGGTATATATTTCTTCCATCTGCTGGCAGATTTAGTGCACGTTCTGGTTAATTTTATGCTTTTGTTCATAAGTACCTCTAAAAGGTAAGTAGAGACTGAGATGCCATACATGGGCTTAAGAAGTTATGTGCCCAGCTACTTTGGAGCATAAACATCTAGCTTCTTGAAGCTTCTTTGGAAAATGTGACTAAGAATCAGAGCAGGTTTTGATAGTTCTTGGTTTTGGAAATCCCTTGTGGATATGATTTTAAAAACGAGAGGGCTCAGCATTGGTCTTAAGCTGACCTGCTGTGCAAACTTGTCCAAGCCACTGTTCTGATTTTCCCTTTTTAAGAAAAAGGAGTAATGCCAGTTTGCCTCCTAGAGTTTAGCCAGGAACCACTGAAAATGGGGAAGAGAGGACCCATGATCTTTTGTTTTCAAAAGACCGGGTAAGTCAAGAACTAAAATCTCTGTATCAGTTGCTCTTGTTAGTGTATTTTGGATCAAAATGAATATTGATTTTATTACAGTGTAAATGTGGAGGCTTTGGCTTAAGGGGAAGAGGCTAATCTAGCCACCTAAGCAATGCTTACAGGGGCATGGAGTGACTGACAGACTTGTATAGCTTCAGTGTGTCATGTCCAAGGTGAGATTAGTGATGTGAATACAACAAAGCCTGTGTCATCTGTTCTTGCTGTGAATGCCCTGAAGCTTTGTTTTTGTTGCCATGAACTCAGTCAACTGGAGCATTTTATTAGTGTATCAAGAAGAAAATGTCATGCTTTGTTCTATTCATTGATTGCTTTTTTCAGCTTTGAAGTGTAAAATTTACATTCCTGACTGAGTGAGGTAACGTGACCTTTACTCACAGTCTAGACATTCCTGCGTTGGTAGCTGGCTTCCCAGTGGCCATTGCATGCCCCATCACGGCTGCAGATGAACACATCAGCTATCACTTAGGAGGGCATAGGAAAATAATCTCAGTGGCTGTAGAACTTCATCTCCTATAATCTCATATGAGTAGCTGCACAATGTCATACTGGTTCTGCTCTTTGATATCTCGTTTTCCTTCCTCTTGGAAGTAAGGCATTGGATCAGCGTGACTCTTGGAATTGGAGGTCATGATTGTTATAATGCTTAATTCTTTGGGTTTTTTTTCTTCCCCTTACCTCTGTCTTTATCTTTTTATCTCCTTATTCCTTCTGTCTCCTTTTTGCAGACTAGTTCCACTATGTCTCTGATTTCTGACCCTTCCCTAGAACCTCTTCCCAGTTCAGCAAATGCAGACTCCAGCAACACTCCTCACAGTTTCACAGTGCTATCCTGTTCCAAACACCCTTCTGCAAGTCAGAGTGGGGGCTCTGCAGTGCCAGGATCTGCCCCCTCAGCGGTCCTGTGCACTGAGGAAGGCAGTAACACTGCAGTTCTGCCTACTTCAGGCCATTCAGCTGCTCCTCCATGTGTGCCCTGTTTGCCACAAACAGCCCCTGTGCCCCCACCACGGGTCTCTTCTGGTTATGCTACTCATAGGGAGCAGATGACCTCTGCAAGCTTGAGTCGGCTGAGCAGGAAGCCTGACTCTTCTAGAAATGCTCCCCAGGCTGTGCCGGCTTCCAGTTTGGAACTTCTGTGTAGATCTGCTAATGTAGAGGCACAAGGCCTGGAGTACGATTTAGCAAAAGAGACTGAGAAGAAGGAGCCGAGAACTGACCCCAGAATCTCAAGTGTACCAATTTCCAGTGCTTTAAATGGTCAGGGGAAGGGGCAGATACCTAAAGAGCTGGATCAACAGGGAGCATTCAGGGACCATTCAGCCTTTCCTTCCCAGGGCAGAAGTACAGAAACAGCTTTAGATGAGCTGTGGGCCCTGGAGCTGCCTGCACAAGTGCCAGAGGTACATGCAAAGAATGACAGTGTTTTGAATCCTGTGTATGAACCTTCTGTTGTTGCCCTGGATCGGTGGGATGTCTTCCCAGACACTAAAAACCAGTTGGGCTTTGTAGTGGAGCAAGGACAGGAGCTAAAAGCTGGAGTACTGCATGAAACCAAGGTAGATGGCTGTCCTGATCTGATCAAGAAGAGGCAGGGCAGAGAGAGAATTCCTAGGAAGGCAGGTACTGCTGACATGAACAAAGCCAGAGAAGAGCAGGAAAACGAGCAGTTCAGAAGCTCTGCAGTCACTCTGGAATCTCCTGAGAACATTTGGAAACCTGAATGGGACCTGCCATGCATCTCTAAACCACCCATTGAGAGGATTTCTGCATCAGGCCAGGCAGGCGCTGAATGAATGGAGGAGTAGGATGAGTCCTAGCTAAGACTGTTCTGACAGCATACTAACATTTTCTGTGTGGTGTCAGTGTGCCTGGCTCACCCACACTAACAGCACGCAGCTCTGAGCAATGTTACTGACAGCTGCATGTCACAGAGGTTTGAAATCCTCTGCTTTATCTTGTGGTCTCTTCTGCATGTCAGTTAGCAGCACGGAGCATGGCAGTTTGTAGGGACTTCCCTGTGAAATGGACTTTTGTTCCCTAACTGGGGTAAGGCTCAGTCCGCAGAGGGCCTCTGAAAAGTTAAAATGACTGTTTTGTTCCACCGAGGATGTTCCTGACTTGGGATGGCAGCTCCCCTCCTGTGCTCACCTTTTTAGGTCTCGTTACTGGAGCTGTTAGTGTTCCTTCCAGTGCTAGAAGGACATTTTGTGCACCAGATGTCTCTGACCCAGCATCTTATGCCTGTAAAGGGCAAATGCAGAGAGGCTGCTCTGTGTCCTTGCGATGCTGAGGTTTCTTTAATGCTCAGTGGAGTGGTCATGCTGCACCTCCTATCTTGGCTTCCTGCTGGTTAATCTTTCCCTTCCTTTTCTAGATAGTTATTTTTGGCTGCTGTGATTATCCTTACGGGGTTTTTCCTTGCACTGAGTCACTGTTCTGGGCTGTGCCAAGAGGAGTTTTGGCATTGTGGAATAAATGTCATCACTCTTCCTGTTTGCAGTTGTCACTAATGGCTTGTGTTTGTGCTCTTGCATCTTGGGGCTTGCTCTGACATTGCTCTTCTCTGCTGATATTATTACCTTTGTCATTTAGATTAAATCTTTAATCAAGAGGACAAAAGAGACAGCAAATGTGCATCCAATGTATCGTGACCTCTCTCCAAGGCGTAAACTAGGTCCTGGCGTATTGCACAAGACTGAGTCTCAAGGTCGCTTGACTGGAGAGCTGCAGGACAGACTGGGCATCGCTAAACAGGAACAGGAAGAATGGAAAAACCAGGGTGACTGGCTGACAGAGGGGGTCGTTAACACTTCCAGACCCCCAGGGGAAGAGCAGAACAGTGGACAGCAAGTAGAGAAGGTAGAAGGCAGGGACATGCTGGGAAATTCCAGCATGTCCCTCTGCCCAGATAGCATTGTGTGAAGGTGCAGATTAAGTTTCTGAGTGACCTAAGCAACATGAAATGAAGAACTAACGCTTTCTGCTCACCCTTGTGTGGCCTGAAAAGGGAACTGGCATGTGGGTCCCTAGTTCTTGGTGTTTAAGATTCGGCGTGGGATCTGAGGGTGCTGGTGCTGGTGTCTGTCTGGGCAGTCAGCTACTACCACGTGTCAAATGTCCACATGGGGCTTATTTTTAAAACCACACTGGGAAGCCTGTCAGAGGCATGCTTTGTTTTCCCCAGTGCTGTACCTGTGCAGGAAGTTCTGGGTATAAGATGGTGCTCTTCCTTGAGCTACACAGGGAAACATGTTTTCTAGTTCCCCTTCTCTTTCTGGCTGCTTTTTACTCTTAGATTAACGTACTGGTAAGAATAAATCTTCCTGTTGCAGGAAGTGCTTGTGGGTTCCTCTTTGGGTTTATTCACCTTTCTTGTTCCTCCATGTCTTTCTAGGTGTTTTTTCCTCCAGAATCCCCACTTCCCCCAAGGAGGACGGTCTCTGTTCCAGCCTCTCCCCCGCTTCAGCCTTCCAAAGAAGCTGCAAAGACAGTCCCTGCTAATGCTGCTCCCTCTCATGTCTCTGGCCCTGCACCTTTCCTTCCGGTCCCACCTCAGCCTTCCCATGTGCCATCTACCCCAGCCTCTAGTCTAGTCTCCTCCTCTTCCTTCAGCTTGCCTCCCCAGCCTCCTTTCCAGTGGGAAACTTCTGATGATGATTATCATGAGCTTTCTGTTGTGGGCACCTCTCCTTCTGAAGGTCCTAGGCATTCCTGTTCTCCCCAGACCTGGACCCCTAGCACCAAGACAGTTGTTTCTGTTGGCTGTCAGACTGAAGATGAAGCTTTCTTCCCACAGATGCAGGCAGGCTTCTCTCTTCTGGTTTGCTTTTTTAGCCATGTTTTTCAGTCCAGCTACTGCTCCCAACTTGATAGCTCAGTAGATAGAATGTTCAGGTGAAGGCTGGTACTGAACTGCTAGGTAGGAGAGAGGAGTCATTGGCAACATCTAATCCCAGCTGCTGCCTGTCTGGCACTGCAGAGTACATGTCTGTGCAGTAACCTGTTGGGGTGTGTGTGGTTCCTGTCTGTCCTGATGATCACTTTGTGCAGCAGGGACTCGATTTCCCTCTGAGATGAAGAAGCTAACTCTGAAACACAGGCTGTAGTTGGAGTGGGGGGAGTAAAAGATGGAAAAGTCTTGATACTGGAAGGAGCAAGGACAGCTGTCCACAGGGCGAGTGGATTTTGGGGGGGAGATGACATGATCAAGAGCTGTGTTCTGCATCTCCCTGCTACAATCAGGGAAGAGCTGTAGCCCTAGGATGGTGAGAAGTCTTAATGTATATGAGCAGTGCAGTGGTGTGCAATGTTACGTGTACGTAATGACTCTCAAGCAGTGAACAAGGAAACACCTCTGCATCTTGAACTGTTGTACTTTTCAGGTGACCTCTGCTGCTCCCCTCATCTACAGTGCCAATCTGATGGCTGCTCATGCACCCCTGGGCCCCCCTGCCCCTGAGAAGGCAGGACCTCCTTTCTGTTTTCTCAGCATGGTGTGCTCTTCTGGTTGATGAGTGTGCTGCAGATGCTGCTGGGATCTGCTCCTAAAGCTCCCAGTGCCGTGAATGTAGATCATGTCCTGTAGTGCATGGTTTGCTGCTCATAGAGCTCCTCACTGGACTTGAGTGATGGCAGATCTCATGGGTGAAGGGTGGGAATTTGAAGAGCCTTTGCATGATGAATTTATGTGGCTGCTGTGCTGAGTGTCCCTTGTAAACAGCAGGCACTGTGTGCAGGAGGTGGGAGCAAAGCTCTTTCAGGTAGGGACTTATCTGTGGGCTCTCCAGAAGGCTTGATTTTAGAATTTGTACTTTTAGAAATTGTAGTGGGCACAGGTGGGTGTGCCTGTACTGACATTAGCTGTGGCTTGCAGGAGTATGTGGTCCCTACAGGCAAGGGTGAAGTGCTCTGTTGCTACATGTCGAATTAATCTCATCTCCTTTCTGTCCAGATGGTATTTATCGTTCATGTGTGGCATGTGTGCCTGCCCTTGCCTGGTAGCCACAAGCCCCTGGTTAAAGTGAGAGAAGATACAATTCTTTTGACATGGTGCAGGTGCAGCCTTTTTCCTGCTGCTGTGCTGTGCAGGAAGCCCTGGCTTTGTCCTGGGACTCTGGCCTGGCTTGGTATGCAAAGCTCTGTTGTTTCTCTCTGTGAGAAGTCTCTTTGCAATGATGTGCTTTGGAGACAGTCACCGTAACGCTTTGGTAGCAAGTAACTGCTGTGTGGCAGAGGGTTTGTTTTAGGCTCGGGACATGGGGGTGTGATGAGGCTGCTCTGTGCTGCTGGACTCGGAGAGGCTGGCCGCTCGTTATGGGCTGGCTGGGAGGCGAGAGGAAGGGAAAAGCTGTGCCTTGGCTTCCCTTGGGAGTCATGCTGCATGCAAGGCAAGGCTGATGAGTGTCTGTATGTGTGAGTGTAAAAAAGCTAAAATTATGGATGTCATGAGAATTTTTATGCAAACAAGTAGAAACCAGGGTTTGTCATTGAGTAAACTAGTCGACTGCAAGTACAGCCAGCTGCAGGATGGGGAATAGAGCTCCTCCTGTGGCTGGAAGGGCAGGTTCTGCCAGGGCTCTGAAGCACTTCAGCGTGTCCCTGCTCTCCTGGCCGGGCTGGCAGCAGGCTGGTGGGTTGTTATGAAGTGTAGATTTTATGTCCGTTTTAATCTATCCCCTTAGTAAGAGAAAACATGAGCTCCATACCATCATCTTGGGGAGGGACTTCTTTGGGTCTCTAAACCTGACAGTAGCTATAGCAGTGCGAAGTCAGCTAAAGTGCTCTGTGTTTGATTATTGTGGTTTGTCTGCAACAGGGGCTGTGTGGCCAAAGAGAACATACGCTTTGTTCTCTCGTAACACAGGGTTACGAACCTAAAAACGTTTCTCCCCCTCCTCTGTGAAGCCTTTCCAAGCTGTGTGTACAGTGGTAGTGTTTCAGAAACAGCCTCTGAGAAAAGTATTTTAGTCCTCTTCCCCCCACCTCCATGCGTTTCCAGCGGTCTGACAATAGACGTGGCAGTCTCTGTTGCAGTCCTGTCTGCTAGGTCTCTGCTGTGGATGCACTGCCCTCTCTGTAGGTAAACAGCAGGCAACTTGAAAAGGGAGTTATTTTCTTCCTGCTTCCACTTGCTTAGCTCAGGCGTGGGATGAGAGCCACCTGATGGGGGCTGAGGAGACATGACAGAAAGATCTGCAGAAGGTGGTGCAAAAGGAGGGAGAGGAAAGGAGATAGCTCTAACTGAAGGGGAAACGAGATGAGGAAGGGGGGGAGGAATCTCTGTCACAGAGCAGAGAGTGACAACTGAGAGAGAGCAACAGCATAGGAACAGAGAGAGGTCAAGGGGAAGGGCCCCTCTGGATGGTGCCTCTGCTTTGTCAGCTGGCCAGGAACTGATGAGGTAAAGGGTGATATTTGGCAGAGGCTTAAAGAGCACTGTACTGCCTGGGACGTGCTGGTGACTGCTGCTGTATACGCAGTGGAGGAAAATCAAATCATCAGTTCACAGCTCTGCTGTTATACATCCCAGGGTCTCTGCATGTCTCTGCATGGGCAGAATACATGTGTGTGCTTGATCTTGGCTCTCACTGGCTTCTGCAGAGAGCGTAGCTGTCTCCTAGCAATCTCCTGTCTGTCTCTGCAAAGGAGCCACTGGCGACAACAGCAGGCATTTATCTTGTGAGCGCAGCACACTCACCTTACGGTCTTTGTTTTCTTTTCCCTGCAGTTCATGGCGCAGGGGAAAGCCGGGAGCAGCTCCCCTCCATCCACAGCCTCCAAGCCTGGCAGTCAGCTGGACACCATGCTGGGAAGTCTCCAGTCTGACCTGAACAAACTGGGTGTAGCTACGGTTGCCAAAGGTGTCTGTGGGGCCTGCAAGAAGCCTATCGCTGGGCAGGTGAGTTGAAGGTGCTGTCACATTGCTGAATCTTGGGCTGCAGCTGGGAGTAATGGGGAGGGCTGTTTCGTGAGGCTGAAGAGACTGGAGATGCTGGAGAAACTGAAGTACTCTATTTATCCACTGGCTAGGTACGCTGTAAGCTCCTCCAGTGACCTCTACCCTGCCCTTGAGGGACTGCCCTCTCCTGAGATGATAGGTAATTCAGTTTTCATGCTACCCCAGTCCAGGGCTCACTTAAGTAGTAGAACTTGTCATTCTTGCTGACCTCCAGCTGGTAACTTGTCATGTGGTCTAGGGGAGAGGGAGATAGAGTTGTCCTTCATAATTTATCTTCCCAACAGGTAGTTACAGCCATGGGGAAAACCTGGCACCCTGAGCACTTCGTCTGCACCCACTGCCAGGAGGAGATTGGGTCACGTAACTTCTTTGAGCGGGATGGTCAGCCCTACTGCGAGAAGGACTATCACAACCTCTTCTCTCCTCGCTGCTACTACTGCAACGGGCCGATCCTTGATGTGAGTTCCTTGGCGGGTTTAAGGGTGCTGGCAAGGCGCTGCAGGTCTGGGTGTTTAAAAACTCCACCCATGTGTTCTGGGTGGAAGATTTTATTTGGGGGCTTATATTTTCCCTTTCCCCTGGCTCTGAAAGGGAAACAACTTGGCCCAGTCAAATTCTTACACTAGTGAGAGGAGTTAGTCCTCCTTACCTTCGCTGAAGTTCCTTCAGAACCCCACATGGCTCCATCATTCCAGTAATGAGTCCTGGGCTTTTGTCTGTTGGTAGCATGTAGTAACAGGCACCAGTGCTAGTCCTGAGAGCTGGACGGGGCCCTGTATAAGGGAGGAAGCAGTGTGTTAAGATCCTTTTAGGGTCAAAAAAAAACCGTGAGCAGTGGGGAAAGCCTTAACGAGCCTGAGGCAGGGGAGAATTGCCTCAGCTCTCTGAAGGACAGTCTATTTTAATGCATGCTCTTGTCAGCACCAACATTAATGTGTTCTTCCCCCCACCCAGCCCCCCCTTACTCGCCTCCAAACTGAAGCCATCGTTTACGTTACTTACACTTTGTGTCTTCTTCTGAACAGAAAGTGGTGACTGCTTTGGACAGGACATGGCACCCCGAACACTTTTTCTGTGCCCAGTGTGGAGCTTTCTTTGGACCTGAAGGTATTGCTGGTTTATGCAAGGGGAGAACAATCTGCTCCCTGAACTGCAGAGAAGTGTGTAAGGCAGAGCTGCTATTAGGGGACAGCCTGGAAGTGACAGGGGAAGTACTGGAGATGGAAGTTCCAAGGGCTATAGCTGTTTATGGGGGAAGCATGCTACCAGTAATCTCCTCCCTGGGGAGGGAGGAAGAGTGTGCACGTGTATGCATGGGACAGGAAGGGCAGCAGAGCGAGGAGCAGCTGCCTGCTGCGTGTATTAGCAGGGGAAAGGATGATCCTACCCACACTAGTTACACTGCAGAGCTTAGCTGGCCAGAGGTAAAGATCAGGTGCTGATGCTCTTTGCCCCTCTTTTCCTTTGGCAGGATTTCATGAGAAGGATGGCAAAGCCTATTGCCGCAAGGACTACTTTGATATGTTTGCTCCCAAGTGTGGAGGCTGTGCCCGGGCTATCCTGGAAAATTACATCTCTGCCTTGAACACTCTGTGGCACCCTGAATGCTTTGTCTGTCGGGTAAGAAACCCAAGGTCCTTTGCTGCTGCTGTACGACCCCTCTCATTTCCACCCTGCAGGCTTCTGGTCCCTTATCAGGAAAAGGCATCTGTGGGGTACTGAAGGGCAGCCAGCCCCACAAGATAAAAACATGTCAGCAGCCAAACACCTTCTTGTTCCTCTGCCTGTTTATGTTAAACTTTCTAGCTGCTTTGCTCTTTCTGTTCCCAGCTGCAATTATGGGCTTCTGCAGCAGCTCACAGATAAAGAGAGACATTTTCTGTGACCTTTAAATAATTATAAGCTAAGCTCCTTTCTGAGCACTTGCCTCAGTGATCAGATTTTGAGGATCTTTCTCCCATGCTCCGTCTGACAATGTAAACTAATGAGACTGACCTTGTTCAGACAAACACGCAAGTCAGTGAAACAGTGGCAGGCTCGGTACAACAGGCATAATAAACAGGAATACTGCAGATTAAATGCTTGGCACTTTTTCAGAGAGCATGGCAAATATTAACTCTTACAGGCCCCGAGAGATGAGCAAAACGAGTCAGTGTTTCCTGGAGTGGGAAAGAAGGGCAGAGACCAGAACAAGCAGCAGAATCGTATGCTGCTGTTTCCTGGTGTGATGCTCAGAGCAGACGGTCAGTGTACTGTTGGGACTGCCTGTGGTTCCTGCAGTGGTGTGCAGAGAGTGGAGACAGAAGGTGGCAGTCCTGACTGTGTGGGGCCTGGGGAGGGCTGTCCCTTTTTGTGCAGAGATTGAGACTTTTATCAAGCAATTCTGCTTTACTTTCCTCCTGCTGCCACACTGCCTGTGTTAGTGGGGCCAACACTGATGTCTTCCAGGACATGAGATGTGATTCTCTTGCTGTTTTTGCTGAAGCCAAAGCAGGCTTTTCAGCTGTCCTGCTGGCTGGGGGAGGAGACTGTTTATTGAAGAAATTGTTAGCATTTGAGAAGTCTTGAACTCGCTGCAGGCCAACTGCATTTGGCCCAGTATTGCAAGTGTTCAGCTATCCATGGCTCTGCATTCTGTTTGCTGCGTGCCTGTGTACACGCTGGGTCCGGCTATGTGTGATACTCTGTGTCCTCCCTGGGGAAGAGGATGATGTTGGGGCTGAGCAAAACCAGGGTTCTGGAAATCTGGCAGCATCCTTGACTCTTTCCCACATACTGCTGCTTCAATTTCCTACTCGTAAAAGGAGGGGAGTCTTATGGGGATGGTGGGTGCTTCTGTTGCAGATTCTGAAGTGTAGCTTCCTCGGCTGCCTGACACTGAAGGAAGGGGTGAGGAGCTCTGGATGCTGATAAGCACGTAGCTGGTGTATCCTCCTTGTCTCTTCAGAATCATTAGCACCGTAGAACAAACGGTTTCTCCAAGTAGCGATGCCTGTGTGGAGATGTTTCAGGTTGGCCGATGCTGTGCAAAGTGTACCTGCATAATGGCAGCCATTCTGGAGAGATAATTTGTAAAGATTAATTGTGCCTCATTTTCTCAGCTAGAACCAGTTGCCTGTTCATCAAAATTCTGCTACATGAAAGTCTGTGTTGGTCCCTGCTTCTGCTGGATATGGTGGGAATGCTGGTGTGACATTTAAAAAAAAAAACAACCACACCAAAACAAGGAAAGGTGCTGCAGTGTTTCCCTCTCAGGGGAAGGAGTGTTCTCCTTTCTCCTGGCTGTACACATCTGGTGGCTGATTTATAATATTTTCTTTGTAGAAGTGAAACCAGCTGGGGGAAGGAGCACAATTAATTGTCTTGCTTGTGGCTGTATCTGTCCATCTATTAGTCTTTCCTTGGAGACTCTTGTTGATGGACAGAATTTGACTCTTGGACAACAGGACGATGCTGAAAGGCAGCAGCTCATCCTGCCCCCAGCACAGCTAGGCTGTGCCACAGAGCAGAGGAGGTTTGTGGAGCTGCCCGCATCCCCAGCTTGTTATACATTCTGTCCCCTTCTGCTTTATCCTGCAGGAATGTTTCACCCCCTTCATCAATGGCAGCTTCTTTGAGCACGATGGGCAGCCCTACTGTGAGGTGCATTACCACGAGCGTCGCGGCTCACTCTGCTCTGGTTGCCAGAAGCCTATCACAGGACGCTGCATCACTGCTATGGGCAAGAAATTTCACCCCGAACACTTTGTCTGTGCCTTCTGCCTCAAGCAGCTCAACAAAGGAACCTTCAAAGAACAGAACGACAAGCCCTACTGCCAGAACTGCTTTCTCAAGCTCTTCTGTTAGAGGCATCATAGATGGGCGCTAAGCATCTTTCTGCCACCCCCTTGGCAGTTCTGTCTCTCTGAACATTACTGTGATTTAGAAACCTTACCAGGCAGGGGAGGAGGGTGGGGTGGGCGTGGGGTGGGTGTGCTTTCTGCTGCTATGGAGAGGCAGTAGATCCCGAGATGAGACGGACCATTAAACTGGAAAAGCCCTTGCTGTGTCTCAGTAGAGAGAGGCCGAGATCCCTCAATATGGTGTGTGTGTCTGTGTGTGTGACTTGACAGCTGAGCTTAGCTCGAGGGCTCCAACGGGGAGATTTTACCCAGCCCCCTCCTGGCAGAAGGAGTCTCTGCCTGTACGTTTGAGCCCACCCCTGAGCTCCCTGAGCAAGTCCTAACACTAGCAGACAGCACAGCCCTCTGCTTGGACACCTCTTTCTCAGGCTTTTGTCTGCATGTGTGCAGTCTGAGCAATAGCACAGCGAGGGCACCCCGTGATCTCAGTGCCACCCTGGCTGCGCTCACGAGAGCCGTGTGGCACGTATGACTTCCTGAGATCAGAGTGTCAACACAGGCAGCCAAGACCCTACAAGGGTCTCTCCAGTTCCATTACACTGTAAGGAGATGATACCACTTTTTTTTTTTTTTTTTTTTTTTTTTTAAAAAGGAATCAAAGTATTACTGTGTGGGGTGGGTTTTTTTTTTCCTCCCCCTTAGTTTGTTATTCCCTGCCATTTCTCAACACACTGGAGCAGGAGCTGGAGTAAGCCCTGACCATCCTTCAGCACTGATGTGTGCTCCTGTGGGTGATGTCCTATGCCAGGCACCTCCGCCAGCACCCAGGCCTGCTCAGGGCATCTGCTCCCCTTGCCTTGCTGCTCCTGGGAGAGAGGAAGAGGCATCGTTCCTTCTTTAAAAGCAGGTGCAGAGAGATTAGAGCACAGCCTTTTTCACCATCCCTGTCATGAGTGAGTGTGAGGTGTGTGTGTTTATCTGGCCTGCAACTCTCCCATGTATCAGGGCCTGAAACCGTTACAAGAGCAGGGAGAAGTGGAGGGGTTTAAGAAGCCAGAAAAAAAATTCCAAACTCTATATCCTTTCTTCTTCCTCTTTTTTGCTAATGAGACCTGTCAGCCCCTTGGTATTTCCCTTTTCTGTGCTCTTGTTAAACATGTTCTACTGAGAGATGCTAGAGCAATAACCTTTTATATTGACTGTTGCTGGTATAACAAGTCCCTTGGGTCAGGTGTGTGTGACACACTTGGAGTTTTACTATCAAAATGAATACTGTATCCTGTCTTTGATAAGAACTGTAGATTTCTACACTGATTTTGAATTCATATCTAATTTACTTTTATTCCTCTTATACAGAAATTGGTTTTGAAGTGATTTTAAGAAAGCAACTTTTATATCAAGCTGTGCTGTTCTAGGCAGTGTGCCAGTTGTGCTGGTTTACTGCATCTGTAACCTCAACGCTTTGTTAAGCCTAACTAACATTCAATATTTTCTTTTTATTGCGGGTTGGGAGGGGCTGGAATCTATGGGGAAGAGAATATGACTTGGTGTTTTTTTTTTTTGTTGTTGTTGGTTTTTTTTATTATTTTTTTTTTCCCTAGCACAGGCAGGTGAGCTGTGAATAGCTTTTTTTTTTTTTTTTTTTTTTTCCTTGCTCCCTCTCCTTTGGGTCACCTGAAAGTGTGGTTTTTGGGGGTTTATTGTAACCTGTAAACTGCTGTATTTGAATCACCTGCCGTTCTCCCAAAGCCCAGCTTCCAGGATGTTACAGTGAGTCTTAATATGATGCTGCAGCAGCAGGGAAGAGCTCAGACCTTTTGTCTTTGGTTTGTCCTCTTCAGCCACCTGGACCCAGAGCAAGGCCAAGCAGGGAAGGCATTCCCTTTCTCCAGGACCAGAGCAGGGCTAAGTGGGGAAGGGGTTCCTTTTCTCCTGTGGAAGACCTTATGACTAAGGAGAAGAAACCGGGAGAGACAGACTGTTCCTGACTAGCTGTGTAACTTTGGGCCAGTCACTAAACTTTACTGTGCCTCAGTTTCCCCATCTGTAAAATGGGGGCAGTTTAGCCTGGGTTGGTGAGGTTATTTTGAGGCTTAGTTCACGTTTCCTAAAGCACTTTTAGGTCTCTGGCTGGAGGGTGCTATGGAGGGTGAAACTACGTTGAAATGCCCGATGGCATTCTGTGGTAGCAGCTTGAAGCAGCCCAGGGAGCGGTGTTAGGAATTGCTTCTCCAGAGCACTACAGCAACATTGCAGTCAACATCTGGTTGTGCTTTTCAGCTTGGCAGCTGCATTAGGGGGCTGGGGGCAACCGTGTCAGAAACCAGCCTGACCTTAGGCTGGAATCTGTGGGTTACTGTCCCGTGTGACCTTGCTGCGGTGCTTCGCTGCCCTGCTTGGGTCACTGAAGCTGCTTTGCCTGTACAAATGAACCTCAGTTTGCGGTTGTGAGAGCTACAGCTGTGTCAGCTGGGCTGAGCGCTGCTCTTGGAGAGTTTGTGAGGCAAGAAATCTCATCTTTGAAATCTACTGGACTTGCAGTTGATGTTTTGAAGCTGCATGTGTTTATCTTGCTGAAAAGGTCAGCTGCTTTTGGCCCCGCTAAGAGGACAAAAAGCTGTTGGGTCAGTAGTGCCGGAGGGGGGCAAGAAGGTGTTTCTGGCACTACTGCTTGTGGTGTGACACCTGCAAACTGTGTAATCATGTGCCTCAGTTTCCCTGTCTCTGGGGAGTCTTTAACCTACCTCACTGCTAGTTGAGGCTTAGCGTAGGTGACACTTCTGGCACGTGTGGAAAACCTGGGGCGCAGGGTGCTGCGGAGGGGTGCTGGTGCTGCACGGCACCGAAGGGGAGGCTCGTCTGTCGTTAGTGCTTAACGGAGATGGTTAAACACTTGTCTCCTGAGCAAGATGTTGAGCGTGCCCTGGGTTTATCTGGTTTCTGACATGCTGGGGTGCTACATGGATGCTAGTCTGCCAAATAATGACTTTTGGTGGCTGCCGCCGCCACCACCGATGTCCAAAATGCCTGTTATTTGATTTCAGATGCAGTTTGAGAGTAGCAGAGTGGGCGGCCCGGGACGGTGGCATGTGGGGAGCGGGGGCAGCAGGGTGGGTGGCAGCACCCCGGCTCCTGGGGCGGCTTTCATTTCCCAGGCCCTGGCTCTGTGCGCAGCTCCCCCGCAGAGTGCTGCCCTGGGGTGGGCCTGGCACACCAAGCCCGGGCTGGGCTGGGGGGTGCTCCGCTGGGTCGACGGTTATTTGATGTTTTTTCTCCCTTGTAAAAATTTAACTCAGCTTTTTTTTTTTTCTTCCCCCCCCATTTAAAATTGTTGCAGTTACGCTAATAAAATTTTTACCGTTAATTCGCGCGTGTGTGTTGCGGTTGTTTCTAGCCCTTAAGCTTGTGAGAAACCAGAAATAAAACGGGTCCCCTGCGGGGGGGGCTGCGGTGGCGGGGTCCCCTCGGGGGTTGTGGGGTGTGTGCTCCTCCCCCCGCCAGGGGGCGCCTCCCCCCGCCGGCCGCCGCCTCCTGAGCCGCCCGCGCCTTCCGCCGGCGCGTGGCGCGCTGCTCAATGAGAACGGCGGGCCGCCCTGATTGACAGGCGGCGGACAGCCAATGGGCTGAGCGGAGGTAACCTCGCGGCTCGCTGCGATTGGGCGCGAGTGGCACTATAAAGAGGCGTGGGCCCACCCTGCGGCCTTTCTTTCCCGGAGCCCTTGTGGAGGTGGGAGAGCGGCGCGGTGGCTCCCGGGGGCCCGGGCCCGGGCGGCGGTGGGGGCGTACCCGGGGTCCTGGGCCTAGGACGGGGAGCGCAGAGCCCCGGGGAGGGGGCGGTGGAGGCGAAGGAAGGGAAGGGTGCGACCCTCCTGAGCCGCGCTTCTCCCTGGCAGGTCCCATCTCGTCTTTAAACCCGCCGGGCGATCCTTGGAGCACCGCCGCGATGCCCAGGGAAGACAGGGCTACGTGGAAGTCCAACTACTTCATGAAAATCATCGTGAGTGGCGGCGCGGCCCGGCCCGCGTGGGGCGCTGCCGGCAGCGGGGCCCGGCCCGGCGCGCCGGGGAGGGTGGCTTTTCTTAAAGAGATGGGGTGCGGTAGGCTCTCGGCGTGGTTATAGGAACTATAGAGATCAAGATGTTCCAGATCGGACCATTTTAGGGCTGCTGTGAGGATTCGTTGTGGCAGTTACAGAGATAAGTTGTTCAGGGATCTGACTAGAGAGCTGAGTGAAAGGTGCAGCCAGCGTCAGCCTGAGCTGAGCACTCAAACTTCTGACAGATTAATTTTTACGTTTTAATAAAATTTATTAAAAGTTGATGCTGCTCTGTGTACCGATCCAGATTTTTTTTGTATAGTTACGGTGTTTTTCTTGCTGTAGCAACTCCTGGATGATTACCCAAAATGTTTTATTGTGGGAGCAGACAATGTGGGATCCAAGCAGATGCAGCAAATCCGTATGTCCCTGCGTGGGAAGGCAGTTGTGCTGATGGGGAAGAATACGATGATGCGCAAAGCTATTCGTGGCCATCTGGAGAATAACCCTGCCTTAGAAAAGTGGGTAACGCTGTCTGAATATACTCCTGGATCATCTGTCAGGGAGGAGGGGATGTTGTCTGAGAAGCAGAACTGAAGGCTGTCATCTTTCCTTCAGGCTGCTGCCTCACATCCGTGGTAATGTGGGATTTGTCTTCACCAAGGAGGATCTGACTGAGATCCGGGACATGCTGCTGGCTAACAAGGTAGGGGAGATCAACCCTCGCTGTGTCTCTGGGCTGACAGAATCTTCACTGGAGATACCTGCTGAGTAGAAGTCCTCGAGGATTGGGAACTAGGCCCCTGCAGCCTTAGCCAAACTGCTTAAGTTCAGCTGTCTCTTCTTGTGTGTGCCTGGGTGCTGTCCTTCCTGGAGGAATGCTTCAGGAACAAGTTGCTGCCATCTCACAAGATGTGAGAGGTGAACATTCTTCCAGCTTCTCGTTTCCCCTTTCTCCAGGTGCCAGCTGCTGCCCGTGCTGGCGCTATTGCTCCCTGCGATGTGACCGTGCCAGCCCAGAACACTGGTCTCGGACCTGAGAAGACCTCCTTTTTCCAGGCCTTGGGCATCACCACAAAGATCTCCAGAGGGACCATTGAAATTCTGGTTAGTGAGCAGTGAGCTGCTGCTGTTGAAGCTTTTCCTTGACTATAGGACCCTGATCGTGGCAGTTGAGGGAGCTGTAAGGATCAAAGCTCCCATTTGTGCTGTAATGCTGTATCAGCAGTCTGACTGCTCCACTTTGGGAACTTGAAGGAGGATGTCTGGCTTGTCTCCAGATTGCAGTGTGGGGGGATAAAAGTTTTCCATCAGATCTCAGCTGCGTGGGTCGGCTCTGCTGGAGCAACTCAAAGGCGAGCTACCTGCAGGTGATGCGGGAAGGGCGGTGCCTTTCTCCCAGCTGAGATGTACCTGCTTGTGTGGTCTAGGGCTGTCTCAACTTGTGGAGCCAAACTTGGAGCTTGTTTTTGTTGTGCTGTGTGTTTCTTCAGTTCCATCTTTTGCCATTGGAAATGCGTGTATGTCTCCCGTTGCATTCGCTGCCTGAATGTCTTTGCGCGTAGTCACCCCTTTTCCCCTTATTTCCTCAGAGCGATGTGCAACTGATCAAGACTGGAGACAAAGTGGGTGCCAGTGAAGCCACCCTGCTGAACATGCTGAACATCTCCCCCTTCTCTTTCGGGTTGGTGATCCAGCAGGTCTTTGACAATGGCAGCATTTACAACCCTGAAGTGCTGGACATCACTGAGGAGACCTTGCACAAGCGCTTCCTGGAGGTGAGTGCCAGAACCTGGATCCGTTATGTTCTCCCTCTTCACCTCATTGCTGTGGGCAGTTGGCACTGTCCCAGAGTGAAGTGTCCTGTCTGGTATTTTCCATGAGATTCTGCAGAGCCAGGAGCTCTCCCCGGTGCCCTGCAGCAGCAGTCTATCAGGGAGTACCTTCTGTAGGCTTTTTCATCTGAAGCTACTTCAGGAAGCCTTTGAGGTCATTTAAATCTTGATGCTTTGGGTAATTTCACTGGAGCTGTGTTAATTGTGTGCATTGCCCACTATTCCTCGTTATTTTGGCAATGCAGAAACTGCCATCATCTGCTGTGGTTATTTCTCAGAACACAGAATCACGCGTCTCTCCTCACAGGGTGTTCGTAATGTTGCCAGCGTCTGTCTGCAAATTGGGTACCCGACCATCGCTTCTGTGCCCCACTCCATCGTCAACGGGTACAAGCGGGTCCTAGCTGTTGCGGTAGAGACTGACTACACCTTCCCGCTGGCTGAAAAGGTAATGGCTGAGTCCCATCTGCTGGAGACAGAGTGTTAAAAATGCATCCAGGCACTTCCACAGAAATGCCTTAGTTTGAATGGACTCGGACCTGCCTGTGTGCGAGGGACCTGCCCTGATGAGGGGCGCTTGCTTCCATATGCTGTGTACAAATGGCAGGAGAAAGCTACATTCCCTGGCATTCCTTCCTCCCTGGGGTTGTTACACTTGAATGTAGCTGCAATGTCTTTGATTCTTCATACACAGCAGCGATAGGGGCATGTATTTGGTTTCTGGTAAGCTGCAAGCATTGCCTTTGTGATTACAGAGAAGAGGTTTAATCCCTCAAAATGTTTCTTTCCTTTGAGTTCACCTTTTTTTTTTTTTTTCCCTCCCTGCCCTTTTGCAGGTGAAGGCCTTCCTGGCAGACCCCTCTGCTTTTGTGGCTGCCATCCCTGTGGTAGCTGAAGCAGCTGCACCTGCTGCTGCTGCCGCCGCTGCCGCTCCAGCAAAAGAGGCGGTGAAGGAAGAATCGGAGGAGTCGGACGAGGACATGGGCTTCGGTCTCTTCGACTAACAGCGGCCACCGTCTGTCCTGTTTGTGTCACAGTTGGTCCAATGGGAGAAATAAAAAGCTATTGTACACCTTGACGTGTGCCCGCATCGATGGTGTAGTCTGCAGAGCACTTGGGGCTTGGGGCTCGGGGCTCCGGTGGGGCTCGGTGTGCCCTGGTGTGCCCCCGGGGAACGGGTGTCCCTCGGGGCTGCTGCTCACTGCACCGGGCCCTCCCCACCGCCCGCCCGCTGCGGCCAGGGCCGAGCGGGGCCGCGCCCCGAGCCGGCCTGTGCGGGGCAGCGCCCGCCGCTGCCCATTCTCCAGCGCTCGGTGCCGCCGTGCGGCGCGGCCGGGGCCCGGGCGGGCGGAGGCGGCGGGCGCAGCCCGGGCCAGGCCGCGGCGCCATCGCCATGGAGACGGGCCCGCCCCGGCCGGCTCCGCGCGCGGCCCGCACCGGAAGCCGCTACCGCTTCCGGGGTCGCAGGCGGCGCCATGGCGGCCGACACGCAGGTGAGTGCGGGACGGGGCCGTGGCGCGCCGGTGGCGGCCCGGCGGCCGTGCCGGGGCGGGGGGGCCATCCCCCCGGGGCCGCGCCTGCTCTCGCTCCGCTGCGCTCCCTCGGCCCGGCGGCGGGGCTCGGCCCGGCCCGGCCCAGCGGCCGGCCGGGGACGTGGCGGCCGGCCCGGGGCGGGAAGGCCGCGGCGGCGCTGCCCGCTGGAGCCGCCTGCAGGGAGGCAGCGCCGGCCCGTGCCCCGGCCCGCGGTGCGCCCCGCTCCCGGCCCTGCCCGGCGCAGAGGCGGCCGGGCTGAGCCGCCGCTCCTTGAGCGGTTGCGGGGGACGGCTGCGGCCTGGGGGGTCTCGCCCGCTCCCGCCGTGATTGCCGGTAAACCGCTGGCCAAGCCGCGTCCCTCCCGGCTGCCGGGCCGGGCGGGCCCCGCTGCTCGCAGCGCCTCAGCACGGTCTGTGGCCGCCCTCGCCGGCCCCGCGGCTGCCGGGAGCGGCGGGACCCGCCGGGGGGGCAGCTGCTCCCCGCGCCCGGGGCGCCCCCATGGGCCGCCTTCTCCGGTTGGGTGCGTTGGGTTGGGATGTTCCCGAGGCAAATCCTGGTCTTCCCAGGATCAGCTCCTGACTAGTACAAATCCTGCATTTGTTCTCTGTACTTTTTCGCAGCAGCGATGCTTACGCTCTGGCTTTGTAACATCTGTACGTGCACATCCTAATAAAACGAGAAAGCGAAAGGGCGAAGCCAGCCCCAGCAGCTCCCCGTGCGGAGCCGGCGGTCAGCTTTGTGCCGCTTGTGTAAGTGGCTGAGCTGTTTGGGAAGTCCCGTAGCTTTATACGTGACTTATATTTTTAATTTCTAGACAGTTGGGATAATTTTAATGTTTTTCGTGTCTGTACATCGCTGTGCTTGTGATTAAGCAGCATGAGTAAGCGTGGCTTTGAGTTTGCATCTGATAAACTTACATAATGGAAAGGGTTGAAAGGAGACGAGCTCTTTAATGGCAGCTGGTTCTGGCGGTTCTGATGGTAAGGACGATGTTGGTCATCCTCCGCAGGCTGACCTGTACCGCACCGTTTGGAGGCGCAGCCCTGCTTCCAGCCAGCTCTTGAGGAGAGCTCAGGGTGTGAAATAGTCACAGTGCTGGGGAGGTGCGGACGGCCTCTGTAAATTCCAGGTAGCCGCTGCACAGGGTCCCCCTTCCTGCCTGTCACCATAAAAGCTTCACTGAAAGCGGCTTTTGAGAGGATGAAAGCAACTGCCATTTCTCAGTTGCCAGGTTTCCTGTGCTTAGAAAAAGACTTGTGGCAAACCTGGTGGAGTTTTGCCTGAAAAGAGAAGGAACAGTTTGGGGGAGTTTCTAAAGGCATGCTTATTTGCTGCCCTTCCTAAAGATGATGATGATGATGGTACAAAGTTGCTCAGTTTAAGAGCTGAATTTTAAAAGCCTCTTCTTGGAGAGCTGTGTTTCGCTTTATGTAAATGCAGAAAACCTGTGGGTGTAGTCCTGGCTGAGCCCTGTTCAGCCCACACGGAGTCTTTCATCTTGCATATCTTGCAAAACTTGGAAGCTCATAGAAATGGTTTCAGTAGTTCAAGGAGCTGGTTCCTGAGAATTTAAACTTCTTTCTGGTCTTTTCAGACAGTGTGTCTCCCTGTCTCGGTACTACTTGAAAACTGAAACTGTTTATAGGAGTTAAACTCAGCGAGTAGTCTTGGTCCCTTCCTGCTGGCAGGCGGGCACGCAGTAGGGCAGGCATGAAAACCACCATTCAGTTATGTGATGTGGTCTTTTTGTTTTGCTTGCGTAACCTTGGGCGTTACTGATAAGGTATGGAAGGAGTTTGATAGCGAAGAGCAACCTTTTGTAATCTGGTGAGTCCGGTTTACAAAATCCCTGTGATGTGTGTCTTAATTCTGGGAAAGAGTAAATGCAAGCGGTTCATTCTTTTGCTGGGCCCGAGTACAGAATTTTACGACTGTCGACAGCCTGAAACCACAGATCAGTTTTTCAGGGTGGGCAGTTACACTCAGCCCTGGGTCATCTGCAGTTAGAAGTCCCCCTTCAGGGGTCCGTGGGCTTTAGGAGCTAACGTACACCGAATAGCACCTGTGCATTTTTGAGTGCATTCTTTTTTGCTTTTAAAGGTCCTGTATTCTAGGCTATTGGTCTTACGTCTTACTCTCTCTTACTTCCAGAGAGGTAAGTACATCTTACAGAGCATGAGTGCTGTGACAGGGACACAGGTTAACAGGGAAGAGTCATCCTTTGGCTGAAGCGGAAAGTTTCTGCATTCCATCGTGTATGAGATACAGTGACCCTTTCCCCAGCAGATAAGACCACAGATGATCCACATTTGATTGCTAAGAGATCCTGTGGCAGCAGATGACACGTTTGGCTTGCCCTGGTTTTGTGTTCTGTATGTTGCTATTGAAGGCAGGCTGATGTTTTCTCCTCTATGTGTGGTTTTAGATTTCTGATACACTGAAGCGGTTTGCGGTAAAAGTAACTACAGCCAGCGTGAAGGAACGGAGGGAGATCCTCAGTGAGCTGGGAAAATGCATTTCTGGGAAAGGTAAAAGCTCTGGGGCACTGTTCTGGTTACCAGGGTGGAGAAGCATGTTAAAATGTTTTGTTTCAGACGCTGTGTGAAACTTGAGGGGTAGTTTTTTGAGGGAGGGGGCTGGCAGCGTTTGGAGTCTCTCCTTCCTCACAGCGTTAATTCTAAGCATAGGTTTTGCAGGTAGCACAGAACTCTGGTTACTAGCATGTGTGCTTTTCCCATACATATGTGTAAAATGTATAAAAGAGAGAACTTTTACTGTGATCCTTGCAAGAAATGTCATAGACGTGAGCAGCTGACTGATTTCAGTTGTGAAGTGAATCATGTTTGTGTTAAAGATTAAGAGCTTACCAAACAATGAAGAAGCATTTTGAAATACATTGTTACAGATCTTCCAGAGGGTGCAGTGAAAGGCCTTTGCAAACTCTTCTGCCTTACTCTGCATCGATACCGGTGAGTAAATTGATGTAGAAAAGCTGTATTTAATCTATCAGTATTTATATTATATTTATTAGTTAAACTGGTTGGAGCATCTGGAAATGTTAGTGTGCAATGTAACATTGATGCATGTGACACTGAAAGATGCCATCTCTAATTAGGCTTTCAAATTACGTTTGGCATTAAAAAGTTTTACAAAGCTTACCTTGTGTTTCACTTCTAATTCTGAAATTAAAACTTGCATCCTGTGGTTTAGTTTGCAAGAATTAATGCCCGTGTCCTTGTGAAGCAACATTAAAGTGTCTTTTGGACACTTTTAGATTGGATTAAATTGTGGCCTGTTGTAGAGAAGCTGTTCAGAACCTCTTTTTTCTTCTGCAACCTGCTGGAGAGCCTTCTTCTGTCAGCTGAGGAAGGGAATGGAGCTTTCTGCCAGAAACTTCTCCACTTCTTGGAACAGCAAGCATAAAATGACTATTAGCTTGACTGCTAAAAGGAGAAGGCAGAGTCCTTTGTGTGTTGCAAGTATAGTAATATGTGTCATGTTGGCAGGATTTATAAAGTTCACTGGGGTGTATTTTTCATTCTAGCGATGCAGCATCCCGCAGAGCCCTGCAGCTGGCACTTCAGCAGCTCGCAGAGTCCCAGCCGGATGCAACAGCAAAAAATCTTCTGCAGTCACTTCAGTCTTCAGGGATTGGTGGCAAGGCCGGAGTTCCCAGGTGCTGGATGAGTTGCTTTGTGTGGACGCAATTCTGAGTTGCTGGTAGTTGCTTTTGTGTTCAGAATGATGCTTCTGCTGCTGCTTGCCAGAGGTGTTAAAAACATCTAGAGACCAAGTTGTTCGTGATCATTCAGATGTTCCTCTCTTCCCTCTTTCATGTCCTCTGGGAAAGCAGAAGGACTGTTGTGGCATTACTGCTGGCGGGTTGGGTCCGAGTTACGGTTTTGCCTTTAACCTTCAAGCCTGGAGAGATGAGGCACAAACCCTTTTCTCAAGAAACCATCTCCAAAATGATTAGGAAAGGGGATTTCCTCACCCAGCTGGTGTTCAGCTGGTGGAATTCAAGACCTTATTTAGACAGGGAGATAATGAAATCTGAAGCAGAGCTGAGAAACATGCAGCTCTTCTAAAACGCTGGTGGTTCCCAAAGGTGACGCAGGGTATTGTGCCACTGCTGGAGGCCACAGAGCACCATCCTGCAATGCCTCCATGGCTGAGTAGGAGTGTGGCATTTAGAAAAAGATCTGATCTTGGTTTAAAGGCTTGCAGTGAGATGATTTTTACCTTTCTGTCACAGTGTCTGGCCTTGTGCGCAAGGACAATTTCTAAATATTCTTTCGCTTTGAGGTAGAGATCAAAATAGGGTGAGGATCCTCAGGGAGCTGCGAGGTGGGATCTGTTACCTGAAATGGAGGGAGGACGTGAGAGTTAGCAGAAACCGGAATGGAGTAGTGTGCCAGGAGGGAATGTAAGCTGAGAAACGATTTGGCAGTCTAAGGCTGGGAAGCTATGACGGTAAAGATGAGCAGCAGATGAGAAATCTTGAGTCACTTTTTGGGCACTCTCAGTTGGCAAAGTATTTAACTCTCATTTCTGTAATGCTGCTGGGAAGATCCAAAAATGGTCTTTCTTCTGCTAAGGTTTTTCATTCCCAGCAGGAAAGATTTAGCCTCTTTTGTGCCATTCAGAAGTTCTAAGTGTTAAACAGGAGTTGAAGCACATAGCTTCCTACGACTAATTATTTCTTTTAAAAACTAAGGCTTTAGCTGTATTTTTGCATGATAAAATTGCTTTGCTTATAAGGTGGTGTTCTGACTTGGGCAGAGATGAGTCTGTTGTGGTCTAGTTAGGTGTAAGTTACATATTGGGAGCTGTAGATTTACCTCCTTCTCCCGTTTGTGCAACAGTAAGAGCAGTGGATCTGCAGCTCTGCTGGCACTCTCCTGGACATGCCTGCTTGTCCGCACAGTCTTTCCAACACCTGACAAGAGGCAGGGAGAAACATGGAAAAAACTGGTAGGTTCTTTTTGGTTTGCAGAAATATCCCTTTGTAGATAAGGACTTAAATATTTCTAATGTCTTTAAGTTGCTGAAACATCGCAAATGATTCTGCACATAACTGATAATGTCCCATTAAAATCCAGGTTTACATGGCAGTCTTTTTTGCTTGCTGGTGTATTTTGACCTCTCCTGGTCTGCTGGAGAAAACAGGAGCTGTATAAAGCAAAGGAGTGGGGCAGCCTTGCGCCTGCACAGAGTTGCTCTGCATACTATGGTGCATACCAGTGTTTCTAGACCTGGCGTGCTAGTGGTGCCTCCAAGGTGCAGTCTGCAGTGTGGCATGAATTCCTTCTGCCTCCCTTGAAGCATTTGTGTGTGATATTCTGCCAGACAGTGTCAAGTAGCTTTTTGCTTTCTTTTCACTGCTTTAACAACCTGAACCTGTGACCATGCCCATAGCACCTGGGAATATAGCTGGGACACGTTTTAAGAAGAGATGTAATCTGACATAAATTGCTGTTTTCAGAGACAAAGTTTGCAGAGCTACTGTGCATGGTTCTGCAAAGTGGTGTGTGTGGGACAAAAGCAATGTCAGCTTGTGGGGAGAACTTACATGATGTAAGGACTTTTTCCTAAGCACATTCAGCTAATCACTGACATTGTGATCCGTCTTGTTCCGTATGAACTCTCTGAGAAGCAGGTGCATGAAGGTTTTTTTGTCTGTTTCCCTTGGCAGGTGGAGGCTCAGTGTTTGCTCCTTTTGGAAGTCCTGGGAGGTTCTCATAAGCAGGCGGTGAATGGGGCTGTGAAGAAATTGAACAGGCTGTGGAAAGAGGTGATGTGTACTGTACGTGACCGTACTCAGTAGCTGTTCTAGGTTCTGCTGTCTTAATGTGCCTTGCTCTTTTTCTCTTCAGAACCAAGATCTGGTGGATCAATACCTGTCTGTCATTCTTGGTCTTGAACCAAACCAGAGTTATGCTGCAATGCTTGGACTTGTGGTACAGTTTTGCACAGCACAGAAAGAGATGGATATTATTAAACGATACAAGGTGAATTTGTTGTACTGCTTTTTTTTTTTTTTTTTTTGCTAATAAGTGTTACAGTTGAATTGAAATAACTAGAGCCCGAAATAAATTCACTAAGTATTTATTAAGGCAGGAAAGCAAAAACAGCGCCGGGCGGCCGGGGAGTCACAGCTCCATCCAGGCTCGCAAATTCCAACAAGTATCACAGCCCTTTTATCCTCAACTTCAAGGCCAGTTTAAGCAAACAGTTATGCTCTCAGTCCCGTAGCAAGAAGCTGTATATTACAAAACTAATCTATTTTTACACTAAGGTCTAGATGAAGACAAAGGTTGTCATAGTAACATGAGATTATGGTTTAGCATTGGCCTTGAGAAGGTACATCTCGCAACCTCATGGTTAACAGTTAACTCTTTTCTCACCAGACAGAACGTTATCAAATCTGTTGCAGCAAGATCATTCCTTTTGTTAAAAACCCATTTGATCAGCAAATTACCCTTAGTTACTTGTTACAATAAGTAGCTTCACTTCTCATCGTGGGGAAGGGGGCTGAATAGATTGAGGTTGTACTTTGCATCTGCCTCTGGTTTTGTTATCTGTCAGTTCAGTAGTCACACACTTCTGACTAAACAGCTGGCATAGGTTTACAGAGGGGGTGTCAGATGTGTGGCTTTTTGCTGTGGCCTGTGCATTTATATAGATGGCCAACACTGCAGCTTTCTATCTTCTCCCCTGTGTAGGAACAGAAGGCAGCATTTAGCTCGCAGTGCATTTTGAGTGTTGGGCTGAGGGGTAGAGCAGAGAGTACTGATCTCTGCTTGACTGTCTTACATGAGGATGGAAGCACAGCTGCTTAGTGGATGGGCTGCCTTCCAGAGGCATGCAGGGTGCTGTGTATGGCTTGCAGTGTGGCTGTAATTTGGTGGTTTTACTTGTTCAGAGTGCTCTTCTGGATTTCTACTTGAAGACCATCCTTATGAGCAAGACAAAGCCTCAGAAGCACGTGCTGGTGAGACATGCTGTTACAGAGCTGCTTGTGCTTTTGTCCTATGTGCAACATCCACTGCTGCGCTGAGCGCTTTGTTCCCTTTGCAGGACAGCTGCTCCCCGCTTCTTCGGTACATGTCTCACGCTGAATTCAAGGACTTAGTTTTGCCAACTCTGCAGAAATCCCTGCTACGGAGTCCTGAGAACGTAATTGAAAGTGAGTCTGTCATCTCTCTGCATTGCTATGTCAAAGAGCATGAGTAGTTATTCCTTAGAGCTCTGGAGCTGTTGGGGGAGTACGTCTCTCTGGACTGTGCTTTTGGTTGTGTGAGTGCAGGCAGCGGGATTGTCTAAGGATTAGATGTGGAGAAGCAACATTTGTGGTGTGATCCCAGGTGTCTGGGAATGTGATAGTTACTGTTTGCACTGAGGACAGAATTTCACAGCTGAGTGCTCAGAATAATCCTGAATTAATCTGTTCATTGGGCATCAATTTCAGTGGTTTTTTTCTTCCTATTCCTTATTGACCCTGTCTGCTCTTGATGTGAACTGTGGGCAAGGGTGTATTAAAATGATGAAAACAGTTACTCAAAATTTAATATGCCATTATCTCTTCTGTCTTCAGCAATCTCGTGTTTGCTCGTATCTGTGAATCTGGATCTTAGCCAGTATGCTCTAGACATTGTGAAAGGACTGGCCAGTAAGTACCCTAACTTCTGGAGGGAATGATGAATTCAGAATAAAGCTTTTTTTTCATCTTTGTGGGTGTACCTGTAACAGCTTGATTGTTGGTGAAGAGGTTGTTTTATGTTGGAGGGAGGATGATGCTGTAACTTGGAACTGGAATAGTTCACATGATGGTTCTAGAAGCTGAGTCAAGCCACGACGTGTAAAGATATGTCCTTGTCTTGCTGGGTTTGTGCAGTTTGTTATAAGGAACTCTTAGCTTGTGTGTTATTTTCTAGGTCATCTGAAATCCAACAGTGTGCAGCTGATGGATGAAGCAGTTGTGGCATTAAAGAACTTGGCTCGACAGTGTAGTGATCCTTCAGCTGTGGAGTCGCTGGGCAGACACCTTTTCGCCATCTTAGGGGGTGAGTAAATGGTGGGATAAGCAATGGAGATGAATAAAGGCTTGCCAGCTTCAAGGAGTTGTGTGTATTGTATTTTCTGTTGTCTTTAGCTGCCTGTATCATAGGGGTGGCTCAGCCTGGATCAGGGATAATGCGGCAGGCTTTTGCATTTTAGAGATCCTTGATGTAGCACATAGCTGTTGTCTGTCTGTAAGTCAGCTGTCACCCATTTATTTCTGTTTGGCAGGCTCAGAAGGGAAGCTGACAGTTGTTGCTCAGAAGATGAGTGTCCTTTCAGGTGAGGATCCTAGAAGAAAGGTGCTTCTCAGGTGGAAGAAATTTAGCAGAAGGCTGAATGAAAGGGATCTCGTATGTTTAGGGTTTCCTGCCTGTCATTCTGAATTGGCTGTAGTTGATGTCAGAGAGAGTGCAGGCAGGATGCCACATGCCAGTTCTTGACTTTCTAGCCAAAGGAAATAATTGGCTGGTAAGGTAAAATATTTTATGCAAGAAAGACGACTATTCTGAGTAAAAATTAAGACAGAGGTCCTGCTGTATTGGTACATCCCTTGCAGTGACAAGAAACAGCTATGTCTATGCAGGGGTTGAAATGAAATGAAACTTTCTTGATCGTTTTTAGATTTTGCAGCAAGTGCTGGTAGCTTGGGAACTAATGAGAGGGTTCTGTCCTTTCAGGGATCGGCAGCCTTAGTCACCATGTGGTTTCTGGATCATCTAGCCAAGTTCTGACTGGAACCATGGCTGAGCTTTTCATCCCTTTCCTGCAACAAGAAGGTGAAACCTCTTGCCTTTGTTCTGGGTTTGCTAAGCTGCTTTTGTCATGAGCAGGATTTTCATATGGCCTGTTATTCAGGATAAATCTGGATTCTCGCCTGTTGCGTTACAAAATCTGTTGCCCTGTTTGGATGAGCAACCCTGTGGAGACAGTGCTGTGTCTGTTAGGAGCACATCCATTCTTTTCCTGCCTCTCCCCAGCGTTATCACCTGACATTATTCTGGTTTATGTTCCTGTGTTTTATGCAATTGTTGTACTGACATGAGCTCTGTGTTACTTCCTAGTCCATGAAGGCACCTTGGTTCATGCAGTCTCTGTCCTGGCTCTTTGGTGTGTTCGGTTCACCACAGAAGTTCCCAAGAAGTTGGTAGAATGGCTAAAGAAAGCCTTCAGCCTTAAAACCTCTACTTCAGCTGTGAGACATGCCTACCTGCAGTGCATGCTAGCATCTTTCAAAGGTAAATCTGTGCAGCTATTAGTAACTCTTTAGACTGTGTGGCTTAAGAGAAATCAACTTTTGTACTTCCTGATACAAGTAGATAGCTGTGTGGATTAAGAAGAATTTTGGTAGGTGATATCTGTTCACTGACATCTTTCCTGTTTCTCCTTAAACTCTCTCTTGCTTTGAAGTTTATAAAGGTGGTTTGTCTCCTTGTATAACTAGCATCACTGCTCATCGTGCTGTCTTTCGTATACTCCCAAAGTAATCTTTGATTGCTTTGTTTTTGTCTTACACTTAAATGATAAGGTTTCTAGCTCAGGGACTCTGCTTTTTTTTTTATGTAGCACCCAGCACACTGGGATCCTGGTCTCTGGCTTTGGCTCTTGGAAGCTTTAAAAAATAATAATAAAAAATATTGTTGTGTTTGAAATGAAGAACTTAAGATATTCTAAACTTGTGGTCTTCTTGAGATTTGTATCTGTTGGTCCTGTCCCCTTTGACTTCAGCATTTGATCCACAGGTCAAAGGGTGATCAGTCTGATGCCTGTATGTGAGATCTCCCTTTCTTGGTGATGCAGTGTGAATCAAGAAGATGGTATACATTTGCTTAAGAGATCAATAACTCAGTGTATGGTATCCATACAATGGATTAACCATCACTTTTCCAATATGATATGAATGAAATTGTAATTCTGCATTTTTCTGTTGTAGCTACCAGGAATTTCTGTGCTACCACAGGGCTGAAAAAAACACTCTTAAACCTACTTAGATTTCACAGGAAGATGGTCCTTTCAATATGGCAAAGCCTGAAATTGCTCGTGCCCCGGGCAAGGGGATTACTTGTGTGTGGCGTGTGCAGCTGTTCAGAGCATCAAGGCTCAAGATACTTATATTCTAAAATAATTTACGCACCACTGGAACAATGACCATTGCTTTGACCCACCCAACGAAGCATCCAGCTGGGACAAAGAAAAGGAGTTAGAATCTTCTAAGAGTTTATAGTTAAAACACTACTTGCAGATACTTAATGTAGAAAATCCCAAGTCTTTTGTTTCCTTTTTTAGTATTGTGTGCGAGGTGTTGCTTCTGGAAATAGCAGAAACAGCCAGCTCAGCTTCTGTGGGAGCAAGGGTTGTGGACCTGTGGGATTCCTTGACTTGTGAATGTTTGAAGTGGAACAGATGGTTGTGGCTTGCCAGGAATTTACTTTCCCTCTCTTAGGGAAACATAATCTTTGAAGTCAGGCTTCCTGTGATTTGAAGCAATTCCTTTAATGTAACTGAATTAGCATTTTCTTTTGCATCCCCTGAACAGAAACTGGTATTGAGATGGGACTGTTTTATCTGTGACGAAAGGTCTGAAGTGGTTATCCTCTAGCTTTTCGTGGTTAAAGTTCAATGCTAGTAGCGACTGGCAAATACTCTGGGCGATTCAGTCTTCTCAGTATGTGTCTGATTCCTTTCCTTGTCTAGTGACAAAAGAACCGTTGATACCCCCGTGGTGTACAGTATGAAAGGACCGTGTTGTTTTGTAACTTTCTCTTTCTGTCTCCTCAGGTGACACATTGTTACAGGGAATGGACTTGCTGCCAATGCTGATCCAGACAGTAGAAAAAGCAGCATCTCAAAGTACTCAGGTTCCCATGGTAACTGAAGGAGTTGCTGCAGCTTTGTTGATCTGCAGGATGTCTGTAATTGAGGGACAAACTGGTAAGGTCACAAAGCGTCTAGTAGCACCCAATATAAACAGGTTCTGAGGCTTAACGCTTTTCTGGACAATATGGGTGAGATACTGTTCCTTCATCTGTGTGTTGTTTCCACATAGAAGCTCATTGCCCCTTTGTATGCCAGGGAAAGATTAATTCCAGTCTCTCTCAGTTATGTCAGTGAAGAGTTCTTGCTCTTCCCTACCTTTGCACCTTCCAGCTTCCATTCATCTAGGGATATTCCTCTTTATTCTGACAGAAGACAGTCACCCAGACCTTACATGCTAGGACTTGACTGATGCATTAAAACTATTACTTGCTTGTTACTTGGGTAGTGGTTTTACCAAACGTCTTTGGAAAACACGAGGACTGAAGTTCTGTCTTCCATTAGAGGATATTACAAGAAGTCTCGTGAGTTCATACATCTGCCAGGATATAAAATCCAGGTGTGTTCTGTCTATCAAAAGCAGCACACCACTTTCCTCCTTTCCTTCATTTTTAGGAAGGTTTCCCCTATGAAATATTAAGGTAAACCAGACCAGATTTCACAAATGTAACCCAGAGAAATGTATTTTTGTCAGCAGCAGGTATTTTTGGGGCATACTTAAGTTCTGAATGAGAGAGATGAGAGGCTTTATAACTGCAGACAAGCAAAGACAGAAGTAACTTGAATGATTTCAGGAGGCAGAATTCTACTGTGTTTTATGTATGCTGGTGGGTTCTGACTTAGTTTGAAATATACTTGATAGACTTATTCTTTTCCCTTCAGAGTCTAAGCTGAGTGGTTTCTGGCAGCTGATTCTGGATGAGAAAAAACAAATTTTTACATCTGAGAAGTTCTTGCAGTCTGCATCAGAGGAAGGTAAATTGTCAGTTACTGTGTATCCGGTTGCAGTTTAACTCTGTTACGTAGTACTTACAAGAGCTAATGATGCTGTTCGCCCTGTTCTATAATCCTTGGTGGATCCAGTTTCAAATGAAAGTGAACAGCGTACTCTTTCAGAAGTATGTCTAGACTAATTGTAGTCTAAGATTGAACAATGTATTAATTTATTTCTTAATGAACCTGAGTCATCAAACATTTATAATTCCAAATTTGTAGTCTGTTAAAGCCTTTCCAATACAAAATACATCTCTGTAGTGTCCCAGTTTTTAAGTAAATAGTTGAAGCCAATCTGAGAGACACAGAGAAGCCTAAAATTACAAGTAAGATGGCAAAAAGTAAAATAAGGGTGAAGAAAAAACAGGTAGTTGAAAATATTAAGTATGTGGTGGAAGAGTAATAACAGATAGGAAATCAATTGGCTTATAAACTAGTGTCTCTATGCTCTGTTTTGTTCTCTTGTGTTTAAAGATTAATTGGAAAAAAATTATGGAATGTGTCCAACAGAAAACATTACTGATTGCATTGTAAATGGAAAGTTTTGAAAATGAGTTTGTGATTCCTTTCTCTGAAATGAATTCATTTATCTTTTGTACAAAGCTTTGAAGAGGTGAAGTTTTCTAAATGGGAAATAACATCGTTTCTCCTTTGCTTCCTGCAATCCTTGTTTCCTGAAGGCAATGTGTGTATCCATTCATTTTCCTTCCCAAGTCTGCAAATACTCTGAAACAGCGTGATTTGGAAAATTTTATATTGCTCCCTTAGGATGTTAGATCCAAAAAAGTAATGCTAAGAGTAAATATTGTTGTGATTTGTTATTGGTGGTTATTTAAGCAAAAACATGTAGCTGAAATGCTTAACAGCCCCAAACCATCTGATGCCTTGAATTTTGGAAGTCCTCTGTACCTGTACTTAATACGGGTTGTAACCCACCCCGTGTTTCAGGAGCTTTCTGCTCCTGCTTTGATGCTGTGATTGAACATTGATATACAAACCAAAGGGCTTAGTGACAGTTAAAGCACAGAAGATGGTGTAAGATAAAATACCAAAACTACTATTCAAATGATATTATGCACTTAAGTATGAATTCAGTAGACGTTTTATCGTCGCTGAAAATGTTTCAGCAGGGCTCAGGAATTACTGGCATTGATGCAGCGAGCACGGTGTTTATCATTCTGTTTGCTCTGTTGACTTAAACAAAAATAGGTCACACATCGTGGTCAGGAAAATTCTGCTGGGATTCAGCTAACAACGTTTTTATGAAACCATGGCTCTGTTTCCAGCCTTGGCAGATTTGAGTTGGATTTGTCTCCAGCTTCACTGAGAAGATTATGTAGAGGCTCAGTTTGGCTAGCTATTTTAACATGCTTTGCTTGCTGTTTGTTTGTTTTCAGGTAAAAAAATCTGTTTCTTTATGAAGTCTTATGCTATTTTAAATATTTGTCTTTTCCCACAGCGATGTGTACAGTACTGCAACTGACAGAGCGCCTTCTCTTGGATCATGTGCAACGGCTGCCTGAAAGTAAAGTTCAGTACGTAGCGTGCACTTGCTGCCACCGATCTGTGTCTGACCCCTGCGTGTTAATGCGGGCAGTAGAGAGGGTGGGCTTCGGACTTTGTAAAAAATGTTGAACTCTTTGTGTTTTTGTGTCCACTTGGTTTGCAGAGCTGCCTCCCTTGCTAAACCCGTTGTATTTCTCTCTTTTCAGGCAGTATCACCGTGCCCTTGTTGCAGTACTGCTGAGTCGGACCTGGCATGTTCGAAGACAGGCCCATCAAACAGTGAGGAAGCTCTTGGCCTCTCTGGGAGGGTACAAACTGGCCTATGGGCTCTTGGAGGAGCTGAAAGTGGTTCTCAGTTCTCATAAGGTGAGTAGTCAAGAAGAATAGTCTCTGCTTAGGCAGTTGCTTGTATGCTGCCAGTCACCTCCCTACCCAAGGTTTGCTCTTGGGATTGACATAGTGTGAGATGAAGATGATTCAGTTCCAGATGATTTCCTAGAATGTCACTTGTCACTAGATGACTGCATATTACTGTATCAGCATCTGTGGTGTGCTTAGTCTTCCCTACATACACAGAAGACACGTTCTTCAAAATTACGTAGGGAGGAAGCTGCAGTTTTCCATGTCCTTCTCTTATTTTAATCCAAATTTTATCTGCTGGAAGACCAAGTGCTTCGTTCCTTTCTCGCTATCCTAGTTCTTTGGCCCTGGGTTATAGCTCAGGCTGCCTATTTAAAACAAATGTAATATAAATACTTTAGTAGAAACTACTATAAAAATTAAAAATAAAATAAAAAAAGGAAATGAGTGCTATATTATTGGGCATGCTGCTAAGCCAGCACCATGTCAAGTTGTATAATTGATTAAGTTGCATTAATTAGGTACCAAGGCTGGGACTTTGTAAATAGTCTTCCCGTGTCAAAGATACAGCCTGAGTAAAGTCTTTTTGAGAAGTTACTGGGTAAAATTAGACTGCAGAAGTTGTGCATACTGTTCCCAGCCAGCTGGTTCAACCTTTTCCAAAGTCTTTGCCAAAAATGGTCGGTTTAAGTTTTATTTTACCCTGGCTTGCCAAATCTAGTGCAGTCCTCCATTCTTAACATTTCTGTCACTGTCATCGCTGCTTTGGTTCCACTGTTGTCCTGTATCCCTCCCTTCCTTTTTGTGGTACTGACAGAGGGAGCTGATGGTTGGTATTCAGTATGTTACTGTGAGGACGTGCGCTCAGGGCTCAGGAAAGCTTGGTATTATGTGTTAATGCCAAGTTGTCTACTCAGGTTCTGCCTCATGAGGTCCTGGTGATGGAGTCGGGAGAGCTGTCAGAGCTAGGAAGGTCCTATATTCCTCCCCGTGTCCTTCATGAGGCACTCTGTGTCATCTCGAGTGTGGCAGGGCTCGATGTGGATTCCTTTGAGCCAGAAAAGCTGGCGCTGGAGATGCTGCTGGTGAGCCATCATCCATCTGTAGGTGAGTGATGGGGTAAGACCACTGTCAGGGCCAGTGTAAGGGGTTTTTACCTTACCTTTTGTTTCATTGTATTAGCAGTCTGCTTGATATCTGTTATGCTCATCTCTTCTTGCTAGTGGCTGTGCAGCCGGGTCTTTGGCCAGCCCTCCTCATTAAGATGAAGATAGATCCCAAGGACTTCGTTACCAAACACCTGCATGACATACTACCCAGGATCACTGCCTACACTCTGGAGAACCAGGTGATAAACCTCTGCTTTCCTTGTGTTAGTTTTGGGAGGTACTTTGGAACAGGAGAGTTTTCTGGAGGAGTTAAGTATTAACTGGTCTATAAGGAAGGAGATTTGTCTAAAAGATGGGGAAAAGGCAGGTTCAAAGACTATGTCTGGTGAAAAGGAGCTGGGATTTGATGGGGAAAGCATGTGTACCAGCAACTGAGTAGAATTTCAGGTAAAATTCAAGTACCCACTCAACAAGGAATTAGGAATTGGAACATAATGTGGGCTGTCTCAACAGAGCATACTTTTTTGAGACAGTTTCAAGGAATGCTGATAACAATATTTTCCTTTGTTTTCTTGGTAGTCATCTATGAATGCAGTGGGATCTCTCTCTCTGCTTTCACCTGGTAGAGTGCTCCCACAGCTCATCAGCACTATCTCAGCATCAATGGAGAACCCAGCTCTGTGCCAGGTTACTCGAGAGGAATTTGCTATCATGAAGACTCCAGAGGGAGAACTGTATGACAAGTCTATAATACAGAGGTAAGACTATAGTTTCTTTTTGCTGTGCACCTGGGGATTGATGGCTGCTGGCACCTAGCCGGTTGGCAAGTGGGTTTGTCAGATGCTCTTTCTGGACAGGAGTTCCCGGATTTGTGTGCCTGGATCTTAGTCCAGAGCAGTGCTGATTCTTTTCTCTACTTTTCCTTCTCAGTGCTCAACAGGATAGTATGAAAAAGGCTAACATGAAGAGGGAGAACAAAGCTTATTCTTTCAAGGAACAAATCATTGAGCTGGAGCTGAAGGAGGTGAGTTGATGGCACAGGAAAGCCAGGCTGGTCAGAACCTTCACTACATGAACCTTTGCATGGCTTCTGTTGGGAAAGATTCTCTGAACTTCTTTGAATACCTGATTGTTGTCTTTTCTTGTATCTGTATGCATCAGTTTTTCTCTGTATTTGTATCAATTTATGTGGTGGTCTACTTGTTTCAGAGTGTGCTTACTTGTTTGTAATACCCGATTTTTCCCTTCATTTCATGTTCAATGTATGTTGTGTAACTTTTTTGGTCAGGGTTGTTAAATAGGTGCTTCCATCTTGTTGACAGCCAGCAGTTCTGTTGAGTCTGGCCAGAGCAGTGGGTGTAGGTGCGGGGAAGAATTTGGTGAAAGGAAGGGAATGTACCAGGTTGACTGGAGAAGTCTTTTATTGGAGGTTGACTTTTGTTTGCTCTAGGGAGGATGACATGCCCATCCACTGTAGAAAGAGCTGGACAGTTCTTTTTGATGATGTCAAATAGTTTGTGACAGATTGAAATGTGGGAGAAACTGATGTCATTCTGCTAATGGGACGCTAAAGTGTCAATCTGCTGATTCCCACTCTGTGTCTTCACTTAAGAGTGATATACTTGGAAGAATATTTTGATGCTGTTTTAAAAGTGAAGTGCAAAAAACGCCAATGTGTCCAACTTTCCTATCTGGTGGAGGGGATGGTGTTAATGGCTCCCAGTTATTAATGTCTATGGTGCTCTACTGCAGGAAATAAAGAAGAAGAAAGGAATAAAGGATGAGGTGCAGCTGACTAGTAAGCAGAAGGAGCTGATGCATGCACAGCTGGAAAGGGAGTCTCAGATAAGAAAACGGCTGAAGGAGGTAAGCCTCGATGGTCCTTTTTGCCAGCTCTGCAGCTACCATGACCCAAGTCATTTTGATGTAAGGAAAATGGAGTAGCATAGAGAATGTTTGACAAAACCCGATTTCCTTGTTTCATTAGAAATCAGATTTAACAGCTTGATTTTTTCCCTATGGAAGATCTTATGATAACCTTTTAAATTGTTTCTCTTACAGCTTGATAATGAGCTGGAAACAGCTCTAGGACTCCTGGATGCTGTTATAAAGAGAAAGCCTCCTGGTCTAACTCAGTACATCCCTGGTCTTGTTGGTTCCTTCTTGCCACTTTTTCGATCACCTTTGGCTGCTCCAAGGGTTAAGAAACCTTTTCTTTCCTTAGCTTCCTGTGTTATGCCTGCCCGACTGAAAACCTTAGGTTAGTATTTGCAGTTGCTGTTTAAGGGCAGGGTGTATTTTATGGCACAAAAGTGAAAATTCATGCTCCTTACAAGCTGTGGATCATGACCATGTACCACAGACAGCCAAGCAGAAAAACCACCCTGGAACAGTGCTTAGGGTGATGACTGATGTCCCTGAGATCCTGCTGCTGGATAGCACTGGGTCCAAAGACAAGGACTTATCTAGCCATCGTGACCATGTCTCAGTAGCAGTTGGTCGCAATTGGACTGTCTCCCCTGTGCGGTTTGGAGTGTAACTCACAGGTGTAACTGTTGTGAAGCTGTCCCCTGTAAGCCTTCGGGCTGTGCTTCCTTCTCTGTGCAGCCTGGGCTGTTGTACAGAGCTTTGTTGTAATTCTTGGGGCTCTGCTCCTGGGGACTTTTCTCTCGAGAAATCTTTGGGTTTAGTCTTCTCACAGATTCTTTATTCTTTCATACCAGGTACTTTAGTGAGCCATGTGACCTTGCGCCTGATGAAACCAGAATGTGAATTAGATGAATCCTGGTGTCAAGAAGAGCTGCCTACTGCGCTGAACAGAGTTGTTGGCTTGCTGCATGCCCATACCATTCCTAGCCGAACAGGCAAGGGAGAGCCAGGTAAGAAGTGGTGTAGATGCCTCTGACACCTTCTCCCCCACCAATATGTCTGCGAGCTGTGTTAGTTCTGATGGTTTGTATAATGTTTTATAGGTGAGACTTAACTTTTTTTAAAAAATCAGATAAGTTTTCATAGATATGAAAAACTTAAAGGTTTTTTTTTTGTGGTAGTAGTAGAAATGATGTTACAAGTATAGTAAACATAGAAACGAAATAACAGTATTTTTTTCTTAGAATAGTTCATACAGAAATAATAGTAGTGAAATTAAGGCTCATCTTTGCCAAGGACAGTTCCTACCTTTCAACACCACTTAGCATAAGTGGAAAGACAAAATAATTGCTTGTTATCTGTGATCTCAGCAGCGAAGTACCTGTGGCCCCTGCTTGTTTGCTATGTTGTTGCTGCAGTTCATGAATATTTTATTCTGGCATGGTTGTAAAAGAAGCAGTTCTTTCCCACTCTAACATAAAGGCAAGCACCAATATTTCAATATTTTTACAGTGCAAGAATATGATCTGCATTAAAATGAAACTTGTTTTCTTGATTTTTTTTTTTCTTTTTTTTTTTTTCTCCCCACCAGCTTAGTTTTAATCTAGATCACTAGAATCTGCTTCATGCTAGAGTGCACAAGTACTTGTGCCATTACAGAAGAGGGAGGGTAGGTGTGCTTCCTTAGGGGCAGGGATGGCTTAGGCTGTCTTAAAGCATCTGGTGTACTGTAGTGATAGACGTGGTTCATCCAGGCTTTGGATAGTTCCTCCAGCTCAATCAAAAGCTCCTGTGGTAGATGATGGTTTATAATTTTTAAAGGGAAACGTAGGATTCCGTTTGGTCCCTTACCCCAGTTCAGTTTTCCTTTTAGCTGTTCTGTTGCCAGTCAGAGCTGCAGTTGTGTGGTTATGGCACATGTAATCTTCACAGCTGAATAGCAGCAATTGACCGTGGTAAGCACCACTTCAGTGCTGAACATCTCAGTGATAATTCAGAGTCTCCACTATACAATTAATTTCCATAGTAAGTGCAAGTTCAGTAACATTTAAATCCATTTTCAGGCTTATTTCCAGAAAGTAGTAGAAGTATTGTCAAGATTTCCTGCAGTGCTTAATGAAATTAATATCTGATTATTTTTTTTCATTTATGCAAGAGAAAGGAAGTCGGTTCCATAGCACTTTGTCAGACAAGTCATGTTATATAATCAAATTATTTTTCCTCATTTTCAAAGTTCTTTGGAGTCTTGCAGTATTACTAGCAGAGGTTAGTTTAGGTTTCTCAGCTTACCATGAAGCCTAAGACAGACCGTACCTTTTTATAATATGAATGATAAATTTTATCATTCATTGCTGAAATGTCAAGATACACTTTATAATCCTTTTTTGCGCTGGTCAGTACCAGCTCCTGTGTTAATAGGACATTTATCTTTTCAGATAAAGCTTTATTCCTCCTGCTGCATATAGAGGGATGGTTGTTTAAGCCTAAAAATATCTGGCCAATAACTGCAAAAAAAAAAAAAAGCATAAAAGCAGACAGACACTGAGCAGAGAAAAATCCCCATCAGAAATGGAGGGGGGGTTCCCTAAGATATTCATGTTAGTTAGGAGCTCACAGTGTGTTTGTTATTTAATATTTCTCCCTTGAACTACTTTTGCAGTATCTATGCCCTACATAAGCTGACTAATACTGCAGTATTGTATCTGCAGTGCTCTTAATCTGCATCTTAGAAATTTAAAATCTGGCGTTCTCTGACAGCATAGAGAGGATATAGAAAGCAAACATTTTCCTTAGACATCTAATAACGTTAATTTTAACTGGACTAACTGTGAGGAGCATTTGTTATGTCCCATAGTCAAGCCCCTGTGAGAAGGAAGAAGCAAAATCTTTAACAAAGGGAATCCAAAAGCTTTATAATTTTTTAAGAGGAGAGGGGAGTTGAGAATTGCACCGGTATTAGAGGAACCTCGTTCTCAAGAATCCAGTGGGAAACTGGAGTGACAGGTTAGCTAGGTTGGTAGGAAGTGTTCAAAGGGAATGTAGCTAGTGAACAGGTCCCTGTTTTGGGACAAACGAACTTTAGAAGTGCATTAGTTAAATTATCAGATTCCTGTGTGGATTCCTCCTGCTCAGAAGTAAAATTGATTGTAATGGGTTTTTTGTCATTTGTTTGTTTGGGTTTTTTAGTTTAGTGCATTTTAATTCTCAGGGTGTACACACAAACTAAATGCACTTTACATAATAGCTTTTATTTCAGATTTGGTTGTGATGAATTTGATTTTGTGTTCCATCCCCGCTGCCCACAGATATTTCCAGGATAGACAAAACCTCAGTTTTGCCTGCTTCTCTACTTTAATCCATTGAACTGTTTCAATTTCATTTATGGTGTGTATTTTTGCATTGTCAAATCATTGGAAGTAATTTGGAATTCTAATGTGGCTTTAATTAAAGCCAGCTCATTGGTGTAGCAAGCAACAACATTCGGTAGAATCACAGAATCATTTAGGTTGGAAAAGACTCTTTAAGATCATCAAGTTCAACCACTGACCTAACACTGAAATGCCAGATGTCACTGTTGGAACCATGCTGTTGCCGCTGTTGAGTTGCCAAGTGGCAGAGGCTAACAGGGGGCTGGCTGCGTGCACTGCTTCAAACAGGCTAAGCTTGGTCTGTGTGGGTTAAGTCCAGGCGCACATGAAACAGTGTCCTTTAGCCAGGGTGTTTCTAGGGGCATAGAAATACTTACAGTCACTTAGCATGTTTGGGCATAAGGCTGAAGCTGGCCACATCCATCGTGAGCTGCCAAGGTGTACGTTTTATACCAGTCAATATTATAAAACAAAGATGTGAGAGGATCAGCTATGCTTATGGGACTGTTCTTCCTTTTTGCAGGTGCTGCTCCGTTATCAGCTCCAGCATTTTCCTTAGTCTTTCCTCTCCTAAAGACGGTTATGACTGAGACACCCCATGACAGTGAAGACAAGGAGGAGTTCCTGGTCAAGATTCTGCAGATCCTTACGGTCCATGCTCAGCTGAGATCATCGGCAAATGGCCAGGCTTTGCTGGTGGATGAGGTAAGTGAGAACTGTGAGGATCAGATGACCTCCTTCAACAGTTGTTTGGATGAAGCATGGGATAAAACAGCTAATGTGTGAAGTGGACAAAGCAGATTAATTCTTCGAGTTAGGTTTACCAATGTAAGATTGTTTCCATCACAGGCTTTGGATACCTGTCCAGCCCTAGGTTTTGATTGTGGTTTTTATAAAGAGTGTCATACAGTGGCAAGGTACTTTGGAGTCACAAGACATAAAGCTTTTTCTCCTCCCTCTGCCTCCCCTGCCCCTGCTCCAACCTTTCAGAACGGCCCAGAGTTGCTGCCCCGGAGGGACATGCTAGTTCTGCTAAGCCGGGTGATAGGAACAGGTTCTCCACGGTTACAGGTGAGTCCTCAGCTTCATAACCACAGCCAGGATTCTGCCGAAGTTTCATCAGCATCTACATGAAGGAAATACACCCACTTGGTTTAAGTCTCTGAGGCTGGTGGTTGATACGTTACCTATTTTCTCCTGTGTTTATGGTATTCCTGGAATAAAATGTCTGCGCCTTTTTCTCCTGTGGGTTTCATTACGCCAAATGTTCTTCCCTCTTCCACGGGTGATATTTTATTCCTTCTCTAAGGCCTTGCTCTGTCAAAGAAGTTTAGTAGTTGCTCCTCTGAGTGTTTGTTCTAAGGGATGAGATGGCAGAAAGGTCAATAATCATAACAGAAAGGCAAACAGACTGAATTTGTCTGTCCTTGTTTTTGTCATTGTTCTTAGAGAACTTCTTCTCTTGTAATAGCACTTAACCCCCACCCTGCACGTGCTTTGTCAGAAGTAGAGGCGGAATCTCTTAATACTTCCTCATGGCATTTTAGGTTTTGGCTTCCAATGCCCTGACGGCCCTGTGCACGAGCAGCAGTGGGGAGGACGGCTGTGCCTATGCAGAACAGGAGGAGATCGATGTGTTACTTCAGGCCCTGCAATCTCCATGCATGAATGTTCGAGATGCAGCTCTCAGGGTAGGTGGGAGTCATTCAGGGTCACACTGAATTGCTTAATTTTTTAGGAGGTGAATCTTCTGTCATACTGATGAAGAGAGGCTTCAGCTGTGATGCTGGCCTTTGGGCAGTGTGTCTGCAGGAGGCGGCAGTAGCTACTGAACAATAATGCTCTAAGTAACACTTTGTGCTGCATTTATCTTGCAAAAAGGAGTACTCGGGGTCTATCCACACCTTTGTTTTGTTAAAGCAGGTGTAGTTACGACATCTTGACATCTCCTGTTTACAGTTGCATAGAGCTTAGTCTTAAGGAGAGAAGTTGTCAAAAAATCCTATGTTTGTATGGAACCCATTGTTTTTGGAAAGCTTCTCACTTAGTCCCTTCTGAGAATATGAAAAGGAAAAAAAAAAAGAAGGTTGCTTGGTTTCCTTTGCCATGAAATAGATTTCAGGTTAGGTCACTGAGCTGGCTTCTCTGTACTTGGAGGCAGAAAAGACTGTAGTCACCAGAGTACAACCTAGTTGCCTCTCTGCACCTGGTCTGTGGAGCCCTGCTCTGGAGTTTCACCATCTCACCTGTTAGCACCAGCAAGTCCTTCATCAGCACAAGCAGTGTGCTGCACAAGCAAATGTGCATTTTGACACTTCCAACCACCAAGAGCTTGACTTGGCAAAAGTTTTAAGCGTTTTAAAGCATCTGTTTCTAAAATCAGGTCCTTACACTGATTTTTCTGTAAACTAATTCAGGGACTGATGGAGCTACAAATGGTTCTACCAACACCGGACAGTGATGAAAAGAATGGACTGAATCTGTTGCGTCGCCTTTGGGTAGTAAAGTTTGATGTTGAAGATGAGATTCAGAAGTTGGCAGAGAGGTAAGAGTTCCTCCTGGCTGACGGGACTGTGCGGGGACCTCTCTTGTGCTCTCCTCATGGAGCTCCTCTGGCAGGGGCTTTGCCTCCCTGATATTGACATGTAGCAGTGGCTTCTCTTGCTGAAGGGTGACCCGTCACCTCTTTGTGTGCACTGCAGGTTGTGGGAGTCCATGGGTCTGGAGCTGCTGCCTGACCTCTGTTCTCTGCTGATCAAAGATGTCATCTACCATGAAGAGGCAGTGCGACAAGCAGGTGCTGAAGCTCTTTCCAGAGCTGTAGCTCAGTATCGAAACCAAGCAGCAGAGGTCATGAATAAACTTACAGAGATTTACCAGGAGAAGCTCTATGTAAGTACTCTTGTCCTAAGGGGTAGACATGCATAAGCTTGTGCTTTATTTTATATTTTCTATAAATCGCTTTTCCTTTTGTCATGTGTGCATGAAGCCTACTGTTGCTGTGTTTGAGCTTATCCCAGGCTTTAATGTCTTGAGCCTCAAGTTACGAGCCAGTAATGGCATTGTACAGGTGGAAGGTATGCCTTGGGTGATACAGGAAGACCGTGGCAGAGCAGGGTCAGTTTAAGTCTTTCTGGGCCTAAGCTAGCTCTCTGCTGGTTTTTTTTTTACCATGCTGTTCTGCTAGTGGCATCATACCTCTCTGCAGTATTGTAAAATGGCATTGCAGGATCGGCTGACAGTATTCTCTGTTTGCATGTCCTTGGAAAAGGCATTCTGATTAAATTCTTTCTCCTTCCAGAGGCCACCTCCAGTTTTGGATGCTTTGGGACGAGTGATATCTGAATCACCACCTGACCAGTGGGAAGCAAGGTACAGTCATCTTCAGACTGATCTCACCACATCCTATGCATCCAAATGAGATGATGTAGATTTTTTATTTAGAAGATCAGGCAGCGGAGAAATAAGGAAATATTAAAGAAACTACATATATGCAATTGTGTTGACTTGCTGGTTTCATGTGTCTTTCTGATAGAGAATATTTATGCCCCTCAGGCAGGCTGGGCAGGCCAAACTGGAATGCTTTTGAGTTCCATCAAAATATTGGATGCTGCCTTCTCTATGTCCTGATAAGAGCAGAGTCCTTCCCTCTCAGACGGTCTGATTTTTGTCCTATCTTACTGCATTCCCACCTCTGTATGGGCAGTTGATTGTTTCAAGAGTGGCAGGGCAAGCCTTAATGAACTGGACGAATTCCAGTTTGGCTAATTACTTTTTGTCTACTTGTATGCCCTATCAGGTTTAATTGGAGATAATCTTGTTAGCTACCTGTCTTAAGCTAATCTGTTCTTTAGTGTTGATGCACCTTGTAAAGCTGCTGTATGTCAGCAGTAAATGAAGTGATCCTGATGTCTGTCTGTATTGGCCCGCGGATCAGTAATGCTTAATCAGGATGAAAGTCATTATATGGCTGGAGGATTGTTGTCCTTTTGGGAACCTGCAGCATGGGGTTATGTAATGAAATGCAAATAGGCTGGACACTCTGAGGCGCTTTGATTTCATAATGGTTCTCTCTCTCAGTTTTTGTAATTGTACTTCTGATTGCAAACATGATTGTGACCTCAGGCAAATTCTGACAAGTGACAGTAAGCTGACAAGCTCACCATCTTTACAGGTGTGGCATAGCTCTGGCCCTCAACAAGCTCTCACAGCATCTGGACAGCTCTCAGGTGAAGCCCCTCTTCCAGTTTTTTGTACCGGATGCTCTGAATGATCGCAGTCCTGAAGTCAGGAAGTGCATGTTAGATGCGGCTCTTTCGACGCTCAACACTCATGGCAAAGTAAGTCTGAACATTGCTCTCTCTAGCAGTGGAAAAAGATGGAATGAAAACGTAGTTACTGTGTTGGAGCATAGTTGGGGCGTTTTTAAATTATTTTTTTTTATGTCTTCAAGGTTGCTGTTACTTTTAACACCTGAAAACTTTCATGTAGTTGAAATTTTTGTGTGTTTGGAGTTGTTCTGTTAGTGACTAGTGTTGAAAAAGTGTAATTCTTCCCTGTCATTGCTATGGAAAAGAAATAGCCCTGAATCAACTGGAGTAATAAAGTGAAATCAGACCAGAGATCTTTTAATCCCAGGAAGGCCTCATGTAAAAGAAAACATGAAAGCTTGCTGATGGTTGGCTTAATTAAACTGAAATCAACTGAAGCCGTTCATCCTTCTTCTCACTGCTAGTCCTTCTCCAGAAGTGTTAGATGGGAGAGGTGTACAGGGTGTAAATTGCTCAGCTTCTGATTTCCTCACATGTGCCAGTCACCTCTTCTGGACAGCCCTCTGCATTCCTGTAAAGCCCCAGACAATTGGAGTGTTTTCATATTATTCATTCTTCTGTTTCTTAGAAAACTAGTGTGAAGTTTGTTTTGTGTTTCTGTTCTCCCTTTGCAAGTGGAGCAAGCAGAGGAGCAGGCACTGATGGTTAGGGTAGCAGTCTTGCCTAGCAGCTTACATTGCTTCTGGCAGGACATCATGCTGGCACATCTGGGGGATCAAGTATTTAAGAGCTAACTTCTGTCAAGCAGGAAATATTTGTTGCCTGTCAGGATGGCACAAGGTTTTATGTGACGTGACACATGAACTGTAAATATGGTGTGATTGTTCAGTTTGTTGGCTCAGAGAAGAACAAACAAGTCCACTGAGCATAGCAGATCTCATTCTGAGTGGACTCTAGTGGCAGGTTCTGTGGTTTTGTTTTTCAGGACAATGTTAACTCTCTCTTGCCAGTGTTTGAAGAATTCCTGAAAAATGCTCCTAATGATGCCAGTTATGATGCTGTCAGGCAAAGCGTGGTCATTCTGATGGGTTCACTGGCAAAACATCTGGACAAGAGTGACCCTAAAGTGAAACCAATTGTTGGCAAACTGATAGCAGCCTTGTCCACTCCATCTCAGCAGGTAGGTGCCTTCCTGGAGGAGTCCTCGGGTTCCATGCAGAGGCAGGTTAACAATATGGTACTTTTCGGGATGTCAGAGATGGAAAAATGGCTCTGGTGACAGAAGGCTGACATTGTGGGGGGAAGTTATGTTGGTGATGTTGGTGATGAAAATTTCATGATCTCATAGCTGGTGGGTTGTTTTACACAGGTTCAAGAGTCAGTGGCAAGTTGTTTACCACCTCTGGTGCCTGCAATTAAGGAGGATGCAGGTGGAATGATACAGAAGCTAATGCAGCTGCTTTTAGAGTCTGATAAATACGCTGAGCGCAAAGGTGCAGCTTATGGGCTGGCAGGCCTGGTGAAAGGCCTTGGCATCCTGTCTCTTAAGCAGCAGGAGATGATGACCACACTGACTGATGCTATCCAGGACAAGAAGAACTTCCGTCGGCGTGAGGGTAAGGGACAAAAGCTTTGCCCTCCAAATACTTAGTATTTCTCTTGTACCTACTACCATTACGGTCGGATCAAATGATACCTGAACCCCCTGTGCTTGGTTTATCTAGATTTATTTTACTAAAGTTTGCAGAGAAAGAAATGGGAAGTGTCTGTCATGAGGCCTTTGATTGTGTATAGCGTCCTAAAACTGCTCTGTTTGCATTGTGGTGGAAGAAGGGTTTCTGGTCCTGGACAATATGGGTGCACTCATCCCTCCTGTTTTCAGAGGCAGGTGTTGCTAGGGGTTGCTCCACTCCAGCTGGCCCGGAGGGGCCCTCACAGCCTGCTTGTCCCTTTTGTTGCTGAATGTTTCCTGTCCGTATTTCTGCTTACCTAAGCCAGGCCTCGGGGGACTGCTACGTGTTTTTAATGCTACCGGGCTGCTTGCTCTTTCTGAGACCAGAAACCCCTACAACAGCACTAGCCATTAGTGCAAGAAGGCAAGAGAATTTCAGCTGTGAGATTTGCGTGCTTTTGGAGAAATTCGTAGTTATATCTTCTTTTTCCATCCCATTTAAATACAGTTGTATTTTCCTCTGACTGTCCTTTCTGGTTTTTTTTAGGGGCTCTGTTTGCCTTTGAGATGCTCTGCAGCATGCTTGGAAAGCTCTTTGAACCTTATGTGGTTCATGTGCTACCTCACTTGCTGCTTTGTTTTGGAGACGGGAACCAGTATGTGCGAGAGGTAAGGTGCCTTACATTTCTGAGAACATAGAGTGTTAAGAGAAAACCAGAATAAAATGGATATGAATACTGTTTGTAACCAAGCAAACTGAGCAGGTGACCTATCCCTTGAGATACCGCTACTAACAACTGATCTTAATAGCTGACAGCATCTTACTTCATTGGCCATTAATTGGGAGCTACTTGGCTAACCACATTGTTGTACTTAGCCACTATTTTACGTGAAGGCTTTGTTCCCACTGGGTCTCTGAGGAAAGAAAAAACACGCCTTGTGGCACAGCTTGTAAATGTTCTCTTCTCCTTGGAGGCTGCAGATGACTGTGCCAAAGCCGTGATGAGCAACTTGAGTACTCATGGAGTGAAGCTGGTTTTGCCATCACTTCTTGCAGCACTAGAAGAGGAATCTTGGAGAACTAAAGCTGGTATGGACCAATATCTGACTGACGTGACTGAGAGTAACCCACAGTCCCCTTTGCTGTCATTCCCCTTTATTCCTTCATCCCTACAGATGGCCGTGATAGTTTATTGTCTCATAAGGGACTGTGAAACTTAGAGCTTGTGAGATACCAATGAATTCCCTGACAGATTTGAGCAGGTTTTTTTTCCCCCCAGAAGATTCAAGGGACACTTTTTACCCCCTATCTCTCTAGGACTCCAGAAGCTGGAGTTTTCCTCCCCTGCTTCTTTTCTGTGGTACAAACAAAACAAAAAAGAGTTTTTGATGTCTTTAAGTGGCATAATGCATTTCATCCATTCTGTGTGTTCTCTGACTGGTAGATTTGAGTTTGAGGTAAATGTGATCATATTCTCATATCTCTTCTTAATACCGTGTATTGTTTTGTGCTGCTTTTTTTTCCTCTTTTTGTGTACTTCATGCACAGGATCAGTGGAACTGCTGGGGGCTATGGCATACTGTGCTCCCAAACAGCTCTCTTCCTGCTTACCCAATATTGTGCCAAAACTTACTGAAGTGCTCACAGATTCTCATGTGAAGGTGCAAAATGCAGGTCAGCAAGCTCTCAGGCAGATTGGGTCTGTCATCAGGAATCCAGAGATCCTGGGTAAGAACTTTCTGCATCTCTAATGTCCTGACACGACCGTGGTTCATACTAGCAAGGTTTATATTCGCAACATTTACATTGTTTGCATTCACCGCAATGCAAACTTCTATAGGAAATGAAACTACTCCTAGAAAAGTATTAACATGGGAGCTTAGCAGCAGCTGTCTGCTTCAAGGCTTTTTGAATGCTCCTGTGCATTTTGTAAGCTAATGTTAATAGGGTTTCCTGTGTTGCCTATGCTCCTCGTTGTTTAGAAGGATTTAAAACATCCTGTGAAAGAACACCAGCTCACCCTGACTGTGGTTTTGTTTTATGTGCAACTACAGTCTTTTCTCTCCTTTTTTAAAACGTTCAGCAATCGCTCCAGTTCTGTTGGATGCTCTCACGGACCCCTCCAGGAAGACCCAGAAGTGTCTGCAGACTCTACTGGATACCAAGTTTGTCCATTTCATTGATGCCCCATCCTTAGCACTGATCATGCCAATTGTCCAGAGAGCTTTTCAAGATCGTTCCACAGACACCAGGAAGATGGCTGCCCAGATCATTGGGAACATGTACTCCCTGACTGATCAGAAGGTATGGTGATATAAGCGCTCTCTAACCATATGCTGTATTTACTGTGTAGTAGATAACACAGCAAACACTAGGGAGAATTTATTTGGTTTGGGGATTTTGCTGTTAACGTAGACAATATTAGAATCCGTGCAGCTTTAATTAAATGTATGTAAATGAACAGATAATGGCTATAAAGACAGTGACAATTCTCAAGTGCTTAAGACTGTCGGCTCTGTACTTTGGTCATCTAGTTATTACCAGATTGATCCCTGCAAAAAGGTCTTGTAATTTTTACCATATAAGAAATGCCTTGGCAAACAAACAAGCAAAACCCAGTACCAGTGAAACATGGATCAGCTGCTTAGAAATGGATCCAGGGTTTGTTTGAAAAGTATTTCTAGAACCTCGCTGTGGGCTAGAGATCTATGTTTAATTTTTGTGCCTTTAAACCTTGTGTAAATGTTGAGTGTGTTGGATTTTCCTTAGATACAAAGTGTTGGGCTGTCGGTGAGCATCAAAAAGGTTTTGAGTGATCTGCACAGAACTAGTGTTGTTTCTTGGACTTGCAGGACAATCCAGCGTGCTTATTTGCGGCTTTGTGAAAGCAACGGATCGAAGTCTCAGGATGTTAAGGATGATTGTTACTAATAAGGGGCTGAATGCCCTTTACGTGAAGGTGACATACGTTTCTTTCTCGTTTTGAATCTAGTTCTTACTCTTCGGGCTCTTTGTTTCAGGATCTGGCTCCTTACCTACCCAGTGTGACTCCTGGACTGAAGGCGTCTCTGCTGGATCCTGTACCTGAAGTAAGTCTTCTGTACAAATACAGTTTGTCTTTCAGTGCATTAGGTTGGACTTCGTCCTGATCTTCTGTAGATATGTAATCAGACACATCTGTCTTAATAATTTTGACTGGATATTTTGCAAATCTCTGTTTTTCCTGTCCTTGAGGTGCGTACAGTGTCTGCAAAGGCGTTGGGAGCCATGGTGAAGGGTATGGGAGAATCGTGCTTTGAGGATTTGTTGCCATGGCTGATGGAGACCCTGACATATGAGCAGAGCTCAGTGGATCGATCTGGTGCTGCTCAAGGTGGGAACAGCTGTGTCTGAACACTGAGCTTAGACTTTCTCTGGTTAAATCTGTTAAATCAGATCAGCTGCTTGTTGCTTGTGTATATCATCTCTGTTCCCTGCCTTTTTGTGCCCAGGTCTGGCTGAAGTTATGGCTGGGCTGGGGGTAGAAAAGCTGGAGAAACTTATGCCAGAGATTGTAGCTACTGCCAGTAAAGTGGATATTGCTCCACATGTACGAGATGGTTATATCATGATGTTCAACTACCTGCCAATTACCTTTGGAGACAAATTCACTCCCTATGTTGGTCCCATCATTCCTTGTATCCTTAAGGTATGTAGCAGAGGCCTGAAGAGTTTTATTTATTAGAGGATAAAAAGAAGCCTGCAGAGTATTTTAAGCATCATTTCTAGTAATTGTGGGGTGTGCAGAGACTTGTCCAGCATGGCTGGACTATTAAAAAAGATATTTAAAAAATGATAAATTATTTTTTCCTCCAAGTTATTTGCTTGCTGTCTTGTTTTGTAGTCACTAGTAATTTCTTGAAATCAGCTTTGTGCATTCACAGCTCTGTAGTTCATTTACTTCTCATGGCTGAGAGAGGAAACATTGTTTTGTTTTCCTGCTGTTGGTTTTGTATCTTGTGCTGAAAAACTCCAGCTTTCACAGACACTTTTCTGTGTCTCTTTTTAAGGCACTGGCAGACGAGAATGAGTTTGTGCGGGATACTGCCCTGCGTGCTGGCCAGAGAATCATAAGTATGTATGCAGAGACTGCCATTGCACTGCTGCTGCCACAGCTGGAGGATGGCCTGTTTGATGACTTGTGGAGGATAAGGTAAGGGATAACCATCTTACCTGCAGGCATTTCTCTTCCATGGCTGAAAAACTGGTGTGATTCAGACTCTGTGTTGCTCCTCAGGGAAATGCAGAGACCTCCTGGGTAGCAAAAGCAAGCATCTCTTTGCTTGTGGATTAAAATATGATGCTTTATGGCACTGAGTCTGCAAAGCCCTGCCAGCTCTGGATCAGGTTTCCTGGTACCTGCAGAGCATTCCTGCTAGATTATTAATTCTGGTATTGAATCTGAAACACACTTCAAGGCAGTTGATATGGCAATATTTAGCCCTCATATATTCTTTTGATTTTTCAAAATGCTGAGTCAGTTGTTCTCCTGTGTATGGAAATGTGCAGTGGAGCGCTCACAGCTAATAGTAATTGCTCAGAGATTAGCCGTACTAAAAGGCTTCTGTCAGCTGAGTGCAGATGAGTGCACTTATCCCAGGTGAGTATCTTTTGGGTTGAGACAGATGCTGGCAACACCATGTTCCCTTTTAGACTCCAGGCTATTCCCTGATTAATTGCTTTGATACGGGAATTCTCTTAGCCCCTTCCAGTTTGGAATTCATTCCTTCCCTTTCTCTTTGGCATGCTTCTCAGCCATGTAGGCAGGCTGAGCCTTAGATATCAGCCCATGCAGCGTTTCGGTGCTGACCTAACTCTTTGCCTTGCATTTTGCTCGTGTCTGTATTTGACATATTGTCATATTTGGTCAGGTATTGCCTGAATACCCTGCTCGTAACACTTAACTTGCTCCTGTTGCCAGGTTTAGCTCAGTTCAGCTCCTTGGAGATCTTCTCTTCCATATCTCAGGAGTCACTGGAAAAATGACCACAGAAACTGCCTCAGAGGATGACAACTTCGGAACAGCCCAGTCAAACAAGGTAAAGCTGTTTTTGTCTGTTGTGCCTTTTTTTTTATTTTATTTTTTAATTTTAAATCGGCATGGAAGGCCTGCTGGAAAGACATGTTGAATGATCATGTATTTTATTCTTTTTTTTAAGTTTCAGCAGTGGATAATACAATTTCGTGATACTTCTTTTCAGGCTATTATTAATGCTCTTGGTGTGGAGAGGAGGAACAGGGTGCTGGCTGGGCTGTACATGGGCCGCTCTGACACCCAGCTGGTAGTGCGTCAAGCCTCCTTACACGTCTGGAAGATTGTAGTTTCAAACACTCCTCGCACACTGCGTGAAATTTTGCCAACCCTCTTTGGGCTTCTGCTGAAATTCTTGGCCAGTACTTGTGCAGATAAGCGAACGGTGAGAAATTGAGTAATGCCTTCCTGTTACTGCAGCTGATCATATAAACTATTTGAAATTGAGTAATGCCTTCGTGTTACTGCAGCTGACCGTATAAACTTAATTCCTGAAGAACACAGGATAATTTTTTTCTGTGAACCACTGTCATTAATTTAACTGTTCTGAGTATGTCTGAGTGCTCTCTTGGCTGAATGCAGCTGTGGTGACAGTAAAACTGTTTTTCTATGTTTATTTATAATCACAGTGTTTCCATTCCTACTACTTTGTCTATACTGTGTACAGTAGTTTATGGTCAAAAATGAACATTTGCTCACTGTTCATCTTCCTAAGTTTTATAAAACAGGGAAATAGTTAATTAATACACTTTTGGGGACAGGTTGCAGCACGGACATTAGGAGACCTTGTCCGAAAGTTAGGAGAGAAGATCCTTCCTGAAATCATCCCTATTCTAGAAGATGGACTGAAGTCAGACAAGAGTGATGAGAGGCAAGGAGTCTGCATTGGGTTGAGTGAGATAATGAAATCTACCAGCAGGGATGCGGTAAGTTATGTGGAAGGTGAAATCTCCAGTTTCCTAGAAATTTATGTTATGATACAGGTATTGCAGATGAGACAGAACAATACAGCTTAGTGCTGGACTTGTTCTATGGACTGAATTCAGTCTCCTAACTAACCTGAGTTGCTGTTCAGGCAAATATACGCATTTGTATCTGTCGATAAATGTAAAACATGGCACAGTTCTGACTGCTATGAGATACAATAATAGAAATCATCCACTAGGTAGCCTTAGAGCACTGCAACTGTTTGTGTTGATTAATCCTGTTTTTCTTCCAGTATATTTCAAGTGAACTCTAATTCAGTTTCATCTGTGCAAATTCTGTATTCTTAGCTACTTTACTGAGATGCATGTGTCTGTTGTGCTTTAGACATTCTGTAATTTTATCTCTGCATATTTAGGTACTCCTTTTCTCAGAGTCTCTAGTTCCTACGGTGAGAAAAGCACTGTGTGACCCTCTAGAAGAAGTCAGAGAGGCTGCAGCTAAAACATTTGAACAGTTGCACTCCACAATTGGACATCAAGCTCTTGAAGACATCCTGCCATTTTTGCTGAAGCAGCTGGTAAGCATTGCTCAACAATTAGTCAACAATTGATTAATCAAGTTGTAGGACAGGTTTTGAATAATTAGCTTAAAGGAGGAGGACAGTTGTAGTGGCGGGCCTTCCAGTGAATGGCAGCTCTGTTTTGTCTCCTCCATGGAGTTATCCTAGCCATTGGTAGGGAAGGTCTTGTGGCTAAAACATCGGCCTAAGAAAAATGCTACATCTGGCTGTGCCGCCGTCACCAGCTGAAGTTGCTTGGCCACCCATGTAAAACAATATAGGATCAAACAAGACGAGGCTTCGAAGTTTTAGCCCCTTTAGTAATATATGTTCTGATGCAACAGAAGAGCTTGGTTTGGGTTTTTGCTATATAGTATGAGAGCATTTTTGGATAGAAGGACTTTTGTGTTGGTTGTATGATCACATGGTAAATTGTCACTTGAAATAGGGTTTAGCTTAGCTTGGGGTGTCACAAATCATCTCTCAGGTTTGTAACTTTCTTTCTCCTGGTAGGATAATGAAGAGACGTCTGACTTTGCTGTGGATGGTCTTAAACAAGTTATGGCTGTCAAGAGCCGTGTGGTGCTGCCTTACTTGGTGCCAAAGGTACAACTGGAAACAAATTTTAAACTTCAGAACTGTGCGTTTTCCTCTGCTTGCTTCCAGTTTCCTTTAGACTGATATGTCAAAAGGAACAGCATAGTTTGAAATTTTCTTCTGATTTTATGCTCAAAACCATTGTTATTTAGGTTGTGATGCATAAATTTTTCATGTTACAGATGAAGTGAGATTCCTTCTGAAAAAACTTTCTGCTTGTTTTTTTTTTTTGTTTTTTTTTTTTTTTTTAGCTGACTACTCCCCCTGTGAACACCCGTGTGCTAGCTTTCCTCTCATCAGTGGCAGGGGATGCTCTGACACGGCACTTGAGTGTCATCCTGCCTGCTATGATGTCTGCGCTGAAAGAGAAGCTGGGGACTAGTGAAGAGCAATTGGCAAGTAGCATGGCTCAGCTCTTTGTTATGACAAGTTGCCTGAAGATAGTGCTTCAGGTTTACTTCTCAGCACAGAATCTGGGTTCTCTAGATTCACAGATTGCATGTTTTAATTCAGTCCATTAGAGCTTCTTCGGGATGAGTCTTTTTGCCTGGTGGCATATTGTGAATCGAAAAACGTGTGCTTTCCAAATCTATTTGTATGCATATAGAAGTCTCTTTGGCCTGCAACAAGATACAATTCTCCATTTACTTACTCTTGGAGAACTGCCAGAGTGTCTAGTTAACTTTATATTTATTCTTGGTGTAGAAGACTGAGAGATTAAAGGGCTGAAGGGAGGAAATCTCCTATTTTGCATGCAGTACTCCTCCTGTATGGCTTTCTGAAACATCTAGTGTTTGGACTCCATTGAACATCCTGGAGTTGTGACTGCAGACAGACATGTACACAAATTGGTGAATTAGGAACGTGAGTGACAGAGTCCCGCTGGCTGGCTGCTGTAGATGCCCGTTAGATCAGCTTCTATCCCCAAGTCTGCCTGGGGATCTCTAATGTACCCACAGACGTGCTTGTAATTAGTATTATGATGCACAGCATTAAAGTACCTTAAAAAAAAAAAATGTTATCTGACAAAAGGCACAGTCTTCAACGGATGAGTTAGGTGGGGGAGATGGAGATACTGATTTTTGTAAATTAGCCCTTCTGCAGCTGGAAAGCAAGCTGTACAGCAATCAGTTCAGCAGAGTTTGGTCACCTGTTAAATTTTAGAGTTGGCTACATACTTATCTCTGCTGCAGGACTGAATCACGCCTTTAATGGTGATGCAACTATCTATTTAATGAGAAACAATTAGTAAGTGGGGTATGTTGGTAGTATTTCCCTAAGACATAATGCTGTGGATAACATGGGAAACCTGGGGCTAAATCTGGCTTTGTTCTGTTTGAGAGTTAACGTAAAGTTAATTTGAACTCTTTAGGAGATGGCAAACTGCCAGTCTGTAATCCTGTCTGTGGAAGATGATGCTGGACAAAGAATTATAACTGAAGATTTACTAGAAGCTACCCGCAGCCCTGAGCTGGGAATGAGACAGGCGGCAGCTGTCATTCTGAACATCTACTGCTCCAAGACAAAAGCAGACTATACTGGTCATCTCAAGAGCTTGGTTTCAGGCTTGATACGTCTATTTAATGATACCAACCCTGTAGTTCTGAATGAAAGCTGGGATGCACTTAATTCCATCACCAAGGTGAGGGGCAGCTTAAAAAGGTTACAGTGGTAATAATGCCTGGCAAGGAGAAAATGGGGATACCTGGTAAAATATGGCCTAAATTGAGCCTTCTGTTTTGATTGTAAACTATGTTTACATTTGCAAACCCTGCAAAGATTTGAGAATTGTAAGATGACCTTGACTTCAACTTTGTGAGTGAGGAGGTGGGAAACAGGTGTCTTCTCTTGACACACCTGAGAGTAATTCACAAAGAAGAGCTGGTTGCCCTGTTGCCTCATATTTGTCTTACCCCTCTCTCCTGCAGAAATTAGATGCTGGGAACCAGCTTGCTCTCATTGAGGACCTGCACAAGGATATCCGGATTGTGGGGAATGAGGCCAAAGGCGAGCATGTGCCGGGATTCTGTATTCCTAAGAAGGTAAAGGGTCAGAGTGAGCATGGGTTCGTCACAGCCCCAGTACCTCACCTTTTGGGGAGCTGACTGATACGACTTTACAGGTATTATTAGAAGCAGTGCCTGTTTGGGCATTCCAAACCTGTATGTTGGAGAGACTTTTTGTAGGGTACTGCTGCTCTTGAGTTACCCTACAGAAGACTCTTCTTGTAATGCGATCTTTGACAATTCTGTTACGCGTGTAAGTCATGGTCGCTGGCTGCTTTTTGTGGGGGAGGAATGCTGGACTTCTGTGCCAAATTTCTCTGGTCTGAAAATTCCCGGAGCCGCCACCACTTTTCTCATAGCAACTGGCTTAGTAAGGCGTAGATGCATGAAATCAAACCAAATAAAAGTAGCTCTGTAAATGTGGAAGCAGGCAGCTGAAGGTCAACAGGAAAATGAGAGAAACTCTCCAAGTTTGAGCATCTGGTGTATAACAGGAGCAAAAATAAGATATGTATTTTTTGTATCTTATCTTCTAAGCTTTCTTATCCGATTTTCATGACAGGGAGTGACTTCCATACTGCTGGTGCTGCGAGAAGGTGTTTTAACTGGTAATCCAGAGCAGAAGGAGGAGGCAGCGAAGGCCTTAGGGCTGGTTATTAAGCTGACTTCTGCTGAAGCTCTTAAACCATCTGTGGTGAGCATTACTGGGCCACTTATTCGGATCTTGGGAGATCGGTTCAGCTGGAATGTCAAGGTGGCTCTGCTTGAAACATTAAGCCTTCTTCTAGCTAAGGTAAGATGTGAAGTAATTGGATGTGGTTTGTGAACATTTTCCATGGTAACCTTCAGAAATACCTGTTGCTGTTCATGTAAATACAGCCAGGATGCCTGCTGGTGTGGGTTTGATATTTAGGAATGGCACTGTAACTGGATTGTATTCTTCCAGCAGCTTCTGGCCTACCAAAAATGCCCCCTATGCTTGAATCACTGGGCTGCTTAGAAATATTGCTAAATGCTGATCCCACTTTCAAGGGATTAAAAACTACCATGTAATTAATCTCTCCTGTGTCCACTATTTTTATGAATTGTTAAGTGCAAAGGTGATCATCGCATGTATCTTTGAACTGAGCTGAGCTTTTATTTAGGGCTCTGTATACAGAAGGCAGTTCTTAATAGTGTAAAAGTTTTCAGCAATGTGCCTTGTATTTCAGTACGCAGAAAATAAGATTATATTTGAAAAGGTTAAAAGTTTTGTGATAACGTATTGTTTCATGTTTTTCCTATTTTAGTAGTGCGTTAGATCTGACCAAGGGCTATTTGTGAATGATGGCTGTAGAGGAGGTCAGGCTGTTTTCAGGCTTTGATTTCTAGCCACTGTCTCAGACCTCACTGCACCACTTCCCGCTTCTTTCATCTCTGGTATAGGTTGAGATTGCCCTGAAACCATTTTTGCCCCAATTGCAAACAACCTTCACCAAAGCTCTGCAGGACTCAAACCGTGCTGTTCGTCTTAAAGCTGCTGATGCTCTTGGTAAACTCATTGTGATCCATGTAAAAGTGGATCCTCTCTTTACGGAGCTGCTGAATGGAATTCGTTCCAGTGATGACTCTGCCATCAGGTGAGCCATAGGTAATATCTTGGCCCTTCCTACTTATTAAGGGATAAAAGAAAAGGCTAGGATGAAAGAACAACCCCCCCAATTCTGAGAGTAAGATTTACTACTTGGTGAAAGCAGTTGACTATTAATCAAGGGTTATAAAACACAGAATGCAGAGGATGGGGACTTCCTGGGTCAGAAGCTAAGCTGTGACATTGCTGCCTGGCTCTCCTCTCTCCTGCACACCCCCCAGCAACCCACGGCAGCCCACTTTCAGGTACAATACTGTACCAGCTGTCATCTGAAGTAATGCAGCTGTAATTGTATCCTAAGCACGCAGATCCCTAAGAAATTAAGTTCCTGACTTGAGAATTTTTTTACTGTTTGAATAGTTGAAAAATATTTACGTTGTAACAGACAGATGCAAGTACACTAAACATGGAAATACTCTCTAGCACGGAGTTTTCAGCACTGCAGAGAGAATATCAGCCTCCTAAACTGCAAGGCATGTTAGTGTCATTGCTGTGTAAGAAACTGTTACAGTATCCAGAGCTCAGCTGCTTCTTTCTGGTGGGCAGAGAGGCACTGTCTGACTGTACCTTGTGATCACTTCTAGGGACACAATGCTGCAAGCTCTGCGGTTTGTAACACGAGGAGCTGGTGCAAAAGTAGATGCTGCAATAAGGAAGAATATCAGCACGGTGCTTTTAGGGATGCTGGGACATGATGAGGTACTGCTTCAGCCCCCTGCAAAGGATCCCTGCTGTCAACAGTCTTACTCTCAAATATAAAATGTGGACTTTCTAACAGTATTACTTTCTAAAATAACTTTAGTGGGAAATTATTAATGATAGAGTGGAAAGAAATTTAAGTAAAGAAGCGTGTTGTTGGGCATTACTCATTCAACTGAATACAGTCTGTAAGATTGATTTCATTTGGAGCCTTGTAGTCTGTGAGAGGAAAGTTGGGTACAAGAATTAGAGATCCCCAGCCAGTCACTGAAAATCAGCGAGTCCAATGTTCCCTTAGCAACCGTGTAGATGGGTTTGACCTGCAGCTCCTCACCGACGCGTTTGAGGCAGCTCTGAAGTCAGGATTTGCTTTTTATCTTGGAGAAAACCTGCAATACCTTCACTATACGCATGTATGTGTGTGTGTAGGCTCTCAGGTGGGGTTTATTATCTAGTGTGAGAAATTTTTCAGATAATGGCTGGTGTTTCTCCAACGAGCAAGAAGTTCTCCCAAGTTTGATGCAGGGTCTTCTGTGTATGGCAGATAGCAACAGTATCATCTGTGAGATTAACATTAATCATCTAGTCATTTTTTCCCTAAATCTGTGCAACATAGACATGCAACTGTTGACAAGCTAGAAAGAAAAAAATTGAAAAATTCCCACTGGGTTGTAAGATTCAGGGTGGAAAGCAGTTGTGATGGGATGGTCATGTAAGCAAACCAAAACAACAAAAGCCTGGAAGTTTTAATTTAAAAGTAGTATGAGCTTATCACAGAGGTAAGCTCATCTAGACATGGCTAGAAGTAACGGTTACTTTCTGGACTGCGAACCTAAACAACTTTTGTGAACATGCCTTTTAAAACATTCATCTTTATGACTTTTCCATTTAACAAATCAGAATTTATAGAAGGTCTGTAATTCTTCAGTCTCTGTTGGCTTTTTTTGACTGTGGATTTGGCTTTAAGTTCAGTTACATACAGGAAACCTTGTGAACTGACAGAAATCCACAGGTAGCAGGAGTGAAATACTACTACTAGTAGTATTTATTTCCTTGTTCTCTTTTTTTACTTCCTGTCATCTTCTGTCACTTGTCCTTCTTCCCACTTACCTCTGATGTGTATTGGGCTCAACCAGTGTTACTCCTTTCTGCCTTTCCTCCTTAGGATGCCACCCGCATGGCCTCGGCTGGCTGCTTAGCAGAATTGTGTGCATTTCTGTCAGAAGAGGAGCTCAGTACTGTTCTCCACCAGCACTTACTGGGTAGGTGAAGCTGTTTAGGGGGGCTGAAGCCAATTCTGAAAGCAGGGGAAGGAAGATACCTTCTTAGCCATCGGTTCAGGCAAACTTTGTGACTAATTATGTAGGTTCTTCCTCTTTATCGTAAACCTGAATCTCTACTCCAGATTTTCTTGTGCTTTTCTTTGCTCGTGGCTGTTAATTTGTGTGCTCTGGTACATAGTTGAGCATGGGGTAGTGGTTGTTACCCATACTTCTTTAGAATTAACTAATTTGCCTCCAAGTTAGAAGAAAACATTAATTTTATAGGAATTTATAGTGGTTGGGAGTGCTATGGGATTATTCTCCTCTGGGATTAAAAAGGGAATCTGTCAGCTGGTTTCAAATTACAGGTGACTTTTAGAGTCAAAGCTTGTGTAATTGCAATGCACTAAGTGGTGTGGGGCTGATTACACATGACTGAGACCATCAGAAGAAACTGGGTTGAACAATACAGTCACTGGTTTGCACCCTGTTTCTGTATCTGCCCAGGAGGTGTTCCTGTCTGGTACAGGTGCTCTGTTTCAGCGCTGTTTACATGGCTTTTTGGGAGGAGTGGAGGGAGCTAGGCATTGCTTTAGGTGCTGCTTAGTATTTCATTCTATGGAAGTGAATTGACAAACTGACTAAAAAAGCTTTCTTAGATGAAGAGGAATGGATAGCAGGAGCCTTGGTATTGTTCTGTTCTTTCATTTGCAGCAGATGTCTCTGGCATTGATTGGATGGTGAGACACGGACGGAGCCTGGCACTCTCTGTGGCTATAAATGTTGCTCCTAGCAGGCTGTGTTCCCCCAAGTACTACAACAGCGTTCAGGAGATGATCCTCAGCAATGCCACTGCTGACAGGGTAAGGGCTACATGGCAGGGGGCGAGTTGTACTGTAAGGGCTTGTTGGAAGTAGTTTTAAAAGGTCTGCAGGCTCTCTGTGTTACCAAACAGAACAAATTCCCCAAGTGCTACCTGAAAAATCTCCCTTGGCAAGATGCAGGTTTTATAGTGGAATTACACGACTGTTCTGATTCTTTTGTGTTCCAATCTCTGCAGAGACAAAGATTAATCTTCAGCTGTAGAGTAGCTTTCACTGGGAGTAGATCACACTTGTTTCCCTGTTAAAGTTCTCATATCCATGAGCTAGGTTGACAAGAAGTGCAAATACTTAATTTTAGGAGAAAGATTTTACATCTAGGGTTGAATGAATAATTTGGTGTATGAACTTGGGGGCTCTGTGGGGCCTGCCGCCTTCTTCCATGTGGCTTATGGTCACATGATTTTTCATCATCTTACCCAGTAACGTTAACCTAATTGTTTCCTGCTTTGCATGCAACAGGTTTTTCTTGAAACATCGGTTTAGCCTTCTGCAAAAGCTTACTAGACCATAAGCCCAGTTATAAAGGATGTTGAACTCTGCTGTAGTAATACTAATTTTTGTATCTTTATGTTGAAGATTCCCATTGCAGTTAGCGGCATAAGAGGGATGGGCTTTCTTATGAAATACCATATGGAAGGAGGTGGGAACCTGCCTCCAAAACTTTCCAACCTCTTTATTAAGGTAAGACTTCTTACAACAACTACCTGGTGGTGTTCTCATGTGATCTGAATCTTTGTTTGAGCTAACTTATGGGTAGCTTTCTCTATCAAATTTCTATATGGTAACCCAGCATGAAAACTGAAGCCCAGTCTTTTTTTAAGCTTTGCCTTATCTTGGGAAGCTCTGAATCCCCTGATCCCTGAAAATCTAGATATTTCTTTTTGTGGCAAAATACACACAGAATCACTTTATCAGCCTGCTTTGCAGTTGTGAATGCAATACTGCTATCACTCCTATAGTATGGAAATTGGACTTAAGAGTTTTCTGTGGGTAAACTTTGTTTTTTCCTTTGCAGTAACAAACAGCTGGCAGAGAAGACTGGGAGGGAGCTGTCAGTTTTTTAAGGTTTTTAAAGGTCAAAGGGCCTTTGTTAGAAATGCATCAAATACCAGCTCTCACCTTACCTGGTTTTGCTGCAGTACTTTTTGACTTCCGCTATTGTGGAAGGGAGTAGCTCTGAAAGACTGAGATAAAAAAGTATTGAAGTTAATGCTTTTTTCAGTTCTTATCTATTTAAACATTCTACCTCAAAATTCTTCTTTTTCTCAGTTGTGTTCTGTTTTTTTGGTGGGTGCATGTGGATTTTTGTTAGAGTTGGGTCTGCCCACCCCTCCCCCCCCCCCCAAAAAAAAAAAAAAAAGTATCCCTTATGGTAGGCAGGATCTGAATTTTCAACTTGAGAACCTCAGGATATTTTTAATGCCTTAGAAAAGGCAGGGGAAGACAGAGTGAAGGGGTAGTGCTGGAGCAGGACAGCTGCTTTTTGTTTTGTCTGTCATCTTTATTATAATTAAAAATGTGTTACATTTTCAGGTTTTACTTATATTTTAATACAATACTATGACACAAATTTATATATAAATGTAGGATTTCAAACAAAAGGTTTTTCAAGGAAATTGAGAAGTATCACAATTGTCACAGTACCTTTATCACAGTATTAATAATGCAGCTGATATTCAGATGCTAGCTTTCACGTTTAAAATGTGTTGAGAATAAATAAAAAAATACAAAGCTCTAACTTTTTTTAATCTTAAAATGAAATCCACTGTTGAAATGCACCTTATACTCCAATCAGAGTTTGACGCAGCTGTTGCTGCTGAGTGAGTGTGTTTTACAGAGGTACTAATGCTGTCAGCTTTTGCTGCACTTAGTGGTCATTGTAATTTCCTCAGCCAGTTGAGAGAAGCGTGTGACCCTGTCATCAACCATGCTTTTACAAATTTTCTTTTGAAAAAGGTGCCTTGTTACCAACAAGTCTGACTAAACTGTGTAATAGTTAGAGAAGATCGAACCTTGAAAACAAGTTTGTCTCTTGCACACCCGAGTTGAAAACTGTTAGGTTTTCTTGTTACAGTTTAAAATACTTTAAAGCAGTAGTTTTTTCTTTTATTCTAATCTAATACCTGTCCTTGTATATATCCTTCATTATATCTGAATTTAAGTCCATCTTTGTTCCCTCTAGTGTCTTCAGAACTCATCCAGTGACATAAAGTTAGTTGCAGAAAAGATGATTTGGTGGGCAAATAAAAACCATCTTCCCTCACTGGATCCTCAGACAATTAAACCAATTCTCAAGGCGCTTCTAGACAATACAAAGGACAAAAACACCAGTGTAAGAGCCTACAGCGACCAAGCTATTGTCAATCTTCTGAAGATGAGAGCGGGTGAAGAAGTACTTGAGGTATGAGATGGAAGAAAATGTAATCATTTTTAGTAGAAGGCTGTGTCACATTGCCTTGCTTGTGGTGAAGCGTTGTGCCTGGAGCCTCAGAATGTGCTGGCAGCCTCTTGGGAAATAGATGGAGTGGGACATTCCTATTTGCATTTAAGCCTTCATCAGTACTCTCATGCTAAGCCTTGAAGAAATAAGCAATGCTGACACTGTACAACCTTGCAGTGTTAATTAAACCAAGGTATTTAACATGCCTCCTATGTATAACATAGTAGCCTTGCTTTCAAAATGCCTTAAGCCTTTACTGTGCTGTAGGTACCCTAGCTAGGACTGCTAGTTTATTGGTTTTGTCACTTGCATAATCCCACTACAGCATTAGTGGTGCTAGAGAGAGTATTTTAGGACGGACTGCTTCCTACATCCATTTCTAGACCTCTTTTCTAAGTCTTAGCTGCTTCTGGATAGCTCCCATGTCTGGAATCATAAAACCAGGTGAATGATTTTGGTATGTTTGAAAGATTTTAGATAAATACAGCTTGTAAGGCATTTAGATTTTTTTTCTTATTTTGAATGGTATGTTGCACGGTTACTGGTAAATAATGTCTTCCTTCCTCAGTCGGTTTCCAAGATTCTGGATGCTGCCAGCTTGGAGCTTCTCAACGAAAGCTGCAGGAGATCTCTGAAGAAGCTGGCTGGCCAGCCTGACTCTGATGAACAGATAGATGACACTATACTGACGTGATAATAAAGCTCCAGAAGACAAGAAAACACTGAACCAACCGCTGCATCAGCATTTCAACTCAAACACCTATTTTAAATGTTTTCATTTTTGAAAATGTTAATTCTGATGGGATTTCATGAAAAGGACTCCCAGAGAGTATTTTAGTATCAAATATACCAGAATAGCCTTAATTAGACCCACATTAGCTGAAAATTGAAAATTTGGTCCCCTTTTTGAAACAAATAATGTGCAAGAAACAGATATACTAATCAATACTGTTAAATTGTGAGATGTGGCTAGAGCACATCAGGCTTAAACTCTGGTGACACCTATTTCCATGCCAGGGTCTGTGCAAAAACTCCAGTACTGGAAGTATTCTTGGCCTTTTCCACAGACCCTGTGACACAGGAGTAGAACTTGGTGAAAGTTAAAGCGTATTGTTTTTGTGTACTGCTAACTTGCTGCTTGTGACGGTTCTGAAGACTGAAAATCCCTGTATAACAAAGTATTTAAAATAGCCTTAGAAATCACAAAATGCGAAAGGGGGATTAAATGCAGCCTGTTTAAAGAAGGAACATTTAATAAAGGCTCTGACTTTCATCCTTCTGGTGTAAACTGTTCTTTTTACAAATTCATTTGTCAACAAGCTCATACTGTGATTTACTTTTTGGACCTACTTTTTCTAGGGCATACAGTTTGTGGAGTGGGTAGTGCTGTAATCTATAAAAAGCCTTTTGCAAAACGGAGGCAAGCTAGGGTTTAAAACCAAGCCAGAACTGACATTTAATGAAATTTGTAAGTAATTACTCCTATTAATTTCCAAAGTATTTCTGACTACAGACAGCTTTTTAGTTATTCAACTTGTGAAAAATCCTCTATTTTTATGTCTTCAAAGGCTTCACAAGATACTTGGTGCTGCCAACATACAGATTCATTTTTTTGTGTCAATGAGTTGTACTGCTCCAAGAAAGCAGTATTTTATTTTACCTGGCCACATACACCTCTTTTTAAAAAACTTATTTTAATTTACTAATAGCTGTTAATGCCACTTGATGGAAATAGTGAAGATCTTGTTGCAGAATACAAATTTTTAGAAGGAAAAATGAGTTTTACATTCTATGTAGAGTAATAGTTAAGTGAGCCTTATACTACACAGCAGCTGGTTGCACCTGAGAAACCAGAGCATTAAGATTTCTTGTGTCAAGTGGGTGGGTGGTGTGGGGGAATCTTCCTTGCATGTAACTCTGCATGGCTCAAACCATGATGAAGGGACAAACCCACAATATTATACAACATAAAATTTGAGAGCATAAAATGTAACCGCATGAGAACACATGTTCGGTTAGAACCAGTTTGCTGATTGCTATGGCAGTAGCAGCAAACAGGAAAACATTTTATCTTCACCATGCTCATGCCTCAAACAGCAAGATACAATCTCGAGTAGATATTTGGGAGTGCTTTGCATTGTTCTGATCAAAAGTACAAGAACCTGTCAAAACGTTCTTGATGTTATCTCTGCTCCCAAGCCTCTGGTGTAGGCTCCTGGCAACAGATTTGCTGTAGGAGTCACTGGAATACTGTTGGAAGGGTCTTGGGAAAATCAGCTGTTTCACCCCTTACCTAAGAGAGGCTCAGCTCCAACTGAACCAGTCCTAACTGATTTCCATATAATTTTTTATAGCATTGTATGATGGAGATTCCAGAATCCCTCTACACCATCTATTTTATTATATAAACTTTTTCAGACTGTCAGTGCTTACCTTGTGTCTTAAAAAAAAATTATCTTCCTTGCTGCTACTTGAATCCATCACTGCTTGTCCTATTTCCAGGCACTGAAAACAGTTCTTTTTGCAGCAAATGCATCATCACTTCAGTGTTCTCACCCCTAGAAAAAACAAGTTTAGATTTTCTAAGTCTTTTCTTATATATTTTTATGTTTTTTAAACTTACGCTGCTGCCCTCTGTTTCAATCTGTTTCATATTTGCCTCATGGTGTCCATTGTTGGACCAGGTCTTCTAGGGGAGAATCTTTACTTTTCGAGCCCTACATAACACACTTGTCTATCCCATCACAAGGTCTGGGTGTTCTTTTTTTGCAACAGCACAATGTTGCTGACCTCTTTAGTTTGTGATCAGGTATGAAGCCAAGCTACAAAATTGCTCTGTGGCCATTTGTGTTTATGCAGTGGACTATTTCTACAAAACTGCAGCACTTCCCAGTTGGTCTCACTGCAACTGTACTCTACTTTGTGTCGTTTATCTGCATTCTGAAGGTGGTTTTTAATTCTGATTTTTGCCTTCCGAAAGACTTGCAAATCTTAAACCAATGTATTTTGCACTGACCTGGTAACAAAGAGTGAAAATTCAACTGAATGTTTTTAAGGATTTGGCAGTTTCAGGGCACTGGAGTTGGTTTCACCTATAATTAATTAGCTGTGTTTTGAGGAACAGCAGTTAAACCATGCAGTGCAATGCAATGCAATGCAAAAACTGGGCACTGAATGTACAAAATTTTATGCCATTCAAAAAGTAGGTGGCAAAAAGCTCTGCGGTTGTGTTGGAATCACTCACTTCATCATTGCAGACAGGAAGGAAGAAAAAAATTGCAAGTTTCTACAAAGAATGGCTGTTTGAGCTGTTAATCATGGGCACCTTGGCTTATCCATTTTATCTCAGATTCTAACTGATGCTCCACATAAATGTGTGAAAGAAAATTACAGTTCAATAGAAGCCTTTTTTATTAACTTAGAATTTTAGCCAATAAGGTATTTTGTTATTACGAGTATTTTGATGATGCGTATTTCCACCTTATGTAGCAGCAAGTGGAAAAACTCATTCATCTTTCAAAACAGCAGCTGAGTTTCTGCACTGTTTAGTTGTTTCTGAGAAGGAGGAGTAAAAGGCAGGAGTTCACTTGCACTTATTGAGAATAAGCTGATTTTTCAATTACAGTGAAACACGGAATTTGGATTTTGATAGCTGCTTTTCACTAAACTATTTATACACTGCAATATAATACAACAGAGATAAAACACCCATAATTTTTGCCACAACGTAAGATCTGATAAATTGATTGTGCCAACTTGGAGACTTAAAGAACTAATTTTTTTCTTATTTCAAATGTCTCAAAAATACCAGTTGTCAGTAAAAGGTAATTTTTCCCTACAACTGACTGTAATAACATCTTTGAACTGTCAAGCAACTGTCTCCAAGTGACAGCTGAACCGTGTGTATTTCAAGAAGATCAAAAAATAATTTATGAGAGCTGTTTAAACTTACAAGGTGCTAAAAATTTCAATGGAAAAAAGACAAATGTGAAAGCATAAAATATTAAATTATTTGATTTTTTTTTCAAGGTAAGTCCAGTTTGCACTGTCCGTTTTATCAGATAACATCATGCTGTCTCACACTTTCCATGTGATGAAGTTTCATGAACTTAAAAATAAAGGTAATAGGAGTTTTGTCATTTTGGGTGTGAGCTGGTGGTTTGTATGCTGGATTCAAGGGATCTCCCTGCAGCTATGCAGTGTCCTTAGTTACCCTGATGCTCAGGACACGTGTTGGGTTACATGATGGGCTGCCCAAGCGCTTTCAGGGGTAGGTGAGCTGCAGTGGGGGTTGCTTTAGCACGGGGTAGGTTTGGGCTAGCTGGAAGCCCTTTTCTAGCAGGGTTTCTGTGAGCGTAAGTCTGTTAAATAACACATGCTCATGTCTGATAACATTCCAGCCCCCCTCCTGCTCCTCAGCTGGCTACATCTTAAGGATAATGCAGAATGAGCTATAGGGTGTGATGTTTAAAATGCATGAGTTCCAGAGTGGATGTGAGATGGAGGTCATGTAAGTGGATTTTAGGATGTGTGGGACTTTTCAGGGGTAAGCTTTGAAGGCTACAATACTTTTTTGAAGGTTGAGATTAAGCAAAGTTTATAATCAAAACCACAGACAGCAGCCATATTGCTTATCAGAAGTATTCTGAAGATGCAATTTTATGTGCTAAAAAAAATAATCTTCAACCCAGACATGCTACTTTAGCCATACTGGGTTGGTTTGCTTCTAGATGAATTGCATGCAAATTGGGCAAATATAACTGTGAAATCATACCACAATATCCTATGCAGAAGAAATGGGAAATTAGAATTGGTTAGAGATAACAGCCTTTAAAATATTCTTATTCCTCTTAACCAAACTCTATTGTATAAATCCAGAGAAAAGAGTCTATACCTTTCAAGTCAATATTAAGGGAAAAAGCAATACTGCTAAAAACTGTCTGAAACATCCACAGATCACAGCACAGCTGTGGCTGGAAGACACTTCTGGATTTCAGTTAGTCCAACCCATGCTCAAAGCATGGTTGAGTAAAGCAGGTTGCTCAGGGGACTGTCCAGGTGGGTTGGACTCCACAACCTCCCTGGGCAACCTGTTCTGGTGAGCAAACACCCTCACTGACACCATCTGCAGGGGTGACATTCCACTGCTATCAATCTTGTACTTGTGTCCTACCAAAGAGATTCTCAAAGTAAGTGCATCCTACTCTTTAAGCATCTTTAGAACAACTAATTAAGATTATTAATTATCAAATGGATCGGTATTTTCAAGTTAACTGTCCCTGATATCTGTGTCATCTTTCCTTTCAGATGTTTATAATGTTTATTTAGATGTTTACAGACCGTAAAGGTCTGTGTTCTTCAGTGCCAACGCAGCTCTCCCCATCCGAAAGACAAATGCATGTTAACAAGCTACTTGTATCAATGAATTGTAAACTTATGGTTAAAATTTTAAAAATCAACTTAGTTTAATTAAATAATCATGCCAATATTTTGGTTTGCATCTATGCTGAACTAAAATTACTTTTAAGACAGATGCAGTACCTAGCACGTTGCCTTTTCTGGGTTTACGTATGTATTAAAAAGCCTTAATAACTGGGAATGGAAGTCCCAAGTAATTTAAATATTCTACACTAAAACACTGTGTTGTTTCATCTCAGGAGTTCAAGTACCAGTAAGAACAAATACTTTTGTAGAAAAATAGTCAGAGAAAACTAGCACTGTTCTTGTGCCATGTCTCCGCCTAAAAGTGGAGATCACCTAAATACTCATCTCCAGTCTTGCAGAATTTGCATAGTCAGTATCTGTGCAACTGACAGCAAAATTACTCAGACTGTTTCTGTCAGACAACTCTGATAGCCCTGTTTGCAACTCCTGTGGATTTGGGCTGTGGATGCTGCGGGCACAGCTGCTGATGTGCGCGAGGTCAAAGCCCCTCCCGAGCCATATGCAAGCACCACTCTGGATTAAAAACCCCAGGAATCTAGTTCCCGATTGGCTTGAATTACCAGGCCTGCATGATGCACCTGGGCATTTCACATCACTTTGCTGTGGGCCTCCTCACCTGCAGGCTGGGCGCTGATGGGAACTGGTCTTGTGGCTGTGCTACATGCTGCTTTGGTGCATGGGTGTATGGCTGAAAAACCAAAACTCGTTCCCACCCACGGTGGTCGGCTCCTGTACCATCCCAGGTGTGGAGCTGACAGTGCCTGAAGGCGCTAGGGCTCCCTCATGTCTCTGGTGCTTTCCTGAGGGCAGCCTCCCCTCCGCTATAGCCGCCCGCCTCATGCCAGCGTCTACAGGGGCCGAGGCAGGCTCACCGCAGTCCGCCGTAGGTGGCCCGGCGGGTCAGCACGGGGGGAAGCAGGGCCCAGGCCCCAGCGCGGGGGGGAGCGACGGCCGCGGCCTCCTGTCCGGCCACCCCTCGCCGAGCCTGTCATGGCCACCAGGCACACCCCGCGCTGCACCTGCCGCCCATGCGCGGCCCGGGCGGGCGCGCGACGGGAGCGCGCTGGGGGCGTGGCGGGAAGCGCGGCGGGCGCGCGGCCGCCCTTCCCGCGCAGGCGCACGAGGAGGGCGGGCGGCGCACGCGCGGCCGCGTGCCGGCGCAGCTGGCGGCCCGGGCGAGCGCTGCGCATGCGCGGCGGCACCGCTGTCAGTTCCGGCTGTTTGTTCGGGAAGTGGATCCGGCCGCCGCCGCCGCCCCCTCCCCCCCCCCCCCCCCCGCTCGCTCCGCCGCCCGCGGCCGCTCCCGCCGCCCCGGCCATGGCCAGGGACTACGATCACCTCTTCAAGCTGCTCATCATCGGCGACAGCGGTGAGGGCGGGCGGCGCCGCCCGGGGGCGGGGGTAGGCCGCTGGCAGGGTGGCCGCCCCTCGCCTCCGCCCGGGCCGTGAGGGGCCTGAGGGCGGCGGCGAGGCCCGGCCGGGCGGCGTGGGGGCGGCGGGGGGGCGGCCTTCTCCGGCGGGACCCCAGCGGCCGGTTAGCCGGCGGCGGGGCCGCGGTGCTGTCGGTGCGGGCGGGTCGGCGTGGCCCCCGCGCTTTGAATGAGGGGGCGCCTGTGCCCGGCTTCCCGCAGTCCCGCCTGACAGACCCGCGCTGAGGCGCGGAGCAGGGCCGGGCCCGGGAGGAGGCGGCTCGGCACGTACGATCCCGGGCGGCATCGCCAGCCCAGCCGCAGGCTTGGAGGGCGCCTGCTGATCCGCTGGGATGCGGAGGGAATTCCCGTCCCCTGTGACAGGCGGCTCAGGGCACCGATGGGAAGGGCTGGCAGCTCCTCAGCCCTAGGGACCATTGTTTCGAGTGCCACAAATACTACGTTTCAGTACTCTTTATTATCTTAATTATTCCTTAACTCTTTCCCTGATTCAACCTGAAGTCTTACTTCTAGAGTTTGTCACCTTGTTTCAATAAATCCTTGAAGAGCCGGGAGCTTTGTGCATTTCTACTTACAGTAGGATGCGAGTACCTGAAATAGTTGTGAATAAGGGGTAGTTACAGATTTTTGAGAATAGACCTGTAGTTACTTCTGCAGCAGTTTCAGAAGCTGGTGTGTGAACTCAGCCTGTGTCTGGTGCTTTAGTCCAGGCACATAAGTACAGAGACTGGGAAGATTCCTGCCTTCAGTCCAGTTCAGTCTTGGTAACACTCCAACAGCTTACAGTTTAATTTCCATAAACTGGAGAAGATGGCATCCACCCTCTTTTTTTAATAGAGGTGTGGTCCATAAGGCAGCAGGTCCCAGCATGCAGCAAGGCATAGCTCTTGGGTGAAAGTGTAATGTTTCATGATCTTGGCAGTTGTCACCTCCAGAAACTTTAGCTCTATGAAAAAATACTTTATTCTATACTAAACTGTGGTTGCATGAAGGGATCTAAAGAGGGGGAGAGGGTGAGAGCTCCAAAATGGCTTAAAACCATAGGCACTTTTGGGAGCCTATGGGTTATTAAAACCAAATGCTGTATTTTGAGCAGAGCAGTAACTCTGTTGCTTGCTGATGAGTTTCAGAACTGTTCAGGCAAGATAAACAGGATGGTGAAAACTCTGAGGACGACTTCTCATTTTAAACAATAAATGGCATTTCTTAGCTGAGTCTTCTTGAGCAAATTCCCTGTAGTGTACCCAATGAGAGGAAAAAAGTGGTGCGAGAATTGTCGGGTTGCCTGTGGTTCTCTGTTGTAATTAAATCTCACTATGTAGTTTGAGTATTGATTTTTTTTCTTTTTTGTTTTTGCTAACCCCAACGGGAAGGCTTTGTCCCTGCTTCCAACAAACAGTTTGCTTGCCTTGTTTATTGATGTTTATTCCCTGCGATGGGAAGTGGACTGATACCGGATAGGGTGATTCTGCTCATCTGCTTTCCTCTGTATTATGCAAATATGTCAAGAGGGTAGTAGGTCTGTGTGTTTTTAGAACAGGGCATCTTGAAAGGCTGGTAGTGATTTCAGTTGTGCCAGATATTTAAAAATAATACAGATGATCTGTGCTTTGCATGTGCTGCTTTAATTCACTTTACCATTCAGTAAGATACGGGTCTTAGAAACCGGTACGGCACAGAAATTTGCTTTTAATTTTGATTCTGCAAAGTCAATAGGCCTTATTCTGTTTTGTTTCATTTTGCTGTCTTCAATAAGAAAAGAGGCCCTGTTAGCCTTTGCTTTTAGATCTTCAAATAACTGCGTAGGAAGTGGAGGGTCACGAAGAGTGTGGTTTCTCTGTATGTGAACAGTGCAGGTCAGAGGCAGTGTTTGTTTAGTGAGATCGTTGTCATCGGGAGCATGTAGAATTTCCTGAGTTCAGGAGGTTTCTGTTGTCTGGAAGCTGCCTCAGTGCATTATAGGCAAGACTGTCTGTGCAGCAGTGGACCATCTGACAAAGCAGTGGTCATGTGCAGCCCATGCAGCTCTGCAGCGTAGCCTGAGGCTGGCTGGTGTTTTGAGAAGGTGGTTTGGTCTGACACTTTTAAGAAGGTCGTGGGTTCCAGCATCTGCTTTCTTTTTACTAAGCCAGAGGCCAAGGCTGCTTGACCAAGAAGCATAGTACTTGCTGAAATAGTTAATTATTTATTTTTTTAAATTCTTTTTTCGTAGCAGACTGGTATTTTGCAGAGGTTTAGCTCTTGCTAAATAACCAGTCCTCTGTTAAAAGTTCAGGAGCTGCTCTGCCACTGTTTTTGAGCTCAGAGGTTTTGAGTGTATGCATGCTGTAACTTTGTATTTTTCAGTAGCATTCCTTCTTTTTTATTTTTTCTTTTTTAAAAAAGATTTGTAATGCTTGGTGAGAAGTGAGCATGGCTTCTCCAGATGTTTGGTGATTTGAACTCTTTGTAAATGAGACCTGGCTTTCTGGAATCGTGCAGATTTTTAGTTTTGTTTTGGTTTGTGGGTTGATTTTTTTCTTTTCCCCCCACTACTAACTATCTTCAGATCCCAGCAACTGAAAATTATTGGAGTTCTGTATAGTCTTTGCATAGGTCTTCTATTAAGAAGAACTTGCCAGTTATACATCATCAAAATAATTAGCTTAAATAACTTCTACCTGAAAAGATTTAATAGATAATCACCCTGGTGAAGCTGAATTTCCTCTTCATGCCATGGCAGATTTTTTTGGGGGGGGGGGAAGGGAGAGGGGACATTAACAGCAGAGATGTTATGCAGAGGTAACAACTGAGGCATTCTGATTCTCAGATTCCCTTGGTTGGGTGTGCAGGAATGAGTTTCTTAATGATTCTTGTCTGAAGCACTGTGTGAAAAATGCTTCCCTGCAACAGGGTGTGGTAAGGGTGCAAACAATCATTTAAGGAAAACTTGGATAAAGTGGTACTCAAAGCACTTGGAGAAATGTTTCATGGAACATTTTGGCAAAAGGTACAGCTTCAGAAAGGTATGTGTCCTTCCCGTTAGATGTGGAACAAGCCTGTTTTGGATGGCAATACAGAGCAATAGTTCCCAACTCCTCTGTTTGGTTTAGGCTTCTGTTAAACTGTGGCTGTGATAACATAAGCTTTATAGTACCAAACCCTAGTCTGATTGTCAAAGTAGTCCAAATTCCACTGCTGTTCAGCGCGGCATAATGAATGGGAGGTAGGCAGTGGTGTTAGGCACGATGTGCAAGTGCCGTTTAATAGAGTAGTTTAGAGCAGTGTTCTTAGTACTTGTTAATTAGCAGGACATACTCATTTTTGGATCTTTCTTTAGCAAATATAAGCCTACTGATCGTTAACTTGCTTTTAGTTATTACTCTTTTCTGACCTCTCAGAACTGACCACAGCTCAAAAGCTACCATTTCAGAGTTTGCTGAGAGTTGGTGGAAGGAGGAGACAAAGAAACCCCTGTACTGCTCCTACAAGCATACCGGGTCTTGGAGTGACTGTAGTGGGCTTCATCAAATCCTCAAGGAGAGTACTCAGATGAATAGTCAAGGTGGATGGTACTAAATTACCTGCTGGGAAAATACCCTAGTTAGAGTTAAAAATGCAGTGGATGGGTAAATGCTGTTACGTTATCTGACACCCAAGATGACTGTATTCAAAGGTCTTGCTGTCTTTGTTTGTCATAGGTGTGGGCAAGAGCAGTTTGCTGTTGCGTTTTGCAGATAATACATTCTCAGGTGAGTGTTTTGTTTACTTCGGTAAGTGAAACAGTCAAGGTCTGCTCCAGTGCTTCTGGCTGGCAAGGAGCTGTTGTTCTGCGCTTACCCACTGATGGCTGCTCTAGGAATACATTACATTTCTAACTTTGCTTCTCTTGGTATAAGCCTATACAAGCCATCCTGTCTGATCTTCACTTGCAACTGAAAGTCCCACAGTATTTAAACACTGACATGGTTCCAGAAATAGCTTAGGTTTCTTAGCTTGTGCTGGCTGTTCTGTGCAGACTTCCTATTGTCCATTTGGGATTTAGATTGATTGAATGTTGTGGCTAAACCACTTACATTTGTGACATAACTAATTTATTGGGAGGAAACTCTTAGAACAGACTGTATTCAAAATAAGCGATTGCACAAGCATTTAAAGCAAAGCTTTGTCTCGAAGTTTTCACAAGTAAAATGCTTGCATAGTTACATATTTCTTGAGATATTTGTGTGCTTACTCTAGGCCGCTAATGCGGTAGAAGAGTAATTTTATTTTGTAACACTGAGGTTTAAATTTTAAGGTTGGCATGGAAAATGATTAGCTGCAGGTAAAAATATGCAGATCAGCATGACCTGATAGGGCATTTTAAATGATAGGCAGATAGGAGGAACCTTGTTCTCCTGGCTAATCTGAGAGCTACTGCCAAGTAGCATTCAGAAGTGTGCTTTGGGACATCCAAAATAAACAAGACCGGGGGTTCTCACTTGTCCGTGCTTTCCCCTCAGGCAGCTACATTACCACAATTGGAGTGGATTTTAAAATCCGGACAGTTGAGATCAATGGAGAGAAGGTGAAGCTACAGATCTGGGACACAGCTGGACAAGAGCGCTTCCGGACTATTACGTCAACGTGAGTATAACTGGGCTTTGTGATGTGTAGTTTCGTGTAGGGATCTTGTAGCTTAGAGTTACGGTTTAGATATTTTAATGTTGCAGTTGATTAGCTAACGATAGCTTTGTGATCTGTATAGCAGGACTTCTCTCACCTGCTTTAGACTGATAGCAGTGGTGATATTGTGGCTGGGTTTGAAACTGCGATTTCAGATTTCCTCACTCTTCTGTGTATTACCGTGGTGGCTTTGTCTTATTCCTCTGCTGCTAGTTTGCAAATGGTAGAAACTGGGGGCATTTCACTGCATATAGTAGAAAACTTGTTTCTGAAGCCTGTCCAAGGTTATTCTCTGATTGAATGTATTGCAGGAGTACAGACTGCAAACCCTCTGTCAGTGTCACATAACTAATGAATAGCTTTGAGATTGAAGAGTAGGATTTCCGATGTTCAGTTTTCTTTTATGACAAATGCATTTTAGCGGCTATCTTTGTGTTGAGGCAGACACCCACGTGATGTTAACCTTTTCCTTGGTTCGAGTTCAGTTTCATGCTCATTGTCCTTTTGAACAGTGTGTGCACAGCTTTTCCTGTTCCTGAAGAAACCACACCCAGAGCTGCAGTGGTGGGAACTAAGAATAAAATGTGTTTGTAAACTGATTGCAGTGAAGGAGGGAGGGACTGCTCACCGTGGCACTCAGGGAAGAGATAAAAATGCACTCGGAAATGGAACTTTGGTTTCCTTTGGGTGTTAATAAAAAAAATAATAAATCTTGAAAGACTCAGGTGTTTCACTTGATCTTTCAGGACTGACTTCTCTTCTGGTTCCTATTTGAGAGGAGGATTGTTTTCAGCTGACATATTAGTTAACTTACTCAGACATAAAAATGATGAGATTGGTTGCATATGTGTTACGTCTGACCAGCTAGAAATGGCAACATTGAACCTGATGTGTGCGCTGCCCCTTTCCTCTGCACTTCTATATGGATATTACTGGATTACTTCTGTTGTTTCTTAAGTGTTTAGCTTGAAAAGACTCTTGTTGCCTCTTGCAGTGTTTCTGTGTGTGACAGCACTTCTTGTTTCAGTGCTGCAGGCAGCTTCAGGCAGGAAGTGGTGGTGGGGGCAGCAATGCAGTGCTGCGGCTCGCATCAGCTGTGCGCACAGGCTCATCACAGAGTGCCCAATTAGTGCTGAGTCAGCACATGACCTTCCTGTTTTCAGATTCCCTGACATGACTTGGAGCTGCGTTAATGAGCATTGGTTCGTGGGGCTGATGCCAGCTAGTTTAGAAAGCCATGGTATCCGGCACGGAACAGGGAATACCAGGAAAGGAGGTTTCCTTTTGTGAACAGGAGTAGCTGCAGATTGGACTTTGCGTAGTGTTTTATGTAAATTTTTTTTCTTTGATCACATTTATAATAGATAAGGTGAAATGGTTTGAGGGCGTTTGTGCCATGACCTGTTTGAACTCTGCTACTAATTTCTTTTGCCTAGCTTTTTACCAAAGTGAGGTGTATTTTACTCTTTGGGAAGTGAAGGCCCCCGTTTTCCTGCCTTAACTCTGGTAAAGTAGTTACAGAATATTCTGTGGTCAGGGAAAAAAGATTTGAATTTTGTGCAGCTTTAAGCAAGCAAGTTCCTGTTGCCAGGTGCATTTGAGGTGTTGAGGAAAATGCTTTGGGAATGCTGCTTATGTTGTCATGAGGGCTCCTTTTGCTGTTAAGTTGGCTAGCTGTGACTGTCTAGCGCTCACTGATATTTTTCAAGAGGCACTCTGGACCTAATGTAACACCTTTAAAAACGGGAATTACAAGATTTGGATTTTAGAAATGGTTTCTTTCTTTTTCTTTTTTTTTTTTTTAATTGGCAAAGTAATACTGTAACTGATTTGCTTATCCCAAACTGAGTGACAAATCAAGTTACCATGCTAGTACTTATGAAAGAGCTTGGCTACCAAATCATGGGTGGAGTGCGAGTGCACTGTCAACAGACTGTAGTAGTCTTTGACTGCACTGAGGTTAAGGGTATAAAAAGGTGTTCCTCCAGTGTTACTGTAGGCCAGGAAGTCCCTTTGCAGTTGGAGCTCAGACTGATGTTAAGCCAAGCCTGGCAAGCAAGCCTGAAATTAGAGCCCATCTGGTAAATAATAGTAATTGGTTGGAAGTACTGCTGTGTAGACCTAGAATTGCAAAATGGTAAAGGTAGTAGGAAGTTAATAGTGGAAAATTAGGAAACATTGAAAGGTTGTTCTATTTTTATTTTACTTGATTACCGGCTACAGAATCTGAAAAACAGAATGAAACTGTTAAGGAACAGAAGTGAGGTTGATCTGGAGCATTCTACAGAAACTCAAGAAAACTAAACTAGATCAGAATTTCAGACGGGGAAGTATAAAAGACAGCAGCTGTTTTTACTCTCTGTTAAATGTGGAAATACTGGGATAGCTAGTGCCTAGAGGGAGGGGAGGCCAAGTTTTGTGAATTTGGTTTGCATGGAATGTCTTCCAAGCTAAATTTGATTTAAATTCACCAGAGATGTAGCATGCCAGGGCTTGGCTATACTAGCAGGAATGCTTAAGATGCTCGACCAACCAGTTCCTGTATTTGACTTGGTCTTGTAGATAGGACTACTTTGTCCTAATTCAGGACTGTGGTTTTAGGATTTAGGCTTTACATAATCCTTGTCAGATGCTTGTTCAGTATAAATAGTGATAGCACAGGATCTTCTGCCATCCATTTGTGTGGAATGGCATGTTCAAGAGAGGGATAAGCTTTTTGAAATGATAGAATTGCTGTGTCTTGTAAACCAGATGTGACAGTCAGAAGACTAGTTAACTGACCTGTTACAATAGATACACTTCCTGGAACCTGAAAAAAAGATGAGTATGAAAACAAAATTATTAGATGTCTCTGGAATTGGTTAGAATTCTTGATGAATGAAAAACAAGGAAACATGTATACTACAAACTAGTGAAATATTAACAAAGGTGCTGGATTAAGCCAGTAACCTGTCTTTCACGTTGGCCAGTTACCTTTCTTTTTTTTCTAGAAAAATGAACATATGGGCTCTAGTGCTGCACTCAGTAATACTCTGTCTCTTCTGACTTAGCGACCGTCATGCTTCATGAAACTAGTTGTTGTAACTCCAGATGCTAATCCTGGGAAGCATTTACTAGAGGTTATCTGAGAGCTTTCTCGCTGGTATTTTGTAGTAGGGAGTACTACAATGAATGGCAAAATGTTCCTTTCTGCTTAGAAAGGTGGTCTTCAGGATGTGAGGGGAGAATGCAGATGGCTGGAAAACATGGTGAGTTCAGTTAACCAGTTCCGAAGATTTTCTGTTTCGAGCCTGCAGTATTAGTAGGTAATGTTTCAAAGGCAGTAAGCTTATGTCTTTAGGCTTCTTTAAATATAATTCTATAGGTAGAACAAGCAATTTAGGTGTTTGTTTCAGGTTAAATGTTCATATTCTTAAGCCTTTTCCACACCAGAGCTAAGTGTAAAGCCTTTAGATCTAGGTGACTTTTCCAACCATATGGAAGATGGTTGGCTACTATCAAGCATCCAAGGGCATATACAGGGCAGGTTTGGTTGTCTTTCACCTCAGTGGGGTACTTTCACGGACACTCTAAACATGAATAACTGTTGTCTCATTTTTTTATTTTTTTCTGTATTTCACGAATGTATTTATCACTAGGAGTAGTAGCAGTTACTGGTTTCTGAGGTTTGTAGGGTACATGGCAGAGTACACCTACCATATAGAGGACAGCTAGCATCAGTCCTTTAGTCCTTGAGTGGCAGGCTGAGATTAAGAGCTTCGTTTCTCTTCTGCTCTCATTTCTGTGGTCTCCATCTTCCCTAAAATGTGGATGGGAAGAAGATAAGGCATTCTTTCCCTAGTGTCAAAGCCTAAACTACCTCTTGGTTGCCAAAAGCACGAAATTTACACCTACTCCTCCCTGAATGCCAAAAGCCCCATCTGTTCTCTACTTGCCAAAGCCTACAACTTGTTATAAAAGCAATTCTGCACTGCATCATTCTGAAATTTGAAGTATGGGGTAGGATAAATCAGATTTTGTTTTCTGCTACTGTCCTGCACTCGGGGTTGGACAATCTTTGCTGTCTCTGTTAAGCCTAAAACGTTATGTAGGACACAAAGCTGTATCTTAACAAATGATAGAAAATAGCATGACTAGCTTTTTGAGAAAAATGTTTATTATGGGGCCTAAGAGTTGGAGAATAAAAGGTAGTCATGGTCTTATCTCTCCGGCTGCTAAAAGGTAATGTCAGCCAATGGAGAAAATGACATTTTAGTGTAGATGAGGGGTTGGCAACCTTTCTAGAATGACGTGCCAGACAATTTTCCCTTCTAAAAATAGAAGCAATGTCTGCTGGTAGGAACTCAGCAGGAGTCAGGGGTTGCTGTCTTGCACAAAGGAAGATATTTCTGATGAGGTGGTTGGCAATATTAGTGCTCTGTGACAGGGGGGTGACAGGGGGTCGCAGCTCCTGTGGTGCAGTTTTGAATGCCATAGCGGTCTGTGCTGCTTGTTCTGGCCCCCAGTCCTCATCCCTAGGAGCAAACGGCTGTGCTGATGACATGTCAGGAATGGGATCTATACGTGCAGGGTGCATGTTATTCTACTCCCTGGCATGATATGCTTTGCCTAGAAAATCTAGGTGCGTGGGCAAGGTAGGAGCAGCAGGATGCTCCGTTGGGTCCTCTGGTTCGGATGGCTGGGATACCAGGCATGGTTTTATGGTGTGCACAGCAGAACGAAGCAGCTTGTGTAGGTGTAGCTGAACCACTGCGTTTCTCTGAAAACTGAGCGTTGTCTTTGCAAATGTAATGCTCAGTGTTAGGGAGGAAGTGGTAGGTCAGCCCAAGGGTTGCTGGATTAAAAGACTGTTAGGTGATAAGGGAGAATTTGAAGATAATGAGTTTATTGTTCAGATGTAGAGAAATCTCCTGTATTGGTAGGATCGGAGATCTTTCCCTTTCTGATGCTATCACACAAACAGCATTCATCCAAAACAATGTGCAGTACGTGTTAATGTCAGGAGAGGATGGATGGATTATTTTTTAAATGTGTGGTTTCAGGCCATGGAATATTTTTTCCTCTAAGTGATCTAAGTTATGAAATAAAGTTGAGCTCGTAACAAAGCAAAGCACAAATGCAGTCTGTAGCAAGTTTGAAGGCTATTAATGGAACTGATTACGAAAGGACTAGAATATTTGAAAGTGCAGGATCTCTTGAGGGGTGGGAATAAGTAATTCTTGCCCGAGTTAGTCCTTGCCAAGGAAAGTGAATGTAAAGCATAAATTACTGGTGAAACGCAGTGTGGAAGAAGTATTTGACTGTCTTCTGAAAGTGCCCAGATGAGCAATAAGAATGGGTTCTCCTACTTCTGTAGAGTATGTATCTTGTCATAGAGGAGTATTATACCCAGTGACAGTATTATACCCATGTCACTACAAAGTGATCATGAGAGGAAAAGGGTCGGGGGGGGGGAGATGTGTGCACTCTGTATGTGATATATGCCTATCTGTGGAAGTCTGTCTTGGTGATTTATAAAGGTAGGTGGCTTCTGTTCTAGAAGGGATGATGAGGCTGATCATAAGGAAGAAGAGGAAATGAAAGGGAAAGAGCAAATCTACACAAAATATAAAAACTAGGTGCTGATGAAGACCTTGCTGTCAACTGTTTTAATTATTTTTTTTTTGTCAAAGCTGCCTAATTTGCAGTAGGAAAAATACCTGGTAGTCCTGTGAATGTGGCTGAAAAACGAGAAGGTGGAGCTTGCTTTTTTTTATATAGCATTGGCATGGTGCACATACTGTCTGCTCTTAGTGGGTTTATGCAGGTGATAATGTCGGAACTTGAATTGAGATACTTTTCTTGCATATCAGAATTGCTTATCATCTTGTAAAGGTGGTGGTTGCCCAAGACTAATGGGAATAAACTGAAAGAAAGTTTTATTTTTAATGGCTAAAGGTAGCAGAGCGCATTGAATGCACATACGGAGTCGATCTGTTGAGTAGGAAGGTGTGATCAGAACACAGTCGCTCAACAAGACAAATTTTTGAGAGCTCAAGAGAACTGTGACTGAGGGTTGAGTATATCAGAAGATTGCTGAAATTTTAGTCTGTAAGTGATCTTTCAAAGATAACAAAAATACTGCAAAAACTGAGTGTGGCTTGTACAACATGAAGGTTAACATCACGGCCGGTTTTGAGGACATACTGGGGGCACCACTACCTTTTGCTTACGTAGCTGAAAGACAATATTAATCTTTGAAGGTCCTGACAACCTGAACAAGGAAGAGAACAGTAGTATTTGGACTTTGAAACCTACTTGTATAGACTAAATGAGCAGGGGACTGTAGGTTTAGAGTAGCATGTGATCTAGCTGCTGTAAAAGAATTAAATGACTCCCAGTGGAACAAAAATGGGGGCACTTGATTACCGTAACTTGAGGATTTGTTATGAATCTTGTAAAAGTTAAGTGAAAGAGAAAGAGCTGAGAAGGTGATACATGGCTGGAGTTAACATTTTTTGTCTTTTCCTGCTCCATAGGTATTACAGAGGAACACACGGGGTCATTGTTGTCTATGATGTAACTAGCGCAGAATCTTTTGTGAATGTAAAAAGGTGGTTGCATGAAATTAATCAAAATTGTGATGATGTCTGCCGGATACTAGGTAAGTTTGTAACGGAATAGTTGCAACATTTTATTTATTTAGTAGGCTGAGCTGCTGAAGTACCAAAATGACTTTTTTTTCTTTCTTTCCTTTTTCAGTGGGGAATAAGAATGATGACCCAGAGCGAAAAGTGGTAGAAACAGAAGATGCCTATAAATTTGCTGGGCAGATGGAGATCCAGTTGTTTGAGACCAGCGCCAAAGAAAATATTAATGTGGAAGAGGTAATGTAATACACAGAAGAGTATAGCTAAACTATTTGGGGATAATGGTCTGGGAAAAAATATCAATTACATTCTTCCCATTGAGGAAGAAAGATAAAATGCTTTGTACAAGTTGTAAGTAAGTAGATAAAATGTCAAAAGGAGACATTCAACTGTGTGTGGAAGAGTTGGCGAAGCGAAATGAAGGAGCTCATGTTGCATTTTCACTTGCTTTACAGTGCGTACATACTGGGCATGGTCTCAGGAAAGACTCACTAAATTGCTTCTAGGAGGTGGGACTGCCCAGTCTTCACTCCCGGCTTCAGTTGCCAGACTGACCTGGTTTTATTTACAGGTTTGGGAAAGAGGAAGGAGGTGGGAGTGGGTTGGTTGGGAAGGTACTGGATTTCCACTTGGCCTGTAGTGGGTTGGGGAAGATCTCTGAACCATTGTTGAAATACCTAGAAAAGTGGCGTTGCTCCAGAAGAACAGCATCCCACAAAAGCTAGCCTGAGTTCATGGGTGGTCTGAACTTGCTTGTTTCTCTTGCAGATGTTTAATTGCATTACAGAGCTAGTCCTGCGAGCAAAGAAAGAAAACTTAGCAAAGCAGCAACAGCAGCAACAGAACGATGTGGTGAAGCTAACGAAGAACAGTAAAAGGAAGAAGCGGTGCTGCTAATGCCCTTTCCCTGCTGCAGTGACTCTGCTCTCAGGCAGATCAGCCCCTCCAGCTAGACTCTGGCAATTCCACTGGGGCAGGCTTTGGGAGGACTTTCTCAGTTTTGTGCCGTTATTTAAAGATTATTTTTTTCTCCATGTTTTCTATCAAGAGGCGCTGGCACCTTACCACTTCAGTGCCAAGAAGGTATCGGATGGAATCTTGCCCCCTTCTCCTCCCCTGCTCATTCCAGTGCGCCTTGTAGACAAGAAGGACGTTGCCTACCAAGTGGACTAATTAACCCAAGAGTTTGTATATAATGTATATTGCTTTAACCAGCCTCGCCTCCCTGTTGTTGCTTTGGCTTATGCCTTCTTAATGTCAACCAATCATGGACTGCAGAGTTCATCTTTTTAAAGAAATAGTACAAAGTTCTTAAATCAAATTGGCCCCAGGCTGGCAGCAACTGCTTCCTGGGGCTTCCGGCTTCATTTCTGTTGGGCTCCAGGCTGGCAACTGGCGCCCCTGGGGCCTATGGCTTCACCCGCAGCTCCAAGCTTTTACTGGGGCTCAGGCTTTGTTTTTCTAGGTACCAGGATTGCAGGTGTTGCTGCTGGAGCCTGGGGTTTCACTTCACCAGCCCCTGGGCTGGCAGCTGGTGCTGCTGCTGGGGCCTTGAATTTCAGTTTGCCGTGATCCAGATTTGTGGCTGGGTCCTTGGGTTTCACCACCTTGTGCTGCAGCCCAGCTGTACCTGTGCTCTCCTTCAGTTTGTATCAAGATACCGAAAAACAAACCAACCTGCAGAAGTGGGATTTATGTGGATAAAACTTTTTTTTTTAAAAAAAAGCAAAGTTTTAACTCCTTTGGCCTCTGCTTCTGGTTCTGCCAGGGTCCTAAGTGAGGGTCCGTTTCTTTTGAGAACAACAAAAACCATGTGATTCTGCCAAAACCCCCACACTTCTCCTCGTTGCCCTGTCCACAAATAGGCGATCTGAACTTGAATGTGAATTTTGGTGGCAAAGCTTTTGGTTTTGAGAGAGAAAAGGCATAAAAATAAATCCAGCTGTTCTGGATTGATGTCTGAACATGAAAGCTGCTGCAGGATCATTCCCAGGATTCTTCCGTTAGGAAGGAGGACTGCTGTTGAATGTTAAAGAAATGGAAAGCTTGCTTGCTTGGGTTATGTAGTGGTGGAGGATCACACCTGGAAACAAACTGGTCTCACCGTGCTCAGCAACAATTTCCTGGCCCTTGTTGGCCTTTCTGGGAAAACAAGGGCTTGGTTCATCAGCCTGGATAGATGTAGCTAAAGGTGGAGAGCGTATGTGCGTGTAACTAAAATATCGAATGGGCTGAAAGTACATGCTCAGCACCTGAATAATTGCCTGAATAATAAGAAAAAAAAGAATTTTTCCTTCAAACGACTAAAAGGCACGGAGGGTATGACTTCCTTTAAGACCCTGAAGGTGGATGTTTGTCAGTCAGTGGCCCTGTGGCATTGCTGGCCTTAGTTTGGTAGGATGATTCACCAATGTCCATGAGCTTTTCAGCCCACTTCTCTCCCTTCCTTTCCCCTCCCCCAGGAGAGGCTAAGTTTTAGTCACTTACTTTGCCTGCATTTTTTTAGATTTTATGGGTTGTGGTAAGACCCCTAATCATACAATCACATCACAATCAATCACTTTAAAGACTTTCTAGAAAATGCAAACAATGAATGTGTAACACATTATTTTTTAATCGGTTCAGGTGCTGGGAGTATGTATCCAGCTGCCTTCACCCATCTCTTTTCTTCACATATCTTTCATTGGTAACCCAAGAATAAGAATGAGCTGGGATGATATTGCTAGTGTGAGCTCTGATAATTGTAAGACTTGAGCAGCTATGGAAAGTGGCGGCTTACGTTACACTGGTCCATCCTGTCTGCTTTCTGATGTCAAATGTGGTGCGTGCCCAAGGAAGGAACTGGGTCAGCCCTCAAAGCCTTCCTGTTGAAATGAAGCTGTCCTGTGATGGCTACCACTTTCAGATTTGAGGGCCCAGCTGCGTCGGTTTGGGACCCTTATGGTAGCGTGTGTGCAGATCTAGGAGGGAGTAACTTCATAGAGGCAGAAGTAAAGAAAATGTCTGAATTTACTGGAAATGATGCAATAAAATGAGGAAATGGTGCACCCAAGCCTGGAGTGTTCTCTTCTATGGAAAGATTGATCCTCTTTGAGTCCAGGTCTTTGTGGCCACGGTTTGAACTCTGCCAATCCAGGTGTCCAGCTTCCTGGCTTAAAGCGGGATTTTTTTGGTTATTTTTTCTTAGAGCTGGCTGTAGAGGAGCAGTTACCTCTCTGCTTTTGCCACTGACTATTCAATTGGAAGGGGTGGGGACTGTGTCTCTAGTGGTGCTGATGTGAAGTTTCCTAAATGTTGAGCAATGGAATGTCTAACTGGTTTGCTAGGATTATTTCTGTAATGAAAGTTTCTAATTATGCTTTTTAAATAATTTTAAAAAACTAAAAATAAAGGTTACAAGCTGCCAAATCTTTTTCAAGGCTCTGTTTCCTCTGCTGTCCAGCATTTGGAGGTGGAGGGTGGCAAGCCAGGGGTGAACTCTTCTGCTATATGTAGATGTTGGTTGTTTTTTTTTTTCCTGAGAGGGGGTATTGGCAAAACCATAATCAGTGCTTTCAAATGTTTAGTTATTGTTCTAGTTTTAAATGTGAATGAGTGAGTAAGCTGTAACTGGTAACCTTGTTCCTGTGTGGAAGTGAGATGCTCATGATTTTGCTATAATCTTTTGTCTCTTCTGTTCAACAAAAAGTGGTGAGTGAGCTTTGAAAGCTTCTCCTCCAGGGCAGCAGGGGTCAGACCCTGAGTTGATTAAAAGCCATCTGGAGTCTCTCCTTGCTTTCCCAGGAAATTAATGTATGTGTTTCTGTATAGGAACTATGCAGCCATCGCTGTTCTTGTTGCCCTTAGCATTCACTTACCCCTGCCTGCCCTTGATGCGTAAGCAGGTTATGGAAGGCAGGTCCTCGCTTCTGCAGGAGCGTGGTGAAAACTGGCTGGGGGAAGGTGCCTTGTCGTCTGTCTGCGCTGTTCTGCTGTTACTGTAGAGGGGAATCCTGAGGATGTGTAGATGCTCTGAACTGCAGCTGGCACAAGCTGGAGATATTTCGTTGTCCATCTGTGTTTTGTGTCTAATCTTGTTAAAGATTGAATATCCCTCTGTATAAAAGCCAGTAAATGATAGAAATGGCTGGAAGGTGGAGATTATTTACAAGCTCGCCTTTCTATTTTCCTGTGCAGCAGGAGATAACAAATGCTTCAAATGTTCTTTCTCCAGGACCGTTCTCTTCTGGACATGTGCAAGTGCTTTATGTAGCTGAATTTCTGGGGGTAATAAAGTCCCAAAGGTGATGTTGGGTGTTAAAGATGACAGTGAACTTGTTTTGCAGCTAGGCAAGATAAGCAGTGACTTGACACCTGAGACTGTATTGTATAAATGATCTGTTTTATTCTGAAGAGAACTATTTACAAAAGAAGTAGAGCATTGTTTTTACTAAAAATATGCCTTTATAGATTTTTATAATATGTATCTTATAAAAACCATACATTTATTTACATTACTGCTACATACAAAAATTACAGCACTGTGGCATATGTACATATCTATAGATACATTCTTTCTGCTTGTCCCTGCTGTGTGCTTTTCCCCTCTTCAAACTAAGGAAATCATTGCTGCAGCACCCAGACGCTTCCTTTCTTGGCTTTTTGGTTAAAATGATCTTGCTTTATATAGCCAAGTGGGGAGTAGAGAGTTTGCCTGATATAGAGGCGTATCTGGAATTTACCATTCTAAGTAGGACAAGTGCACGCACCTATCAAGTCGTTGTGCATGCAGCACTGCCTATAACCTCGCTCCTTGCTTCTCTGTGCAAAATTTGTCTGTTGTCATTAATCGATCTATCGTTCATCTCAATGGCAAATTGCTGATCTAAATTTGTATTAAGATAAAGTGCTAGTGATTGACCTTTCGTTTACACTTACTTGTTTCTTGTTTACAGTTGCTTCCCTTGCAGGAGATTGAGCCCTTCTCCCTTAGGCTAGCATAAGAAACGTTTGCCCAGTCAGTCACCTGTTGCCTAACTGTGGGAAAGTTCTTTGTAACCTTAATCTCAGCAGGCATCTCTTCTCTGTGCAATATTTGAACAGTGGCTGTGCAGCACTACTGTTTTATTTACCAGTATCTCAAAAGCAAGGCTGAGTGTTGTATTCAGAGCTGCTGATCCCACTCCTTAAATCTACTCGGGGATCCTGTGTACCTGCTGGATCAATGTGCTTCCTCCATCTCGTTCACTGGGGCTGATGTTTTCCTTTGCGCCACGTGTGTCCTAGACCTAGAAGTATCAAGTATCACAAATGGAGTGTCTTCTAACCCAGCACTGCAAGGATGGTTCCAGGCTCGTGGCTGTGGCAGGATGGAGATGAATGTTTTAATGACAGCTCAAGGTGAAGTAGTCAGGACTTTGTTTAAAACACAACATGACAAATGACGACATGAAGGACTGCATTGATAAGGTTTTTCAAGACAGAAAACAAAACCTAGCTGCTATGTTAAGGCAGTTTCTGTTCTTGTTAAGTAGCAGCTCAGCAGAAAGAGGTCTCCTTTGGTGTGTCGTCCAGTTCATTAAACCCAATTCTCTTGTATTTCTGGGTTTAGTAGTGCAACTACATCTTTAGGATTAAGGGGCTAGTTTTAAGAAAGCATACCCAACTGGCACCTTACAACATGCTGACTTTCCTCTTGCAATCTCTTACATCACTTACTAAATAAAAAAAACTGCAATGGGCTTAAGGTAGGTTCCTCATTAAATGAAGAGATACGCTGTGCATTTCAATTGCCTACCCCTGCAACTGGATGAGTCACTTTCCTCTCAGCAAACGCATAGCAGAAGGCACCTTTCTTCATCTCATTACTGCATCTTCATTGGATAGCTTAAGGTCCTTGCCTTAGGATTGCATACATACATACATACATACATCCTCAGGGGGTTAGAGTCCCACACAGCTGCTGGGCATGTGGTTTGAAGAGAGCTGTTGGGGCCTGGGAATGACAACTGACAGCAGAAAAAAAGTCCATGAGGACCAAGATGTTCACATGGCTCGCCCACAAGCAGAGCATCGTTTTCAGATAGTGTGTAAGACAACTGTTCACAGGCGTTGCTGGCATTCATGAACCCACACCTAATTTTGCAGCTACCAAAGTTTATGTTAATGCATATGGGTGTAACTGAGTCCTGACAGCAGGAGATGCTGGGCGTGTGTCTCGTGTCTCTGCCCTATTGAGAATCATGACACAGGGGAGACAGGAGGATGAGAACTTGCCATCCTGAGAGCACGCTTGGCACTGCACTAGGTCCCCTCACCTCACTTGCACAAGTGGACACAAGCAGATACTCAACAGTCGAGCATTGCCTAGAAAGGAGAAGTCAAGATTCATTTTCCTTCCCTGCCTGCGGGACTCCCGATTCCTTTCCCTGTAAGCATCAAGCTGTATTAGTGGTGCTTTACCCAAGTCTTCCCTGGAGCAGGATCTGCAATCCAGGTTCCATTGCTTTCAAGTAAGTGGGTTTTACTACTTAACTTTTTACCATCATTTTCAGTCCCAAAGAGTACTCTGCTCCTTGCAACATGGAGCTACCTTAGTGCAAGATGATTTCATACCAGTGTGGTAGTTTCATGCTAACAAGGAAATATGTCAAATCTTTGTAGGCAGAAAGGGTATCTGTACTGAGGTATTATGGATGTTCTATCCCATAGATAAGTTGAATAATAATAAACCCACAAGCCACCAACCTCTTACCTGCTTCTTAGAAGAAGGTGTTTGATACCTAACTAGCAGAAAGCTTGTTACTGTAAATAGTGAGCAGAGATAGCAGCTCCCTGTAGGATGGTGTTTTAGCACCTAAGTTGCTGAGCAGGGCAGAGCTGAATGTGTACTTGGCTCCACCTGCTGTGGGCCGGTGTAGGTGGTAGCCTCTTTAAAGCAAGAGGGAAACAACTGAGGGCCTGTGGGTATCGTGAGCTAGGAGAATGTATGAAAACTGCATGGCAGCAGCAGGACATCTCTGAACTTAGGCTGGCGTTCCTTGCTGGTTTATGATGGCAGGCTGTGGTAAAGAGGAGAGCTGTAAGGTGCCCATTCAGTGTGTAGGGAAGGTCCCTACTGAAGTATTGCAGGAGTTCCAGCACCGCTGTGTGCATACAACAAATAAGCCACGTTCCTTCTCATTGACAAGTCATGCTTACAGCAAAGCAGGCTCTGATCACCTTCCATTGAAAGGACATTTGGCTACCTGCTTGCCGAAGGGCTGAGGAGTAAATGACCTGCAGGCAGGGACAAATACTCATCTTTTTTGTCAGGCCGTAGCTAATGTTACTGCATGGGGCAGAGTAAGCTGCGGGCTTTCCAGAGCTTTGTAGACACCCTAATCACCTGTGGCTTTAGTGAAGGTAGATGCCCGCCTGCTTTCTGAGGATCAAGTCTGCCAACCCAGTGTCAGAGACCTACAAACATTATTACAGGTAGGCTTTCAGTGAATTATGAGTTAGGCTTCTTGCGGGCCTGTCCAGTTAAAATGACAAGTTTCTTACTCTGTTTGGGAGGTGTACATGCCTTTGTGGAAAGGTGTGTGACTTGCTGAAGCTCCACAACTACCTTTGGCCATTGGAGGGTAAGTAGGTGCCCCAGGACTGAACATCCACAACTTTCATCCAGTTTGTAATCCCTTGTAGATGGTCAGTCTCTTGGGGAGAAATCCTTAACGTTCTGTGTAACTACAGACTCTACAACTCTTACCACTGTAACAGGAGGGAGCTAGAGAAGACAGCAACATCAGCAATCTTACAACTGCTCTGATCTGTGAGGAGCCTGGATTCCCAGCAAGAGGCAAGCAGCTACGCAGAGCTGCAGGGGACATGGCGTCCAGGCAGGATGTGCAGTGAGGGCTCAACTTCCACCACAGAGAAAGCGACACTTGTCAAAACATGGCAGTGCTGGGGCCAGAGCGACTCCAGTCTCAGTGAGATGGATGAAGGATATCACAGCTGCTGCCAGAACTGGAGGGAGGTGTAAGTGACTCCCCTTTCTTCTCTTCCATTCAGCTTTCTTCTTCTCCCTGTGCTCACTGTGATGGCAGTTCTCAATCCCCTGTGCTGCTTTGTCTTGGGGCTGCTTATGTCCTTCTCCAGCATGAGAATGCTTTTAAGACAATCAGATTATTCTTCACAGCAGAAACTAGGCTGTGTCAAAGCGCCTAAAATATACCCTGAAGTTTATCACTTCATTTATAGAATAGGAAAAGTTTCTTTCTATTAGTATCACATTGCTAATTTGCAAATCTCCAATTCATGTAAACATTTGGTTCAGACCAGGTGCGGTGTAAATAGTGCAGAGTCTCAAGGGTTAACTCCTTTGCCCCCTTCTTTTTACTTAATTGGGTCCATCAGCAAGCTGGGCAGCTGCCCCTCTCCCCATCTTGAAGCAGGAATTGTTGGAGAGGTTTCTCTTTTTCAAATTAATTTTTCTTGAAAAAGGAAAAGAGACGGTTCCCTTCTGCCCCAACGGGCTCGTCCCCCTGCTGCTCCGGCCTGAACACGGGGGAGGGTCTGGCACTCCGTTTGGCGCCGGAGCCACTGGAGAAGGAATAAGCAAGCTGGCTCCATTCCTTCGGGTGTTTGTCCATCAGCTGCTGGTCAATGACCCTGTGCATGTCATCCTACGGCAAAGGGAGAAAAGAGGTTGTCAGTGGCAGCTGATGCTCAAAGAGAGCTCATGCAGGGACGCGACTGGAATGGGTGCGAAACGTGCTGTGATGAGATGGAGGAGGGATGATGACAAGAGTGGGGACAGGCCTAGCTCCCCACCTGGCGGTAGGCTCAGCCTTGCTTGCTGCCCTGAGGCTTTTTAGTGAACAAGGAAGGTAAATAACACAATTCTGAGGGATGAATTGCTCAGGTGGTCTCGCAGAGGAGCATTGTGCCTGCTTGGGACTCTGTGACACCCCTAAACTATGTTTTCCTGCTGTCTGCAGCTTGCAGATGTCCCCTTTAGGGGGAGAAATAAATAAGAAAGAACAAATGCGGCTGAAAGGAAATGCCAGGAAAAGTAAGGCTGTCTGTCCTGAGCAGATCTATGTGCTTGCCGTGTGGAGCAGGCAGGTAGGCATGACAGAGCTGTCTGCACAGCCACTGTTAGTGGGGCTTCTTTGGGGAAGGTGCCGCTGGGAGCCGAGGGGCTGGGGCCAGGTGTGGGCCCACCAGACCCCATGTGGGTTTTGCATCAGGCTTACTAAAGAGAACTGACTGCCCTCATCCCTTAGACCTGCTCCTTCCCCTAGAGCCAACAGAGCAGTGCGGACTCTCTGACCGCCAGCTTGGCATGAACAACTGCACTGTGGTTTTCCAGAGGCACCAGAAACACTTTGGTTTCATCCACGTTTGCAGCACAGTGAAATTGCTCTACCCAAAATAATGTCAGTTCTGTTGCCGCTAATGATATGCTAACGTGTTCCTTGAAAACCTGGCTATCAATTATACAAATTTTAAACCTTCAGATCCATTATTTCTGCTATAATTGCATATTAAACTTTATCTCAGTGAAAACGTGTGTACACAAAGTAGCCGCACAGGAGAAATCAACAGTTCTCCAGAGATTTACTCCCTGATTAGGGCTTAGGGCACTATCTGGTGAGAACAAAGGTATGTTTTTATATATGTATATATATATATATATATTTGGATGGGCTGTAGGGGTGGAAGTGCTGTTTGTTTGGAACTCGGGGAGCACTGAGATGGAAGGGAAGGTGCTGCCATTGCCCAGTGGGTGCCCCAGCTGCTCTGTAGCTCGATGTGGAATAAAACCAGCCAGCCTGGACTGGAAACTTGAATGAAGGCTAATCTTTTGTTGCAGCATTTTTTGCAGGAAAAAGGATTGATAGCCATGGCCTGGACCTGAATTTAGTATGGGGACATTCCTTGGGGGAGCAAGAGGGTGCAGAGCTACATGGACTGGGGAAGCTTTGGATCTTTTTAGAGCAGGGCTGGAAAAGGAAAAGGCAGAGGGAGAGTTGAAGAGGTTAAGGTAAACATCAGCATTAAGGTGAAACAGATTTCCAGAGGTGAAGCTGCCATGTGAAAATGTGTAGCACTTGGATTTTGAAGGCACCTCTTCTAGTAAATGAGGTAGGCACCCAGGCTCCAGCATGGCAGATCTGTGTCCTTGGTTAACCACATAACAACAGATGAATATGATTTTGAGATATATATATATATATGTAAAAATACTATATATATACACACATAAAAATACAGTATGCACTATTGAGCTATTGAGACTGCACTGTGTTTGGGTCACTGTCTGATGCGGGAATCAGAGAACACAGCACTTGGCTGTGGAGATTTGGGGTAGGTGTACAGAGAAGGCTGGGGCAGAGCTGTGGTCCCTGCCTTGGCACTGGGCAGGGGCACAGGAGTGTCCGGGGATGTGGAGGGAGGACAAACACCAGCGGTATGAGTCCTGCCCAAAAAAGCAGTCCCATAAAGCTGGATAACATGGTACTGGTGTGCTCTGGGCATTCTAGGTAGGAGTTTCTGCTCTTTGCAGAAGAGATGAGGCTGAAGGAGGTGCAAATAGCATGTATTCTCTTTGTGAGCTGGAGCTGGGCTCCCTTGCATGAGATGAAGGTTGGAGCTGCCCAAGGCGACCTTGGAGGCTGGTGGCTATGGCCGTGCAGGCTGCAGCGCTCTGCTGGCACTGCTGCAGCATCTCCTAACCTAACGGTGCCACTGTCATTGCACGGAAGCCACTGAGCTCTCATTTCAGAGAAGCAGCCTCTTTACTTCCGTATTCCTTTCCTACTCCCAGTAACACTCCTCCTGCCCCCAGTCGGATAATGATGAATATCACTGGGGGTCAGCTAAGACATGGAGGGGAGGTGCACATCTGCTCCTGTGCTAGGCTCAGATGTGCAGGATTTTGCTTGTGGCATATTTTATAGACTGTATGATTATGTGCTTACAGAAAACTGTAATCTTGTTGATGGCCCTTGGTAAAGTGCAGACTAGAAGTGTGCAAGAGCAAAACCTTATTAGATTAAAGCCTCCATTTATGCCCAGCTAAAGCACAGAATCTCATCCCCTTTTATCAGAAACATTCAGCTTTGCAAAGGAGTCCCCAAAATACATAAATTGCCTGACTTGTTTTGTGCCTCTGTGGTTGAGCTTCTGTTCTGAGGACATTAGGTGCTTGGAAACTATTTTGCTGCCGTGTAATAACACTTTAGGACTTTCATGTTGGAGTCAACTTTCTGTAGTGTTAGTGAGCCTGATCCTCATCTCACAGAGCTGATAGGAGCAGGGTTGGGGTTGCTGTATTGCTGCAAGTGGACAACAGAGTGTAAAGTGAGAAAGCAAACACCTGTTATTAAAACCCTAAGCTGGGGATACTCCAGCACTAAATACTGAGTGTACTAGTAAGTAGGTCTCAATTTATACCACCCACCCAAACTGAACGAAAACTTGGATATAGGCAGTTCCTATGCAGAGCACTGAATGTCACTTACTAGGTAACAAGGCTGAGAAGTAAAATCCCAGTCTGTATTTCAAGTTTTCCACATATAGATATGCTGAATACTGAAGATTAATGTTGTGTGCCTCAGCCTGGCTTTCTTTGTGGTGACCTGGGGGTAAAACCTCACCACAGGGTGTAGGATGCTGCCTCTTGTGCCCTGGCCTGGCGCTGGGATGGTGTGTGTGTATACAGAATATGGGTGGGTGATGGAGACCCCCCACTAGCCCTTCTTGCCAGATGACAGTGAGGACGGACACAGATGCGGGTGATGGTGGCAGCAAATGGAGCAGGCAAGGGGATGGAGGGTGCATGGCAAGGGTGCAGGGAGCTCACCTCAAAGGCAGGAGGGGTGTACGACTAAAGCTGTTGGTACAGGAACTGAGAAAGGCCACTAGATCAGAAACCAAAGGAGCCAGATAGTAAAAAGCCCTGAGGAAGCAAACTGTAAGCAGGAGAAAGAAAAGAAAAGAAAAAAAAAGAAAAGAAAAAAAATAAAAGAGAAAAAAAGAAAAGAGAAACGAAAACACAGTGGAGTTGAAACAGGAGCGAGGTTGTACGGGACAGGTTTCTACCGGTCAGGCTGGTTGTTAGTAGAGTTGGGGTCTTGCATGGTCTGCAACAAATTACTATAACTGGCCTGGACCTTTTTTCTTGTATTTTCCTGTTTTCTATTAAAGCAGCCCTCCCTTGGTGCTAGCTTCCGAGAGGAGACAGCTTTGCTCTCGAGGGCTCTCTGCCTTTACATGGGCTTCCCCTGTGTCCCCAAGTAGAGTTTCTCCAGGGCAGCTGCTGAACTGGTGCAGGTTTGGGTTTTTTTACCTTGGTGGAGAGCTGGGATTTTAGCTTCTCCGTCTCGCTGGATCTTCTGAGTTGATGAAAACAGTGCAGCTATACCACAAAACAATTGCCACAAGCTCTCTGCCTCCCACCTTTCTGCTCTGTTATGGAAATGCAAGGACGTGCGGTGCCCACACATCTCCAAGGTTGTGCCTGCCCAGGGACACCTCCTCCACAGACACCTTCCCTCCCCAGGCCACAGCAAGTTACTCTGTAAAGCGTATGTCAGTTGTGCTGCATGCAACCATGAGATACGGTTTGTTTCTCCATTTTAAATGGATATTCCTGTATAATTAATTAACAGCTCACAGCTGAAAAGCTTTGAGCAGGGGAGAGTTATGTTTCAGCCCCCTGAGCACCACTGCATCACTGGCTCCTGCAGAGGCAAAGGCAAACACTCTTATCTATGGATGCTCAGGCTGGTAACACAGCAAACCTACAGGGAAGGGGGAAAAGTCCCCCAAAGGTGCCTCCTGGGCTGCGTGCCACCCTGCCCTGCAGTGACTGGGAGCTGCTCACCTGCCAGGCCTCCAGCTGCTGTGAGAGGTTCACCTTCTGCTGGATGGCATCCAGCAGCTGGCTGTTGAGGGACATCATGTCAATCTTGCACTTGGCCAGCTCCACCTCCACTGCGTTCTTCCTGGGGGAAAAGGGAGAAACTGGGGCATGTTACTTTTTCTTTTTTTTTTTTTTTTTTTTTTTTTTTTAAAGGAAGTGGTAAACACATCCTTGAGGAGAAGTCAACAATTTCTTTCATTGGGAAGTCCCCAAATCCTAAGCAAACAAATTTCTTTTGTTTTCTGGACAATCTACTCATCTGAAGAACGAGACAGAACTATGGACATCATTACTATAAAAATGGCAGATTTCTGGTAAGAACACTATGAAGAATACAAAAAGATATTCAGATACACTGCTGTGTAAGATAATATAGTGTGCCTAGCTAACGCGCAGCATCTGCCATTAAAAATGGAGATCTAAAATGAGGTAGAATTTACATATAAATGTTTTTTCCTTTTCTTCTGTTTACTAATGCATGGGAAAGGAAATGGTATGTGCTAAAAAACAAATGATCTATGTCTGATCACTTGATCAATAAATTGCAATATAAAACAAAAGAAAAAACCAAAGAGTACAATTTTGCTTTCAGCTGGGACTTGGACTGAAGGAAGGAAGAAATGAAGAAAGTTTATCACAGCACATGCTTTTTGAGAATGACAAACTGTTAACATACTTTGAATTAAATATTATGCTTTAAGGAAAGCTCCCAGTTTCAATGGGGTTGTGCTGGCCCTGGGAACACTGCTGCTGTGTTTCTTTCCAGGCATTTGGTGGCCACTGGGCATGTGATGCTATGGCCATAGTTGCCCAAAAGGCCCTGAGGGCTGAGATTTTCCAGCTGTTACTGGCTAGTGGAAAGGAATTATCCTCTAGGAAGGAGCAATTTCCTAATCTGCCAAAGCTGGGAAATGCTGCTCACCATGCCAGGAGCACACAGGTGAGCACAAACCTTAAGTTTTCAATTAACTGCTGTGTGATGGGAAACTGTAACTTGACTTGCTGGGAACCATCTCTCCTTGCAAACATTTTCAGGAGAAATAATTGCATCTTATTAACTGTAGCTAATTCATTGCCTTCTAATAGCTCCGTTGTGCTCTCCTGCAGAAGAGCGATTTGGGAATTTGTGTTTATATTCCAGGTAGTGGTTGCTTAACACCTCCTATTATAGGATCCTATTTTCCTATTGCTTCCTGTGTTGCCAAACTTCAGCTTCAAGCTAAAAATTTTCCATGCCAGATGTCTGCCTCAGGCAGTGATTTTTTTTTCTGTTCAGAGTTAGGGCTTTTTTGAGGGAGGGCTTCAACAAAAATGACGTAACGCTTGAGATGCGATGTGGGAAGCATATCGTGAGCCTCCCAGACAGCTCTTTGCCTGGGAGCAGCCCGCTCGGTCTGTGGAGGGATGCTTTCATTTCTAGCAACAAGACACTCTTGTCTGCTTTCACTTGCAGCCACTTTCTGCTCATTAATCACCCGCCACTCACCCGTGCACACTTGTCACATCCCCCTTTCTCTGGGTTCCTGCCACTGTAGGACTGTCAGCCATAAATATTAGTGCTTTGTCCCAGCGGGGTCATTAACCATCATGGAGAAGCTGTACCCTTCCACTCCCGGCTGCGGGTTTGAGCACCTTAAATAGCCTTTTGTGTGAAGCTCCCCGTTGCTGCTTGGATATTACTGGGGGATTTATTGCAGCGGCAGTGTGTTGCCATAGCCACAGCAGAACCATAGCCACAGCAGAACCAGCAACCCACGCGCACTGGAAATGTCAGAACCACCTCTCTGCACCCGGCAGTGCAGCCAGGATGCTCCTGATTTTTGCCAACAGATGGAGGTGTTACAGAGGACAACGATGGGAATTTGGTAGCCAGCTATATGGGCAAGAACAGCATGGATGATCAGGTCACTTAAAAAAAGATGAAGGGATTGTTCATGCTGATTGATGCCCCACAGCCTCAGAGGTGCAATGTTCTCGTGCTCCTCCTCTCGCCGAGGGCATGAGTGTTAGGCATTTCCGTAAGGAGGTGGACTGGTGGTGTTCCGGCCCATCTGCTTATTGGAGAGATTATCAAATGTATCCTCAACAGGGAGGTGAAAGTTTCTGCCTCTCTCCTCGAGGGAGAGACTGTTTGGGCAGTGTGGCAAGCCCAAGCACAGAGCTGGGCAGGGGCGGTGTGGGGTACAGGTTAGCAAAACTGCACAGGACTTCAAGGAGGATGGGGAAAATAAAGTCACAACAGTGGGAGAATCCTGAAAGAATAAATAATTACAGGAGTGGAGGAGATACAAAAAAGACCCTGGAATGGGAAAGGAGAGTGAGTGACCAGACAAATGGTTGAGGGAAGACGCCCAAGCAGGGCCGTAATGGGGATAGGCAGGAAAGCAGGGTTGTGTGTCTGGAAGAGCAAAAGAAAAAATATGACAAACAGGACAGACCTAGTGTTTCCATTTGGTTCCCCTCCTTGCTGCGACTCATACCAGCACTAGAGATGGCAAAAACATTGTTCACAGCATTCTCTTAAATGCCCCCAGTCTTGCCATGGGGTAGCTCTGGAAATCAGCATCTCCTGCCTTGCTCCCCAGCTCCTGGCAGCATTTCCCAATGCCAGCAAAACCAAGACTCACTTCATAGCTTTTTAGCAGCTACTGAAATTTATGGAGAGTAGGAGAAAGCCACCCTGGAGGCATTTCCTGCTAAGGCACTCTATAACTGTTAACCCAGCCTGGCTTTGGCTGTTCATACCACTTACTTGGCAATGGCCTCATCTCGGTCCCTGATGGCCTGCAGGAGCCGTTCACTTGTCTCCTTGTCTTCAGCAGCACCTCGCAGCCGGTCCCGTTCCTCCTTCAATGTTGTCATTTCCACACTCAGCAGTGTGACCTATGGGCAGAGTAAGGGTGTGAAAATCCAGGGTTGCTCAGATAAATTCACCACAATTGTGGGGGAGAAAAAAAGCCACATGGGCCAACCTGGAAGCTGAGCTCACCTGCTTGTAGGAGAAGCTGTGTCTGCTGGGAGTGGGCTGTTAGTGCTAGTGCAACCCCCCATGAAATGTGCCAGCTCTCCCTGGGGTGCCACCAGTGCTGGGCTGAGTAAGATAGGTCACCAGGATGGCCCCATTAACATGCAGCAACAGCACTGAAAGCTGTGCAGCTGTGCGGGGCAGGACCCACCTGCAACTTTGCTGTCACTACGGTATTGGTGCTGAAATATTGCCCCGCTCCAAGTGGTTTGTATTGTGCATGCATCCCGTCAGTCTGCCTATGGTGTTCTGATCTTTCCAGGGTTAAATTATTGCAAACTTCATTTAGCAGCAAGTAAGATTTTTGGAGAGGGCTGTTAGGTCTCTTGAAGTAGTATAAAGCTAAAGACAAAGGATGTGAAAATTCCCTTTCATGCCATGCAAGGTGTTACTGGCACATCTCAATTTTAATTAGACTTTAAAATATGTGCGGAGTCTTAAATAGTCTCAGAAATGATCTATCGTTTTGGTCCTGTGCAGAGTGAGTTAATAGGGTGTGAAATCATGCAAGGATTGCATTAGCACAGCTTTGCAATATTTCATACACATTTAATTTCTTTGTCTAGGGTATACACATGCTCTGTTACGCTACTCTACCACCTGGAAACCCTTCCAGCTTTTGAACCACCTCCTTTCCCTAAATGCAGCTCAGTAGTGCTTGAATCCTCAAAGAAATCTTTAAATAGAGGGCAGACAGTCAAAAAGGGCTCATCCCATCAACAGCTTGGGAGGATCTGCTGTTAGCATGGCATGGCTGGGTTGGGGGTGGCGGGGGAGGAGGGTGTGAATGCACCCTGTCTGTGCACAGGCTCTCCACTGTGTGCTGGGGCTGTCAGGGAACTGGGGAGCTCTGCCTGAGCTGTGCCCTCCTGCAGCCCAGCTTGGGGTGCACCTCAGATCATGGATGTGATGGAGAGCAGTGGTGGGAGCTCTGTGAAAGCTGCTGAGAGGTTCTGCTGGAATCCCAGGGGACAGTGGATCAAGAAGCCCAAATAACTGTGTTTGGGGATAGGTTTGGGGGGTTAACTGTTTTTATCTGTGTTTCAGGTAAGAATGGGATACCACAAAGGGAGGAAACAGGCTGGGCTGAAGGTGTGAAACTGTTTTGCAGTTAAGACAGAGGCAGGGGCGATTCCTGTCTCTACCAGCTCACCTTGCTCTCAGGCAGGAGCAATGAGTGTTTGTGGTGCTATGAGGTCCCAAAAGCCATTGAGGAGGAGTTCCCCTTTTATTGTATTGATACAAATGTCAGCACAGGGGGATGCAGAGGCAGCAAAGCAGTGCTGCCCTCGGTGGACCAGGTTTCCACATGCATTGATTTTCTTTAGTATTGAACTGAAGACGATGTTGCCTCTTCGATGGGAGGTGAGAATAATTATTAACCTTGAGCAAGCGTAAGGCTGGGTTATGGGCAAAAGCTGCGGGAGACATGTACTTGCTGCGTGAGGCTGGAGTGCTTCTCCGAGAGCAATGTCTGCTGCATTTGTAGTTATGCCCCATCTTTCTCCATATAACATAGAGGTGTGAGAAGAAAGTAGAATTGCAATCTTCCCTTTGCTCCCTAAGTATTCAGAGCTTTGGTAGTCAGGGACTCCTACAAGCAGAGACGGAGGTCCAGACTTGCAATCCAGGGTGGATCTTCTTGTCCTTTCTGGTTGGGGAGTTTGGGGAGACCAGCCACAGCAAAGAACAACCAAATGCTGCTCCCTCCTGGTGTCCTGTCAAGGCTTTGTGTGTAAGGAGGTGCTGCATCCAGACAAGCAGGCTGGTGTATGGATGGTCGCTTAAAGTCTGTGAATAAGCCTCTAACAGTCTCTGTCAGCATAGCCAAGTCGCACTGACCAAGCCCTTGTCTCCTCCACCTCATGTGTGTTTAAGGGCAAGGGGGACCAGCGGGAGGTGCACAGGACTATGGCAGCAAAGCCAGAGAAGTGTCTGGACTCACTGGGGGCAGGAGTTTGGACCTTCAAAGGTGTCTCTTGTGGTGGCTGCAACGCTGAAAGGTGCAGCCCTCAGGGAAGGACGGGTGCCAGGGCTGCTCCCTTGCTGCAGTCTGCCTCTAATCAGCTGCTTTGTCAGCAAGACATTTTCCCATCCTCATACATATGCAGCCATCACTGCTGGGTGTTTAATGATGCTCTCACTTTTTTTTCTTTGACCCCATGGTGGGAGGTCCCATAGCTCTATACAAGGCTGTCAGACCCCAGGCTGTGCTGACTTTCTGAACAGGGATGTGTTTTCTTCTTTCTTCTCCAGAAGGGTACAGCAAAAGGGCGATACAGCATGAATGGCAAAACCAGCCAAAGGTGTTAATTCCATTCTCTCCTCCAATGCAGCTGGTGCTGCACAAGCAGCTGCACTAAAAGCTGTTTCTGCTGCAGCCTCCGGATCCCCTCTGGCATTTGGAGGCTTGTCCCACAGAGATTGCAGAGCATCTCCTTTTGGTGCCTGCTCTCCATTTGCTGCTTTTGGCATAGGACTTCAGACACAGACAATGCTACGTTCAGCATGGATGCAGTGTGATTCTGTGCTTCGGCTGTGGTGTTGGTTTTGGGGTTGGATCATTCATTGCTGTTGAGATTGTCTTATTGTCTTAGCCTTAGCCAATGCCTACTGGCTCTGGGGTGCTGCCTGGTTGGCCACGATTAAGATTCTTTGTGTGTACATTTATGAGGGTTTTGGGATGCTGCTGTGGAAGGAGGTGAACCTTGCCCCATGCACAGCAGAGCAGCACATGGAAGGCATGTCTTGGAGGATGAACACAGGTGTTACAACACCACATGTAAAGTGTGGGAATTGCTAACCTGGCTGTGCAGTCGCTGCAGCTCCTCCAAACTCTGCCTCAGTTTCCCCCGTTCTCCCTCCATTAATTCCCTCAGGGCTCGCGAATCCTCACTTGTTCGCCTGATCTGTTCCTCTAAGGTGTCATCGTCACTTCGTCGAGAGCTCTGAGAGCAGGAAAGAAATCTTTTGCTCAGATTTCACTTTAAAAAAGGCAATTGCATTAATTTGATACTGGTTTGGGATACAGGGTACTAAACAAGGAAGACAAAAGTGTCAATGTGACTTTAGTGGAGTTTGAGTTGTGTTCACATGTACCTCCACAGTGGAAACATGCTCAGCCAAGGCTAGCACTTCTACACATAATAAAAAAAAGCATGCAGACATGTTCTCACCTTAGCATAAACCAAATTTACAGAGACCTGCTGACCACTTGGAAAAATGTAACTAAAGTCTCTGTGTTTGTGGACTTTTCTCGGGACTCTTTATTTCTCATTTAACAAATACAACTTCATGTCTATGCTCAGCCACCTTACCAGCTGCTACAGGTACTGAAATGAGGAGGGTAAGTACTCCCATGCATGTCTGCAGTTGCAGGGTCTGCACTGTCTTCCTCACCATGGGATCTCATGTAAGTCACACTGGCAATGCAACCAGCTTGTGGGTGATGGCAATAGGCCTGATTTCAGCCATAGTGAAAAGTGAGGTGTTTTCTTGAAATTCTGCACTCCTGTGGATGCTGAGTGGTCCTCCATGCTTATCCCTTCCTCCCCAGCAGCCCTGGGACCATACCCCACAAGTGCCATCTTGTGCCAGCAAAACCCTTCACCTGTCAATGTATTTGAGTCTGGCAGCTCTTGGCCAGTGTCAGTTCTCAGGAGCAGAACCTACTCACATAGGGGTTATGATGGTTTTGTGATCCCATTGCGAATAAAGCAAGGTTAGGAAAATCCCAAGAGAAATAACTGGTCTGTGATGTATGAGACAATCTGCAACATTTCCATGTTGAAACTCTTAGTTACTGCAAATCTCAAAGAAAGCCCACTTTCCTTAATTTTCCAGAATGACTCCCAGACCAATGACAGTTGCATGAGCTTGAAACTTACGGCGGTCTGACGACTGCAGGCTGAACGCCCATGTGCTAGCTTGGCTCTTGACTGACCATTTGAGACACATGGAGCAGGCTGTGCACTGTGACAGCCCATCTCTGTGGGCCACAGAGGTTTTCTGAGAGACTGGAGTCTTCAGGATCCAGTGGAAACCTGCAGCAAGCTCTGTCACCTGGGCAAGGGGACATGCACAAGCCAAGGTCTCTCTGTGCCACCAACTTACCGTGGAGTCTGCCCCATCCAGCACATTTTGTATCAGTCTTTTCAGCTCGCTAAGTGCTGCCCGTAGGCTGCCAGATGGGACGTCTTTGGCTGATGAGGTTTCTGAAGACTCATCCATGGAGGAGTCTGTAGAGACTGCTGAGTCTGCGCTGTCATTTCCTCTGAGATGGGAGCAGAGATACCGCACTTGGCAATATGCTTCCCAGAGCTGCAGCCTCAGCTGGAACAAGACAGCCTGACATTAGCCTGGGACATCAAGGCCATGGAGATCCTCCTTCCACGGTGAAGTGAGGCATGTGATTGCCAAACCTCACAAATATTTGTTCTAGTTTGCTATGTTGGTTTTGAAATGGATGCAGAGATTTACTTTCATATGGTCAAAAGGGTGTTGATACCAGAGCTGAGACCCACAGCCCCAGTTTTCTGGTGCTTGGTTCAGCTTCAAATCCAGATCAAATGCATTAAAATCCCTCTCCCTTTGTGGCTGGTCACAGAGGTCCATGGGCTTTCCCAGGGGCCAGAGGGCAAATACCTGTTCTCGTTCTTGTTCCAGCTCCTCTGCCTCCATGCTCTGCTCTATCTCAGATAGCAGGGATGTGCTGGTTGTGTTGAAATTTTGGAGGCTTCTCTCCTCACTGAGCTCTTCTACCTTCCCCTGCAGCTGCCGGTAGGACAGCCGCACCTCCTGGAGTTCCAGCTGGCTTTGGTGCAGCTTGCAAAGAAAATCAAGGAATTTGTCAAGGAAGGAGGAAAATAAAAAGTGGAGGGAAAAAAAATATGGACTGGATGAATCTCTTGGTTTGTGAAAGAGCTGAGAGGGAGGAATGGGTGTCACAAAAGAGGGTTTCCAGCCAGGATGAAAGTACTCTTGGCTGGTATTGCTATTTATTGGAGCTTAATAATCTCCAAATGTCATTAGGGACTGTTTAGACTCCAGAATATCCTGAAAGATAAAAATAGCAGGTTAATCAGCACTAAAATGAGGAACATTGTGAAGAAGTTGGGTGCAAAAATTTGCTGAAAACAACACAGCAGGAAGTGAATCCAAAAAGAAAAGTAATATAGACAAGTTTTTTAAAAAAATTATACACATATATAAATACAAAGATATATTAAAACAAGCGGAAAAAAGATTCAGACCTGTTTTGAAGAGCTGGGGATCACAGAAGAGAAACAGAAAAAGCTTGCTCTCTACTAAGATGCCTGACCCCACAGAGGGGCCAGCTTGTTCTCTGGGGAATGACGTTTGGTGACACACAGCTGTGAACACCATTGGGGGTTGCTGGAAACCATCTGAGCAGTGACAGTTATGAGGCCAGTTACTGCCCTCTGGAACTGCAGGGTCTAAAGAATCCCCTTCTGAAGCCAATTCTACTGTTAAACAAGTAAGTAAAATGAACTGCAACCAGAGTTCTCAGCTTCTTTTTATATTTACCTCATTTCCCCAGCACCCTGTCCCACTGCCTTGCTCTGATCTTCTTCCCAAGCTGCTCTTGGCTGTCAAGATGCCCCACTGCAGCTCCTGTTATCTGTCCCCAGGACCTTGCTTGCTGCCACGCTTACATAAGCCATTTTAGTCTTTCAGTTGTTTTGTCTCCCAGTTCCTGGTTATTTTCCTGGTCAATTTTACCCCAAATCACGTCTTTTACTGCATTTCCCTCCTTTTCCCTGTCCTGTCACTGCCTCCTCACCTGCAGGTCCTTGTCATGGCTTTGTCTTTCCAGGATGAGGACTCGGTCCTGCAGCTCCTCCACAGTTCCCTGGAGCAGGTCATTCTCCTCCATCATGGCACTAAGGCGATGCTCCAGCTCCCGCTTTCTGTCTGTCAGCATTTTGATCTGCAGAGGAAGGAGAGGCAGTGTCAGATCCTGCACTTTCCAGGGAGCAGAGAGGAGGGAAATCACCTTCCCAAGCAAGAAATGAAATAGCAAAAAGCAAAAGTATGCACGTATGTATTCTGTACCTGTATGAAAGAAATTGTATCTGTGTGTGGTTTAAAGCTTAGGAAAGCTCTAAAAGGAAACTCCTCCTTCACTAGGCTGCAGGGGCAGCTCCAAAGGTGCTGGGTGTGCATTGTAGGAGGCCAGGGAACAAGCAGAAATGTCCAAATGGACTAAACAGAGACCAGCCCTGCCCACCCCTTGTACCTTACAATTTGCAAGGCTGGGTAAAGCAACTTATTTTTTCTGGCTGGTCTCCAACTTAGCATGGTAGCGTTTTCTTCTATATGGGTGCTGGAGACAACAGGGTGAGCCTGTGGGATCCTGCTCCCCATGGGGCTGTGCCACAGCACTGCCCATATGCTTTTAATTGCTGCATGTTCACCAGGTCCTCACCAGGGATTTTTCTGTCTTTACTTATGAAGACTCCTTTCTGTGCCATGCTTATTTTTAGCCTCCCAGTGATCAGTTGCCTTTAAAATTGGTTCATTTCTTTTAATTGTCAAGGGCAGTGATTTCAGGTGAAGAGGGACAGTGTGCCAAGTAAAACCTCTGTGATTCAGTTAGCTGGGAACAGTACACAGGATGAATCAGCACTACCCAAGGTCACTTCTTGTTTAACCAAGAAAAAGGAGCCTTTTCCCAGATTAATACACTCAAGGACCTCTGGGAACTGGGTATGCCATTTACTAGTCCAGCATAACCCTAAATATTCCCTATGGCCTCCTTTCAATTCATGGACCATAGACAAGTTCAGCAACTACCCACTGCTTTCTTGGCCTCTTTGGGACCGTGTCTCTTTGCTGCTTTCCAGGTTGCTGGAAAGATTTGGCCACATGAAAGAATATTAGCAAAGTGCGTGGACTTGCTATTCCTGCAGGGTAAAGGCTGCTGTAGGTATTAGAAAGCTGTTCTTAGGTGACTAATGGTTTCTGAGATGTCTCTTCCCACCACCATCGTGATTTGCATGGGCTGGAGAAAAGGGGTGCAAGAAAAATAAGAGGTATAATACAGAGATTGTATTGAGAGTTCATATTTGGTATCCAAACACTCTGCAAATGACCATATAACAGAGAAAAACATCACTCTGCCATGGGCCCCTGCCCATGGGAAGGGCACAAGGGGAAAGGGATTTGGAAAGCATGAGACAAGAAGGACACAAGGAGGCAAGGTGAGGCATGCACAGTGACAGGCATGCATGATAACAGTGATGCACACACGGGCAAACCCTTTCCGAGGCTCCATACTTACTTCAAGGACCTGCTGCTCCACACCAAGGGGAGGGGAAGAAAAGGCGAGGGGCCAGCAGGGAGCAGGTGGGAGCGGGAGGAAACAAGAAATGGAGAGATTTTAGGAGAAGCTCTTCCAGACATCTTATAAATAAAAAAAGTGGTTGGGTAATAGAGTTGGACATCTTCTACCTGTCTAGTTCCTGTCTACGTGGTCCCCAGTGACCCCTGTCAGGGAAGGTAAGAGTAAGGACAGTAATATCATTCCTGCTAATGTACCAGAGCTAAAACAGGTAGGGGCTACTTGCTTTCCTATATGTGTGGCTCAGAGGCAAGGGAGTATTGCTGCTTTCTTTGCAAGCGTGAGGAACAGAAAAAAACCCTTGGAGACCTTCCTACCGTGCTCCAGATTTTAATCTGTACTGGGCAGCAGCCCTGCAGGAGCACAGCCGTGGTTTAGTTCCTGGAAGATCCTTCTCAGCCATTCATTTTGCAGGTATGCGTGTGGCTGAGGAAGCAGTGGAAGCTGGCCCGTGCCACCCCAGCCAGCCCTGGGTTGCAGCAAAAACTCTCACTGGGGGTGTCCTTTGCCCCATAGCTACCATCCTCTTTGTTTGCTCCAAGCAGCAGGGTTTGTTTACTCAGTTCAGAGGGGTTCATTATAGAAGTTAAAACAGCCCTGGCCACCTTTTGGAAGAGTGAGGCTGAGCGTGGGTGACTCACCTCAGCCTGGAGGCTCTCGAGCCGCACGATGTGTTGGCTGCTGGAAGAGTTCTTCTCCCGAAAGTCCTCCCGGAGGGTGTGGACCTGAAGGGAGAGCTGCCGCTCCACCTCTGATGCCTGCAAGGAGACACCAGCTGTTGTTATCCCAGGGGGTCATCCCATAGACAGAAAGCAGATATCTCCTCCTGCCCACAGGAAGATCTACCCTGATATGACTTCTGCACAAGGCCTAGTTTTGGCAGAAACTCTGAAACCTGCACAGTTTAGGTGAGGGAGAGCAGCCATTCAGACCATGTTGTTTTTCCCTTGGGGCAGCCAAGGGGACACAGCCCATAACTTACTCCCACTGCAAAATAGCATGATGACTCCTTTGTCCTACAGGAAATTCAGTTTTCCTCAAAAATAGTAGTCTAGTTGGGGTTGAGAAGGAGACCAGGCCACTTGCAAAAGCGAGGGGAGCCAATCTCCATAGCCCCTACGAAACACTGCTGTTAGATTTATACTTTCTAAACCTCTGAACATCTTTGGCACAGCTCCAAAATAACAAGTGCTCTTTGCCTCTGATTTCTGGCTCCCATCAGGGCCAGACAGAGAAGCACCCGCTCCAGATGACTGTCAGTGCAGGATCGCTGGGCTTGGCCCTCTTTCCCATTTAGGAGGAGGGATGCCCCATTTATGCGGGGTGGTTTGAGGATAGTAGAAAGGCCATTCCTACCTGCAGGATCCAGGCTGCAGACAGCCCACATAAATGACAGCTTAGACATGTTAACTACTCTCCAGACAGATTTATGGCTGATTTTTACATGGTGAACACACTTGTTTAGGCTTGTAAGAGAACATAAGGTTTTTATGACAAATCCCTAATGAGACAGCACAAATGGATAGTTTTCTATTTAATTAGCCTCCATCAGGTTCCATTACACTTAGGCGCAAACCTCCCCCTCCAGCAGATTAGCTGGAAGTGAATTGATCCCCTTCAAGAGGCAGCATTGCTGTCCTGCTCAGGGCACAGGGTGAGCTGTATGTCCAACAGCAAATGCCATCAGTGGCCACAATGCCTTAGACAGGGAGGTGGAATGGGCAGAAGGGGTGGGGGCAGGCAGAGAAAACTCGCCTTGGGGTCAGCAGCTGTGAGCAGGTTTGGGAGTGCATCATTATATCTAGCAAACATGGGTCAGGATTTGACTCAGGGTGCTGTGGCTGACAGGGAGTCCAAGGCAGCAGCTCCACCAAAGGGTGCAATGACTTTGCACTAGCAGTTTGTAACCTGAGGAATAAGCACACAGACCCAACCTTAGCTGCCCACAAAGGCAACACTACCCCCTCTTAAAAATGGTTCTTTATTTTGCACAATCTGCAGCAAAATAATCCAAATCAGAAGCAAGAGGTACAAGGCTGTTCCAGCTCCATTTTGTGGAGGAAACTGGCTGTTCCAACACTGCTTGCTTGCACGGGCAGCAGAAGACAGTAGTGTGGCCACCAAAATCAGCCAGGCTCTGACCACTGGTTTCTGGAATAAGAAATGGTTTCCAACAGTAAGAAATAATCTTGTCTACCAATTGGTTTTTAGTTCCCTTCTGATCCTGGATTAGCATAATTGGTCTTTTCCCCTTCTTTTAAGCCTCACATCAGAGGCCTTTGCATATCACCCTTACCTCATTTATTTAATAAAGCTTCCTTGCACCGACAGAGTACACAAAATATGATACCACAGCACTATAGGAAACGGTTGGTTATTTTTCTTCCCTTAAGCAGCTATAGATTTCAAAGCATCCTGAACAGCTATTAATTGGTGACACTAAAGAAGATGGATGGATTGTGCTTTTTTGGAATGATTCACTTGCTTTTGTAAAGACTGGTGAAACATCTTCATGCTGAAATACTCTGCAGGAGCTATCAAGGATGAAAAAGCACCAGATAAAAACCACCGAAGGATTTTGCCTGCAAGACACTGACCACACTCCCAAGGAGCTCAAGTGGTATCAGATGAGATAACACACCAGTATTTGATGGTTAACTGTATTATGTAATTTATATGCTAGAACAATTCTACCCACAGACAGTGTAAATGTACAATATAGCAGTAAGAAACACGGGAGTGTTAACAGCACTGTAAAAATCCCTGTTAAGACAATTTATATAGCTGCTGTTGTTAGTTCTGGTCCCCATCCTCAGATTGGAGCAGGTGCAGGGATGGGCTGCAAGGGTGATCCAGATCATGGGAAGTCTGTTACATGAAAAGAGACTAAAAAAGGATGGCTTGTTTTATCTCAAGCAATGAATGCTGAGAGAGCACTCCCTATAAATACATCACGGATAAGCACACAGAAGGGAGAAGTGCTATTTAAGCAGAAGCACAATTTTGGCAGAAAAAAATTATGTGAATAAACTGGATAAGGGTATAAAGGCTGGGAATAGGAAAATTTCTACATTTCAAAGGAGTTGCAGCAGGATTCCTCCTCCTGCACCATTACAACAGGAGAAATGGTGGCAAAAATTAATTTTGTGATGAAGCTGGATCACTTTATCATGCATTTTCTTTCAGAGGGCTGCCTATGACAGAAGGGAAATGAATTGACCTCAAAGGTCCTTTCCGGTACTAGATGGCTTGCAGGGCTGTTAAGATTTGTATTCATCAGCTTTAAATCGTCATCTGGAATTTACCTACTTGCTCCTCAGCTTACATGCTTACACATCTTATCCTGCAGTTACAGCCCACATGGAGGGAACAGAGGACTCACTTACTGATAGCATTTAGGGCCCGAAAGCAGACAGGATGTTATGGTGTCACCTCAGCATACACCATTCACATCTTATCTCATGCAGTAGAGAAAAGTAAAAATAATACTTTCTTTAGCCTCACACAGTGCAGAACACTCTCTGAGCAGCCATTTAACAGAAGTAAACAGAAATGACTGTATCATGTGTTTTCCTCCACAGGAAGAGGAGGAAAAGTCTTCATCCAGTTCTTCTAGATAGGGAAATGGCTGATACCTTTAGTTTCACCTTTGCAAAGGTTTTTCATAGACACGAGACAAAGTCTTCTGAGCTGAGCGCTGGTCATGGAAACTCCGTTTTCATGCTACATTGGTTTCAGGGGTTATTCATACTGCTGCTGAACTACCCTTTCTCATTTATTACAAAGTCCAGATTTTAACATCAGTTTGCATTATTTTATGGAAAGCCATCTTGACAGTGTCCAGGATTTGTCAAGCTTTGTAGTGTATTTTCATATGGTGTCTTCATGTTTCCTCCACGCTGTTGTACATGTGCGCATGTGTACATGTGTGTTTTAAACCATGAGCTCTCTAATGATTAATTCTAACATGCTTTTTTACTTAGTGTCAACAGAAGATGGAACCTTCTCTCTGCATTTTCCCTTTATTGCTCAAATAATGTTTTTTGTTGAATTGAAGTGAGTTCCTTCTGTCTCAGCCCGTCTGGCTCTACTCTCATTATGCAAACTGTAGGGCTTTCTCTTCCCCATCCGTGTTTTCCTAAACATTAACAGCTAAAGCCTTTTGTGGTTACGTCAATCATTTAGTGATGCATTGATTTTGCTAGAGAAGTAATAGTCTTTCCCGAAAGGCAGACATATATCGCACATCATAGCTTTGCTCTGTAGTTAAGAAAGAATTAATTTCCTGGGTACAGGCAAATTAGCCAACACAGCCACCAGGCAGAACTTGAAACATATCTGCAAAAGTGTAGACATCAATTCACAATTAGATATATTCAATCAGCTGTGAGATTTGTTTTCTGGACTTCAGGCAAGGTTTAGATGAGATTTGGGCAGTGCAAGAAGAGCAGGAGGACATTTTGGCCTCTGCTCTAATTAAGGACTTTTTTCATTACAAACCTGATTAAGTTTCCCTAGTGATTAATTTTGAAGTGCTAAAATACAGAAAACTGTGCAGACATTTGGCAGAAAAATATGGCTTACGAGTTACAATAACTCTGTAGGGTTAAACATCTGGAATATATGAGCAATAAATAAATAAATATAAATACATTGGAGCACTGATGCTTCTGTGAAGAGGGGATCTTTGAAATGTTTGGGTTGGACTGTGAGAAATGAATGGCCTGTAGATTAGTCTCATTCAAAGAAACCCCTCTTTTGGGGGAAGATTTGCTAAATAAAACTAACTGCATCCAAAATATCCAGCTATAAGTCATGTCAGAAAGAAAAGGAGAATGGAAAAAGTTTAGTAGACTGTACCTGGGTGAAGAAGCCGATGTTTCCATATGATTTACTTCTACAAACAAGATGATTCAAATTTAAGAAAGGATCTCAAAGATTTTATTGCCTAAAATAGCTAAGAAAGAGAAGTCCTAATTAGTGCTAAATTTGTAACACTCGGGAGAGTGTGTTACCCCTTTTATTAATTTGCTAATGGCTGAGTTCAAGGGACTCCCTGCTCCCACTGTGGTACCATTAACACTTCAAACCACTAATCGCTGCCTCCCCTGGCTTTGGGTTCCTGGATTCAACAGCTCTTCTCTGGGAGGAAAATATATTTGGTGACTGAAACGCAAGTAAAGGAGGAAACAACAAACGTCTTGCTTTAGAATAATAATTAAGAAAAAATACATTAATCTCGCTGCTGAGGGAAGCCCCAAAGGATTGGGATTGCTGCCCTGTTGCCACAGCCAGGGTTCCTGCACCCTGTGCCCACCAGCGGCGGCGGCAAGCCTGGTTTGCTGGGCTAGCTGACCCATGCCAACAAAGCAGTGAGGCCATGGCTGTTTTCCAGCCCTCAGCACACCAGCACCATAAGCAACCATCTTTATTTTGCATACCTGGAGGTTTCCCAGTTTAGGAATCTTTGAGAGATTTTTTTTACCAAAGCTTTTTAATTCAGGTCAACTTTAAATTGTTATTCGAAGCATTGGTCTATCCAGGAAAGTACTTCTGAATAACAGAAGGTGATGCTTGCCGTTTGTCACCTTTTGAGGGCTTTGGTTTGAGTTGAAGATTTATATGCGCAGAGGAGCAAACCCCTGATGGAGGGCCCCTGCACCACCATGTAGAGAAAGGCCATAGCTCCGTGGTGGGCTGCCGGGTGCCCACCCAGCCGCTCCCTCACTGCCCCTCCCTAACAAGACTGGGGGGGAGAAAATAAGATGAAAAAGCTTGTGAGTTGGGATAAAGACAGGGAGATCGCTTACTGTTAGAGGAATTTGAAGTAAAAGCAGTGACTGGGAGATGCAATGGGCAAGGCTCAGATGGGGCATCGCCAGGGACTGAACAGCGGGGGATTTTTTTTGTTGTTGTAAAGTAGTGAAGGGTGAGGGGAGCTATACTCAGCGTGTAGATTGCTCATCTTTATCGTGTTGTAACAATACCGCTTCGATTTTGGCGTGAGGAGATTTTGTTTTTGTGGTTGATGGCATCAGTGAAGAGTGTGTGACGAATGCGTATTTAAATAATTCTTCAATCTGCGTTTCACTGAGGTGAGGGGTAGAATTTATTAGGTTTAGGTGTCCAGGCACTGGCAGCGGGGCTGCAGGGAGTTCTGAGAGGAGAGGGCAGGGCTACCTCAGGCTGTGAACAGCCGGTTCCAGCTGGTCCCGGCTGGTTCTGCACCAGCCTCGCTGCAGGGCGCAGGTGAGCTCGCCAGTGACACCTGCAGCGCCTCTGAAAATATGCACTAAAGAAAGGACAAAACACATTCTGGCAGAGATGTATGAGGTAAAAAGTGTGACAAACAGCCCTGTGAGTACCCAGGTTGGAGGAGGAGGAGGAGGAGGAGGAGGAGGGGGACCTGACTAAGCCTTCGCTGGAGGATCTCTTCCCACTGCTCCCCAGTGCGGTGCAGGACATTGGAGCTGGGGAGTGCTGTGCATCATGGCCAGGGCCAGCATTGTCCCCGTCTCTGCCAAATGATGTGGCAGGTCTGAATCCTCCTCTTTTTGCTGCATCCCTCACTCTGCTACTGCCCAGGTAAGGGGAAATTTAACTACATAAAGTATATAGCAGCTTGGCCCTGGTGTGAACTGTTGTGTGAAAAAATAAGAATTCAGGAAACCTGCAACACTTCCAAAATATTTTGGTTGTAAACAACCACCAGAGACCATAAACATTGATGCCATGGGATATTTTTAGAAAAAATGGTTTTTTTAAGATTGTAAAAGTGCTAGGATAGCACTATCTAATATATGCCTATTATATATCCAGTAGCTATAAGCAGTCTGGCAGGTGGATTAAATACCACCAGCCAATGTGAGTGTATCTGCTAGCTTTTGCAGGTCAGATTGACTTCCTAACACAGGTTTCTTTCTGCTCAGAAATCATTTTTGCAACCTGCCATAGCACCCATCAGCCTGCTCCCTAGCATTCTTTGTTTTGACTCCCAGCTGACTGCTGCTTCATTTAGGTAAGATTTGTGAGGCGGCCACTGTAGGGGGGACATGCAGCATCCAGCCTGCGGTGTCCTCCCTGGGGCCTGGCACTGAAGTCATACACCTATATGAAACGGTGAGCTGGATGGGGCATGCTGTCTTCCTGTCTCTGTCACTTTTTTTCAGTGCAATTCAGGCAAATTAATCTGTATCTCACATTTGGTGCCTTTATACCACACACCTTCATGCTCAGCTACCTGCAATGTTTTTACACCCCTGCAGGTCTCTTATTCAGAAGGTCCTACAGTCCATCTCTGCTTGGACAGAAGGGATTGATTTTGCAGCACGCTGCCTGACCTCCTTTGTTACAGCCATACAGGCTGATGAGCCTTCCCTTCAGTGGGGAACAGGCTGACATTGTAGAGCACAGGCCATCTGGATTGGTTGGGGGGGTCCTATACTGACAACCAAGCAGGTGGGCAAGAGAAAGAAACAAATGAGCATTTTTTTAGCATAAGATGGACTTGTCAAAAAAAAAAGGGAATCAAAGATCTAAAGGATGAGGATCTGTAATTGCCAAAGCAAGGAGTCTGAGTAATTGAGAAGAGGCACTGGAGTTACTCTTTTATAAGCGTCAGACTCAGGACATGTTACTGAGAGGAATAGCCTCATGGCTGTAGCATTAAACCTAGTCTGAGGGGATTCTGTGAGACAAAGGATAGCAGTGGCATATTATACTAAGATCTGCCCTACTTCCACAGTTGTGACATTTTGGAAACATGATTGCTTGTGTAAAAGTGAGAATTCCCTGCTGCAGATCTGTTCCCCTTTCTGTTCTGTAGGACAAGTAGGAAATGCTTAACCTGTTCTTCAACCTCACTCCTATTTACCTGAGTTTTAAAATAAAACAAAAAAAAGAATATGAGTAGTTTCAACACACTGTAGTCATGCAGTGGGCTCTTCTGGATGGCAGTGAGTCTATGCCACATCAGCTCAAATGCTTCACACCTGAGAGGCAGAGGCTAGTGGGGGAGCTGGCTATAAGAGAGAACAAGGATCAGCTGGGTTTTTTTCTGTGTGGCTGTGCTTGCACCTGCCTATTAAGGTGCAGAAGTGGTGTTGGGGTGGAGCTGTTTAGCTCCTTTGTGGAAACCTCCGCAAAATCTGAACGTGCATTGCCTGTTTTGAGGGGTGAAGTGCTTGCATTAGCTGACTTTGGTTGGTTCCTGTGTTTCTGATGGCTGAAGTGCTGCAACTGCTGCTGGAGATAACCTGAAGGTACTGCTACTTTTTAACTTCCAAGTGTCCTTAAAATATACTTTTAATAGTGATAGTGAACTTTTGCTGCATCACTAAGCAAAGCATGAAAGAGTAGTTAGGGTTTTCCTAGCAATATAATTGTTCTTTTTTCCCTCCTATAAGGCTAGCTGATGTATAAGAACCAGTTTTCAGGATAAAGCTCTGAACGCTTTGGCAAAGAGCTCAGGGAAACGAATGCAAAATGGTGGTCTTCATCTTGTATTTCAGTAAGTGCTTGGATAACTGGCTGAGGCCAAAAACCATTATCTTAGGCTAAATCATTTTATGGGATTAGGAACTTCTGTTTAGAGCAGAAACAAAGGCAGTTGTGTGCCATATGCAGGCAAGTCTAACTGGGTATAATATCTCTAGGTTCATTGTTTGAATGAAAGAAATAGCTTCACAAGTGGATGTGGGTTGTGCACATGTTTTAGGAGGTGCTTAAACATGAGCCTCCCTTTTTTGTGGTTTGTTCTTGACCTAAGCATTTGGCTCTTGTGGAGAGGAAAATACAGTGTGTGGAAAAATGAGTCAGTCTGCTTCCTGTGGGAGGGACTGCCGGAGGCCTGATGCTTTGAATGCTGCAATAAATTAGCACTGGAGATAGCACTTCGTGTCCTCCAGGCACACTTTGTCCTCTGAGTTAAGTAGTGCACGAAGTGGCTCTTGCTCTCTGTATGCAAATTCTGCTTGCAGAAGAAGTGTGGGAGATGAGACAGCTTTGCACAGTGACTCCCAGGGCTGGTGTCTGTTGTAGGGCTCTGGATGGAGAGCTGAATATGGGTCTTGTTGGCAGCAACTGGGCTCCTGATTGTTGAGAAGGAATAGGGTAATAAAGTGTAAGACTAGCAGGCTCTTCTAGTTCTGTGTAGATGCTGCACATAACCTTGAAAGAAGTACTTGTTCCTCTGCACTTTAGTTACCTATTTGTAAATGGAAGCAGAAAGGCTTAATGGCTTAAATAATCCAGTCTGGTGATGCTAAAGTGGAGCTGAGAGGAACCCCCACATTAATTTCAGTGGAGCACAACTTGGGTCTAGTGTGTCACAAGGGGATCTGGGACTTTCAGGTTGGTCTGTTGTCTGTCCCCCACACCTGTGAGACTGCAGTTTCTCAAGTTTTGCCTTGGTCTAGCAGAGGAAACTGATACAGTGTGAAAGCTGGATGGTCTGTGTTTTGTGTAAGTTAGTTCAGTGGTCTGCTCTCCTAGTTAACTTCTAATGCATTTCTAACCTTAATTTCCATGAATACATTATTTTTCCCTGACAAAAGGCATATTTTTATCTTGATAGAACATTTTGGCCAAGTTACCTTTGATGTAGATTTTTAATCTAGATTTTTTGAACTCAGTTTGACTCTTCTACTTGAGCTAAAGGATGAAAAATATTTCTTCCAGTAAATTTCTAGTGAGCTATAAGTGCGGGTCAGATGATAGTCTAATGAAATACGAAATGCCTAACTAGTTTGGGTATAGCTGTACTGGGAATGTGAGGACTTAACTTGATCATTAAGACATTTTGAAAAAAGAAGCAGAAGCTTATGATGGTGGAGGCAAAGAGAAATGTAACATACCCTCCTGCTCTGAGGGTCTTCCCCTGGTAGCCGGAAGTCAGGACAGTCAATCTCCATTCTTGAATTTATTGTTTTATGAAATTGGTTTTAGTCTATGACTTTAAACCTGGAGGTGTTCAAACTCAAATGTCAGTGCCTGGAAGCAAGGGACAATAATTAATCTTCTTGCAGTCTCTTACTCTGGCTTTAAGTGCTCTATTTCCTTTATTTCAAAGAATATTAACTGAGTTCTGTTGGGGATATCTAATAGGTAATGGCAAGCTAGCAGCTCTGCCTGCTCTTGAAATCTTCATCTATACACCCTGTTAAGCTCCAAATATACTCTTTTAGGATTTAGTAGTAATATACAAACCAAAAGCTTTCCAATGTGTGTAGCCTTGATACTCAAACTTGGATGTACGTGTCTAAGTGCACAAAAATACTGGTGTCCGTTCATATACATGTGAAATGAGTGGATGCCAAAAAAAGATGGGGCAAAATTCAAGGACCTGACTTGAAATATATTTATCTCAGGAAGCCTTCAAACAGGAAGAGAGAAAATGTTTTCTAAAATGTAGGTGTATTTAAACTTTGTGGTAGATTGACCCGGGAGATGTTTTTTTAGCTTTTAAATCTGTGTGAAGACTGACTCCCAACGACTTCTATCAGGCTGTTTCTTAATAACAGTGCTGATATGTTTGCTCATTTATTTCACAACTTGATGAATTTATTTGAAAACCTAGAGGAGGCAGACTTAAGAAAGCAAGACAGAAGGTGTTCTGTGCAGAAGGCTTACTCCTGATAGCTGATGCAGTAGAACTTCTGGCTGCTTTCTGTAGAAAATTAAGAAAACCTTAACCCCATAGTGAATATTGGCCAGGATGAGAGCTGCAGCTTCAAACTATTCCATTAAAGCTTTCTCTTCAGTGAATGTTTTTATCACTGATACGTGCAGTAGGGTCATAAAGGAAAACTGAGTACCATAAAAATGAGTAACTCACCACAAAGTTTTGGGGAAAAAAACCCAAAACCCACATGGCAGCATGTCACAATTGTAATGCTTAAATAAAAAGGTCCTAATCTACTTTCTTGAAGGATTGTTGTACAGCTGCTAGGTAACATTTTACTTAAAAATATTTCTTGGTCAGCTAGTATTAGATCTGTCACTCTAAACACAACAGAACTGTGCTGGATACCTGCAGACAAAGCTTCTAGAGATACTATTTAACTTATCAATACTTCTTCCTGTACTTCTGCAGCCTCCAGCTATTCCTGAATTGTTTTCCCTTGTTGGCAGCATGAAAAGATCTGTTTAGAGCATAAGGTCTTCCAAGCAGACCTCGAGCACAAGGCAGACCTTGCTCTTGAAGATTGCTGACAAAAGATAATTACAATGTGTTCGTAATAGCATCTGAGCACTCAGATCTGCGGAAGTGGAATACAGATCTATACTTTATACATTACCATATGTAAAGTATATAAATGCTTGTCCTCCCTCAGTCCAGCTTCGCTGTGCTTCCACTAAGGTTCAGCATATGACTCAGTGCAGCAGGTGCTTGAACACAGAAGTACTTGTTTACCTTTTTGTGCAGTGCCACAGGTGTAAGCACTAAGGGGATTAGGTCTTGAAGTCGTGGATCTTCAGGGCAGGGGCTTGGCCCTCAGGGCAGTCTGCACCTTGATAGCACTTGTAGTGGCAAATATGTAATAGTAACTTTTAGCATAAGCCAGAGCTGCTAAATTAAGCCACAGCAGGTGTATTCAAAGTCAAGGGTAAATTTTTTGAACACCTGTAACCCATTTTTTGGGAAGCTGCTGAGCTCTTGTGTAAGTGGCTAGATCTTCTTGTGTGTGTCAGCCTGGCAGGTGAGGTACTCGCCTGAAGAGACTGCATGGGTATTACTGTGGCCAGAGTCTCTGGATGATGGGAGAATCAAGAAACAAGAATGTGGATCTCTCCTTGGAGCCTTGTCCTCCTACAATCTAGCTTTTAAAAAGTTCTTGCATGAATTTAAATAACAGCTTTTGGCAAACTCACTGGCATTTTAGTACTTCAAGTCCTACAAAAAGCTGTGCTTGGAAATAAAAAATAAAGCTAGACCGTGGAGAGCAAACTTAGCTGGAAAACAAGGTGGGTACAGCACATACTGTAGGATGGTATATGAAATATACTAGGTTCTGCCAAATCATACACAGAGGAATAATCAAGGATTGGAAAGAGCCCTTCAGTGAGTCTCATGCTTTGGTGGATCTGTGAATATCACTTAAGGTAAAGCATGGATGATCCTGTATGGGTGAAACCATCTCAGTCACAAACCCTTCATGTGTTCAGTTATTTTTTTGATGGAGTGATGCAGTGCTGTCAAAAGAAGAAAAATCTGCTGTGGCAACATTCCAACAGCTGTTAAAATAACTGCATGTGAACTAGAGTCCTCTTGCAAGCATTGCAGACAAAGACTCTGTGCTTGGCTGTGGGCAAATTTGGCACACATATACTATACTTAGATTTGCACCTATGGCCAAGGTTTTGCAAATGTAAGTTGGGCATCATTGCATCAAAAACCCTTCCCCGCAGTTGAAGATGCTGCTTAGATGGATAAGAACCATTCAAGTTGTGTTTTGTTTTGGCACTTGAGGCTGTTGCTTTCTGACAACAGACACAGAAAGCTTGCAGTGAGCCTAGGCTGGGGCAGGGAGCAGGTGCCAGGCAGACATAGGGACTGGGGGTGATCTGCGGCTCAGGTTTCTGTACAACCAAGTCATGCTACTGCCTGCAAACCAATGCTGGGGTATGGAGACCTGTAAGCACTGCAAGAGATATTAGATTGGGAAACGTTGTACTGACAGATGCTGTGATCATTAGCAGCCTGTCCTGCGTATCTGATGGTGAGAAGGTGGCTGGAGGTTTGATGGCTTAAGCTTTGTCTGGAAAGAAGTAGCATCCTTCATAAAGCTGTCACGACCAGAGGAAGGGGAGCATGCTTCCCTCCACTAAAATTCCCTGATTTACCCTCAGTGATCTGGAGGGTCAGAGTATGTAAAGGCCTACTGGCCCCCTTTGGGAGAAGGGGGAGGGGGTGAGGAAAAGGTTGTTGATTTTGGCTCTAGTGCTTTTAAGCAAATGTCAGCACTGTTGTGTCATGTACCCTGTGTATGTGCTTTCTGGCCCTAACTAGGTAGTAGGAGACCTGCTGAAGTACACCAAGTAAAATAAAACAAAATTTGTGTGGCAGTGGCTGTTCTTCAGCTTCAAAGTCTCCCTGACAAGTTATTGGGTTGTTGGAGTGCACTTCATTTTGAAGGCCCAGTTTGAGCATGCTTATACTTTACCTGTGGCAATTTTCATTGCTTTCCAGTTACGTTCTCTTATTGCTTTATCTTCAGCAGAGAGGGCTGCCTCGCACAAGTGTGTGTGGATTATCCTGCACTTGAGTACGGGCTGATCTACTGCTCCAGTTCTTATGCTACTATAGTAGGATTTTAAACTGGGATCTTCCCTAGTGTTGCTGCGTATAAATGATTAACTTTCTCTTCCTCTTGCTGCCCGAAAGCAAGAATAATGTCATCAGTGACAGAGGAGATCATGATATTCAGCTCTCGGCAGATTTTATTCCTCTTGCTGCTGTTGGTGAGTCTTTCCATGTGCACAAGCCTGTGGTAGCAATACTAAATCTACTGACTGCTTGCTGTGTGCAGGAATGTCTAAAATGGTGTCGCTTCAAACTTCTGCCAGTACATAGGCACATGAGTTAGGAAGACTTTTATCCTATCTGTGCTAAAAGTCGCCTGCCTTAAGCCACTGATCCCTTTTCCCCCTCCTGTCTTGCATGTCATGAGGTGTGTGCTCGAGTTGGCAGATGGCTGGGGAGCAAATAGGTCCACAGAAGCATGCAAAGAAATTGGGTTGCATCATGGCTAACCAGCTTGTGCCAAGAGTTGGATTTTTTTCTGCCTGCCACTACCCTGCCTACGCTGGCTTCCTTGTTGCCTCTTGGGTTGGCTGTTTTGTGACCTACCTCCTGGAACAAGCTTGGAGACCTTTTTTTCCTCTTCTCTCTCAGCTCTCTCTAGTTGATTAGTCTAATAGATATCAGCCATGGCACACTGTTGAACTCACATACAGACATAATGCTGTGCCAGAGATTTGTTTGCTTGATTACAGAATACTTCTGCTGTAGTGGGTCTGCTTTTGGTTTTGGTGCTGAGGCTGGTGCTTCTTTCTTGGCTCTGCTCAGAGACATTTTTTTTGTTCTACTGAATTAGAGCAGATCTCCCCAAGCTGGAACATTCTAAAGACTTAGATGGACTGAAGAAGGAACATGTAGTTTACCGTATTACTTGTGCGTCACAGGTGGCTTGTTATCACTTACTCTCACTGTTAACACTTCTGTATAATGCAGTGCTGCTTGGCTCCCTGCACTGGCATACTCTGCATTTCCTACATGGAGACAGGTCTCATCTGTCTGATGTTAGTACCATGCTTGGCAAAAGCCTGCTCTGGGTGCCCAGGCAGGCAAAATGGGGTACCAAGAGACAAAAAACTTCTTCCTCACCAGGCTCAAGCATGGTATGGAGCAGAGAGCTTGTGGTGTTGGGGCTGTACCTCCTTGACTTGATGCTTTGGTCATGTCCACTTGAGTAGCTTAGAGGAGTGGGGCAGGTGGGTGCAGCCTATAGTTGCTTGCTCAGAGGCAGAAAGTCTCAGTACAACTGGTGTCAGAGCATGCACATGGATTTCAAGTGTTTTCCTGAATCGAGGCTAATTTTTAGAAATTAATAGGTTAAAGCGTAACATAAGTTTGTTAAGCTCTTGTGGGGATTTGGAATTTCCCAGTGTGATCCCCACTGGCACTAAGAGACAAAGGAGATAAAGATATTAGAGCCCAAGTTTTCAGCACAAGCCTTCTCTTAAGTACTGATTCAGAATACAGCTTTACTTGTCAAGCTGTGAAATGCTAAGTATATTCACATCTCAAACTTATTTTGTTTGGAGGACAAGACAAATACTACCACTTAAAAAGCTCCATATTAGTTTTCATCCTTACTCAGGTTTACTGAAAGGTTCTTGGATTTAATATTGTTTATGGCATCATTTTAACATTACCAGGAAAGAGTGTTTGGCCAGGTCTCTTCACAGAGCAGGAATTTACACGAGGGTTATAAGACTCATTGGGGCTAATCCCTGATAGCATTATAGATCATCTGACAGTTGCCAAGGAGACAAGGATAATCTCAGTGAGACAAGATATGTGAGAAAGGTATTTATGGACATTTGCCTAACGATGCTGGTGGAATGCACCAAAAAGTGATTATTTGAGTGCCTTTGAAGTACTGTCTCTTCTATGGTGACTATAGGACACTGGTATACCAAAAATTTTCCCTGTTACATTAAAGCAGTAGCAAACTTGCCTTGATGTTTCCAATTTATCCTGCAGTGGCCTCACTACTGTTGCGCAAAGGGGCAGACAAGGCTTTTGTGGTGTTGCGAGATGGCTGCCCATCTGTCTGCACTCTGCGGCATCAGCAGACTGTAAGTATAAACAATCCATTTTAGTCTGCAGTGCTGACACAGGCTTAATGAAAACTGTCCACTTCACGTGCTTGAAATACTAGCAGGTGTCTCATGCAAATGTCCTGTATGCCAAGTGATGTGAGGGGAAGGAAGAGTAGAGGGGGGTGTATATCTGTATATATAGATATGTGCTTTGGCAATGGTTTTCCAGCATAAATAGCTGTTTCCTCCTTCCTTGACCCCAGGGTGAGCCCTGTTGCACCATGGCCAGCTGGCTGTGGATACTTGTCACATTCCCTGAGCTGTGGGAAGGGTTAACATCACTGGTTACTTGGTATGTGGTTCTGAACAGGCATTTTCCCTGACCTGGGGTGGCTTATAGCTATGTTTAGGGTGACTAAAAGAAGCAGGAGAGCTAGTATCTTCATCTGAACAAGTTCATGCCTGGAAAGACTTCTGCATCACCTGTTTCACATAAAAAAATATTTTCTTGGCAGTGTGCTCTTTGTCCATGAGCCAGGCAGAGATTGATGGAGGAGGCCTGTGTTTGGGATCAGGAGCACTAAAGCTGTGAGGTCTGGAACTGTCGCACACCGGGCAAATCTTCCCCTCTTGTGCTGAGATGAGGCAGTGACCTTAATGAAGGGAGAAAGGCTGCTTGTCTCCTTCTTTCTCCCCCAACTTGACCTTCTTAGTCTGTGGTACTATCTCTTGATGGAGGATTATGAAGGATAGGAAGACAGAAGGAATTTCTCAAGTTTTGAAAGCTTAATGCAAATGAGTCCTTTGAAAGGAAGGAGCTGCTGAGAGCCAGCCTGCAGCTGATGGGCTGTGTCTCGTGGTGCCAGAGTTAATCTTTCTAAGCAGCTCTGAGCTGCTGGGTTGGATAATACCTGGAATGGAGGAGGCCTCTTTAAATGAAGTAAATCAACCTATTAATCCTCTGTAGGTGGGTTTTGAGGAGTAGTTTTAGATTGTACAAACTGGTGGCTACAATCTCAGAGGTTTCTGCTGCAGTGGCACCTGCCTCCCCTTCAAGGGGTTCAAAGTAAAACTGTTTGGCTTGTCTATTGCAGCCAAGCAAGAAGATTGCTTGTGAGCAATGTTTCTGCCTGCTCTTAAATGGCACTATTATCTATTTACTTGTTTTGGGGTTTGTGTCCAGCATGGGCTCCATATGCAGGCAGGGTGCTGCCTGAGAGATCTTGAGATGCCTGTGTTTACTTAGCTTTAAATGCACCAGTGATATGCAACTGCATCTGGCAGAGAAAAAAAATGCTGTTCCCAAGTGTGTATTATCCTTTTCCACCTCTCCCTCTGGGCAGAGCTCATTCCTCTGTACCATGAAAACAAGCCAGATGAGCCCGAGCAGTCTTGGACAATTGTGCATTGACGGAGATGAATATGGGATAGCTCAGCAGATCTGGGTGTAGTGGTTTCTTGCAGCAGAGATTGATAAAGCAGACCAAGACTGGGACACCGCTCCTTGTCTGCAGCTCTGCAGGGTTGAGGGCCTGTGCCCATGGCACCAGTGCTTCAGGCACCCCAAAAAGAGGCAGTATGAATGAAATCATCAATTTTGCAAACCATTTGCCTTGCTCTTAAAGCTTTGAATATTTATTAGTCAGCCTCCACCAAGATGTTTGGTCCCTTGTGCTAAGGTGAAGGAAAAAGTAAGAAGCACAACATGTAGGAAGAATTTGTGCACAAAGGGAAGTACAACATCCAGTAAAGCCTAGGGAAATAAATCTCTCTGGAATAGAGATAAAAACTACAGGAATAATTTGAGTTAGCAAATTCCTGTGCAGCTTCATAGCTGATCAATAAATGTTGTTTGAACAAATACCACACTGCTAAAGTCTACAGACAATCTCTTTTGAACAAATGCAGTAATTTCAGGCTTTCTCATTTGGCTTCGTCTGAACATAAATCTGCTGGGAAGTTCAAGAGCTCATGTTCAAACAAAGGTTGGAACCTACTTCTGAATAGTCCCCTGTTTACATTTGTTTTCACCCTTCAGTTACTTCATGTCAATGTAGAGTGAAAATGCAAGTCTGCTCCAAAGCCTTAGAGATCACTTACTTCTTGTGAGTGTTCCTTAGGTTTCTCTGCCTCTTTCCTTCAATGGTCATAAACAGAAAGAAGGCTTCATCTGATGTTACTGAAAGTCTTGCCTGCGCAAAAGACAGAGAAACCTCAGAAGGCCTCTTTCAGACTTAACTTTGCCTAGTTCTTCTCATGTCAAGGCAAAAATTGGCCAGCCCTGCCTAACTGTTGACTACTGTTTCCCAAAAGCTTCCTTTGATGAAGACCTTGTGGAATCTCTGGGCCATCTGTTCTCCTACTCAGCTAACCTTACAGCTAGGATGTTTTTCTTCATGTCCATTCTAAATCTCATCCTGCAACTTATACGCATTGTCCTTTATGTAAGAGATATGGCAAGTAAAGCTTAAACTCTGTAAAGGAGCAATGTCTGGACTCTTTCCTGGGGTAGTACGCTTCCAGTATGAGACATAGTTCACTAGAGTCCTAGTCCACACCTTAAAAAAAAAAAAAACCCAAACAACAAAAAATCCCAAAGCAAACAACCCTTGCCAATAAAATATTAATCCTTATTTTGTAAGATGAAGAGAAAAGCTCAAACTCTTGTGTGGTCTGTCAAAGTGGAGAGGAGATTTTACCTTTACTAGGGTCTTGTTTGTTGGCTTACATTGATGATCACTGCCTAGTCTCTTAGTGCTGCAGTTTTCTGGTGTTGCAATAAAATCTGTGCAAAACATTTGCTAACCATGTAAAGAAGCAAAGGAGAACTCTTTAAGTACTTCTCAGAAAGGTCCCCTTCTGTTAAAATTTGTGGGTGTTTACCTGGTCTTGAAACACTTCACCTGCAAAACTACTGGGACTATGGATCTCTTCTGTAAGTATAGACCCCTCTAGCAAAGCCTTAAGGTTTGTACCTGCCTCATGGCCCTGGTGTGAGCAACAAATATGCTGGTCTATACCTGACTTGCAGAAGACTTCAGTTTTCCTTCATCTGAGCTTGTAGGCAACCAAGTACAATGGTGTTTTGTTCAAGAAACATGAACATTTTATGCTAAATAGCTGCCAAATGGAATAGCTTTCTAAGAGCACCCCTGTTACTACAAAACTCTGCCAAATCTGGAAGTGGATTCAGGAACAGACTTCCAAGGATGTAGAGAACAAGAAAATTGCAAAGCTGAATTCTTCTTTCTTGGTGTACTGAATGTGGAGGCCAAACAGAGGGATAACATGGTCTCACATCAGCTTAAGGAACAAAGCTGCAGAGACAACTACCAGCCTGAGGCTGGTGATAACTTAAGCTTCAACTGATTTTTGTATCCAAGAGGGGAGGAAGACTGAGGGACAAAAGGTAAGGGGGAAGCAGTGAAGACAAACACAACAGACTTTTAGGTCAGATGAATTGCACAGTGGAACTGGTAAATGGTATTTAAAGGGCAAACTCAAGTGAGCTGGATGCCTTAGGTACCCGTATATTCCCAGATTGTTTAACTGTTCTATGATAGCTCTACATCTATTGCACATCTGCATTACTGTGCTAATCTTGGTAGAATGATAACCCAGCTGAAACTATCCAAGTAATTCTTCCTTTTAAAAATGTTCTTTACATGCTGCAAAACTAGATTCTATCAAGGACAAGTAGTTAGGAAATGGTGAGAACAGTTAATGGAAATGTTCCCAACGCTTCTGATCTAGGCAGTCCCCCTCTCAAACACTGACAGGGATCCTGTCCATGAAGGAAATCTGGTGTAAATCCCTGCAGGTACAGAACTGAGCCTCTACAGGAGGACACCTAATAACATTTTTAGGCCAACCTGTATTTCCTCCAAATTAAATGCTCTTTTGGCCTACTTCTGAGCAGCCTTTTACCCCAGTTGTTCTGTCATGCAGGTCACTTGATTTATTTCCTAATGTGTCAGTTGTTTCCTGTTGTACTCTCCTCTAGACAACTTCTTGTACGTATCTATGGTGGTATTTCCCATCCCCATGGGTGGTACTGCCAAGCATAAGCCAGCTCTGTGTTGCATTGCGGCATCCATCAAAGTCGGCAACAGAGTCTTGCTGATCCTGTATCTGTGCTCAATTGCTAAATGCCTTTCTAAACAAAATGTTGATTAAACTCTAGGCTGTTTTGCAAAGGGCCTCTATGATTTCATGGGTAATCAGAGCACCTAATACAGCTGGCAAAAAAACCCTCAGCGTAGAAGAGACCTCTCTCTTGAGCTATTGTCTACTAAATTTCATTTAGAAAGAGCAGTCCTACTTGGAAAAAAAAAGAATTTAAAGACTTTCATTATAAGGTGTGCAAACTTTATAACCCAGAATGGTTCTTTAAAGATCAAATAAGGAAAAAAAAATCAACTAAACTTATGCAGATAGTTGCAAAGCCTTCAGTCATGTTTAGCTCTGGTTCTAGCTAGTAATGCAGTGGCTGGATGCAAACACCTTCTGTGTCCTACTTCCTAGAATCTTCTGGAGGAAGTGTTTACAGCAAGTGTGAATAGGCAAACTTTTTGAAAAAAATCTCTTCTGCCCACATGTTCCTACCTCTGAGCTACTGCATAATAAAACAGTTACTGTAAAGACCTGGACCCAAACAGAATAGCTACTTGAAATTTTTTGTGCTGTGCAAGAAGGGAGGAAGGGTCTCATTCAGATTATCTCCTCACCCCAGAACAAGCTTGGTTTCAGTTTAATGTTGGATTCCTGTTTTCAGATGTTTACATATTAGTCATGCTGCTAATGCCTCAAAGTAGAAGCCTTGCAGACACTTTTGAAATCTCTTCCAGAACCACTTGCTAGAGGTGAAAGGTGGGTTCTGCTTAGGTGCAGGGAAGAGCAGTGTGTGGCTGAGTACAAGGTGCTTAACACTTGTGTCTATTTTTCCTAGATAATGCTCTGGATGCTCATTCCCTGCTGACGTGCTACCCCGGGTGTGGGGGGCAGGAGGTCTGGGGGTGTCTCATGGGGCAGCCTTTGCTACTCCATCCAGGCACCACAAGCCTCTGAGGATGTGAGGTGAGCCATACACAGTGTGGAGGCTAAGTGGCTCTGGCAAACAATCATTTCTGTTGCGCTGTGCTCCCTGAGCTGGACTCAGAGGAGAAGATGCACTGTGCCAAGCCCTGATGGAGTCACCCTTGTCTGAGCTGATTGACCTGCTCACAAAGGGCTCTTTTTACCAAGTAAATAAAACATTTACCTTTCCCCTAGCAGGTTCAAAAGCTCACTGTGGGTGGTATGGGCAACAGGCTGCCTTGGGCTAGGAGATCTCCAGGGTGATTTTTGGTGAAAAAGTGACATGAACAGGGGAGGAAATGGGGGTGGGTGGGGTATGTGTGTGTGAAGTGGTGGATGCCAGGGACACATTCTGGCAGTGAGCCAAGCCCATGGGGGTGGCAGACAGGCCTCTGCCACCCGCAGGCTTGCCTTGGACGTCACAAGTGCGTCTCCTTGCGTGTCCGCTGACTGTCATGGCATTACAAGCAGAGAAATCACACCCGGTTGCCACAGCAACATCACCAGCTGGGACCGTGGAGTGCTGTCATCTAGCAACCAGGAAGGAGTCCCTGGAGATGGTGGGGTACCTGCTTCACTGCCCTGAGGGAGGATGACAGTCCCACCCAGCCCCGGGGACAGATTCATGCTATCCTTTTCCCCATGAGCAGGGATCTGTGTAGTTCCACTGCCTTAATAGTAACAAATCTTAAAATCTTTATAGTAATTTTTTAACCTTTTCTCTAGGGAGGGCTTTGCTACTATTCAGTAGCAGCATGTGCCCCTGTTTTATTCCATGTACAGCTTTCTGCCCATTTCCCTCAATGCTCACCAGAACTTAAACCAAAGGATACAAGGTTTAAAATCTTGCATGAAATGGGTAGGTACAAAATCTTTGGGCAAACGCTGTAGGGGTGGCTCCCCCCCACCTTTGCTGGAATTACTACTTTGGTGTTCGCTGCATTTATGCCTTGGTGTCTGGATGGCCCTGTTCCAGTTGGCTCCTGAAGCTCTGGGTGTTGTAAAATGGGGTTAATATGTGCTGCAGGCTTGGCCAGACTGTCAGCAGAGGGTTGAGCTTTTCTTCTTGCCTGTCTCCCTTCCCCTAGATGGGTGGTGGGTAACTGCCACTCAGCAGTGACCTCAAGATGTTTCTTCATTACCTTCTAGGGCACTGAATCATTTCATTGAAGGACTTTGCAGGCAAGAACATGCAGCTGCAGTCACGTCCTATATTTACAGCTTTAGTATAGAAAGCCTCAGCACTCCAGTCCTGATGTGGCATGAACCTGAATTATTAACAAGTGCTCTCTGCTAGGAGAGAAGTAGCTGGTGAGAAGGAACCTTTCCTGCGTGTGCACTAATCAGCATTCGCTGGGTGATCAAAGATCTGGTTACGTAGTGCTGGGCTCTGCTGATGCTCCAGAGGGGCAGGGAGCTGGTGGGTGCTTGTTGTTGTTAATGGGAAGTTTGCCGGCTTCAACATCTGGCTCTGTCTTGTGCTGTTATCTGCTTTCCTCTCACATCATGTAACGTAAGCGTGCCTTACACCAGGCACAAAGCAATGCTGGAAGGGATGTCTGCCTACCCCCAAGCAATGAGCAGCCCTACCTAAGCTGCCACGAGAAGCAGGTACTTAGGACCCTTCAAAGAGGAAGGGATGCTGCCTTTTCTTGTGCCATTTCCCGCCTCCATTGAATTTAAACTGCTTGGAGGTGATGCGGATCAGGATTTGCTATGCAGGACTCCATGTGCTGCAGTATAGCATTCCTCGCAGGAAGCTACTCCTTACTGAATAGGTCCACTTTGAGCCACAGCAAAAACTAGAGGCTTTTTATGAAAAAGAATTCACTGCAGTGACTGATCTGCACCTTTAAATGTGGGTCTAGTCAAAGCAACTCCTCTTGAGCCTGGGTTCATTTAGGATCCTCTTCTGTTTCAAAAAATAAAAAGCCCGAAGCAGTACTTAAATTCAGCCTGACTTACTTGTCTATGTGCTAAGCATGGAATTTCCTAATATACCCTGCTGGGCTAGTGGAGACAATTTAATAAACAAGAAACATAAGGAGGCTTGTATTAAGCATCTGTACAGATAAAATAAGGAATTACACTATGAACTAGTTTGTCTTTAATGGCTACAGATCTCTGGCATGACAAAAGTAGTGAATCTTGCCCAGCACACTTGTTCCACTAACATTTTTCAATGACTAGTCTCAATTTTTTAAAACCAATATTGTTCCTATGTTGATGGAACCAACAAACAACCATTCAGAAAAATCTCTTCGAATCAATAATTGACAACAGAGCTGCCCCTGTTCTGTGGTGTTGACCACAAAAGGATGTATTTAAAGTTAAACTGATTTGGAAAGGAGAATCTAGTATGTTCAGCTCATTCTTGAATAAAACCATGTTTCTCTCAAATCAAAGCCAGGCAGTGCCTGCCAGTCCTCTGAAGCTCTGCCGCATGTTACAGTGTGAAGTTAGAAACAAAACTCCTTCAATTGAAATATTACCGAAAGGAAGGTTTTGTGGCTAGCAAATAAAACCTCCTTTGGAGATTTGTGGGCTGGCTGATCATTTTTTTGCTGCACCAGAGGGATTGACTGAAACACCTCATTCTTTGTAGCAGTATGTTGGCACTAGAAGCTGAGTGAATATAAGAACTTGGTGATTGAGGGCCCCTCTGAGGGATGTCGTGGCAGCTAAGCGCTCCTCTCTAAACACAAAAAGCTATTTCAGCGGTGCAAGATGACACACTTCTTCCTACCACTGAAAACAGATTTGCAAAAACTACCTGAGCCCAACATTGTGAAATTACTTCCTTATGCTCTACGTACCACAAAAGAAGCCCAGCTGAACTTGGAAGGATACATCCTTGCCCAAGATACATGCAGCAAACAGCTACAGAAGCCCAGAGCTTGGTAGCAGGAAATGTGTGGGAAAGCCATCTGGTGAAGCCACATAGAAACGGTGTGAAAGTCTTTTTTCATTCACTTCCTGACAAAGTAGTAATATGTTGCCTCATTATAGGAAGAGGGCTGCTTGTTGTTATTATTTGCATTAGTAGCTCCTAGAAGTCCAAAGGTGGGGACAGGACTCCTGCTGTGTTAGGTGCTGTGGGCACATGTAAGAGGAGACCTTTCCCTATACCAGCTTCCCCCCAAATTTTATAACATAAAAGGACAAAAAGCATAGGATATATTTATTTTCCAAATGGGGAACTGAAACAGATGAGAGAGACTGAAGGTGTTGGAAACAGAACACGTAATAATTCCCAAGCCTTGACTTTCTCAGCAAAACTGTACTTTGACTCCTATACTTTATCTTTGAGCATTTATGGTGAGTGCTATGTACCTTGGCATACTGCTTGCAATGTGTTCTGCAGTTCTGCTAGGCAGAACTGGCATTTAGCTTGGTGTGGACACAGTGCTGAGAGTTACAACATGCTTTGCTTTGCTGTGCTGAAGCAGGGGGAGGGAAATCAATTCAACATGCAGAGGGAATTTTAATCATCACTTGGCAAATTAAAAAATAAGGTTACTGTGGAGAAATTAAACTTGATCTTTGGCATCTGAATTGTGTCTTTCACTGTGAGCTTCCAGTCCAGCCCACCCGATTTCCCCATGGTTTAATACTGCTATAACCCCCGGCAGTACCTCTGCTCTGCTAAAAGCAGAGAACCACACCAAAGGCTGTATTTCAAGAGGCAAAGTTCCTTATAGCCTACTTACGATTATTAGATATGTAAAGTTCTCCTATATCATCATCTCATCTGAAGACCTCAAATCATTTTATAGACCTTATTTTAGCCTCTTGGTGACTCTGAGGCAAGGCAGTTTTTGGACACTGAAACAGACTTAAAATCCCTATCCTTGAGTTTTCCTTATCAGTCTTTGCCAGAACTGAAGATAGATTATTTTTTTTCAGTCCCATGCTTTAATTGCAAGACAGAGCTTTCCAGGTCCCTTTGCTATCCTTGTGTGGGTGTGCAGGACTGTATGCGTGGATGGTTAGCATTTGTGCCAGGGTTAAACAAAAATGTATGCGCTTGGGTTGGTCTTTCATCTCTGGGGAAGGCAGAGATGTCCTAAAGCTTAATTACTTGGTGAAAGTATATTGTAGTAGCAGTAAGGAGGGAGGGGTAGGATGAATCAGATGGTGGATGTTGCCTTCCTTTGAGGGGAAAAAGCAGCTGAAGCCCAGGGACTCCGGAAGAAGCAAGCAGCACATTGTGGGTTGGTAGCTCATGATGCTGAGACTGTCATTTGACATATAGAGTCTAGTGCCAGGGGAGTACCTTTCCCAGGAGAGAGATGCTCAAGTATTGTGAAATTGGGCCATGAGGTGTTAATTGCTTAAAAATGGTAGAAATTCAAATTTAAAGACCTAGTACCTACTAGTGTAGAATGACTTGTACCAGACAGCAACCTGCCTTTCTGTCCTGTAAGTGAAGCCTCTAGTAGAGTATACGGTGTTGGATGGGTCAGAGTTCAGGCTTTGAATAAGGCTTTCATTGCCTTATCCCAGACTTCTCATAACTCTCTCCTCCCCAACCCACTGTGTTGTAAAATAAAGGTGAAAATTGCAGAACCAGGAATGCAAGGAGGATACCAGTAACACCTCAAAGTCCACAGAGGCTGTAACAGCATTTTTTCGTAGGGTTTTTCAGTCCTCAGTTCCCAGTGCTCAGTTCATGATCCCTAGCAAGATTCCAGCCTGTGGCAATATGGCTGTAGCCAAACATGTCCATGCAACTGTATTTGTCCTTTTTATTTACTGAAAGCCCAAGTAATAATAGGACCCAGAACTATGTGGGTGCAGGGTTTAAGCACTACCACTGCCTCAAGGATTACACGCATAACCTCTTCAGAATAAGGGACCAGACAAATAGGACTCTGATTGCGCTGTGGAGCAGCTAATGTGGAACGTGAAGTGGTCAGTAATCAAGTGCTAATATAATGCTGAGATTTTAAAAAGCTTCAACTGGTTGAATGATGACAGACTGTTCCCAACTCTGTTTCAGTTTGCCTAGATTCTCATGACTCTAGGAAGTCTATTTACACCCATGCTATATTCATTGCTGTATTTGAGTTACTAGCAAGTTTTGGCTAGATGACAAACTCAATGAGCGCTGAACCGTGCCTCAGCAAGCATAAGCTGTCTCTATCAGTCTGCCTCATCTGCGTTGGAGATCAACAGTCCTCTAAGCTGGGAGCTGGGCTAGGCTGGAGCAGGGAGGGCAGCACCAGGACTCAACTTTTTCCCCAGATGTGGCAGTTTGAAGTGGGTGGATGAAGACTATTTCTGGCAGTAAGGGAGCAAAAGCCATGCCTGGTCATTGCATGCCGGTAGACCTAACTTGGTGGCTCCTTTGCATGAGGCTTAGCTGAGTGGCGCTCTGAGCATCTGGGCTGAGAGAGGCTCCTGTAGCACAAGTGTCATGTGAGGATAATCCCATGCAGTTTAAAGCCCAAAGCAAGCTGTCTGGTTTTCCTCTCCTATTTTCTAGACTGATCTTTCAGTTTGTGCTTATGCTGGGACTGTAAAAAAATCTTTTATTTCCCAGCCAGTGATGGCAATCACGCATACACAGAAAACCACTGAGGGTCACCAAATCTGATGGGAGCCAAGTTCTTAGCCCTGGATAAGAAACCTGACACAACATATGAGCTCTGCAAGACCTTGGGTGGAGTCTCTCATCCATGTTGTATGTGAAATATGCTGTGTCCAGGGAGGAGGTGAAAGATCTTCACTGGCTCATCCGCTACACTTGGCAGGTATTGCTTTGAAAACATGGATAAAATTAGCAGTGTTCCTGAGTTAAGGAAGTTTTCTAGGTTTTTTGTGTGTTTTGTGTGTTTTTTGTTCTCTTTCTTGGTTTTTTTTTTTGTGGTGAGTTGTTTGTTTTTTTTTTAAAGCCAGTTAAAAAACAAATCCACTCATTGGCTCTTTTAGTACTTGACAAGAAAATCTACAGCAGAATGAGGAATTATTCCCTCAAGTGCTAGTACGGTGTTATACCCAAGACAAGTTGTTCTTACCTCCAGAGGCACAGGAAAACTGCATACCCAGACTGAATAAAGACAAGTGAAGAGACCTGTACACTTGGCCCAATTCAGAGCCTTCTCGTTCCAGTGTTGTGATCAAGGTTTTGACCCTCCCTTAGGCAATCCACACACAGAGACTCACCTCTGACAGAATCTAGTCTGAAATATGCTATTACAACATTAGATGGGCCCCTTCAGCATGAGCCTGTGGTGTGTGTTTTTGTTCTGTGCTATTTTGGGGATAAGCAACTGGCGAGAAGAAAACGCTTTCGTCTGCTGGAGTAACTGTGTTCTCAAGCATTAAAATTATGGTTAGTACTAACTGTCCAGTGGAGAGAAAAAACCAAGGTTCTTAATTCTAGAAGACAGGTTAACTTCTGGGAGAGAAGGCAGAAACTGTTAAGTCTTTTGCTGTCAGAAAGAAACCCATGCTGGAAGTATTCAGTCAATTAGGCTGATTTGTAGCAGCCTCACTATAAATCCTCTTTCATACAGAGGCAAGTTAAGCCCTTTGCTGAGATGTGCCATTCCAAGGAATTTTGGTAGGTTCTCACACATTTAGCTATGGCAAAGTTATCTATAGGGACACACCATCTTAGAATGACATGGTATGTTCAATTCTACAACATTCTAGCCAAAGAATGTCAAAAAAGGGAAGCCAGCAAAAAGCCTTTCACCTCGCTGTCACAGATTAGCCTTTTTCTTGTGTGCTACATTTGTTCAGCCTATGTGTATATTGAACAGATTTTCTAAATTTGTTTTAGACACAAAAACAGTTGAGAAACATCTATGCAGTAAATGACCACTCAACCCAGAAGCATAACTGTTTTGCCAGTGAAATGCAGCACTCTATAAAGGTGTAAAATTCAGCTTAATGGCATCATGTTTTATAGGGACACCTGTGTAATCTGACCAGATGCAGAACCATTCTTTTTCCTCAAAAAGGAAGCTTTCCCTGCTCATTTGCCTGAAAGGTGGTATATTGCAGAGCTGTGAGCCTTTCCTGTGACCAAGGCAGGTGGGTGCCTGCCCTTGCCGTGCCGCAGTAACTCACCCTGCTGAGCTGGTCCAGGAGTCTTTGGTTCTGTTCGGAGAGTTCCTGAACGGCCCGTGTCTTCTCGCGGTCGGCTTCACGCAGGTGAACCTGCTGCCTCTCCAGCTCATCCTGCAGCTGCTTCACGTCACTTTCCAGTTCAGACACCCTTCCTTCCCATTCTCCTTCTCTGTTCTCAAATCGCCTCCTTAGCTCATGTTTCTCTTGTTCTAGATGCTAGATAACAGGGGAGAAGAGATTAGGAAGGGAGGTGAAAAGTGAATGCTGTCTCCTTTTCTGCCTTTATACTTAGGGCTGAAACCTTCTGTGCAGGAAAGAGAATACTACTAGAGTGTGACAATGCTATGGAGGTGGCAATCCTGTGTCAAGGCAGGTCACTGGCACTAATATTGTTTTCAATTTCCAGCAGTTTGCCTGTCCTTGGCCTCTGGAGATCAGCACATTAAATTTTTACTGAAACAACTGCCAAAGGAGTAAAGCAGGCTGCATATCAATAGGTGGAACATATAGGTCAGGAAGGCCAATTGATTTAGCAGAGCCTAGCTTAACTCCAAAGCAACATTTCAGTGGGCAGTGGCATAATTATTTTAAGAATTGCCTTTATAGTCAAAACTACAAAAACTGTATCCTTACTGCTGACAAGGAATGTAGATGAGGCATCTCTCTTATCATATGGGTCTTACAAATAACAGTTGAATCATGTATGTATTTCCTCCTTCTACTCCTGACCCTAATTAGTTGTCTGAGAGTTTGATAGTGCACAGTAACTCTATTGTTCGATGCAGTCTGCTCTGGAATTGCAATGGATGCAGTGAAGTAGATGCTATAGACATTACATACGTGCACATTCTGGGTTGCAGGTTTCTTAGAAACCACTCTTAGTTCTTGAGACTCTGCTTTGCTTAGGACTGGCTGGAAAATGAGGGACGGCATGAATCTGAGGGAACTTTGCATGTTTTCCAGGCTCAGTTAAATGAGGCCTTGACTGAAACAGAGCTGCAAATCAGGTCAAAACAGATTTGTGTTGTGCCCATTTGAAAGAATCTCTGTTCCGAAACTCTGGGCTTGAATTTCCCCTGGTGACGGAAGCTATGTGCATACTTGCAGAGCAGTCACAGATTGGGGACGTGGGCATGTCCCAAGATTAGCAGGGAAACCTGAAGAGCAGGAGCCCTCTCTTTGTTGGTTGTCTTCTGTCCCCCAGAATAACCTTATGCTGTGCTCTATTGGATTCACCAGCCTTTTAGGAATGTGTCTTAGCAAAAAACAGAAACCCACGGGGCCCAGCACTGGCAGCACTTTCCCATTTTTCCTAGGGTATCATCCCCCTGTGAGCAATCCCCATGGCACTTAGCATAGGAGGGGAAAATAAACCTGCTAGGAGGAAAAGAAAATTGCACTGCGTTTATGTGAAGTGGTTTTTTATTGCTTGTTAGAAACACAGGCTGTGAGGGGGCTGTTTCCCCTGGGTGCCTACTGCTGATGACACACAGCCTCCCTTGCAGCATCTCTGCCACCTTCCCGAGCAGGTCTGAATGTCAAAGCCCTCCAATTCTCCAGTAGCCCTCTGGCCTGCATTATCACTAATCTTCCACCTCTTCTGCTCTGCAGAACATGCAGTGTTTTCTCTTTTTTGACCTTATCTCCAAATCTTTTCCTATGCTTCTTCCAGCACAGTGTAGCAGCACCCTGCTTGTGTCCTTCCAAATCCTTCTGCAAATTCAGAGTTTTCTGGAAAACCCTCAAATGTAAGGGAAAGCTGATTAAAAACAGCAGCCCAAAGCAAAAGAATTTCTCTGTGTTTCAGACACTAAAAGGGTGAGCACCCCTTGCAAATGAGAGAGCTAAGTATTATTATAATTATTTTTAATGCAGTAGGTAGGCATGAGATCCTAGCACCAGGCCTCTGACAACCATTGCAAAGAAATCTTGTTTGTAGCCTCAGTGTAGCTGGAGCAGCCACAATTTCACTTTCAGAGGCACACTGAAAATGCTGTCTTTTATGGCTCTGTCTCCTTCACTGCTAGGCAACGTGTGGAAAGATCCAGGGCCTTCTCTAAATCGAAGAAATGAAACTTCAGCCTGCTGAGGAAAAGCGCTGCGCTGAAGTTCCCTAGACATACTCAAATGTGATTTAGAAGCCACCGATAAGCCTTGTCAATCATTTAAAAACCACTTTAGTCCCTTACTGCAAAAAAAAATATCCACGTATAGCTCCAATAAACGGCATTCACAAAGGGTGGCGTTAGAAGAGGGTGAAGAATACCAAATTTATTCTGTTGTGATGGAGAAACCAGAACAGTGTAGTGGGCACAGAGAGGCTTTTGCAAAGAGGGACGATAAACCAAATGAGACACGCTGACCAACTCCTCCTGCCTCTTCCTCTCCCTCTCCCAGAACCTGCACAGCTGCAGATCTGAATAGTGTTCTTTTGCATGTAGTGATGACAGGGAAAACTGCTGTCCTCAGTAGGGGAGTTTCTTGTTTTCTGAGTGTCTCTCCATCCACCAGCTGTTCATTGAATTTTACACAGAACTGCTTCTTCTGAAAACATCTTCTCTTCAACTTAACTGAGCTGGGCTGGTCCTCATTTAAAGAGATCAGAGCAAGGGGAGTATTCCAGCTGATAAAGATGGTTCATACTGTAAAATGCTTGGACACAGCAAGCTTCTCTGTGTCAGAGGAACAGAGGCATTAGCGGTTTTAATCCCTTACAGAGGATAAAACTGACTAGGATCACATATCAGAATTTATTACAGGGCTTCAATTCCATGATTAGAAATGAATTTGAATTGAGGCAGTGAAGTGAAAGAGTTGCCAGAGTAAGTGTATGGCAGGAATGCTGTACTTCAGTAATGAACCCACAAAACTAGAACAGATTTAGTCTTGAGGCAAAGCACCAGAGGAGCAGGCCAGCATGTCAGCTGTTGGGAAACGGAGAGGCCTCACCAATCTGCTGTAACCAACTTTGAATTGCTAACTGGCAGAAAATCTGTCCTCCTAAATACTACTTAATCATCACCTTATTAAATGCAATTGTCACCAAGGTTCTGATCTGAGACTTCACTTCTGGTCATCATCAGAATGTTTCAGCATAGGGAAGGAGGTAACAGATGTGGGTCCTTCCTCCCTGCTCCTCCAAAACTGAAAAGCTTATTGTGAAATTTTGTTCACTTCAGTGGCAACAGGAGGCGGCCAACATTTAATCTGCAGAGGCTAGGATTACCAGGCTTGTGTTGTAGAATATTAATGTTCAAGTTTCATTTTTTGTGTGAAGTAGCACTGCCTTAGATCTGCCAAGCCTAGTGGAAAAAATCTGACCCTTAAGTAGATAACACTAATTCCTATCAGATGGTTAGTCTGAAAAATAGTGATCTGTTACTCAACTGGAAAGTTAGAATGATAGTAATGGCATGAAAACGTAAACAATTGGTTGTGTTTACCATCCCTTCATTTACCTTCTGAAAGGGTCTGTAAGAGCAGAGGTAAACATTTGTTACTTAAAGTACTATAAAGTCATAGTTATTCCCCTCTGCTTTTCATTGTTATGTTTTGCAAACAAGTGGTATTTGAGACTCCCAAACTCCCTAACAGGCAGCTCAGTGAGTACCTAAACTTGTGCCTTTTTCCTTTAATGGTAGGAAAGGTTCTACTCCAACTCATCAGGAAAACCACGTCAGCACGCCACATACATCTGTTCTTGCTTAAAGATCAACCTGAACACATTCACTCTGGCAAATTTTAATACTTTAGGAAATTTTCATCTGGTAAATAGTGCCACTAAACAACAATTGGAGCAAATGTCACCTTCACTGTTTTTCTATCAGAATAGTAAATGGAGAGAGATTTCCCTGCAAAGAGGAAGGGATCAGCCAGGGTGAAGTGCTAAGTTTAATAATAGAGAGGAATTTTGTCAAGTGAACAAAGGCCATACAGTAATTTCACAAATCCTCTTGAACTTCAGAGATGTAAGTCCGTGGGGAAGGAACACTGGGGTATGCAGGACCATGCAGAAAGAACTGGTGTAAGGCAGTGACTTAAAATTTGAATGTTAATCCACCCCTGTTCAAACTCTCTTCAGAAAGGTGAGAGGCTTTTTCTCAGCCTTATAAGCAGTATTACTTGCTGGGAGAATTAAAATTTGAAGAAGTATCTCTGAGAAAAAGAGTGGGGTAACAGTGGGTCTCTGATATAGTTGTGCAAGAAAATTGTTCCAAAAGAAGCTGCCTGCACAAGTATTTTTCTCTGTAATAGCTCTCTCATCCTTAAAAATCAATAAATAGCTCAATCCACTGAGTCTCTGGCAAACAGCTCTCTCCAGATACCTGTAGGTATTTTTTCAGAGCAACCAGCTAACAGAGACGTATCATTAGGGCTTATCTCCTGCCATGCCTAATGCCTTAGCTGCAACAGCTTAAGCTTAAGGGTTACATATGCTCTGTCGCTCAGTACCTGCCGTATAAATTTAACTTCTGAGGCATTTCCGTGATGAGATGAGCCGAGCACAGTGCACATCTCTTCACCCAGGTGGTACCTGGGTCCTGGGGCAAAACAGCACCCACAGGAACACCAGGCCGATACACCAGCTCGCAGCCCGGGAGGGGGAAGAACGGCAGATTTGCCTCCCCCAGGCCTAAGAGGGTTTTCTCAGACCCTTTCTTCCCCATCGCGGCCACAGGGAGTTCCGTGGGCTGCCCGGCAGGGCCCGTGCCTGCCTGACGCCCCCGGGATTTGTCGGGAAAGGGGCCGCTTTCCACGGGGAGAGCCCGCGGGGCTGCCGGGGGCCGCGGCCCTGAAGCGGGGGCCCTTGCGGAGCGCTGCGGGCCGGGGGAGGGCGGGGGGGGGGGCGGTGGGGCCTCACCTCCAGCTTGTCGGTAAGCTCCTTGTGCATCCTCTCGTACTGGCGGCTCATGTCCTGGTTGCGCTCCAGCAGCGCCTTGCCGAGCCGCGCCGCCAGCACCAGGTCCTTCTCCTTCTGCCGAATCAACGAGAGCAGCTCGGGGTCGCGGGCGGCGGCGGCAGGCGGCGGCTCCGGTGGCTCCCCGGCGGCAGCCAGCAGCGCCAGCTCCTCCTCCAGGGCCAGCTCCAGGGCGGCGGCCGCGGCGGCCCCGGCGGCGGCGGCGGGCGGCTCCATGCCGCCGGCGCTGTCCGCCTCCGCCGGTGCTGACCCGGCGGCGGGCAGGCGCAGGCACGGCGCCGACATGGCCCTGCGCGCCGCCGCCGCCGCTCCGCTGCGCCCCCCGCGCCCGGCCCGCGGCTGCGGCTGCTGGGCGGGGAGCGCCGCCGCCCCCGGCCCCCGCCCCCCGGCGCCGGGCCCCGCCGGCGGCAGCGCCCGCGCACCGCGCTCATGGGCGCAGGGACGGGGCAGCTCGGGGCGCACGGCGGGGGGACGCTGTGTATTTGTGTGTGTGTGTGTGGGGGGGGGGGGGGTTGCGCTTCTCAGCTGTGCACGGATCCTGCCGTGCCTACTGGAGCCGCCTGCTGCGAGCAGGTCGCGCTGTTTCTGCTGCAGGCCTAGGCAAAAAATCCCCCCAAATCACCCGTGTGTCCTGAAAAGCCCAAGGAGGGAGCCTGGCACACCCGAAGGGGCACAGTTCGATCTTCCCACTTGTTACCTGCTCCTCCAGATCTCTAACTGGGCTCTTTTGTTTACAAGAGCAGCTTTCAAGATGTTTCTACTGAATCGTTCACCCCTGGAGAGCCGACTACCGCTTCCAACAACCACCGGGGCTTGCTTTCCATTTTAGGTTGCTTAGGATGTTCCCGGATAAAATTTGTCTTAAAAGCAGCCTTAGTGAACATTGGGAGTTGTAGTCAGTTCTGCTTATAGCACTTCTTTCTCTGGGGGAAGACTCTATTGGGGGAAGGACTACTTGGTTTTTCAGTTTTGGTTTTGTTGACTTTCTTCCCCCTTAGGTCCAGGCATCACTTTCCTTCTTGCCACAGGAGGAAGGCCGAGGCAGAGTAAGGCAGGGTAAAGCTATATTGTCACATTTGCTAAGACTGCTTAATTTCAAGCAAGGCTTTAATAGTAACTGAACAAAAGCATTTGGAAGGAAACCTGTGCTTTTCGCTCCCAGATTCTGCAGAAAGAAATGATGAATTTCACAGCTTTTCATTTTAGACCCTGCTTCCTTGAGGCTTGCTTTCCTTCTTCCTACCGAAGATTCACTTAGATTATGTTTATCTATATGCAACTGCCCCAACACATCAGTCCAAGGATGTTTCTGGCTGGGTTGATGACTGATGCAGTTTTCTAGCAGGGCTGGCTCCTGCCTTGTGTCAGACCCAGGGCCCTGGAGAGGTGCTGATTATTCATAACGGTTAGAGCATGAATTGTGGGAATGCAAACTTCCCTCTGGCCATCTGCCACTGAAACAGCCTTTTACGGGGATGTGTCCCAACAGCCCAGCTAGCAGGACTTATTGATACTTGGCCCTTTTCCTAGCAGTGACAGTTAATGCTAGTGGGCTTTTTGTAATGTGAGCACCTGCTCCCCAAAGACCATGCAGAGACCTGGTACCTCATGCCATGCTGCCCACCAGCACCTGTCCCACAATGGTAATTGCTGGCTATTATGACCATGGTTTCTTTTGTGCTGGTGACCCAGAGGTAACACCTTCTTTATCTCATAGCAATTTCCCCATGCACCAATTTGGCTAGACCTTTTGTCTTTGCAATCAACTGATGCTTACATTGCTGGAAAGTGGGACTCACCATAAGGTGAGGTGTTTTGAACAGTATTGGCCCTTTTAAAAGAATCCCTCTGCCCTGACACAGGAACCATGCTTTCACAGATTTGATCGCTGCTATTTAAACACAGGAGGGTGTTTAATATTAAAACTGATTGTGAGCACCTTCTGCTGGAAGTGCCTACTATAGCAAACCAAGCCTTCTGGTATGATCAATGAAATCCGTTGTGGCATTAATTTTCATCTCTAATGCTTCTTTCAGTGTATAAAACAAAAAGAGATTATACTGAGATGGTTTTAATCCCTCAAACAAAGCCTGAAACAAAACCCATAGCTGCAGCTGTTGGGATAGGGATGGGAAAAAAAAAAAGCTATTGCCTGGATGGGGAGAAAAAGCACATATAAATCAGTGCTGTGTATTGTAAATATGCCACCATCTCAGCCAGGCATCTATACAAGCTTAATGCTCATTTGGGGCCTATTGGCTGCAAAACATAACATTGTTATCCTGAGTAACCTTGGATTAGAGCTTTGTCCACAGCACAACCTGTTATTAACTTCCATTTCAAAAAAAATAATCCATTGTCCTGTGAATTTAATTATTGATTTGACTTTCTTTGAAATATATTAGGTTACTCGTGTTTAAAACTCCTTTGTATAGTATTTTACCGGTATTTTATCTTGTGTGTTATCCCAATTAAATATTCATGAAAAACTGTTAAGAATACAATAGTACAGTTTCTTTACAGTTATATGGTGGCATTATCTATTAGGATTCTAAAATGTATTTCAGCTGAGAGCTGGGACAGTTGTTGTCCATCGGTAGACACCTGACTCCCATTTCTGCTATTCTTCCCCTGCTTAGATTTGGTTATGTCCTTTAGAGAACCTCAGCCTAGAAAAAAGAAGAATGACTTAAGTGAAACAAGTCAAACACGAGTTCCTTTTTTAATTGCACTGCTCAAGCCTGGTGTGAGACTTCACTACTCGGGTACTAAGAACTGCAGATAGTGGGCAGTTCTTGTGGAGATTTAGATCAAGTGTTTCAGGAGCCGATGCTCTCACAGCACGGAAGGTTCCTGTGCATACAGCGCAAATTATCTTTCAGCATGGACATCACCACAGGAATGACCCTTTCTGAAAATACAAAAAGGCCTGCATGATTCAAGCACACAGAGAACTGAGAGCAAGTGACTGTTGCAAGTGATATCATCACATAACACAAAAATATCACTTTGTCCAGGATATACGAAGGCCTTCTCTGTGATTTTAGGAAAGAAGGGTGAAAATAAAGCATTGGTATAAAAGAGTGGTGTAAGATTGCCTATAAGAGGAGCAATCATTCTTTTCTTGCTCAGGTGAAAAACTTACAGGGCTGTAAAAGAAAAGCAAGTAGCAAAAATTTCTATTTTGTACAGGGAAAAAGGACAGCACTGACTTTGTTGCTGAGTAATTTCCCTTTCTTGCTTTTCCCCATCCCACAATTACCCAATTCAGTAAAGTAAGCCATGGGGATGGTGGGAGAACTTAACTCAAGGAACCATTCAGGGCAATCTGCCAGTGCAATTCACTCTGCTACAGGCTCCTAAATGAGTAAGATACTGAAACAGGCAATCCAGCTTAAGCTATGGATATGGCAATGTGTATTGTCCTTCCTAGAGGGTCAAGGAAAGGTGAACTCTAAGCTGTGCAGGCTCTTCAAGCATGGTGTCAAGTATATTGTTCAACCCGATGCTTTGAAATTAGTATTCTGCTTTTCAGGGATTTCACTGGTTGGTCTCTTCACAAAGGAAGTGTGGCAGAGGGTCTGGACCTTTGGCGGTTACACCAGCAAACACTGGAGTATGTAAGACTGTACAAATTAAGCTGGACAAAACATTTTTCACGTATTAGAAAAGTTGCAAATCCAATAAATATCCAAGTGTTTCAATCAATACTTCCACCTCAGCTGTGACGACAGCATTAAGAAAACAAGCACTGCAAGGACTCATCCTTTTTTACTTAAAGGAAGAAAAAGACGTGTTGCGCAGAAGCCACAGCCAGACCTGTAAAAGTAGATTATTGTCCTGTGCTTTTAAAGCTGACTGTGGTGAGAGAGGAATTCCCATCAGCATCCTTAATCTTCCTGTCAGTGGGCTGACAGTCTTGCAGGGGAGGTAGCACAAACTATCAGGTTTCTTTTGCCATGCTCTCTCTCTCATCTTTTTGAATGATTAATTGCTTTACTTTTCTCCTTGCTTTACTGCACTTTATTTCTGATAAATGTTTTAATTATTCTGGTTGTTTGTGTACCTCCGTGCTGAAGTGTTTCAGCCTCCTGCTGCTGCAAGGTGGGCAGCAAGCGGTGCAGGCAGCCTACAAGAGTTTGCTCAGAGTTTGAAGTTACCCAAATGAATAATTAAAGGGCATACATGTCTTGCTTTTGAAGCAGGCCAGAACTGCAAAGCCAGAGATAAGACATGTGCGACCTTTTTTTCCTCTTTGCTATCCAGTAGGTGTGTGCTCAGGTTTTCCCTGGTGCTGGGTAGAGGAAATACAAAGTGGGGAAGTGTATTTGCAGAGGTTGATAAAGGCAAACAGAAATTTCTGCTTAAACAGGAGGGAAAAAGAGCTGTTATGAGTGTTAGCCAAGTAACAGGTAGTAAAATAAAAGACCATCCTGATTCTTCCCAAGGCTCAAGATCCCCACAGAGTTTCTGGCAAGTTTGTTGTTTCCCAGGGTTATCAATATTATGTCAGTTAGAGCAGGAAAAGTACTCATCCACCACAGTGACTCATAACATTGAAGTCAAGGGAAAAATCTGTTGACTGCTAAGGGTATAAAGCATGGCCTGCGTGACTCAGGACTGCCTAAGGACAGAGATGACACCATACTGTGCTCACCCTGCTGCCTGTGTGTAAAGAACAAGGGGTGCAAAGAGAAAAGAATAGGGTAATAGTTTTGACTTGCTATATGGCACATAGAAGTATGATGTCAAAACATCTGTGAATTAGTGATGTAAATACTTTGTACTATAGCTTTTAGTCACTTTGAGGTGTGAAGTTTGGAAGCATGCAGTAATGGTCTTTCTAGAACAAAGCTGACAGTGCTGGAAACAAGCAGAACTACTCTGCAGCTAGTGAAGCTGCATGGCCAATATTTCAGGCCAGCTTGACTTGTTTGGGGTACCATGCCACCAGTTTAACTTTGTTTCACACCTGGCCCTGATGAGCCATATGACATACATGCTACTTTGCACCTAGGGCTCCTTTTTGACTAACCATGCTCCAGGTAGACTCCAGACACATACAGGGTCCAAGCTGGCTCCCTCTTACTGGGACAATCTTCCAAGACATCCCAGGAGGGCTCCCATCCTCACATACTCTTGTAGCAGCTGCAGGGATTGCCACCACGTGCTTTTAGCATTGTGTTACAGACATGCTGCTCAGAGCGTCTGCAGCACCGCTTCTCATTGCTTCAAGCTTTTTCAGCTGGAGAAGCTGCAAAGAAACAAAAAATGTCTCAGGGACATGGTGAGCACAAGAGGGTCCAGAGCAGGCCTGGGATGGGGCCATGCAGGGTGGGCACTCCACGCCCACTTGAGAGGTGCTAGGTCTAAGCACTTCCACACACCTGGCCTTGGGCTTGCTGCTTCTGCAGTCCACAGAAGGAGTAAAGATACAATGGCTCTGTGGGTAGATGTAGATCTACATCTAGACTAGGGCTGTTTTATTTAATGAAGTAGGTGTTTTCAGCAGTGGGTGTGAATTACTCCCTCTTGAATCTTACAACATGACAATGTTTGACAAGTCTTTGTGGAACAAACATTCCTATTAAAAAAGTAGCCTGTGCCTCTCCTCACATGAAGACAAACTGAGTGAGATGTTTGCACTTGTATTTCTTCATAGGAAACCATTAAGTCCTAAAATTACCTGTCATGGTGTTGGCCATGGAGTTCTGCAACCGCTAACTGATTGGGCGTGACTTTGTGCTTTGTTGTGGGGAAAAATATTTGTTCACTATTATCTTGCTCTACTTCTCATGGATAGGCTGCTATTTGCAATGACTTACGTTAGGAATGATGGCCTTTGATCTAGTGTTATTGGATTGTAATTGACCATGTTGACATGAAGCAATCTTGGTTTTAACGCAACCTTCACTCACTGTTGTGGTCAATCATGTCATGATAATTGCAACTCTGCCAGGTATTTTTCCTTCATTGAGCAATTATGTTGTTATGGAAACTGGTATTCTATAAATTATCTAAAGAGAGGCCTGATTCACTTCTTGGGAACAAGAAGTTGAAAGTAAAAAGTACAGGGTAATGGGTTTTTATTTAGCTATATATTTATTTGTGTAATTACTAATTCTTAGGGCCCATTAACTATTTGGTACAAATCCCAGCACCTTTGCATCTGCGCAGGATCTAGTCAGTTGTCCCTCATTAGAGAATGTGTGACCAGCGGATATGCACAATCAAAGATGAGTTTGTTCCTGCTCATGTTTAGGTGACCCCCCCTTGCCAACCTTTCTGGGTTTAGAGAACATATCTGTGTTTCATCTGCAGGGCTCACGAGCTCCAAAAACATTGCCCTGGCTGTGCTGTGGTCAGTGCTGCATGTGGCTGTGGCAGGAAGGACATGTCCTTTTGTCTCTGAGACAAAGATTTATTGGGGACTGGACACTGCAAGAGATTGATAACCTGAAACGAGAACCTCTTGCTCCTGTTCAATCATTTAAACATTTCAAAGAGGCTCTGTGTGTAACAGTTTGTTTCCCATCTACTGCAGGAGGGGTCCTGGAAATCAGGACCATAAAGTGGCAATCAGTTAGCTGATAGGAATGTGCTCGAGCTTGTAGGCCACAAACCCTGGGAGGACAAGGAATGTGAGTAGGTAACAATCAACAGGGTGAGTCATGCCGGGAGTGAGGAACGGATGGCGTCTAGGAGAGGTAACACCTTGCTGTTAATTGATGTTTGTTTGTAGTTAACCACCAATCAGGGATTGCCTAGTATGTAATGCTTAGCTTAAAGAACCAATCTGTTTAAAGCGCGCAGCTTCTGAAAACATATATAAACTCGTGATTGTGTACAATAAATCGACATCTTGCTTGCATCAAGCTACGTCCCGTCTCTTCATTCGCCGCAAATTGGTGACCCCGACGTGATCCGGTTAAGGATCTGACGTGAAGGGCTCTCGAATCGCCTAACTGAGTGACTTGCAGCGAATCCCACAGAACTTTGAATGAACCACTGAAAGGAAGCGGGAGCCGGCCGGCCTGAAATCCCTCTGGATTTGAGAGGTAAGCTGTGGGAAATCCGTAATGGGGAATCAGGCTTCGTCCCCAGAAAGACGTATATGGACTCATAAAGGGTCTTCTAGTCAGATTCGGGAGTCCGTGCCTCAATCTCCTCAAATGGTGACCCCTATGGCGGTGTTCCGAAGCCTTGGAAGAATAAGGATGGAACTGGTCGATAAAAAAGACAGCTCGTGGAAGAGGGCTGCGTTCCGGAGGAGACATCTTGGCTGAACGATCATCTTGCTGGCTGGACCAGGCAGACAACCTAAACCCCAAGGATAACACCTGTATTCATCGAGACAGGTGAGCAGCCAAGAAACTTTAGAGATTTTAAATATTTGAAGAAGTTTTAAGAAGCTTTAGAAACCTGTACTCATTGAGACAGGTGAGCAGTCAAGAAACTTTAGAGACTTCGAAAGAAATGAAAGTGGTCAGTAGAAAATTGTATGATGCTGCCGCGGAGGGGAACTCCGTGTCGGGAATACACTTAACATCTTGGTGGCAAATTCTGACTACTCTTTGCCAAGTGTGGACTAATTCTACTGACGGTGCTAAACCAGAGGAAGCTGTAAATTCCACCAACAGTGTAAGCACTGAAATAGAGGAAGCTGTAAATTCAACACACTGTCAACGATGGCGATTCTGTCCACACCTCCTCTGCCCCCAAAGCTTCTGTCACTGATTGCAGCGACCCTCACAACACAGGACCAAGCACGGGAACAGGACAACTCGAACAATGATTCCATTGACACAGATAAACCTTTCGATCCAGGTCCTATAGATCTGCAAAAGGAGCTAGACCTTGCCCCCCCGCCACCCGCCTCTCTCGATGCATTGACTGTATTTTCGGGGAGGGTGAAAGGGGGTCTGAGGGATTGGTGGCAGGAATGCAAGTGGGAAACGCTTAAGTGAGGGGTTTGGGGAGTCGCTATGGCATGTTCAGTATTTTGTCAGACAAATCAACCTCGAGTGGCAGCCTGTGCAATACGAGGCTGTTAAAGAGTTAAGCAAAGCAGTGCGGGAAGGGAGGATTCATATTACATTTGCTATGTCCCTTCTTGAAGTGATGGCAGAGCCTTATACACTCACACTGCATGATTGGAAGTTATTGCTTTGTATGGTACTGATACAGTATATGATGTGGTTATCTGATTTTTGTGAGCTATGTATGTGAGCCTTGATTGAAAACCTTAATCGGGGAATTGCTGTTAACTATGAGCAGTTGGCTGGAGAAAATAATTGTGCCGATTCTGTGACTCAGGCAAGGTATCCCAGGGACAACTATTTGCAAATGAAGGAGATTGCTATTAAAGCAGTCCGGATGCGGGAGTCTTGCCACAGTCTTGCAGGGTCCTAGAGAGTCACTAACTTTAATACTAACTTTATTGATTGGCTTCAGAATATTTTGCAACAAGTTGAACATAAGGAAGCTCAAGGGTTGCTTTTAAAACAACTAGCTATGATAATGCCAATGAAAATTGTAAATGGGCAACTTTCACAATCGCAACCCCAACATGTGTCAAATGATTGTAATGCAGAACTCACAGCAGACTAATTCTCAGGCTGAGTTCTGGAATGCAGCATAACACATTTTTGCTTCTCTAATCTCTTCTGTAAGAATAGTACACGCTCTTAACTTGCTTAGTAAATTAGGCTGCTAGCTTGCTAAACAAAGTAATACTACAAATACTATTCTTTTTTTTCTCTGGCTTATTAACAGATGTTGAGTCTGTCCGTCATATGTTGCTACAGAACCGAGTTGCTATTGATTTTTATTATTAGCACAGGGACATGCATGTGAAAACTTTGATAGGATGTGTTATGCGAATCTGAGTGACCACTCTGAATTAATTTACAAAAGTATACAAAACTTAAAAGCCTTAAACCAAAGATCTGCAGCAGAGCCATGGGCGGGATGCCTTTGGTCTCTTCTCACGGCTGGGAAACCTTGGGCCATGACTCAAAAGTATTACAGGATTTATTATAATTATCTTTAACCACCTTATTGATGTTTGCCTTATGTCTCCCATACCTTTTTTTCCTGTATTCAGTGTTTAGTTGATTGTAACATAAATCAGGTCATGGTCACCCAGCTACACACAACCTTTGCCTTGTCACAATTAACAAGCAAAAAAGAGGAGGATAGAGAATGTCTGAAGAGAGATATAGGACAGGAAGCTGGAGAATATTTGACCTAACAAGAGATGATAGAACAGCTGGGTATTGTGAAGGAGACTAGGAAAGATAAACATGGTTATCTAGTGTTTAATAGGTGTCTGCATGCTTGTAGCGATATATAGCTATGTAACTGCATGAATGATTTCTGCCCTGAGCCTGGTGGTGCATACAGCTGCAGTTTGTGTCGGGGCTCAGAGATGTAAATATGGGCTTCTCTGTTATGGTAAAGTGTCTCTGGTTGCATAAAAAAAGAGGGAATGAAGGGAATGACCCAGAGGCACGTTCAGAGAAAGCATGCTACGTTTTGCACTTTTTGACTGAACCAGTTCTTGTTTGGCATGCCCTTCCTTGAAACTGACTTGCAGACATTGTTGCAAAAAAGTGAATGTATGCGGGGAATGAAGAATCTTACTAAAAGCCTTGATATTTGGGATAATTGATTACCTCTGTATAATGTTAATCCAAAAGAAGTTGATATTCTTTACACTTTGAATGTTGATAATTGTCTTTCTGTAGATGCTAATGTAGTAGGAGGCTATGATGGGAACGTATTGCAGCGGTTCTTCTCTTATCTGGTTCTTCTCTTGTCCGGAGTAACAGCAGGGAAAGCATTAAAGAGTTAAATCACCTTGTTTGTTAGGCAGTTAAGAATGTGAGTCAAAATTTTTACTGCTTTTTGTTGGTTCAAGGACATGGCTGTGAGGATTTTGATGGTATGTGCTGCGTGGATTTTAGGCACCCCATTGCAACAACATGTTATCAAAATCTGAGAAAAAACATCAGCCTTTTTGACATCCATTCACTCAATTGGCAGTATTGTTTGTTTGCTATTACCTTGGTTGCTGTCATGTTTGCAAGAGCCCTGCAGAACATGGCAAACCTGGTACTAGCTGTTCAAAAACAAAAAGGGGAAATTGTAAAATTGTACAGAACAGAGACAGTGGGTTGTTTTTGACATTGATGATGTGCAGTTTTGGCCTTGTTTTGACGAAGTGCAGCTGAGACCCTGCAGCAAAGAGGTAAATAATTTTGAGGGAGTATGAGAAGAAACTAGGATGAGACAGAAACAAAGGAGGAATGTGATCTCGCCTCTAGAAGATAAGGAAACAGCATGAACAGTAGAGAGTAGCCTATAGTGAACAGCACTAAAGAAAGTGTTGCATGAATTTGACTGATCACTCGAACTCCATTCATAAGCAGCTCACTGAGTTAAGAAAAAATGTACAGACCGTAAAGATTGAGAACGGGTTAACAGACTGGCTTTCAAGCCTTGGGTTAGGGGGCTGGTTACAAAGTATAATCAAAGGAGCACTGATGGTATTGACAGTATTGTTGGTTTTAGTATTATGTGTTCCTTGTTTGTTTCAATGCTTACAACGAGAACGCATGTTGGATTGCTCAAAAACAAGAAGGGGGAGATGCAGGAGGGGGCCTGCAAATCAGGACCATAAAGTGGCAATCAGTTAGCTGATAGGAATGTGCTCGAGCTTGTAGGCCACAAACCCTGGGAGGACAAGGAATGTGAGTAGATAACAATCAACAGGGTGAGTCATGCCGGGAGTGAGGAACGGATGGCGTCTAGGAGAGGTAACACCTTGCTGTTAATTGATGAAAGTGTCCTTTGTAGTTAACCACCAATCAGGGATTGCCTAGTATGTAATTCTTAGCTTAAAGAACCAATCTGTTTAAAGCGCGCAGCTTCTGAAAACATATATAAACTCGTGATTGTGTACAATAAATCGACATCTTGCTTGCATCAAGCTATGTCCTGTCTCTTCATTTGCCACAATCTACTGCTAGTTTCTTGCCCTAACATAAAAGGAATGGGCAGCCTTGAGGGGTTTTTGGTTTGGGGTATTTTGTCCAAACAAAACCTACTCTTTCAACTGGTACAAAGGAATCCCCTTATTTACTAATTCCAAGCACTGGAAAAAAATCACAGAGCCTGAACTGTCACATCATTAGGAGCCAGAAAATCCTGCCTGGATGGAGGCATCCTGGATATATGCAGCAGGGTAGCTTTCAGAAAGAGTTTTTGCATTGCCTATTACCTAGCCTTTCGTACCCAGAGCTATTTCTTCAGTGCTTCTCAAGAGCATGAACTAAGATAAACATGCAGGTGGAAAAACATTGAACAGCAGTATTTAAGTTGCTCCTGGTTGATTCTACATGGTTGAGGGGCCCTGCGTTGGCATGAGTTAGTCAGTGCTATTCCCCAGCATCCTTCTCCTTTTGAATGCTTTCAAACCGTGGTTTCGTTACTTCTGTTTCTTTTAAACAATTCAGTTACTGAAAGGATCATTGTTACCTTATACATGTTCATCTTAAGCCTGAAGTTAATGCCTGATCTTAGCATCCAGATGCAGAGGCCAGGCAGGGTGAGATGCCTATCACTGCGTTCTGGCAACAGGATTGTACTTGGAAACTTTCTTGTTTTTCACCTTGCCTGTAGCAGTTCAAGCTGGAAAAGCCAGGTATTGCTACTTAACATTAACTAAATACTAAATTCTTTGTAGTATTTACTAAATGCTAGCTAATGAGAAACAGTTAAAACAGGTGTTCAGAAAAAACCTCCAAAACTAAAAAAGGAATAAAAGAAGTAACAAAACTTCTTAATATTTAAGTTGGAGAATCCAAGTGGCTTCTATTCAGAATGCCCATTCCTCCTGAAATAGCTTTTGGTAAGCAAAGTAGTGTCTGGGAATACTACAGGACGGGCCACACAGGGACATCAGCCTCCCTGGGCCCCAGGAAAAGGGGCACCGCAGGGTGGTCTGGAGCAGGGACCTCTCCTCCTCTTGGCTCTGGAGGGCAACTGGAAATCTGATTTTCCTTTGCCAGCCTGGCCACGGGGAACAGTGCAAGTACTAGGAAAAGAGCTTCCAGATGATAGTTTATTTCCCGGTCTGAGTAGTGGGGTTTAATTCGGGGGTTGTAACCAACCTTGCTATAAAAAGACCTGGGTCTTAATCTCTCCAGAAAAATGAAAATCCTGTGTCTTCTCATTCTATTTGCTGTTTTCTAAATCCCCTTCAGTTTGTCAGCATCTTTCCGCTTCACAGAACAGAGAGTTGCCAGACTGGTGTATCATCTCTCTGGGGTCTGCTGCCCACGTAACAGGTAGCACATTGAAATTCAAAATAGCAGACTTCATAAGAGTGCAGCTTTGGCTGGCAGTAAGAGATCTGGGTTTTTTACAAATGTGGTTGTATATTGCTGTATGAGAACAATTCACAATGAAATAGAACTTGCTGTAATTTCCATTTTAAGCTTAAATTTATGTATAAGAGTTTTCAAGGGAAAAAAAATTGCCCCATAATAGATAAGACATGCTGTTGAATTATGGGTGTTGGTTTCTGTTGTTTAATTACGTGCAGACTGCACTATCCTGCTGGAAAGGCAACTGCAGAACTTCCTATACTCCAGTTCAGCTCTCTTTCATCTGGCAAACATCTTTAGAATTAAAAAGTAAATTATTTTCCATTATTTAGACTGCTCAAAAAAAACCCCAACCCAAAACAAAACCCACATCTTTTCTCCCCATTTGGGGACTTGTATCACTAACAGAAGCACAGATCTGAAAGCTTTTTAATTTCTCTGCCTTACTGCTGGCATAAGAACTCCTCCGTACAGCACTATGCAAAGATCCCCGAGCATCTGCTTTTGGAGAGGCAGCAAAACCACACTTTTCAAAAAACTACCTATTACTTCTTCCTACACCGTCTGCTTTCCAAGGAGTCCAAAGTGCTTCATAGAAACTATAATGAAGTAAGTCTTGGGGTAACACTGTCCTGTAATCAGTGTTCCCCTTTCACAGAGGGATGAAGAGAAGCCAAGGCAGTAACTAGCCAGCAGTCCCCAATGCCAGGTCATGCACAAATCTCATGTTGAAGTTGTGACCTAGAGTCTTTAACCATTAGTTCACAATTTCTTCTCAAGAGACAAGTCCCAAGAGGAAAAAAAAAGTAATTCTGTTAGTATTTTCCTGTGGTGACTATACTACTTTGGTTTTTGAGGCAGACTCCCAAGGATCAAGGAAGGGAGTGTGTAATGGTGATGGTACTAAAAGAGCTGAATAGAACATAAGCAAGAGAGAAGGTTGCAGCTCCAAAGAACTTGAGATGAAAACATAACACAGATGGAAAACATGAAAGTGATTAGTCTTAAATACCAGAAAGGAGAAGGGGATAGAATGAATCCATATTAGAGTAATTTCACTGGTCAGTTTTTAAATTGTGAGATAAATTGTGCTTGTAATTTAAAAGAGAAAAAGTATTTCTTTATTCCTGCTGGGAGGACCTAATTCACACTAGCTGTAAATGTGTTAGGACAAAAAAATCAAAGTGTTTAACTGCTGCAAGGCACTCTCATCATATCATAATGCCTTTTGAAGCAGTAATTCAATGATTGATCAGAGAAGATCTAATTAACTAACTGCATTATATGAAAAAAACAACCACGGAGAAAGTTGTGATACTCTGGGTATTACATTCATCAAAATCTTTGCTCTGCTGCATGGGTGTGGGCGTTCTATGGAAAAGCCAAACCTTCATTCAATATATGAGCTAAAAATAAACCTTAAGATTAAAAGTTTCCTTTGTCTTTCTGTCTTGCCTTTCCCATGTTATTGCTTTGCATACTTCTAGACATTTTAGGAAGTGCATAGACCATATTTGTTGCTAACATATTCAGCATTAATTTAACTGCTTAAATCTAATATTCACCCACACATGATCTATATGGGGGTGAAATTCAGATATGAACATTACCTTAATAAAGTATCTTCTATTCTTGTTTCCCATTTTGAAATTGTGTTTTACAGCATTCCATGCCTGCTGAGGCTACGCAAGCTCAGTCTCATCAGAAATGACATTTATGAACATTTAGTGCACCCTCGGTCTGAGATCACAGTCAACTTCTCACATGGGGTGTGTGAAAGCAGCGTGACCCGCAATGTGACAAACGAGAGATGTGACAAACATGAAGCCAGTTATTATTTATTGAGATTGATGAATACTTTGGCATGCTGTTGTAAAAGGATATAGAGATTGTGTGCATATTTTGCTCACTCGACGGCCTTTCATCTCAGATGGAGAGACTGATAAAACCCTACAGCAGTTCAGGCTCTCCAGCAGAGCTCAGTTTGGCTGATTGCCCTTTCATACCTGTCATGCTTTGGACTGTGATTCTCCTCTTTCTTGGAGATCAGGTTGTTTTATAAAGCTTCCAGACCTTTGCCTGACAAAATCTTTTGAGCCACATGAAATCAGCCTTGATGGGCAGGAAGAGTCACCAAAAGTCTTCTTACATGCATTATTTCAGTGCTGTGGGCTAGCTTGCATTATCTCCCCACATATTTGGGTATCTGGTTTCTTTCAGAAACACCTTCCTGTTAAAAGAACATCTTAGTTTAAATGGATATAATTTTTGCCGGGTTTAATCATCCTTTTTTAGATTAGTGTCAGATGCAGCCTTATGTGAAGCATTTAATTAATTTTCCCTATTTTGAGTCAAAGACATTGCATAGATAGATGAATATAGCTTCTCAAAATTTATGTTTCATTGAAGAAATTTCAGCAAAGGCCAAAAAGGAGGGAAGAAACTACCTTCCAAAGAATTATTAAATATTCTCCTGAAAGAGGCTATATGGCTTGCCTGTGCCACACAGTCTGGCCCAGAGCTAGTAGTCCTTGCTACTCCCTGGGTCAGTTTTATGCTATTCAGTGTCAGTGACACGTAAGATACATGCTGTGTCAGTTTTACTCAGATTTTTAACTCCAAAAGAGTAACCTATATACAAATATCTGAAATATTTATGGGTTTGCCCTTCAAATGTTTTTGTTTGTTTAGTGTTTCAGAAGTTACTCTGTGGGAAAAAGATGGTGCTTCCACATAAAATGATACATCTGCAGAGTTCATGAAATATTGACTTACTCTTTGCAGCACACCAACATCCGTCTCCTGTGCAGAAGCCTCCCTGGGAACTTGCTGTGGGCATGAACGGTAAGAGGAGGCTACTGTGAATTTTATTGCATCTATACATAGGTCACCCTTGGTTGCTTTCCTTTTTCTCCTGATGACTTACTAGCTCAATAAGGTGTAGCACAACTAACCTGAAGTGCTATAGTCATCGGAAATTGGAAAATCATTCAGCAGCACAGTTGGTAGTTAGCCTAAGAGCCTACCCCCAGCTGATGGGGGTAAAGGCTTGCGGGTAAAGGAGGTTATTTATGGAATCATTTGCTCAACTGCTATAGAATTAGGTCTTACCATTGGAAAGAGAATCTGTAATAAAGGAATCTACACCTTTGGAAAAGTGCCTCACTCTGAGCTTCAAATAATGCTCTGTTTAAAAAGCTGGAGTTTTATTTGTATTTATAGAAAATTAAACCAGGGGCTCCCCTGTGCTAGCATATGCTCTGGAAATTATCTTTCAGCCTTTGGTGTCTAGTATTTTAGCATGCTTCTGTTTAACTTTGTGTGGCTTTTTGATGCCATTTATTGCATCTATTAGTGTTTAGTCTGTTGAACTCTTCCTGTATCTCAGTTCTTTGGAAAATAAGAGTAATTTGAAATAGTTGGAGAATGCTAGCTAGGCAAGTTATCATGTTTAGAAAACAGAAACATTATGTTCCTCTTTATTTACAATAATTGTAAATGGAAAATGCATCTATTGTTTGTGTTTCTCTGAAATTACATATCACTCTTTCAGACACCTGAAGACCCATTATCACCTCCATAATTTTTGTGTTGCTTTGTCTATGAGAGAAAATGTCCTTTATTTGCCTATCTCAGAAATAGTGTCTCATCAATTGGGAACCGATTTAGAATTCTTTTAATTCAGCAGATCATTAGAATATATATGGTACTTCCAGGGAAAATCAAACCATGTGGAAACAATAAAGACTGGCAGTTACGTCTGATCAACAGTAATAGTCCAGCATCTAGAGGAAAAAAAGATGATGCATATTTATTCTGAAGCCTATCAACATTTAAAAAACTGGGTTTTATGTTTTTAGCCCATTACAAACATACCAATAGTTGGGATTTTGGGGGGGGGGGGGGGGGGGGGGGCAGCAGGGGGGTGTTGGCGGGAGGGTGAAAAGACAGACAGCTGCAAGGATTTGAAGCAGATTCTGATTCTTTATTTTCTTTGACCTGATTTAACAAGCTTCCTTTGTTGAAATATCATAGTCTATGTTGGGAATTATGTCAGGAAGTACAATATGTGCGGTGTGGGTGAGTGAGCTTGCATAAACTGTCAATGAAGATCAATTATAGGAATTATTGAATTGCACATTAGATAAGAAGCAGATGACTTCTCTTTGCATGGAAGTGCAGTGTTAACTATTTTTGTCTAAATTAAAATATAACCATATAGGCAGTGAAAATCTGTCACTAAGCGTCACAAGCTGCCCAGGCTTATTGATTATTTTTTTCTTTATGGTTGAACTCCTGCAATCTCATGGTTTTGGCATGAAACGCTATGCAGATGAAGTGAGAGAGCATCGATCTACTAACAATGTACAATTTATATGCAGCTTGGGCAGAAATGGCCCCTTACAAAAGACTTGGTAAGGATGAAAAGAAAAATGTTATTTAGCAGTTGCCATTTTCTGATGTGTTGGTAGTCCTGATTCATGCTGTTGGAGTTGTATGTCTTCCTGCTCATACCACAACTGGGCAGTTGACAGGGTGATCAGGTAGTCTTGTTCCTGCACCTTCATAATTTACAAATACCTTGTATTAGCCTGTTTATTGGATCTTTTTGAATGTCAAGATGCCATTTTTGCCCCAAGAGGTTACATATGAGGGAAGAGTGGTTTTAGAATAACCATCTATTAGCAGACACCACACAGCTGTTGAACACTACTGCCAGCATTGCCTGTCTGTGCCTCTGTCTCAGTTTGGTGCTGAAGAATCCCAGTTTGGCAAACCAGAAAACCAGTAGGATTTAAAGAGCCCTTTTCAAGAGAGAAATAGCTGTTCTTATTCACAGGAACTAGATGATATATCATCTTTTGATGCTGGGGTACTCAATGGCATCAGAATGAAACCCAGGAGAATATAGAGAGGACAGAGGTGCAACAAACTGTGCATTCTGTGTGCAAATACTCTTGTATTCCAGCATCCTGTATTCAAAAATGTAAAAACTTTATTTCCTAATATCTGTTCATGGTGGATTAAGTTGATGCAGAACACAGCCACCTCCAATTCTTTTTACTGCTGTCTTCTGGCAGATTTTAAGTGGTAGGTGGTGTTCTGCTTTAGAAAAGTTGTTAGCAAATAACAATCACTTAGCATAGATTTTGTTTATTTGTTTGTTTTTGACATTTTGAAGTTGGCTATTGGGCTTTTTCTGATAACTGTTTGATGTGAAAAGCTGACTACTTTCTGCATCATGTTTAAAAGGTTTAAGAATTGTAATATGTATGCCCCAACAAGTCTGCATTTCTCTTTCTGTTTCCAAGAAAGTAATTGCTACTAGCTGTTTTCATCCATGGGTACAATTCATAAATGCTGCACGTGATCCATTTCAAAATTTTAGAGAATCAATGCACAAGACTCCTTGCTCTGAGGAAAACTGGATTAGGTGAGTGATGAGAAGAGCAGAAAGTCGAAAATATTCTACCTTAGTACTTACGTAATTCATTCAATTATAGAGGCATTTGATCAGTAGCATAAACCAAATTTTATTAAAAAGCAATTTTTAAAACTTGAAGTCCATCTGCAGTACTTTAAAAACACAGGAAAGAAGAAAAGTAGCTTTAACACTTTTTTTTTCAGGAAAAGTTTATTCCATAAAACCTCTTCTGTATGGAGTTTCCTTTCCTCTTTCAAGTCTTGTACTCTAGTATGAAGCCTTTGGCTAAAAATGGTTAAATGCAGTTCCTTGGCAGACCATGAACACTGCATCATTGCAACAACCTCCCACTGTGCTTTTTTTTTTTAGTTTCTTTAGGGAAAATGTACTGGGTTTGTAGCCTTTTCCATTCAGGTAGCAAAGGAAATTTAAAAGTGTAAGAAAACAATGTGAGCCAAGCCAATCACCATCAGGAATGATGAACAGCGCTCCAAAAAGAGCAATTTGACCATGCAGGGACCTCCGGAGCAGCCAAAAATTGTCATTCAGTTCCTACATGAACATTAAGTTACTTCACTGTTTGTCAGTGTTATCTCTTAATCACTTACTCATCACAATTCGTAACATGGAAAAGCTGTTTAAAAATCAGAATCCCACAATAGTCATGTAAAATATTTCTTGCCCTCCAAGCAAACAGTATAGAACTAATTCTAGAAGAATTAAATAAAGTAACATGTAGGCTGTCATTGCTGAGCTCTTCAAGACAGGAATGAACACACCCACTCAGAGCAAGAACATCTTAAATCTGTAAAGTCCCAAAATCGTGATTCCAAATTAAAAAATAGACAGGCAATCGTATCTAAATTTCTTTTAGTCTTACCTGGAAGAGTCCTACATTAAAGCTGTCATTGCCTCATCTGATGCTTTTATTTATACTCTGAACAAAGTGCTACTATTGTTCTTTTCTACCCTATTCACTCTTGCTACCATGCCGATAAGGCCGCAGTGCACAGATTTTTGTTTACTGAATTTTTTTGAATAAATATTCAAAAGAAAAAAGATGGAATTTCTTTCAAATTGAGTTATATGAAGAAGCCTTTTTAAAAAAGAGCTTACAGAATTTTAACAGACATATTTTGTTTAATCTATTGTAATACTTAATTTTGATGCTTCAGCCTGACAGTATTTGTTTTACTAAACTGTAGGTGAGAGCAAATGGTTTTCTTTTGCTTTCAGATAACAAATCTTGGAACTCTGTCTTGTGTTGTAGCTACATATGTCAGCCAACACTGGGCTGCAGGGAAGCACCTTACATTTCCCAGTGACTTCTACATCAGAGATGACTGAAGCCATTGCCTCAGTGTGTGGATTTGATCTGAGCAGGCTGTTCCCAACTGAACTGTAGTTTGTAACTGGCATTGAACTGACCTATTTAAAAAAAACCCCACCTACTATCAAACATCCCTGTTTCAAAAAGGGAGATGTTTTCCACTCCATTGGAAAACTGATTTAGTGATGCTTCCCTCCCCAGATGGCTGCCTGCCATTTTGTTGTATAATGCAGTTTCAACATCATTCTAACCTTATTTATTCCAGAAAACTCCAAACAATAACGAGACCTGTTCTGCCCAAAATCAAAATGGTATAGTGACATACGAGTATCTTTCAATGCCATCTAGCTACTTCCTAAATTAATTCACATTCTTACACTTTTTGGAAGTCAGCCAAAGAGATTTATGGGTATGCATTGCTCTGCTACTCATCAATATTGGATAGGGAGATGTCTGTCTGGCACATCTCTGTTTCTGGCTGATCTCAGGGACAGAGATCAACTAAGAGCCTCCTACTTATATTAAGACAGAATTAATCTTTTGGGGCACTTTCCCTTGATGATGGTCAGATTTCCAGTTTCCAAATATAGTGCATGGACTAGACTGAGTCAGAAATTCTTTCACCACAATTCAGGATACACAGTGTTCTGCAGCCCACAGGAGGGTGAGGAATGCTAGGTCTCTAAATGGAATTCTAACACATGGCAATGAAGCACTGATGACCATCCCACAAGCAAGCAAATTGTTGTAGTAAAGTAAAGGGTGTCTTTCCTGTGGATTTGTTGATTTAAGGCAAGGAAAAAAGTCCTCCTGTGAACATCTAGAGTTCATTCATCCTAGGACTAATATAAGAACAAATTCTAATAATGTTTTAATTGTGCTCTCAAAAGAGTTTTGTATCTTCACTATAAAGGTATCTCACTTCATAGCTTCTTTTTCAAATCCAGGTAAAATAGAACTTGATGTGGCTGTCTTTTACATGATTACTGTATCTAAATTCCAGAGTGAGTGTTCTATATGCAGTTTCCAGATGATAAACTTTACTTGTCCCATTCTAGGTTTTATCTTTTAGAACAGAGTTCAACATTGCCTTCCTTTCCACATCAATGAAAACATGCTAGTTCTTTAGCTGCATTTAAAACAAAACAGTATGTTTATTATAGTTTCTCAGATACTTTGCCAGTTTGCTTTAATTAAGCCCTTGTCACTTGTTGCTCTGCAACATGTAATTCCCATTAAGTCATGACAAATTTAGTTTTCAGCTGCTCCAGGTGATGTTAATATGAACACATCAATATTCATGTGTCTTGACAGATCATGAGGTTTAATAAATTGCTTTCTGTAAAACAATTCTTGTGGAATCAGGGGTGTTCCTGTGATAGCATGAAGCCTGAAGCTGAGATATATAAAAGATCATTTGCTTTTCACTGTATCTAAAAGTTAATAATTTCTTTCTCTAGAAAGTAATGAGGTATTTGTTTTAGGATAAAAAAAAAATAATGTGGAAGACAATTAGGATTAAAAAAAAGCTTTACTTACATGTGGTTAAATGCTCAGCTCACACATAAAAAAGATTGTTAGTGACCCAATTCAGTTATCATTTCATTTTGGTCACACCAGAAATTTAGCATGATTATGTTTTGGCTTACAAGGATATTCAATATATGGCTGTATGTTAGAAGAGTTTGGTAAGAAAACATGGGTAGTCACTCAAAAGTGTATGCTGGGATGAGGTATCCTTAGAACTGGGATTAGGTGTGAAGAGCATCACATGTGCATTCTTATAAATAAATAAATAATGGCTATGTATCTGATAGGAAGGCTACCATGTATATTTGAAATAGTTCTATTTAAATGTATTTTACTTCTATAAATATACAGATTTATTTTTTTAAAAAAAGTGTAACAAAGCCCCCCCAGTGAACATTAGCACTTACATAATATTATCATTAGCATATTGCTAATACAAACAAAAAAGTTCCTTAATATTTCAGTCAAAAGAACCTTGAAGTGTATTGTCAGATGTAGCTATGTACCTAACTTCTAGTGGAAGTCTATGGAAGAAACACCTAACAGCCAGTTAGGTCTTTTAATGTTCCATTTCCTTTCTGCTTATCCTAGGAGAATGCAGAGTGGTCGTCTTCCAAAAATTCTAAGGAGGAAATTAAAAATACTGCAGAAGGAAAGACAATATATTTGTTTTCCTGGTGATTATTTCTCTTTGCCTTCATATCTTTCTCTGAAAAGGAATCTACTTACCTCTTCCGTAACTGTTATTCCTGAAGATGTATTGTACAAATATTTCTGTCCCCTGTAGTGTGTGTGACTATTACATCCAAGCTGCATATTTTGTGGTCGTTTAGGAAAAGAAAGTAGTAAAAAATGTGCCTACGATCTAAGGATTGTTTAGGTTCCATTAAGCAATGGTGAGAGTAAGGGTTTATGATGGTTTTTGAGTCAGCCAAGTCTAACCCTTTATTTTGATACAGAAAGGGGTAACCTGGCTATGATCAGGGTTAGGGCTAGGAAAAAAAAACGGAAGAGCTTGGTTTATTACAAGGTCTTTTAAAGACTGGTAAGTTAAGAGAAAAGGATAGAGGTGAGAATGGATAATTAATTCTGTGTTTTCATATGCATATAGATCAGCTATGGTAAAGGCCAGCCATAACACTTGACAAATGAATCACTGAAGAACATGATTTCTGAGGTCCACGTACTCTGGAAGTTGGTTGCAAACTGCTACCAGTTTCCATGAATAGATAAGCATTAAAGTTTGGAAAAACCAGACTTGAAGAAATTTCCCAGGTAGGACAAAAAAGTTTTTTGGTCATGCTTAGCTCTTAGAATTGTGATAGTACAAGCCTTTTTTATTACATTCTAGCCATATGTAAATCTCAGGAAGTTAGCATCCTGGGAGCAGTCACGACGGTCTTGCTGCTCTAAAGATAAAGATATTTAAGAGAGATGCTGCTGTAAATACAGAAGTTCACAGCCAGATGGTGTTAGGGGGGATTTGGCATCTCTCTGCCCATTAAAATATGGCAGTTTGGATGAGAATCTGAGTGCCAGGTTCTTGGCAAAAAGTTGGCATACCTGCATGCCCAGTCTTTTACATTTACTTAGTGTCTTAGACCCCGAGCAAGCCTGAAGGGTGTTACAGTGACAAGCAATCTTTGGAACACAGTCACCTTGGCACAGTATACAACAGCAGGAAGGTGGAGAATTTTGGCCAAGGAAATAAAGGGAAACCCCTACTCTTATAATAAAAATGCCAAACAGATGGTAACCAATTCAGTGCATGGTGAGATGTCAAAACATGTTGAGCACCATATTGGGACCTGTTCAGGGAAAATCATAGAGCTATTTATTCTGTTACACTTTTGAATGACCTATTAATTTAATAGTGGAGAATAAGCCCTTGTTTTATACAACCGCAGGTCTGCTGATGATCCTTCCAGTGAGGTTATCCACAGGAGTAGCTGTGAAGATTAAGAAGTGATCTCTAATTTGACCATTATAAAGACAAAGAACTAGCGTACTACAATTGCTCTTGATAAAAGTATCAGAAGTATGAAGAAATCATCACTTTTACTTGGAAGACTTCAGATCGCCAATTTAAAGAAAAACAAAGTATGTGTTCTTCTGAAAAGGTATTTATTTATTTTTATTTGAGACATCAGAAACGGGTACTGAGGTTTTATCACTGAAACTGCACAGCTTTTCTCTCTTTCCCCTAGTTCCCTCAACCGCCACTTCAGCTTCTTTTCTTAATGTTTGCTAATTGTTCTGGTGCAGCTGTATTTTTATGCTACTATTTCATTTTTCTGCTAGACATTCTTGCTTATGTGAGTCTTTTACACACCGACAAAGAAGAAAAACCAGTAAGTGATCTTCTACCACTTGGCTTCTTTCAGCAAAATATGTTTAAGGACTTCCTTAAAGGGAACTCATTAACTTGAGCCCACACCTAAATTACACGGAAAACTGTGTGTTCCAAACAATGATTTTAACAACCAGCTTCCTTGCTTGCAAGCAGTCAGCCGTATGAAAAAAAGAAATCTTTATTTGGAAGAATTAAGTTATAAACATGAAAATCATAGCAGCTAAACTCATACAATTGTTGAACTTGCTGGGCATTTGAGAGGTCAGTTACTCAACTGAGGCAGATTTGTTACCCAAACAGTTCACCTGGCTGGTGAAATTTGGGATACTGTGTAGGAGACCCGGAGCTAGTGTTAATGTTGGAGAAGGGAAAGTGTAGCCTAACGTGGGTGAGATTAAACCCTTAATGACTGACCCATCTCCTCACCTGGTTTGTGGATCAGCTGTTTTACACTATCTTGCAGAGAAGGTGGAAAGAGAATCAGCAACACCTTGTTATTCAACACAATATGGAGATGAGCTGTCAGAAAGAGAACCCAGCTCTTCTGCTTCCCCCCTTTTCTAAATCTAATCTACAGAAACTGTAATTTTCTCTAGGTGGCATTAGAAACAGTGTGGATATTTAACAGTAATTGTAACAGAAGAGAGGGGGGCCAAGAGCAGTTGTGCAGCAGAAGGTAATCTGGAGAAAGTGAAAGGCAGAGGAGCTTGAAGTTCTCCTCTTAGTTTGAATGGCAGACAATTAAGACTTGTCCAAAATCTAGGACAGAGCACCCTTAGACATAACAGGGTTCCAAGTATCAAGGTAGGATGTGCCACTTTACTAAAATGCATTAGCGTGAAAATTCACAAGTTTATGAAAAGGAAGGAAGCTCTTTACTGCACTTCTTAAAAGCTGATCTTTCCTGTGCAATGCAGTTGTGGATGAGACATACACAATGACAGTGTCCTGAGTAGAATCCAAAAAGCAAATTGGCAGTGCAGCTGGTAGGCAATAAATCAGATTTTAAAAACTCTTTCAGGTTTAATAACTTGAAATGAACCCAGATATGTAAGTTTGAGATAAGGAATACACTAAAAATATGTCAGTGTTCCAGGAGTGGTCTGGAAGAGGTGGAAGGAAGCGTAGATCTGTAAAATAATTTGTATAAAGTCATAATATAATAAATCCATCAGTGTATTACTTCATCAGCTAGATGCCAACCTACTATTAGCATAATTAAAATAATTGCTGGAGAGCAAAATATCATTTTATACCTCTACACAGCAATATGATTATATTCAAGGAACCCCCATCACCTAGATTTGTTACCAGCTTAAATCCTGCCAACAAACTGTACTTTGAAACAGCATCCTGGTTTTTGCATAACTGTGATGTTTCCAGATACCATCAATGCTTCACGCTGATGTTCTCCACTGACATCACTGCACTGATCCACTGTTAAACAAGGTCATGCTGCATTCCACTTAGCATTTTGATGGGTGGCACGTAGGCACATTGGAGGGGATGCCAGAGCTGGAACATTTTCACTGATGCTTCACTTGAAAGCTAATTACCCCATATATGAATAAAATGGCCACACATATCAATTAAAAAACCCATAAATTGGGACATGAAGGTCAAACGATCATTTTACAGAGGAAAATTTAAAGCTTTGGAGAACATTTTTATTTCCCCTCTGGCTGTCCTACCTGGCGGTTAGCTGCTGCCAGCTATGACGCCTAGTCTACAGTTGAACCAGCTCCAGTCAGAGCTATTAGGAGCGAGTCATTTTGGCCTTTTAAGATTTGGCAAAGGCAGGGAAAAAAAAAAAAAAAAAAAAAAGAAGAGAAAAAAAAAAAGGCAGAGGTAACATACAGAACAAGCCGCACACACTTTACGGGAACACACCCGTGAGAGCAGAGCAGCGGCCGCACACGGCAGCGTCTCCCCGCCGCGCCCCGGCAGAGCCCCCGCCCTCCCGCCAGGTCTGGGTCAGCGGGCGGGCGGCTGCCAGCCCCAGCGCGGGGGAAGCCCCACGCTGCCCGGCGGCCCGGCCAGACCGCTACCGTGGCGGTTACAACCGTTAACGGCCCGCTCGGCGGAGTGACGCACAGCTGACGTCCCCAGGGGCCTCGGCCGCTCCCCCGCGGCAGCCGCGGCAACTGACGACTGCGCGCCCGCCAGGCCGGCCTCGGGATTGGCTGAGCAGGGGGCGCCCGGTGAGCGTCATCGGAAGTGATGCTCGCCGCGGCACGCCCTTGCTCCGTTCAAACCGGGATGGCGGTAAAGCGGGGCGGCAGGTGGGCAGCGGCGCGGGGGGTTGTGGGATGGCTGGAGGTCGGGGCTCGCGCCGGTGGCGTGAGGAGAAGCGCGGGCCGGGGCGGCGGCTGATGGCAGCGCGGGTTCTGCGCCCTCAGGGTTGGTGTTCCCTCCGCAGCCTGTCCTTCCCCCCGCCGCTCCCCACACCGCCTTAACTGCTGTGGCACTCCGGACGCGTTCAGGCTCGGTAGTTTTAATAAATTTTTACCTCTAAGGAAATACAAGTTACTTAAGTTATAACCCACACCCCCCATCCCCCTTTTCTTAAAGTAAGCCATTCGCGTGCCTCTGCTTGAAAGTCCCTGTTCTTTTTTTCAGGTGATCTTTGACACACGATAATCTCTAAAGATGCTGAAGTTTAAATGCGGTGCCCGAAACCCGGCAGAAGCAGGACCGATGGAGCCCATCACCAGCCGAGTTTCTCGGCTCAATCTGCTCTTTCAGGTAAAGAGCATCTGGCCTGGGATTAGCTGATCTCAGTTTCATCTGCGTCCATACCCGGTGTATGAAAATACAGTTTTGCTTGTTAGCGTGGACACTCAAAGCATGCCTGTGTGGTCCTTTGGAGTGTAATAAGTAACTAAGGGTAATTTGCTGATCAAATGGGGTTTCAATAAAAGGAACAATCTTGCTGCAACAGATTTGAGAATGTTCTGTCTGGTGAGAAAAGACTTAACCATGAGGTTGCAAGATATACTTTCTAAAGGCAAATGTTAAACCATAATCTCATGTTACTATGACAACTTTTGTCTTTGTTTAGACCTTAGTGTAAAAATAGATTAGTTTTGCAATATACAGCTTCTTGCTACGTGATTGAAAGCATAACTGTTTGCTTAAACCAGCCAACCAGCCTTGAAGTTGAGGATAAAAGGGCTGTGATACTTGTTGGAATTTGCGAGCCTGGATGGAGCTGTGACTCCCCGGCCGCCCAGTGCTGTTTTTGCTTTCCTGCCTTAATAAATACTTAGTGAATTTAATTCAGGCTCTAGTTATTTCAATTCAACTATAACAGGAGGAAGGAGTAAGAGAAAGGGATAATTAGTTGAAGTTCAAAGTGTGTACCGAGTTTGCACAAAGTTCAGCAGATAGTGGCTTGTCATAGGTTTATGTGTATCTGTTGATGTTTTAGCCTGAGTGGATTTTCCCACATAAAGATGCAATGTTGCATTGTGTCCTGTAATCCCCATTTTTTTCCTGGGTGATGTAGCTGAGGGTTTGTCATGAGGTGGATTTATGTAACCAGGTGCTATTTGATCATCTGAAATTCAGCAGCTTTTCCATCTAGAGCTAATATTGATGCTGATTGCTTAAACTACTTGTATCATGAAAAAAACCCACATGGTACAATGTCAAGAAAAAAGCCAATGAGATCAGAGTCATCAGTGGGATGTACATCGTTCCAAGAAAGCTGTCATTTGAACTTTAACAATCTTTAGAGGATTGTTTTGTCTAAAAATAAAATACCTCTAGCTATTGCCATTAAGACAGTAAGTTGATATATTTACCTTACACTTCTGTATAATTTGTCTAATTTCTGAAGTAGTGATTTTTAAATGGATAATATATAATCTGCTCTATACATATGTTATTGATTTGAGGCTTTTCATTGTTGTCTGAGACTCCATCTGCTGTTGCTTCTTTTTCTTAACAGGGGAAGCCACTCTTTGTGACTCAACAGCAGATGTCTCCTCTCTCCCGGGAAGGCATCCTTGATTCTTTATTCGTTCTCTTTGAAGAATGCAGAAACCCCACGTTAATGAAAATTAAACATGTTGGCAACTTTGTCAGAAAGTGTAAGTTTGTTTAGACTAATTTTCAGGTGTCATTTTTTCTTTAGAATCTGAATGCTTGAATAATGCTTTATTTGCTTTGATTCATTAATGATTGTAACCCAGGACTTTGAGCATCTGATGTTTTGTGGGCAGACCCAACATTGCAAAGGGGATCTTGGCAATCTTAGTAAAGGCTTTGTTCAGGTTCAAAAATGTCAAGTGCAAGTGTCTTTTGAAGTGCTGTGACTCGAACGTGCATCCTTTTTAGTCTGTACTATACTTATAGTTAAGGAGGCACTTTAAAAGTTTCTGAGTAGTACATACAGCAAAGCTCCAAGTATGCACCACAGAAGGATGTCAGATGTCAAGAGCAGGATGGTGACTAGAGGTATGAGGAAAAAAAAATTCTAGAAAGGAACTTGGTAATCGTTGGCTTTTTCAGCTTGAAGTAAGCTTTTGGATTCCATGTGTCACCTGAATTTTGTATGCATAACTTGTGAATGTTAATTGTGTGCTTCAGAAACATAATTTCTGATGGAGTAAATAGTTTACTGATATTGTGCTTAGATTTTCATCAATTTTCATCAATTTTTTTCATTAAGATATACTAGAAAGCCATTTGGATGAAAGTAACTTACCATGCACTCTGTAATAGTTCTGTCTAACAGTTTCTAGATATTATTAGTGGAGAGTAATTTTCTGCTAGTCTGAAGAATTTTTAGAACATCTACCACGAGCAATTGATTATCACAGTGCGTGATGGTTGAAACTAGTTAATGGAAAACCTGAACTGAGTATCTGAAATAAATGTCTACAATTATTTGTTAGACAATGGACTAGTGCCTCCCACAGGCAGAGAAGAAAACCCTGCCACTTGACTGGTAGAACTTGGCTGGGTAAAGCCCTCGTATTTAGAAAATATACTTTGTATTGGTAAAGGATGGTTGGAAAGAATTTAGAAACAGAAGAGGCTATCAGCCTATGATGTTATGAATGGGACAGAATTATGGTTGCTATGGGAACTATCTTAACATTTCCTGATTTTTTTTTTGTATGTACTGTATTTCAGTCTTAACTGTGCATTAATACAGTCTTTTTCTAGTTCTTATGCATACTGGGTTTTTTTGAGAAGCATATTCTGTAATGATTTAACATTTCCTGAGAGTTTGGAACAAAATGTTTTGGGTTTTTTGTTGTTTTAGTCCCCATTTTTGATGATGTGTCTGTTACGAAATGCCAGTTGGCTAACATAAAAATAAATTTTTTGGTTTTATAGATGCAGAGACTATAGCTGAATTAAAGGAATTGCAACCCAGCATGAAGGATTTTGAAGTAAAGAGTGTGGTTGGCTGTGGTCACTTTGCAGATGTAAAAGTAGTAAGAGAGAAAGTTACTGGTGATGTATATGCTATGAAGGTGATGAGCAAGGAGTCCTTGTTGGCACAGGAGAATGTATGTATATTTTTCCGTTATGACAGTAGATGGATGAATTACAATTTGTTGAATACTTCCTTTTTGTCACTACTATTAGAACTAAGTTAAAAGTTTACCTTGAGAAGGATTGTCCTGCATTGCAGTGAAGTAGTATATTTGTGTGTAGTTCTGCTGTGTTTAAAAACTGTTGCCGTAGACTATGAATCTATTGGTTGAAGTGCCATCCAAAAAAATAATGGCCCTTGTCTTAAAGAGCTTACCATCTAATTGTAAGACAGGAAAAGACAGATGAAGAAAATAGTGGATCAGTATTGATCAGTTTGATGATGGCTTGAATTTTTAGGCAATCTATTCATTAAGGTTTTTTTTTTTTTTATTTTAAAGAGCAATGTAGAATGTCAAGAGTGGGTGTGAAGGCAAACTGTGGTGACTGGATTTTTATGGAGAGCCTCTCACTAGCTTGAGAAATGTGTTACTTGAAAACTTAAAAAAGGGATAATGGAGGTTGTTATCGTAGTTTGGTGAGAAACGGAAGTTAATCTTTCACTGACATGAGATGACAAGTAGGACAGAGATACTCCATGAAGACCTCGTGAATTTATACAGCAATATCAGCATCAGTTGTTCCCAATATATGGTGCAGTTAGCCTGCATCTGACATCCCTTAGCATTGTTTATGGCTATCAGAAATGAAGATAAACTAAAATTACTCTTGCGATGTCATAGGTTGATAAGAAAGCAAAGTATGATGCTGCCCTCAATATGACACTTGCTTGGTCTCGTTGAGCGTGGGTCAGTGAAAGTAGGGAATGTTGATCTAAATGAACTTGCAGTATCTCTGTAAGAAAATTAATTTCTTGTCTGGCTATACTATACATCTGAATAATTAAACAGTTGCTAGAGTATGATTTCAAGAGTGCCTTGTGTTTCAATACCTTCCAATTAATTTATGACTGAATTAGCTGTAAGGTGCTACCCTGTAATTGCTCTAGCTTCTCTTCTTATCTGGTTCTTTTGAGAGTAGTTTTATTTTATTAGGGCTAGTCCAGATGGAGTCAACCAAAATTGCACTCTGGACTTGTGGATGCTTCACCAGCTTGGAAGGGAAGCTGGCCTTTGCTGCAGGCACAGTTCACTTGAAAGCAAGCTAGACAACAGAAGGTGGGAGGGTAACAGGGAACACGGAGGAGTAAAATTACTTTTTTAAAGGTGCACATCACAAGGAAATAACATTTAATATTTTCTGTGTCATTTAATTTTTTTCTGATGTGTGCCTTTGGCACAGACTCAAATCTTTCTGAAACTAGGGGATTCTAATATATTCTAACTCAGTTGCATCATGATATAGCTGAAGACTTTCTTTTTTTTTGTAGGTGTCATTTTTTGAGGAAGAACGCAGTGTATTATCTCAGAGCACCAGCCCATGGATTCCACAGTTACAATATGCATTTCAAGACAAGAAAAATCTCTACTTGGTAATGCCTAGCCTTCGTTTCTTTTCTCCTCTGTTGAGCACTATTGCCATTGTTATGTTGAAGAGCATGATGGTTGAAATGTGCTTATCTTCTGTAAATTTTCCTGCATTATGTGTCACTGTTTGATATGTGTCCAGTGTAATATGGGGTTGAATGGAGTATCTTTTCTATATATGAGCTATATCTGTTCCTTTAAAATTTTATGTAGGTTATGGAGTATCATCCTGGAGGGGACTTACTGTCACTCTTAAACCGATATGGAGACCAGCTAGATGAGAGTATGGTGCAGTTTTATCTTGCAGAGTTGATTTTGGCTATTCACAGTGTCCATCAGATGGGTTATGTCCACCGGTAGGTAAAGGTTGCTTTGCAGTGCACATATTTGATCAGTATCATTCCAGAAAAGTGTTCTGGAATGATGCATTCTTGTTGTGATTTTTTATGTTCCATCCTCTTTCAGGACAGTATTTCACATGCTGTATCAGATGAGAAAATTAGAAAATTAAATCAGAGTCCAACTATAATTGTAGCTAAAGGCATTGACTTTGATGTAAAGTTCAAACTAATATCAAGAAAGGATTGTTACATATTTTTTCTGGAGGCTTAGTAAAAAGAAGCCCTAATGTTGCTGTATAAAAAATAAAAATCTTTTCCAGAGATGGTTGCTTTTAGCACCAAGTAGTACAGGAAATCAGTGTAATTGTTAAAACTTGTTGTGGGCTGATTGGTGAACAGGGCAGTATAGGATGTTGGAGTAGTTAAATATCACAGTTTTCTAAAGATCATATCAAAGTTTGAAGGCTGTTACTGTATGCATTTTCAAATCATATTGGAGTTCAATAAATCTATATCTTGTTATCTAGATGTAACAGTGGGGAATGGCATGGAAAGGTACTGACTGCTTTCTTGCTTACAGAGATATCAAACCAGAGAATGTTCTTATTGACCGAACAGGACACATTAAACTGGTGGACTTTGGGTCAGCTGCCAAAATGACAGTGAACAAAACGGTAATAATCTGGATTTGAACTTTGTCTACGGCTTGTTTGGGTGGTCCAATCAAAAAAGGAAAACTAACATTACATCTTTCCTTGATTACACCTTGTTCTTCTGCCTTTCTTGTCCAGTATGGAATCTATCACAACATATTTTTCCATTTATGAATGGCTTTTCAAATGTGAGCTTGAGATTTTTTGTAGCTCTCAATAGATACATAATTGCTTATTAAAATTTTAATACACAAGGTAGAGGCAGGTTTACTTTCTCATGGTGCTGCATTACAATATAAAAATCATACAATAAAAAACCATACTGTTCAATGCTGTGTTTAAAGAAGGACATGGATTTATAATTGTTCATAATTGGACTGAAAATCATTTGTTGTTATAAGTTACTGGTAAATTTAGGTAACTGCATACAACTTCAAATGATAATTTGAAATTAAAATGTAGTTAGCAAGAATATGAAGTTCTATGCCAGATTCCTGTCTTGTGTTATAATTTTTACTTTTTTGTAGCTTTTTCTTATTACTGTGACTCAGTATTTTGTTTTCCCTGTTCTACCCTTTCCAGTCTTCTCTGCATTGCATTTTTCTTTTAATTTTTTTCTTACTACCTTTTTAGTTGTCTTCAGGTTTTTGTGTTAGTCTGCCTGCTGTTTTGTTCCATTCTTTATGCCACTTGGTGCAAAAATTATTGCATTTTTGACTCCTGAATTACCTTTTCTAAGCATTCCAAAAATTCAGATACTTTGCTGATCATGAACACAAGGTAGAAAGGCAGGGTTGACACTGAATGGAATGAAGGCAAGGTCATGTTTATGTCTAAATTTGACTATTTTTGAAATTTCAGCTATGATGTCCCTGTTAACAGTAGTAGAAACAGTACTGCTAGAGTATGTACACTGCTTAAAACTTAGTGTTTAGTAATCCTGTGCTTTTTAGAAGGCTGCTTTTCTACTTCAGCTGTTTGTACTTTCTAGTAACAGATATCTCTGATAATTTGACTTTTTATACTAAATAGTTTGCTTTCTGTTTCTTTATCAGCAGTTTCCTTAACCTTGCACTTTCTTGCTTAATAGCCTTGCTTAAAATCACTTAGTTTAAAATTTACTTGGAGGGCTCAAAATTGTGTCTCATTAAAAAAAGAAAAAGGAAAAAAAAAGGGGGAGAGGGGCAGAAGAGAAAAGATTTGGTTTATTACCAAAATCAAAATGAACAGAAAGTGCTGTAATTTCACTTGATATATCTTTGCTTCTAGGCAAATGCCAAGCTACCTGTTGGCACACCTGACTACATTGCACCAGAAATGCTATTGGGATTGAATGGAGATGGCAAAGCTTCTTATGGTCCAGAATGTGACTGGTGGTCCCTAGGAGTCATTGCGTATGAAATGATCTATGGACGATCTCCGTTTGCTGAAGGAACTACAGCAAAAACTTTCAATAACATCATGAACTTCCAGGTAAAGAGGATTCCTCCCGTGTTCTTGTCTAAAAAAGCTGTAACTAAAGGCTATGTTTTGACGGTTGAGAAGGGAAGCTTACAAATCTCTCTTACTTTGCCATGTTCATAAAATAATTAGAATATATGCTTTATATTTCTATATGTCTATGTATTGTAGATATCAAGTTATTTTTTGTAACAGGTGTCTAAAAATAACCATCTGCAGTGCATGAATTAAAAGAGATGTAGCTGGCAACTATAATTGCAGCATTTCCAAAATAATCTAGAAGAGAAATTGAAAGGAACAATTGTGAATTGATAAAGTTTCTGCATCTTACTAAGTGTTTGTGGATAGTAAAGGCAAGGGTTAGCTATGAAGAGCTGCAGGAAGACTTGAGGATATTGAGTGTCTGCATGATTAAAACATCACATGAAATTTAGTGTAAATAAGTTTAAACCAATGTATATGAAGGGAAAAGTACCCCAACTTTACCCAGTGGTGGGCTCAAGAACAGTATCTTGATGTTATGATCTATGCAAATGTCAGTTTAGTTCTTCATAACAGCCTGAAAAACATAGAATGGTGGGAGTTAGTAGGAAAGAAAAAAAGAAAGAAAATAATCATGTGTAGCTGAGTGGAAGTGAGCAAATAATGTGTACCTGTTATCTCTTCTAATATGGGAATTAGGGGCATCAAATGAAAGGAGCCAGCAGTAACTACGTTACAACAGAAAAGGATACTTCTTGTAGCACGTTCTCATGCTGGGGAGTAAGTTTGCAACTACTGACTGTTTATGTGTGCTTAAGGAGCAACTAGAAAAATTCATAGGAGAAGAATCCATTGAGATTTGGTAAACACAAAGACATTATCCCTGGTTCAAAAAATTAAAAAAAATTTCTGGGGAAGCGTTTTGTGGTACTCTTCGTTTGTGTTTGCCATTGGCCATTGTTAACATGAGAGAGTGATCCGGGACTACCATTTGTCTGATAGGGAATGGTTGTTTTTCTTATCTTTACTGCAGTAAATGCATATAAAATCCTGTTTGGAAAAAAGCACAATACTTTTATTTGTATGCTATAAATAATTATCCTTTGTGCTTGGCATATCTCAGAAAAATGAAACTTAATCTTACTGTTCTCAGACCATTTTCCTACTAAGCAGAAATTCTTTTCTTTCTAATGCAGAGATTTCTGAAGTTCCCAGAGGATGTGAAAGTTAGTAGTGAATTTCTTGATCTGATCCAGAGTCTGCTTTGTGGGCAGAAGGAAAGATTAGGTTATGAGGGACTGTGCTGCCATCCATTTTTTTCTAAAATTGACTGGGATAATATCCGTAACTGTAAGTAGAATAATACTGTGTTTGTAACAATTCCTGTTTCCTTGGGGGACATGAAAATTTGTACAATGTGTGTATTTAAGTGTGTTTGATCTGAATAGTTATTCATAATAAGAAAGGACTGTGTCCTGGAGCAGGTATTTTTAACAAAACAATTCGTTTTTGCTTTTGGATAGGATATGTTAACATCTCTCAGGTGAAAATTGTAAGGCAAGATGAAGTTTAATACACTTCTATATGAATTTCTGATGCAATTGCCGTATTACTGTAGGCACTAGACTGGAAAATCAAAACGGTCCTTTCCATGTCCTTCCTCAGATTAAAATGCATCAGTGTGTTCTTTCAGGCCTTATCCACCTCAGTTTGCTTAATTATGGCTTCATCTCATTACTTTTTGTTGTATTTTCAGCATTCTCTCTTTTCATCTTGTGATCCAACTTCACTTGAGGTTGGTTGGTTGGTGTGGTGATTTTTTTTTAGCTCCTGTAGATGATAAAATGTCAGCGGTCATAGGGGCATTGGTGTTTTTCCTCAGAGTTAATGTGTCTAATATAAGACTGATTTTTTTTTTTTGTCAAAAATCTGTTCATTCCACTAGAAATAGAATAAAGAAAATGAAGTAGTAATTTTCTTTGCAGAAAATTGTTTATGAAACTAGGGAAGCAATGGAATTTAGTATCTGGAAGTACTGAGGCACCAGCTCCATCGCAAAAGCAAATATTTCACGGATCTTTGATGATCTATGTATGAGTGCCTGACTTGTGTTTGATAGTATTTTAAATTATTTGGACTGTAAGATTATCTGTGCAAGGAACATGTCTGCCTTATATTCTTTATCAAATACGCTGTAAGAGCAATGATTGTGCTCCATTTTCCATGACAAATTGCTAAGCCAGTGCTTCTACTTTTGATGACTATCTCTGCACTTCAGCTGGAAGCTCCACAGAATGTTTACTCACTTTTCTGTTGATTCATTAATTTTGAACTTGTGGAGCTGCTGTTGTGTTAAATTCCATTGTTTCTGCCCTTTGAGAGCCATTGCGCCTTGAGTCATTTTCATCATTTTAGCATAGATTTCCCACACTTCAACTCACTCTGCCTTTTTCCCCCAGAGCCCTTTGCCTAAGTCACCAGTTTCTGTTTCTAAAATTTTTCTATTGCATTTGTATCATATTATCTCAGATCTGGAAAAAAATGGCATGTGAGCATATGTTCTCGTGTTTCCTTGGCAATTGTCTGTCTAATATTCACACAACTGCACAAGTTAATTGAGTGTTTTGCCATTTGATGTGACAACAGTGGTACTGATGGACAAGCTGGTAGGCAGCCCTGATGTCATTATAATGTTGAAATAATCATTTGGGATTTTAAAAATCGCATTTCTGTCTGCAGCTGGCCTGTGGATTGCATCATTCCGTATAATATCTGGACCTAACTTCTGTGAAGATTCATGCAGTTTTGACCCCTGACTTCGTTGTTATGTCTCAGACTTCATAAAACCCCACTGTAACTAGCACAAAACACAGCAGTCTTCTTGCTTTTAGTAACAAATTCAATGGATCACCTATGGCTTTGCTCTCTGCAGTGCTTCTCCATTTGCTGGCTTATTCAGGGCGATGTCACTGTCATTCTATTGAAAACCCTTGTCAGCTTTGACCTGGGCTATCTAAAAGCTAAAGGTTTCTTTCTTATCATGACCTCTGCAGATAGTGGTGTTTAACTGGAGCAATGGCAGCCTGAGAAAATTAGTAAACCAGTGAGTGCTGGAAGAGGTCACAGGATTTAGGTGTAGATTAAAGAATCTCACTACCTCAAGTTAATCTGGTCAAAGATTTTGGATATGTGGAATGTTGGACTCGGTGATCTTAAGGGTCTTTTCCAACCTAAATGATTCTGTGACTGTTAAATAATTTCTGTGTCAGCACAATTAGACTTTCCTCTAGTCTATAAAAGCAATGATATTATTTATATTTGAGACTGGAAAAGGTAGGGGAAAAATTGGTACACTTGCCTTGCAGGTATTTAAGTCAGTGTGCTGGGAGTTCCAGGATAACCTTTTTTAACAAACCATTTTAACAGATTTTGGTTAAGAATGTGTTATTAAGGGGTTTTTCAGTGTTACATTTTGTTGTTATGGTAGCTTAGGAAACACCTGACTTTTCAGTAAACACCTTCCCAAAAGATAGTTGCCTCTAAAAAAGCTCCCAGCTTCCCTTGTTTCAAGTAGCATGTGTCTCAGAAGCAGCTCTTAAGTTACAGATACAGAATCAAATCATTAAACCTAAAGTCAGATTTAATTGAATCTGTCTCAACAGGTAATTTTCCCCTTCTTTGGAGTATTGTACTGAAACATTTTTATGGATTCTGCCCTCTGTATTTGTTGATTTCTGCTATTGATTGACTTATAAAGCTTCGAACACCTCCTCCCCGTCCCCTAAAACAGACACCACCCCAACCAAACAGAAAACCCCAAAACTTTCAAAAGATTATGATGATTTACTTGACAATTTTCTGAAAATATTTTGAAATTTATTTACGTAGAATAAACATATTTCTATCTGTGTTTCAGCTAAATGATCGGGATTTTAACTGGAAAGTTGGTAACGGAACTGTTTGCTTGATAAGTATCTCAAATCAGAAGTAGAGAATGGGGAAATGAAATACTTGTGTTATTGGCAACATGGTTGCATTATATATAGTTTGGGGATTTTGTTCATCATCTTTCACTGTTTGAAATCCATAAATTACATCAGCTGTTTATATTTGAACCAAAAATATGCCTGCTGAGGTTAGCTGAGAGATGGTCAGAAGACTTACATTGTCATCTAAGCCATATATATGTATAGCATAAACAATCTTCTGTTTTAAGAGTTGTTTTGTAACTGCAGTCCAAGAGGTCTTGAAAATGGAATGGTGTATTTGGACTTGCATGAAGAAACAATATATATGAGAAGAAAATAATTAGTGTCTTGTGCAAACAGAAGAACTTGGAAGTGTTGCAGACTGATTTTTAGGCTGTCTTTTGCTATTAAACAGGCAGAAACCTAAATCTCATTGTTCTTAAGTCCAAGGCTCTTCCTTATCCTTATGAACCCAAAATTGTCATTCAGTAACATTTAAACATCGTGATGTTTCATTTAAATGCTTGCCTTCAGAAAAATGTGTTGACTTGTTTCTCTGAGTGGAGATCACTTTCGTGTCAGCTTCAAGATGACTTTTATTAACAGAAATATATGTGTTGGATCATTGTCTTGACAGAACAGTAAAGATGTTAAGATCATATCGTGGAGATTGGCTAGAACTAGTATAATGCCTTTTTTTTTTTAAAGTGGTCTTAGAGAAAACATCCTTAAATTACATCAGTTGGATTTTCTATTTTCTATTTTTTTCCATAACGCTTTATTCAAATAGGCCTCTTAAAGCCTGAGGAAGAATAATGCCTAACCTACTTAGGCTGTGTGGATGCTTTTCCTCAGAAAGCATATATAGATCACCTTGTAGATCAAGAAAAGACACATTTTCATTCTTAAGAAATGTTCTGTATCTCCTTTAGATTTCCTATTTCAGTTAAGTTTTTCACTGTCCCAGGGGAAACGCAGTATCTCTTTTCTGAATTTGCATGAAAATATTTTGAAAGAATGGAAAGACCTGATTAAGGCAATGTTCCTTGAACTAATCATAAATACATACACTAGTGCAGAGTTAAAAAAAAGGAAAAAAAGGCAAGCTTTTTTCCATAAGACACATTATATCTAATCTTAATGATAAACTGGTTAAAGTACTGCAGTGTATGTGTGGTAGTTTGGGGTTTTTGTTTTTTTTTTTTTCCTTAACTTAGCAACCTACAACACCCCCTTTTCCTCTGAAAGTCATTCTTTGGAACAGATGGAAGAGGGTTACATCCTTCCACAAGTGGGGAGGTATCTAGGCAAGCAATTGGCTTTTTTAAAACATACAGTTCTCTACAAGATACTTTAAATGGTAAACAGAATATGTACGTTCGTTTGTAACGTAACGGAGACAGAAAGAGGTCTTAATACCCAACCAGTTTGTTCGAGTAGAAGCATTGGTGTTACTGTCTTTTTGAGTAATGATTTTGCCTCCCTTTTGAGTGAGCCTGAAAAAAATGAAAATCTTTCACCTTGCCAGATGCAATGGAATGGTTTTAACATTCAGTTCTTAGAGTCTTATCTTGACCTCCACTAAAGGATTCTTCCCTTTAAAGAAGCAACTGATAAGCACATCCGTGTATTTGCATTCACCAATCTTCATCTTGTTCTGAAAATGCTGTATTTTTGTGCAACAGTCCTCTGATTTTAAGCAAGAAATAATAATGTAACTGGACATTATGTCACTGTGTGACCCACATTTGAGAACAAAACTGCTCATCAGTTTTAGCTTTTTTTTTTTTTATTACAAGACTACTCTCTTTATTCTGCAGATGCTTTGGGCAAAGGACTCCTTAGTGTTAGGAATAAAGGACTATGAAGAAGCAACCAAATAATTAACAAAATCAGAGTGGATCTAGCTTGCTTTTAAAGATATTCCTTCTTTTTCCTCAGTGAGATTTTGTCCAGTGTCCTGAAACTTCTGAAGAAGTTCTGCTTCTCATTTTCAGTTGATGTTGACAGTTCAGAAGTACTTCACATCTAGAGCTGTTTTTGTGGAATGACTGTTTTAAGTTTTCTTTTTAGTCACTACTGTTTCTTGATACAAATACTGTAACAAGCTTATACTACAAAGTTGCAGAGTTTTTGGACTGTCAGTCAGATTTTTTAGTGAATGCAAAATAGAGGGCAAATGATTTTTTTCATTGTTTTGTAATTTTTCTTCATTCACATCTTTTATCAAACATTAGAGGAAACTGTAGTCTAAAACATTGTGCTCTTTAGTTTCCCACCAGCCCCAAAGGTTTGCTCTGTCTTGCCTTCAGTTTTATCTTCTCGTATCCATTGTTCCCCTATTGAGTGCTTTTAATCTTTTTATGTGCATGCTGATTTTAGGCATATTTAAATTATATTTTCTGTTATGCGTGTGGTTTGACTAGGAATTCTTATTGTTGGTAGAGGAAAGACTTTGGTTTTAATTGCAAGGGCTTGAAGATGACTCCTTAAGAGCTTCTTAGCTAATCTCTGGTGAGAAGTAAGGCACTAGGTAACTCTTTCAAAGATGAAGTTATCTGTCAAACTCTGAGGAGCATGTAACAGCGTTTTTATACCATTATAAAAAGGCAGCTATGTTGGTTTTTGCTACCTATTTAAGAAAGATTCTAGGCTTCCCCAGAGGTAGTGAATAGTTTGTTTCTTTGTCTATTGCTTTACCTGCTAGACAGTATCTGTTTTCAAAGACAATGTTAAAAACCCCACGGAAACCCCTTCCTGTAATAGGATATGCAAAGTTCTTTCATCAGAGGTCCTAAACTAAAAAATACCAATTCCTGACCTTACCCTTCTCTGCTATGAATTAACTGTAACTTGAGCTTATTTTTGCATTAAAGAGGATATACTTGCAAACTGTTTTCTCTTGCTTCCCTGTTTTTAATCATTAAGAGCACATGAAAGAGTAGCTGGACATTATCCTGATATTAAATAAATAATAATAAATTAAAGAACCTAATCACCAATCTGTTTTCCAGGATTATGTTTACAGTATATAAACATCAGCATTATATTGGATCTAAATTTTTATTAAACCCAATAAATAGCAGAAATTAATAAATTCATTATATTGACAGAGTATTTCAGTGTTCTGGAACGAATAAGTAAAACTGCTTACTATACAACCTATTTAATTTGTATATTTTCCCCATTTATCTCATTCTAATGTACTTGGAACTACTGTACGTGAGCAGCATCCTATCTGCTTCATGGAATTTCTTCTCACTTCCCTGCTTGTGAACAGCGTCAGAATGGCTCCTTGGGGAGCTGCTAACAAAGCCTGCATGTGTAGTTGTGATTTGGCAGTTTATACAGACAGATTTTTTTTTTTTTTTTTGGCTGTTAATGCTGGTCTGCTGGGTAGTTTAAACGTACATTTGTCTAGAGAATAAAGAGTTAAAAAGCGGGCTGTGAAAGGTTTTGGCAACCTAGAGGGAGCTAGCAAGCTCCAGCCGTGACTCATTCTGCCTGTGTCAGTCAGATAAGCATCAGCATCTGTCACGAATGCAGGCAGGTAGGGTTAAACTCCGAGCATGCAGAGAGTGAGGAGCAGGGAGCCTGCACTGCAGGGGTTGTAATGTTTGTTCCCGGTTCTTCAATTCTCATCAGCCCTTCAGCTACAGGAGATCTATACTGGATCCATGGTAACGGTTTTAGCACACTACACTTCCATCCGCTTGTGACAATGGGCTGTGTTCTAGTTGCTAACTGAAGAGCTGTGTCCTTTATAAAGCAAAAAATAGATTAGTAGATTTGCAATGAGCAAGGACCTGAGTGATGAAATAAATAAATAAATCTTCGAAAACGTGATTTAATGAGGTAGGAATTGCACAGCAGGCTTTTGCATTCATTCCTTTCACACACGTAGCCAAGCCAGCAGGTAGCTCGGGTGCTGCACATCATTGAGAAGAACTTGTTCTTTTGTTCTGTTGGTTAATTAAACTGAAGCAAACACGAGAAAATCAGCTGAAATTAAACAACTGCTTAACAAGTTAAGTGGTACCAATTTAGAAATTATAGTAAGAAATACATTGTAATTCCTGCTATTTATACCTCTCTTCAGAGCTGATTGTATCAGAGCCAGACTGCAGTGGTGTCCCGACAAGAGTTCCAGATCTTTACCAAGCTCTTCTAGAGAAATAAAATTTTACTGGTATTTCTTCCCTTCCTAAAGACCAATTACCTTCTAGTAGCTATAGTTCATTAGACTATTCCAGGAGAAAAACCAGTTTGCTGTTGATTAGAAGCCCGTGCTGTGAGGGTTCTTGGTAGTATTAAAGGGTAGATATATCCCTTAGCTGACTAGCAAAGGATCAGGGTACATTCTCATGTAGTGTCACTAATTGGATAGGTTGGAGACATTTTATTTTTCTAGATGAATCAGACTGTTATTACTTTTAGCTATATTACAGTAATGAGTTTCTTACCCTGGTGCTTTGATTTGATTCAAAATATGTGTTTAAAAAAACCCCCAAACCCAACAATCTGAAGTCCCCAACCTAAACCCCAGTTTAATCAACGTGGGAGACATTCTGCCTGCAGAGTGGTAGCCATGTTGGTAGCTTAAGGGTTAATCTCTTGTTGCTGTAATACGATTTGAGAGCAGCAGCTCAGTCTGCTTGTGTTAGCAAGATTAAAAGCAGGAGCTGCAGTGCCATTGCAAGCACTGAATGAGTGGGACTGTTGCAGAGTGAACTGTAGCTGAATTTTGTCTTTTCTTCTTGCTTTTTTTCACCAGCTCCTCCCCCCTTCGTTCCTACACTCAAGTCTGATGATGACACCTCAAATTTTGATGAACCAGAGAAGAATTCGCGGGTTTTATCCTCTACGTGCCAGTTGAACCCAGCAGGCTTCTCGGGTGAAGATTTGCCGTTTGTGGGGTTTTCATTCATCAAAACATTAGGGATCAGATCAGAGTAAGTAGGAATTATTGCTTAGGTGGATAGGACCATTGGAAAAATGCGAAGGTTTGTTACAGTGAGGATGGTGTGTGTGGGGAAAAGCTGTTTTAACTGGCCTGTACTCTGCTTTAGGGAAACTGCCAGTTTCTGGCTTTATCTGTTGCTGCTGTGGCTTGTACATGTCCTACCATTCTGTAATTATTTCTGGGATGAGAGGGAGGGAAAGGAATGGAATGATTGAGTCTAAACCAGTTATTGCTAAAATGGTTGTTCAAATACTTTGAATTAGTTGTTGCTGTTAACCAGGGAGCAGTAGGTGATTGCATTTCTGGTATTGCAGGTTCCTGAAAGGAGGAGAATACTGAGGAGTTCAGAGATGGAAAAAGGAGGGGGGTGGGTGTTATTTTATTGGGTCAGAGAGTGGGCACCAAGTGCTGGGGATGTGTAAGGCTTGAATCAGTGATCCACAGAAATGGAGCTCCGTAATCTGGAATGTGCAGTAATGGGTCAGTGAACAAGAGAAGGAGCTTCATGGCAGCTGACTGTGTGCCGTTCGGTCAAGTTAAATATGAAGACTGGACATTGCTGTATTGTGTGTTAAGAGACTGGAGACTCAGATGAAGTATGCAGGGTAAGTGTTTGTGGAAGGAGCTAAAGATCTGGAAAAAATAGTTTTCAATTGAAAGAAAACGTGCTTTCTGAGAGAATAGAGTTGGGGAAAAAGAATAATATAAATAGTATGGTATAAAGCATTTGGTGTGGTGAGTGATTAGTTTCTGATGACAGGGCTATTGAAAAAGTACTGGTACAGTACCTTAAGTTGAGAAGTCCTTACCTCATATCATGAGGCCTCTCAGGAATGCAATGGCTTTAGCTGGGTTAGTGACTCAATGCACTAAGGTGCTGTGTTTTTGTCTCAACCATCATTTGTTGCTGCTAGTTAGTTCCAGTAATGGACTTCATTGTCCATCTGTCTTAATGAAGTTTTCATTTTTTTGTCGTATTGGTTGTGATAGTTGCTCTGCAGTAAGTGTGTAGCCAAACCTGGTGATAATGTTGACATCTTTGATCTTGCCCACACTGTGAATCAAGGTTATATGATGGTTATGCCAGTAATAAAAAGGGAATCTTCGGCTGTCCCTCCTCAGCAGAGTTGCTTTTATGACAAAAGAGGAAGGAAGGGAGAGGACATAAAAACCAAAACAAGTGTTCTTTTGGTGAAATGATCTAATATTGTTAGCAGAATTATAAAACACCTGGGGATAAAATCTACCTTGATTTAGAAGTGAAATAACTTAGTGTTGTCTTTTCTGCATGGGGAACTGCACTCCATCTCTCAAGGCTACATGACCGTTCATATATCAGAAGAGGCTCGACAGTGACCATATATATATATAGTAAAAATGTATATGTAATCGGGGCCCAGGACTAGAATTGAAGACAAGCGTGAGGTAAAGTCTCAGGAACAATCGTGTAACTGTGCTGGAGGTGGAAGGCTGAAAAGTAATATCGATACAGCTGATTGATTGATATGCTTTCTTTGTGGAGCTAGTACCGCAAATGCGTATTGAAATTATATTTGAATTCTGGTAATAGCTGGGAGGGGGTATAATGTGTTCTGGATAAATTCTGACTGAAGTAAAATTTCTGCTTAATGTGGCCTGTTTCTTTCCTGAGCCTGGAACAGAAAGACATCATGTACTTAATTCCCCCAAAATAATTTTAATATAAGAAGATCTTAGTGGTTTCTTTTTTTGAATGAGATCTCGATAAATGCACTTCGATATTTTTAGCAGTAAATACTTGCATGTTGTTCTGCAAAGGTGATTTAAATATGGCAAAGAGTGTATGGAGACTTGAAGATATCTATTTTAAATAATGCGGTGACTAGTTTATTCTTAGTATCACTGCAACATTTTGTCATAAAGGTAGCTTCTTACTTATAAAATATTGTGTGGTGTATGTTTTACTTGAGGAAATAAAGTACTGTTTCTGTCCACACAAGCTTGAAAATCAAATTCTAGATGGGAAAGAGAACAGTAAATGGGGAGTAAGCTTATCTGTTGTGAACCCTGGGATGCCTTGTCTGGAAGGTTTTAAGTCATCAAGTTTATCAGTCCAGATTTTTTCTTCTTAAAATCTTTTCTCTGAAAGTCTCACCCATATGGTTGCTAAGTGATGCAGATCTGTTTTCCTGTGTCTGCAGCATGATAGCTCTAATGCCTCTAGTGCTGCTCATAGTTAGGCCAGCAACTGCGGAGTGCCATTAATAAGGTCCTTGAAACTTTCATTGCTTTTAATTTCAGCACTGTCAAGCTACGAAGTTTAGGGTTATTCTGTTGCCCATGTTCACTGGACAGTAAGAATCCATAGCTGAGACAGGAATTTCAAATACTTAAGAAAAAAGGCAATTAGGAAAAAATAGGACAGAAGAAGGATAAAAGAGTTATCTTTTTCCATTCTCCTCTTTCTCCCAACCACTTAGGGTTAGAAGGGTTCACCTAAGTCACTTAGACCTGTTGCCAGAAATTATATAGTCAGTGTATAGTTTAGAAGGGTCCATTGAGTTCAAATGTTCTGTGTGTTGCCCCATACCATGAGTTTTGGAAAGAATTTTTGACCCTATAACAAGTGTAAGATTTAACAAAAGAGCAAAAGGCATGACAATGTGTTGTAGGAAGCAATTAGGAGAAATCAAGGGCATTGCTTATGTCATATGTTCCTGTACTAGCAAAGTGTTTGTTAAATAAATCTCCTGTGTAATTCTAAGAACTGGGATCAGGCTGCAGAGAAGGACTAGCTAACTCCTTCTCCCGTCATGGCCTCTGAATTCTTGATATGGGGAGAAATGCCTGTCTGACTGCAAATCTGGCTGCTTGTTTGGCTGTGAGTGTGTGACTGTGACAAGGTAACAGGCAACTGAGAGTTTAATTCCATTAAAAGCCAGCTCCACCTTACTTCCTGTCCCTAACTGGCTGATCTCCAGTGCTTAGAACAAGGGAGAAAAAACCATAGATGCCAGAAATAAGCATCAAGTGGCGAAAGAAAATTGTTCTTGTCATTTGCAGGTGACTAGCAGAAGCCTAGTCTAGGCATGAGATAAATGCATTGTGAATCCTGGGCTAATCAAATACACCAAAATACCTAATAAAAATGAATACCTAATAAAAAAATACCTAATTAAAAAATAGTTTATGATGTAAATTTTTGCCTGCTTCTGTCCTCTCTGAGGTGGGAGTAAGATGCTAAAGGGGCCTGACTACTTATGATACAAAACTTAGGTTAATATAAAATACTTGCTAAACCAGAACCTAGAGGTATGATTCACAGGCAAGGCTGACAGTGGGACTAGTACCTAATCTCAGTTGCTGATGTGGGTTTGGTTTTTTTTTTTAATTATCTATCAGAATATGTTAATGGTAATGCTAATTCTTGAACTGTGGTCTGTGAGGCTTTGGTAGATGGTCCAAATATTTCTGTAAGTTCCTACGAATTGGTATTTTTCAAGATTTCTTTTTATTTATTTATTTGGTTTTGAATTTGATATGAATTAATGATTGTCATTATAAAATACTGAGAATTAAAATGGGCCATTCTTCCAAAATGAAGGATTACTGATTTCTTCCAACAGTGTATTGGGTTCTGGTAAACTCTTTCACCAAAGATAGATTAAAGAGGAAGCACAGGATGAGCATACCAAAAATATGCTTTGCTTCAGCTAGCTCTATTCACAGATTGATGGTATCACTGTTTGTTTTTGGTTGGTTTTTTTTTAGGCCTGAGCAAGCATTTACGAGGGGGTGGAAGGTACAGATGAGTATAATGCTAAAAAGAATAGAGCATGATGGATGGGGGATGAGATTATAGGCATGTTGTGTGGGGGCCAGGATTAGGACAGATGGTGTCAATTGTTGTGAGAAGGAAGAAGCACAGGTGAGTTGGGGGTTTATGAGAGCAGCATAAAAGGACAAAGGAGGGTATGAGGTATGATGCACGAGAGAGGTCAAGACAGGAGTTTGATACCCCAGAATCACCTTACAGCTCTTCCTGTACTAATACATTTTCCTTCTTCATCTCAGCCACATTAAGACTGGAGGAGCTTTTACACAACTAGCACCATTGCTGATAGTTCTGCTGGTTGAGGCTATTGCTGATCTAGCTGTGAAATCACTAGATAGCTGTAAGTTAACTTGTTTTTTAGTCATGCAGGCAGTGCTGCTTTTGAAAATAAATTGGCACAGCTAGTGCTGCCAGTGCTTGGTACTGTAGAATTGACTTTGGGTTTTTTTAATCTTTTATTGCAATATTCTTGTGGATGTATGCTTTTACCTTTTGTTAGTCTTTTTTTCACACTTCAGAGGGAACAGCAGAAACTGCTCTTTGTGCTAGGAGACTTGATCCAGATGTAGCAGTTAATTAAATGAAATATTCTGAGTTGGTATCAATCTGAATGATGGCTTTGCATCATGACTTTTGATGTTGGATTGTATGTGTTTAATTACTGAGAGGATGCTGACTGAGGAAGAATGTAAGTGCCCCAGCAATGTGGGTATTTTCTACCTTGTCATGCTGTGTTGAGAGCTTATATCACCATGACAAGGCTTATTAGATTAGTCAGTATTCCATTTCTCTTGATTTCCTCTGTTTGCCCCCTTTCTGATACTTTGAAGGTTGTATGGATATTCATGACGTTGTTCTAATATAATTTGTACACAGGAAAGAATTGCTGGGAAAAGGGTATCTCCTAAAAACTGTGTGTCCAGTGCTAACTGTTATCAGCTTCACTTGGGGATAAGATGTCCTGTTTCCATGGCAGGAAAATTGTTGTCACCAGGACATATATTTTTAAGGAATTTCTTCCTCCCTTTGGACAGGGATGAGGAAGAAAGATTGTAGTTCTAGTTTGTAGCCTTCTCTTTCCTTACAAAACTGACACCAACCCTGAGGAGCAGCTCCCTCTACAGTCACCTAATGAAATTCAAACTTTTGTCAGTGCAAGTCTCCTGTGCTCTGTCCCATTCCGTCACTCCTGGCTGAACAACGCGTCTTTGCAGAGCGCTGTGTCTTCTTGCTTGAATCTGTCCTGTTACTTCCTGTGTTGCAATGCATATGGATGCTTTAAGCTGGCTTGCTAGGAGAGGCTTTTGAGATGCAAAATGGTGCCTGTAATATTAGGCTCTGATTCTTTTAGTAGCAAATAATATAAATGAGCAAAAATAACACATAAAATTAAACCTCTTTAGGGAGGGGAAATAGAAGCAGCCAATAAAACCAGGTCTCTGAGAACTGGCTAGAATTTTCTTAGGTAATCCCTCAAATTCGAAAAGAATAAAAGTGAAAAGGTGATGGCTTATGTTGAAACTATAATTAAAAAGAAATATTGTTTTAGCAAGTACAGTTCAGACCTGTAAAGCTGAATTTTTATTATAAAAAGATTTTCAGACTTGTCTCAGTACACATTTGCAGCTATTTACATATATTTGATTAACATTTTAAAGCAGATTCCTTAGTTCTTTTTTAGTTAATGTGAGCTTTAATTTGTATTTTTAGACTGCTTTTCTCAACTATTCATTTTTAGCCTTGTTTGTACACCCAGCTGTTACAGGATTTAATATGCATCTTCCTCGGATGGTTTCCTTTTCTCTGTAGGAGTATAGACACGCTTTATAAATTGATTTTTAAATATGATAATTTGATGGATTGGATTGATTGGACCAGGACTAAAGGAATGCTTTAAAAAGCATTCAGTTTTAGCATTTTTTTTTTTATTAAGTGCTAATCATATCTGCATTGTTGACATGCAGGATTCTTTGTTCTAAGTTTTTCCATATCAGGTTTCTGAAGAAATATTAATATTTGACCTTTCAAGGCAGAATTGGTGGATTTTGCTGTTTGTTTGCTAATATCAAAACAGTGTTTGTAATGACTGCTTGAGGTGATGGTAATGAAGGTCTGTTTTGATACAGATATGTTGCTGCAGCATTTTCATAAAAATCCATGTGTCTTTTTCTTTGTGACTATCCTGCATATCTGTTTGGATTAAGGAGTAGATTTTTCTCAGAAAATGGTGGTGATGGAATCAAACTTTCCTTGGTGTTAAGAAGAGACTGTGCTGCTGTGTGTGGGTGTATGGCTATATGCAGAGAGCTGCTCAAAGCTCATTTCTCTCCATGGGGATAACTGGCTGTATACCAAACTGTGGCCAGGAGAAGCAGAAAGCAATGTGTGGGCAGACTGTATGATCTTTTATTAGCACCTTCATTGTACTTCTGCTTTTTCATCTATCAGTTAACACTCGTTCTATCATTAACTGCTTAAATATCTAGTTTGAATCATTTTTTGTGAGGGAGAATGTGATTTTTAAAATTATGGTTTGATGTGTGTGCCTAATTTTTTGGTTGCAAATTATATATTTAAGACTGCAAAACACTAAAAATACGCTCCAAAATATTGAGTGGCTTCCTATACTTTTCTAGAATGAATTTAGACTTAACAGAAACAGCAAACTTAAATGTTGAGTCCCAATTAGACAGAAAGCTTAAGAACATGTAAATATTTTCCCCAGGTTTCTGGAGTCGCATTGTTTTGAATAGTACAGTTAAGTTGTGTCTGATGAAAAAAATTACTTATAAGTGGAACTCTGAAGTTCTGCAGTGTGACTAATCATATTGATATTGATTGAGTTTGTAGGTATCATATGAATTGGTATAAGAAAGTTTCAATTTTGATTCACAGAAGGTAACTAAGGATATGAAACCCTTCTTCCTGTGATGCAAATTATGACATGTTAAAGTTTTTAGAGCTTTTATGCTTTGATGAGAACTTAAAAGCCCGTTTAAAGCACAAAATATAAAGCAATTCTCTGAAAATTTGTTATCTTTCTGAATGGTTACGTTGACTTTGTTTTGTTTTTGTTACACTTATAAATCCATACAAGTTATGCAAAAATGTTGCTGTGATTTATTGTTTTGCACTCTGACATAAGCCACTGATGGAAAATATTAATATTGTAACCAGGAGTACACATGGATTATTTGATAATGATATGCTGTCATCAGGTTTTATGGTATGTTTGATCTGAAATGATGGCTGTTAGACTGTGATTGCTGCACCTGTCTTTTATCCCGGTATGAGTAAGTACCCAGTGACTTTACCAAGGCTGCATAAATGCAGATTTCTGTACCTTTTGCCTATATTCATGTGCTGTTTGGCTTTGCTCTTTTAGATCTGCTTTTTCAAGTGTGGATTCTCCAGCCAAGGTCAGCTCCATGGAAAAGAAACTTCTTCTCAAGAGCAAAGAACTCCAAGAGGTCCAGGACAAGTGTCACAAGGTATTTATTTATGCGATTGGCCATCTCCATTGCTCCAGGAATCTGCAACCACTGTATGTCCAGGGATCTGTCAGATGCTGCTGATCATCCAGACTCGTGGTGGGCAAAGTGCTTTTCCTTCAGTGAGGTGGCTTCCTGTCCAATACAAAGGGAGATGAATTTAGGCCATGCTGTTGCTCTAGATACTTTTATCTTAACAAGAAGCGGCTCTGGATTTTAAACAGTCCTTTTCTCAGCGTGACACAGACAACTGCTTCTTCCTGCAGGCCGTGCCTCTTCATGATATGCACAATTACAGCAGTACTGTTCTGAGGTTCTCTTCCTAACTCATCAGCTTCTACTTACATAACTGTTGTCATATCACTGGTTATGGTGAACATCTTGTAACAGTGGCTGTGCTCCAATAAAGGGAACCTGGTGGAGTCTTTTAAAACTTACTGCTTGTTTGAGACTTTTATGAGAGTTCGATTACTTTTCTCCCTGCTCTGTTCTGGATTTGACCATTTGCTCCTGACAAGGAGATGGGGGGAAACCATCTTCTGGTCCAGCATGGATTTGGGATAAGGTTAAAGTGACCCATCTCTGCAAGTCAGGTGAAAAATGATTGTGTCTTCTTTGCTAACTGGGGTTCGAAGAATGACTGAATATGAACAAGCAGCTTGAATGAATGGGGTGACTTAGACTTACTACTTGTCCTTAAGAAGAACTGTGCATTCCTGGAGCAGAGACAATGGTATTGGAATTTAAACACCATTTGGAGAAACATAGCTAGAAGTCTCTTGGAGACAAATTCCTTACAAACAGAGCTCTGAAAGTAGCAGTTAACAAAGCTTTTGAAGCCCCTTTTATAACTTCTTGATATTTATTGCAGATGGAGCAGGAAATGACGCGCTTGCACCGGAGAGTGTCAGAGGTGGAGGCTGTACTTAGCCAAAAGGAGGTGGAACTGAAAGCCTCTGAGACCCAGCGATCCCTCCTGGAGCAGGACCTGGCCACCTATATCACAGAATGCAGTGTGAGCCCTTACACCAGCTCTTTCAGCTCTGAAGGCCTGAAATCTGGTGGCCTTTGCCTTTCTCTTCCATCATGGCTTCAGTGGGGTATTGATGGAGAGAAAATAATATGTGAGATGATGTTTGTTGAACACGGAGCCCTGAATTGTTTGCAGAGGCTTGTTTGCTAGTTTTATTCAAACTTTGTTTCATGGTCATGTCCTTAGAACATACAGGAGTACCTACTGTCCTGGTCCTGCTGAAGCTGTTTGTGCTGTTTGTCTTACTGGCTGTGCTAGAACGTGCTTGGGTTTGATTTGCAGATTTCTTAGCCAGAAGAGGATGAGGCCTAGTCAGTACCTAGACAGAAGTCTTCAAGGACAAGTATGAGTATTAGGAAACAATGGTGTTGCCTCTGTCTGTAGTATCGTGAGTTCAGACTGATGCAGTTCCCCAGCATAGTGTCAGGGATGATGCTAGGATAGGTGCTGTTTTTCAGGTAGAATATAAAAATAAGGCTGTAAACCCATGCCTTCAAAGATCATTTGGCATTTTTCATGGGAGCTGGAATGTCTGCCCAGTTGTCCTGGCAAGATTCCACTGAGGATATTTTCATTCTAGTGAATAGTCTCTGTATTTTCGGTTGGATGTAGTATTCTGTTTCCTGTCTTGTACCAAGAACCAAAATCCAGATAGTACTCTGTTTCAAGAGGGCTGAAAAGCATTTCTGATGGGTGGATTTGTTGGGAAGTAGATCTTAAAATGGGGCTGAGTGATTTTCCTATACCAAATGCTACTAGGTAAATAAAATTCAGTTTCTATCTTTCTGTTGAAGTATAATACACAGTTGATAGGAGGACCGCTGGTTTGTTAAAATTTGCAGGTAAGGTGTGTGGTGAGATACAGAGGCAGCTCTTCTGTTCTTTATAGAAGTTTAATGATGATTAAGGGATTTAACACACTGAACAGCAAGCAGAAAAATGAACAGAATTGTTAGTAACATGAAGTTGAAGGATTGTATCTAGGTTGTGTATTAATAGTGCTAGATAAAATACAGATAAATGCTGTCAATAATGGATGCCTTTTGTGATCTCTGTTTGGTTTTTGTCTGTAAACCTGATGTGAAGAAGTAAGAGTTTCAAACTAAGATTTAAGTGTAGTAAACAGTGTTTGTAGAATGGGCTGCTTCTGTCCAGATGGAAGCAGCACTGGTTGTGAATTTCTTTAGGGTTCCATCATTGGTGTCTCGTGGGTTGGTTTTTTTTGTGTGATGCCTCACTGCAGTCAAGGCATTTGTAGAGCTAAAGATCTTTATTGTACAGCCATCTGAAAACCCAAAGACTATGTATTGAACGTTTTGCTTTCTGCAGAGCTTAAAGCGAAGCCTGGAGCAGGCAAGGATGGAGGTGTCTCAGGAAGATGATAAGGCACTACAGCTACTTCATGATATCAGAGAGCAAAGCCGAAAACTGCAAGAGATCAAAGAACAGGTATACCTGCTTCTTTGGGGAGCAGAGTGGCTGTCTACAAATAGGCACTCTTGGCGTGTTCCAGCTCTGTTGCCAAGATTATGTTTTCTGTTGGTAGGCTGTGATGACTCCCAATCTGTGAGTTTCCACATGTTTTTTTAAACAAAATGGGAAGCAACAAAATTACACTTCTGTGTATATTGCAAGTCAGCACAAACTCCAAACTTCAAGTTTTTCTAGTCCTGGAAGTACTTTATCTATAAAACCAGCTTGGGAGGAAGTTGCAATACTTTCATAATATGTTGCATTAGAAATGAACTGTCCATTTTAAATGGTCAAGTTATACAAATTTCACAACGTTAATGAATCTTCACCTGGGAGAGAACAGAGCTAACCTTAATTTTGTGTTGGTTGCCCCCCCCCCCCCCCCTTTTCTTATCTGACTATTTAAAATGCTTAATGCTCTTTCAAAGTAGAATCTGTGTTGCCTAACTGTTCTTTTCCAAATTTAATCTGTTTGCAAAGTAAATAATTTTTTTCCACCAGAAGAGCGTTGAAAATTCATTAATCCATATGGTTGTTCATAAGGAAAAAAATGTCAAATTAGATTAAAAAGTGGTGACAAATGTAGACATTTTTAGGATTTAAAATGATCTACAAGACAGAATCCATTCAGTTTTATGAATTAATAGCAACATTTGTATTGAGAAAAAGAAACTGAAATTTTCAAACGATTCTTTGCAATTATCTTTTGGTTTTCATCCTCAAAGCACTTTACAAACATTAACTGCCTAATTTCATAGTGTTTGAGACAAGAAAGCCCAGAAATCTAGGTAATAATTCTCCAGACACAAACAGCTCTTATGTAAAAAGTAATGAAATGCAAAAACAACCCTCTGGATGTAGCAGGCCTCCATAGACCTCTACAACACTCTTCTGGATGGTGGTTTTATGTAATACAAGGGATCTAAAACTCATTCCTCTGTGTTCTGGTGCTTTTTTAGCGAAGTTGCTTTAAATATTGCAATGTATTTTTGGTGATGCTAAATATCAATAGATTCTTAGGCAGTACAGATGCATGTAACAGAGGAAAGATAATGCAAGTAATTTTTAATCAAATGTTTTGTCCCAGAATCTCTTAATTTCACTTGTGAAGATTCATGATGACATGAAAATGCTGCTTAGGTCAACAAGTGAATCTGGAATATCCTGTAGACTTTCATATCTGGGGTGGTCTTCTGAAACCTGTGTGCAAGAACACCACAACAAGATATGCAGAGATGTTTTTGCTGACTCATACCAGCAGGTGGATCTCGGCCATTAAATACTTGGATCATTATTTTTATGTTAGAGGGAACTGGGAGGCGAGATGAAAGAGTTCCTTTGAGTTTTGCTGTTAAAAACCTGAAGCTTGAGAGAGAATGAGTAAAATTAACAGCAAATCAGAATCTTCAAAACCCAATAATTAGATATTTGGTATTTTCAGGGCAAGACTGTAGGTTCAACCTACAGGTACTTGAATGGAAGAGAATGGTGGGTTAGTGGTTTGGGTTTATTCTTTGTTTGGAGTGTTTGTTTTTTCTTTTGTGTTTTTTTTTTTTTTTTTTTTTTTTTTAACTAAGCCTGTGTTCTGGTTGTTACTTGATGAAGACCCATATGAATGGACACCACTTGAAACAAATCAGGATCTATATTTTTTTGAAAGGCCCACTCATTTGTGTGTGGCTACCTTGATGTGATTTGCTTCAGGTATATGCTCTGAGCTTCGCCTATCTGTTAATAGGCACTTACGTACATCTTGATAGTTTTAAAATGATGACCAGTGCATATGCAAGAGGTATTGTTCTGTGTCACCTTGAATGATGTGGTCTGTTTCTTCAGACCTGATCATGAGATATAGTCAAAGATAGTCTTGCAAACATGAAGAAACAAGAAAAACTGAAATATTACTAATGATCTCTTCTTCTTTCTTTTCTCCCTCCCTGTTCTCCTCCCTTCCCAAACACTCATTTTCACAATGGCAACTGTAGTCATACCTGTAATTCCATGGTCAAGTGTTTGCTGATATAAAAGCTGAGTATTTTAGGAAGTCTTAACAAATCATGATTTCTGAGCAGAACATGTATTCCTTCAAACCATTCTGCCTTTTTAATTCACAAATGTATCTGTATGAAACAAATATTTGAGTTCATGTATGCTGACTTGTTATAAGGCTCTCATTCTTTCCAGCAAGAAAATAAGGTCATCTGCAGAGAGACTAACTGGAAAGAGTAGGTCCCCTGTCAGCCTTACAAGCTGGAGAATCATCAATTTGGGGATTAAACACCAAAGAGCCATTCTGCCATGCTCTCTGTAACAGATAGTAAAGCAATCTGTTAAAGGCCCAGCTGCTTTAAATATCTGCATAAGCTCTCCATGTTGCTAGAGAATCATGGGCTGACATTAGGGTCAGTGTTCATGCAATCACTTGTCTAACTAAAGACAGCTGGTTGTCTGGAAGAAGTGATGACAAACCCAATTTTGTCATGAGACAGTTACTCTTTTGAATATGGGGGTAGTCAGGCATATTGCAAGATATTAAAATGGAAAGAAGGATAGACTCCTCCACTGTCAGCCCTTCATAATCTTTCCTAGCTCTGGATGTGCATGTTTTCTACTTGTTCTCAGCTTCATAAAAAATACTTTGGTTTTTTGTTTTGTGGGGTTTTTTTTGTTTGGAGTAATTTTATAACATGTATTCTTGCAGGACTTAGTAAATGCTAAATAAACACAATTAAATTCTTTATTTCCAGAGAAGATACAAGAAGCAATCTCACAAGCTAGTCTCCGTTTGAATACCCCATCGCATTGAGATAGTCAATTCAAATGTTCTTTTCTTCTCCCACCTTCCCCATCCAGATGCCCTATCTTGTAGTGTCCTGCATGGGGAATCATTATTTCTGACCATATAGGCAAATATCTTCTATGGGCAATGGATTTTTAGACAATTTTTTAAAGTTAATATTTGATTTTAGGCTGTCTCCCATACAGAGCAATATGATCCTTCTTAACTCTGTCAAGAGAAATGACTGATGGCTAGAAACCACAGTATGCTACCCCTCTGCTTCTCCTTCTTTCCTTTTACCCAAGCTGTGCAGATCTGTGGTAATTGTCATGTTATCAGCCTGAGAATTTGTGTCTTGAGGGAGCATCTGGGCATTTAGTAGAGACATCAACTCAAAGGCACATTTCTGTTTCAGAAATTAGAAATGTAAGTAATTTTTTTCATTTGTATGTAGATGTATGTGCGTGTTTCTGCAGTAAAGCCACTTTCAAAAAGTCAATATTTTGACTTTATCAGGTATTGACTTGAGAATGGCAAGACTCAAACCAGAACACCATGGATATGTTATTTTATTTAGCTCTTACTGTTTTGTTTTGTACTTTATTTTTCTTCCACATATTTTTAAATGCAGCTCTTGCCTACAATCAGTATTCTGGGATCTGCTGCTCCAGGTATTTCCCCTGCTGACTTTAAAGCGTAATCCCTTTTCATTCCGTTCCACCACAACTACAGGAATATCAAGCTCAAGTAGAAGAAATGAGGTTGATGATGAATCAATTAGAAGAGGATCTTATTTCAGCTCGCAGGCGTAGTGATCTTTATGAATCGGAGTTGAGAGAGTCCCGACTGGCAGCTGAAGAATTCAAACGTAAAGCTACTGAATGTCACAACAAATTGCAAAAGGTAGTTTAGGCTTCATGGGAGAGGAGGCTGATGCTTGCTTGAATTTCTAGTGCTGTTTCACATGCACACACACGCACATTGTGTGTGTCTCCTCTAAAGACTAGCATGGTTTGTCCAACTAAAAACATCTTTCAATTGTACACTCAATGTAATTTATACTTTGTGTAACTGCTTGTGTTTAAATTGCATAAGGTGATGACTGGATAGAAGACCAGTGTACTACAACTTTTCCTGAGACTTTTATATATTTTATATTTAAGTTACAGGTTAAAGATCAAGGAAAAAATGAAGCAGGAGAGTTGTATTCCAAATTGGAGAAGGTATGCTACTTCAGCATCCTGGAGTTTGCTTCCTGGGTCTTTCATGTTATGCACAGAAACCAAGAGTGTCTTTGGCTAGTCAGTGGCATTCACAGCCTCATGTCCTTCTCTATTTTATTTTATTTTTCTTTTCATCTTTTCTTGATGTGATTCACTGTTCTTCCTGATTTGATATAAAGCTATGTCTGGATATCCTGCTCTTAACGGCTTGTGTTCAGAAGCTAGGCAAGGATAGGCCGTTATGTGTGAGTTTGGAGTTAGGTTAGGAAGTGATACATAAGGGTTTTCTTTATGGATAAAGAACAGCAAATGAAAAGTAAAAAGAATTTTGAGTATTCTCACACTGAACAATCTACCCAGTGACCAAAATGTGAAATCAACCAGAAATTAGTAAAATGGGAGTAGATTTGCCAAGGAGCATTTTGGTGTGTGGCATTTATAGGGGAGATTTCTGTGAAGTGAATTAAAATGAATACGGTATCATAAGTAGAGAGCATTTTTTTTTCTTTTTGGTTTTACACCATTTTTTCCCCCCATCTTTTTATTTAACTGTAGATCAATACAGAGCAACAGGCAAAAATCCTGGAGCTGCAGGAAAAGCTGACAAAGGTAATGTCTGGGTGGTGAAAGTGAATTTTCCACACGGTTTTCCAATGAAACCTTAATGCAGAGGAGGGGTGTGCTTTGTTTTGTCCTCAAAAATAGAATTAGTCATAGCATGGGGGATGATAAGGAAAAGGGGGTGGGAACTGGTATCTGAAATCATTGGTGTTCTCAATATGCTTTCAGCTCTTGAGACATGTCAACAGTGTTTATTTTTACAAATGAAGCTGAGTCAGATCTGGAGTAGTGTAGAGAAATTCTGATTTAAAAGGCCAGTTTGGGTGTGCCGTATATAATGCACTAGGCCCTTGCTTCTGAAGACAGGGTTCAGATGTTTTTAACTTACTAGTAAAACACATGTTGGCCTTGCTTTAGTTTCCTGGTATGTAAGCTGGAGGAAGTACTAATATCTCATGTTTGCAGTTGTGGTCAGTCTGTCACTTAAGAAGGCACTGTACGAAGAGTAAGGGAACTTCTCTTGCTGGGATCTTTCAGCAGAAAAGAAAGGGGTTGTCGTAATAGTCCACTGAGAGAGCTTTTCAAGCTTGGCATCTCCTGAGAGAGAGCTTTTTCAAGGGTTAGTGATCTAAAATATGAATAGGAGGCCAAAAGTGTGTAGAAATAGTACTTCTCATATCTGAAACCAGTCATGTTTTAATGCCCCCTCCCCTTTTCTCCTTTCATTAATTACAAGGAATTACCTATAGGCCAATGAGTTATTCTTCCAGTGTTTTAGTAAGAGTGTTTTGTGAGTTCTTTCCAAGAACTTGAGCTGAATTTGCGGGTAGACGTTACTTCTAGTACATAGAGACAACTAGAAACTTGCAGTACAGCAAGTAAAGCATGTAGATCTACTGCATTTTCATTTTTTTATGAAACAAAAAGGAATTATGTAACAGAAGTTAGAATTTGGGTTCCTGTACGTGTTTGTAGGTTGTCTTAATTTTAGATGGCTAGGCCAAAGTTCTGTAACAATCAGAATGTTGACCATCTCGAGGTTATGAACTTTTCACATACCAAGTTTGTCTGTGTGTGTTTTTCCTATAATACCTTTTCTTTTTTTTTTTTTTTTTCTTTTTCTTCGGACCTTTAGGCTGTGAAAGCTAGCTCAGAGGCAACTGAACTTCTTCAGAATATCCGTCAAGCAAAGGAGCGAGCTGAGAAGGAGTTAGAGAAGCTGCAGAATCGGGAAGATTCTAATGAAAGCATAAAAAAGAAATTGCTTGAAGCGGAGGTGAGTGGAGAATGTCTATCCAGAGGAAATTAGTTACTGGCATGTGTCTCAGTTTAGGCACCCTCATGTGGATGACTGTGCACAGCCTGTATTCCTGTAGTAACTATTTACAGGAAAGTGATGTGGACACTAATCCATTAAATAGCATGTATTTCTTTGAAGAAAACTGAGAGGCTTCTTATTTTCAGTGAGGACTCAATAAGGACGTATGGTTACCATAAGGGATTTGAGGCATGATGGTGATTTCAAATATAAAAGACTACCATATATTGACTGCTTCAGATGATTTTTTTCCAAAAGCTACTCATTGCTTTGTGATAATGCAGAGTTGGTTAGCCTAAATGGCAGTTAATAATTGCTCTACAGGAACGGCGCCATTCTCTGGAGAATCAAGTGAAGAGATTAGAGACTGTGGAACGAAGAGAAAACCGTCTAAAGGAAGATATTCAAACTAAATCTCAACAGATTCAACAGATGGCAGAAAAAATTCTGGTGAGTAGAGGTGAAAATGAAAGATAAAGGGTAGGAGTTTGTTAGAAAAGCTAGGAAAGGAACGGAAGACATAGAATTGCATTGAGTAAGGTGGAAATTGTTGAATAAAGGGCATTGTTTCTTGTACCAGTCATACTAGAGAATGCCTAAGTGCTCAAATTCTATTTGAAGCTTTAGTTACAAAGTCACTCCTATACCTTTAGTCTTAATACTGCTTTAAAATTCTAGTTGTCTCGGTGGGAGCACTTTTAAGTCAAGTTAGTAATATTTAAATGAATTACCTAATGATTGTTTCAGAAGCGAAACATTCTCAGGACAGGATACTGCAACAATAGAAACATTGATATCTAGTTTTTAAACTAAATTGCAAAGGAATTTAGAGGTCAGATCTACTTGAAATGCTTACATTTTGAAGCAGAGAGAAATTAGTTATCTAAACTGTCTGTCTGGGGGAAAAAAAAAGGTGATATTTGTCAGGAATCCATTTTTACCCACATATCTTCTCTGATGGCAATTTCTTGTTTCTCTCCTTGTTAAACCTATTAAATCTTTATAGCAAGTTGGTATGTCAGTCTACAGTGAACCAAGCAGAGGGTGTTTCTAATACTTTTACTTCCCTGGGACACAAGCATGGTTTTATAGCGAAATAATTATATTAATTTTGTGTTTCTCATGAGTTCTCTTTCTATGTTGCCAATATGAAAAGGAAAGACTACATTTAATTGGTAGCAATCTTGAGCATAGACACACCTGAGGAAGGCCAAAGGCCAAATGAAAATGTATAAATAATGGTATTTCGAGTCAACAGATAACCCATACTTGTTCTGGGTAATAGCTGCATAAGTGGACTTCAGCATTAGAATGTCAGAGCACTCTCAAGAAAAGTAGAATCAGCTCTTTAGCAGTGCTGATTTTTTCAAATTGTTTTGATAACATGAGTGCATGGTAAGTGGGAACTATGGTTTTGCTGTGCAGAAAGCCAACTTTCTGTTTAGAAATAGTGTAAAACTTTGAATTGTTTCATAAGCCCTTGTGTATATTTGGGGATTGTTCCTTGGTTTTGATTACATTCTCTGTGGAAGAAAAACTGGAAGAGAATGCAGAAATATCAACTAATTGTTTTACATCATGGGATGTGTTTAGCTCTTCTTATAGATAGTTTCCACGGAGTTCTGACAGAAATTTGGAGACACACAATAGTATTTTTATAAAAAAGTCAGTTGTTGAAGAAATAATCCTACGAAGTCTTTCCTAGTGCTCCATCTGGGAGCACAAGGTAATAGTACTCTTTTTTTTTCTCCACTTCTACCCTGTTCATTCCCTCATGACTTTTGACTTTTCCTGGTTTAGAAAGGTAGGAAGGGAGCTGAAGGTATAGAATTGCATAGAATAAGGTGGAAATTGTTGAATAAAGGCATTGGTTTCATGTATACTCAATTAGCAGTTCCTGAGAAATACCTGTTGATCTGCCTGTAGAGACTTGATTAAGAAGTAAGAAAACAAGTTAGAGAAGTTATTACTGCTTGAAAGTGTAGATCATTGTTAATAGCATCATAGCAAAGTTAGCACTACACAGAGAATAGTGAGTGAGAACTGGAATGGTAAGAGGTTACCTTGAGTTAGCACTACACAGAGAATAGTGAGTGAGAACTGGAATGGTAAGAGGTTACCTTTTTAAGCCCACACTGGCTGTTAAGTGCCACTGCAGAAACTGATGAAGCTTCTGCTACAGTATGAGCAGTCTGCTGGTAGCTTTGAAACTGCTGCTGCTCCGGTTGTCTGATTCTTTGCCAGGACCTGAAACGTGTGGGCTTCTGGGGGAGGTTAGTTGTCCCTCTTGTTGCTGGGAGACATATTTCAATTGCAAAAAGCAGCAATCTCCATTCCTTGCAGAAGTGTTGGGTACTAGGCACTGCAGATGACCTACTTTTGGTGAACCTCCTCTTTGATTCTCACTTCTGGAAAGAGAGGTCTGTTGCAATTACTGGAGCAAAAAAGTCTTTGTATGTTTTCAAGATGAGGAAGATCAGCAAAGAGAATACGAAAAGAGCTAAAGTAGAAATATCGGGAAATTTTCAGTGATGAAGGCAGACAGAAGACCTGGATGCATCCCAGAACCTGAACTTGTCTCTGCAAGAGTCAATCCAGTGGTAGTGCATGACAGACCTGGTTCTGCCTTTTGTTCTAAGGAAATTGTTGGAATGGCAAATATGACAATGAATGAGCATAAAGTTCTAAGTTAAACTCTTGCGAGTTGCCTTGTTGAAAGGGGATTATAGATATAGTCAGACAGCAGAATGGTTCAAACTATCTGATGTGAAGTACAGAGATTAAAAATATTCTGCTATGTTCTACCACGTATATTGCATCCTGCACTTTTCAATTTCCAACCAATTTCTAAATATTTATTCTGACAACATCCGTCTGCAGAATATAGCCAAGTAAATACTATTCCCACTCTTTGAATGTAGTATGAAAAGCAGAGACAGCAGTGCCCCATTATTGAGGCTTTCTGTGAGAAAACAAGTGAAAGACCTTGTTAAAAATAGATCTGAACTTCCTGTGATGCCACTGCAGCTATGAAGTGTTTGTAACTGCTTGTTTTCACAAAACCTCCTTGGCCCATCTTTGGGAATACGGTACTGGGAAATGGAGATTCATACTGTGGAAGTAGAAATCTTTGTCTTTAGCAGTATATCTGCTTTACGGTAGATGCATCACCAGCGATATGCAAAGCTTAAGACTGATAATGTGCAGCTCTTATAATTCTTTTTCACTATGACAGCCCTGGTCTTGGGATTTTTATAATGTGAAGCCTTAAAAAAGAGAATGAATGAATGTTTGATACCTGTGTAACACATACACACAGCACTTACTACTTTGTGTCTGAATATGAATCTCTGTTGCTTTTAGGAGCTGGAAGAAAAGCACCGTGAGGCTCAGATTGCAGCACAACATCTGGAGTTGCAGCTGAAGCAGAAGGAACAATTCTATGAGGAAAAACTCAAAGTAAAAATATCTTCTTATCATCTTCCTACAAGCTTTTGTGGGTAGAATGAGTTCAGGGTAAAATAGTTGCCTTTAGGCTGTGATTGCTTTGTCTTACGAGTTGCCTTTTTGCTTACCACTACTGAAATATTCAGAGAGCTTGTGGAATCTGAATAAGTTTTTCTTCTAGTCCATGCCATTGTACTTTATCTGTCTTTAGCACTGCATTTAAACAGGTGGCATTTGAAGTCAGACCTTAGGGAGGCAGTTGTTTATTGTAATTTGACTATTGCTGACTAAATAATACTTCATGCTATTGGATCTCACATCCTGAGAAAGCTCTCGGCTCCTACTGATGATTTTCTATGACTATTCACACAGCCTACCTGCAAGTTTTAAATTCAGCAAATACTGGAGCGTTTCTGAAATTCCATCTTTTTGGAGCTGTAACATCTGCCAAGAAGCCACAGAAACCGCCCACTTTGTTTTTGTCTTTTCCAGGGTAGCATAAGACTAACAAATGGTTAGAAATAGAATCAGACACCATCTAAAATTAGGAAAAATAAATTGGGAAATAAGAGTATGTGCACTGCCTAAGGATTTTTCTAAAGAACCTGCAGTATGTCAGTAAATGCATTTTGTCAGAATCTTTGTTTCCACTAAGCATAATCTGTTTTCGGCAATTTTAATCTAGTACATTTACCTAGGACTTTAATTCTACATTTCAGCTTAAATGTGAGAGGATGTAGTATTTAAGAGGAGAAAAGAAATTTCTGTGGGAGAAATATGAAGGGAAAAAAAAGAGAAGAAAGAAGGTTTCCCAGCAGACCAAAGCATGTGGTAATCAGTAATGAGAGGAAAGTGATAGAAAGCAGGAAGATCAGAGGTAGATGTTGGGAAAGGAGAAGTGATGACATAAAAACTGGAAAAGAGGATAGCGATTAGAAAAAGAGAGCCAGTGTATTACAGGGACATATGATACAGGGTTTAGTAGGAGGAATCAGGAAGCTGGGTGAAAGAGGACATGGGATTTTTGTAACTGGAACTATAAAACATATCCTGTGGTGTCCGGGCTTTGTGCTTCTGAAATCTTGTCTTGAAGGAAATGACCTTCAGTTTAACAACTGATTTAAATCTCTGAACATACATACATACGTAGCATGTGTTTTTACAAAAAGGTGACAGTTAGTTACTTCAGTCCTGTTCCTAATGAAAGGTGTTCGTGCCACAAAAAGAAGTCTTTTACTTAGCCGTTTTATTTGATGTCTCCAATGTGAAGAATTTATGGAGTCTCAGTTGCCTTCACATGCATACTTATGGAACTTACAAAATACTTCTGAGCCATATTGGTAGGGCAGCCAAAGGATGTGCACTTCCTTACTTCCTCTACTATGCTATTGGGGTATAGAGTTTTTCTGTTGTCTGTTGCATTAGTATGGAATATTTCCTGAACACAGTTTATATGAATTAAAATAATAATTAAAACGATCTACAGTATCTTCACGTCTTCATAAAATTCCATCATTAAATTCAGTTTCAGAGATAACTGAGGGAGTGCTCTTTTTTGGAATTTGCTCTTCCGTGGATGTCATGCAATTGCATCTTGGCTTTAATTTTGCTTGAGATATGATCAGTTGCTTGAAAAAAAATTTCTATCTTGATAATTTTCTTTCTGCTTGCCCTTTGCCCAGTGAAACAGATATAATTTAGACAAAAGAAATGTCTTCATTTAGGTGTTGGAAAATCAGATGAAGAAAGATCTTGCAGATAAGGAAGCACTTGAGAATATGCTTAGAAGACATGAAGAAGAAGCACGTGAGAAATGTAAAGTCCTGGCAGAACAGAAGGCGGTATGTATAGTTGAACTGGAAATTGAAGCATTTTAAAAGTAGCTTTCTGAGACTGATTTCAAGCATGATAATCTTGGTTTTGAGGTTTTGTAATGCTGCTGAGCTGTTTTGAAGGAAATCCACTGATTAATACTAATTTTAAAAGACCCTTTTATTTAGTTCAAGGTACCTTTGAGAATATTTCCTTAAAAGTAGCTACGTACCTTGCTGTGTACCCATCATTTTGTGCATTGATAATATAATGGTTGCTTTCCCTAATAGTAAAGCAGTAAAAAGCCGTTCTAATAGTTCCAGTAATTGCATCTGCAATGTTCTTTTGGCCATTTGATCAGTTTCTTTTTACTTTTTTTGTTTCTGGAAAAAGTTCAGACTTTTTTAAACATTGTTTTTATAATCATTTCTATTGTGTGGTCTCAAAGGCACTTTTCTCTGTTTCAGATGATCAATGCAATGGATTCTAAGATTAGATCACTGGAGCAGAGAATAGTGGAATTGTCTGAGGCCAATAAACTGGCAGCAAATAGCAGCCTTTTTACCCAGAGGAACATGTAAGTATAGCAACTGCTATCATACTGGTCACTACTGAACAGTTCTCAGTAAGATCTGTTCTCTTAATGTAAAAGTGGTTCTTTTTTGAATGCCTGCTGTGCTCCCTGCTTGTTTTTCAGTGATACAGAAATAGGCTTGTTCTTCAAATAGTTGTGGTTCACTGCCTGATTTGTACTTCCTCAAACATGACTAGGAAAATTGGTTTGTGTTACAGTGTTTACTTCAGAGTTTTTCTTGAGGCTGGTGCTTTTGTGCAGGTTAAATGAATAGTAATAATTTTAATTTCTAAATTATCTCTGGAGAAGCCTGTATTCCTTTTTTGAACATACATGTTGGTAATAGATTCGTATTTTCCTTGGTTCTTGTGACAGTTACATAACGTTGAAACTGAAAACATTAAACACCTTTCTTTCACAAACATTCCATCCTGTTCTGATGGGTAAGAAGGCAAGTAAGAAAACTAGATTATTTTTTTTTTTTAAGTCAAGAGTTTTTCTGCATGTTTTTTGTTTTTGAACTGCTGATTGCAAGAATGAGGTATTTTGTTACTGAAATGGGCAGAAGTAATGTAAACTAGGAGATACCCCAGCTTCAGCATGCCGCTTCAATTAATTTTGTTTTCTTCCTAACCCAGATAGCAAGAAGGCAGTAGAGATATATGCTAACCCAGCATATATCTCTGTTGCCTTCTTGTCCTCAGCCTTTCTTTATTTCTCATCAATGACTGGTGTAATAGGCAGTTCAGTGTTTTTGGGATATACTACTGGTCAAGATCTAATGTCATCTTGAATCACTATGTAATCAGCAGTTGTTCTTGTGGTGAATCCTTATTTATTAAACACAGAGGAAATATTCTGTGTCAGATCTTTTTGTCTGCCCAAACTTTATTTTGCTTTGGATTTTAGCTGAGATTCCTTTGTCCTTATAATGATGTTTTTCCTTCATAAATTACTTAAAGGCATTCTACTTGAAGTATAGGAAAGAGCACAGGTTGTTTGATATATCCTTCAAGGTAGTGCTAAAGTAGTATATGCTCTTACTGATTTAAGAGATGCGTCAACTTTGGCTGCCTGCAAAAAGGTTTTCAGTATCCGTCAACTGTTGTAAGAATGTCATGTTTGTGGGAAGCGCTTGGATAGATTCACCTATAATATTAAACAGAATCAAGCAAGGATGAATTTTGGCAAAGAGTTGCTTTGGTTTTATTCCTTTTCAGTGGTGATTATGCTTCCAGATATGTAATGGCTCCAGTTTTTGCTGGATTTCAAATATCTGGCAAGTTATTTTAGCCTAAGCAGCCAAAAATATTCACAAAAATAAGTGAGAAATTTAATTGTGTTGCTTTATGCTCCAGATGACCTCCAGTTAATCACCCAGGAGGTTTGTTGAGGCAGCAAAAATCGTAACTTACCTTCAGTCTGAAATAAAACAGAAGTATTGCCTCAGCGTGTACCTGGGAAGCATATGCAAGGTCTAGCGTCACAGTCATTGGTTCTGAACTGAGTGTAAGAACTTAGCTGAGCTAAATGCGTCCTCTGAGAGCAGGGTGCTTGACTGGACATCCATAGGAAACATGGAAAAAAAAATCTTAGAGTAGATTATTAAGAGTTATATTGTCAAGTAATGTAATTTTGCAGGATTGGTAGAAGGTAGTACAGAATTAACAAAATTTTAAGAGAAACTTGCTTCATTATGCATGTAGCTAGTTAATTTGTGCTTATTTTGTGAATTGTGGTGATGAAAATGTACAAATCTGTTGTTGGACTGTATTTTGAATCCACAAAAGCTACAGCTAATCTGAGCATATTTGAAGACGAGAACTAGTGATTAAAGCCTTGGGAGGAGAGAACAACTCTGCTAGCTTTTGTTCCATCAGTATCTCAGGAAACCAGTGAATATCGGGTTCCTGAGAAGATAGCCCAGTAAACAGTAGGAAGTGAAATAAGACCATTTGACAGTTCTGGCTGGCAATAATCTGTAGAGGTTTTTTTTTTTAAAAAAAAAAAAAAAGAAAAGGAAAGGTGAAAAGGGTGCAATGTAGAGAAATGTGACTCAGAAGACTTAAGTTCTATTTTTAGTTTTGTTAAGTCTTCCTATTTCATCTTGAGCAACCCACATAATTTCTTTGGGATAGGATTAATAACAGCTTATCTCATAGAGGACTTCTTAAAATATTAATTCATTATTATATGTAGAGCTTTGTGAGACTTCTAAGTAGAAAGCACACTATAAGGCAGAAGTTTCCAATGCATGATAAAATGTTTCCAGGAATTGTAAATAATGTAAAAAGACCATTTTTTTCTTTTTCTTCTTATTTTCTTTTTTTTTTTTTAATAAAGCTATTCATTTCAAATTATTATGGTAATAATTAATTGTTGCCAGCTCTCAAAATTCTTATGAGCACAAGTTATTATTTTTGTTCACTTTGTAGATTAGGACTTTGATCAGAGACAACAAAGCTTCACTTCAATGTAGGTCAAGTTCTAAGTCCATTACAATTTAAAAAACCAAACCCAACAAAACAACCCACAACACACTACCCCCTCAAATGCTAAATCATAGGGTTTCTCTTTTCTCATTGAAATACATTGTGTGAAGGCAACTATTCTTAGCATTTATTTTTACTGTATAGAAAAACATGTATCAAGGAACTGGTGAAATGAGAAGAATGAACTGCAGCTTAAATATTGTTATAGATTACTGTGTTCAAGGTTAATTTTTCTGTACAACTTGCAAACATGGAGTTTTAGTGTTCTGGGCATTTGTTGATGATTACACTAGTACATGGATCTTTTGCAGACAGAAATAAAGAGCTGACTTTTTTTTCTGGGTGTAGAATTTGAGCTATGAACTTAACTATTCTACTTAACAGGAAACTTGCATGCCTTTTCACTGGGGTGAATAAGGAAGATGTGTGTTAAGGACATTTTGGATTTGTCAGTTGTGCTTTTCTCCTATCAGGAAAGCTCAAGAGGAGATGATTTCAGAGCTCAGGCAACAGAAGTTCTACTTGGAAACACAAGCTGGAAAGTTAGAGGCCCAGAATCGAAAATTAGAAGAACAATTGGAAAAGATGAGTCACCAAGATCACACCGACAAGAACCGCCTGCTGGAGTTAGAGACTAGGCTGCGAGAGGTGAAAACTTGGGTTTAATCCCTCCAAACAAACTTACTGGGATGTAGCTTATTTTGAGTATTATAGCGAGAGGGAGAACCAAGTTGTTTTAGTGCTGTGTGTTATAAAAAATGGAATTATAAGGTGTATTAATTTAGTTTGGTCTAGTAGTACTTTTTTCCTTAGGAGTAAAACCCAAAAAGTTTAAAATTGCCTATTAGAAGGAGATGAAAGTAAGTATTAAGGATTTGTCATTCTTAGACCTAACCGAATGTGAGCTTTTAGATCATCTTGCTTTCTCAGATTATTTGGGTTTTTGTACAATATCCTTATAATATTGTCCAGCTAGAGTGGTTATGGGATAGAGAATAAAAGCTTAGCTATGTACAATGGCCAGCTTAACCATAGCCTTACAGTCTACAGAATAGAAAGCAAAGGACACAAACGAATTGCTGTAAGAAAGCAGGAGACCTGTTGCTTCATGCACATTTTTCAGAAGTTTTCTGGAAAGGAAACCTAACAGTAATATGAAAATATGCATTTTTAAAGGTTTGTGAGCTGTGCTTCATTTTTAGTTTTGTGTGAACTAGTTTGGATCCACTTCAAATCTTCTTTTACCTTCTCCAGTCTCACTCCACTAATTTTCAGCTAAGACTGAAATCTTGCCTTTAGCTAAGAGGGTTGGACGACCAACACATGTCCTTGTTTGACCGGAAGTTGGTTGGGACCAGTGTAAGATTTCTGGCAGGCTTGTCGCGCATCTACAGCACAACAGACAGATTCACTTGGGATAGCAGACAGCCTGAAGAAGGTGCTAAGGTTTGGAATTGATTTTGAGCACTGAGATCTGTTCTGCTGCTTGTTCATTTCTTATCCATTTCTGGAAATGACATGTTTATCCCTGAGTATGCCTCAAGAAAACCTTCAACAGAAGCCATTCAAATAAACCCAGAGCCAGATGATCTGGCTGGTTTCTTTAAAAAGATTCTGAAGGGAAAATTGCAAGTCAGTTGCGAAATGTGTGTAATGTTTACATATACTTAAAGATTAGTATTGATGTTTATGCCTAAAGATTCTCAATTTCAGTGACGAAAGTTCATCACAAACTACTTCAACTTTCATGCTTTTTATATCAACGTTTGGGGTGTGCTATTTGACTCACAGCTGGAACTGTTCTTGTGCCCTTGTTTCACAATTGCCAGGTTGCTTTTAACCTTTACCAAAGCAAACCAGTAGTTTTTAGGTAGTAGGCAAAGCTGTGTCCTTGAATTCTCAGTGACTTAAGCAATCTGTCAAGACGTGATTTTTGGGATAGACATGGCAATGGCATCTTAAAGTGAGGTCTGAAATGAGATTACGTTGCCTATATATTCTTTGTTAGTAACTCATATTCAGGTGGTGCTTTTCCTTTCTTCAGGTTAGTCTAGAGCATGAAGAACAAAAGCTGGAACTCAAAAGGCAGTTGACAGAATTGCAGCTGACGCTCCAGGAGCGGGAATCTCAAATTACCGGGCTGCAGGCTGCACGGACAGCCCTGGAAAATCAGCTCCGCGAAGCCAAAACTGAATTAGAGGAAACAACAGCTGAGGCAGAGGAAGAGATTCAAGCTCTCACGGTGAGCCCTAAAATTTGTACTATGAGCTATATAGCTGCATGTTTCATAAAGAGGTTAAAATGAATTTATACTATTTAATTTTTAATTTTCAGAACAGGATATGAATTTTGCCTTGGGCTGATACAGGCAGGAATGGCTACAATGTTGAATTTTGTCTGTCTTATTATCTTTAACCATACAAATGCTTCCTGCTCGTGGTTCAGTGCTGCTAAAACTGATTGATTGTAAGGGCATTATTGCTTTTGTGATGAGGTGAAAGTTGCATATGAAATTGTTAGGAGTTTTGCTCTGTGATTGATTGATTGATTTAATTAATGTCTCATGAGTTTGAATACAGTTGATGATCATAAATGTTTTGATGATTTTTTTTTTTTCTATCAGTTACTTTGCTTTGAGGATACTTATTCAGGAAAAAACCCACCAAATTCCTAGGAAAATACTGTTCATTCCAGCGTCTCTTCCACATAGCTTTATTCCAGTGCTTATTTAATTAAAAATTTTCACTTGTCTCTCAGTGTCTGGTAAGGTGTGTGAATGATATAAAGGAAAAGAAAAATGTAATTACCTTCCCCCCACTCCCAGTAAATGAATTCTGAAATACATGCTGCTGGTTGCTGTCTCTTGAGTACAAAAAGGTGCTTTCAAACTGCTTAATTCTGAGAAATATTTCCTTCATAAAAGATTCCCAGGGCTGCGGGGGGAGAGTATATGTATATGACCTGCTGCCAGGTAACCCCCACTGAGCAGCAGTCTTTAATGACCTTCAGATCCAGTTATTTTGAAGTGTTGAAAATGTTCATTCTCTTGCTCCAGTGACATTTGATCAAAGAACAGTTGTGAATATTTCTGCCATTGCTATTTTTCGGAAAGGATGGTGGGCCCAGCTGAGATAGATGCTTGTATTATGTTGATGCTTTGGGTAGATGAATGGGAGAACGGTTCACTCGGGAGTTGTTCTAAAGTGGGTGCACACTGAGAAAGTACAGCAGCAACATCAAGGCTTAAGAATAACTGAATAAGAACACGGCATCGGTTTCTTTTTTGCTCAAGACTGACATGGTCCCTTCCCAGCCGAAAGCTTTGCGTAGCAACTAATATCACTGCCAATGGGATGGTGACATGCACAATATCTTTACCATACACTGCCAGTGAAACGGATGCATATTTATGACCTGTGTTCACTCAGTTATCGCTTCAGTTAATTTGGCAAAATGGGAGTGGTTTTGGGCCAGCTGTTGTAAGATAGTCCAGTTCGGTGGGCTTGGGAGTGTTTCTGTTATGGTTTTTTTTTTTTTTTCATATTGTTTTTTTTATTTTTCACATTGCCTGTTGTGGTAATATAGCTTTTTAGCTCTCATATTTGACTTCTGCTGAACAGTTTTTTTTCCTGTTTAGTCTCTTGGCTCTAAGGAAAATATTCTGAATCAAGAAAGGTGGCTGGATGTGCTAGTGCGCCAACCTTTCATTTGTTACGTTTTCAGATAGCATATGGCATTAGACACGTGTTAAATCAGTTTGAATTTTGAGAGAGGCCATGAGGCTGAAACAAGAACTCTTGCTTTGTCATGCTTTGCTTGTAAATTAGGAGGTAAAATGGTGCATGCAATACTGCATTCTTTAAAATACGCGTTTGCACTTTTCCATACTTTGGATGCTGTCTTCCAAAGAATTGATTATTATGTTTCATTGCTGCTGCTTAGAGAGGCTCAGGATTAAATGGTACTTCATGGTAGGATTCAAGTAGATTGGCAGAGCTGTTTGGGATAGCTTGCATAATACTTCATTATAGTTTTTCTTTGCAAGCATTAAATTGTATGCAGTATTTATTTTATGCGAAATACCAATCTGGATATGGAAGTAAAAGCAACTCAAATTTAAATTTATCAAGAATGTACAAACTTAACATAGAGTTGATGTGTTTTCTGGTGATGGAAACTGTTATGGAATTCAGTTCTTGAGTTTGTACATTTTTCTAAAGTGGTTTAGAATTGGGAGCATAAGTGTATTTCGATTAAGTAGGAACGTGACATTTGCTAATCAGTTCTTTGCCACTACAGAGTGCTTTCATAGCCTGCAGCATCTGCCTTCCGAACTTTGCTTGCTGGTAGATTGTTCTGCAGTTTGTTTAGCAACAGCTGTTGGATTCGAATTCTAATGTATGAAAAATTGATGATTAACTTCTTACCTCCTTTAGGCACATAGAGATGAAATCCAGCGTAAATTTGAAGCCCTTCGTAATAGCTGCACAGTGAGTATTAAATACAGATCATTGAATTATTTTGAAATTAATTCTAAGAAAACAAACAATTTGCTTGTTTAATCCTTGATGACATTAGTTCCTAATGTGGACTTCTGGCTTCAAGGTGTTAGTAGGAGTTAGACGGATTGGATTTGATTTCTTTTAGGTTTCAGGTAAACCTCAATTTTGAGGTTTTAGTCTGATTGTGAAATTGATGCTGTTCTTCTTTTTGGAGAAGAAAGTAAATTAAAATATCTCATTGCAGTGCAGCTAATAAGAATGGTGTAGCAGCTGCAAAAAATAATTGTAGGTGAAGATCTTTTCTGCTCACAAGAAGAGGAGATCTACCTGTCCAAGTCCTGAGCTGCATTGTAGATCTAGGCCAGAGTGGAAGAGCCTACATGCTACTCTGGATTTTAAGGAGGACTTTAACACTGAAGAGGCAAGAAATATTATGGTTCCAAATAATACATTGACATGTAGTCATCTGCTCAAAAAGCAGAGAGGACTCTAGGATCTTGATTGGCACCTTCCATTGCTTTGATATCTTTTGACATGTTTTCAGATCCATTTCATCAGTCCAGGACAGATGTCTAAGGGTTTGTCTATCAACAGATTCTTGCAGATCAACACTAATTTCAAACTTGTTTGTGATGATTGAGGAAAGCATCTGTCTTTCAACAACATGAGTTACAAAAGTGTTGAATAAGGACCACAGTCCTCTGGATCAGCATTGATTGCCGATCTCTCTAGGCTTTTTTCTCTTTAGCCCACTCTGTAAGTAGGGCTTAATTGCTGGGTTTATCTTGATTGTTTCCCTTCTTCCAGTGATTTCCTCAAACTTAATTTTTTATGCTGTAGGACTACGTATCTAATGTACAAGTTTTCATCTTTTGAAAATATCTTGGCAGGATGAGAGTTAATCTATCTTCCTCGGTTGCTCTTTAGCGCTAAGCAAGGGAATTCTTCTATTCTGTTCATAGAATATACTGATATGAAGAAATGAGGAAGTAGAGCTTACCAAAGCGTGTTAACCTCTGTCTAAAAGAAATGCTGCACAAGAACCTTTACGTTTTATGCCCTTCTTTGTTTAGATTGATCCTGTAGCTCCATATGTGCTATCATGTATCTTACATCCATAGCTATCTTATTTTGTTCTATCTTGTCCTTCATACATAATGACAGTTTTCTATGAAAATGCTTATGTGATCTCCATGCAGGCAGAGACCAGTTGTGGAAAATCTTTAGTTTCTTTTCACGGCATGGTAAGCTGCCTTTCAGAGGTTGTGACTTACTATCTAGTAACATTTTGGCTCTGTGAGGTGAGCAGTCTCCAGCTGTGAGGAGTGACCCATAACGTCTCAGGAATGTTGAGAGCTTCAAAGGTTCTGCATAAAAGGATTTCTAATTGCACACAACAATGCATTGTAAAGACCTTCAGTGGGATAAGTGGGATCAAACATCCTCATCAATAAGAAATTAATTGAATAGTTCCTAAATGAATAATACATGCTCATCATACATTCTTTTTCCAGCTCAGGAGAATGCATGTATAATTAATTTAATTGACCATGGATAGCAACTTTCTTGTTTTGTGTTACGAGTAGTTCTAGCTGTCTATCCTGTCTACAGAGGAACACTAAGAGAAAATATAGGGCAAACTCTTATTGACAGTGAGGGATCAGGGAACGTTTATTATGGTGCCTTCACCAGATGTTTCAACCTTATTTTTCTCATTGTGACCTGACCGGTATGATGCAGGCTTTGCCTTTTGGTGACCATGTGATTCAACTTGAAGGTGATTAGAATTTATACTCCTTTTAAAATAAGATAACACTTCAAGGGAACAATTATAATATGCTGCTACTTATGCAGCATGATAATGAGTGGGTTTATTCTTATAGCAAGTTTTCAAAATATATCCTTTGTAAGCTGAAACAAACTCCTTGAACTAGTCTGGAAATCTTTGTGGCATGGAGTTAATTTTTTATTTAGTCTTACTTGAGAAGCCCAAAACAGCATAAGAATTATGAATATAAGATTAGACAAGGGAAAAAATTGAAAGATTCAAATACTTCAGTACTTTTGTAGTATTCAAAGGATAAATAAAAAACAACCTTAATCTACTTTCTTTGGTATTTCTTCTGTTTCTCTAGCTTCACAAAGGTCACAGCTTCCCACTGTAGAGAAGGTTTACACCTCAAATGTGTGTCTGCTTCACTTGTACACTCATTGCACTCTTGTTCTTCCTTTTGCTGGAGTCTTTGAGCAAGGAGACATTTTTTAGGCTCTCCTATTTGTTCATTTTAATTTTGCTGTGTTTTGGGGTGCATACACAGAGACTGTTGCTATGTTGTTGGTTGTAATTTCTACCTTGCTTGTGAATTTATATTCAGTTGCTCTGATAGCTCTGCATTGTTTCATATTTTGACATCTCGCTTTTTGGGGTCAAAAAGAAAACACTAGCATTTGCTTTCTCTGTGTCTCAGTTGTGCAAGAAATAATAGGATGCATAATTACAATAAAAATTGTAAATTGTGGTACCTGCTGTACCCACACACAGATGCATGTGGGCACATATGAAGAGCAGTATTTTATCATCATCTTCTCACAATGATAGCTCATCCAAAAAATCTGTTGAGGGATAAGGACTAGTTTCCTACATTTAAAAAATTATTCTGTAAAAAATATGATCCATTTGAGTGTTATAAGTGATTTACAGACAATCAGAAAAAGATCTAGAAATAAAAGGCATTTTTTTATATAGGAAAGTTTACGTATTTGTCAGTTGGTTCCAACTGCTTCTTAATTATGGCCTGTTGGATCATCATTTGAAGTTAAAAATACAACCAAGTCATCTAAATAGCAGTGGAATTGTTTCAAAAAGAAAACATTTAGTAAAGCCTATAAATATTTAGAAGAAAAGAATCCTATAAAGTATTTACACTCAGTAAAGTACTACTGCTATTCCAGGATACCACCATCTGAATCTTTTAGTCTTCTTCAGGTACAGGCTGTTGCTTTTACTCTAGCAAGGAGAATGGCATTTCTTAGTACTAATTGGATATTGCATTTCCATTTATTCAAGATTTCTCCAATAAAATAAGGTTTATCTTCCCTCTTTGAGGTTTTGTCATCATCTTGTGTTCCCGTCGTAAACATTAATGGGCTTTATTCTGCACTTGTCTATGAGATTGGATATTGAGGCATTAAATCTGCCAGTGTGTTAGGAACGTGTATATTTTAGTCATGCATAAATTCCTGCTGGCTTTGGTCTAAGGTCCTGATTTCCCATTGGCTCAGTGAGTTGACAAACAAGAGTAATGTGTGTTCTTGAAAACTTCCAAAATTATGTCTAGGATGTTATATACTTTGCCAAATTATGTTTCGGAGTAAAGGGGTTTGCTCACTGTAACAAGGCTAATACCCAGGCAAAATTTTTATATGGGTTTGTTAAATTTGTACACACACACAAAAAAAAAGATTGGCTGTTGGGTGGATGGGAGGGGTTATCCCTGATTCTCATTTCACAGAAAATGTGATGGCGGTTGCCAGTTATAGGCAAAAATGGAGCTTTGTAGTTTTTGTAGCCTAATAAGAAGTCAGAGGCTTCTAGGATATGAGGTGTTGCTGTAAAAGAGGCTAATGGGGCCTTCACCGTGGATGACGACGTTGTCGCCATTTGAGGGTGAGGCTTGTGGTTGGTAGAGGCAGCTCATCTTCTGGGAACCAGGTCAGAGAACAGGAGGCTGTATGTTTTAATAATGGGTTGGCTGGGAAGAAGAGGAATGCAGACTGCAATGTCCTACTACTCTGCAGCTACTAACAAGAGCAGCGTCCCTCAAGCTAAGCCATGATGAACTTTTGGAGACTCTGTGTAAGGTATGTGTCGAGTCACAGATGATGTCTGACTATGGAAAGGGAAAGAGAGTGAGTTCATTGTTACATGCTGATCAAACAGGTAGAGATACAAGACTGGCATCTATCTGCAGCTGTGTTCAGTAAAAGGCATGGTGTGCTGCTCCGTTACAATGCAAAGAAAAGCTTTGGCTCTCGGATCCGCATGTGAGTAGGTTAAGACAAAGTGAGTCGGATGCCTGCTTTTGCTTCCTCCTCACAATAATCTTATTGTGAGATTATTTTATGAGAGATACTTACTTCTGGCAGGTAGCTTTCTAGTAAAGATTAGTGAGAGTGAGGAGGAGTAGAAATGGATAGAGGAAAACTGTGCATTAGTCCGGAAGTTCTGAATTAAGATTCTGTGTAAAATTGCATTAAACTCCAAATAACACGCTGCTGATAGCATCCTGAAACAGCTTACCTTGCTTTTTTCTTTCTGCATGTCTGGTGGTGGCATCTGAGAACCAAGACATCTTCAGGAAGGAATAAGGTTATGGAGAAGTTTGCCAGCTGCAGTCAGCAGTAAAACTAAAACTGCTTCCTTTTCTCCTTTCCCTCATTATTTTGCCTGTGGTTTTGATATGTGGAGCATGTGGATTAAATTTTGTAGGTTGTCTCTCATATGTAAAACTAATCATTATGGCCCTGAACTGCTTGTTGCTGTGATATTTAATTTGTGATCTCTGCCTGGAGAGGTTTGTAGGAGCAGGTATAGTGGCTGTGAATCTGTGCAATCTCACAAGAAACACTTTGCTTTTCTGAAACTATACAATGGGGAGGGAATTGTGCTGAATATGGTCACTTTTGCTGAACAGCTATTGCTTGGGTTGCTCTGTAATATTTAAAAATGAGATACAGTCTTCTGTATCAGTATGAAGATAAGTTGTGCGCTTAGATGTGGCGTGTAGTGAACAATCTGCCAAGATTAGGATGGTGTAGTTAGATCATATCTTTATTTTATGGATTAGTTGTGGTGAAGATATGCATAATTGAAGAGAAAATTTCAGTTGCTCTGTGAGTGATGATACAGTGGCACAGATAGAGTGGCTGCCTAGATTGTCTAGAGTTGGTTTTCCAAGCTTTCAAGTGTTTGGTTGCTTTATAAACTTTAAATTCGAAGATTTTTGTAATTATATTACAAGTTTCTAAAAGATAAAATAGTGTTTTCTTACAGACTTTCCTCTAATAATACTCCAGCTTTAACTCCAGAATAGCTCAGGGTGGGTTGGTTGGTTTATTTGGATCATTTTTGCCTGGGGATTTCCTTAACTGAACAGAAGAATACCTAAAGCTATTGACTTTTTTCAGGTACGGGATTCTGGCGTAGGTTGTATGTAAGTATGTATGTAGCTCTAAGACATCATTTCCTATCAAATGTGATTTTTTGATCTGTGTTTTGTTTCTTCTTTGTTCCCAGGACAGGCATTTCTATCAAACCGTGTCCCATTTTCCTGTGTCAGTATTACCCATTACTATTTAGGTTTTTTAAGTTACAAACTCTGTAACCCTGTTGGTTTACACATAGCTGCAGAGAGCTTTTAAATATTGGATTTGTTAACAAATTGCCCCTTTCTCCGTGGAAAAAAGGAAAATGGTACTGAGAAGAATAATCTTTTTCTTTTAATAAAATCTATCAATCTATATAGATTACGTTACATAGGTTATAATATATTTGGAATTTAAGCCAAGTCATTTTGTAATTGTCAGTAAATATACTGTTAGGAAAACATGCAAGAAAGGCGATTACATCACTTCTTCTGGAACCCTTCTTTCTTATCTGCTTTGTTACTTACGTTTTCCAGAAATATCCTACTAGGTAAAATGTAACAGTGAAATATAAAATGATCTGGTTTCATTTTAGTTATGTTGGGGAAAGAAGTCAAAATCTCAGAACCTAGAATAAAAGCAAATGAAAGCTTGTCTTCCAGCCCTTAAGGGATAAACCCAACTTGAAATACACCCAGGTTTTAAAAAAAATTTAGTCGTTTGGCACAATAACTCTGCATGTCACCTTATCCATTTTGTGTTTACCCCATCTCTGCTTTCTTGTATTTCAAAAGCAGTTTAATAATTTTTATTACAAGTACTTGTATTAATATATAAAATATATGTGGAAGAAGCCATGGGTGTATAAAATATATCTTCAAACTGCCTAGATAGGTGTCGTGGTTAAACTTAAATATAAAAACAAGTGGGAGAAAAAACTGCCTATCTGGCAGTAGAAATCTCAGCTGCTAATTGTAAGAATGGTAGGTAAAACACTGTAAAAACAAATGCTCTTTTGTTCCTTTTTGTTTGTATAAATACATTCCGAAGTTCTTACCCCTACAGCAATATAGACACTAACACTTCCTTATGACGCAGTCTGCGTTCTTTGAAAACTTGATGCATCCAATACAGAATAAAATGTCTATTTTGAATAGGGCAATAAGAATGCTCAACAAGCAACCACACAGTTGAATTTTTGTTAAAAATGTTGTGGCTTAAAGTATGAATAATTTTGGTTTGACTCTGAACCATATGGGTAGCAGGAACTCCCCTTCACCCAGCAGGGAGTAATGTCAGTTGGACTTTTTCTGCTTACAGTTTAAAAATCAAATACTGTTAATTTAGATCTAGGAGAGGCATGGTAAAAGGCTGCCAAAATACCCGTTACAGATTCTTCCAAAAGAAATGGTTGTCATCTTTCCAGATAGCTGAGAAGAGCTGTGTGCTCTACTGCTTTAGATATTTAAGTCTTTGGCTTGTGTAGGAAATTGGAACATTTAAACTTGAATGTGTGGCCAGCCGTGCTCTGGGATTTAATTTTTCCCATTTAATGAAGTATCTTTGACATCTAGACATAAATTCTTCTAGAACATATTTGTAAGAGTTGAATAAGAATTGTATAGAGTTTACCAGTTTCTGAAATTATTTTTTATTAAGCTGATTTCAGGATTATACTGAGGTTTCTTTCTCTTCTGTTGTGATGATGTTTTTGGGTCAGGAGGAGGTACAGGTATTCATCCATCCAGTGTTCATGGCCTTTCATTCATAAAAATCAAATGGGACTGTGAAAATGGCCCACCGTTGTTCATGTTTTCCTTTAAATTGAAGGGGAATGTGGTTTAAAGCATATGGTGTAATGCCAGTCCGATTAAACAAATGGACTCTTCTACTTCATTAAAGGCAAGGTCATTGTCTTTGAGTTTTTGCTTTTCACTGATTTTCTGATAGTCTGTTGTGTTGTCACACTTTTTTCTTTCTTCATATATCCCGTGCTGTCATCCATAATGCTCTTGTTCAGTTTTCTTAAATATCACACTCTGAAAGCCTCTCGGAGAGGTATTAGCCTCATTTCACTTAATGGGAAATTGAGGCAAAAAAAGGCAAAGTGCTTTGGCAAAGGTACGCTAGGTCAGCAGCAGATCTGAGGATACAACCAGAACTCCTCATTCCCAATCCAGTGCTTCAGGTGTGGCATTCTCTCTAAAATAATAAAGTGTATTGCAGCATATTTGTACTCTAAACCAAGTTAGAAAAAGAAATCTTTTTAGAAAAAGCTATTTTCTGTAAGAAACAAAACTCTCTTCCTGATCAAGTACACTCCTGTGCATAAAACCTACCATTACGATATTGCTTTTGATTAAATTAGAAAAACTTTAAAAGCCAGGTTGTCTCCTTGCTTGGCAATAAATGGTTCTGTGAGAGAAAAACACTTTTTTGAAAAACTTTACTTACTGGCATTATTTAATTTGTTTTTCTTTCTAGGTGATTACAGATTTGGAAGAGCAGCTGAACCAGCTCAGTGAAGACAATGCAGAACTGAACAATCAGAATTTCTTCCTGTCCAAGCAACTTGATGAGGCCTCAGGGGCCAACGATGAGGTCGTCCAGTTGCGAAGTGAAGTTGACCATCTCCGTCGAGAAATCACTGAGAGAGAGATGCAGCTTACCAGTCAGAAACAAGTAAGACTTACAAAATCTGGATCAAAATCTCTTCGGGATAGCTAGTTAATTACCTGTAAGGCAAAAAATTCTTTTTGATCTGGAAACTGGTAAGGAATTAATATACTTCCAGGGCCAATGGCATTTAAGGCTTCCTTCCCAGAGCAGTTGAGTGAATGGAAATGTTTGGTATTTCCCATTGTATTTTTATGCAGTTTTATTTAGAAATTTTGTGCTCTAAAGATACTGTAATTTAGAATTATTCGTTTTACTGTTGTGACCCTGGAAATTTCAAAATTTTTATAATGATACAGAACTGACATTAACGGCAATCACAAGTGAGTGTATGGAAGCCTCGAAATAAATGGGTTGTGATTTACCAGCTTATGTTTGCTGCCAATTTGCATGTACTGTAATTTAAATGGTAAGGCTGAAGCTTAAAGTGCACGCTTGATGTGGGATGTGAGAATTGATAGGAGGATTTATTTTTAGACTATGGAGGCCTTGAAGACAACATGTACGATGCTGGAAGAGCAAGTAATGGACTTGGAGGCCCTGAATGATGAACTCTTGGAGAAAGAGCGTCAGTGGGAAGCATGGAGAAGTGTTCTAGGGGATGAGAAATCCCAGTTTGAATGTCGAGTTAGAGAGTTGCAGAGGATGCTGGATACTGAGAAACAGAGCAGGTCTCTCTCTCCCCTCCTCCCCCTTTTATTAACTTTTGTGAAAATGCTCTATAGAAGCTAGTACAAAAAATACATTTAGAATAGGATATGGGAGTTGGAACTAAATATAAAATCTTGGGAGGTAGTTCTAAAAATGGTTTATTAGTTAATAGTCATTCACCAGTGATATTGTTTCTTTTGTTTCTTTGCAAGCGAGCGATTTGTGGGGTGTGGTATTTATCATTGTAATTTATAAAATGTCTTGATTTATTATCTTCTACTTTAATATAGGGAAAAACAGTCTTAGCTCCTAACTGTTCCTATGGGGTCTTGAAATTTTCAGGCTGTAGTTCTAGCAGGGGCAGGAACAGGGTTATATAATATAAAAGCATTGCAACAAACAGTCTGGCTTTATAAAGTAACATCTTGAATTTGAGGCAACCCCCTGAAAAAGTTATTGATGCCACTGCATGCTAGGAAGAGGTCAAGCCCAGAAAGGAGTTAGGTAACATTATTTTCCATTTTAATACAGAGTGAGAGCAGATCAGCGTATTACTGAATCTCGCCAGGTGGTAGAACTAGCTGTCAAAGAACACAAGGCAGAGATTCTAGCCCTCCAGCAAGCACTAAAGGAACAAAAACTCAAAGCTGAGAGCCTTTCTGATAAGGTAAGTAACTTTCAAACCTAGACTTTCATAATTAGGTGAGATACTTTTCTAGAGAGATTACTTGTAGAAATGCAGTTTTCAGCAGCTTTTTCAAGATGTTAGAGCAAATTAGAAAGACTGGAGGTCATAGAATAGAATTCCATCTTCAAGCCAAAGACCTCAGATTTCCTTTTGAAAAAGGACTATAGCAGAAAGCAGCCTGTGATGCCTGGAGCGTACAGTGAAGTCCTTCAGTAACTTGGTGTCTGCATTTGAGCAACGGTACGCCAAAATGTTGTTTGGCTGGTTTTCCCCCTTGTAGTAAGTAAAGGATAATTGTATCATTTTTCTTTAGTGTGTGCTTGGTGAAGTTGGATTTTAAGATTGTGGAACGCTGTATTTATTAGTGTTCAATGTTACTCTGACCATCTATCCCACCCGCCCAGCTCAATGACCTGGAGAAGAAGCATGCTATGTTGGAGATGAACGCACGCAGTTTACAACAGAAGCTTGAGACAGAAAGGGAGCTCAAGCAGAGACTTCTGGAGGAGGTAACCTTGGAAATTGATGTTATAACTTCAGAAGCAGGGTCCACATCTTGGTGAGGGATGGAAGTCGTGTGAATAGCAGTGTTACACATCCATCCTTCTTCTATATAATGAAGTTGGGGGGGTTGTTTTTACTTAAAACTGCAAAGTGTGTAGCCACGTTGGGGAGCGGTAGAAGTTAATTGCTCAAGGGAAGGTGAGCTGGGAGCCAAGGGTGACAGCAAGTCAGACAAGTTTAGGGACCTTGCAGCCAGTGGGCACAGTGCCTGAACAACAAGGGCAGAGCAGGTTTGGGGAATGGGGCTCAGCCATTGTTGCAGAAGCCTGTAGTGATGGAGGCACATCCCAGCTCAGGTCTACAAGGCAAGGTCGGTACCCAGGCACAGCGCTCTTACAACATAGCCCTGACCAGACCAAATGCAAGGACCGTAGCTTAAAACCTGCTCTGGAGCCAAGGTGCTGAGGGTGCGTGGGCAGAGGCCACAGGTGAGGCATCTCACAGCTCTTTTGTGGTAATTTAGCTCGGTTCACAGAAGTCTGATCCGAGGTTACACACCTGCGCCATACCAGCAAGATTTTGAGTGCAGGCAGCCAGACCTGGTTAGTGGGGGAAGGGGTGGCAGAGGAGGATTTCAGGGGAAAGGTGGTTACAGGCAATCTGAGAGGGCAGTCAGAGCCTTCTGGGGTACTGCCAAGTTATCCCAGAGGTGAGAACTTGCTTATGCATCGCAGTGCAAGTTTTCTGGCTCTTGCTTTGCAACATATGAGCATTAATGGTTTTCATACTCGGGGACTTTCTCATGAAGAAAGTACAAAACCTGAAAGAATTGGGAGTAGTTTGTCATGTGCCCTTTTCTGTTGTTAGCTGGAGACAAAGATGTAAACAATTGGACATCCTTTTCCTTATCTTGTGTGATGATAGGAGGAGGAGTTTATCCTGATTTATAGGAAAGATATTTTTTTTTCTTTTATTGCAAAGTACTGAGATGGCTTCTGGTGATTGTGTAGAGCTTGAGAAAGTAGCATCGAGAAATTCTTTGTGTAGTACAGTCTTATTAACAATTACAAGATTTTAAACGCTTAAAAAAGCAAGTAACTTGAACATGTGGTTGAAAGAAAAGGTGTTGCTGCAGATTAGTAAAAATACACTACACAGAAATGCTTGTTTAGTCATAATGCATTCTGAAAGAAAGGAAACTTCTAGAATCTTGTAATTTTCCAGCTTTTAAAGAACCATCTGTTTACTTTTAAGTTCCACAATGTGCTTACTTTACAAGGAGAGGTAACACTTAATAGCTTTTATTTAAAAACAAGCAAACAACAAAGCCAAGACACTGGCCTTTGTTTTCCTGTTAACAGCAGGCAAAGCTGCAGCAGCAAATGGATCTGCAAAAGAATCACATCTTCCGCCTAACTCAAGGTCTGCAAGAAGCTCTAGATCGAGCTGATCTTCTGAAGACTGAAAGAAGTGACCTGGAATATCAGCTGGAAAACATTCAGGTGAGGCTGAGGAAACGGCGGCAGGCCTCTGTGCTCCCCACTCCCTCTGAGGTTTTAGGATGTTACCTACTGTTCCCATGTGATGCTTCCCTTATACTATTTTTTAGCTCTATTCCGCTGTGAGTTACCTGTTTCTTCTACTGAGATGCAATTTCCTACATGTGTGTGTGGTTCACAGGTTCTCTATTCCCATGAAAAAGTGAAAATGGAGGGCACTATTTCTCAGCAAACCAAACTCATTGATTTCCTGCAGGCAAAGATGGACCAACCAGCGAAAAAGAAAAAGGTGGGTGAAAAAGGTTTGAGAGGCATGCAGTTAAATGACGGTTTTGTGATTGGTTATGTGCTGTGTATTCATAATACCCTGTTTTATCTTTCTGCATGTAACACAACTGTGTCCTCATTTAAGAACATTCTGATTTGCTGAATAACAACTTTACCAGGCAGGATGTGTTCTTTGTGGCTTTTCCAGTATTTTGTAATTCCTACAACACTTAAGTTACAACACAGTAGCTACACGTCAGTGAGGCTGTAGGAATACAGAATGTTAACCGTGCTTTTTTTTTTTTTTTTTTTTTAATGGTAAATATAGGATCTATGTGTGTAGGAACATATTGTGTATCTAGAGTGGTTGTCTTGTAGTTACAGCATAGGATTGATTAGTCAGGCGATGTGACTTGTGTCACATCTTTGTCATAAGCCGTTCTGTCATTTTGAATCAAGTGATTTAATTTTAACCACATATTTTGAGATCCTCTGTTTAGATGCTTTCGGAAACTCAAGGTGTGAGTACTAACAGGTAACGTACGTCCCTCCTTTAAATTAATCCATATCTCAACATTTTCTCTCCAGTGCCAGTATGAACTAAAAATCCATCCTTACGCATATCAGAATTGCCATTAGGCCCTCTGGCCGGACTGCCACTAGCTAGTTTCACTTTGCCTAGTTTAAGCCATCTCTTACTAGGAGTTAGGAGTTGTCTGTGTGTTTCTGTTGCTAGGGCCTGTTTAGTCGGCGGAAAGAGGACCCTTCTTTACCCACACAGGTTCCCCTGCAATACAATGAGCTGAAAGTGGCACTGGAGAAGGAGAAGGCTCGCTCTGCTGAGCTGGAGGAGGCTCTACAGAAAACACGCATTGAACTCAGATCTGCTCGTGAAGAAGGTAGGGGTTAACAGAAAAGGTGAAACTGGAAGGAGACGCACGGTTTTGGTCTGAAAACGTGCTTTTAAGTGTGTGCCGCTATAGCAGTAGCATGTTGTTTAATTCTTACCTACTGCTATGAAGATGCAATAAGGCTACACTTTTCTGCGGGTTGTAACCACTGAATGGTTACACAGAACCACTGCTATGAACTAGTGTTCCGTGTTGGTTATGTTAATGAGTGGCATTTATCTCATCTATAGCTGCTCATCGGAAAATATCAGACCACCCTCATCCATCTACTCCAGCCACAGCCAGGCAGCAGATCATCATGTCTGCCATAGTCCGCTCACCAGAGCATCAGCCTACTCCAATCAGTTTGCTAGCTCCTCCCTCCAGTCGCAGGAAGGAATCCTCCACACCAGAGGGTAGGTTCTTAGTGAACTTTTCTGTGACTATTTTTTTACTATTTCAACGCTATCTCTTTTTTTTTTTTTTTTTAATATCAAAACGAGTTTTTTCATGATAGAAATATTGCATGCTAAGTTTTGCTTTTGTTTTTGGTTTACAATTTTCTATTTGGATTATATAACTTATTTCTGAAAACAGTTACTAGCATGAATTGTTTTAAAAGCATGTCTTTTTCAAAGGAGTATGTTTTCTGTACTACTCTCTGCATTGACCAAAAGGATTTATGGCTGTTTCCTTAGCAGTTAAAATTTTTACTTGTCCAAACTGCAGATTTGTTCTGCTGAGCAGGAAGTTTCTGTCAAGACTAAAAGACTTCAGTTAGGCATAAAAGGAAGATACCAGGTCAAAGATAACATTAATATCTTATTAGCTAGAAAAAGAGGATACCCTTCTATATCCTTGAGAATGGAGGGGAGAGGATCATCAGGAAAAAAAAAATCAAAGGATTGAGGGCTCTGCTGATTTATTCTTAGCTAACCAGTATTCCAGAGTGAGTGTTGAACCCCGAGGCTCTGAACTAAAACCTCCAGCCTTTAGCTGGAAAATTCCAGAACCCACAAACTGGTCCCGCCATCACAGACAGCTGGGGAGGCGCAGGGTGCTGCAAGGATGGGTAACACTGGCATGGGAAGATGTCCTCCGGGGCACGTCACGGGCAGGGAAGAGAACAGTGTTCATCAGCAAAAGACCATGCCTTGAAGGATAAGCTTTGCTCAGTATAGATCTGCTAACAGGGATTTTAGGTGTGCTTTGAGAGATGCTGGCACTGACGGCTAGCGTGAAGGCTGTATGAAGCAGGCCTGCTGTGTATTGGTTACAACAGCATAGGTGTTGAAGGGTTTGCTGGCTATAGGCAAAATCGAGCTATTAGCACGTTGTACAAATTGGAGCTGAGTGCGGCCTTGAAATTTCGATGGTTTGATTGACATAATCTTGCTAAACCAAACATTAGCCAATTCAGTTCTACAGTCTGTTCTCAAGCGGCACATTCTGTGCATCTGTATAAGGTAATTACCGAGGTGGTGATACAGCTTAAGATTTGCAGATTGCAAAGGAACGTAGTGCCTATGTGCAGCAGGGCTTTGATAGAGATACGTTGTCACTTTTTATTACCTTGGCCTTAAAATGCCCAAAGCTACTATAATTTTCATCCCTATCACAGTTTTCGTCCTGATAATAAATTTTGTCCCTTCCAGAGTACAGCCGACGCCTGAAAGAAAGAATGCATCATAATATCCCACATCGTTTTAACGTGGGGCTAAATATGAGAGCAACAAAATGTGCAGTGTGCCTGGATACTGTGCACTTTGGGCGGCAAGCGTCTAAATGTCTCGGTAAGAGCAGAGCGTGTGCATAAACAGTGTAACTGGACGGTAGAATGAAAAAGCATCAGCCGTCTAGAACAGATTTTCAGTGAAAGCTGAAGAAAAGACTGAGTATGAAGACTTTGAAACTAGTTGGTGCAAACATTCTGCATTAGAAAACATCTGATGGCTTAGAGATTCTTGGAAAAGCTGGGATTTGTGCGTTAGAAGTGGAGGCAGCTGTGTCATGATTTTTTTTGTCATTTAGCAGAAGTTTTTCTCTGTCCTTTTGTCAGAATGCCAGGTGATGTGTCACCCAAAATGCTCAGCTTGCTTGCCAGCTACTTGTGGACTGCCAGCAGAATATGCCATACACTTCTCTGAAGCGTTCTGCCGGGATAAAATGAATTCTCCCGGTCTGCAGCTGAAGGAGCCGAGCAGCAGTCTGCGTCTTGAAGGATGGATGAAAGTGCCAAGGTATAAACATCAATGTCGGTGCCATATCAGGAGCTGAAGTATTTGGAACAGTTCCTTATATTGTCCTGGCTCTTACAATGTGATAATCGGTGCATGCCCATTACGACTGCACAGTACCACTGAAATTTGTCTTTCCAGGAGTTGCGTGCTTGGTTTGGTCAGAATCCAAGCAGAAAATCCAACATGGTTTTGTGCTTATTTTCTTCAGGAATAACAAACGTGGGCAACAGGGCTGGGACAGGAAGTATATTGTCCTGGAAGGAACGAAAGTGCTCATTTATGACGCAGAAGCAAGAGAAGGTAACTCAGCATTTCTAGAAAGAACTTTTTGGTTGTGGGTTTGGGTTTTTTTAAGCTTCAGATATTGTTTAGTGAGTTGAGAGGCTTAGAGATTGTTACTGTTTGCTGTGGCCATACCTAATTTCGCCAAGTCTTGTGTAATAGGGCAGCACCGTTGCTTTTCTAGATTCTCAACAGTTTTATTAGCTGTTATGTCATAATAATCCAGCTGTGAAACATTCAGAGTGTATCCACTTCATTTTGCTATCACAATTATTTTCTTGGTACTTACTTGTTCATTCTTTCTTACTCTGTCGCCCCGTTCTCGCTGCAGCCGGACAGAGGCCTCTAGAGGAATTTGAGCTCTGCCTTCCTGATGGCGATGTAACTGTTCACGGAGCTGTAGGAGCTACTGAACTTACCAATACAGCAAAGACAGGTGAGAACCTTATGTAGATGAGGTCAAATGGATTTCATCTTCCTTGCCATCAGTGGGCATTCTGTTTGGCTGAACAGAATTTTCTCCTTTAACTTCCATTCTGTATCTATGTAATTCTGAAGTTACCTCTACTGAAGTTAGGTGAACAGGTCAGTCATCCAGATTTAGCTACACATACGCTGTTGCTTCTGTCGTGGTAGTTGAACTGCGAATAGTATAATCTTCAAGCCAAATGGAAGTAGATTTTAAGAGTTTTGTGATATACTTAAAAGCACTCGGTTTATTTAAATTTCTTCTCTCAATGCTCTCTATCTAAAGTGTGAAGTGTCATAATTCGTGCCACCATTGTGATCAAACCAAAAGGTCATTAACTTAGAAACGCTGTGGGCTGTATACAGTCTCCTATTATGAAAAAATGTTGATGTTTTGATTTGTATGTATTGAATAGAACCGATGAAAAGATTATGTATGTCTTGACTTTAACATTAAAGGATATGGATTGTTAAAAACAAAGGTTTCCATAACCAATTTTTACAGATTTTTCTTGAACAGTACAGGGAAAAACTTTAGCCAGGTGGCTGGTTTTGTACTTTTTTCACAATGGAATTTCTTTCTCTTTTGAATAAAAGACAAGAGATTATTTTTATTTAGTAAAGACAGCATTTGTACGTACGGATTGCATGCATCCAGATAATATTTAGCTTTAAGTAGCTAGCCTGGGCAGGACCTGTAAAGGAGAAGCCTATGTATAAATTGCCATGGTAACACGTCATGATAAATACAACTTCTCTCCAATGAGGCTGAAAGGTGTTGATTTTAAGTCTACTGACAATATTCCAAAAACTAATCTAAGTCTTATTCTATCTATATAACATCTCAGATGTGCCATATATCCTAAAATTGGAGTCTCATCCACACACCACTTGCTGGCCTGGTAGAACACTCTACCTGTTAGCACCCAGCTTCCCTGACAAACAGCGCTGGGTCACAGCACTGGAATCAATAGTGGCAGGTGGGAGAGTTTCCAGAGAAAAAGCTGAGGCTGATGCTGTGAGTATAAAAGTTTCATTTAATAATAAAATATTCTGGGAGGGAGCAGAGTTTTGAAAAATATTTTTTCAGTATTTGGCATACTGAGGTTTAACTGAAGGTAAGTTATCACTTCTGCCTTATGATGTACAAGTACCAGGAACTGGTTCACTGTGAGACTGATGCTTTATATTACAACGCCCATCTTTAGTCTCAGGGAGTGTAGTAAGAGGATCTCAAGACTTTGTCTCTAATTCCAGCAAACAGAAAAGGAAGAAAAAGCAGTTAGGACGTGGCTTAAATCCAGTCTCGTAACGTACCACGTGGCATGAACGAACCTTAGAATAAAGAAAGAAAGAACAAGCAAAACGCTCCCTCCTCTCCCATTCTTACAGAGTCAGGGGGGGTTTGTTTCTTTGGGAGGGAAGTGACTGTGTGTTTCTTAGTTTTAAGTTTTATTCCTGATAAGAATAAGAGGTTAAATGAATTTGTTTTTGTTTTGGATAGCCTTTTTCATCATTGTTGCACTGATAACCCTTTTCTGACAAAGGGAGATGTGATTCTATGGCATTGTGTATTAGAATGTTAGCCCTGGAGGTAGGGAATATCTGACTAGCAGGAAATCATCTCTTTTCTCATGCTAGTCTTCCTTTTGTGTCTGAGAAAAATACATGCTCCCACCAACATCTGGAATTTTTTTTTTTTTTTTTTTAATCCTTCCCCTAGGAAAATTTCACTGCTCTGTTGCAGGAGACTGGGGGAAATGGAAAAGATAGGGAGGACAGGAGCTTTTGTCTGATTTTAGTTAATTCTGATCAGTTTGCCTAACTGCGTTTCTGGTAGAAGTTTACCAATTCTTTTGTGGGAGGTATTCCAGCAACTTTTAGCTTTCTGAGAAAAAGAAATCTGTGCCAAGCTTTTTGCCTGTCTGAAATGATGACATTGCATTGTTAAAATACTAATAGAGAAAGAGAGAAAGATAACTCAACAACAACAAAAAATATCTTTTTGTCATTTGCAGAAATTGCTTGGAAACTCCCTGCTGAAGCTAGAGGGTGAAGACCGTTTGGATATAAATTGCACAATGCCCTTCAGTGACCAGGTAATAATGATGTTCAGTTGGGCCTTTGAGTATTGGGTATTTCATTCGTGGAAGTGGTATTTTAATGGCAGTGTGTGTAATTTTATACCTCTTCGTTGGTTGGTTTGTCCTCTTCACTGTATCCTAATACGTACTACGATATGCAATACTGTAAGCAGTATTGCCCGTTTGCTCTTGGAGCATTCTTTGTTCTCCTCATGTGGCACTGCTTTCCCCCCCCGCCCTGTTGTCGCTGCAGGTAGTACTCGTGGGCGCAGAAGAAGGTCTCTATGCCCTGAATGTACTGAAGAATTCCCTAACGCACATCCCAGGAATGGGTGCCGTCTTCCAAATTCACCTCATCAAGGATCTGGAGAAGCTACTGATGATAGCAGGTAGGGGGCTGGATGCTCCCATTTGTCCTGCAGTAAACACACAGTAATTGCGCTGTAATGCTAGGAGTGCTGCCTGCCAAGGGACTGGGCTCTCCTTTAGATTCATTACAGGCTTTTTAAATTATTTCCCCCCCCTCCCCCCATTACATTGTTAAGAATCACTTACTGTGGTTAACACAGTGTTATCTGAGGTTTTCTTGTAAATGAATATGTGAATGAAGGTGCCGCTAAACCTTCACAAGCAAGTGATTTCTGCTTCCAAAGCTGAAGGAGGAAGGAACCAGAGACAAAAGATTTCCAGCTTAGGGGTTAGTCATCATTTTAAGTTCAATTTAAAAAGCGTTGAGCTGCTCAGTGGGCATCTCTCTTCCTAATCACGGCATAACCTTCCCTTTTAATGTAGTTAACCATTTGAGGATGGTGATGGGATTCTTGAGGCCTAGGGCTAACAACTCAACCTCTCTTGCTCTAAACACTAATCGACATAAAATTAGGACTTATTTCATGGTTTGTTTAAGATTCCCTTATGAAAAGAACACCAGCTTTAATCTCTCCATCTGTGGTTTTCCAGAGATAACCCTTCCTACACTGATGTAGGCATGCTGAATGTTAGGGCGTTATCTTCATCTGAAAGCCCAAATTATCAAATGCCTATATGACATTTGTAGGGAACGAAAAACAAATTCTTTCTCTTGTTCTGTTTGTTCTGCATTTCACCCCTTGTAAAGATTTAAGCTGTCCATGCTTTATTTGTTTCAGGGTAGTAGATAAAAAAGCAACTGGAAAAAAGAAAATCTCACATAAAATTAGGAGAAGGCCGCGTTACTCTGTCGCTAGGCTTCTGAGAGGAATTGGGCTTGGCCTATAATGCGGTTTATTAGGGCACTTCTTGGAAATCCATTGCTGGCTCTGTTGGCACAGAGCAGCTAAAGCACCTTTTACTTTAAGAAGTTCTCAAGGTAAAATAAAACTTCCTGGCTAATTTTGAATGAATAGTGTCCTAATAAGGCCACTGCTGTTGTGATCTACTAGACCTTAGCAACTCTAATAATCCACTGAGAGAATGGTTGTTCTCCCAGTGGGTTTACTGCCCATTGTCTGGTTGGGTTTTTGTAAGTTTTCTGGTTCACTTTTAATAGCAATAATATGGAATGATTCTACACGGTACCTTGTGACTGTTACCACAGTAACAGCCTATAAGGATAAGCTGCTGCTTAGGTAACAGAGCAGACTTTTGTAGAGAATAGGGAGTTTTCCCTTGGTATAAAATGTAACTGGTTTTGTTTCCAGGAGAAGAAAGGGCTCTGTGTCTTGTTGATGTGAAGAAAGTGAAGCAATCCCTAGCCCAGTCTCACCTCCCAGCCCAACCTGATATCTCACCAAATGTCTTTGAGGCTGTCAAAGGATGTCACCTTTTTGCTGCTGGCAAGGTAGGATACGGCTCCCTCGTGCCCTCGGACCACCCTTTAGATTGTGCTGAGTTTGACACGAATCAGATCAGCATCTTTATTACGCTGGTAACAATTCCAAGGCCTATATTCTAGTTTTAAATCTTTTTCTTCAACTAAGAAGAGTATAGGGGCTGAAGAGGGGCTGAACTGGAGAGAGTATGGAGAATCTACCACTAATATGAATAAATTCAGACACGATGCTATAGCCTAAACTGCTACATTATAAGAAATACAGCAGAGCGTAGTTTAACTACCTCCTCACAGCTGACTTCAATTTTGAGATTTATAATTAGTGAATTCCATCCACTTGTTCCTGACTGTTGTGTAACTGTTTCCAGGCTAGCAAATGGACTTAGCTGTTTGCGTCACTCTTAACTCTTGATATTTACATCAATTCCCAGTTTTTAGTATGGAACATCTAGGCACAGCAAAAATTCTCATCAATGATTACTTCTATGGACTACTTTGATGATAAACTGAAAAACCTTCATTTCAAAGTGATTTTTAAGATAACAGTTTCAGGGGTTAAAACTTAGACCTAATCTATTTGAAATTATCCCTTTTAACGAAACGTTTTTCTGTGGAAAACCTAATTTTTTATTAACTACTTTCAAGTACAAAAGAAATCACAGAAGCAGTTCACATTCTCAAAGAAGAACATGAATTTGAAGAGACTTTTCATTATTTCACTAATTCACAGTAACTACCCTATTAAAAATGTACTTGCTTATCTTGGCAAAGTTCTTTTTGTGGCAAGAGGTCCTCCGATCCGTTTCACACTCAGCACCCAAATTTACTCTGTGTTACACCATCCTGAGCTTGGTTGTAATCTTTGCAGGTTGAGAATGGTCTTTGTATCTGTGCGGCCATGCCCAATAAAGTGATAGTTTTGCGATACAATGAGAGCTTGAGCAAGTTCTGCATCAGAAAGGTAAGCTTCGTAATGCCCTCTGGTAGCTGAAGTAATTCCCATACTGCACTAAGACTTTGCTTTGGAGCAAACATCTTAAACCTTTTTGCATGCATAAGAACATTTGTTTGCCAGCTAAAATGACAACAAAGTGCAACGTGCACTGACTAAAATCAGAGTAGGAAGCAATTTTCTTTAATAAGAGTCGGCATATTTGGAGGGATGCGGAACAGAACTGGGATTATTTTTGATTTTTTACTGGACTCAGCTGTGTTAGTTATTTAGCCCAAAATTATTTACCGATAATACTCTCGCTTATTTACCCCAAAAAGGCTTTCTTCTTAATTATCCAGCAGTGTTCCCTCACTTCTGTCGTCTTTGGAGAAATCTGTAACAAATGACTACTCCCTTCTTTGCAATTAAGGAAGCGATGGGTATCTGAATTTGTTTACTGTACCAGCAAAGTCCAAGGGTATTCGGTACTATTCCACCACCGGATAGGCAGCTGTTTCCCATTCGTACCCTAATACAAGTGTACTTTCTCCTGCCCAGCGCACAAGGCACTGAGATATGGGTCTGACGCGGCAGTGTGTACACCTCCTCCGGGTGTGACCCTGCCTGCCTGCAGCGCCGGTGCCGGACGGTGCTGGTACCCGTTCTGCTCCGCTCTGTCAGGCGTGGGTGGGAGAAGCGGAGCTGCTGCAGCTCTTCTGCAGCCCGCCAGCTGCAGGCAGAAAATACTCTCAGCATCTAACCCGCCACTCCCTCGAAGACCAGTTGCATGAATTGTCATCAATAAATTTTATATGCTCATACACATCCAGGAAAATCCCCAAATAAAAAGGGATCTCTCCTCAGAACAAAGAGTTTAAATGCTGCCTGCCTTAAAATGGACTGGTACCCAGAAACTCAAGTCCTCTCCAATTCACAAATTCCGGGATGTTCAGGTCAAACTACCAACCCCTGTGAGCCTCTGCAGTTAACTTTGAAGGCACCAGTCCAATTTACAGCTTGACTGTGGCTTTCATCCCCGCCGAGTGCTACACCGGCACTGCTGTTGGGAAGCAGAGCTGGCACAGTAATTCAGATGCTGGCCTCCTTGGAAGTACGGCAATGATCTTGGCACAAGCAATGTGGATGCCAGCAAACCTGGAACATCTGCAAGCACCGTAGCTGGTATCGACTCCTGCTCGCGATGGAGCAGCAGCCGACAGAGAACACTGAAGATGTACAGTCACCGTCCTCTGTTCGTGCTACCGTTCACCTCCATAGTGCCAAGCGCCTCGACAAGGGCTTACATGCACAACATGCAAAGGCGTGATTTAGAAGGCAGGTTCTCCTTACCTTCACTAATCCAGACAACTGAATTTAGATCCTAACAAGATGGCAGCAAGCCCAGAATATGCTTTTCTGTTCTGCCAACTAAATTTCCAGATAAATTAGGAATTACATAAGGAATCTCATCCTCAGGAGATCTGGGGATCTGTGTGTTGTGTCAGGTTAATCTGCAGAGCTACCCTAGCTGTTCAATCGCAATGCAAATCTTGGAGGGCGACAGATCTGTGTTACGTTGTACAAAGAAGGAAGGAAGATTCTCTGTGTTTGTCGTCCTTTTGCTTAAGGAGCCATCAAGCTAATTTCTTAAGTTTTAATAGGAGAGGTACTTTAGCAGGCAGATTCTTCCCGTGCTCGGACATGCAGTCGTTGGCATGGCTGTGACCTGCTGCAAGTGGGGAGCTGCTCCCTACTGCTCCAGAAAACTGCGCTACAGAATGTCTTTCAGAATAGCATATTCTTCCAAAAGGAAGAGGTTCTTATACTTGGGTTAGCACCCCGAGTTGAGTTGGTATACAAATCTATACCCGAGCAAGTATCACTCCCAACAAAACTTTCTTCTAGCACAAGTACTTTTTCATATGCTTTTGCCAGCCTGCTAATGACTTTGAGGTTGCCACCTCTCCCTTTTATAAAGATAAATGTGGCAATATTCAATCTTCCAGAATAAGCCAAATCTGCAAACTGTTATAGGGAACTAATACCGGTCCGTACTTTTCTCTTTTCCAGGAGATTGAAACCTCAGAGCCCTGCAGCTGCATCCATTTGACCACTTACAGCATCATCATTGGAACCAACAAGTTCTATGAAATCGAGATGAAGCAGTATACGCTGGAGGGTAGGAGACGTTCCCTGAGGAATGCACCAAGTGGCTCCACAGATTCTTTTGGCGGGGCTTTTCTAAAGCACTTTAGGAAAAAAAGTTGGTGCTGCTCAAGGTGTTTTTCTCCATTCTCTTTGCAGAGTTTCTGGATAAAAATGACCACACTTTAGCTTCTGCTGTGTTTGCTGCTTCCACCAACAGTTTTCCAGTCAGTATCATCCAAGTGAACCCAGCAGGGCAAAGGGAGGAGTATCTGCTGTGTTTCCATGGTAAGCGGTACTGCCAGAAGGAGTCAGAGTCCTGTTGTAAAGGAAAGCCCAGTAGAGTTGACCTTCTAGGGCCTGGTAACGAATGTTTGTTGAGGACTGCGAGTCTAGAAGCCTGGCAAGAGCTGTGGCTGGCGGGTTAGACAGTGAGATGCACAGGGCACTGGCACTAAAATAGCACTTGCTGAGGTGCTTTTGGTGAGCTTGCTTGGCTTCAGAGTTCTCTGTGCCTGTGGATCAGTTGCCACATGTAGGCATCTGTGCCCGAAGGGAAGGGATCGTAGTCGGCATCAAGTGCAAACAGGCATCCGATTATCCCAGTAAAATGTTAAGGGGTTTTCAGCCTTTGGCTTTCTTGTCTGGTTTCCATACAGACAGGTGAGATGTTTTAATCTTCTGGTGACAAAATAAGAGAGTGTTAGAGTGTTTTGTATAGCTGCTTTTGTTGGCCCTCTAGGATAGTGTCATGGAAATGCACAGGAAGCCTTCTAAAGCCCATTAGCAGTAATTTTGGGTGAGTAACGGTAGAGTGTCATAGTCTTCCTCACTCTAGATTAAACAATAACTGTAATTGGTACAGGGAGACCTAGAATGGCAGTACCTTCTGGCACTGGGCGTACTCCTAAATCTAGCCAATTCAGTGTCAGAGTAATTCACGGCACTCCAGGATCTGCAAGGCAGTAAGCTCCCTGTCCCTGCTAAAAAGCCCAGGGCCAGTTGCTTTTGTCCCTTTAGAAAGAAATGAACAAAATTCAGGTGCAGGCTTACGACATGACATGACTTCTCTTGGCAGAGTTCGGTGTCTTTGTGGATTCCTATGGAAGACGCAGTAGGACAGATGACCTGAAATGGAATCGCTTGCCCTTAGCTTTTGGTAGGTGTTGAGGAACATTCACTTGGGTTATGGAAATTACTGAAACAGGGAAGCATCCTCATGGAACAGGTATTGTTTGCTCAGCGCTCCCGTTTCCTCTTCCCTCTCCCATTCCTCTCAGAAACTATGGAGATTTCCCCATGATTTAAGATCATTATAAAGTCAAATAGCAAACCTGCTGAAGTCTAAACAATTTGAAGAAAACTAAGGAAATGTAACTTTGGTTTAACGTTCCTTGTCTGACAGCGATTGAAGTGGCTAGTGGAAATTTTAAGGATGATTGGAAGTTTCTGAAATAGTCAAAAATATATAATGTCACTGTGGATCCCCCAAGCCTTTCACACTACCCAATGGGAATTTAATCCAGTTAATAGCCTGGTTTTAATGCCATTTTCATGACGCTTTGGTTAGTGAAATTCTTGAGATACAGATAGTTTCAAAGCAACAATTCTTTAAGCTTGCATCTCCCTACCTAGTAATAGTGTCTGTGTCTCATTACAGAAGATCTATTCCTTTATTTTTCCCAAGGGGCTGGGAGGCTCTGTTGTGCTCACTGATGCTTTTTAGAAGTTTTTAACAGAGAATTTTATTTTGTGTTTTTCCTGTCTTTGCGATGCTCCTTCAGCCTACAGGGAGCCCTATCTATTTGTGACCCACTTCAATTCCCTTGAAGTGATTGAGATTCAGGCACGAGCTTCTCTAGGGTAAGTTGTTCCCTTTTCTTTACTTGGAACAGCATGTGCTCCAAGAATACGTGTGCTGGCCAGGAGAAGGTATGGTGTTGCCGTTGTAAAGACTTTTTCCTGCACTTTTACTCAGAACTCCTGCACGAGCCCACCTGGAAATACCGAATCCGCGTTATCTAGGGCCTGCAATTTCATCGGGAGCTATCTACCTGGCCTCCTCCTACCAGGACAAATTAAGGGTGATTTGCTGTAAGGGCAATCTAGTGAAGGAGACCAACAACGAGCAGCACCACAGAGGATCTTCTGCTACACGCAGGTATGGTGAAGTCAGTGTGTTATGGTCCCTGTGCACCTTGTAAGCAAACTCTGCTCCAGGTGGCTTTCACCCCTGATGTTGCAGCTGCCCTTAACCCATTCTTAGAGAGAGAGAGGCTGGCATTAGCCAGTTATTGTGATGCTGGAGTGGAACACAGAGTAGAGTCACTGATGTTTTAAAATCCAGAAAGCAAAGAAACATCAGCTCTGTAGGAATAGGTGGATAATCTCCTCCCCGAATGCTTTGTGCCCTTTAGCTGGTTTACTTTGATGCTGTGATATAGCTGTGCCTTCAAAGCTTGGTGAGCTTCGATGGTATTGGTATGACACTAAACATTGATTGACTGCAAGGATCCCTGAAGCAAGAGCCTCTTCTCTTAAACAATGAGTGTGCCTTAGGGAGACGCCTTGGGACGCTGCGATATGATCTCGTTCTGTTGAGCGGAACAGTGGCACTTCAGGCAGCTGAGCAAATGCTGGGGTTGGCAGCGCCACTGTGTGCTGGAAACTGCGAAACTGATGCTCGCACTCATCCTAACCTGGCATGAACAGCCTGGAGCCTCTGCCAGTTTTGCATGCGAAAAAGCATATATCAAATTTTAGCGGCCTTTTGTGTGGAAAAGCGTACTGCTGAAGTACACGGACGTGTGTAGTTTTCTGGCCTGTTGCACAGACAGGACATCCCTTAGCAATTCATTAAGGCACGTTACTGGTGTGGCTAATGTTATGGAGACTCAGCTATCAAAGTATGGTCTGCTGGGTGTTTGGGGAAAGTTACATTTTTGCTAAAAGAAAATGTAACGTGAAGTTTTTGTCGCTCAGCTGTTCGCGTCCATTATTTTTGAATGACAGCAGCCCTAACAAGAGAGGTCCGCCCACATACAACGAGCACATAACCAAGCGGGTTGCATCAAGCCCAGGACCACCGGAAGGTCCAAGCCACCCTCGAGAACCAAGCACACCACATCGGTACCGCGAGGGGAGGACAGAGCTGCGGAGGGACAAGTCACCTGGGCGACCGCTGGAGAGGGAGAAATCTCCAGGCCGGCTTCTGAGCACCCGCAGAGAAAGGTCCCCTGGGAGACTGTTTGAAGAGAGCAGCCGAGGACGAATGCCCGTGAGCGGTGCCAGAACTCCTCTTGCTCAAGTCAATAAGGTAAGTCAGGAGCCTGGAGCCCGTTTCTCTTCTCGGGAAAAGGGATGTCCGGCAGCAGGGCGGGTGGTGCTGTAAAGTATGAGAGCAAATCAAATCTCACCCCCCCACCTTCTATTAAACTAGAGCACACGCGGTGTGACTCACTGGCCCTTCGAACACCCTCCCTTGTGCTAGTTCTGTAACTGTGAAAAGCAGCTTGGCTCTGGAACAGGCTACACTCCTCCAGATCTGAAAGCAGAGCTGCCCTGACCAACAGAAACCAAGTTACTCGGGATGTGAAGGGGGGACAGTGTCTGGAGAGAGGCATGTGGGAGCCTGCTGTGTTCAGTGATGCTGATGGTACTCGCCTTTGTCAGTGGTTTCAGAATGGTGCCGCCAAGGAGCGAGCACATACAGCACTGGCTCAGCAGCGGCAGCAGTAGTTAGGTGATGTACTGCTGCTGGCACCTGTGCATGTGTGAGGAAAATATGTGTGAGCTGTAACTGTCATCTTATTTCCCTGCCAGGTCTGGGACCAGTCCTCGGTGTAAGTCTCAGCTAGACAAAGTTACTCATCTTGACCTGCAGGAAAAAAAAGGAAATACACTGAGTATATGCACGGCATATGGCTGCTGCCCAGTTACCAAAACAGCATTCCTGGGCAAAAGCTCACTCCGCATCGGGAGACGTGATGCTTTTGAAGATTGTTTGCAGCTCAGTTTAGTTTCTCTGCACTTTCCTGCACTCCTGTTTTTGCACTTTGTACTACTGTTACTCTTTCAAGCAGTTCATGAACTTTTTGTATTCACTTTAGTCCCCAAGTAGTACACCGAGGAAATTAAAGGGGACTAGAGTCCCACCCCCGTCTCTATAATGTGGTTAGCACCCCATACCAGATAATTGATCTTAGTTCTGAGACAGGCTGGGAATTCCTGATGGCCTGGAAAGAGAAGGGCCAAGGTGAGTGAGTCTTTCAATAGAAGGTGTGATTGGATATTTTCTACAGAACACAAGGAAATTTACTTCTGATTAGTCTGTTCACCTGCCACTTCTGAAAGTTATTTTGTTCTCACTAAAATCACTCTAGAGCAGCTCAGAGGGGGAGGGAAGAACCCTGCTTTAAATGAGCCCATGTGCCCAGCCCTGAGACAAAGTGCATTACCTACAAGCTACTGGGTTGTAAGACTTTATCCAGGTCTTCTGCATGACAGTTCACTGCATGCTGCTGCACCATCACTGGCTGCTCTCTCCTTTTAGGTTGCTTTGCTGAGTAGTGTATTGTACCTCACCTGTAAATTAACTGAAACCTTTAGATTACGCTGCAAAATAACCGTTAATTACTCTGGAAATTTGGCAATGAAGAGTTAACGAGCCTTATTCTATGACAGGAATTACAGTCACACTGAACGTGGTCCCTTTGGAAATAACCCCGTAGCCCTGACAGTGTCACGTTCCCCAGAAGGAGCAGCGGCCCAGGGCTGGCTCCTCCCGTGACATGTAATTTGTCGTACAATAAGAACCAAGTGTCACGGCACAAGAGGATACTCACAATGAACAGCTTTAGCGGTTACTGAACACGCTTCGCCTTTGCTCCCACGTATCTAACCTCGAGCCATTTATTGCTTGCTATTCTCTTTTGCTGTGAACATGAATCAGAGAGCAAATGATTTTCAAAGCAGGTTTTGACCATTCAATCTGCACTAGCAACATCCTAAGTGAACAACCACGTTCTTTACAACTGGAAAGAGCAAAAACTGCATCCAGTCTTCCCTTGGCGCCACACTTAAACTTCTGCTAGTCCCTCACAAGCCTGTGCTAACCTGTTCTAGAAACCCATAAAAATTCAAATGCCTTGTCAGTGTCCTTTGGCGAGTTTCATGAATATTGTATCCCGTTCTCGTCTGTTGGGTTGTTTTAGGTCAGATGATTTGGCAGGAAACTTGCTGAAAGTTTTTGTCTCCTGGTCTGAATATTTGGAAAGGTCACTGAGATCAGTCTTTAAATCTTTGCATCTCATGGAAGATCTTCAAGACCTCAGAAATGGGCTTGTTGAGTCCTGGAAGTGTATATCTTGTGTCTTGTTTGTGAAATGCTTCCTGCTATAGAAATAGCTCAAAGGACTGTACATATTTACAAGAAACTTTATATTCGTAACAAAAAGGAATTGAATTGGTTTCTACTTTTTTATTGTAAACTGTGCGTTTTTCAACACTAGCTTTTTGTTTTAATGGTGGTTGTGGACAGCCATCTTCAGACACTGGAGGGGCCTCAGCTTAGTCCTCCTTGCTCTCCCATGAAGAAATATTGTAACGTTTAATTGCAATTGAAGCTTGTTAGCATAAATGAGGTTTTAGGTCTCTAAAAGTACAGGATTTTTCTTCATTACCTTTTTATTATCGACAAGGGAGGGAACCAGAGGGACAGTTCCAAGCTCCACCTGGAAAGTATTGAACTTTGTTGTTGAAAAATAACCAAATAAAAAAAATAACTATCTTGACTGGCATGGTGAAATGAACGCTTCCTTCTATAGAGAGTAACACGGAGCCATCCTGCCATTGCACCCAGCGTTAGAGGCTGTGTAATCTATAGGCGTCAGAGCTTACCAAAGAGCTAACTTTGGCAGTATTTAGCATTAATAGTGGTTTTTCCCTGAACAAGTAGCGTAAGTGGCTTCACGAAAACAAAGCATGTTCATATGAACTGAAACAGGTGGATTTGTCCAAGTATTTTACTAGAGCAGCAGCTGGCTGCCAACACCTACAGCTAAATTCTGCCCCGACGTACTTAACTAGAGGTACGGGTAGAGGTAAGACACATGTGAGTATCTGGGAAAACAATCTTGCCCTGGTAAACGACCCACACATCTTGAGCTGGAAAGAACCATCTTAATTAACAACAGTGTGATCTAACAACAGGTTTGGGATTTATCCCAGCAGTGTACTGGTAGCAGAATGGACTGAGACAGTTACTCATCCCACCGCTGTAATATGCTGGTGCTTTAAGGCCTAATAGCTGCAACTTTAAAAAAAAGAAAAAAAAAAAAAACACAACAAAAAACCAAACCAACATTCACGAATTGAGTCAGAATGAGTACAACCTGCAGTTACTGTACATCTTAACTTATACCTGCTGGGAAAACTTGCTAGATCAGACTTAAATGTAAATACATCTATTTTTAACTGAACCAGTTTTTACAGGGTCTGAAGTATTCTTTCACAGGAAGAGGTTTTTAATATTCACACTGCTGCCTACAGTAACTTAATTTGTCCTCCTACTGTTCAGTGTTTTCAGTTCTGTGCACATAACCGCCCCCTTACCCCCAATAAAGGGCCTGTTGGAGGGTGTGGGGGTGGGTTACTAATAGCTCCTCTTACATTTTGGTCTACATGACATTCTTCATGAAAATGCTCTACATAAACCCCAAGCTGCTTGATTTTATCTATTGTGCCTACTATCTGATGTATATGATGAAATGCTAACTTGTTCAATGTTCCTTTATTTTACTGTGCACAAAGAATACTTATTTAAAGCTCATTGTTGCAGTCCTATGATGCATGATCAGAATTGTAACAAAACTAAAATAATCCAGAAACTGGTGGAGTAAAAAAAAAATTATTTATTGAGCCTTTTGATTACCAAGAAACATGCACAAATGCCCTGTCAGCTTGCCCACTGCGCTCTGTGCTGAAATTTAGGGGGTCGGGGGGGGGGGGGGGGGGGGAGGGCGGTGGCGGGGGGGGGTGGCAGAGAGCTCTTTTTACTTCTGCCGTAGACACAGACCATAGCGGCTTACTCAAGGGCCCAAAAAAATGACTGTAACAAAAGCCTCTGCATCTACCTTAAATCATGTGCTCTCCTAGCAACAGCCAAGAACAAACATAACAGCACAGACTGCGAGATGTGGGTGGGGAATGTAAGTGAGCTAATAAATCCATCTCTTGATCCAGCTTTTGCCTTTGGAGGGATTTGATTCATCCCCTTACAATAAGGGAACACTGTGATTAATCTAATTCGTTCACCTATCAAGCAGAAAACAAGCTGGGGGTGGGGGATAAAGAGTGAGAGCCCCCCACCCCAAAATGAAAACTGAACCAAGCAGCCTACCTCTTCCTTCAGCAGCGCCCTGCCAGAAAGCAGCCCTCCTGCGGATGCTCCCTGCTGGAGAGAAAGGGGGGGGGGGCGGGGCGAGGCTTACCTGGAGGAAGGTTGTGGCTCCGGGGAGGCGTCAGCTGAGGCCACCGGTGCCAAGGAACACCCCACCTCCGTCACCTGCCCGGCCTGGGAGAGGCCCTTGGGCCTGCGGGCAGCTGCGCTGGCTCACCAAGCAGGGGAGGGTGGAGGTGCCCACAGAGTAATTCCCCTGGCCAGCCCAGGCGATGAGCTGCGCTGCTCGCTCCTCACACAGCCTGGGCCCCTCACCCTGCCGTCCGAGGTGCACACATGAAGCTTTTTTGGGGGCTGCAAAACCTAATGGTGCAGTGCCAGCTGCAGACCATGTAACCAAGTGCTCTACCCTCTGAGCCATGGCCATAAACTGCAAATTAAAAAAGAAAAAAAAAATTCTATAAAATAATTGGTTCTGTCCTGTGGTTCCACCACACCAGCACTGATGAAAAGCCTAGAGTGAGTCATGCACACATGTAACTGGGAAAAAATCCACAAATCTTAGCAATAACTAATGAGACCAAGTCCATGAACGCTGCTGTTTTGCATACCTGCATACCTTCACTTTCCTTTCTGTTTTCCATTTCTGTTTCAGCTTCTTTAGCCTCTGACATGTGAAAAACTTGTTTTTCAACTGAAAAACAAAACCGCACAACCAAACTTATTAAGTTACCTTTAAGCTGCTCTGCTCTTCTAGCAAAAAAAAAATGAATCCTGGGTCATTCAAATAAGAAACCTGTGGTTTCCTTTCCCTGCTGTCACTAAAAGCCTTTAAGAGGCTGCACTGCATGATTTCTGGCTGCCCATACACCCTCGCATCTACTTTTCTTTGAACACAGCTGAAAAAATACCTTCCAGCACCTGCCTCTCCTCTGCTGACACATGTCCCACCAAACCCACTTGGTTCTGCACAACCACACCCAGGCTGCTGCCACAGCACTTGCCCAGTGCCTGGCCCACCACACATGTGCCACAGCTGTGGCACAGGCACCAGGCAAAGCCATGGGCACAGCCAGGCACCGGGGCTCACTTGCCCACAGCGCCACAGGGCTGCCGGCCGCTGGCCCTCACTCAGGTCACCGAACAGCTCTGGTGGCACCAGAGTGGGACCGCTGTTGTGCTGACAGCAGAGCACGTCACCAGAGAGGACCACCGCACCACACCGCTTCCCGCCGACAGCTCCACTGTGCTACCCAACACAGGGTCCAGCACACCTTCGTCGGTGCCGCTGTGGAAGGAGGGGCCACCCAGTTACCAACAGCACCATCAGGCAGGGAACTGGCAAAGGGGCTGTGGGCACACAGTTGGTCACACACCTGCCTGCACTTCTGCATTTGAACATGCAGGTGGTTTTGACTGGGTGAGTTGACCTTTCAACAAAAGCTCAATCCTGTGACATCAGCTACTGGAGCTGTGTCAGCCTGCTCTCCCCGTCTCTGCTACTGACACACCTTCATTCGCTGCCCTGACACAACCAGCCCAGGCTAAAAGGACCCCCGATGTTCCCCGGCAAAGCGCACAGGCCTCCCTGCGCCATGTGCTGCTCTGCAGGTTCTGGCCCTGACCACACATCTCACAGCCTCTTCCCTGACCTCATAAGGCAGCATTTTCTAGTGCTAATAAATATCACACAGCCTAATCCAACGCCACACATGTGCCTGTGACACCACAAACCGTACCCAACCGGCCATCACAGGCTGGGCTGTCCAGGAGAAAGGCTTGGGGAAAAAACCTTTGCTCGAAGGGTGGCTGGCTGGAACAAAGAGAAGTGACAAGACTGTTAAAGGCAATAGCAAGCTTTTCAGTCCTACGGAAATTATCACCAGAGCTTTTAGGTAACTGGACTCTTATTCTGCCTGTAAACTTTGCATCACAAATCCATACCGACACCTTTCTCAGCCTCTTTACCGATTAACTGCAAGCAGACACAGTTTCAAGCTGCATCTATGAATGAAAAACTTTAACAATCCACCAAGGCATAAAACTGCAATCAGGCAATCACAGGTTATAAAGAAAGAACAACTCCAGGAAGCCAAGGTTACAAGAGATGGGAAGGATAATAACAAAGCCAGTCACCCACTTTTCTTGAAAATGTTTTATTTCTTTCTGAAGAGGCTGAAAACAAAAGCAATTCCGTATTTCAGAATACCAAATGCTATCCATAGCACAGAATGAAGAAGAGTTTTCAGAGAAAATCATTGCACTAGACCCAGATCTACTCAAGACTTTGCCACACAGCTCCCAGCAAGGCAAACCACCCTTCCGCGGGGGCTGGTTACACCAAACTGGCCGCTGCAGCTTTTGCCCCCACTCAGACTCCGCACTGATCTGTGCAGCGTGCTCTTCCCCCAGTCGCATGGGGGCTGGTTATCATTGGCACAGTCACTGGCACTCTCAGGCACCAAAAAAAAAAAAAAAAAAAAAAAGAGAGGGAAGGACCCAGCGGGTCACCTCCTGAGCTGGTTCCTCCAGGGCAGGCCCGAGGCATGCTGGCAGGCAGATTTGCATTAATGTTGCATTTGCTTTGGGATAAAACAGGCTGCGAGTACCAAGTCCAGGCAACCTGGCATACCTTAATCACCGAGAAAATATGAACAGAATAAGAAGTTGCAGAGATCCCCACAACCCGGGCTGGGGAAGCACAGGGACTGCACACCCGCAGTCAGCACTGCACCCTGGCCCTGGGCCCAGAAGGGTGCAGTGCGGCTGCATCCAGCTGGCTGCGGGGCTTACACCGAGGGGCAAGTTTGGCCACTGCGATGCAGGGGACTTACTGTCACCTTCAGGCTGTTACTGAAGAACTAATCCCTAAACTGAACACATCGATTTCCTTACAGCTACTTGTGCCAGCTTAAGGAAGTCCTTACTGGTGACAGCAGGAGAAATTAGTTTCAAAAAGCAGATTACTGCAAGACACATGTATGACTTATAGAAAAATCCAGCCATTAAAAACAATTGTCTTTACCAGCAATTCCACAGGGGAAAAGTTGTATTTCAGTTCTCATGAAGAGAAAAACTACAGAGCTATTCACAGTAGAAAGAGTGCACCCCAGCCTACCGTAAAATAAAAATGAGCTTGTAGGTGATTGTGTCACTGATTTTGCCTAGAAAAGGCTGTTACAAAAAGATCATCGATACTCACACTTACTTCAGCCACGCAAGTGTGGAACTTGCTGCTGAAATAACTGTGTGCTTGATGAGTTATGAAAGCAGTAATGGGCTCGCTTTTGCTGAGTGTTGAGCTCAAATAAGATTCCACAAGAATCCTGAATTTTCTAGACTTTGGGCTGGCTTGTTTATTACTTACAGTCTGCCTCACTGCTAAAGGTCTTTTACCTGTTGCTGCCCTCACATTTTTCAGCCTAATTAAATGGGTGTTTTTTAACTGAGCTGACAACGGGCACTGACACCTCTGCCATCTGTCTAGTTGCCATGAAGCTGCCATCTCTAAGAACTTCCAAGGTGGGACTGGGAAAATAAGGCAGATACAGGAGAACTTGGAAGTCTCAGAAACAATATGAAATCAGAGTTCGTTTGCTACAGCACAGAGCAGGAGTACATTTGGTTAAGAGAAGAATTTTTTTTTCTGAGACTGCACTGGCCCAGAACAAATGGTTGCAAACTACTGTGATGCTCATATTGGCTTGTACAGCAAAGTAGTCACGTATTTCTTCTTGTAACGATGTGTAGCACTAAGCACCATCACTCCATCCTACAGGAGATGGGAAACAAGTGAGCATATTACATGGTTATCTAAAAGCTGCACATGTGAGGAACATGCCGTGGCCTCTCACCTTGATGGAAAGCGCGTAGAGGTGGTTCAACATGACATGGTTGGGTTCAGGAAGTAGTGCAGGATCACACTGGAAAAAACAGAAAGCGAGACAGTGTGAAAACAACAGAACTCACAGTTTACTCATCGCAGCGGATGGGAGATAAACACCGTCTGTAACCAGCCATACCCAAATACATCACACTGCTTCTTACGCAGAGTCCATCAACAGAAACAAAGATTCGGAACAATCAAAGATCAAACCCCCCCGCAGCCTCACTGCGCTCATGAAACCCACTCAGTTATTTATGTGCTTCTGACATTTAACGGTGTTGCAATGGAAAGACTAAGGTTTCAAAGAGTAAAATAACAATCTAGTTTTCTTTTCGATTTTGAAGAGTCAACTAAAGGGGGCCTACAGGAAAGCTGGAGAGGAACTTTTGACAGGGGCATGTTGTGATAGGACAAGGAAGAATGGCTTTAAGCTAAAAAAGGGTAGATTTAGATTAGATACTAGACAGAAATTCTTCCCTGTGAGGGCGGTGAGGCGCTGGCCCAGGTTGCCCAGGGCGGCTGTGGGTGCCCCATCCCTGGGGGTGCTCAGGGCCAGGCTGGACGGGGCTTGGAGCAACCTGGTCTGGTGGAAGGTGTCCCTGTCCAGGGCAGGGGGGTGGGACTAGGTGATCTTTAAGGTCCCTTCCAACCCAAACTGTTCTAAGATAAATAGAAAAATAATTTTACTTCAGATTAATCAATCTGGACACACATAATAAGGAATTTAATCAACACAGCAACTATTCTAACGTTTTTCCTGAACTGTCCCCTGTCTGCACACAGACTGTTTCCCCATCTGCTCACAACCTCAATGCCTTTATTCAGCAAAACAAACTAGTGTACTCACAGAAATGCCGGTGTCCTTATTCAGGATGACCTGCAACAGGTGGGGGGGAAGAATAGGTGGTGATTTAAAGCGCTCTTCTGCCTTACAAACATAGGGCTCCTGGTGATACGGTCCTGGGGGTGAACTTGACAATTCTGCCAGAGAGATGTTAAATATTTATTCTTAAATAGTCTGTAAGAATGTCTGCTCTTCATAGGTACATTTTACTGGTACTCCAAGTTAATTTTCATATCCAGGAACTTGCAGCCAAAAGAAATCAATGGCACGTAAGTACAAGAACTGCAGCAGCTGATGCAGTGCCAGAGGATCAGTCACTGCCCAAGAAGTCATTGAGGATGTCCAAAGTCTGTCTGACTTGAAACTAGCTGTGAAGATCTGGGCAGCAGAGTTCTGAGGGGCCTGCTGCTCTCCAGAATGTCACTGTCATCTCTGCCCAGCGCTCCTCCAGCAAACGCTTCATAGGAAACGCTGCTCTACAAGGTTACCTCCAAGGCAAGTACTATAAACATGGCACATACCTGTAAAAGGAAGTATTACTGCCACACCAGGACAGAGCAATAGGAAGAGCTCTTCAGAGTCTAAACCAGTACAAGGGAAGGCCATTACAGCACGTGGGGGGAAGGCACCTACGAGAATCTCCTCCTAGCTTCTGGCAGTGTCCAAGTCTCACAAATCACACTTTTCCTCCAAAAAGTCTTTGCCCAGGGCAAAGTTGCAAAGAGCAAAAACCAGCCAAACACACCTTCCACCTCAAAGGACAGTTCTGAAGGAGGATTTAAGGTACTACTTAAATCATGGTCTTCATCCCTACAAAGGTCTATAAAGAAAGGTGGCAAGACTGATCTCAGAAATGACTCAATCTTACCTCTGTTACACTAGAATATGAAACCTAAGACAAAAATAGCACTTTTATATTATTCTAAGATACAGATAATTTATACTAAACAGTGAGGATACAATATACAGCTGAGCCTGTGTTAGCAATGCTAGGATACACCTAATTTCTACCTCTTTAGTGTGCAACTTTTGACATCCTCAGCCCACATTCTTAGCAAAGAATTATGAACGACGTAGGCTGTCATCGTTGGTTTGATGTTATATGGTAGAGACTGACCCACCAATGAGTGTGCTACAAACAGCCATTTCACACGGCACAGCCAAACAAACAGCTGTTAAGCACCCATGACCTCCCCCTACAGTGACCTGTGTGGCACTATCAGACGCTTCCTCGTTTCTGTATTTGTCATTCCTGTACCTGTCCACAGAGCCTGACAAAAGTGGAGATTAATCTATACTGGAGTTTTAACTCCAGTTAAAAAGGAAGATAGCTTTAACTCCAGATAGAAAGGAAGATGAAATTTTTAACAGCTCTAAAAAGTGTGATATAGAACTACCAGTAAGCTCATACCAGACATGTCTGAACATTTTTGAGAGTCCACCATCAAAGCATCGAATACTTCAAAGTCAGTTTTCTTCACCTGTATGATGTTGTTGACGGTGCCTAGCTGGCTGGTTACTACAGGCTGGGAAAAGACAAGGTACAAAAGTCAGAATAAGAAAAGCTTACGGGACTACACAATCAGCATTACTAATAATGAAATATATTGCTTTTAAAATATGCTAGTGCCAGATACGAAAAGAGCTCACCATTGCTCAGTCAGTGTTAGGTTAAGACTGGGGGGATGCATGTCAGTTGAACCTGCTAGGCCCACAGCACTCAATAAATTCTTGGGCTATAGACAAGGCTAGCATCAGGTCTGGGCTGAAGACAACACTGATGACACAAGGAGCCAAGCTTTGCTTCTAGCTTCTATAGGGCTTTCTGATCCAGGCTAAGATCTACATCGCCTGATGCAGGACAGAGTTTGGTTGGTATTGCTGGTTTACTATTAAAGCTAAGACTAGAGTCCCAGGCAGAGGGTTCAAGGAGCTAATTTTACTGCAAGTTAAATCCTGTGAGGTTCTGCAAGGTTTGCCAAGGCAGCAAGACAACTGGAACCAATAGCTGTGAATGATAAGTTCCGAAGCCAGTAGGGACTGCTAGACAGGCTAGCGTTAAAGCTCATTTTACAGCAGAGGAGGAAGAAAAGGCCTGGTAGATTTTGGCACAATTACTGGATTATGAAAATATCTAGAGCAGCAATAGCAACATTCTGGCACAGACAGCAAGTACGGCACGGAGTGATTTGGGCTGTCAGCAATGCTAGAGTGCTTTAAAAGACAGTTTGGCACTAGACAAGAAAAGCTCGCCATCTCTTACAAACCAATACCCAAGAGAACTTGTCACCCATTTGTTATGAAACCTTCTGTCCTTTGAGGCGGTCAGTCTGATCCTGCCACCTAGGTCAGCTGGGACCAGAAATCTCACCAGCTTAAAACAGTTTCTGTTGTTAACAGATACCTTCTCTCTGAAAAGGCCAGCCACCGGTACAGAAACTAGCCAGGTTCTCATCCTCAGATGCTTCAACTGAACAAATACAGTGAATCAAAGCAGACATTACCTCTGAAGGATCATGCGTCCACTGCCCATCCACAAAGAACTTGTACTGGTGCTCTCCTTCTGGCAGGTCCAGGATTGCCACAAAGTTATTGTGACTGGAATTTAAGACAAACAATCAGCCCTGAAACAGTCTGAAAAGCACATTGACCCATAAACTGTGACAAACACTGTAACAGCATACAAGCCACCTTAACAATGCAAAAAATTAAAAAGGCAGTGCTGCATTTAAGAGAATCTCTGATGTAATCTAAAGGTAAAGAACCAAATTACGGTTAATATTAATGATAGCTTCCTCTGCAACAGTAAGTCCCCACGCATTCAAAATCAGTACCTGCATTCCTGGCATCAAGTAATTGGCACTGAGCTTTTACAAAGTCATCCTCAAATCTTCACGTTACTTGTCAGTACGTGAGACCTCATTTTATCTGTGAGACTCCTATTGATGGAACAGGATCAGCTTACTCGTATTTCCCTGCCTTTCAGTATTTGCCATTACATTTCAGAGATGCCTATGGAATAAGTGAACAACGACTAGAAGATGAAAGCAGCAACTCAATACTTCTGAGTTACTTTGGGTCTGAATAGCTGCTGCTTGGTAATTTTGATACTCCTGTGCTGTGAACTTCCTGATTCTTCAGAAGTCTTTACCAGCATGTCAGGAGAAGCTGAGAAACAGTTGAAGCTATATGAACAATTCAAACAGGCCACAAAATGCCAATGTCTCTCTTTACTTCCTCTCAGGTAAGGAGGGCAAGCATACAACCACCGTGCTAGCTTTGAAATTTCAGTTTAGAATACTGAAGTCTCCTACTCAAGCATGTTTGATTCAGTAACATGATTTTATCCAGCCTCTAAGGAGGTCCAAATATTTCCTTTCCCAGAATACCTAATCTGGTGAGAGACAAACTTTTTTTTTTTTTTGGGTAAAGAGACATTTTTATCCAGACTTCCAGACGCCATTTCCTGTCTCCCAGGCTTTCTACTTAGGAGTATGATAGTAACACTGATGTTCCATTGGCCTCTTTTCCATCTCCTATCTTGATAATTTATTTCACATTCTTTGTGCACAGAAAAATCCTCCCATACTGTTTCATCAGGCCACTCTACCGCTCCCTCAAGTTTCCTAATAAATTAAAGATGCCTCTGCAGCAATGACAATGCAGGTAGCCACTCAATGAGATAAGAAACACCAGAAACTGGCAGAAGACCAATCCTTCACAGACATGTCATTGTTGACAGACAACAGGGCTCAGCCCAACAGTTAGATACAGACTCTCTGCCATTCATTACGTTTTACATTTTTGAAAAAAAAAACCACCATTGGTTAAATGAAGTACTTACGCAGGTACAGATTAAGCAGAGCTCTAGAGCTCTCTAGCAGGAAAAAGCAGTTGGTACCTTAAAACAGATTCATTCTCTCATTTGTGTAGTTTACCAGCAGGTGTCCCAGGCCCAGAGTTTCCCTAGCAGAATTTGGACCCTTTGAGCTGGGCAAAAGGTATGGCAAGAAGGTACGTGTGCCATCAGAGACATTATGTTCAAAACCCAACTTCACCTGACATAGCCCAGCTCTACCCCAGGTAGCAGACTGCACACCACAATTTTTTTCGGGTCATTCGGGCACGGTGCCTAGTGAACACCCCACTCCTTCAAAACTAACACACAGCTCAACTTTTATCCTGTGCCATCCAAGGATAAAAAGTCAGATTCTCATCAAGGGCTTGAGGAGAGAAGCAGGACAGTGGTAAATCCAAGATCGATCTGTCAACTGACCACCTTTCTCACTGCTCTAAGTGTTCCAAGTCCATGGGGAATATCACTGACACAGCAGCAGCAGTTTATTACCTCCTTGTCAGAGGAATTTTACTCCAATTGTTAAAGGATCCAGATAGATAGACTTCTTTCCCTCCTCCAGTCCAACGAAAGACTGTTGGTCGAGCTTGAGTGGGAGTTTTATCATTCACTTCCAGATCTTGTTGCCAAGCTAGAAATTCTTCTTTCTCCAATGGAGCCTACAAGCACAATATCTTAATCAAAAGAAATTCTTTCCTTGCAGACTCAGACAACCTATGTTTTTACTGAAGGCGTTTTTGCGCTCAGGCATGATTCTCCAAGGTACAAGACTACAAGTAGTTTTTGTCAGAGGAAGATTAGAAACTACATTTCTAGATGCTGTTCGCAAGTTCATTTGCACAAATTGCAGAAAGATGTTAAAGACTTTCAAATCTGCAGAAAGAGCGGAAAGCAGAGTAATCTCCCTCCCTCCTGCCTAAATTAGATTAAAAAGAAATGGCTTAAGCTCACAAAAGTCTTCAAAATACACAAATATAAGAAAAGGGAGAAAAATAATTAAGAAGAAATATGCTTAGGAAGGATTTAGATTATACAGATATCATAGGCACAAAATTTGTAGTTAGCGGAAAGATTACGAATTGTCTATAGGAAACAGCTCTGTCCAATAGTCAAAATCTAAGTACACCTTCCTGTTATCCCTATGAAACAATACACAGCAAGACGTTTCTAATGATCCATCTAATACAGAGCAGTCAACAAATCTTTTAATATGAAAAATAGTAAGACAGGTAAAATATCAGCGGTAACTACAAGAGCATTAAGTATCCAAAGGCAGTTAGGGCATTGTATTTACAGCTTTTGGTCAGTTATATTTTAGTTTTTCTACAAATAATTCTTGCTGGAAACCATGACATTATACTCATCATACCTGCTTGAACATCAGCGCGCTCTCTCTCCTTTGTGTGGGAAGCAAGGCATATGAGGCAGTTTTGTGTATAAATTCAATGACAGAATTACTGAAGGCTGCTAACAGCACCTGCATTGGATAGCATTCCCAAGCTGGTAATGTTAGAAGGCAAGAAAAAACCAGAAATACCTTCATTTCCTCTGAATGGAACAAGTCTGTATCTTCAGGACTATCCATTAAGATTTTTGGCCTATCACCCTCTTTCGTACTGATGGCTCCTCCCGAGTTGTCACCTCGGGATGCCTTATGCCCATGACGCTCCAGTCCAGCTCGCTCGCTGCTTGTGTTCCCCATTTTTAAGGACCTAAAAGACCAGGAAAAGCCAGATTAGCACATGTACTTTTGAAGCTAGAATGCCAATAGGCAGGAAAGCAGCTCATCAGTAGACCTGGGCTCTGTTTCTGAGTTGTAAAGTCTAAGAAACTTCGTTAATACAAAATGCTAGCATCTTAAAATTATATCACACTCAGAACAAATACATTAAATGACAATTTTTAGCTACTCTTGACAATGTGCTAGATATCCTAGCATCTCTGCAAGACTCAAGCCACTCTAAAAGTTGCCCAAGCAGGTATCTGTCACTGCAGCACACTGCTACTCTGCTGTCCCAAGGTAAATACCTGCTGTTTTGTCTTCTGAATACCCATGTATATAACGTTTCACTGCACTAGCTGTAACATCAGTAGAACTTTCTGTCAGAATGCTGCAAAAGCAGCCTACTAGAACTATAACTTCACTAGAACATAAAGTTATCTCAGGTAGCAACCTGCTAAGGTTCCTTACAGTGGCTGGCTGCGGCTCTGAAGCACAAAGACCACACAGTCCTGCTGTACTCTGCTGGAGGCTGCCTCCAGTCTCTGCCTTTCTCTGAGATAAGCAGGCGCGTGCTGCGCAAGAAACACAATGCTTCTTTCTCTCCACAGCCCTGTGGCCGCTTCCACAGGCAGAAGGGACAAGACTGGATGTGTGCGCCACATCTTATCTGGAGGACTACTTACATGTGAAGAGTGGCAACCTAGAAGTGGCCAAGGGGGGTGTGTGGAACCACACAAACAAGGCCTTGGAAAGCACCCAGTGGGGTACAAGTACATGTCCAGGATATTGCCCTGTTTCCTGTAAACTTGAATTACAGATATTGCCCAACTTCTAACTGTACAGACCTAAGCTCAGCCACAACCTAAACCTAAAACCAGTGTTAGAGCATGTGTTTTAAGTAACTAAACAACCAAACAAACAATTTAACTGGCATGATAGAAAATAAGCACAAATACAAGTATTAATTAGCTATATGAAATTGCAACAGCTTTAAGCATTCTGTAAGCTTTAAGCACTTAAATAGCGACTTGCTGGTTCTGTAAGATAGACTTTAGGGAAGGCCCGAATGAAACCGAACCTCCACTGAAGTTCTCACCAGCAGACACACCTGTAGGCTCTACCTGCCGAGCCGACCCACGCCCCGCCGCGGGCAGCCAGGCAGCCGGTGCCTCCGCCGCCCGCCTCTCCCCGGACCCGCCGAGCACCCCGGCAGCCGGCACGGCTCCCCCGCAAGTACCCAGGAGCATATTACACAGCCCGCCGGAGCTGCACCCGCACAGCGCCAACCGGGGCAGCAAGACCCAGGCCTTGCAGCCGAGGGGCACCGCACCCGCCGCCGTCCCCACAGCAACCCCCGCCAGCCTCACCGTCCCCAGCCGCTGCCCCGGAGCCCCCCGGACGCATACACTCACCTCCCGCCGGCAGAGCCCGCCGCTGCCGCTCCTCCGCGGCGGCGCTTCCGTTTCCGTCCGGCGCGTCCCGGCCGCCGCTCCGGGGGGAACCCGAGCCGGGCGCGCAGGTTCCGGCGCCGGCCCCCGCAGCAGCCAGGCCCCCTCGCGGGGGGGCGGCCCCCACACCAGCTTAACGGCACTGCTGAGCGGGTGCCTCGGGTAGGAGGGCAGCAGGGCAGCTCGGCAGCTCTAGGGCTCCGCATGAGCCTGTGGGAGCCGCTTTCTCCCAATCACCGGTGCAGGGTTTGGGGCTGCGGGTGAGCGAGCACGGGCTGCGGGCACCGGGCGAGGAACGCATTTCCCCTCCTCCAACGGGAGCCAGGGCCAGCCGAGGGGACGCCGACCATCAGGGCGGCAGAGGCGGTCTGCGAAACCACCAGGCCACAGCTCTCCTCTAGGGGAAATTTAAGCCCTTAACTGAGAAATGTTTCTCAAATTAAATTACATCTTCTGTTTCTCTAACAACTTTCTCTAAGCATTTCCAATTACACTAGCTCATTTTACCCTTTGCTCTTCATCAGCTGTCGCTGTCTTTCCTTTACTTTTCTAACAGGCACAAAGCTGCAAGGACTGGCGGATCCTGGGTTGGCACTGCTCTTTACAAGGAAATTGTTGGGTTTTTCTCAACCAGGTGAAGCAACCTGCAGACAGAAGGGATTCCTACCAAATCGAAGTGTATCCTTGGTGGCATGCTGTTATGTGGTGGGAAGAATTCTGCTGAGATGGACAGAGTCACTGTGCCTAATGGCAAGTGCATGGCTGGCTCCTGCAGCATGTTTTGAGGAACAGCTGCTCCCAGTTTGTCTTCCGTGGGTGGAATACCTCGGCACAGAACAGGCTGCTGGAGGGGTGTAGAGGAATGTCTGTGGGCAGCTCTTCCTCAGCCCTTGCAGAAGCTACCCTGCTAGAAGGTGCAGCTGTTGGTATTTTGGTATTTCACACAGCTTAACACCCCTAAATTCTTTCTCCAAACCTAATTGTTTTGTTCTTCTCAGTTCTTTTTTTGGCCAGCAACAGTGCACAGTGGGCTGGTTGTGTCTGCAGAATAGGCTGGAGGCACACGGTACTGTGTCTTGTCCATCACTTGTCCAGTAGGACCACTGTGCCCATCTGCACAACAGCCAGCCTGACTCACTGCAAGCAGCAGTACCTTCTCACTGTGGGGCCCATCCTCGCTTCTTTGCAATGGTTTTTGTTACATCCAGGAACCACAGATAGGTAAAAACTGCAGGATGAGGACTACTAATAGCTCACAAGGCTGTGGTAAGCAGTCTACAGTAGGTCCAAGAATTATTCACAATTCTGGTATTAAAATGTGATAGTTCCTTTCTACTTGGTGATGAACCATCCACCTGTGGCATGCTGCATGCGAAACCCTTGGGGAGTTACCGGCCTGTGGACAGGACAGAGACAATGGGTACAGGCATCTCAGCCTCCTGGGTGCTGGGCTTCACTGTTGCTACCTTCTTCTCCCTCTTTTCCCCATCACTACTTACTCTTCAACCCTGACTCTGTCTTCCCTCGCTGTCAGTTGTGACAGGCGGGGGTAGCAGAGTCCAATAGCAATCAGCCTGTAACTCATTTTGTGAGGTGCCTGGTCCCCACAAATTATGAGGGCTGGATAACATTACACCATAAACAAGAGTCTTGGGGGGGCGGGGGGGCGCTTACCACTGCTGCCCTGCCTCCTCAGGGGCATGTCTGTACGCATGATCCTCACATGCACGGGAATATTGTTTTCTTCGCTCAGCCTGAGTGGGAGCCCAACCCCCCTTACAGCTGTTAAAGCAGGAGATGTAGGAAGCAAGAGATTAGCTAGACATGCCACAAGGGCCTGGCACAGCTCATCCATCCACTGATTTTCTGGAACCCCCGAGTTTCGCTCCTTCCTTTAACAGCATCTGGGAGTTCTTGCCTCCTTCCATACTCTGCAACCTGAAGGGAATAAAAACTCCCCCTCTTTCACTCCATCCAGGACCAGCCTCCACATTCCAAAGGAAGACTACGAAGTACCTTTTCTACTCCTGCCTCTTTACATACCTGTGTTAACTTTCTTCTTCTTACTGCCAGATGAGTATGCAACGGATGGTGAACTGGTTCACATTCTTCCATCAAGACTTCCATGTGTCCCAAATGAGGTTCCTGGTTAACTTCCCTAGTGAGAATGTCAGAGGTGTCACTTGCCATGGAAATAACTTATCATGACAACTCGAAATTTCTAGTTTTCTGAACTGCCACGTTATCTCAGACGGGGGACACAGTAACAGACCACTCACTAAGCACTCCTGACATTGGTACCAGAATAATTTGTTCCTTAGCTGTTCAGCTGCGTACATTACATTGCATTACAGTTTTGGGGGATGCCCAAGCATAGTGACTGTAAGCATTTTCACTGAGAAGAAGAAAAAGAAGTTGGTAAAAATCTCCTTCTTGCCTCTGACACTAACTGCCAGTCTTCAAGAACACTCTTAATCACCTTTGCTTTTAGCTTTCCATCAGCCAAAGGAAGGATACTAGGTTGGGTGAATATTACAAAATCTTTTAAAAATTCAGAACTGCAGATTGTTTTATTCTGGTGTATTCAGGACCCTGCTTGTGTTTACTACCCACATTTCCATGGAACAAATACTGACCTTAAGTAAACATTAAATTTAGACATCACAAACCCAAATACTAAGTTCTGGTATTAGCAATCACACCAACAATGTCAATGCCCTAGGATTTACAGTTGTCTGCTCAGGAAAAAGACCTCATATCGTGGAAAACAGTGAATCACAACAATAGTTTGAATTGCAATTAACAGGCTGGAGGGTAAAAAGGTTCAGGGGAAAATGTAACTGAATAATTCTGAGTATGAAATTCCCTTGGAAAAAAAGCACAGTCCACTTTCAGACTGTCCACAACCCATAAACCAAGGTAAAAGTAATTGATTAAATGCTACCACCTCATAGGGCAATGTGAGGTTTTAGAAGTAGATGCTTGTAAAAAAACCTGCAGGATGTTAAGAGTCACATGGTCTCTATGTTATTTACCATGTTTTATTTACCAAGCAAAGGTCAGCTGCTTTTTCCCTTGCTCACATCTACCTTCTCTAATAAACTTGAACTAGGCCTAGCCTGACTAGACTCACACAGAGCATCTTATTCAGGAATTAATTTGAAGGCATTTTGGTTCTTGGCTCATAAGATCATGAGACTCAGCAGACTTCATCAAAGCTCTAACAATCATGACAGAGCACTTCAGTGCTGTACAAGCTGAGGGGTCAAGCAAAGTGACATCTTTACTACTGAGTCATTCTACCCCCTTGGAGATATCACTTTCTTCAGCAGCTGACTCATTTTAAAGAAAGCAAGAACCAAACAGGAGACACCTGTGTTAGGGGAATTAGTCTTTGATTAAACGAGGTGAAGAATGGCCTTACAAACATCTCAGGCACAAAAAGTCAGAGCTAAACTTGTGCTAGCCCCAAGGAGGGGATGGCACTCACAACCACTTGTGCTCTAGGCATAACCTCACTTTCATTGTTTGGATTATCTCCTGGAGTTAGTTAAAATCAAAAGGCAATTAAGTCCCCACCGAACACTGGCTGAGATATGTGTACGTGAGGCTGTGATGGCTCACCCTTACCACACAGCCTGCTCCAGTGCGCAACCCTTAACTTCAGTGGAGTTTCCCCCTTCTGTTACCCCAAAGTATGTGTTGAAAAATAAACACAGTGGCCTAAATTCTCGGACTGTGCAGACTGATGTTCTGATGAATACATTGACTTCTGGCAAAGTTCTTTTTCCTTGACATGATGCAAGCTTATTTAGCTAAAGAGAAGTCATAGCAAGCAAAGTGGAAGCTGACTCAGCCCTGCAGCCAGATATGACAAAACCAGAAAAGCCATCCTCAGTCATGAGCTGGTAGATCAAATTCAGACATGCCATAAATCACATTATAAAGGACACATGAGCAAGTGCTTCTTGTAGCTTCTGTGCTGTGGAGAGTAAGCTCTGTGGTAGTGGCAACAGAACTTATCCTAGAGTTCAAGTCAGGATAAATTTCACTGCAGAAACCTTCCTTTCTACCTTGGGCTCCTAAGTATGTTCCTCCATCTTTACATTGGCGGAGTGATCTGTTTCCAGACCCACTCCCCTCCTTTTAGGTCACTTGAATTTAGCCCATTTTGCAGGCTGCCAGGGAGTGATGCAGAGGAAGTTGGGCAGCCTCCTTAAGGACTCACTCACATTTCAGGGACACATGCCGTTGCTGTGCATGCAGAACATGCCGTTGTGCTTGGGAAACGGAAAATTCTAAGCACATGTAAAAATCACTCATAGATCACTGCATCCCTTCTCAACTACTCTACTCCAACATAACACCAAACACCTTCAGAGACTTACTAATTAAAAAATTAGGTTGGAAACAGGAGGATAATAAAAGGAAGCCAAGATTCAAGCAGTGATTCAGCCTGAAGGCCCTGCCTGTGAAAGACGGAGGGCTCAGTCTCAGAAGAGCTGCCTGCTAGGCAGCAGACATGCAAACTATGCTGCACAGGCCTTCTGACATCTCTGACTTTGCCTGGAGGCATCTCCTCCAAAGTCAGGGTAGGTTCCACATCTAGTCAACTCTGAGTGTACCCTGTTAACAGGGGTGAAGGTTTGGTGATAGGGACTCTTCCCTCCAAGAAGCAACATGTTCTATAAAGGCTCCTAAACAGCTGCCAGGTAACCAGAATGTGGCTTACCAGGCTGGCTGTGAATCAATCCAGTGACTTTATTACTTGCCTTGGGGAATCCAGTCCTTCAAATGCACCCTCTTGTGCACATGTGCACACAACAATCACAAAGTAGGAAGTAATTGGGAAGATGACCCAGTCTCTCCCCTACTGATGCAAATCAGTAACAAAATCCATCTTAAATAACCAGCAGACAAAGTTAGGGTCCAGGTGAGGAAATGCATCTAAAAAGAGATGCTTACACACCGTTCCAGCAGATGCATCTGGACTGATTCTGAGTGATGGACATTGTGGTACCAAACAGATACAACCCATCTCCAGGCTGAGAGGCAGAACACAGTTCACAGTGTGAGCACATACCCAAAGATACAGGTACAAAAGCAACAGCTTCTGGAGCTTTGAGACACACTGTTCATGGATCATGGCTGCAACCACATAAATCGAAGAGCCAGTGCTGATCTTTGAGTCACAAGTTGTAAACTCCTGGGTGTTCCTGCAGGGAGGCACCCTAAGAATTTAATTTCATATCGTCCCCTTGAATTTTTTTTTTGCTGTGCAATCTGATGAAGCATATACCACATGTTTAAGTGTCTGGCTGACCCCCTTCATACGGCAGCAAAGAAACTCCTCTTATATTTAGAAGCCCTCTTCTAGGGTTACATATCAAGATACATGCACATTGCTGTTTTGCAGAATGCAGCTGCCCCGCAAGAAACGAAAGATGCTGACATGATCCAGGAGCTGAGGCCAGCAATTTCAAGTTTCCATCTGTCTCTGCCTGTAATACATGCAGGAAGGAAAAGAAAGCGCGACTTCAGGCATTAGTTGGTGTGCCTTCAGCATGCAGGAAGACTGCATCAAAAAATGGAAGCCTGGAGAGGTTCTGTTGAAGACACTGTTCACCTGCCCAAAACACAGATGTTGAGTTGAAATATGTTTTACTGCTTTCCCCCACCTTATGTCATGAAAGAACATCATTCAGCACATATATGACAGCTCCTTTTTCCTTCCCCCACCAAAAAATGATAGATGCAATGCAGAATGATAATAGGCCAAACCTAAATCTAGATGCATAACGATTAAGACCAGCTAATTTCCAGAGACTGTTATAGATAATGAAATTTGTTTATGTGCCCCTCAAAATATAAAGCAGGCACTAATTCCTCAGTCAGACAACTGCATTCTGCTTTCCACACTCACTGCTGTCACCAGGGGTCTTGCTGATTTGGGCAGTAAAATGTCATTTAGCTTCCCTGTATGATACCTCACTTTGTATGGGTATGTCGTATTTACACCAGAATGATTTGGTTGTACAAGGGCCATATTAATTTCCAGCACAAGCTGTGTTTGACTGCATTTCTCAAACATGACTGAAAATTTATGTAAACATAAATAAATTAAGAGACCTGCTACCAGTATATTACTAAAGCAAAAATAAGATTACCTATGACATAGAAACACTAAGACAGAGGAATTGCTGCATTTTCCCCTCTCTGTCACATTAAGTGGTTTAATATAAAGCCTTTATTTTTATACCAATCAATAGCACTGTAAGGTAGCAACATTTATCTTCAGAAGCACTGAAGATACGATGGCTCAATTCTCAATTATATTAAGAGCGAGACTTCAAAGATATTTACGAGCATCAAGATACATGTTAGATTTCCAGTATGGCTTTCAAAAGCATCTGAACAAGTCAGGTGTCTAGCTCCTATTGATCTAAACCCTTGTTAGGCACTTTCAAAAAATACTTTCAGTTGCCTATCCCTATTCTCTAGTGCCCAAATAACCTTAGAATCTTCCTCCCCTCTTACATCACTAGCTCTGGTTTAGTTTATAGTACTGGAATTTAATGTTTCGCAGAAGGATGGATCTTTTTGAACACGCTTTGATTTTTTAGTACACCGACATAGAAAACTGTAATGCAGCAATGCAGTGGTGTTTACTTTGATGACAGCAATTCAAGTTGGTGGAAATGTGACCTTGTTACTTGCTGAGAGACCTCCTTTGGTGACCTCGTTTGACCACTTTCCCCTGACGGTAGTGAAGAGACCACTAAGGGACCATTTTGAAAAGGCCTCAGCACTCTGGATATTATCCTGAAAAGGAAGCAAAGAGCCTACCTTGCTGGTATTTTGAGCATTAACTGATCTCTACCAACTTCTGAATGTACTAGCTACAGTACAGACTAGTTGTATAGTATCATGCAGACCAGAAATCCTGCTTTTGCTTTGATTCACTTTATTCTGAAACTGTCCAAGGGGTTAGAAAAAGGGATATTACGCTTTAGAATAGAAGAGGCAACAAAATTTAGGAAAGACACTTCCCACATACCAGAATGAACATGAATTAAAGGTAATTTTATTCCACTTCTCAATGACAGTTCTATCATATCTGATAAGGCAAGCTACTAGAAGTCCCACAAGACATATCAGGCCATTGAAATAGTATTCAAAAACCAAATAAGAGTTCAGAGAAAGCCAGTTCTTGAGATCATCAAAATCAGTAGCAAGATTCCCATGTGAAGAAATCCTATCAGTGTAAATGCTGAAGAAATCAACTGACTTCACCAGTATTGGTGAAGTTTTATACTGGAGTAATTAAGGATAGGCAATGCATCACTGACTTCAACGAAATATAGAATTTGGCAGAACAAAAAGCAAGAAAGCACACTAAAAGTATAATATCAAGGCACAGAAAATACATGCTGCTTCCAGGCATATGCTTTAACAGGTAAGGGTTTCTGGAAGATTATCATTATTATTATTAATAGGTAGTTGTACTCCTGCCAGGCATGATTCTTTTGTCACTTGCACCTGCAAAACTCCCATGCATTTCTGAGTAGTGTCGGTCCAGATTTATGTTGGTGCAAGGAGACTAAGTTTAAGTTGGCATAGCTTGCTTGAAGATGTAATAACAATTAAAGCAAATGGAGCAACAACTGCTGAAGATGTAGCCATCTGTCTTAATGCTCACCAGAGCTTTCTTCTTTTAACATGGAATATTTGTGCAACAAAATAAATATATTTGAAAGTTTTCAGCTAATAAAAAAGCTGCTGTCCCATACTAAATTTTCATGAAGTATCAAGAAACTGCAGTAATTTATAAGCCATCAATTCTGCAACCTAAAGCTGTTCACTGAGCAATCTCTTAGGATCAGCAAGAGTGTAGGTAACTATGTAAGGGTAAAAAAGTCTGTCCATCTAACTGCATTGATATATAGACTATTCATAGCAAGATGAGAGGATGGACTAAACAAAAAAAGACATGAACAAAGCAGAACACAATGAAACTATGCGACTTGCTGGAGGAACAGTAACAAAAGGATGAAGAAGAACATCTATTTAAAAAGATCTTTGTCAGATAAAAAAAATAGGAACTTTTTACATACGTGAAGTTTAAAGAGGAACATATGACCAGTGCAGCTTGAATGCAGGACTGGAGCTAAATCAAGGGAGTTCAACAACAAAAGACAACAAAACAAAAAAAATCATTAAGAAAAATATGGATGGTATGGAAGAGTGTCTCTTAATAATCAAGTGATTGAAATCGGTCCCAGGTGGTTAAAAATCAAGGTAAAGACCTAAAAGCCGAGGATGACAGAAGAAAGCAGCCGCTGAGTCAGAGTATGCCCACAGCATTATAAAATCACATAGCAGGATAAAATAAAAAAAAACCCCATGGTTATGATTGTGTTATGTTGAGGCTATTTTAAAGTGATAAAAAAAATCCTTAATGGCCTGATCCAAAACCCACTGGAGGCAACAGTTCTTCTTCTACTAGCTTCAGCAGGCGGTGCATCAGGTCTTACATTGTGTACTATACAGTCTAGATACATTAGCTTTGTCTGGCTAGGGTCAGCCAGGGGAGCATCACAGATCCAGCATACATTCCATGTAAATGAGAAAGAAAATTGAGTTCTTAGGGCAAGATCACATTAGGGTAAAAGAGAAAATGCTGCTTTATACTGAGATTTCTTATAAATAAATAATTTTGAAAACCTGGTCACGCCATGCTGAGTAACTAACTGGACTATCAGTTCATCCACCAGCAAGCAACATGCCTCTGCAGACTTGTAGGGTCAAATCTAACAGTCTGGAATGAAGGGTTTCCTTCTCTTCTTCTTTTTTCCCCTCCTGAGATTTACATGATGATATCCTCCAAATGCAGTCCTGGTCTTCAGATGGCATGCTGCAAGGACACAGAAATACATATTTTTTTAAAGGAGGAAAAGTTTGTCTTGTGAGTTTAAATTATTAATTCTACAGGTCTAATGGATACATTATGCCACATTAGTGGCACTTGTTCTCTTAACAAACATCCCTCTAGATTAGTGGTTCAATACAGTTTTGAATCAGAGCTAAGTTTCTAATGGCACTGGTCATCTGTCAATCTGAACTGAATTTTTAAACTGGGTTACCTGAATCAATGCAAGTTAGGATCTTTCAGTGCCAGGAAATGAGTTCTTATTTTGACAAAGTTTCATGAGGTCGTCAGCATCTCTGCTTCCTTGAAGTAGCACATAAAACAGTCGGGCAAGAACAATACTTTCAGCAGTAAACAACTTGGTAAATAAAACAGCAATGCATAACACGTCTTAAAAGGACTAGATAACCTCTCTTGTGCATCTGCATTAGGGGATGAAAGGTCTGAGAAGTTCCCTCAAATTCTTGTGTTGATTGTCTCTTGGATGCTACTCAGGACTCCAATGGGCAGAATCTATTGTGGGGATATTTCCTACATGTAGAGATGAAATAAATGGACCAGAATTTTTCATGTGGTTTGCTAAGGAAAAGAGACTGATGTAATCGCACTGCCTCTGTGCGGCTACATGTGTTTGCCCACTCCTCAGCCTCTGAGCTGACTGAACACATCTGGCAGACAGGTAGAGGACTTTAAGCTCTTTGTTTTTTACAAATCTGGTAAAAAGATGTAGGGTATCAAGATATGAGTTAGCACTCTTACTAACAGAAAAGCAGCAGTATGAGCTCACTGGCTAAGGGGACACCAAGAACTAATGTGGGTAAAAGACAACAGGAATGCCCCAACTTCAGAATTTCTGCTCCATCAGCTACCGGCACATCAGTTCCTGCAGTGAAAGGCAGATAGTCTTCCTTGACCCTTTTTTTTTTTTCTCCTATGGTAAGGTACAGGAGAACAGGACTGGCAATGTAAAGATCTGGAGGCTGGCTGGGTAATTCCTGTCATCTCACCAGCCCTCAGTTTATTCTGTCTCGGAGACAGTCACTCAGTGAAATGGCTGCAAAGGCTTTTGAGAGTCTCAAGAAGGGGACAGCAGAGGTATTAAAAATAATTTTGCATGCCTTTTCCCGCTGAAGAATTATTTCTAAGTTAGTAAGAAAAATGTATGTATACATCTGTCCCTGGTACACAGTCTAATTGCTTACTCTTTTTCCTTCTACCAGTAACTACCAATGTTGCACTACTGCACATATGCTTGATTTAAGACCCTACTGATTATGAAACAGTGTAGGCTAGTACTTTCTGCACAGCCTGGCTGTCTTTCTGTCTTCCTTTGAAGCCATGCTGACAGGTAGTATTTCTGTGACTTCCTTGGGGTGAAGTTCTAGATCAAGTGAGATTACAGAAGGGGTCAGAAGTTCACATGCCTCTGCGAAAGCATTAAAGTATCATAATAATTTTGCCTGAAATTCCAAAGTCACCGAACATGACTACCCTCCTCACATAACTTACTACCAGAAGATAATTCTACCCTGCCTGTGGTCCCAGTTTTGAAGATAAGCAAAGACAATGAACCTCTGATATGAATTAAAATATCTTTGACACTGGTCCATTGGCAGGAGTTTTTTGCATTCCTTTCCTTCAGTACTTTGGCTACTCTTCCTCGTACCAAAACTGTTGCTATCTCAGTCCGAGCTCTACAGAAAAAGCTTTTATCTTTACTTCACTCTTAACACCTTTTACTAGTTCTCCACATTTCTGACTCGCTCCTACTTGCTTAGACTGCAGAGAACCATTATAGAGGTGCACAAAATACACAGGCTTTATATGATATGCTTTGTGGCTCAACTGGGGAGCAAAACTCATGTGGGCTCTAGTTCTGCCCTCAGCAGCATTGTCAAGCATCACTCAAACTAGACACAGTCTAAAAGTATGTGGCGTAAGAAGATGCATGTTTTCAAACTACTAACAGGTTATGCAGCAAACCCAGCAATGGAATAAGAATACATGATTTCTATAGCAGCACAAAGGAGAACATGACATGTTAAGATCTACTTAAGTAAAGTGTTTGGGATACCTGGGGCGTCCTTCACTTAAGTAGGCAGGTTTCAGCCCAGGATTATATTTCCCTAAATCCTGCCAGTGGGACTCAAATGAAATCCAAAGATACCAAACATCTTGCTTTATCAAAAAGCAAAACTAAACAGAATTTGGAATCTGCTCAGAAAAAGCAGAGGCTGCTCTGAAAACACAGATTATGAACTACTGGAGAGCCCTCATTCTCTGACAAAATAATTAGGTTTTGTTGATCAAAATACTTAGGAAGAGACAGGAAGGCTGACTCCAGATCCGTTCAAGTCAGTGGAATGGCTACTAACAGGCTTCACGAAAGAGCATAAGATTAGTGGTACTGGGTCAGAGCAAACATGTATCTTTGCAGCATCCCATCTCTGACAGTGACATATTACAAATGCCTAAAGGAATTGTATAAGGAAAGGCTATGTCCAGGGTGATATTTCTCCCTTTATGGCCTTCCAGCTCTGGCAATCTGCAGCTCAGAAATGTTCTGAGCCAGAGATTCTATCTGCATCTTTACATTTAAGCATTTTTTGTAATTTCACTCACTGCTGTTTCAAATTATTTGTACTTTTGTATCCACAGCAACCACAGAAGGAATAAGTCCCACAGCTGTATTGCATAGCACATGGAAAAGTACCTTCTCCTTGTTTAAAGCTGCTTTCCTCCGATTCCCCTTCATCTCATTCGTAACAGATAAATAATCACTCTTTATTTCACTGTCTTTAAATACCAATTCCTAAGTACTTCCTTCCCAAGCCAAAAACATTGTGTCTATTTTGTCTGTCCACATATAAAGTTTTTTTTCATACCCTGCAGCCCTTCTCTCTGTCTTTTTGTGTGTGTGTGTGTACTACTTCTTTCTTAAGGACATCAGAACTACAGGCATGATTCAGGATGTGGTTCACAGCCAAGCGTTGCCTGTCATTAGGTATCTTGCCATTCACTCTCTAACTGGACATATTACAGCAGATTAAGGGCACACGCAGGCTACAGCACACAGCTCTGCACTGTTTCAGTTTGTAGTGATGTCTCCTTATGGAAAAAGGATATGTCCCTTTTCTCACTGCAGTTCTTGATGGACAACATGCCTATGGGCACATATGCAGGGCTAGACTCAAGAGTGACACAGACACCAGTTTAAGTTACATCTGAGCAAGCAGTGGAAGCATAATTCAGCATTCAGGACTGGCAAGGTATGAGTGCAGGAAAAGCTGGCAGAAGGTGGTAAAAGTTACAGAATGGAGTAAGAATACATTTGGCCTAGTGTGGAATGAGGGACAGCCCTGATACAGCACACACTGCAGTTTAACACTCAGTGATTCCTCAGCATAACAAGGAACACACCAGTTTACACTGATCAATACAGACAAGTTTTATTGTGGGGCTGCTATCCAGTGATGCAAGTGACAGCTTCCCCTTGTCTACATGCAGGGTCATGACTGCAGAAGATAGATGGTTCCCAAGTGTTGGGTGGGCCCTGTTACAGGCTATACATACATATATAGATATATATGTATCACTATATATCTTAATAGATATTTGCTAAAGGTAACATGCCGGTGTTAAAGACAAATGAGGCTCTCCAAGGCAGCAGTAGAAGCCCCAAGCTAGTTTAGCACTGAGTAAATCTTCAAAATGAAAAGTCAAGGCTGCTTTTTCCATGCAGACGTAGGTGTTGCCTGCTGTTATTCCTGTGCTACTGTTGCTCTGCAAGTGAATAAACCAAAGGCGGCATGCAAGGAGCTCGGGGCTCAGCAGTAGAAATACTCTTAAAAGTGAAAGGGTCTTCCTCTTCCCAAGTCTACCAGTATTACTGGGGGTATAACGTCACTGTTTGCTCAAAGCAGGAACTTCTTGTACTTCCTCTCTGCAGATTCTACCATTTCTACCCTCAGCATCCCTGACTAGATATTTTTCTCCTGGCTGAGGCATGTGGAGTACCATGGGAGCCCTCCTCAGCTCTGCTTAAAGCACAAGACTTAACCCCTTTCCTAAGCAAGATGCCACACATACTAGGTTTGGGTAATGAAAAGCCAGATGAGAAGATGTAGGAACAAATGGATAAATTTGGTTGGAAGTTTCAATAGGGCATGGGTTTTGATATTCAGAGGCTACTGAAATTCAGCAAGTTAGGCACTGACCTCATGGAACTGGTCTTCTAGAGATATAGAGGAAATCACTTTCCAGTGAATGCTGAAGGAACCTGCATCCAGAGATCAAGTATTTCAGTGTTCAATTCACAGTGATTTCTGAGAGATGCTCAAGAGTGGCAAAGAGGGTTTTTAACAATTAAGTTGTGAGTTTGCACAGAAGACGACCCAGAAACTCTGTTGAAGACAGCAAGGGACTTCCTGGGACCATGCAACAGTGGTGATAGTAAGCCACAGGGCAGCATTCCCAAAACTGCTGAAGCAACTGCCTGACATATTGGATGCCTTAACCCAGATGGAGCTTTAGAATGTGGCTGTCCAGGATGCAGCTGTCGGGAGGGACCCGTCTTCAGGGCTGGGATGTTGGTGGCCTCACTGGTGTGAGCTGTACACTCTGACTGAAGCCCTGAGTCTCCAGGGAAAAGGGCTTCAGGAGGTAGTGAACAGACTGCAGACCATTGGGGTGTAAATAAAGGAGACCAACAGGGTCTTCACAGAGGCTCTGCAGAGGAGAGTGCCTGAGCTCCACAAAGCAAAGTATAAGGAACTAAAGACTAACTTGAACAAGAGCTGGAGACTTCCCTGATGGGGAAGGCCTGAAGTTTGTGACTTCTGGCTGGAGAAGGAAGGTTCCTTCTTGCCCTGCGGATCCTACAAGACATATGTAGCCAGCCTCCTGGAAGAAGGTGAGGAATTGTTTTGAAGGAGACTTCAAAGCCAGCTGAGCCTGAACCAAGTTTCTGTACCAAGAGATCAAGCTGTGTAGAACCAAGAGATCAAGTTGTGTAACAACTGACAGAGATTCCCTCCTGCCAATCTGATTTGAATGTCTCAGATTTGTTCCTTTCTAGAAGCTCAGACTTGGGACATTGTGGAAGAACTCGCAAGGCTCATCCACCCCTCAAATTCATTACACCTTACATGGTTCTGCTGATGGTATCAAAGATGGATAAATCAGAATGAGCTAGTGAAGTTTATCAAAGGGTTTATGAATACTCAAGCAACACCCTCTGTGAGAAGCTGTTACAGTCATGGGAGAACAGATAAAGTATTAAGATTAGAAATCGGATGGTAGGATGGTAAACAACAAACTCTAGGGAGAGATATATATCTGAATGTGGAAGGAGAATACAAGGAGGCACTCCCAATGGTACTTTGCAATGAGACTTGTTACCCTTTGAAGATCAAAAGAAGCCACAAGGAATGTCAGCAGGAGCAGCTGGGTAATACAGTAGCTGATGAATTTCATGGGATAAAACTCACAGTAATGAATGGTGGAAAGGTCAAGCTTTTCATACATATTGCTGAAGTCTAAATTTCAGGAAAAATGAAAGTGTAGGTTATGGAAACATCAAATCTGTGCCCAGCGGTTATCAAATAAATCAGTTACAGAGCTGACTGACATATTATTCTAATAAAGCTATTTTACACTGTCTTACTAATAGCGAAGCATTTATGTTAGAGTTAGCATAGAGGAGATTTAAAATTACTTCGCATTAGCAGACTGCAAAATGGCTGTTAGTAAATAAACATGACCAAGGTACAAATGGATGTGAGATAACTGCATGGAGCATGCAATGCCATCCACAACAGCTGCCATGTCAAACTCAATTTAGTGTAAAATATAGATGTACAAGGATAAGGCAACAAAGGGGACTCAGGTAAACATGGAGGGTGAAAAGGCCAATTGGGTGCTCCTGTTCACTCATTTTCACAACAGAATAATAGATTGTTGCTCCCGTCTAACACTTTCTTAGAAGCAAGGGCTCTTAGAGGGTGACAAGCAAGAGGAAGAAGGAGCAAAGTAAAAAGACCAGAAAGCCAGAGAGCCCGGTGAATCCAGTAAACCCCGAGTCCTCACAAAGCTCAAGGTACCACTTGGCCAAGAGACCTCTATGGAAACTAATCACTGAATACAGTAACTAATACCCTAGCAGTGTGCTGAGGGTTCCCAGGCACCTGGCAATGCTTCCATCTAACAAAGATTTTTCTATTAAAAAACCCAAAACCCAAACCAATTAAAAAAAAAAAAATCCTCAAAGACAAAGCCTAAGTAAAAACCACTAAGTCGTATTATCCTATTTCTGCTGCTTAACTCCTTGAGGTTAGGAGAGAGAGAGAGGTGTTTACAAACACTAGCTAGATGTAAAGTGTAACTACCACTAATGTCTGGCAGCAGGCACAAAGAAGCATTCACACATTCAGCACGCAGGGTCCTACTGTAGCGGAAGAACTAAATGTAGGTAGTGTGCCCTGGTTAGTGTGAATGCTTCAGGTCAGTGTTGTCTGCTACTCCTCATGCTGCCCTTCTCCCCTCCTACTTAAAAAAAAATTATTGAGCTGCTATCGTTATCTGAGAAACAACGAGTAAGGTAGTAGAAGTGAACAGAGGAATTTACTGCTGCTGTCAATTACAAAACTTGGCACACCCCTCAAAGTAACTTGGTTTTAAATCTGTGAGAGCTGAACAAACTCAACACAAGCTGAACTAAAAGACAGATTCATGCTTGCAAAATCCATGGGAAATCAATGAATACACACTAAGCTTCTGATTCTGCAGCGCAACCCACTAACATCCTACAGAAATGGACCCTGTCTCCACCTCCCTGCAGTTCAGGACGGCATTCTTCCAAGTTTTTGTCTGAAAACGTCGTACATGTTTAACCAGCTACTCCATTCCACTCCCCAGAGATGTCTGCATTTCAGTGGCGGATGAGGTGATCTCTGTTTATAGTTTATACATAAGATTGTACAGTGCACTGAAAGGCTCTTCAGCCAAAACAACCAATAAAAAATTGATTTAAATTGGTTATTTTAATGGGAACTGCAAATTTCTATGCAGAAAAGAACATATTGTTGCACAATCTCGAGAAAGGATATCAATACTCTAATTAGTTTTATCCTCTTTTACAAATAAGCTTATAATCTCATCTGGGTAACCTCTCTGTATACAGAGATTCATTTGTTGACATTCACTATTGTTCCAGGTGTACGAAGGCAGGTCAATTACACAGCATTCAGAGTGCATGATTTGCCCTACAGCAAGCCAAATCAAAATGACATTTGCATCCATTTTTGATACAGTTAAGGTCACCTTAGTATCAAACAGTAAAATAGTAGCTGACTGTTGTCTTCTCTTTGCGAAGTGAAAAGATATGTTGGACAAATTATGAGACTGAAAATTAACACCTGGGGACTCTTTATTACCTGAAATATAAGGATCTCTATGCACTTGGTCAGCAGATGGTAAAACTGAGGGGCAGAAAACCCAAAAAGTAACTTGAATTGGAAAAACTTACAGTAGAGCTGCAAGAATTTCTAGACAATCCACTGCTGCTAAAACACAGTAGTTTGCATTTAACCACAGACAACAGAATTTTCTAAATTACAAAATAAGTAAAAATTGCTTTTTTGGAAAACATGCATGCATCCTTAAATTTTAAATTAGTAGATAGTTCTGACAATCTTTAGTTTCTTATTCTGTAGCCCATGCACAGAGAAGAACTGCTTGCATTGGAACGAGCAACATTTTGCTTACCGTTGTGAAATGAACTACGCAATAGATTCCAATGATGACAAGGCCAATGATAATTGATGCAACAGCAACCCAGAGTGCATTGCGACCCAGTCTTTTTGACCCTTCTATATCTCCTTGATTATAACTGTTTAAAGCCTGTAGAAGAGAGAGTTTGTGACTTTTTTTAAAATAGAAATCTGTACACAAACTAATGTGACTGCTTTGAACTAACATTAGGTTCTGTGCACAGTGGTACTGTAGAAAGGACTTCAGAAAATTGTGACTTGCTTTGTAAAAAGAAACATCCACTGCCAACAGTTCAAGGTAAGCAAGGAGTCCAGTTTTGTGTTCCACTCATTTTCAGCACATTTCATTGCAACTACAGCTCTTCTACTTTCAGTGGTGAGGTTATATTCATGTTATGAGTTTTCTTGTACACACAAGCATAAAAGCTGTCAAATCTACTCTAATCCACCTACCTGCATAAATTGGTGGCTTTTACCTCTAGAAGTATTTTTGTAGTATATGTGAACTGTTAAGTTGTCCATTTCACTAGCAGTGAAATAAACTCTTAAGCTTTATAGGACCACAAGCAAGAAAAGGAGCATAAATAGGCAGCATTTTTACAGAAAGCCTCAGGAAAATTTAAAAAAAGCGCACTGATTTCCCATTTTGCCAATGTTTTACTTTTCAAAACAAAGTTTGAAGAAAAAATAAGTAGTTTGCCAGTGGTGGGAAAAAACCCAAAACTACGAAATATAGATCATCAGAACAAAATATCTGAGTACCACCTTCATGGACTAGAAATTCTGTCCCTTTGCATTTTTGAAACACACTGGTAATTATTCAGACATATGGATATTATCTCAGCAAACATGAGTTTATCTCTATCTACCCATGATTTAGCAGATACTTTATATTCATTACATGCAAAGATTGCAAGGTATGATAGGACCAGCCCAATCTTACAGTCTTTTGTAAAACAGACCACAGGATTTTCTGAATTCATTTTTGTTTTAAGCAGATCGTATTTTTAAAGAAAAGATTCAGTGAAGGACACTGAAGTATTCTAGTACACAAGTCTAACACAGTTTGTAGAAACCTTTTCCCGAGAATAAGATGATATGAAGGGATTTTTAAAGAGAGTATTATTACTAAGAATTATTTCATAAGATCAGGAGAGTTTGAGTTCATAAACCATGACATTGAGTCCAGACTTCTTTATCAGATTGCATTATTGTGCTATTTCAGGGAATTACATTAGTCATAACCTCTTCTTTAGTATCCCGTAAGTATTCCAGTGCAAGGGGAGAAATATGGGGACCTGATCAAATGAACTGTGCTGTGGATCAAATAATTCAGATCTCTGGAAAATGACTGCATGAGGTATCTCCAAGTGCTATCACAAAAGTGCTTTAGTCATGAATCACTTTTTGTAACAAAAGACAGAACAACAGCTAATTCAGAGTAAAGATCTGAGACTGCGGAAAGCAGGAAAGGAATGAACTTCAGAGGATACCAAGCATTGTTGTAGAGCCTTTTTTCCCAGGCAGAAAAATAATTAGGGACATTATCTGTGTGTGTTCTGTCGATTAGTGAGCACACAGAAGTTAATGGACTAGATGCATCCTTAGTGTTAGCACTGCAGTAAGATCACTCGTGCCAAGACAGTCCCAAAGCAACGAAGCCTATATTCCTAGAATTGCATCTCAAGGATAAGTGCAGGTACTAATTCTCTGGTGTCTAAGAAAGGCCGAGCTGCTGATGCAATCTTGCCCTTAAAGAGAGCACTGATACATTTCTTCTCTTCCTTGAAGCCTACATGCCTAAAAACATTTCTCTATTTTATTTCCTTAAAGAATATCACTAATACCTCTGCTCAAATTTTGTTGAGGTTTGCTAGCGGACTTAAAGAACATAGTGGGGAAAGAGGGAAGAGATGGAAATGAGACAGACACACAACAGCCAAATACAATGATGTCACCTCTGATTCTCCACTAGTGCAGCCTCCTGTTACAAAGGGTGGCTGGCACAGCTCCTCTCACTAAGTTATTCGACTGTTTTCAGCATTCCTGTCTACAGGAGAAGAGATTTCTTAAGTTTTCTCAAAATACATTTTGGGAGGTCAACAAAAGGAGTATCAGGAGAAAAATAGCTTGGCTTGGTCTTGAGCAGGTTGACTTCTCCTGCCCCTGTCAGCAGCTACAAGGAGAACCATGGAGAAGCATCACTGATATCCCTGTAACTCTGTTCTTCCCACCCATCACAGGACCCACTTCACATGACATCTAAAAGTGGTCCTGTGAACACTCTAAAACTCAGCTCCCCATTCATATGGTCTCAAGACTGAGACAGAGTCGTAAGCAAGACATGGCAGCACCAGCTTGCAGTTCTGTGCAATTTTACTAATGTGTTTAGGTACGCTGGAGAATGTCCTGTGATTTCTGCAGGTACTGCATAAATAATTCACCCTGTGCACTTTAATAAATAATGTAATTTTAATATAAATCCACAATGAAGAGGAGGAAAACAGCATTAATGATAAAGAAGAGGATTTGGGAGAGACAGGAAAGAGACAAAAGTTTCTTTATTAAGAGGTTTAAATTAAATAGCATAACTTGGACAGCATTCAAGAAAAAAAGAGTTTTGTGGGAGTGGTTGGGGTCTGATGCAAAGCTTTGAAACTCATTTACTTCTATCTGCTTCAAAGGGCCCTTGGATCAAGCTTCCAGTTTTCAACGTTGGACACAGACAACATTAGCTGTTAAAGCCTTAAGTGTTACATCTGTTTGTTTCCAAGGGCTAGACAATATATACAGAATGCAGCATCTGTGTGCAACATTTGCTCTGTCCAAATTTTAAAACAAGTTTCAGCCATTTTCAACCTAATACCATATGATATCTCAGGTTTCTGCTACCTCGCTCGCTATGAAGTCATAAACTAAATTAAAGCCACAGTTCTGCAGCTGCTTATTTACTTGAGCAACCTCAGTGACTTCACCAGGTTCACACACATCTATTTATAAAAGATATTCTCAGTTCAACAATGAAGCAACTTAACCTCATATGAACAGAATTTTGCTGAATTAGCTACAAACTGTTAATCCCTTTTAATGTGTATTTTCTGCTTCACATTCCCAGAGCACTGTTTATAGCAAAAGCAGAATGAATACTGAATTGCTTCAGAAATCCTCATCTACATCTCTTACAAATCTGGGCAGATCAGCCTGAGGTTCTCTGATCAACATTTTCTAGGCTTTCCCTGAGCCAGGCTGTAACAAACGTTATTTGGCTGTGCCTGGAAATGAGACACTCTCTCTAGTCCAGACCAAAGGAAGAATGAGACATGCTAACTCAGTATGACTCCTCACTGTAAGAACGGCTTAAGAGGGAAAGAGAAAGAAGGGGAACTCAAGAGAGCAATTCAGAACCAGACTTGATCTCTGCTTTTTTGGCAAATGAAACAGGCAGGTGATGAGCAGGACACAATCAAAGGGGAATTTGCTCTGCAGGCTGTATAGTGGCATGCAAACAAGCACTGGACTTCTGTGCCTCTGGGGGCTGGTTGAAAGTGGTGTTGCAGAGGAAAAAGCTTACCAGTTTGCAAAGATAAAGGCCCTGCAAAAAATGCTTAAGAGCAGCTCCCGAGCATTGTTGTTTTATCCTCCTGAAATCGGTACAGGCTGTCCCATATGGTGTTAAATGTCCAGGTACCTATGAGCTACTTAAGCTATATAAATAATAAACTTCCCAAATAAACTTTCTAACTAAAGAGAAGTAGAGCTGTACAGGAACACTGCTCACTATGCTAGTCACTGAACTGACCAAAGCCAAACACACTATACGTGGCTTGTCAGCATCCCAGTTAGAAGAGGTGACCCCCTCAGAAAGCAAGTTCCATCCTTTACTGTTCCACGACTTCTACCACTCTCTTGTCTGCTGTCTGTTTAGGGAAACTAATATATAGACGTGGAATCTGAATTCAAGGGTGGCAAATGCAGTCAAAGAACTTGTTACTATCAGAGGCAAATGAGCAAAAATTGTCACAGCTTGACCACTTAAATTGTCCAAAACATGCAAATGATTAAACAGAAATATGTTAACATAAAGAGGGAGTCAGGAGCAAAAAGTTAAAGAGAAATACATTTTGAGAGACTGTTGTTAAGTTGTTACAAACCTAAGGCCCTGTGGAGATGACTAGTCTGACATACAGGTCTTTGAAATCAAGACAATTGACTATCGTGTCCTGAGAAAGGCCAACGGTTTGTTCCACTATCAGACCTTAGTGCTGGTATTAGAAACACCTGATTGATTTTTCAGAGTTGTCCCACAGCCTCCCTCCTCTGGCTCTGATTCTATGAGTCAGATACAGCCAGTCCACCTGAGCCAGGTTTCAGGTACAACTGCTGGTTCACTGCCAGCTCAGCGCTCTTTGGGTTCAGAACAAGAGGAAATTACACTGCTGCAGGTAAGGAGCCAAAGAGCTCAGTAACACACTGCCTAGCCACAGCCTCATACCAGAGAAGTCTCTTCTGTCACATAAGTGTCCTGACTTGGTACCTGCCCCTGATGCCTGTGGGGAATAGGGTAAGTCTGAGCATGGCACCTCTGGGGTAGAGGGAGCCAACCAATTGTATAGCAATACAATATAGCTGTACAGCAACGCAATATAGCTGCTGGAAGCAACAGGAAGCAGGAGAATTGATGGCACCTGGCTGGAACTGCGGAAGGGTACTGAGATCAGTAATCCTACAGCCAAGAGCCCTGGCCAGGACTCTGGGGAAAACAGATCTCCATTTGCTAAAAATGCCAAGCAATCCTCAACACCTCCAAGTGACCAACGACTAGTTTGAGGGGGCTGCTCTTGTAATGCCAATATATCAACACACTGATGCTATTAAGTGGCTATTCTACTAGCTATCCTCTTACCCCTATCATGAGAAATAGATTTTTTTCACAAAAGAGGTATGGAACAAACAAAGGTTATCATCACAACAGGGAGAACTTTAGAGAGGTTGATTCCAAAAATATAGTCAAAGAGGTAAGATCTAAAATGGTAAGGTTTGTGCCCCTAAAGGTGAGAAATAAGCGAGGAAACCAGTGCTGGAGTTGTAAATGGAGCAGGAGAAGAGACAGAAGAGACTGAAGACAAACCTGTCATTTAATTTGGGGGGTGTGAGAACCCAGACTACTTTTAGAGTGGAAAAAATAGTCTGAACTGAGAGCACTTAATGAGGATGTCACACAAGCAAACAGGGTGCTGAACCATGCCCCTCTAGAAGCCAACAGGACTCTTCCTTCCAGGCCCATTCTAGGAAGTGGAAATTTATAGAGAACTCTACTTTTATGGGTCTTTATCTCTTCTGACAAAAGATCTCAGGCAAGCTCTGCAGACTATTAAAGGTATCTTCTGCAAGAAAAGAAAATAACCCACTTTTGTATCTCAGTGTTAACCCTTAGCAACTCTAGGAAATGAGCTAAGAAAGAGAAGGAGGATGTTGATCCCAACAGAAATGGAAATAAAACCAGCATAGGTTAAAATGCAGAACCTGGAGCTGAGGTTAACAAAGCAGTTACAGGTTGCAGCTCTACAAAGTAGGGGAACCAGGCTGTGAAAAAGAAGTTGGACAGGTTATTTTCACAGAAAAGGAAAGGGTTTAGGTAAGAATGATGGTGAAACAGAAGAGATTCACAGACTGTGGAAGTTATTGGTTTGGGTTTTGTTTCCCCCCTTTTAACAGAGTGGGCAGCTGAGACCTGCACAGACTGTTTAGCATTCAGGAAGTGCTCTTCCCACCCTGGTTTCTACATATCCCCTGGTGACAGCTACTTAAGCCTGACTCCAAAAGCCTGCATGAACTTCAACTAGGGCGTGGGTGGAAATTTCTCCATATGGGGTGCAAAAATCTTTAGAGGCCAAATTCTGTCCTTGACAGTTAACTTCTGTGCAGCCCCAGTGCTTTGGTGAAAGTACTGTCAAGAGTGAACAGATGCTCACAGGCCCAGATCATCAGCTCTCATTACTTTATATAGCACCTAAAGTGTCCACAGACAGAAAGGATGCTGGGTACCAGCAGAACTAAATCTCTCAAATCAAGGAAAAGAACATGCTGTATAGTTAAGTTAACGACAAAGAAAATAAACACAGAAAAAATTAAAATGACAGCTAATACTTACCTGGCCAAAAAAGGTTGTGAAGATGCCTTCAGAATAGCTCGTTTAAGTAACTTTCAAACTTAAGCAATATGGCTTCTGATCAATCTTAGTAGTTTTAAAAGAGTATGCTTTAGTATATTTTAGATATAGGTTCTTGTATAGATATATATTAGATATAATTATACGTAATTGCAAAAAGTAACAACTGTGTTTTTACTTACCTTTTCAGCCTGGCTGTCAGAGAAAAGGATGAAAATACACAACATGTTTTAAAACCCTTTTCAGCTCCTAAACAACAGAAATACATTGCAGTATTACTGGTAACATTGATCATGTATACTATTAGAAAAGTCTGGATCTGACTCTGCAACTTTTAACTCAAGGAAGAAGACTCTGTTCTAACAACCTTTTTGAATTTAACAGGATTGCTGGATTATTAAGGACTATGCAGCAAATCAATCACCGGTTGCAGGAGTAAAGCTGCTCTCTCAGTGTACTCAACACTCGATTTTATGAGGGTTTTTGCCAACCACCTACAATCATTAGTGTTATGTGTATTTTTCCAGCAAATAGTTAATACCACATTAAAGAACCTGTTTACTGGGGAAAAGGCCTTTCTATTATATTTGTTTAGCTGAAGTAGAAACCACATCTGTTTCTTTGCAAATCTGATTTCTGTTCCCCAGTTGCCACTTCCACACACAGATACTATGTCCAATTCAGTGTGCAAGCCAGTTGATGTAACAAATCCCGTTAACTGGGATAAACCTTGCTCTCTTAGGCAGCCTGATGTTGAAAACTTGGAACTGCCTTTCACTCCACATTTTGCACCTGCTGCTGGAACAGCTACGTGGACACCCTGAACTGAGCCTGCCGATGCTCTCAGGCTCGCTGCCTCGCCTAACTTAGTCCACATGCATCAGCGACAAGTGGTTAAAAAGGCATCTGGATGCCCGTTACCCTGACGGCTCCTCCAGCCCCACTTTGTTCCTGCAAGTCCCTGGCGGGACCGGCCTGCGGCGCCGCGGCTGGGGCCGGGCCGGCGCGGAGAGGCAGAGGTCGCCCTACCGAACACCCAAGCCGAAGGTCGCCTGGGCACCCCGTAGAGTGCTACTCACCATAACGGCGAAGACGAAGGCGACGATATTGACGGGATAGGCGGGACAGAAGCAGGCGAGGATGCTGAGGAGCAGGTAGTTCTTGGGCCGCGGCTGCGGCGGCCCGTCCGGCAGCTCATCTTCGATGTTGGTCTCGGGGCTGTTATCCAGAGCCCTCTTGATGTCGGCACCGGCGGGGAGCGCAGACATGGGGCTGCGGTGCGGCGGGCGGGCGGCTGGAAAAGCCCAGCGCCGCGCACCGGGCAGGCGTGACCCCACCGCGGCGCCGAGCCAAGGGAGCCGCCCGGCGCGGCGCGGCGCCTCCCCGGGACCGGCAGCCGGCAGCGCTGCAGCGCGGGGGTGGGGGGCTGCCCGCCCGCAGCTCCTCTTATGCCAAGTCGTTCGTCCCGGGAGCAAGTTCACGGGAGGAATCGGAGAAAAAGAAAACCAAACAAAAGCCGCCGAGGGTTTCCAGCACCCTGTGGCGGGGGCGGCTGGCCAGAGCCGGGCAGGGGTTCCCTGGGCTGTCCCTGTCCTGCCCCCCGGAGCCTCCCCCGCCACACCGCCGCTGGCACCGCGGGGTCTGGAGCCACATGGCCTTCGGTGTTCCGGTCGTTCCTGTAACTTTTTAACTGTTTGCAGTTAAACGACTTAACTGAGTTTCCATTGCCCCCGGGGAGAACAACTTCGCTGTTTAGACTCTGTTCTAGTGTCGGTGAGTTCCGTCAGCAAGTGGCATAAAGTCTGCAAAAGCACTGCCTTCGATCTGGGCTGGATTTATCTCCTAACCCCAGTGACTTGCGGAATTTAGCAAAAACACTTAAGACTCCAGAAAATAACCGACTTAAAGCATTTCGGTAGCTCAGGCCCAGAGTATTTTGGCCAAATTTTAACGAGTCAGTCCTTACCAAACACGTGTAAGGTGAAATCCACTTTAGGGGATGCACGAGGGGGAGCAAAGAAACAAATCATTATTTCCAAATCCTAACGCATGGAAAAAACCCCAAAACAGCACCACCGAAAAACAAGTAAATAAAGATCAGCTTCCACCATGGTTTTGAAACTGGTGAGGAAAAGTATGACAGCCTGCCCCCAGGAAGTAATAAGCTCTGTTTCTGCCACGTGATACTAGAAAAAAATCAGTTTATACCTGCATGGAGATTCAGCAAAATAGAGAGACTTCTGAGCAGATGAAGGCTGGAGTTGAGATTTTCCTCTGCCTGGCTCCTAAGAACACTTCGTTAATTGAAGTTACAGAAAACAGTAATGTGTGCTTAGAGCTTTATGAATGGGCTGCTTTTGTCACTGAGTTTTGCAGTTGTCTTGAATGGAGCCATGGTTTCCTGTTACTGGATGTCATTCTACAAGATACAAAGCAGACAACAAAGTAAGGAGATAAGAAATATAAGTGCTGTATTTTTACTTTCATAGACATTAATCATATCTCAGCTGCATGTCTGGAATATAACACGGAATGAAAATCTGCTGATTTATCAAAACATCTATGTATGTTTAGGAAAGAGTAAGAAATACCGAGTTACATCTGCTTGCCAACGTATCCATTAGCATTCAGGCACAAGCTCTTTGTAGCTGTAACATTTCTGATATGTTTGTTCTCAGAGGGCTTTAAACACAGTCACTAGACAAGCTCAGAAAACACAGTCCACATCACATCACACCACACAATTACTTTCAGTACTGATTTCAGTAGGGATGGAGACCATGGAGGTACCCTCTGCAAGGGATCAGCATCTTCCAGGGCTGCTCAAGCCTTTAATCCATGAGAACACTTTCAGGGAAACATTGTAATGGCTTAATGAGTTTGAGTTTGTCTGCTGTAGTTCAGACACTCACAGGTAAATAAGAACCTATTACCAGGCATGTGAATGACAACAACCAGCTCACATAGGGAGCCATTAATGGTGAACACAAACAAGCACAACAAAAAGCTGCTGGCAAACCAACTCTACAGAGAAGGCAAAGCTACACAGCTTTGATTAGAGATTAGCCAGGGAGACTTGAAACTGCAGTATGAGGAAAGAATGTAGATTCTTACTGTTTGACATCAAACATTTGATTTAAGTGCCTTTATGGGGGATCTCCAAGAGAGTGATCCAGAGGCTGGTGGAGTTATCAGTCACATTAGGCCAACAACCTGCACTAAATCCTTCTCTGAGGACCATGGACTGTAGGAAGAATCTGGGATCTGTTAAGCTGGACCATGTGAATCCCTTCCCATGTCTCAAAGACACAGACCTAATAGTAGAATTTGGGGTTCCTTGCCAATTTCTAGGAACAGTAAAAACTTGAATTGTTCCAGTGAGGCTGCTAAGGGATGCTAATGGATTGTAAAGAAAGCAAAAGACAGGAAGTGGTGAGATGTGTGGAGCTACAAAAGATACTATAGATATTCAGTGGCAATTTGTGATAATGAGAGCTCTCATTAAGAGGCTCTGTCATAAGGCAGTTATTGTAGCTGAATTCAGTGGTTTGTTTTTTTGTAGAAGGTGGGTTAAAATCCAAGAAGTAGATCCTGTTAGGACAAGATTGATTAAATTTTAAATGGCACCGACTTGTAGCCACTTAGTGAGGTAAAGAAAAAGAAGGAGGTATTCAGCCAACAGTTTGGTGTCACAGACTGCAGTGATGAAGGGTAGTTATATTCCTGAGAATCTGGGAAAGGTTCTTACCTCAGAGGGAAGAACCACTGTGCTGAGATGGCTCAGTAAAAAGCTATGAAAATTATTTAAGAACATTAACTGAGAGTTTTAAGATATACTTCCATGCAGAACAATCATAAAAATAGACCTCCAAAAGAATGACTCAGAGTACCCAATATTCTTGCTTACAGCCTTGCACTTCAAGCTGAGTCTTGAAAAAGAAACTGATCACTGCAGAAAGCAGAGATTTTCCCAGTGATATGAGTAAGGCAAGATGCTGGCTAAATTGCTTATCAAAAGCAGATGGTCTAGAGACATGACAGTTTCAACAAATTTTTTTTAAAGGTCTCCTTCCCCTGATTTCAGAGGGTGCTATAGCTTGACAGCACGATTTGTTGTAAGGCAAAATGTGGTCTCTCCACCACACTTCGCTGTATTGCTGGACGGTCCTCATAGGCATGTCCATGGTTTGCAGTGGTTCTGGAAAGAAGTCCCAGTGCCTGCACACACAAGTCAACATCCACATAAAGATCAAAAATGGTAGTTTAATGCTCAGAGGTTGTTTGGGACTAACATATATGTCCAGACAACATGTTACAAGAAGCTTCCTTGTGGGTTCTCCACAGCACTAAGACAGCAGAGTCTCTGCAAATCCTAACCACTATGAACTCTTCTCAAGTGGAGTCACACCAGAAGGAGCTGGTGGGACCCTGTACTGGCCTGAGAGACTGGTCAGATGGGTTAGGCTTCCCCAGCTTGGTGTGAGGTATGGGAGGCATTTACAGATCACAGTTCTTGCTGGAACAGTGCGTCACCAAATGCCTTATATGGGACTGTTTGACTAGCACAGTCAATCCCTACGGAGCAGGGCTGGTGACATTCAACAAACCTAATTTCAGATCATGCTCTCTGCTTTCCTACGGCAGAAATGAACACATTGCTCTTTCCCAACTACTCTTAGAAAAAGAAAAAAAAGAGCAACTGAAAATTTTTAAGTGCAGTGTGCCCAGTGGAGAAATAGTAGCCTGACAGTAATGCATGCAGTGCCTTTCTAAAACAAACTGTTATTTCTCAGTATGGTTACACAGCTGCCTAACATTGCCTCTGTTTCCAACACTTCTGGGTTATTCAGCAGAAAAAAGGACTGCAGAAATAATAAAGGAGACCTTTGAACAACACTATTAAACTTTTCCAAAAGAACTGTTGTTTTCTGGCTAGATCATGGACTCAGCCTTTCCAACCAGCAGACTAAATGTTCACAGCAACCTTTTTCCACCCAGACTTAAACATCACTTTCAGGGAAGGAGATCACAGTTAACAGTCAATGGCCAGATAAGGCTCCAAGCTCAGTTCTACTTAACTGAAGAAAAAATCCTCCCAAGCATCTTCCAACATTTAGACATACTTCATCCTTCCTGAGGAAACAGTAAACCTGAATCCCAAGGGAAAACTATAAAGTGGAAGTAGTTCAATGTCCAAAATTTTCATCCTGTATCCATTGCACAGTAATTTGAAGTTTTTTATATACATCAACAAAATATCTCATGACAATAAAAAACATCCCTGTTTTACAAATGCAACAATGCCAAATGAACCAGGGTCTCCAGCTTTTCCTCTTTACAGTCTTACTGCTAAATCAGTCCTTTCTTCTGTACATTTTATATATTTCAGTGTTCAAATATACTGATAGGTCTTTGCTTAGAAGCCTCTATCATAGTATACTGAGGTGAACTGTCTTTTTTACCAAATTCCAGCTGCAGAAAACATTGGGGTTTGGGTGGGGTTTGGTTTTTTTTGTTTTTGTTGTTGGGTTTTTTTTTGAGGCCTTAAACCCAAATACCTCCATAGTTTCAGGTTTTCAAGTTCTGGACCAGAACTCTGCACCTGGTGCTTATCATTAAGAAAGATGCCGTATTTTTTGATTCTATGTTGCAGTTAGAATTGAACAGAAGGTACAAAGAATCCTAAATGGGGTGAGATGTAAGAGAAGAGCCACCTTGGTTGTTAGTGATCTTCAGATAATCCTTTCTAATCTTATTTGGTTGGCTCCTAGGAAGCCTCTTATTAAAAATAGAGAATGTTTATGCGAGTATGACATTTTGTCCTGGACTCAGAACAAGGAATAAAGTAACTCAGAATAAGGAATAAAGAAATAGTCTTAGTGTGATGGCAGTGAATAAACTACTATTAACCAACAGAAAATTTGAATTAAAATGCAGATTAAGTTAATGACTAAAACAGGTACTGCAGATGGCTAAGCAGTACTAAGGAATGCAGGACTACTACAGTTTCAAGGACTGGAAAAAGAAAGAACCCCAACACAGCTGTACCATGAAGGTTTACTGGCAGGTTTTAGGAAGTAGCAATTATACTTCGGGTTTTAGATTTTTTGGTATCTCCTAGCTGCTGTTTGGGTGATTATGTTCTTTATCTAGTGGAGCTTGTAGATAGAAGGAATTTGTATGGGCATGTATAAGCATTAAACTTACTTAAGCATGAAAAGAAATGAAAAATATTTAGGAGGCTGCTTAAGGCTGCTTACTGATACCTGCCATTTAGCGATTCAAAAATGAGTATTTGGATCAAATTCTTTGTCAACATTATGCAAAGGAAATTGTTGTAATAAGCCATCATAAAGACAGTTGTTCTTAGCTCTGAAGTAAGTTCCTCTATTGACAGCATTACAAGAATGTTCATAAATTCTATTAAAGGCAGTGCTGGGTAATGACAAACTAAAACCCCTTCACCCAGGAGACAGAAACTAAGCTTACTTGAGGGCCCTTAAGTTCCAGTTGATTCAGTAGGAGCCTAGCATAGGTATTATTAATTTATGAGTTTGAATTAGGTAAGTGCAGTTTACTAGTTTTCACACATATTAAATATTCACACAGTTATACTAAGTCAGGGAGCTAATATATTATTTAACTGAATACTGTAGTCAAGGAGTTGCAAGATTAATTTTGATGGTGGTTTCTCATGGAAGGCACAGTAGTGGGTGGACTTACAAAGAACTAGTCTGAAAATTATTTCTTTTCCATGAGAAAAAGGTAAGAGTAAATATCTGCGCATGGCACAAATGTTTAATCAGGAAGTCTATTGGTTCTTTAACTCTCTGCCATAAATAAGTGAGAAGATTCAGAAATCAAAGGTTAAATTCTTATTGGCTTGATTTTTTTCTGACTTGCATATATTTGCATTACATTGCACTTCAATAATTAATTTAGACCTTTCCCTAAGTCTGTTCATATCACTGTCATTATTTATTCTAGCATATAACCAGTTAGGGCACAACAGGGGCATGTCTCATTTTCCCTGCTTTTTAAGTGGACAAAGTTTAATATGTGGCATATTAAATAGCAGAATGTGTAATGGCTAGAAGGATGCATGTTCCTCCCTTCCTTAAACATGGTGGATCAGGACTCTTTTTGCTGTCATTTCTGTGGGTATTACTGAGTCAGCAGTGTCTGTGGGGCTGATGCATTATTCTTCCACTGGGATTAGTGTACACTGATGCTGTAGTAAGTATTGTGAGAGAAAGGCCTTTCTTAGTTGAAACATAACTTGCAATTTTACCCCTGCAGCTGTACACTCTTACTTTTCACTGTGGACTATAACTGTGGGCTGTGGCTTTGCAAACATCAAAGGTCTGTGATGAGCTGTTAACTTTGGTAAATAATTCATGGTAAATAAATACGTAAACAGGGAAATGTTCAGATAAAAATGAAAGTTTCCTTCACAGTGAGATTTTTTTTTTTCATTCACTGATAACCTCCTGAAGTACTATCATAACTTGAAGCCAATAAATAAGTTAACTGGGCAAATCTGCTAGCATTTAAACACATGAAGATGACTGTTTGTTTTTCATGATCTATCCTTTTTCATTCTATCTCCTGGCTTCTGACCTGTCCGATTTAGTCACATACCAACCTTAAAGGATCTGTTATGCCAGCTTAGACAGCAATGGGCATCAGCTCAGTGCTGTGGGTGACCTGTGTTGTGCCGTGAGGAGCCCTTGTTTTATCTCCGTGTTCCATTTCCTTGCAAATGAGTACATGTTCTTGGAAGTTCTGCTTCTGACTGACAAGACAGTCTGTTATAGCAGTCCCTCTGTAGCACTGAAATGGCATGATTTATCGTGCCTCACTTTAGCCACCTGAAAACAGTATCACAGATCAGGCAAGTCAAATTTCTTTTAGAATCCACATGGAGAAGAACGTACCCAAAGTGAGCTTGCATGCCTTAGGATTAAAAGTTAGGAGAGATGAATCCCAGGCAGAAATTTTGCTTAAGTAATTTCTACAGCACATTTTTGAGTCAGTTACCATGCTAAAAAGTGTTCTTAGCAGCTGCCTTCTGCAGCATGCCTGAAAAGCTAGAAAATTTAGGCTGAATAGAAGCAGTCGCAGAGGCTAAAAGCCCTTGGAAAAAGAACGTTCAAGCCTCTCCTCTAACAAATGAGTCTAGCATGCACGTCCTACATGTCACCACTACCTTTCTTCTTGGGCCAGGTAGCTATTCCTCAGGTAGACTTGTCCCTGGTTGCTATGGGCCTGGCTGAGATATAGGATGACTGGGTGCGGCCAGTACACTTGTGTGTTGGTTGACACCTGCTATTTGACATAGCAAAGGCCAAAAAGAATCACTGTAATAATCAGGGACTGGGACATGCTTTTTGACCAAAGAGAGATGCTATTCAGGGACATACCCAGCGATGCACATACTCTGCTGGGCTTAACTTAATTGCTGGTATTGACTTAATTGCTTTGACTCTGGTTCTCACCCTGCCCTCTTCCTTACACATTGGCAATAGTGAGACTTTTTTTTAAAAAAAGTCCCATGGACCTTAGTGTGTACTTATTGCCTGCCTGAACTCACACTTGGATTTGCTGCTCACAGTTAACAGTTATTAAAACTCTTAGATATACTTATGTAAGTTTGATTATGCTCTGCTCATGTTTTGCAAGGGATTGAAGTATTAGCATTTAGTTGAATGTATTTGGAATATGTTAAAATAGACTGATTATGTTTTGAAACTTTTCTACAGCTAAGTGTACTGTTTTTCAAATGTAAACCTTTATCTGCCAAGAATGTTACCTCACACTGAGGTCCCAGTGCTAGTTTCTGGTGGACAATATCATTTATATAATCCAATTAAAAACAACATTGATATAGCATTTATTTAAAATAATCATAAAGAAAACACATTTCTTTCTCTGTCACTGTGTGTGTAAAGCCTGTACTACACTGAATCTAATTTTACCTGTTTTCTTCTATACATAGTTACTACTAGGAGGTTTAATGGCAGACACCTTCTATCTTTTTTTAAAAAAAACACCTGGGCACCTAATTTTTCAGATTTCCTGCTATGAGAATTTATTTCAGACATGGCTGTGCAATGCAGTGCTGTAAATTCAGCCTTTTAGAAATATTAATGAACATTTACTTTCTAGGAGCTCCTGAAAACATTTATAACAGACCATTCAGCCAACTTGAGTGGTATTTGTGTTACTGAAGAAATTGCAAACTAATATGTACTAGCAAATAACTGAAAACTGCTGTTTTAAATAATTTTCATAAAATTCAAATGTTTATGAAAGCATTTCAGAATTATTTGAAATTATTGTGTAGTCTATTAAGGCATTTAATTCAGACAGTGAATTTAATTAGATGTCACTCACCCCACAGGCAGTCTGGAATCTCTTCATAGACTTCTCTGGATCAGCTCCAGCTTCACACAACACAAACAAGAGCAAAACACAGGCATGAGTATGTGTATTGCTCTGTGGCTAGACTAGATCGGTTATGTTACTTACAAGTAGGGTAGGGCTTGAACCAAAAGGCTAAATGCACCCATTCTGACTCAGATCTGAACTTGTGGGATAAGCTGAATACTAATTGTTCCATACATAATTAATATACTTAGCAGTTTGCCACTGTGTAGCATCCCATAGGAACCATCTCTCCTTCTCTCACATGTATACACATGTACTTTTCTTTCATTAAGGATTCCCAACTGCAGTATTTACAACAGTCATCAAATCTGGATCTGACTGATCAACGTCACTCCAGCTTTATTTCAATGTAATCACAGTGGCCTAGAGTGCACTGGTGACCATGGCCCAGAACTCATTAAACTACTACGTCGGGAGATCACTTAATGGAAAAAAGCAACTGAGACACTATTTCTGGGATATGAAACCCATCAGGAAATAACCTGGATGTAGACATAACAGGACATGATTCTTTTTCCTAATTTATACATTACATTTATCACAATTCAAATAAACCTTCAAATATATAAACTCAGTGTTTACTCTTGTCCTGTGATGTCAAGTTGTGGTGTCAAGACAAAACTACTGATTGGGTAGACACCAGCACATCAAACCAATAAGTATGCAAATATTCTATTTTGGGACAGAATTGCCATGCTATGCTCTATGGTTGTCAAAAATCCAGATGCAATACTATCACAGAAAAAAATGCTCCTTGGAGGGCTACTCAGAAAACTGAGCTTTCGCCATATACCGCTAGCCAGATGACTTCTCTTAGTCCCCTCTACAGCTAACAGTGAGAGAACTGTTTCTCCATAAACAGCCAGAATCCAGAGTAGCTACACTAACTTGTATGAGCATTGGTACTTCTGAATAAGGTGGAGGGCTTCTCATCCCCTTTAGCTGTAAAGAGGGCTGTAACTAGAGAAAGACTAGCTAGCAAATGTTTCTTGCCTATGATTGAGGAGTGTGATTGCCCATTGCTCATCCACACACAGTTTCCATACTAAATTATTGTTTTGTTTAATAATTCCAGTATTTTCTTTTTACATTTCATGAATGAGAAAATCTGATAATTCTCTTGTGGAACTTGGAGTGCTTTTAAAAAAACTCCTTGTTCACATCCTGGATTCTTCTAACAAGCCTGTAGTAATCAAGTCTATTTTTTTTCAAGAGCAAAAGCTTGCTCTTTCTTTGTCATTTTTGTCTCAGTCACTTAGATTATATGGGTCACAGTTCTTCATCTTTTCCTACAACAAATGAGAACACAGTTGGACATTGTAATCTTCCCTCCATACTTATGCATTTCCCTTAGCTGCAACCTGCCCTACTTTGTAAACATGGTTTGAATAACCATAGATAGGAAACAGCCTCTTAAAGGCAAGTATTTGTTAGAATATTCTGAGAAATGTTCTAATAAACTCTCTGTGCAAGACAATTTTTATGACTGTTATAGTAATCTGGCAGTAGAAATAAATTAAGATGCCCCAGTTGTCAATCATGATGGGTTCTTTTAAAAATCCACTACAATTTATAGCACAATGACTAAATCCATCATATATAGCTGGGTATAATTTACAATGTAGCATACTAAAAATACAGCCACTTTAATAAAAAGCTATATAAATCACATTGAAAAGAAACAACCATTTGCCAGGGGAAAAAAAAACCCACCATCCAGACAGACATGTCAACAAAGAGAAAAGGCTCTTTTTTCAGCTTTTCCCTACTTTAGGGTCTCATCCCGCCCCTGTAAAGTGCACTGCAAAAGTCTAATCCAACAATGGAAAAATCAGAATCTTGAAAACTGACAGTGTTAATCAGGACTGATGCCACTGAAAAAACTGTAATTGTGTGGGGCTGATGCAGTAATCAGTCTAAAGCCTGCAAGTGATTTGTGTAGCTATAGCATGCCAGCTCCTTTGGAAGGCATATTCTGATGGGAAAGAGTTAGCTTTGAGGTTGCTGTGCTTTCTGCAAAAGCAAATTCTTTCCATTCTGGTAGAATACACCTCTTATTTCCCTTCTCAACTGCAGAATAATCTAGGATCTGCCTTTTATTCCTTAAGAGTGCCTGTCAGTATGGTAATAGCTACTTACCACAAACGGGAAGAAAAAGTCAACTATGGTGGCATCCTGAAAACATGGAACTCAGTGGCTGGTTCAATGGGACAAATGCTGCTGTTTCTCCAACTCTTCTGGTGCAGCAGAAAAAAAGCATTTCTTGCTTCTCACTGCTGAAAGGGCTCCTGAAAGAATATCCTTTCTGCTTCCTGAATAGATAAATACAACTTGAAACATGTTACAGTAACACTGATATGTTAGGCAGTTATCCAAGAGTCAGCTTTTCCATCTCTCCAATTTTGTCATGAAACACAAGCATTAGGTAGACCAAAATGCATCTACATCCCATCTTTGACATCGGCCAATAGCACATGATTAAGTACAAGAAACAGGGCAATTTCACAGTTTTTCAGGTCCCAGTACGTCCTCCCCAGCTTCTTGTGACCAGCTGTTTATGACCTTTTCAGGGGGAGCTTAGACATTCATTTCTTCCATTCAGTAGTCAGTGAAATCAAGGAAGCCAACGTTTTGCTCAAGAAAAACAAACACCCAATTACAGGGCTGCAAATCAGGAGAAGGGAAGATGTCTGTTCCAAAAATTGTTCTTTCAGCTTTGCTAAGTGATAAGCCTGGTAGGCTTGCTAATCTTCCCTGATACAGAGCCTGCTATTACTTTCAAAGGCGTGATTCAGTTCCAGCCGAAGTGGGAAAAATTAAGGTTCACTTCCGCTCATTGCACTCCAGGCACCAGATGAAGAACAGTCCTTTCTACATACATTTGGGGTCATTATTTCTGCTCTGATAATTCACAGCAGCTCTGATACTATTTTCCGTAAACCAGCCCTTAACAGTACTAAATCATTAAACCATTACTCAGGCATGCTTCCCAGTAAAATGCCCTTTGAAGGGGCCTCTGAACCTTTTAGCATCCAGAAAGAGGAAATCAAGTCTTTGGAAGTCTATAGATAGAGAAGTAGGATGGGGACTTCAGCAAGAAGAATGGGTCTCTACAGAAACCACCCTGCCACTGAACAGCTCAAGGATTTGTCCAGATCAATGACCTCATGCCCTTGGTACAAGTCTAGTACTCGTCCTTCCTTAGAAGTTTCTTTTAAGAACATGAGAAGAAAACTCACAGGACGTGGGAAATTAAGGTTAGGGTAGCTGAGAATTCTTCCCAGCTGCATTCCTTCTGTCACATCTTTTTTTATCTTTGATCACTTCCTTTTGGTGGCTGGTCAGCTTTCCTACTGAAAAGTGTATTTTTATTTTGCATTGTGTAGGCTCGCTGCATAGCGAAAAGTATTGCTACAAACTCTCAGTGCCTTGAATAAAAGGTCGATCTGCTGGTTACAAGATCAGCCACTGCACTTGTCATAACCTATTCTGGTTTTACAGTAATCAATACTCAACAGGGTCAATAAGAACCTTTCCACTGACCTTAACAGGAGCTGGAGTCAGTCCCAAATATCCTGAGGTTTGTTAGCCTGAGCTTTTATCTTCTGCATTGCTACAACAGTGATATTTATTAAAACTTAGCAAAAAGAATTGCTGTTATTATTATATAAGGCCGAATATAATTGCTTCTCTCTAACATGCTGGCATGGTGCCATTAGTTTACAAGATAGCAGAACAGAGTGGTGATATATAAAGCTGAAATTCCAATTAGAAAGACATTCTGATTTCTGAATACCCCTACGATTGTAACATTTATTTACAATAAAAGAGTCTATCTCCAAGACAGACAGAGATGTTTATTTTATAAACCTTATTTATAAGATGCTACTTTTTATGGCCAATATAAAACACAGTGGGAGTACTGTTGTTGATATAATAAGATGACTGGCTTTTTTTCTACCACAGTAAAATCTTTCTTATGAAAAGAAAGTAGAGATGACAATTTCAGAACCGTTGTGAAGCAGAAGGGAAGAGTGAATGGTGAAAGAGACATTGTTTACTATTCATTACTGAGTTTTCCTGTAACCCTTGTCAGCCTTATACCCTAGCAATTCTCATGCAATAATAAGTTTCTGCCCTGCTGAAGACTAGTGATACCCAGGAAAATGTTCCTATTTTGGTTTCACAGAGGTGTAATCCACAGGAACACATCAGGCAGCAGGAAACAGGATCTAGATTCTCTCTAAGTTCAGTGTCTGAATCCCCCCAAACATCACTTCACTGCATGAAGCAAGTGACCAATCCAAGCCTGCACAGTTAGTTTTGGCTAATGGATTTTGTGAATGACAGGCCCATTAGTTGAAATTGTAAAGGACCAGAACAGAATGGGAAGGATGGGTGGACAGAACGCTAATCCAAGCAGCTCTAACACATGTTCTGTTGAAATTGAGCAAATTGCTTAGACTCTTGGTGCATCCATTTCCAATGTGTTCAACTGATTACTTTGAACCTACCTCACAAGGTTCTACTGAAGCAGTGAGTCGAAGACTGTGAGACTTTTCACAGAGTTATTTAGGAGAATCCAAGGTATCTGCAAGAAAAAAACCTAGAAGTTTAAAAAGTCCAAGTCGTCCTTTGGGTATGGACCTCTAACCTCTTTGTATTGTTTTAGTCCTTTAAATTGCTAGACAAAGACTTGAGTAGGGCTGAGGATCTTGCCGGAGTAAACAAAGTTTGTCAGGAAGCAGGAAAAGAGAAGCTGCTCTTTTGCTCCAGAGGAGCTTTTCTCCATCTCAATGTAAAAGAAGCAAAAAATTTTTCATTTGGCTGGTGGCGGAGGAGGAGAAAAGACTATCCATTTTCTTTTTAGAGGAGGAATCCTTTTTGTTGCTTGGTAGCAATAGAAGCAAGACAAACTATTGTCAAATGAAAACATAGGTAAGGTATTTCATAATCCCACAAAAACATTAGACATTCCTAAGATTCAGCACTGGAATCCTGCTTTGGGAGCTCAAAAAGCTGCTCAGACATTAGCTAATTATGTTTGGCACAATCATCTCATCTTACATGCAGACAGACACATTAGGTCGCATGCTTGGCTGGTCTAAAGTTTTGATTTCAGCAGCACGGCTCACGTACTCCAGCTTGGGAGAAGCCCCTTTGTAACCATTTCTTATATGTAAGGAAAACTCACAAACTTACATCTGCAGTTCCATGTAGTGAGGAATGACCAAGATTAAGGTTTCACCTTGTGTAACCACAGTTCAACCAGGAGCTCCCAAGCTCTAAATTAAGACTTCTTTTTACTTGCTACAGGGTAAACACAAAAGCATTGATGATAAAATTTGACTCAGATCATGGTGAAATGATCTCAAAAGAACAGCAGAATTGCTGTTCCTCAAAATCCATGGTTGACTGCAAGGAAGTTAAAATAAATGGAAGAAGACAGTGAACAGTAGAGTTGAGGTCTCACAGGTCAGAATGAGACCTCATCCTGCTCATCTGACAGAAGCCCTGCCACTGATTTCACGAGGCATTAGATCAGTCCTACAGAGTTTTGGGTGGATGTTTGCTACCAGATTTTGAGATGGAGGGAAAGAAAAGCATGAAAAGGGGAAAATATGGCTTCACCACCTGAACAAATGCTAACTTATCACCACCACATACAGAGTGAGAAAAATGGGAGCACAACAGAAATTTAAGAGCTTACTTTTCTCTAATGGCTGCAAGTCAAAGAAATCTGTTATTGGCTCTTCTCCTCAAAAATCATTTATCCCTTGATAATGAGGAGGGGACAATTTGGTCATTAATAATAACATATGACACGTCAGTGGTCACTGTACTCACATGGACCCTAAGCTGGCACTGTTTCCCCTCATTGCAGCTGAAGGATCAACAACATTTCTCCCTTGTGGGTCCTCTGGAAGCTTTGACAGGCAAGTAAGAAGCTCATTAAGATCATCAGCTTAGAAGGTCACTGTCACTGATTCCATTATCCAGCAATTGTGACCCACCATACACAGTTAAGCCCAGACAGGTTCACATAGGTCACGCATTTATCACTGTGAGTTCAGGGGTGTCATTAAGGTCTGTCAGCCAGTAGAGTAATGGCAAACATATACTAAGGTAATCAGGGGAAAACACCTTCAGGTGAAAAGCTGGGACATGCATCTAAGGATGTTTGTTTATTCAATACTAATTTTAATAAGGCAAGAATTAATCCACAATCACAGAATAAACTCAATGCAAAAACAGAACATCTAAATTACAAAAAAAAATAAAGAAAAAAAAAATTGTCTTAAAGCTTACAACTACCCTGTGCTTGGGATATTTTTTTATAAGGAAGAGGTAAAATGAAGAGCAAATAGAGACCATGCTATTTAGTTATGGAAATCAGTATATCCATACTGATCAGATGCTTGTTACTCTACAGTTATTGCTTGAGGAATGTCTGAAGAAATTACCTGTCCTGTGATTAGAAACTCAGCCTTCATCCTACACAGATAGATGAGATTGAAATTTGACAGTGGTTTCAGGACATCATGCAGGAAGGAGCAGTAGTATTTAGCTTTTATTTTCTATGGCTGACTGCAGTGGAGCCACTGCAGAGAGGCAAATTTGAGTTGTGCAAGAGTGGTCAGTGGGACTTCCTAAAGCAGACTCCTCCTTCCCTAGTCTTCCTTGAGGCAAATCTCAACAGGCAGTAGTTTTCTGCTTGAAGACAGTTGTAGCTGGAAAACCATCTCATCTGGCCATTTGATTAAAAGGTGGAAGACTGTCCACTGACAGGGGCTACTCTTGTCTGAAACCACTTGCTGAAATCCTCTTCCAGCATCTGCACAATACTTTCACGTACAAACTGAAACAGAAAAAGGTTATTTCCTGAGCTTTTGATTTATGTATATGAGAGGTAATGTGGGACAATGTGACCATTGTAACAACAGGAACAAATGTAATGGCTCCTGCAGACAGTTAGCAAAGTGCTTTATATCACCAAAACATTTTAAATGCAACTTTCAAAACACCTGGATATGCTCTAAAATGAAGTGAAAGGAAGACTCTACAACTGTCATTGCAATTTAAATCCTGAATCCTTTCAGGTCAGGTATTTGTGTTTTAAACTTGCAGCTGTCTCCTACCTATCACTGCCATACATACATTAAAGCAACTCAAGTTAAATAAGAACTTCATCTGGAATCTCTGTCAGTACCAACAAGGTCATATTCCATGATGCCCTTCTTGCTCTTAAAATGCAACAGATTTCTTTATCTATTCCACTCAGAAGAAGCACCAAGGTCCTCCTCCCTCTGTGACTATTTTTGAAAGACATATAAACAAACAGGAGATTCAGCTATGCTCATGTTTTTCTCAGTTACTACTGCAGTAATATGAGGTTTGATCCCTGTCTTTCAAAAATGCAAAGGGAACAGAATAGAAACAGCAAAGAAATAGGTCTAAAACCAGCAACTAACAGAGACTTATATTGAACATTAAAGTAAGGCTGCTTCTGGTTAGTGACTATGCAAATTAGGGCACAAGACAAAAAGGTTATTTTTATAAGACTTCAAATAAATACAGGCAATCTGAACTTGACCTGTTGGGTGCTAAACTTTTGCCTTTGTAAGGCATGATAACACTCGAAGTCAGATGCACAGTAACCTGCTGCCTCTCAAGAGATTTCTATTGGTCTTGTAGATTAGGGAAAATAACTGTGATGAGAACAAAAAACACAAGGTGGCATTATTGCCATTTTCTACAAGTCAGTTACCTGGTTAGACTACATAGCACTATATGTTCTAAATATATTCTCTTCCCTTTCTTGTGTCCTTCCTCTTCTGCCAACTGTTTCTAGAAGTACAAGAGTTAAGCCCAACTTCAGATCCTGAGAAGCCTTTTTTTTTTTTTAACGTTGCTGAAGCAAAACAAAGGTATCTGCAGAGTTCTTGGATTGGTGAAGAAGTATATTACTTGAATAGCTCATGGATGTAACTACCAGGAATGACAGGCCTTTTCAGACCACAACAAGTTAATGTTTCTGTTCAAGTGTCCTAACAATTTATGACAGATGTCGCTTTCACTGTGGCAGTAAATAAATCAACAATGCAATAATGATAAAATGATACTAATTCATAATCCAATGCTTGTCATAATGCCTTTCTTCCAAGGAGTTCAAAGTGCCTTGTAAAAAGTGAATAGTAGCATCTTCATTTAGTGTGATCCTAAATTTTTTCATCCGGTAACTTTCCACTGCATGAATTTCACTCATAGGTGCCTGCTCTCCCCAGCCTCATCACACAGAGAATCAAGAACAACTCATCTCACCTCCACAGCTGCAGCAATTTCTGGATAACACAGCTTCCCCACCTGTAGATCAGCCAGGGCCTTAAGAAAGGTGTCTGGATGAATTTTCAGGTCAGGAATCTTGCCATATTTTTCCAGTTTCTTTAAGATTTTCTGTACATAATGGCCACTCTTCACAGACTCTGGGAGTCTGGCAAGCAACACAGTAAACCTTTAGCAGAAAGAACAGCAGCAATAAAAAAGAAGCCATGGGAACAAATGCATATCTGATTAATAACTGGGTTTGTCTGGCATTTCTGCCACTTCACCACCTCCATAACGTCCACAGAAAAAATGGCTCTTTGGGGAATGCAACACTCAGTGTAATTCCAAATGAATAATGTGAAAGAGCTTTACTTTATTGGACTTGTGCACCAATTCCCCTTGCAGGGCATTGAAATAGATGCTTCTTCATTGTTCATTTAAATTTTGGATGACAAACTTGGGCATGAAAGGAAATAATAAAATCCTAACTAATGTTTCCATTTTACTACAGATCTGTCCTCTTCATCATTTCTCTATTTATCTTGTTTAGCCTCTACAGATTTTCCAGTGCAATCAGTGCCTGATCTGACACACTTTCTGATTCTCTTTACTATCCCTTTTCCCTGTGCCACCATCATTCTGCTATCTCTATGCGCTGACATAAATCTCACTGATGTAAGTGCACTGTAACATGCAGTCTTTACCATTTCACTCTGAATATAGAGATTCAGAAGCAGAATTACACATTACAATGAAAATAAAACTCTTGTGAAAAGACTGCCTTTTTTTTTAATATTCTGTGTAAATTCTGCAGTGCTGCTTCGACAGTCCTGGAGACTGATGTTCCAAACCTTTCTAGACTGTGCATGACTGGGGTGTGCTGTGGCTTTCATTGCAAAGGGCTGAAGATTTTTCAGCACACCAGCAGAAAGTGCTGCCTCCCTCCAGTTTAGGATACATGTTACTGGTACAGCAGGAGAGGGGTGAGGAGTTTCCCCCTTTTCAGTGAAAAACGAAACACAAAGGTTCTTGTCTTCAACAGGGCCAGTTCTACACTCAGTAGTGCACTGCTGGTATGGCTGTATAGCCAATTTATTATCCCTGGGTACATTAAAAGGCCTGTATATGACACGATTATGGTAACCTGGGTATAATCCACCCATGCATTAAGATACTTTATCTGAGAAAGGAAGCTATGTTCAGTGTACTCTTTATTGCACTGTTTGTATTTTACATTATTTTCGGTTTTTCTCAGTTCATGAGAGATAAGACAACTAGGACTGACACCATATACCAGTAAAGTGTTCCTACTGTGATTCAGCTTTCTTGGCTAAGCAGTGTTTGCAAGAGCATGGGGAAAAAACAGCCCTGTTGTAAATGTAACAAGTGCTATGGGGAAAGTAATTTCTCTGTCATGACTTTGTGTCTCCACAAGGGGGTTGACCAGCCTTGGCAGAGATTTCACATCTCACGCCCTCATGGATAGATAGCACTTTGCAGAACAGGCCTGGCATAGAAGCATATACTCGTATAACTGTGCTGGCACAGTTCAAAGCAAGACAGCCTCCTCTCTATGGAAGCACAATTTTCATATAAAGGAACAGCAGACTTGTAGTACTGTTCTTGCATAGGGGGAAAAGTAAAAAGCCATACTGGTATAGTCTCCTTTACACTCATGGAGCGTTGTCCAAATTAAGGCTTCTTCTAGCAGAACTAGAAGTATAAAAGCAAAGCCACATCCACTCCCGTTTCGGGGCTTATTTACATGCCAGATCTAAAATTTAGGGAACAGCTGGAGCATATATGCTTGACAATTAAAACCAGAGTTCTGCTAGATAGGCCAAGATTAGGTTTATTCATTAATGCACGACTGATGTGTTCCTGATGTGTCTTGGGGCCAGCTGCATTTTGGACCTGAGATTAGAAATGGACTTTTGTTAACTCAGATTCTGAAGGACAGAAGGCTTACTAGCCAGGAGAGCAAAACAGAGCAGGCTAAAAAAAAACCAAACCCAAACCAAACACCATTCCATGCCATTTGCATACTCTGTAATCCCAGGTCCAAGGATTTCTCATGGACAGGGCAGCAGGGAACATGCTGTGAGCTTGCTGGGGTATTCTGGTAGGCTATTTCTAGCGTGTATCTGGAAGCTGCTGACTGGATACAGCTAATACCCTTCCAAACATAAAATGCTTGTAATCTGCAGAATTATTGTACTGGAAAGCATTTAGGTTATTACTCTACTTGCCCTTGTAAGTGTTGCAATATTATCTATCTGCAGTTCATGGATGGACAGCTAGAGCCAAAGAATCCTTTGCCATTGGTTTTCAAACTGTGAATGTTCAGTTCAGTAAGAAGTTGTCAATCTAACCCACGGACATTTATACAGTACCTCTTATCTTCAAGGTACAGTGTGTTTTACATACTTCTTAGTGAAAGAAGTCTCCTATAAAGTTGCACGCTGGGGAGAGTGTGCAAATTCAAGGACTGAGTGCTTTTTGCCCATTATCACTGGAAAAGAACTCTTCGTTATCCCCTTTCACACCATTTCCAATTAAACCATCTGCTGAGCAGGCTGAGACCTGGCTCCTGGAGATCATATCTGTATTTTTGTTGCTACCAGTTTGAAAAGCCTGTGTTTCCAGCAACTGATTCAGTGGTTTCTAGTGATACTTTGCTTTGGGGAGGGAAAAAAAAAAAAAGAAAAGAAAGAAATCTTTTTTTTTTTTACTACTGATAGAACTCTGGGACCCTGACCATCTCATTTGAACTGAGGGGTTTGGGACCTTCTTACCAGTTTAGTCTACCTTCATCATGTTTTCTTTCAGCTGTCATTCCCAGCTGTCTTATTCTGTCCATGTCTCTTCTGAAATACTTCAATTGTTTCAAAGCCTAGCATTTCTGACAACATCGCTCTTCCTGTCTTCTAAAAAACACAACAAGCAACAACAAAAAGTAAAAGTTAAAGCTGTATTTTAACTGTGTAGAAGTATGGTAATGTTTAACTGGGAAGACACTAAGGAAGGCAGAAAACAATGAATGTGAAGACCACATTGTATGTTTAAGTCTGTGGACGCTAATGCGATTTTTGCTTTTGTGTTCTGTCTACATTGATATTTCTACAAACATATTAAGAAGCGTTTACATTTTATACTAACTCTAGGCTGTAGGTAAGAAACAAACTTCAGAATCAAAACATTTAAACTGAAATTCAACATCCACTCTTTATCAGATATCCACTGCTTAAAAAACCCCGACTGTATAGTGATTTAGGGTAAAATATTATTTAAAATACAACATGTATTTTAAACGCTGATCAAACACAACACACTTGTGTGGCTGTATGGAGAATGGTAAAATAGCTGCAAGTAGAAAGTTTCCCTCTGATTTACCCTTCCATACTACAAGATGCTGGAATGGTTAGTTCCTTATGCAGTCACAACAGCTACTCAGGGAAGAAAACAAGGACCCAGCTCCAGATAAGAAAAATTCCGGGGACAAAATAATTTAAGTACAGAATGGAACTGAAGACTGGAAAGAAGGAGGAAGTGAGAGGAGCAAAAACCCACCTGTGCCTGTAACACCCTTCAAAGCAATATTTAGAAGGATCTCAGGTCTGGTGCTTAATGAGACAAAAGAATATGTACAAACATCACAGATACATGTTTCTGGGTGAAAGGAAAAGGATGCCAGGCTTTGGCTGGTCAACAAGGTGGAAATGTCACTGATCTGGGAAAAAGTCTTGGGAGAGGACTGTGAGAAGAGTCAAAATAATGTTGAAGAACAAATACAGTGTTTTCAGTTCTGAGATCACAAGACAGCCATACCAATTGTATATGGACTAAATTTACTATTATGTCTTTGGGTGAAAAGGACTGTGATGCCCAAAGTAAATATATCCAATGTTTTTAGCAAAACTACTTCCAGAAAAGTAATTCAGAAATATCCCAAAATACTGCTGTAAATATTTAACCTGTAACATATTTTCTGTATACAGTCATAAAACTTTTTATCATCCCCTCTCCCATATTCTTATTTTAATGTCAGTCCATATAAGTGCATCTTTAAAAGGTCTGAAGACAAGTCCTAAATCCGGTCAGAAGCAAGGTGTGTAGTGTTTTAAAAGTATACTCTTCCTACCTCTCAGGGGTCACTAGGGTATCATGTAAACAACAAGCTGCTTCTTCACATACTGCTGTGAACTTCTGCCTCATATCAGCACACAAGCTAAACTTATTTTTAATGAAAGAGCTGATATGGCAACTGCAACTAAAACAACACAGAAAACTAGAATTAACATCTTGCAGTAACCATTTTGTGGTAAGCAGCTGTGTTGCTCAGAACATACAGCAACGTGAGCCCATGTAAATTTTGAGATCTCCTTATTCGCAGTAAAAATCCAAATTTAATAGCATTTACAGGTTTTGTTAATTAATCAGATTCATGAAAGAATTTTATGAATAAACCCCCCCTGTAAATTATAATCAATTTGGATTTTTACGATACTACATTCCAGTCACATCCTTCCAGGAAAGTGCCTTCGCATTGCACTGAAACGTACTAGATGTGCTGCAAGGTTTTGCTGTCCTGCTCTGGTGTCATGTAATAAAATGCTCTCTGACTTTTGCATACCAAATGCTTTCCAAACAGAGTGCTCAGTTTATACAGCATATAATGTGCTTCAAAACCAGAACTGGACCCTTACCCCTGCCTTCTGGGCCTCTGCTTCCTTGATATTGTACTTTCTTGGTCCTTAATGAATGGCATGTTTACTCTGTAGTTCTCAGCCACCGGCAACAAACTTTAAGACACAACAAGGTTTAAAATAGTGTACAGTATGCCTTCTCCAGAATGTGAAAAATTCTATAGGTGCTGATAAAGCATGCTTAATATTACAGACTTGCTGGAGTTATCCAGGTACAAAAAAATTATTTCTCTTGACCTCAACTCAAGGGAAAAAATGCTTCAGCAAAGTCTAATTGTAGGAATAGTTTTTCATGTTGATCTTAAACTGTGGAAACCACCACAGAACTGAGTAACGGGGGAACACATCTAATGTAAGCTTAGTTGGAAACATTAGAGAGAGAATGCTGAAAAGTGAAGTGGTAGAAATGGAAACAATTCTACTGGAATAAAATAGAACACTGCTTTTTCTACAAAGCTGCTGAGCATAAGAGCTCTTCTCTTTGCAGCAGCAAGATTCACGGGGTATTTTACAGAAAATACATAACTGCTTGCACAGCAGTAAAATGGGCTATTCTGCCACCCATGCCAAAAAAATGAATGTCATCTGAATTCACTGAATGCTGGATTCAGTTGTTCAGGGGAGGGGAAAAAAAAAGAAATTAAAAAACCCCTTAGGTTTTGTCCTGATTAGTTGCTTCTCCTAGTTATTCGGTAACATACCATTGCAGTCCTATCTTCTTAACCATATCTTTTCGTTTATGGACATCTTTTGACACATCTTCATTTGTTACCTTGATGACTTTCTGTAGGGCTGATAAAAAAAAATAATCTGTAAAAACATGCCAACTCAGTAGTGCATTCCTCTCTTCCTTGCAGAAAGGATGCCATATATGCTGGCTTGAATGAGACATCCTAAAGAAACTTGCTATTTAGTATTTCTAAAAATTAAAGTTTCTTCAAGAAAGAAGCAGATTTTTAAGGAGGTTTCAAGATAGGTACCCAAATATGAGTGCCCCAAACTCAATCATATCTGAAAACATAAGCTTTGTTCTTTCAACTGTGAAAAAGACCCTCAAACCATCAAGTAGAAGATACCAAATATTTTTTACATTAGATGCTTATCAGAATAGTGTATTAGAAAAATAGGTAGGTTTGAAGAAATTATGCAGAAAGTCTGTTTTCAGTTATTGTACTGTGCTGTTAGCATTCTACTGGCATAAATGTCAAGTCTTCTGAATTTCTAAGTCTACTGTATCACTTTGCCATTCTTCTTTTAAATGTCATAAGGAATTTAAAACATTTAACATCAACAGGTATCTAATTACCCCTCTGTGTCTCCTTATCAGCATCCACTAAAACTAAAGACATATCCTCAAGTAGCACTTCACTGGCTATAGTTTCCAGATTATCCACCTTCGAGCAAATCTCTCTCACTAATAACACTTCACTTCCTTTCTGCCTTCCACTATAACATGAATGCTTATATTCTCTTCTCCTTTGAATACCTGGAAGCCAATTTAACTCACTGTTTTCCTTCAAACTGACATCTTTGTTTCCCTCCTCACTGCTTTTCATTACTGCTTTGATGCCAAACCTCTGGAGAGACACCAAGACGGCCATCTTCTCTGTATTATTCCCTCCAATCACTCGTGCAGTAAAAACAACTGTCACACTTGTTATTAAAAATCCTAGTGTTAGCTTTCAAATTCTAAGTCATCCTCTGAGGTGCTCAATATATCCTACATGGTAATAAGAGACATTTTACTGAGCACTCACCTTGAAGTTGTAATTCACAAATTCAAAAGTTCCTTTTCCTACATTTTTGTGAAACATCACATATAGTATAAGAGAAAATCACCGCTAAATGTTGACTGTGTTAAATAGCAGCACAAACTATTTATACTTGTTAAAAGTACAGATCTGAATATTACACTGTGAATTTATAAATGTAAGACATGGATGGAAGAAGTTGCTAGGCACCAGCTAATGGGTTAACATTTTAAAGAACCATGCTTATAATTAAGATATTCTATTAGCTGTGGCCAGGTGAGTTTCAGTAGTGCCAAAGTCCCAGTCAGAAACTCCTAAATTCTAGCACTGACTAGTTCTAATGATGGCTCCACTGCCACCCTTACTAGTCTCAAAGTGTAAGCCTGTAAGATGTTGGCTAAGCCACTGGATCTTCTAGAGCTCTAGAGCTGAGGAGCAGTTTGAATACAAAAGCTGACCCACACGGGGTCTAGAACCTGACATTGATACGGGCAGGGAGCCTCTCCTCAAACTGAGATAAGGCTGCATACAAATCTCATCTGTTCTTGGCATGCAGTGTCAGAACCCATGTTAGAAGAACCTAGTCCTTTCTATTTATGGTTACCATTTGGGCAGATTGAGTAGCTGGATATCTGAAACCCATCTACTCTGCAGATAATGGTGCTTCAGGGGAAGAGGGCTATACTAAGCAGCAGCTGCATTTGATTTTTTCTTCAAGATCAGCTGAGTTGTCTAAAACCAGTCCTGAAAGCAGTCCTTCTGGCAGATTGTGGGCAGGGATGACAGGAAGCAAACCAGGGCTAATACCACAAAATTACAGCTCCTCTCATTGGCTGATCAACAGAAACAGAGGGCACAATACCTCTCTGCTCTCCATTTTGTAGCATTAGAATCTGTTCCAGTTCTCCATCTGGAGAAACTGGGAAAACAAATACTCAAGCTTGCCCATATTCATAATATTTTTGAAACATTAACCTCCATAGCTGTAAGCTACTAAGAAATTAATTAGAAAAGAGAAAAAAAAAAAAAGAATGTAGTATTTTCACCTGACCTCTATTTCTACGCCTTAGTTAATCATCTGTGAAATGAGGTACTAATATTTACCTGTTTGGCAGGGATCTAACAATGATAAATCAACTGAAAAGACAGTGTTCAATTCCAAGGAAAAGCCTCGAATTCAGGTATGCGTTTTATAATGAAGATCCCTTGCACAAATATTTATACCTCCTCCTTTAAAAGTATGTTTTTGACTGAGAATTCAAAGCTAAACTGCTGGCCCAAAAGCTTTGGGGATAAAATCCAGTTAGTGTTTAATCTCTCAGATACAGGTCTCCCATTTTACTTCTCAGTGTGAAGAAAATGTATGCCATCTGAACTGATCTGCATACACACACACTTCATTATGCAGTAACCATGAAAAATTAGGCTTACATTTAGTACATTTACATCATATAGTCTATCTGCACAAAAAGAGACCCTTTTTAAAATGTGGTTAAGGAAGCAAGCTTAGAACACTCATCTGCTTTGTAAAACCTTTGACTGATTAGGTGGGGACTGGATGATAAATGAAACTACTTCAGCAGCGACCTGTCGTTATACTGCAGCTGCAAGGACTTCAACTTCCATATTTACCTTAGTAAACATGACGTAACATTAGACTAGTACAGGTCTTCACTCAACCAACAGCACTAAAAAAGTCAAATCTGTATAAGCAGACATTCTACAGCAGCAGTCTCCAAACAACAGCATCTAAATTATAGTTGGGACAAAAGGCTTTATACTGAGTTATGAATTCTTTCCTTAAAATAAATCTTTCTGTAAGAGTCACACTCTGCTGTGTCTACTGATTAGCTGCCTACTACAGAATCTCTTTTCCACTTTTTAAATAAATATATGCATACGTGTGGGGTAGGGTTGTGTGTGCTCTCAAAATTATGTCTTACGAGTTACATGAAGCTTTGTGAATTTGGGATTTAAGGCTATAGGGCAGTTTTAATCCATTTCTGATTTGTTCATGAAGCATCCTATAATCAGAATCCTGGATTAAACATGATTCTAGCAGCTTCAGAATTCATTACACAATTCAACCTTTGCTACAGAGCTGCCCTGCAGAAACTACCTTCTCATATTTTTTAAAGCTAAGAAGATAATGCTTGAGAGGACCAGACTGGTAACTCAGGCCAGTCTCCTGAAATCACAGGCAATCACATGATAAATGCTGTTCCAAAGGGGACACTGAACATCCTTCCCATACATCACAAATACCACAAGATACCTCTTTATGTCCCATAGCAAACAGAGGTTCCCAGCTGCTACAGCTCTCAAGATTTTTTTCAAATCGCATGTCACACTCAAACCAATTGTTCACCTATGTAAAGAATTTGCTTGAAATTATAGCTTTGAATTCTCTGCTCCCCCGATTCATGTCATAGGAAGGCCATTCATCTATGCTTAGTGCCATGGACAGCAGCAGCTGTGCAGGTAACATACGATGTTATCGCAAGTTTCCTGATATATCCACCCAGCTTCTGGGAGTCTGAACCTAAAGGTCTTTCAGACCCAGAGAATGTATCCATTCCTTTACATTTAAGAGCAATTTTTTTCTTCTGTTCATTTAAATAGTTTTTGGACTTGAATACACTTCCACAAATATATTGTAGCAATGAATTCCTAAGTTTGATCATTTGTTGCATGAAAATACTTCCCATTGCTTTAAATTTTCTGCCAGGAAATATAATTTGGTGCGCCATAAAGCTGGTACCAAGGGTACTTGTGAATAACTACTCTAATTGCTTTTTCCCATGCACTTTGTGGTGTTACAGAGATCTGTCATAACCCTGTATTCAGCTGTTTTTCAGCACTGAAGAGCCCTAGTCCGTTTAATTGGTTCTCATATGGAAGCTATTCTGTATCTTTACCATACATCACACTTTTTTTTTCCCCTCAATCAAACTCTACTGCTTCTGATACCAGCCTGTCTGCATTGGCAGGACTGAAACTGAAGAAGCATATAGAAAACATCTGTATTTTTTCATAACATGTTTTCTGCTTTGTCTTCCACTTCATTCTTAGTATCCTTCTTGCCTTTTTGATAGCTACTGAACATTCACATAACTATCCCAGATGACTCCAAAAGCTCCTTCCGGAGTGGCAATTTAGAGTCTAACATAGCATGATGTCAGCTTAATAATGATAATATAATATCAATTAAAAGCTAATTAGCAGTACTACATGCCAACATGCTGTTCTGGTTCAGCTTTACTTAGAAGGAAGAGAAAAAAAATTTAAGATTACCTAGCTTTGTACTGGAACACATTGCAGAGCTAACAGATAAAACTATTCTGTCAGGTCTATCAAGTGCAGATAATCACTGATGGATGAGTAGGAGGAATACAGAGTAAGAAACCCCTAAGTTAAATAGAACCCCCTAAATTAGACAGATACATATTCAGTGGATCAGTTGCTTATGACAGAGGAAAGTTTCACTGCCTGCTGGACCTTATAGATGTGGATGACAGTCTGATTATACAACTGGTGTAACTCAATTTAAAATCTTTACTTAATACTCACATGGAATTACATTGTCTTTAAACCAATTTGCTAATGGGGAAGGCACAGAAAGACTTGTAAAGTTCCATATGCCTGAAGAGAAATATACTAGTACATCTAGTATTGTCTTTGACACATGTTCTCCCTAATAACACCAAAAGCAAATCCATTTGATATTTATTGGCAGTCAAGAAAAGTAACTTACAGGTGAGAAGAGGTGGTTGTTCTTCAGGTCATGCTGACTCACTCATAAGATCAGATGAAGCTTCATTAATCTTGACGTCTTCAGAGCAAAGTACAGTGGAAGTTTTGCTGCCACAAGGGATTTGACCACAAGGAGATGACTGACTGTTAAGCTGAGATACACCAGAGCTGATGTCCTGCTAAGTGGATCATATCATGCTTTCCAGGTAAATTTCTGTACACAGAAGAAAAAATAAATAGAAAGGAGGTGTTTTCTATAGCAGTTTAACAACAAAGAATCACATTTCTGTAACTAATACCAATCTTCGATCCTTATGGTTCTTCTGTAACCTCGTAGATTTTTCTCCAGTGACTTCAAACAGGCTAGTGATTTCTTGGGTAGGACCTCCTTCATTTTGTTATCTTTCTTCAATATGCCTTTACTGTAACATTAATGCCAACAGATTAAGCTAACTTGTAAACACATAACTGCAACTGTAGAGAGGGTTGGTAATCGAGCAACCTTCTCATGTACAGGGAAAAATAGGTCAGAGTGGTTTGATAAATATTCGGGTCTCCTCCCAACACCCAATGACCTAGCAAATTAATTTTCTGTGTCAGGAATGTAAACCTGAAGTCTGAAAGCAGACAGTTCTGCAGGCTTGATGTCATGGTTTAACCAACACTTGATAATCAGAACAACGTGTATTACAAAGCAAGCGTCTCTGAAGGAACCCAATACTACCACTAGAAGTTTCTTATCAAATATGTAAAGCAGTTTCCAAGTAATATTAGTGTAAGTGACAAGAAGGAAATTGTCATTAATTCAAGGAGGAAAACGATAAAAGTCTCAGCAATGTAAGTTTTAAAAGACACATCAAGACTGACATTTCTGCTCACATTCATTTGGACCCAATTCTAGAAAACTGCTAAGACTGCTTGGAAAAATCAGAAAGCCTCATATTTAGAAACAACTCTTATTTGTGTGACCTGCTAACTCTCCCTCTGTTTGCTAATAGCAGGAAGAATATTTACATGAAAACAGAATCTTTGTCTTCTAAATTTCACAACTTTTCCTGCTGTTTTGCAGGAAAAAGAAAGCTGTTTTGCCCCAACAGAAATTGCAATCTTCTACTGAATCATTTTAATTACTATGTCATGAGGGTACAAGTTGCAAGTCTCAACCAATAGCAAGAGCAAACAGCCTGCATGTAACAACAGCTCATATTTCTAGGAGTACCTCACCTAGGGTCCTAAAACCACTTCACAAAGCTTGTTTATTTTAGCCTTATAGGGGGCAAAGCAAGGAACTAAAAGCTGCTGAAGATCAAAATGTAAGATGTGCTACACAGTGAGAAACCCACTGGTTCTTTATTGAGTTCTCCTAGTTATACTCGTAAGCATCACTCATTCCCCTTCAATTTTCCTTCAGTCACTTCAGCAGTTCCAAAAAGCCTGTCTGTGGTTTCACAAGTAAAACAGCATTACAGATAGTTTTATAGTGTTTCATTTCCTCTCAGGTATTAACTTTTTCTTTTAAAAGGCTTTCATCTGAATTGCTTGTTTTCTCCTTTCCTTGGCTTTGCTTTCAATGTGGCAAGTGAATCCTGCTTTCTTTAAAGCTCTCAACACTTGGCATTTATTTCCAAATTTAGCTTTAAATTCTGTGTAAAAAGGCAACCAAACAAATCATGACTTGAACATAGCAGAGTAAGGCCTCCAGGATACCAGTCTGACATCTCCATTGGACTGGAAAAGGCCTATTTGTGTGAACAAGTACTGCTACATGACTCTAGGTCACAAAAAAGGGGCCAAAGGCAAACAAGAGGCTAGTTATGTTTTAGCTGAATATTTAATTCTTCCCACATCAGTACTTAATACTAGGACCAAGCCACAGTTTCAATTAGGTACATACTGCTCTTCCTGTTACCTGGTATCAAATCATTATTCTTCAAATACTACAGACACTGGTAGTCTTGCAGTCACAAGATCCAGAGTATAAAATGTGTATCATGGAGTTCATTAAAGCAACAAAACAAATGCTTGAAAAGTTGGATTAAGTCTCAAGGGAGAAATTAACAATGAAGTTACCTTTGTGTTTGTAATAAAGAGGTCCCACATGTATGTTGCTAACTTTTCCTCTTCTGTTTCTTTTGCTGTTTTTTTACAACTACCAGGGTCCCTAAGTGAAAACAATTTAGTTTTCCATTTCGAGATTCTTGCTTTTCTTTTAAGTTCTTTCAAGAAATGTAATAAATGGAGACTAAATGGTGGCTGACCGCTACTCTGATGTAGATCTTTGCTCATAAAAAATGGAAAGACAATGCAAGGTGTATAAGCCATGAGTGAGTTATAGTCACAAGTGAAGAACCACCTAAAGAAAGCACAGTCATTCGACAAACTATCATGCATATACTGGGTCAGATTATGCTCTCAACTTCCTCTGCGCAAGTACTGAAGAATTTTGTACAGTATATCAAGATTTCATAGACAGAAGTGACAGCAGGTTCATACAAGTTTGACCTTTCCATGCTATTAGCTGAGTGAAGATCTATACTGGTCCAAAAATTTAAATGTTACATCATGTTGACAAAGGTAAATGTGGAAGCTGCAGTATAACAGGTCACTGCTGAGGTAGCTTCATTTATCATTCAGTCCCCATCTAATCAAAGGTTTTACAAAGCAGATGAGTGTTCTAAGCTTGCTTCCTTAATCACATTTAAAAAAATATATCGTTTTTTACAGACGAGACTATATGATCTAAATGTAAGCCTAATTTTTCATGATTACTGTGTAATGAAGCGTGTGTGCATGCAGATCAGATGACATCAAAGGAGAGGAGCGGTGGTTAGAGACAGCAACAGAGAGCAGAAGCAAGTATGCAACAAGAGATTGCACTACTTCAGAACCTGGAAATTAATCCAGGGCTTTACGCATTTATACTCTGCTCTCAGCCTGTATTCTGTGAGACTTGCTGACAAACTGTTTCTTTTATCCCAGTCTATTGATTGGTCCTCATATGTAAAGAGGTGAAAAAACCATCCACAATATATACTGGACTGATTCCCTCCTCCAGTGTATCATGCTAACTCTATATAACGCTACTCTGCCACCTCTGTTATACATGGGCACAGTTTGTCTTGACTGAGAATATACAGAGATAACAGCTTTGAAGAGCTCTGCCCTGCAAATAAAGCATAAACTGCTGTTTTACCAAACATGAATAATTTAAATACATGTTATGTCAAAATGATTTTATTGACTAAAAATGTTGGGAACTTTAATATTTACTTTTAACAGTATAAAAGTTCAGAAGCAATGCATCTTTTACAAGTACCCATCACTGTCATACATAATTGAGAGAATAAATCCAGCTACTACATACCACTTAATAGCTGGCTTTGTTCCGTAATTACAATGTGTATGGAACTCTTGTTGAGTTCACTGGGATAATCCTCCAAGGGAAGGCTATGGGAATATACACACATGTATTACTACATGTATTTAAGTTGCATAATTATTAACCAAAAGAGAAAAAGAAAATACAGCTAAATTTGGCTGGGATAGCTCAGTGTTTTCTCCTAGTTCTGCAACCTGCAATAACAGAGGACCATGCTGCACCACTGATTTGACTATATAACTCCCTGCTGACTTCGTGGGGGCAAAATTTGTTTGTTGCATGGCACAGAAGTAACAACGTATCACTCAAACAGTTATTACTTGAAAGAAGAGAAACAACAACATATAAAGGACAGAAGGTCCCAAACTCCTCATTCCATCTACTATGACGCATTGCACACGTACCTTTGATTCTAACAGCTTAATATTGAATGCATCAAACCGTTGGATTCAAAAGTGAAAGCTTCCAAAAGCCAGTGTATGGCACACAGTTGTTGGAAAATACATTTACTGCAAAGAGGAGAAACAAATATGTTATACTACACTGTCATAGAAACAGTCAAACTGGCATCATGCTGGCTGAAATACACACATCTAAGCACTCCTGTAGCAGATGATCTTTTTCATTGTCCCAGTGAATTCTAGATACTTCTCAAGGTTTTTGTAATGTTAATACGTAACTCTGAATCCTGAAAGCATATTTTTGGATGTGAAGTTTTCAATGGCCCTATCTTGATAATGCGCTCAGTGCTGTAACACCTATGAGGACTCTAGCATTTATCCCTTTAAGGTATGGACTCTTATGGGTTTGGAATTCTACAGTAACTTCTAAGCTCTGTATTTAAGAAAAAGCAGCATGTAAGTATTAGTGACTAATATAAAATATAGAATAAAATATAGAAGCATACACCGTACCAGTACTGTATTCTCCCTCTCCCTTTCATAGGCCTATGAAAAAAAAGGCCTACTTTTTTTAACTAGGATTAAAATTTAATTTTGACAGCCTTTCCTTAAAATAAGCCTAATAATCTTGAGACCTATATCACTTAAGAAAACTTTATGCTACTTAGAAGTTGCTGAGTGAAGATCAGCAAAGCGAATGATGTGTGTTTGTGTACACGTGCACATAAAAGGTTATCAGTATCTCATTAGGATTCAATCATTTAATGTTAGAATTTAACAGTTGTTATTAGTAAAGACAGACTATTTCACCATAAACTCCTGAAATTCTCAGGACACATTCCCAGCTGAACAGCAGCTCTAGGTGTATCTATTATGGGTCTGCATTGCTGTGAATTTCACTCATGTCCTCCTACCAAGGAGGGCAGGACATATATTTGCCTTCAAATATACCTTTTTGCTCCAGGGAGGACTGAAATCAAGACACTGGAATAAACAGGAGTGAAAGACCACAAGGTCGTCTTTTTCTTCTTCCCCGACTTCCTCAGGTGGTTGCCTTCTGTTAGAGAGCAACTGTGGGAAAGGACAAAGACTGAAGTTAAAATAGGAGTATATGAAATGAAGACAGAACCGTAAAACTGTTTATTATGTTCATATCACCACACTCCCTCCTCTCCTTACCTTTAAAAAAATACTGTGGTGTATTTCTAAACTGTTAATTACTGCACTTATTAGCATTTATTAATATTACAAATCTGATATTTATGTTTACCAGCATATATAATTATATTTCTAATGTTGATAGTACTTTATGAATTATAAATATGGTATCATTTGCATTTACATATTTATACTAATACTTATTATTAGCAATTAAGCATTTATGTGTAATCAATTTTTGGGGCAGACAAAATAATGTGACTGATTTGTTTGAGAAAAGATGCCAAGATTGTGCCTACTTTCCATTACACTTTTTTTCTGTTGGTATCATGCTGATGGAGTCAGTAGGATTATATACAAGGCCAAAGTTTCAAGATTTGCCTCAAATTCTGTTCAGTTTTTCCTGGGTTAACATATTGTGTGCGCAGAAGACAATAAAGTCAAAAAGATTCACCCCAATGACAGGGAGTCCTTGAGGGCTGGCCAAACCAATGTAACAGAAAACTGAGTTCTCTATAGGCTGTAGGCACTGTTCCTTCACTGACACAAGCCTGTTTGGCCATTTATACCTGTGCAAAGTACTTATAAAATGCTACCGAGCAAGAAAACAGAACGTTTACAGCTGGTTTTCCCAAGTATAAAAAGAACGACCTGCACCTTGTGTTAGACAATGGAGATTCAAGCTTAATAAGCACAGTGAGATTTTGTAGCCTTCGTATACGGCTAGTATACAGAAGATAGAGGTCTACACAGAAAATATAACATGAACTATTATATGCTGGATCATAAATTCGTAAAAAACTGAAGTGATACTGGCCATAACAATATAACAGAGAATTTAACTGATGTAGGTGAGTCAAAGCTTTATGCAGATTTCTTTAGCAAAGACTTCCTAGATTAATGAAATAATGATTCTGGATTAACATTTCCTTTCTAGATCTGAAGTAGTTTGGGGGGTGTCAGCTTACTATGGCCTACTACATACTAGCAACTAGTTGGAACAAGGGTTGATGAGTGCATGCCTCAAGCGTTCTATTGATACAAATTTCCTAAAGCGAAGCAGCAACTGTAAATAGTACATACAAGACTGGCACGGGCATCTCAGCACTATATTTAAACAGAAATCAACATCTATTTTCTTCAGCTAATTAAGAAATTAATAAACTTACATTTTTTTTGTCTATCAAATAAGATATCTAACAAACATTATAAGCTGGCAGGTGTTCCTGCCGTCCAAAAAGTTCTTACACAAAATCTCAAGAAGTGGTTTTCTTCATTCAGATAATCTTAGATAAATTGTAACTATAATTTTGTACTTAATAAAGATAACAGAGCACATGAATTCCACATACTTTTACTGTTCAAAACAACATGCCTGTCTTGTGCTTTCTCTAATAACATTTCCAGTTTTCTCCCCTCTGTAGTCCTAATGAACAACAGAATGCCAGAATAGACAGTGAGACCATTGTATAGACAGTGAAGTGTCTGACAGAGTCCATATTCCTACTAATGAGGGATAATTAAATTTCTGCTTTGTCTGTTATGATAAGAAACTGTTAACAAGTTTAGAGTGTCAATACATTTAAAAGAGTTGATAACAAAATTAAATGCTACAAGTTATTTAACAGCAGTAAGAAAGTCCCACTAGAGGCTTAATATTTGCTGTTGTCTTACAGGATAAGAGAGGGAAGCGGAGTGGAAAAGGCCTACATCCATCACTGAAATCTGTCCATATAAAAGCATGCCAACACTTTCAGCCACTCTGAAAGACTGAAGCCAGACATCATTTGTTAAAAAGAGACATCATGCCCCAGCAGTTTAACATTGCTTCAGAGCTTTTCTTAATCCATGAAGTTCCTAATTTTTAAAAGTCAGCACTATGAAAGCTAGGAGTGAAGTAAGTCTCCACAAAAGATAATGGTTTCTATTTTGTATTTAGGCTTCCCCCCACCTCCTTTTAAACTGCTTACCACTGCAGGCAAGCATATGTATAACCGCACAACTGGAACTAACACGTGCTAGCAGGGCTCCTGCAGGTGTGCAAGCCACATGGGACAGACTGAATGAGTAAAGGCACACCTGCCAAAGCCATGCGTTTCTTGTTTCATGTGTGTTTCATTCTGTACTCCTGTCCCCCTCAACACATCCTGGAGCTGAGAAAGTTATCCATAAGACTCCTTAATTTTGACATCTGATCCTAAGTCTAATGAAGTCCCTCTTCAAAACACTGGCAGATGTTAGAGTTCTTTTCTCTAAGAATGAAGTTAAACTCTCAATTAATATTAGTTTTAAGCAACACACAGAAAATATTAAAGGATATCATGTTCACACTAGGAACTTTTGCTACTGTAGATTTTTAGGATAGTTCTAAGATTTAGTAATAAATTTTTACAATTGGCAATACCCCTGGTGCAGAGGTAGGATTAAAGTGGCTTTGTCAGTATTCACCCACAAGCCTGGTATACTCTGCTCCAATAGAAGTTTTTTTTACTGCTAGGAGAAGCAGTGTCTAAATGAAGATAATTTTGCTTATGCAGGTATCCTCCTTCATAAAGGAAAAAGGAACATTAAATCTTTATAGGTCAGCCTTGCTGAAGAAAGAAGCCTTTCCTTACAGAAGAAAATTACTTCAGTAATCAGAATGGTCACAAAAAAGGCAATAGTATTTTTCATATGTGTAATAAATTACTTGTCTGCAATAAACATGGATTAGCTGAGTTATGGGTAGATAGAAGTTACATATCAAAAAGAATAATAAGCATATAGTTTAAAAAAAGTTTTCAGGGAGGTTCTTATGTATTCAATTTATTATTTTTTTAAATGAATAATCTTGTTTACCTAAAATGTTCACATAGCCTTCATTAACGTAGGATCAAAGTGCTTCATAGTGCTATTTAAATAATACAGCTATAGGTGACTTCTTTAAGGTGAATGAGAGGAAGCTGGTACCTGGGAGTGAAAAAAAGCCACAGCAAACTGATGAGAAAAGACTGCTGGAGATGGATGAGCTTTCGATGCAATAAGGTTCCAAAGATGTGTAACTTCTAGAAGAGCTACTCTGTCCTGCTGAACAAGTACTTAATCATCACCTAGCAAGGGCTGACAAATGGAAGACAGCATTACAACAGGCATTAGAGGTGCACTGGTAAGACCAGCATGAGCCAAAGGATTGAAGACTATCTAATGATCAAATGGAGAGAAACCCACTCCGCAAGCTAAGCCACTTATCCTGCTGAATGCAATTCTTTTTTATTCTTAATGCTGTGGTCCCATCGCGGGAACAAAAGCATGGTATAAACTCATCAGGCCTCCTTCTTTTCTCCTGAGAGACTCATTTCTGAGTTGGCTACAAAACCTCTCCCAGGTTCATAACCTGCCTTCTAAACGTCTTCCTTTTTAAACAGGATCTTTTTTCCATGCTTGTTAAGTTTACAGCTGCTCATTTACCCAGATCTTAAGCATTTTCTCTTTCTAGTTCACACAAGTAGTAATATTCTGCTTCAAGAACAAGTAACATCAGAAACTGGAAACGGTCACTTTTTAAAACCACTGCTCTCAGACCACCCAAAGCCCACTGAGTTGACTTACATGTTTATCTCTTCATCTGACTCCTCCACATCAGAGGAGCATCTGGGTGGCTGGAACTCAGTTCTCCATCTTGTGACCTGAGCCTGCTGGGCTGCTTTCAGTGCATTCTTCCTCTCTGGTGATTCTTGGTGAAGTATATGAAAGTATTCTCCACCTTGCTTCACAGAATTTATATGATGCCTGCCAAAAATCACAAGTTGGTCACTGCACTAAAGACATGCTATCAAATTAATTACTCTGTTGCCCATCAACTTTGACAGTTCTATATTCAAGAGTTCAATGTTAGCATTTCCTTCTACAATATAACAAAGGACAAGAATTCCCCAGTAAGAACTTGAAGATCTTTCCCTTATCTCTTTCAGCACCGCACAGGTTAACTATTGGATGTCTTGAACTTAGCATCACTTTGTCCAGTACTTGATTTAAAAACTCCCTGGCTAATTCTAATTTATAGCAACCAATTGACCACTGGGTCCCTCACGGTCTTAACTCAGTTGTCACAGCCTGACAGGCACTGCCCTGAAGCTACCTGTTAGCTGCTAATTTGCACTTGCTGTCAAAAGGCTGCATTGTTAGTAATAAGGAAGGCACCAGTGAAGCCTGTGAGCTGAAGGCAACAGGCCGGGTATTGCTGTAACACAGAAGAAAATAAAGAAGACTACATAATGCACTCCATGTAGGATGACAACAGGTTAAAAAAAAAAAAAAAAAAAAAAAAAAAACACAACAAAAAAAACCCAACCAAGAAAGGTGAGCTAGGGCAGTGAAAGGGATATGGCACACAATTACTCTGATTACTCTGCAGCCTTTGGTTACAATGTTAGCCAGAAACTAGCAGCTGATTCAAGTCACACCAGCATACTATGCAGGCACAGGACACATCCCCTTAAGTTAATGTGTGGCTGACACTTGAAGCAAGTGTCATCAAGCTGTATTGATTCTTTCAAACCCAATCTAGGCTTAAAAGCTGGGCCTCATTTGTTTTACTGACAAGCAATAACTCCCTTTTCTTACCAGACATGTATTAAAGCACCTGAAGGTCACGTAGGGTGCAAATTTCAGGCATCAAATCCACTAGTTCAAGGAGAGCAGTTTACTCCCTCCTTACTTCCCTTGGTGAAAACACTTGTACAATTTAATTGAGTTTGGATTGGGGTTTTGGTCTTGCTGACATTATTTTTTAAGTCCAGCAACTCTAAAGACAAGCCTGAAAACATTTCCAGTTCAGGTAGATAACCTGTCTGCTAGATATTTCTATATTAACCTTGGGGATAGAAAAAAAAGAAAATAAGGTGTCCCTAATAAGAAAAGCTGTATGCTTTGGCAAAACATAAGGATTTCACAGTCACATCAGACCAGCTTAATGTTTTTCATAAGGACCTAGTATTTTACATAACAGACTGCTGTCTGAATAGTAGGAAATGTTTAATGGCCTCAAATTCTTGCGTTATGTCTTTTCCCAGTAGTTGTCTCTCTCCTTTCTGTCAACTATCAAGATATTTGTATGTAAGAGTATTTTTTTCCCCTTCGTAGTGCTTTTTCTACATTTCTGCACACACTAAGTATTCCTTCTTAAAAATCAAAATCCCTGTTGCAGCTGTGTATTATAATGCCACGAACAGCAAACAATAAGGTTATTACATGAATCAAATGCAAGTGGTAGGAAAAGATAATTATAAGCCAGAAAGGTCTTTTACACTAACAGCCATAACCAGTATTATTGGAAAAAGACGCATAAAGGGCAAGTACAATCAGTCCTTTTTAAAGGTTTAACTAATATAGAAGGCTTTAATAGTGTATACCAAAATCAATGATCACTCTCATACACCGATAGGAATAGGAAACGTTATGCACGCTTGTGAATGAATGTTTTTAGTCTATGACTCCCCTGAAGTCCCAAGTATTACAAAAAGAAATAAAAGAATTAACAAAAATGCAGCATATAAAGCTATAATAACTAACTCATTTTTAAAAAAAATCCTCTCATAATCCCATAGAATTATTTCTAGGATATTTATGAATGACCCTAAAGGTCAGGAAAACAGTAAAATAAATCCAAATTTAAAATACAGAGGTGACCAATGTACTTTTCTATACTGTAGACTTACAGTAGATTTCTGGAATAGGACATCAAATATTTCTCCATTTAAATTCTGGCATCACAATATTCTGTTTATATGATAACTTAATAAATTTAGCTGAGCTACCTACTCGACAAGTAGGTGAAAATTGTTCATTAAAATGTAAATTAATCAAAGTGAAATTTGGAGTAAGTTTATTGAAGTAATTGAGATTCAGTCAACTGTAGTCACAACTGCATTTCAGACAGAAGGATTTGGCTTATTTTTCTAATTTAATATCTTTATCGGTATGAAAACTAAGAGTTTCCTGAACAGTAATAACATACCATGGAATACTTCCTTTTCTCTGCTGGAATATATTATTATAGATAAGGGTCAATGACATGCACAAAGGAGTGATCCAGTAGTATACTACATACACAGAAAATTGGTTGCAAGCGTATTCTCAGTGCTTGGTGCAACTCTGTACTTAAATTACTCTAAATCCTTCAGGGACTCAAGGTCATCAGTTAATTGTAATATGAGGCCATTAAAGTACTAGGGAACTGAACTTTTACTGCTAAGATTTGGGATTCTTGGTGCCTTTCTTAGAGTAAAAAATGACTCACAAAAACAAAAGGAAATCATAAATTTGTCTCAATTATAATTTAGGTTCTAGAAAAACAAGATGCTATAATATACCTTAAAATATACCTTTAAGTACACTGGGTCATCTTTGCTAAATTCAAAAGATTGATACTAAGGATTATTTTTTCCCAGAAGATCAGATTTTACAGTTAACAACCTCATATCTACTGTATAAAAAAAAATAATCAGTGGGAGATGGTTTACTAAAGGAATTGTGTGCCCTCCTGAACATGTGATGCCAAATCCTTGTTTACCCTAAGCTGGTACACCTCCAGCCTCAACAGAATTGCTAGAAAGACAGGGAGAAGGCTGCACACCCTTGCGACTGACTGTGCTCTAAGCAACTGTGTTCAGTGCGGTGGGCAGAGTTACCTGGGTGCTGCAGTCTCATTAACTCTTCCAGCTAATCTCCCTCTGTCCCATTCCCTGAGGCACAAAGAAGTTGCGGTCTATTTCTACCGGCCTGACACTCTTCTCTCTCTAAGACCAAACATTATATTATGATCACAAGTAAAACAACTATGTATCTATCAAACAATCTAACTACATACATATTTCTCTGATCATGGCAATTGTTAGCCACCTTTTCGTAAAAATGGCTTATTCAATTTTCTTATCTTAATGGATACAGCCTTTATAGCAATAAAGCTAATGACAGAACATGTCCTGCTCCAGCTGCTACACAGAAAGAACTCAGCCTTTTCCAGAGGCTTATAACCAATTGTAAATATAAATGAAACCCACGTGGCATTTCTCTGAAAGCCGCTGAGAGCATAGGCTTTCTAAATGCCATTTCCTGTATTTTCATAAAAGCATTTCAATCTGCATCAACTTATTACTAGACCAATAAAAGCTCCTCTTCGGGCACAAGGCCAGACCCTACTAAGGGTGTTGCAAGGTTAGTATCAGCTGGGCACTGCCTAACTTACTCAGGTTTGTCAGTAGTGCAATGTAAGTTAAGGCTTCCCAGGTGAAAAGCAAGTGCAATTTTATGCACACTGCCACTTAAAAACATTCCGAGCAAATATTTTTTATAGCACAATACAACAATCAGTTTCTGTATAAAACAGAAAGCACAGGAGACAATAACTTTGAAACTACAGTAAATACAGCTAAATTGTATTATAAACATTACAAACTAAACCCATGGATTAGAAAAAACAGTAAAATTCTTCTAAATGAACACCTAGTATTATTTGCACCTGTGCCACCATAAGCTGTGATCCCATCACAAATTTCACATGAGGCTGATGAGTATTTGGACACTAAAGAATTCAAAGAAATAGCCACTGAAAGAAGCACCAAGAGCAGGAAGCTTGCTTCATTAGGATTAAACTTGATATCTACAACCTTACCTAGTTTTAGGGGGCACTATGGTACTGGAGGATCTGTCTTTTTAAGCACATAATAAAATGGAAGTTCTGACAATCTGAAGTTATTAAAGATCCTATGGTAACCTCTGCAGGAACACAAGCGTTAACACCTGCATCCTCATCAGACTTCAATTGATTAAATGTTACTGTCCTCACTTCTCTTTCAGTTTGAATATAACACTTCTTTATCATTCCAGTCCTTCAAAGTACTATCTTGCGTGAATGTGCATTAACACACCTCAGACTCCATTTGAGCCGTTGCTGTATTGAATAGCTGAAGTAATTAGTGTAATTTGTCCCTTAACTTTCTGACAAGGTACTGTAACACCTGAATAGCTAGTAATTGTGAAACAGCAGGAAATGCCAAGATAAAAGAAAATTCATATGCACGCAGTGCTTTTCTTATTTACAAAGCACACAAGAAGGAGTGCAAACTTTGCATGTCTTTTAAGTTGTCAACAGTGATACTGACGTACACCATTGGAGAATCTCTTCCACTCTCTTACCAGTAAATGCTGGAGCTGTTGACCATTTCATTCAGTTCTTTAGTACTTTACAGTCAGTGTTTTAATCTATGCCAGTATGTTCCAAATTTGTTTACATTAAGGCTGCTTCACACCATTCCTGAGTGATGCAAGGCAGTCATACTATAATTGAGAATTAGTGCATTGTTCACTTTGATTACTCAGTGAGTTATTACAGGGCGCATACACTCTCCACCTTCTGAAATTACCAAAACCCATGGAGTTAAGTTTACATGGTAGTGAGCCTGATCTAGCAAGTCCTACTATTGAGCTTCACATTCGGGTCATACCCTGAAAGCTTAGCATGTGGACAGGAAAATCTTCCAACTATTCACAATTAATATGTAGATACTAATATAAATAAATAATGAATTCTGACTGGGTAGTGTTTACAGCCAAGTTGAGATGCAAATGTATACACAGAAGGCAATGGAGAATCAGGAACATGCTGGTTACTGCTCTGATTTTAAAGTTGAGTAATCATACAGTAAGAACCAAATGGGTAAATATTCATACATCTAGTCTTCTTAAATTCAGTGAAGACTAGATGATAATGACATTAAAAATCTACTAAATACAGTTACTAACTCACAGAACTCAGACACATGTGATCATTACCTACCATACTGAATCATTAACCATTCTGGCAAGGAACTAAAGTAGTACCATATCAACATCCGTTTGAGGAGTTTAAGACATACAATCTAGAGTACCCACATTATTTCAGATGTAGATTCCCATTTTATTCTCCTGCAGGCAAGTACAACATTCTATACCCAAACGCCTGTTTAAAAACAAAACCCAGGATCTGCATAATGGGAAAGATGCATATTATCACATGAAAATCTGACCACAAAGTCAGTCATGAAACAAAATATGAGTAAATCTGTGGTATGTTCACAGAAGATTGTGCAGTAAGAAATAAGGATCTTCGATTGTCAAAACTATATACCCCACACTATTATAAAAGATGTCACCATGTGAATGTATTCATGTATTACTGCATATTTAAAGATGTCTCAGAGTGGTATTCAATTAACTACAACAACATCAAAACACAGAGGATGCTGCTTCCATTGTGAAAAGAGGCAGAACCTTTCCTTTGAAAATGAGGAAAGATTCTCTAACATTGAGAGGCACAAACATTTGGCTACCTGGAGATACAAAAAACAACATCCAAAATAAGTAGCTTATTCTTAGCTGGAAATATGTTCTTCTCCACCTAGAAAAAAATGGCAGCAGCAATTTCTCTTTTAAGAAGTCTCAGAACACAAGAACATGCACACACACACATCCCTCCATTTGTGCCATGCTGTAACTCCCATTCCTGTCAATATTCAATATAAAAGTTTTCTTTGCAGGTAGGCACATCTAGGTTTCCAGCCCTTGGTGTCTCTGGAGAAGTACATAAACAAAGGTGAGTGGGGGAAGTACTTCCAGAGCAGCACTGAGAAGATAGCTTCGCACAGATAAAGGGCTGGGGGGAAAATATTTATCTGTGAGATTTCAAGGTTTCACTTTATATTCTTCTCCAAAAACTTCTGGGAAACTATTACTAAAACTTCAAAAGAAAAAAAAGCAAACATCTGGAGATTTCTGGGCCTTCCATTTTCTTGCTGAATAATGTACAATAGTAACTTTATGTTCATATTACCAACAAAAACTCACTGCTTGTTAAGTGGAACTTCACTAAGGTCCCTGATCCTCTACCAGGAAATACTGCTGGCCCAAGATTTTCACACAAATGAAAAAAATCTCATGATCTAGTGTCTTGCCTTACCACATAAAGGTATGTACAGAGCAGTGACATTTAACTAAGGAATGGAAAAGCCATTTTAAAGTGGTAGCTTTGTTCAAGCATCCAGTGACAACGTGTCATTTTGTATCAGAACACATGGGATTAGACTGTTGTGTTTAGATAGACAGTAAAATCTAATATCTGAACTATTTCCCCTTATGAAACTTCAAACATAAACAACCGTATTTTTGCACAAAAGGAAAGAAGATTGAGACTCAAATGAACAGCCTGGAAAAGCAGAAATGTTGATAGGAATAGCAGTCTTTCCCCTGACTGATGGTAGAGATAATGATTCATACATCCATACACTTAAATGGTTGTCTTTACCCATGACTGCTATCTAATTAATGTGAGCCATCATTCATGTAAAAGAAAATTTTTGCTTCTGGAAAAAAAAAAAAATGCTGCAAACTGCCAGCAGTGACAGTGCTAGAAACATGCCAATTAGAGTGAATTCTGCCAAACAGAAAAAGGGCACAAAACACTGGTTTCCAAGCAACTGACATTATGAAGTATTAAATACATTGAAAACTAAAATTGGCAGATAAATGTTTCACCTTCTCAGTTAGTACTGTTTCTCTCCTCTTCTTAACTCTACGCTGCCTCTCGTTCCTGCTCTTACTGACTACACTGCATCTTCCAGTAAACTCTATGAATTAAGGAATGCCAACTTATAACTCTAAGCACCAACATCTTTTTTGCCTGCATACATTAGAATAGGATTGGTATATATTCACAGGTAAGGATGGACAAGGTCATAACTAGAACTCCAGAAATAACATATTTCTTGCCATTTAAATCACAGAATTGAAATGGGTTTGTATTAAAGTAAACTACAAAGCCACTAGCAGGAAAAAGAAGTAGGAGAAACTGCTCTTCAGGTAACAGTCTAACTGTTGTTGCAGGCATAAAGAATGCATTAGTAGAGGTTAGGCTTCCTGCATGCAGAGCGACTTACAGAGATTTGCCTTCAGGAAACGAACCATTTTAAAGAGCTGTCCAGTTCCTAATTTAAAACATAAAAAGCATCCAGTTGAATACTGTTAAACTGCCAGCAGCTTGACATTTATTTAACTAGCACAGCACAGTGAAACAGATGCTCAGGAGCTGTTTTCTTCAAACTATGGGAAATACAACACAGAGGTTTAGCATGCCCTTTTTGCAAGTAAAGGCTTGACCAGCTCATGGAATAGCATGGACACTTCTCCTTTGACCTTGCAGCTCAAAGCTGTCAATTCCTAGACATCGCTGGCCGAGGAGGACCACAACTTATTTTTACATGGGCACCTACACTTAGATGACTGTCACTACATACAAAGTTTCCATCAACTTTCCTACCTCCTTTTTACACATTTTCAACTAGTTTCATTTGAGGCAATATGCTAATTTTTACTAATTTTTGTGGCAATGTTTAACAACAAGGGTATTTCCAGTACACTTAAATGGTCTTGGTGGGCTGAATTAGAGCACAGAAGTGATTTATGGCAACCTGCTTTTATTATGGATTAACAACTACAAGCTTCCAATGCTTTGGTAAACTCTTGCTGTGTAACTGTTCTTACATCTTTCTACAATTTCCTACTTATAAAGACTTCTACTTTCTCAGTTCTCATATAATACATCCTCACACAAGTGTGGATTACTGAATATAATTTCTGGATCCCATTTACAGATATCATTGGAAGAAAGCAATAAGAAAGGATCTCCTTCAGAGTGGAATGTCATTTCAAAGGGGCTGTGCTTCTTGAGTTTGCTTAGTTTTGCTAAGAATAGTAATAGAAATGAAACAATAATCCTTAGCTCAAAGCTGAAGATATCTGAATGCTCAAGGACAAAGCTGTTGTCTTTTCTGCCATACTGTATTCCACCCACTGAATCTGACATCAGGAAGTACTTAGTCAAGTAAATCAGAGCTACTTTGTGTCTACATGGGCAGTTTCTACTGGAAGTAAGATGTATTGATCTACAAAGGAACAGGAATGATCATTATCTGTAGATTTTCCAAATTTTTTTTCATTTTAGACTACACAAAGATAAGAAAATTCCTTCCTACATTTTAATGCTGTGTCTAGGTGGTAAAATGGTATCTGACAGCTGGCAGGTGTCTCCCTGAAGTGACTGGCTACAACTCATCGGTAGGAAAGTGCTGGTACCTCTTTCTACTTGGGATTAGTGACTGATAAGTTTTGAAAGATGAGCAGTCCAAGCAACCTCTGCATCCTGTCATCATCAAGACTCAAGAAAGTATAAGAGAATATTACTGACAGGAGGTATGAGGTCATCATTATAAAGGTTTATCTTCACTTTAATTATGCTTTTAATGTGTAAGGTAGAATATTAAAGCTTCATGAATGCAGCTAAGTCTGTTCCAGTAATGACTCTTCAAACATTTTTGAGATAATTTTAAAATTGATACGACTGTGCTATGTCACTGTAATCATTAAAAAAATTCCTCACAGTTTGTTCCATTATACTCTTTCATACAAACAAGCTGCAAGATCACAGACACTACTTCCTGTGAATATGTATCAATTAACGTCCAATTATGACAACTGCTGGGTGTTCCTTTTCAATCAAAAGGAGGAAATGGAGCAAAAAACAAATCCACAAAGGTCATTTGTATTCACCGACTCCCTGTAGCATATATTAGCATGCTGCTCTGCTAGCCTGACTGCTTTAATTGAAACTAAAAGTTGCTGCTCTTTCTTTAAAAAGCAGAGTGGAAAATACAAAATAGCTCCTTTTCTATAGTCTAAAATTGTTACTAAGAAGCATTGCTAACATGCCCTCTGGTCCAAACCAGCAGTGCAGTCATTCTCCTAACATGCCCTCTGGTCCAAACCAGCAGTGCAGTCATTCTCACTTGAAATTATCTTTTCCTGCAACCTCATATTTCAATATTTGGTTAAAGAGTCTGGGTTTGACTGCTCTGTTTTTCTAACTGATCTTTTTTCTACATGCAGATTTAGTCGAAGTAACATTGTGCAAACACTCAAGATGAATGGCTAACACATTGTCATTCTTAAAAGGTCATAAAATGGCACTCAGGGAATTTCCAGGGCTTACACAACACAAAGATTAAAAAACAAAAACAAAACGGTTAATGTTTACCTTTTATTTCCAGATATTAAGTCTGTTGGATATTTTTCCATATACTAGGTCATTTGGCTACCATACATTTCAGAGGGCATTAAGGGAAAGTGAGTTCATATTTTAAAATCTGTTTCCCTGACTTCTCGAGCAAATTTCTCCATGGCCATTATAGTTCATATCGTACTTCACTTCTTAAATAATATAAAACATGTAGGATTCATCATTTAATTGCCACAAAAAATAGAATTAATTATATTAGATGTGTTAAAGGATCACTAAGATTACAGGGTAAAGAATGTGTGGTACTGCACCACATGACAGGCAAACTTCATTTGAGCATTTATTTAGATAACAGTGCTTTCCAGAAACTAGTGTGACCATTGCCTACACAAGAATAAAGAGGCACATTTCTCCTGAGGTACTAAGCAGCTTTGACTAGGCCCTGACCATGCTACACTTCCGATGTTCAAAAAACAAAACGTGTGTAAATATATCATTCACTGTTTATCAAGTGTAATAGTAAACATACATTTATTAACGACAAGACAAGGTTAAGTCTTCCCCTTTGTTCATCTACCATCCATTTCAATTGCCATGGAAAACTTGTGGTCAGGAATATTTCCACCAAGGTATCTGAAATCCCATTAAACTAGTTTTGGATGCAACTGAATTAGATTTATGGGACTAGAAGGAGATGGCACAGTTGGAGATGCTTTAACAGGTAGGTATTTTCTTACTTGATAAGTACTTCAGACTCTGCTTGGGATATTAAAATGGACTTAAATTCTTTCCATAGTCTGCAGCAGCACTAAAAAGGACTCTGCAAGCTAAATTAGATATTTAAGAACAATTGCACAATATCACTATTCTCTGTGATTGTGGTGCAGGTCTGATCAGGACTTAAACAATTCTGCTGATAATGTACTTAAAGGAATATAATCTTGTTTCTCCCTTCAGCTATATTGGCTTCTGGAGGTAAGGAGGGATGAAAAGACTAAAATCTAGGAGTTTAATCACTCACAGAAAAAGACATGACATCAAACCACTTTAGGATCAAATCTATTTACGTCATAAAATTATTTACATTTAACATAATTTTTCAGATTGCATTACCATTAAAAATTCAGTGGAAAGCAAATATGCATTTATCGTAATGTGGTACAGGAAACAAGAAGCATCTTCAGTTAAAAGTAGACTAGACTAAACACTTCATCTGTTACAGGAAACAACTGCACTCACTCAGAGTAATGGGCTGGATCTCATAAGACAACCTTCCCTGGAGCTTCTAATTTAGTAGGCCAATTTTGGAAATAAAAATAAAAATGAGAGAAATAAAGACATCACTGAAGCCTAGAAGAATAGCTAAGGCATTTACTTACCTGAGACACCTGAAGTTCCAGCTCTAGCTGTTCCAGTGATAATTAATCTTTCATCCCAAGTTTGACTTCTCTACTATACCTATGACAGTAGTAATATTTATCCACCTAACACCTAGCAGTGCTGCAGAGATGAATAAGACAATGCCTGCATATAACGAGTGCTAGGCATTGCAAGATTTATTGAATTAACATCCCTAAAAGCATAAGATAGTGGTAATAAGATTTAAAAAATTAAAAATAAAACTGTAGGGAAAAAATATGCCCTATATGCAAAAAAAAATAAATTTGCCTTCCGTAATGAAAGCAATCCTCATTCACATTCTGCATTCATGTTAATTTAAAAGCCATATCTTTATGCAGCGAGTTTAGTTCAGATACATTGCCTAGTTTCCAATCCCAATTTACTTGATAGAGCTGCAGAGGGGTCAAGAGATTTGCATGAAGGTACATAAAGTTAGCTGCTCAGCCAAGAATTAGGATCCATATCTTGGCAGCCCCACACTCCCACAGCATTTCTGACCTCCCCATATAGCGCTCAACAATGCTGTAAGAGTCAGAAACAGACTGCACAAGGAGGCAAATTACTTTTTTTCCCTTCTTTGGCACTGACAAATCACACCAGCTTCAGTTTGTACCACTCTTACCCTACATGGAGCTTCTTTAGCACATGAAAAGGCTAACTTTGAAAAGCACAGCCTTTCACACCATTGAATTCTTCAGATTTAGTCCCTCCAAGGCCCCAAACACCATTTTCTGTGAAAGTAGTCCTGTATCACGTTACTTGCTATAATCTTGAAGATGATCTAGGTTTTTATAAAATCTTATTTAATTTCACAGGTCTCTACAATTATAAGCTTGGAAACTCAATCTACTGAACTGGAGAAAATTTCAATGCTGTGGAAAAGCTCAGCTGATCCTAAACAACTCTAGGCTGGCCAAGATACAAAAAAATGCCATGTAGATCCTAATGGCATTTCAAAAGCACATTCGCCAACAAGTATCAAATCAAGACCCCTCATGTTAACTTACTAACAAAATGACACTTCATTTGTTCAAATTGTGCACTGCATTGAAATGAATGGTCCAGCTTGCTTAAAAAGTATTAACAAATTCCTTTGTAGATATTAGACTAAAACAATCAAGATCTTCAGTACCAAAGTTGATGGGAATTTTCATCCTGCAGAACACTTGCAAGTATTTTTTATCCTACTAATCTGAAAATAATGTAAAAGCAAGCAAAAGCAAACTCCAAGCACCTGCAACTCTTATCAAGCAGCAAATTGATCTTTGGCAGGTTATTATCAAAAGAATTTTAACTTGACCTCATGGAGACAATCCCACTGAAACTTAGTAATGAACAATGAATGCAGACAAACATAACTAAAAGTGTATTTATGGCAAAACGAAGTCATACTTTACTGAAATGGCTTATCCAACCTCCAAAGTACATAGCATTTATTATTTTGTTTACGGTTTACTACTATTTTCAGCCAAGTTTATCAAGTGAAAATTCACTACAACTGAATGAACAGAGTAAGTGAATAATAAAAATAACTGGGGGTAAAGAAGGATAAAAGGGGAAAATGTGAAATTTAATGTTATCACTAGTAACTACTATAAAATTTAGAAATTGCTCTGATGTAAAAACTCAGGAATTATTTAAACACACTACATAATTGTGAAATGTAAATTTCCGATTCCTCTACAGTAGCACATGCAAAGCAGCTACTTCTCTAACTTCCTTGACTTTTATACAGTTAATCTCAGTCAAACAATGCAAGAGACTAATTTGTCTTCAACATATTACACTGATACAGTATCATGTGTTGTCTTGACTGCCATATTTGCTTAGATTTAACCTAATTATTAGGGTTTCATATACATCCCATCTTATTGCTGCTTGCTTTAATTCAACTATTTTTATCTAGTGAACAAACTCCAAAGACTCAAAGTCTAGGAGCCTCATAAACACTTGTGTAATTTGTACACTTCTGGGGCTGGCAGTGGTCATTTGTCAGTTTTATTTGCATCAGGCTGTAACTAAACCTTTGCAGATATAAATCATCTTTTTGTACTACTGCTTGCTGTATCAGTTGCAAATGAATCACATTTCTTAGCTTAACACATCAATAACTCTAGAAGGTTCCAGGAAAGTTTAGAAAACCCTAGTCACCTACTGCAAGTCTTATGCAGTTTGTTTAGCAACTGTTTAAGCTAATAGTCAGAAAACAGAGTGAATGGTCTCCATAGGCAAGTTTAGAGTGCAATCAGAATGCATGATGGCAACAAAAAAGCATATTGAGCATCACTTGCAGTGAAAATGGTGAAACATGGGTGACAATAAGCCTAAGTACATTTAAGAGTATGAGTACCTAAATGGGAAAGTGCTGTTTGCTAAAGCTAGTTCCCAACAGGCCTCCCTGGGTTTTGGGTTGTTTGGGTTTTTCTTCTTTACATGAGCCCATAAGAAATGCCCTGCTAGGACAGAAGTTTACTGTATCTAGTGGCAACAGAAGATACTTTCTAGGAAAAGCATGCACACCCTGCTACCTTCTGTGGTCAGTCCCATAGAATACTAGCTGCTGTCCAAACTTGGCTAACTAAAAGGCATACAGGATCCCAAACCTGTGTCCTATTAGAACAGCTCACTACCCCTCAGATAAGGGGCACAAAAATCTGTCCCTTCCATATCTGTATCTTCCTGAGGCTTAAGCTGGTATATTCCAAGTGAGTCCATGCAGGTGTTTAACAGCAGTAGATATTTTCACCATTATTTTCTATCACATAATAGACATTATACATCCTAACATCACTCTTTTTTACGACTGTTACCAAATCTTGGCACAGCACTGTCTCATGCAAAAGAGTGCAAAGTAACAAGCACCTTTATAAAAAGAAAAATAAAACAATATAGTATTGATACAGACAGAACTACCAATCAATCATTCCTCATACAGCATTGACAACATTTTAAGTATACATAAAGCCTATAAAGGAGTAACTGTAAACTATCTTTTCTAAGCTGTTACAGTTAGTTATTTCACCTATCATTCAATTGCTGTCACTGCAGAACCAAAGATTCCTTTAGCCCTGACTGGCCCATTTCTGCGTGCTCTGCATTCCCTTACCTTGAGCAAGCTAGAGCTTTACTAAGAGTCATCAGCTCCTTTCCTGTTTCTCTAAATGGAGGGAGCCTCCTCACTGGTTCCAGTGGATCAGACTGAAAGTAAATATTGCAGTATTAGGAAGAGCTTAGCATAGAGAAGGTATGTGCAGTCTCAGGGTTCAGTTTTAATCACCAAATATTTTCTGAGATAGTCATCATCTGGGACAGCATTGTGTCATTTTACAAGCATGTAAGTCAGTCTTACATGATACCACTGTGCATGCCTCTGTGTACATGTATTACAACAGCTTTTAATTCATTGGCTGATTTCAAGTTTGACAGAGATCTTACAGGCAGTTAAGCACCCATGAGCTTCATTAAACTACGAGGCAAGAAGAAGAGATTGTTCAATGGCCTAGACATAAGGAATGGCTGCTGCAAGTGCTTATGCATTAACTACAAGAAATATGCATGGAAGAGAAATATTTTAATAAGTACCAACCCAGAAAAATTTTCAGTTAAGACTCAAAATAAGGAGATCGTATTTCTAAAAACAAAAACATTAAGAAAAGCTCCACAGTCAAAGCTGGTTTTGGAGCACAGAACATAATGTTTATTTGGTGGTATGCAGACTGTGGTGTGGCCCAAGGTATTCAATGAGGTAGTTCTGTGCATTCATGTGTCTTAAGGTGCCCCAAAAAATTAATTACTAGTAAAGGAAATAAAGATGATCCTTTATTACGCACCTGAGAAAGCATGCAATAGGATATCCAACCAAGATCTGCAATCTGTAGAGAAAATGCTCACCTACTTAAGAGAGGCTGAGATGCTATTTCAAATCTTTATGCACATCTAAGCAGGCTGGTTTTGATTGCTGAAACAATTAGTGCTCTGTATGGAAAACAGCTTGTATATGATTGGGCTGCATACTTCACCCTTTCACAGTATGTTTTTAACTTTAAGAGAAAATTCCAGAAAGTCCAAACAGAAGAAAAGACGTTTCTTTAATGAGATGTATAGATAATAATTGTAAGTGAAAACTGAAAAATTAATGCGTCGGTGGAATGTTTCTAGTGTTCAAGCCAGAGGGCTTCTGCCAGCAAAACACCTAGTGCAGCTGCACCTTTCACAGGACTTCCATAGCACATCTCACTTTTCAACTTTGTTAGCTTCCAACAACTGGCTGATTTATGTTAGATAAAAAAGGAAATTAAGTATTGTATTGTGATAGATGAGATATTACTGGATGCTGAAGTCAGGCTAACACTTGTGCTTTCCTTCAAAGAAAACTTAAAAGAAGAATTGAAAGAAAATGTTATTTGTCAGTTTTCAGATAATTGCAAATGTACCATCCTTTCTCTTTTGTTTACATTTTATTCTTCTCTTTTACAAAAAACAGTATGATTAAATCAGCTGCCTGGCATTCAGTTTTGTTCTAAAAAAAGAGGAGATAGATCAAATTTTAAATAAGCTAACAAAGACAACATTACAACGAAAAATTAAACCTTTTTGCTGGATTGTCGAATAAAATTCAGATAAATTGTTGAATGCATACAGAGAAATTAAAATTTGCTTCAATTCCAACATTTTATTTATATTTACAAGGCCTGAATTGCTTTTGGATAGATAGCCACAGACTGCACTAACTCTGTATGGCAGGCCTAAGTACATTATCAAATCGAAAATACCTTGGGTGGTCTTGGATGAGTTTGAACAGATTCTCCACAGTAACTACTCTGTGATGACCAAAAAATTGCCTTTAAGTGAAATTATCTCCCAGCCTTTCAATATTTAAAATCGCAGGTTAGGCTCACACCAGACAAAGGTTGAAAACCCAAGTATAGGCTAGATCTTCAACAACTGTTAATTTGTGCAGCTCTACATAACACTGCAAAGTAACAGCACTTTCAGCTTCAGGTTTTTGAGGTCTAAGGATGTGCAATATTGGCCTATGTAGTCTAATAAAAATACAAATTTTTGAAATAAAAAGTAATTTTAAATGTATTAGTCATTTCTATGCTAAACTGTGATAAAAGGTCAATCTTCTAGAACTGGCACACGGAACAACTAACAGTTCAAATGAATTTTCAAGACACTATTTTCACCAAATTACAATAGAATCCTACATCAGCGATTTTTTTCTGGTACCTTCAGAAGGAGTTTTACTGCATAATACCTATGAAAACATGATGTTTGTCTGTTGCCTTAAGTCCATCTTGAATAAAAGCTTCAGCAGTAGTCTCACCTCTGGACTGAAAGAGTACTTGTTAGTAGTAACCTCAGCCACTTCTTTGGGTGGTCTTTCCAGCACATCTTTCTTCACTGGTTCCTAAGAAATCAACAAAAACATGTAACCATTTTTGAAATACTGCTAGTTACCCATACTGTAGCAAGTAATCATTTTCAAAATTAAATGGTGCAAATAAATTTTTCTACAGAGATGCAAACTAAACCAAAAATAATGGCTAGTCTATTGTAGAAAAGCTTAAAATGTCACTAAGTAACTTTAATGCACAAATAGATTCTCATATGAAGTACTTGCTGACAAGCTACTGTGCAAAATGCATACATGCTTTCTAAATTACTGTGCTTAAATGCTTAGAAAATGTAACTTCTCTCTTGGAAGACTGTTATATAGACTACTGTGTCTAACATAAAAAGAAAATCCAATTTCCAAAACCAGGAATAGAAAATTACTTACCTGCAATTGCTCTTCCCTGAAGATACACACTGTGATAGACCACTATTCTTTAGTCTGTGCTTTCACCCACAAGGCAGGCACAGACTCATAAAAAGCCACGAAGTCAAACACAAGTACACTTTTAGAACTCCTTCAACCATCAGTTTATTCAAGTGGAAGGAAGAAATATTCCCTCCTATTTAAAAATTATATAGGTAGATTAATAAAAGACTTCAGATCACTCAGCAGTGTATGGTGCTTAGGCTAAAAAGGATATGAAAACAGTAATTTCTTCCTGCACTAGTTTTAGATCAAAGAGCTCATTTATTGATTCCAAGCAAAGCAAAGCTGCAGGCCCTACCAAGTTGCATCCATATAGCCAGGGTGGGCTTGATGTACAAAAAAGGCTGCACAGCAGACTCAGAGCTACAGATTAAATAATTGCTATGCTGTATAGCTTCTGCACAGCACAGCAAAGTCTGGAAACATTCAAGTATTTAAAAAAACAAAACAAAAGACAAATCGAGAGCAGAGCATTTTGCTTGCTGGAATCTTGACTTGAGTAGGCACAAAATTCTTTCCAATTTTACGTTCCTATGTAACATTTCAGCAGAACAAAGGTTCAAAGTGTAAGGAACAGTATCTTCACCCATTGCCGAACTGCAGACACCAGTGAGGCAGCCCACAAACAAGTAGAAAACTACTGGGGAAGGAGGGCAGATGGGAGAGCAAACCCAAACTCAGGAATGGTACTAAGAGCAAAGTAACTGGAATGGAAAAATGTTTTTCTGCAGCCAGAGTAGAAGGACAGACTAATGAAATGTCAGAGAGAAGTCTGAAAGCTCCACTATTTCATGCAATTGAGGTGCACTTGACCAAGATTTATCAGCAGCAGAGAGAGATAGCAAATTGACACTACTCAGGAGCACAAATCTTAAAGGACTACCAATACACCTGAGAGTCTGCCTCCGTGAATAAGAAAACCTCATTCACACACTGAACAAGAAAGGAATCCTTTCATAGCCTGAGTGGGCACCCATACTTCATCTGTTGGAAAAGCTAATCAAAGATTACTGGGGATGAGTATGCATTCAGTATGGAGAGCCTGTTACACTGAACTTCAGGGAAAATAAAAATTAAGTATTTGTCATTACATAAATCTTATCATCAATATGTGGTATATTTTTCCAAAGATCAAAGTTATATATTTTAACCATTTGTAATAAAAGCAGATTCTGAATACTAAATGTCTTCATCTGCAAAAATAGGGTTTCAAAAGTAGGCTGGATTTTAGAAACTAGTTGCCAAACAAAACTCTTTAAAAAAAATTGCGAGCATAACAAGTCTGAAATATTTTTAACTACTTTCCTCTATATTCATGAACACAAATGGTCTATGCAAAACATAAATAATGCCAAAAGACAATTATTAATTTTGTTTTCAGAAGCAGCAAAATGTTTACAACAGCCTGGTACCATTGCTTTTACAGCTGGCGATACCTTGAATGGCATGGCTAAAACAGTCTTTCAGAATAGCTTACTACTCAAGGGCAGGAAGAGTGATAGAATGTAGCCCTAAGGTTTCAATAGCTTGAAAGCACCAGCACACTGCCGACTGGTACAGGGCCTGGAGCCACGTATCTATATTCATTTCAAGCATCTAATGCCACAGAGCACTGAAAAAAAGTTCTCTCAGGTGCAACATTTCCCTGCATCCTACTTCTGGCCAGCCAGCTCTGCCAGTTGGCGAGAAAAGGAAAAAAAGAGCCGTGAACCTACCTAACCTTTACACCACTGCTCAGGGATGGAGGTATCACATACACCACCCCCTCTACTCAAGCACTGATAATGTGATTCAATCAGCCTTATCACAGGAAACAGAAGGGAATAGCTTCCTTTTCTACAACATTATCTTTTGTTACAACGTTATGTATTGAAAAGGTGCAATCTGAGCTTAAATTATAGAACAGTAGAACTCTCTTTAATTTTCAGTGCAGATACAAAAAAATGGAGAAAACACCAATACTGGTACGTCTAATTTGTTAAACTCAACAATATATTATCATGACATTATCTGAACAATCTTTGGAGTCTGGGTGTTGAGGTGTTTTTTTAGTGTTTCCAACTTATCAAGACTTTCATCATAGTTAGTCTAATTTGCTTTTAAGCCATCAAAAGGCCTGTTTCGGTGATCATTTCCTGCTTTCATTATAGTGAAATAACAAAATCTCATACAACTCCATATGTAAGAAACAATTTTAAAAACAAAAAAAAAATCATAAGGCAATATACGAAACATCATCTTAAAGTGATATTACACGAGGAAATGACCAAGTTTCCCATGAAAATGCTTACGGCCATTTTTCTTGAGATGGCATCCAGCAGCTCTAGGTAAGAGGAACTACAACAATATTGCAGCAGGTGGAGCTCGACGCCATCTGTCTGTAGCTCGGCTCCTCCGGCAGACGGGAAGCCCTGGCGTTCCTGCTCACTGCCTCGGACAGCTCTACGTGTGTCCTCTCCATCTTTACAAAGAACATCGAAGGCTCTTAATATATATTTGGATGAACAAGTTCTTTTTAATAGCTTGTTTCAGTCAAAACCCACCATCTGTAGTCTCGAGATTTTACCCTAACAACTCAGGAATACTTCCACTTTCTCCTCTAAATAATTCTGAGATTAAAAATTGTGCAGCTCTGACAAATCCTTCCTTTTATTAAACATTCTCTCAATTTCACATACCTCCAAATCTTGTTGTTGAAATGTCCCAAATTGGTAGCGTATATGCCAGCTATATAGCTGGAGAATTAAGGTACAATAAACATTCTTTTAGGTTGTACTTTTTTTTTTCCCCTCCTTTAAGCTGGCAAAAGAACCTGTTTCCTTTGCAACTCCTGAAGTTTTTTCATTCTGGGCAACTCATTAAGTTTATATGTTATTGTCAAAAATAGCAGATTGACACACCTATTGCACTCTTCTTCCTTCTAATACATCACTTGAATAGCAGCATTATGATTACATTTGCAAACTGTGAATGTGTTTTGATGAAAATAAATCAGCACAGCCTCATCACAAGCCAACATTTAGTCATCCAAATGCAGGATCAACCTGGTGAAATACATATTTTAATTTTACAAAATTGTTCAGAAAGCTTTTGTGAAGCACTGCATATAGAGATGATTACTGCTGTTCTGCAGGTGGGATTCTAAATATTGAATTTTTAAGGCAGTATTCTAGCCAAGTACTCAGGATTTTTTTTTTTCCCTTCCCCTGGCTTCTTTTACTGCTGCTTAGTGCTGACCCTTTCTGCCCTTTCACTAGAAAGTGGGAACATGGAACAGACATCAGGACCAAAAGAGAATTTTCAATTAAACACAAGAGGCTCTGAGGCAAAGGACTTCACTAAGAATATACTGCAGAAAATTAAGATTTCTTTAAAAGTAATACTATTTTAGTGCTTCAGCTTAAAAAATATCACAACTAAACCTGCAGATACAAATACACATCAGCAAGGACAAGATGCCCAATTTGTTAAGGTTGTGCTGTACCATATCAATAATGCAAAGCACTTTGCAGTTGAGAATCTCTGTTGCCAAGGGAAGCACTTAATAAAATCTATTGCAGCAGCTTCCATTCCTTGGTCTCTGGTCAGAAATGACCCTGATATCGACAGAAAGGGGTACTCATCCCACTGTTTTGCCATGAGTAGTTTTAATGAGTGAAGGAGTTCCAGTCATGTTCGGTCTCCTGCACTCCAGTGAACACATCACTGTCAACGCAGACATATCAGGAAAATGGAAGGAGACAGCTGAGAAGTGAGAGAAGGCTTGTCTACTAGTGAAGGCATGAGAATGAAATTTGGAACAAGTAGATTCAGTTTCACCTCTGTCAGAAAATTCCTGACATGCTAAATAAAATATTTAACACCTTATCCCAGCTAGCAGAAGCCTTTTTCTTTTCACCATAACAAATTTTTGTACAAACTCTACAGCTCATTGTGCCTCTACTCCTCACATCTCAAATGGAAAAAACCCTTCTCTTTCATTAACATCTATGAAGTATTCTCATATTATAGTGATGGAAAGCCTACGTACAGAAAAGCAGCTATTTTCATAACAAAACCTGCTCAAATAGCTTGGTATTGCTTATACCATCAATTTCCCTCTATTTCTCGTATTCCTTGGGGAAATACTTCTTATTTTCTTGTCTCCAAAGACTATTTAGCTAATTCTGATAAGTTTGGTAAGTTTTGTAAAATAATTGGATCAAATTAATCTCAGTTGTAATACCACTGTTGTTAGTGCATTTACCCTACAGTTACTTTTAACCCCTTAAGCAACTACATTATTTCATCTGACATCTTTATAGTCTCCATAACCTCTTTTCATTAAGATGATTTGAGAATTTTGAAATGTATCCCTGGAAGTCAATGCAAATAAGCAAGCAAAAAAATTATCACTTCTGTATGACATCTCTCTTACACTGCTTATAATTCTGTCTTCCATTTGTCATTTACATGGTCTCTGGGCAACATGCCAGTAATTTAGGTATATGCAACACTTTCAAAGTCTCTTATTCATATTTTTCGTTGCATGCTGGCAATAATAATATTACTCAGCATTAGCTAATGTTTTCTAGATACTTTCCCCTACTGAAGTCAGAATTACAAGTATTCTCACCAGATCTTCCAGAAGACCAAATGTCCCAAAGACATTTTGGATGACCAAAAAACCATTCTACTAGAAACGAATGTAATCTGTCCTACACTGAAAAAAGAAAATCCTTTTGTGCCACAGTAGTGCTCACTTCCTTATTGCATTTAGTAAAGTTTAAAACAGATTACAAAAGTGCTGAAAAGAACCCTTTGGGCACAAAGGACACTCAAAAACCAGAAACATCTACAAACATCTCTAAAAAATTAGTTTCTTACTTCTTCTAGTCTAACACAGGATTTCTTATTAGAATGCTATGCTAAGAACATGAAAGTTCATGAACTAAGGCAGGAGTACCTAATAAAATTATCAGATCAATATCTGCTACAGAACAGAGTCTCTATTCAATCCCAAAGCAACAAACAGAAAAAGAACATGCTATTCTGCTTTATTTCATAGTCAGAACAAAGTTAATTTGAGAAAGAGTTGGGGGAAGACACAGCTGGAGATCAGAGTTATCAGCCTCAGGAAATTCACAGAAATGTAACTGAGAACAAATTATCTCTTTAATTACTTTTGACCAAATCAATAAAAACCATGGGGGAAAAAAGCATGACGACTGCCACCTGGTAGAGGACAAAGAACACTGAAGTTGAAAACTACCACAAAACTAAAATACAGCCATATTAAGAACAATCAAAGCACTTCTCTTACAGAAGAAAAAAAAAGAAAAAGAGAGTGAAGGATATTAGTTCCATAGACAAGCTGTGAAGATTGTTAACACTTTACTATGTTGTTTGCATTTCAGATTGTCCCATCATTACTCAGGGATCAGAAAATAAATCCCAAGAAACCCCAAGATCTCCTGTTTCCTTCTGAACTTCCACGGTTTCTCCCACGCTGGCTTTTATTCACTAAACTCCGTGTAGGAATTATTTATTATTTAAGGTGCAGCACTTGTTCTACTCAGTACATTAATAAACCAGAGCAAGATCTTACCTCTTCTCTGGCCTCATGCCCAGATATGAGCAGTAATACTCACACCTGGAGGTCACAAATATGTAGCTAAGCACAGCTGGCTCCGAGTGTGATGGATGGGACAGTCTTCTGGCTAAGCAGAGACGGACTGGTTACTGGGGCTGCAATGGCATCCAGTGGCAGTGAAGACCCCAAGGCCTATCTATCTATAATACTTACAGAGTCCCCATTACTATAGTAGGTTAGCAGTTTACTGCTTTTAAGACAAAAATCCTCACAATACTCTTGTCAAGTAGAAGTGTGGTATTATCCTCTTTGCATACATGAAGAATGAAGGTAGAACAAGATATGTGACTTTTCCCTGGTCACATACAACATATACAGTAAGAGTGAGTTATCAAAAGCAGGTCTGTCAAGCCAGAAGCTTTCATCTCAGTCTGGAAGTCCCAGATCCCCTCTCCCAGCCTGGCTGAATCTTAAAGCATTTGCCACTGTTACTGAAGAACATGAAAGGAGGCAAATTACTGAACCTCCTCTCCTTTTTCCTCAACCACGTTTTAGTTTAACAGTACACAATTGTTCTTCATGTGGATGCTGAGCACTGAACTTAAAGTGAATTTCAAATGTGCTGTTGACACCTTGCCCTCTGCTGTTTTCTCTGTCTCATCACAACTCCTCGTGGACCTTAAGATTCTTCAGAGTTTCAAACAATTCCTTTAAAAGTCTTGGCATTTATATGTGAGGAGGACAATCTGTTTACTTTATGGGCTGAGTAAAAGATACTTCACTGTGATGTGACTTTACTTGGATTTGTTCTTGGAGAGAAGCAGGGTGGCCATTTTCCATCCCCAGAATTCTGCATCTAGATTCATAGCAAATATGCTGAGATGACTGGCTCAACTGACCAGTTAGTGAACTCTTCACAAGGTGTCTGACAGCAGTCATCTGCTTTATCCTGCTCCACAGTAGAGTCAGTTTAGCTTGAAAAGAAATTCTGTTGTCTAGTAGAAACTAAGGAAGTAGCATCAAGGCGGACTGTATCTAAGCCATTATTTTTTCTGATATCATCTTCTGCTTCTTTCTTACAGGCCCCTACAATCAGGAGTTACTTCAGCTGGCAACAGCAAAGGACTGCAAAATGCTAAACTGGCTCAGGAGCCTGAGACAAAGTACCCTACTGTGTAATAATCTTCACAGTACCCTGCGTTGTCTGAATAGCTTAAATGTTTCACAGAAGAACAATCAGAATTAGCAAACACAGAGGCCTTCAAAACAATAAAAAAGGTAAAGAAATTAGGTGGTTTAGGAAGATGGTGGTATCTCACAGGTTTTTAAATAGTAAGCTGTCTTTGAGATATATTCTTTCCCTAGCAGTAACTAAAGCCTTCTTCCTCTCCTGCCCAGCTTATACCTTAAACTCATGCATAGACTAAGACCTTCACACAGCACCGATTATGTATAACCTCTACAGACCAGACAGGATGGCAATGAAGGATCAATCAATACAGCAAATTGAATGCCTGTGTTATCTAGAACAGTCATGTTGGCTAGAATTTCAAAATTCTTGAAAACTCAATACTACAACACTTTTTCCCCCCCAGGAATATATGTCTTATAGTTTTTTAATAGATCTTATTAAAATGCAGACATGCCTTAAAAGTTATTTACTTTTTCAGTGAAACAGAGCTGACTTCTACTAAAAGTACCATCATTGGCCCAGAAGAAAAAAAATCACAACTCAGAAAGATGAGCTACTTATTTCACTGTCAGACCTACAATGGAGAAAAATTTCAAGTGACAACATAATGCAGACAATGCAGTGAGATATGCTATATAGCCTGAGGTAAGAGGAACTGGGGCTTTGGAGACTTTTTTTCTTGTAAATTGCTGTAGCTCACTTAAATAAATGGATTTGGGGCCAAAACCATTATCATCACTGCATCCGTTCACACAGAAATGCATTCTCCGAGAGGTCCTGGAAGTAAACATGCACCACTCTTACTGGTTTTGTCGATAAATAGAAAATCTCATTCTGCAAAGACTGCTAGGCGAGCATATTTCATAAGATTTAAAATCATTTTAAACCCCAGCAACAAAGAAAAACACATTAAAAAATACAATATGACAGGCTTCCTGGCACAATTTTCTCAAACAACAGCTGGCCAAGTACACCAGACTCACAGGAAAGAGCTAGCTGCGCTTTCTAAAGGACATTTTTTCAAACAAACTAGATCCCAGAACTCCCTTGATCTTAAGAAAGAAAAAGTCTTTTTTGTTGGCATAGGGACCGGAAAACTATTGGTAGAATGAACAATGAATTATGGTTAAATTCACCTCTAGAAGAAACTGGGCATGTATAAGCAAGACCAGCTTTACCTTATAAATAGAACACACAGTGGATCAGTCCCAAGAATGTCTATGTCAAGCTCTGAGACAGTTACTTTCATAACTTCTTTTACACAATGTCTTTCATGCAAGAAAGGAGTTCAAAGTTATCAGCTTTATGTGGCTGATTTTGCTTTCCTGATGTCTCAGAACACCCAATAGCTTATGTTAATAAGGTTTATTAGAATCCATTTCATTTACCTGTATTTGGGTTTAAAAAGAAAGGAGAAAGGGCTTAGAGAATTTTCCTGGTACTTAAGAGTCAAATTACTGGATGTTAAGTTTCTGATTGCGTGAGCTAGCTTTGTGTCTACCCAGCACTTATTTCTAGAATGTCTCAACCTGACAAGCTATACTTATTTTTTTCCCACACAGACAAAGCCAGCTGAAGTCTGAAAGCCATTTGACATGAACAATGACTTGTTAGAAGCCTCGTAGTGAACTAATCTGATCTCTGGGCAGCCAGACCCAGAAGCGGTTCACACCCTGCATGTAAGGACAAGGTGACTTTGAGAAACAGTTCTTAAAGAAGATGGGCAGCACCAATAGAGGCTGGGAGCAGCAATACCACGGAACACCACAAGTTTATTAGATTAAATGTCTTAGCTTCCAGAGCTCTACAACGCTGGTTGCTCACTGACAGCAACACTCCAAACTTTATATCAAAATAAATATTTGTTTGACTGTAAGGTACTAAAGTGGTACAAAATGTATTCAACATTTCCATGATTAAAATTGGTTACTCTCAGGTGACAGTAGAATAAGTTTCGGTCCTTCTGTGTAGGCAACTGAAGAGCTAGAACTGTGATAATCGGAAGTCTAAAACACTGTAACTGATCATAATTTCAGATTGCATGACCCTATTTGCTTGCAAGGAATATGCAAGGAATAACGTGTTTTACCATGATTCTTCCCTAGGGAAAACCTGAATAACTGGAATAGCCATGGTGATTTTTGCTTGTATTTTTATATGCACAGGATGCAAAAATAAGCCAATAATCTTCATCTCTATCCTAGGCTTTACCTTGGCACAGCAAAAAGAATGGACATTACTAAACCGCTTCCACAGTAAAATTTTAGAAAGTCTCTCAGTTATTAACTCTTCCCATGTTGAAGACTGAGGGTTTCCTATTCAGGATTGGGTAGGAGAGATTCATCTTGGACTTCTCCAATTATATTCTAAGCTAAGCAGGATTCAGTCACATCAAGACATACTTACCAAAGCCCTATTGCAGTAGACAATTTATTTGTTCCACATACCCAGTTTGGTAAGAAGCTATAGAGTCTAGCACAGCCTTAATCAGTGTGAAAGACTACTCACTTTATTTAAAGGCCTTATAAGTCTTCGGGATATGTCAAGAAACTAATTTCTGGTCAATCCATATGGATAGTCTAGAATTAGCTGTGGGACTATGACACATTCTAGTGGAGCAGCAGAGTCTTAGACTTAGGATAAATGCTTAAACTAATGTGTTGTTTGATAGCTGTTTTTTGCCGAGTACTACCTAAACCTCATATAACAGCAGCCTGAAGGCGTTGGAAAGGCTGGACAGCAATATTGTGGTTCGAGAAGAAAATATCAAATGTATAGGGAAAGATTAAGCCTGAACTTGTTAGAGCAATTGTTTCACTTATCTTCCCAGTTCACTAGTGGCACTCTTAAGTGTTGTTATTCTGGGAACACACTGACTCATGTTTCTGTGGAAGTAAATAATAGAAAGCCAACAACATTAACAGAAAGTTCAGCTGATTAAATATCACTTTCTCCCATCTATGGCTTTCCTAAGAAAACTTGTGTGAAGGAGAGCTGTGCTAACAGATTGCTTTCCAAGTAAGAAATCTAAGTCAATTATTACTCAGGCCAAATAGTTATCAAAACTAACCACTACAGAAAAAAAACATAGCTGTTACCTGCAGACCTTGAGCTTTTGGCAAACAAACACGACATGCAGTTCAGGGACAGGGGAGGAAAGACAGCTAAGACTCAGCGATTAGGAAAAACAAATTTCTGCAGAGAAATGTTAGAGAAGTTTAGTAACAGCAATTCTCTTCCATCGTCACAGTACTTTAAAACATTTTTGAAAGGATGTAGTTTTCTAGCCACATCAAGATAGATAATATCCTAATGCACAAATTACTGCTACATATTGCCTCCTCTAAGAATGCAGACAGGTTAATCGGAACCTCTAAGAAGACTGGCAAATTCAAGATTTTTGTTTGGAGTTACTCTGCATGCAGAGATACACCTAAGGTCAGAATGTAACCTTCCATATGGAGTAGCTAGACAATAATATAGTAGGATCATTATGGAATTTATCCATCATTTTTTCAAGTTATGTTTTGTCTTTCAAAATTTAAACTTCTACATTTATCTTGCACATTGTCTAATATTTTAGATATTCTAAATCATATTTTAAAAACTCAGAAGATTGACTTTGTATAATGAGAAATTTAACGACCTGTAAAATGAATAGAGTGCATCTGCCAGCCCTAAAAAAAAAAAGGTCATCTTTTCACCACATGCACATCACATTGTCTGACAGTTCCATTGTTATTTTTCTAGGCAGCTGCTCCTGTTGCTTCCCTAACACAAACACACATTTTTGGATGCAAGTTGAAGATTAAGATTATTAAAATGCTTAAGTATTTCATAAAATATTTTTCCAGTAACACTTCACATAGAATAAACAGAGAGTATATAATGGTTGCTATATAAATGCACATTCTCCCCAGGTAAACTGTAAAAACAAGCGTTTTACAAACAAAGAGAACCAAATTCTGAACCACTGTTTAATTTCACTCAAGCGTATTTTTGTCAAAGGGTCAAACTCCCTGCTGGAATAAAGATTCTAACTGAATCTGTATTTTGACAGAGATTAATACGGTGCATACAGCAACAGCAGAATGAATGTGTATCCACAGACTGGCTGGCACCAACTTTATCCATGGCAAACATGAGACAGATCAACATGTCAAGAAAAGTATCTTAGTGACTATGTTTTATGCAATATTACAGAGTATCCTTTAATCCTGATACAAAGTCCAAAATACCCTTTTATCTCTACCAAGGTCCTAGCAAACAGCTCTGCATGGGTTTTAGATGTAACATACTGAACTAAAAATGCCCACTCTATTAACAGTCTCTAATCTCTACTAAAACTTAAGCATGCATGCACACACACATCCCCCTTGTTTGTACCTAGCATAGCCTGGATCATCAGATTAAGTTAGTTAGCATTCTGGCATAGATTTGACTAGGTTATCTGCAGATAATGCCCTATATAATTTCATCTGTAACTTACAAATATTAATATTTAGGAACTACTCTACAACTCTTTCCAAACTGCTAACATCTGACACACATAAATAAGGGAATAAGCCACAGCTAAACCACCAAAATTTGACTTTCCAAAGGACAGCTATTTTCAGAAGCATTTTGTGATAGCCGTGCCAGCTGCACACACAGACTGCGTTACATCTGTGGCCCATTCTCCTTAAGCATTGTCTTTGTTTTGATTTCCTATTTTGTATTCCATTAGTTTTAAGGCTGTATGTCATACTGCCATTAAATCACTGTTTTCAAGCAATAGTGTCTTCCAGCCGACCTCAGAGCAAAAACAGCACAAAGACTTACATTCATACAATTCACTGTTACAACCAATAGTTGCTGGAAAGCCTCACTCCAAAGCCTCTTACATAGCTAACTTGCTCTGACTCATCAACTATTGTCACACACCAATTCGGATCTCACAGATACAAGCTAACATTAATTTAGGAGAACAGCTGAAAGAGAAATACCTAAAGGGCAAAAAATTAACGTATATAATATTTTACCAGAAGTAGCTGTCTTAAAAGGGAAGGATTCAAACATTTCTGATGAGCTAATGGAAATAGCAAAGTGACTGCTTGGAAAAGGTTTGATGTTTGGGGTTTTTGGGTGGGGTTTTTTTGTTTGTTTTTTTTTAATGGTTTTATCTGCTTCTACTAAAAGATGAAGCGAGCTCACTGTCAGCAAGAGCGATTTCTAACTGTCAGAATTGTTGACAGTCAGAATGTTGTCTGTTGACAACAGACAGCAAAGTTGAATGGATTGCATGCTGCTGAGCTTCTAGAAAGATTCAGAAAAAAAAAAATTAAAAATACAGCTTTCATCCAATGGACCTGGATAGGGATCACTAGGATCCTGCCAAGGTTTAGTTTCTCATTTTTGATGAATTAACATCATTGTTTATAGTTCAGGCTGTTGCATGGTGACACAAGCTTTAAAGTGTGACAAGAAACAAACCCAACCAAACAAATAACAATTTCAAGATACAACAATGCCTCTGATGCAAGTTTAAAATAAGCTTATTTTACAGAAATTCACCTATGAGCTTCACCAACAATGGCAGCATTTGCAGAGGCAGAGCTTGCAGCTGAAGTGCCTGAGAACCCTCCAGTGACAGTACAGCTGTCTGCACAGAGGATTCAGCTCCCTGAACTGTAATGAGCAATTTGTCTCACAGTTTTGATCCACTGTCAGTTTAGCTGACACTGACTCCATAAATTAATTTTTAACATTGCAGGGTAACCTAATAAAAAAAAATAAATACTGAAGCACTGTTCTAGATACCTGTAGATAACCTATCAACTGCTGCAGGTGTTAACAGAAAAGTTAAATGTGTTTCTATTATAGTACAAAGGTTCCCAGTTTCTTGAATGCATAAATACATAACCCTGAGACAAATTATCAACAAAGTAAAGCAGCATAAAGAACAGAATATTTTAGCCATATGCTCCAAGCTAATACTGTGTTGGTCCTATGTATTTGGGAAGCTTCTTAGAGAAAAGGCTTCCTTTGCTCAAATAAAGGATCTGTTCAGTTCAAACAATCTGCCCAATTAGGAAAACAGGTTCAGAACTAGAGAGAAATCAGCTTCAAGTTTATAAAACCATCAGAGTGGAACTGGAGTAGAATATGTTTGGGTTTTGATTACAAGACAATTGCTATAGACTTTCAATTATTTTGTCAACATAAAAAATGCATTGTATGAAAGTCGTAAAGTACTTCTAGCTTTGGCATAACTGATCAACACTAAATAGAGCAGTAAATAGTAGCTTTAGAAAACATCTAGGAAGGGAACATAAAACTCTTTAAATTCAGTCCTAGTGTTATGCTGTCATTATGGTGCAGATGGACCACAATCCATCTCCTTCAGTCCATTCTGGGCAAAAATCTTTGTCATTAGCAAACTGCCACTACGTCGTGGCTTAAGATTGTCACACTCAACCATTATGAACCGAGGGCAGTCACACCATTCTTCACCAGCCAGCCAACAAACCGGCCAACATCACTATACCTGCAAGAAAGTACTAGTCCTATGAGTTACCGCTGACCAGACTTACCAACCTTTGCTTAGTATTTCCTATTGCCCTGTATTCAAGCATGTGTCTGTCAGCAGGTTATGTGACAGGAGGGGAACATTGCTGCTGGGGTCTCATGTGTCATTTTTAAAGGGGAATGTTTTGCACACAGGCTCCACCAGATAATGTTCACTACCTGCAGTACTTGCATCACAGTCGCTTTGACATAACCAACCCAGCCAGCTGGCAGACCACAGAGCAAGATGACCAGTAGAACCTGACAGTTGGGGTCAGAGTACCACAAATACACAAGTTATCAGCCTAGTTCTAGGGGAATTCAGCCATGTGTAAGTCTTAGTCTTAAACTGTCAGACATGACAGGTTTGACTTTTTCAGTGGAGAATTAATGGCATAAAGATAATATTTGTCCTTTATTTTTAGGCCATAGTTCTAACTTCATTTATTCTTAAAATAACCAGCTCCCCAAACAGTAGGGCAAACAATTAGCTATGAGGATCATTTTTTATACAATAAAGCCCTAAGTCTTCCTCTATCTGAACTCAGAGGTAACAGATTCAAGGGGTACAAGCAGTTAAACAATGAGGGGAGAGGGAGGAACCAACTGAGACAGAGTTAAAAAACACAGGGTTCCTGAAGCACCAAGAGGGAAACGTTGACACACATTGGGACCAAATGATGCCGCCTAGATAGATCAGGATCCTCAGTATGGAAGACAAGTAAGGCTACCTGACCACTGGGAACCACTGGTTGTACCTGCAGGAGAGAAATGAAGCACTGAGGCCAAAACAATTGAAGTAAATACATTTCAGACTGAAATACTGCAGTCCAAGGACTGCTCTAACAGATGAGGAATGACATGATTTCACCCTCCCTGAAGTGCCACAGGCATTAGCTCAAGGCCAAAGACACAGCAGAGAACTCACAATATCTAGGATTGGCCAGAGGCTTCACTGGGTTCTGTAATTTAATGCAACCTAACTTTAATTGCAGCAGAGAAAATATTACAAATAACCCCAACAGCTCTGCAGTCTCTTCATTTCAAACTTGCAGATTATTACCTGGAGCCTGATGTAGTATAGCTAGAGTTCACCTTTTATCAGTAAGGAAACTTACTAAGAAGTCAAGGTAATTCTTGAAAAGGGAAGATTTGTAATGGATGCAGTGTATGAATGAGCAATTACAAATTTAAATGTGTCACAACAGCTTTATAAAGCATCTTTTGACCCTTAAATGGAATTGTCTAGGTATGTATAAAGTTAGATGCTTGCAGACCAAAACCTAGCAGTGTTTCACTTGAAGAACTATGCCTTAACTGCACTGTGACTCCACTGAGATTGACAGACAGGCATATAAAATATTTAATCTGTCTCTTCTACCCATTAGATTAACAGAGAGAACACGCAAACCTTTGCACAGTGTCATTGAGGAATTAAGTTAAAATCTCTCATCTTAATACACCAGAAAAACAGGTTCCAGGCTACAATACCCCAAACAACGTCACAGCCTAGTTTTCATAAATAACAAACACTCCTTTTTCAAAATGAACAGAATCCAAAGTAACATTATACCTCTGTTCCTCATACCCTGCTTTTGAGCTATTAATGCAAAGAGCGATAGTTACATAGCTGCCTAATTAACTTGACTATTGTCCCCTAAAAATACTATCTTAGCTCTCCTTCTGTGCAAATAGCATAATGTTAATTTAATGGAAAGGTCACATTATACTACAAGGAATGTAGTGCTATTCCATTATATCTTCTCCTTGCTTATAGTCCTCCCCCACATTGCTGTTGTGCATTCAACACTTTTTCTATAGGCATTTTATGAATAACGAGAAGCTACTCTAGCCATGCAAAGTGCTGCCTTTCACTGCTTGCAATTTAAGACACATCATTTTACAGTCTCAAGGAAAGCAAAACACCACCAATCTGATTTCATACAAATAGTTTTTCCTCTGCAAGCCAAACTCAAGCTTTAATTACTACCACTCCCCACCACCACCCCCCCGCTGCTGAATGCCTTCATTCACTTTGCCTGCACAGGGAAATATTTCAATTTAAGAACAGGTTTCAAAGTTCTTGCATTCAGATAGACTTACCCTGAAACTGTTATTTTCTTCACAAGAAGGATGATTCCTCCTCTGTCATGCAGTGTTCGGGGGGGAATTAGCAAGGTGTCCTGGCTAAATTTCAACTTGCTTAAATTGCTGTTTGCTCAGTTAAGTTCAGCTCTCTTTTTTCAGCTGGATACATTATTCTTCATTACTTTCTATCCTGAACTCTCAGGTAGTATTGCTCTGCTCTGTTGACCACAGCTAACCAGGGATGGCTGATACAACCTCCACATTCAGCCTGCAAAGTGCTTTTGGCATCATTTCGAGTAAAACTGATCTATAAATATATTATCCTTCCTAGAAACAAGCACAACCCAGCCTATCTACAAATCTAGTCCTGCATGTCTACATTAGTTCAGATTACATTTTTTCTTCATGTAGATATAAAAATGTCCACATTGTTCATGTTCCTCTATCCCTAATTAAATACTTAGCACTTCCTACTTAGTGATCACATACACAGAGCTTTTTTTAAGTTCCATGTACGCAAAGGAGCTCAGCTTTTCCACCTGAAACATTTTCTTACATTTCTGGTGGGCATACATTCATTCCTGACATAACTCCACTGAACATGACACTAAACAAATCCACCAGTCTAGATTTCTTTACCAATCTTGTCTGGTAAGATCAGCATTAACATTCCTTTGTGCTATCAGTGTGACACAAAGGAACCAGAAACTCATTCATGAATTAGGAACAGTGTTAATCTTACTGCCCAGTGCAAGTTCTAAACCGATCATACCCATAAACGGTAACGACCATTTATTTCTTACATAGCACTTCTAGTCAAATAAACTGTTTTTTCCCATTCTCTCCCAAAAGTAGCCATTTGACAAAATTTTTCCATTATCAAAAAGTCATTTTTACCTGCCACACTGCAGCCAGGGCCACACCAGGTTCTTCAAATACAAGGAATAGCCTATTTCTTTCATTACATAACCTACAGAGTATTTGTATGCACTATTTAAGAGAAGAAGACATTAAACCTGTTAAAAATCTAACATTTTGAATATTTTCTGTAAAGGGTAACCTATGTAATGCACTTCTCTCCTGCCCCAGGCATACTGCAGATCAATTCCCAAACCTAGGTGAGAAATGCAATTCGCTGTAATGACAACTCAAGTTGTAATCACAGAAGTGTAATGCACCATGACTGTACCAGCAGCCTGACATTTGGCAAGTTTACTAAAACCTTAATAACAATGCATTATTACATTTGATATGCTTCCCTTAATTCATTATGGAAGCAGCCTTTGGGAACAGAAATTGAACTTTTGAAATTGATTAGACTGTTTTGAACTTAATAGCATGGAGATTGTGTGGACCTTACCGGTTAGCTGCTGTTCCAGAGATATGCCAAACTAATTTAGTGATCATAAAACCTTTATTTTTACAGAACATAACATTTTCATGTAGTCAGGCTCAGGTTAGGAATACCACCTAACATTGAATACTCATGTTAGACAGTAAAACTACCACTCAACCAAATAAAAGAGCAGCCTGATCTTAAAAACATAGTTCCATAAGCATATGCCCTATCTCTAGTCTCATATCACCATTTTTGTTTCACATTCTAAAACACAAAGCAAGAAAACCTGCAGGAAAAAACAAGAGCTCAGAATCTGGAAGTTCTTCACTATAACACCAGGTCTGTACTCTTCATACGCAATTTGCTAAGACAATTCACTTTTCTAATGCGCTTTTTCCAAAGGTATGAGAAAGGTTATGACTGTCAGTCTCACAAAGCCATGAAGAAAAACATTTCAACAAAACTCTCAGTACGTGAGTGCTTAAGTGTTACGGTTAACAGTAATAAAACCAACTACTTCAGCATTGAAGGACTGCTGCTCTTCTAAAATAGACAAGAATTTCTAACAGACACATGACTACAGTGGCAGAGCAGATCACCGATAAGAATAAAAAATTAAATTTAGAAATTCTGCAACAACAGCTTCACTATGCCTGCTAAATAATCTCAAATACTTGGCTGGTAATGTTGTTATCCCCTTGTTAGAATTACTGCAATATGATGTAATATTTCCCCATTGTGTCCACGGATATGTGCAAATAAGGTTTTTAGTTCCTCAAAAATGGCGTGACTGATATTTTTCAACTTTTTAGTATGGGTTCTTAAAAATTAAACCAAATTAAAAGAAATATATTTACGATTCAGGCTAACAAAGGGGAAGGAGCTTAATTAATAAAACCAACAGTAGCCAGTATACAGCCTAACAGTCTAATCTGATGTAACAGTTGTTGAAGGAAGCAGAAAACTATCCGCTATTGCAATTTAGGCATATATCCAAATTTGATAAAACGTGTAAAATTGACCTTTCCTTCTTAATATCATTTGCTCTGTTCTGGTTCTGTCAATGACAGCACCATTATCTATCACCTTGCTGCACAGCTTCTGTTTATCTTTCATTCTACTCCCCCATTTAGTGCCACTCTCACATAACCAAACTGCTCCAGATCACTAGTTCAGTCACCTAAAGCTATACCCTTTTCCATTGCTCCATAGCCAAATTATCCACAATCTGCTTATTCACCTTTTTCTAATATGTCCTCAAACCTTATGCATTCATACTTACTAACATTTAATAATGTGTATGTAAAAGCAGTATTATCATGGTACATTATCATTACATCGGAAATGTCTGCTGGGTTGATGCCTCCTTGGATGGGTGAGAAGAAAGTCATATGAGAGAGACACATGCATGCCATTAGGCTGTTCATTTTCAAACATACTCTAAGTTTGTCTTCTGCAACAAGAAATGCATTTGTTACTATTTTTGAGCAACTCATTTATCTACTGGAAATCAACATTATCCATAAAACATGTTCGACCAGAGTTTTGCTTGCTTGTTGCTAATGAAGACCCTTGTGAAAGCTGGAAGCATACATCACTTTTTACCATGAGAAGCAAAGCAAAGATGTCACCTCAGATGGGTAACATGCACGAATTCTGTCCTGCCTGATGATTACCATGCTGAGAGCTTGCACACATAAGTTATCAACAGAGGTTACAGAGCTTGTAGGAAAAGTCATTGTTAAAGAAAACATATTTTGAATTAAGAAATTTAAATTGCTGAAGCTGCTAACTGGCAGAGGTTGCATAACCAGGCTTCATCCCTCTTACAGCCATAATCCAAGGCTAGTTTAAAACCCAGTCAAGCTAATCTGCATGGGAACAGGAAAAAAACAATAGATGATCAATCTGTATACACAGGTGCTCTCAGAAACACAGGTATTCTTAGAAAATTAGTATACATAATTAGGAATTGCTTATTTGAAGAATGGGTGTGCTTGAGGTTATTTTTTTGAATTGTGCAAGTTAAAGCAATCGGAAAGAAGATAGTGGATTCCAAGACGACCTTGAAACTGAGGCAGAAACTGGAACCAGAATAGAAGAAATCAACTGAGGAAGGATCAGATGATGAATTCACAGAACTGAAAAGACCAAAAGAAACTTCTAAAAACTTTGGATGTTGACTAATAATTTAATAAATGCATAAGCTGTACTACATCCCTTTTGTCCTCTGCCAATCACTGAGGTGTTGGCCCAGCTCTGAGTTGTGATTAAAGCAAGCCTAGTGGTACCCACGTCTGCATAAATTTTAACAGTCATTGGTATAACACTCACAGTTAGGTCACCACACACAAAGCAGAACAGCTACTTACCTGTACATTCACTCCAGAAAGAAGAGAAGACTCAAACACCTCAACTTGTATCTGGTTAGCACCAAAGAAAAAAAAAAAACCAAACCACCCACAAAACCCTTTTACCTATTAAAAACAAGAAAAGGAAACCAGAGAATGTTAACCAAAGAAAAACTATCTGCAAAACCCACCTATGTTAATTACGTACAAGAAATCTCCATGGAAACCTGTCAGGCATACCTGTATAGCCACTGCATGGTAGGATTTCAAAGGGAAGCATCATACACTGATGACAAAGTCTTTCCGACATTCCTTACGGTACATTCAGCCTGGTCTGAGGCATAAAACAATGCACCCTTTCATTTCCGTAACAAGCAGCAGAACCTTTCTTACAATGTGATACTATGAACTCTGAAATTGTAATCACACTGTCCCTGTGCTTGCACCTGCTTCTTTTGTTTTACATGCTCTGTACTTAACATCACTAACATGTTTTGGCAATAACAAGGTGATAAACTGCAGTCAATTGATAAAGTTTTCCAGCTACTGACTCTTCTTGCACACCCCATTTATCTTATGTCTGGGAGAATTTCTAGCATATAGGCTTATGGCCAGCTGTAAACTGTCATGACTTCAGAAAGAAAGAAAAAGAAAGAAAAAAAGTAGTAATTTCTTGAAAATTAAAAGTTTCCCATATTACCTGTGGTGCACTCAATAAATTTGTTTTGTTTATGATCTGCAACAGATAACCAAGATTATGCAAGCCGTGACACAATCTATGCAGCTATTGCAATTGAAGGGTAAAGAAAAAACTGGTTTTGCAGATACTTTTTTTTTTAATTTTCACACTGATTTTTGTATGGGGGGGGGTATACACTGTGGTCATAGCTTAAAAAAAAAAAGAAAAAAAGAACTCCAGCATAATTTTGTCTTTCTCATCTTCATTCCCAATTTTTCATCAGAAGTGCACAAGGACAACCAAGATAAATTTGGATCACTGGAGAAGCTGAAAGCATGACTCACTGCCACAGTCTCTTCTGTACCCTCCCTGGCTCCGGCTTGTTCCCTTCATTCTGTCCATAACACGAGCCCATACCAACATGGTAATTCCTGAGCTGACATATTGTCACATGATGAGCTCGACAAAATAGTACAAGCAGGAAAAAAATCCAAACAACATAAAACCAAGTTTGAGTTAAGCCTTGCAAACAAAGCACGTCTCAAAATTCTCACTTTCATGCTGCCGATATACGTTGTTAATTGTTAAAGAGATACGTGCTTACCAACAAAGACTTGGAGACTACCTCTAGCAAGCAGTGGGAAGCTGTGGAAGGGTCCAATTTCACCAGCAATCTACCAAACTACCCCAAGAAATACTTGACTCTGAACATCTCTATCCTGCTTTGGCACTTCTGAATAACAGCCAGCCCAGCGATAACTCACCCTTATATTCTACCTTGTACAGCTAATACAGAAAAAACACAAACAAACCTCAAGAAAGTATTAGTATGTCGTAGCTTTTCACTTTCAAAGCCAGCTGAGTAGTTAACGGAAAGAAATATTGTGCTATCATCTTTCTCACTAACATTTTGTTGAAGTTTCACATTCTTCAAATAGGAAGTTTCAAGGTATTTCTGAAGCTTCTTCTAAATCTATAATGAAGTTATTTTTTTAAAAATGACTCAGACGTAGCATTTCTTGGATGCAGGTTGAGACCAGGCTTGGTCAATGACCAGCAATCAATGGTTACTCAATTTAGGATGTGTTAGGAATGTCACCACACCAGTGTAGTCTGGCCTGAACAGCCTATCCATTTTGGAGATCATAGGAAGACAACCCACCACTAACACATTCCTGCTCTTCCCATCAGGAATTATGGCTGACCTTCGCATCAGAGAGCTGGCAGGAAAAAGTTCTTTGCATTGTTAAGTTCTCCCTTGAAATACATGCTTTCAGTCTTCTGGAAAGCAAGGTTTTAAATTGGAAACCCTGACAGATATCTAACTGCAGCAATAACGAATATCATCAGTGTAATTTCTCTAGAAATAAACTGCTCTGTTTTCTTCTCTAGTTTCCAGCTTAAGAGCTCTCATTGCTGATGCTTTTGTCAGTCTTATCTAGTGACCTATTTACCCAAAGCACAGAATTACAGAACAGAATTTTATGACAAGTACAGAGCAGGCTTTGACACTAATAATACTCAAGGTTTTGTGGACCTGGAGTGTTTTTAGGGCTTGGTCAGAAAAGCCACCTTTCTTTCATGTAAAAAGTCAACAAGCCACCTCAGAGGTATTGCAAATGAATTTGTCCGAGCAATTAAGGGAAAGAAGCTATATAAACATGATAGAAGGTGACTAACATCACCATGCACCATTACATTAAGGAATAAGAAAGCGAGCTTTAACACACTGCTCTGAACACTTAGGAAATCAAAAATACTGTCTGGATAGCTATATTCTTTGACTTTCAATGAATCAGGGCTGTCTGCAGCGCGCACCTGACCTTTGGGGGGGGAACCTCAAACCAAAGTTAACTTCCCATTCTCTGTAATGGAAGCTTGAAGGGCTCTACCTCGCAGTACGTGTGTGGACTGACATGACCACCACTCAGAACCAGGCTGCCCCATGGTGAGTCTCCTCCCCCACCAAGTGGTTTTGAAAAGGTAAGAACCTGAAATGCATTGGGAAGATACTTGGTATAGCTGCTCTGGTTAAAATACATAGCCCATTCAACTTATCAGGATTATTCTAGTAAAGATAGTGTCAGGGAGCAGACAGCACACGTAGAAAGCTACCACATAGAAGGCACATCTGAAAACAGAGACACTACTGGGAATAAATGTTGGGATAACCAGCAATCCAAAGCCATTAAGGGTCACAAAACGCACACCATTGTGAAAGCTTGCCACCCAGTTATCCTTGGATAATGCTGTACAGGATGGGTAAAAGAAGCCACCTTGTTGAGGGGGTGGGGGTTTATTGTTTGGCTGGGTTTTTTTAAAGACAAATGCTACACTTCCTGACCTTCCCCCATCCCTTGCTGTTATTGCTAGTAGTTTGGATGGGGTGTATTTTGTTCCAGTGGACTGCAGTAGAATGCAATCCTTCAAGTGGGTTGGGCCAGCTTTACTTGGTGTTTTCACGGTAAGACAGATAGCACATTCTCTGGGGGACTACAGACCACCAGTTTCCAATGCAACAGTGAGAACATTCAAGTATCAGCTCTATGTTTTCAGATACCAAATTTACTTAATAAAGATACAAAAAGCATCCATGAACACACAGCTTTTCCAAACACATCTGTTGCCACCAAGTATATAAAAAAAAATTCTAAACATGCAATTATTACATATAATATCCTATGTCCCTAGCACTTTGTATAACCACCCCAGCATACTTGTCAAATGTTTTTAGCTCTTAAAAATGTATTTTTTTAAAAATAACATCAGTTAAGAAAGTAGCATTCGCCAGCAGATATTAGCATACTCAAGTCCTGTTGAATTCACAGGCCTTTTATCATCTTGTTGTTTACAAATGTTACTGTCATTCATCATCACAAATCATCAGCTGTATTTGTGGCTGAAGAAAATACTAAGTCAGAAGGCAGAGATGAGTACAAAGGCATTAATCAGAGATCATGATTTTTACTACCAGGAATGTTATCCTCTCAGATGCCTATAATTAGACACACCCAATACCTACAGTCTTCTCAGTTATCCAAAATATTATGGGGACTGCTAGGTGTGGGTGAGAATGGGGTAAATAAGCCATATAAAGCAAAAATACAGGTAATACAAAGTATTTTTAGGTTTTGACTATAGAAATACATTTCTGTTCCACTATCTTTGAAGAATGCATAGTTTTCTGCAGAAAGCACACCGGCAGCTTAAATAGTGAGAGGGAAGCAGAGAACAGGCCAGGTCCATTGCTAGGACTTTTTTTCATTTTTTAGGGTTTGGGATTTTTTTTTTAGTTTTTCAGTGTAGTAATCATTGCCTTTTAGGGAAAGGAGAAAAAAAAAATGGTTACTCTAAGATTTTCAAGACTGTGTAATGCTTTTAAGCCTTGCTCCCCACACAGAAAAACAGGTGTGACTACATCCCCTCCAACAGCTTCATTAATCTAAAGCATAAGTCAAACCCACACATTCAGTGACCTACATATAGGTTTTTTTCTGTATAAATTAGCTACTTAACCAAATCAAAAGTATATGAGTTACAGCTGGGTTTCAGAGCACCCTTAACGATCAAATCCTGACATCATTTTTCAATACCAAAACAGCCACCAGCACAAATTCACCAACATTTTCAAGATTATTGAAATTTAAAGAGTGTATCTGCAGTTGAAAAATATCTTTCAAGCAACTTCTAATTCAGAAGGAAGGTTGTTTTAGAAATCAAGGGTTAAAACAAGAACACTGGCAACATTTGCCTGACTGACTTAGAGAAACATGCCTCTGAAGACCGCCAGCAAGGTGCTGTGTTAGGTAGTATGTAAAAATAAAGTGAATGCCACCCATTGTCTATTTAGAGCTTGAAACACTTGATCTAAAACTTTAAGTTCTGAATGCAACACACACAATCAGAGCAGAAAATTAAGTAGTGGGTGGACAGAATATTTTTCTGCCTACCCTGAATAATAACCACACTGCTGCAACTGTCAGAGACCATCCCTTGTGCACTCCATTAGAAAGCACATAGCAAAGCGTAGGCTCAAATCACATAGCCTGATGTTACAGATAGGCTGGAGAAACTTCCCTCTGTTTCCACACGGAAAACTGCTCTCAGAACAAAACAGCAGAGAAAATTCAGCTTCAGATTTCCTTATGTGAGCCAACAGCATTGAGGAAAAGAAAACAAATGGCACAACACTGCAAGCTCACCTCAAGCAGCATCAGTGACAGAGTTCTTGTCCCTGTGGTTTAATGATTCAAGCTCGACTTAAAAGCAACTTGAGACAGTTTAAGATCCATGAGGTTCGTGGGTGTGCAACACTAAGGAAACCATGAAATAACCACCGCACAACCAAGGCCATCACAGACGCTCCTGGCTAATCCCCTTACACTTTCCTGAAACCCAAATACACATGCAAAGAAAAATACAAAATAATTAATCCACTACCTCCAAAGCCATGCCTACTGATGTAAGTTGTATTATGAACACTTTTTATTTTTTATACCCTTCTTGTGCCCAGCTGTTCGACCACCCCTCAACTGCCATCATTTATCATTCCTCCTTGTTAACCCATCCTTTACCCTCATGCCCTCATCATTCCATTTTCAAGGCTTGCTACCTTACCCCTTAAGTACATTCTATTATCTCATTTTTCCTTTTCATTCATTAGCCTGCTACTGTCTCTGCTCCCTTTAAGCACTCTCATCAAGAACTCTAAAGACCAGTTTCAAAAGCCAGTTCAAAAATCACAATACACACATCAAAGCAGTCCCGCTTTATTTACAAATGCTCTATACCATCATGAAATACTGTATCAAATTTTGATTATTCACAGGAAGGCATGGAATACCATTTCAAACATTTCTTTAAACAGAAATAATGATTCCTTTCCCTGGAAACAGGGGCTTGCAATTTACTGAGAAGAATAGCCTCCCTGCTTTTCTATTTAAAGTAGAACCAGGAATGTCAGGCCTACCTGTGCAAGCTGCCCCAAAGCATAGAGGCTGAGTTTCTTCAGGTCTGTGTAAAGAACCTCTCCAAGCTCCTGATAAGGCTTCCCAACGGGGGTGAAATGTCCCTGAGTGAAATGCTTTTGCCTCCTATGGTAGTTTTCCCAGAACACTTGTTCTCTTAGAGGCTCAATGCTTCTGTAAACTGTTCTGCTTCTGGCCAAGACCTTTCCGTACTTCTGAGCAAAGCCAGGCAAAGCCTGAATGCACACAAAATCTCAAGGATCCAACACTTCAGCAGCTACCGGCACCCTGAGTCTGCTAGTTTTAGGTGGGTCTGGTACCACAGGTGCCTTGAGTCTGCTGGTTTTAGGTGGGTCTGGTACCACAGGTGCTTCAACTCTCAGTTTTTAGATACATCTGGTACTGGCATCCTTCCAGAATGGAAACACCTTGGTGTTTTTACTCCTTAAGTTATTAAGCTCTAGTTTCCCCGTCATGAAGACACACACTTGCTGCCCAATGAAGCAAGTCTTTTTCTAATGGGTAGCCCAGCAGAAGAACCAACTGCTAGCTAACACTACACGAGGTCTCATTCCCCTCAGCAGACCCTCAAACAACAGACACCAATCCTTAAGGGCCAGGACCCCTAAAACCTACTCAGTCACCTAGGGAACAACCAGAGCCAGCTCACCTCCCTCCGAAGGGTCTCGTTAAAAGTACAGCTTCCTTTTAAACCTGTTTTTAACAACGGCACAAACCTCCCCTGCCCGCAGCGCTCACGCCGAGGGCCTCCCGCCTCCCAGGCGCTGGGGAGCAGCTTAAGGCGCCCCCACCTCCTTCCTCAGGGCGCCGACGGGGAGCGAGGGGCGGCCCCTCTCCTCAGCCGCCTCAGAGACCTGGCGCCAACCGCCGGCGCGGCGGGACAGCTAACGGCCGCGGGTGCCCGGGGAAACGCCGCGCGGGGCTGCGCGCCAGGGTGCTGAGCGCCCACCCGGCCGTGCGCGGGACCGTGCACAAGCACATGAACACCGGGCCGTGCACAAGCACGTCGGCACCCAGCCGTGCACGGGGCCGTGCACCAGACCGCCAGCACCCGGCCTTGCGCGGGGCCGTGCACCAGCAGCCCAGCACCCGGTCTTGCACAGGGCCGTGCACCAGCGCACCACCGCGCCAGCACCCGGCCTTGCACGGGGCCGTGCACCAGCAGCTCAGCACCCAGCGTTGCGCGTGGCCGTGCACCAGCCCATCAGTACTCAGCCATGTGCAGGGCCGTGCACCAAGGTGCTGAGCACCCAGCCTTGCTCAACCCTTGTGAAACATGCCATCAACCCTTCTTCCTAGGGCCGTTCCCAGTAAAAGCCTTTCAAATTTCACTCAAACCTTGTCAAACAACAGTAACTGGCGGCAAATGAGAATTCAAGATGGGTTTAATACTATATCTATTCAGCCCGAAAATACACAGACGATCGGCAGCAGCGGCGCATTATCCGAGGTGTGTGATTTCCAGCAGATTGGGGTTTTAGCCTGTCACAATGGCTCCAAGCATTTGAATTCCATGAGTTCTCCAAAGGGATGGGGTAACTGGAAACACCTCCTCCCTCCCTCCTTCTGTCCCTCCCCATCTTTCCTCTCAACCCTGAAAAAACATCACCCTTGCTATTATTTCACTGCATTTTATCTGTCCAACACTTTGCTATTATAACTTTGCATTTAGAGTGATGTGACCAGACATGAGAGGGCAGAGCGGGGCTCCACAGCCTCGGGGCTGCAGGAGGCTGCGGGGGACGTTTGCAGCTGGGAAGGTTCCCCCCTCCTCATTTTCCTTCTTGGCTTTATCTTTTCTGCAGGCTGCAGTATTCCCCAAAAACATCCCACCCTTGTGGTGGGCCAGGCCTGAGGTGCTCACCCACCAACCTGCCAAATTGTGGAGCTGGAAATGCAATTTCTGCTACTTTTCTCGTTGGCTGCAGCTTAATCATAGATGTTTCCAGCTGAAAAGAAATATTCCAAGACCTTGTCTTTGAGACAGCCAGGAGAAATAGCACAATTTGGTAATGATGACCCTGCTTTTGCTGTACCTGGGTGTATGAGTGTGTTTTCAAGTAGAACGTTTGAGAAAGAACTAGTTTCAATGACTTCCCTAATACAAGCAGTGACATCTCATCTAGCACCGGGATTTCAGCTCCGGGGACTTGAGGGGAAATATCTGCTGGACAATCACCGTGTGAAAAATATGAAAGTGGCATTTTGAAGCAGCCTTCATGCTTAGGTGCTGCTACATCCATACAGCGATGCTTTTGCATTGGAAAATGGTGCTTGATTGGTTTTGCCGGTCGGTTTGCATTTGGAAAAGCCTCTGCTCAGCCTTTGCCTGCAGCAGGTTGGGGCCTGCTAGGGCCTTCGGGTCCCAGCTGAGACACGTCGTCCGTCCGCCCCCCCCCCCCCCACTCCACTTATTTAATTTGAGTCAATCCAGATGCTGCAAGCGCTGCTGAGGACTGAGGTGGGCACAGTGGGAGCAATCCCACACCCAGCCCTGCAGGCTTTAATGCTGTAATGCTTTGGAGTTGTGCCCAAAACGCACTCCGCTTCCCCGGCAGATCCTTGTTTTAATGGACTTAAAATAACCAAAGTGCGTTTGGCTCTGTCAGGATGCTCAGGGGCTGGGAAGGGCTCACAGGGGACCTGTGCAGGGCCATATCCTGCTGGTGCTGGAGGTACCCCATCTCTTCTGGTCTCCCTACCCTGCCGTTTGTGCCCAGATGCCTCATCCCAGTGGCACAGCGTGCAAGTGCAAGCCTTGGGGCAAGGCTTTTGCAGAGGTCATCAGGCCTTTCTCCAAACCGTTTGCAATCCCTTTCCCCCAAAGTTTGCCAGTGGGGAGCCCGTCCTGGCATTAAGTTCCTGCTGGAGCCCTGAGCTCCGAGAGGAGCAAGTTGGCCAGGCCTGGCTCCTCGGTGCCGTTTTTGCATAAATAAGCTCTCTCCAAGGCAGGGAGGATGATCTATTATTCAGAAACAAACAAAAAAAGATGGATCTATGGGTTTGTGTTTTTAGAGACATGCAAAACCATTGCCCTCCCACAGCCCGCAGCAGCTCCCGGGTAAAGCTCTTGCGGTGACCAGCTCCCATCTCCAGCCAAACCGGGTGGGTTCTCCCAGCTCTTCCCTTCCTCAGCTCCATTTCTCCTCCACCCTGTCCATCATCTAGTCCCATTTTCAAGCAATGCTCCAGGAACGACAGGTATGCATTTGTTTCTCTTTTTCTTCCGTGTCATCTCTCCATCCAGCTTACAATTTTTGGTGGCAATTTAACAGCTTTTACAAATTACATTCCTATCTTTTTCTCAGTTATTGTTAGGGAGGAGAAAGTCCCATTTTTCACTGTGATCCTTCAGGTTTTTGCTGTCACTGTATTTAAGACTTTTTTTTTTTTTTTCTTTTTTGTCCTTAGCTTTTATTTTCTTATCCCTCAAGGACAGCCTTGGAAATTCAAAGCTGTTCCCTGACTATCAGCAGATCTGGTATTCTCTTTGGCAGCTTTGCAGTGACTGTCTCTCTTCCTTCCATCCTTCCACCTAAATGACACCCTTTTCTCAATAAATTACCCTTTGTCTTTCAAAGTAGCGTTTTCATTTGTGACAGTTTGGATGTATAATAGTTGCATCCCAGCGGATACCTTCAGGAGCATCAACTAACAGGCCAATACAGACTCAGTGGTGCAGAAAATAAAGAGATTTATGTATTTTGGACTTTATTTCCCCCCCAACAATTGGGCTGTGCTCTGAATTTTCAAAGTTTGAGTTTAAAGGTATGGCTTCTCATCACCAAAAATAATTTTCCTGCAATGGAGGGATGGCTGAACCCATGGCAGAATTACCGTTTTTTCAACATAACATCCTTTGGGGTCCCTGGAACATGCCCTGGGGCAGCCAAGCCCACCCAGCCATGCTCCGTGGCCCCAGCGTGCTGACCTCAAGGCACAAAACACCAAAACCTGCTGAAAGCACAAATCCCACACTGCCAGCAGCACATGCCAAATTCCTTGCCCTGTTTCTGGTATTTAGAAATGCTCACGCATCCGTGGCCAGCATGGAGCAGCGGGGAGGTGAGCAGCACCCTGAGCGGTAGGTGCAACAGAAAGGCTAATGGGAATATCACCTGCAGGAACGTCCCCAGGCATCTTGCACACTCCCTAAACAGACAAAAATGGCCCAGGAAGGTTTCCCCGCTGTATGGCAGCGCACACCAAGGTGTGCCAGCTTGCTTCAAGCGCTTCCAGAACCTTGCGTGGAGAGAAGGCAGCTGCACTGCCAGGAGTAAGGGAATCTGTTGCATTGTACTTTGCAGTTAGCTAGCATTTCACAGTCTTTATGGTAGAAACGTGCCTGAAAAACAGCTGACCAGCAAAACCCCTGATTGTTTATGCTAGAGAGGAAACATTGATTTTGCAAACATTTCATAGCAATAACGATGGCGATCGATTAGTGCTGCTGTTGCTCGTGATCTTGCTAATGGAGGGTAAACGTACAGCATGGCTGAAGCAGGCTTAGCTGGAGCAGCAACTTTGGGGTGTCCCCAGGCTCCCCATGGGCAGGGGGGACTCCTGGGGACCCCCTGCTGTGCTGGCCCGTGCAGCAGGGGTGTCCCCAAGAGCCCTCCCTGCCTGCAGGGACACATGCGTGCCCAGCACTGCTGGAGGGGGGATGCAGCTGATAAAACTCAAGTAGGTTGGATGCTCACACTCTGCTCCCATCGGATGAAGATGGAGATGTCCAATCCCATGGCCGCTGACAAAAGCATCCTCCCCAGCTCCTGCAAGCTGCCCAAAAGCAACAGATTGGACATTTTTGTTGAAATTGTCAAGATCCAGACCTTGGCTCTCGCAGCCTGGGACTTTCTTCTCACAGCCCTGCACCTTCTGTCTCCTTTCCAAACACCAGACAAGCCAAACATTATTTTACAATCCTGGCATCTGGCACGCAGCTCTGGGGCAAGCCTCTCAGCTTGTCACTGGCGAGATAAATGAGCCCGTTTCAGTGGCCGACTTCATAAAAGTATATGAAAAGTAGTTAACAAAAGGGTATTTCACAAAGCCGGGAATGCAAATGCAACCTCTGAGATAACTGAAACAGCCATAAAATGAGGAAGCAGCTTTCCATCTGTGGAAATAGATGTCATTTTATAGAGGCTCTAATTAGTTATGCCCAGTCCTGCAGCCGTTTTGTCGGCGGGGCGCACAGGCTGCCTCTTGCTCTGCAGCTCCCAGGGCTTTCAGGGTAAGGAGGGGGAAGGCAAAGCTGGAGGAAGAGCTGCTTAATCTTGTGAAAGTCCCCTCTGAGGGCTGTGTTTTCAGCTGGTACCCAACAGCAAACAAAGCCAGGGTTGTTTTGCAAAGGTGGCGACGGCAGCGCTCGGCCCCGGCTGCATGGCAAGGTCAGCCCTAGCAACAGTGCCATGCTGGCCCCAGGAGATCTGTGCTCCTCCATCTCCTCCGAGCCCAGAGGGACTCACGGGGAAGGTTTATTGGGGTCATGGTTCAGCAGTGGGGTCCCAGGGGGCTTACTGGTTCTCCCCAGCATCGCTGCTGCAGCCTGGGGGTTTTCATGTGGTTTGGGTATAGGGTATTCACAGTGTGCCAGGGAAGGTGTGCTTGGGAGGGTTACTTCTTCAGCAGAGCACTGGGATTGCCAGTTTTAATTTGGTTGGAGGCAATATGCTTACAAATACAGATTTGTATTTTGCCTTTTTTTTTTTACAAATGCATTTTTGTAAATGCAGATTTGTAAAAGTTGCCTTGAGTCCTCCGAGGTGCCACCTCCTTGAGAGGGAACATCCCTGCTGGGGCAAAATCCTCTCCCGGCTCTTCCACGGACATGGATTTCCTCCCCTCAAACCTCTTCTGCAACTTTTGGGCAGAAGCTGTCGGTTTTGATACACCCCACGCTTTGGGCCTTACCCTGCTTTGGGCTGAGAGCACAGCTCCCACCCAAGTGCTCCATGGGGAACGCCAGCACCCAGCAGGAGGATGCTGGGGTTTATCCCCACCGTGGCACCGCTGCAGCACACGCCTGCCCCTTTCGAGCTCTTCTGGTGCAACGTTCGGCTTTTCCTTTGTTCCTCCGCCTGCAAGAATCCCTGCAAACCTGCCAGCCTGCAGCGAGCTCGGCAGGATTAACGCTGGAGCGGGACGTACCACGGGAATTAGTCACCGCCGGGACCTCAGTCAAGTGTTTTATTTAATGCCCTTTTCCAAAGACATTTGTACTTGAAAAACTGAAGAATTACGAGCTCTCTGCTAACAAGTGTGACTCAGAGGAGCTGTGGGCACACACCATTTAAGTGAGAAGTGTCTTCACAGTGCTGACGCAGCGTGGGTGAAGAGGGGCGAGAGGCTGCTGCCCCTCACCGAAACAGCCGAAACCCACCTGTCACCCGCTTCCCTCCCCCCGCAGCAGGGCTTCACCCTCTGCCACGGGAGAAGGTGCTGCTGAGAAAGTGGGGTTTGCAAAAAAAATACCAAAACACCAAACAAAAAACAAACCCAACCCAAATGACTTAAATTTGTGCTGCCAAGAGCTTTGCTACAGAGGGAACGGCTCAGAGTGCCGAGCGGCTGAGCCAAACTGCTGACGTGCCCTGCTAACAGCAACCGGAGCTGTGCTGGCATTCAGTGCACCGAGCAAACCTGTGCCCAAAACACAGGGCAGGGCAATGCTCTGCTACCAAAGGCCACCCTGCCCTTTACCATGGTCTCCTGCCTCTGTGGCTGCCAGGAACTTGCTCAGCAAGAAGTTTGTGGGACATTGCCAGCCTCCCCAGAGATGGCTTTAAAAACAACGTGCCTTTGCCAAGCATTACCTGTAAACTGCTCCGGTGCGCAGGTCCGTGCACGGAGCACCGAAGGCTCAAATATTTGCAGAAGGCATTTGGGGGTTGCCCGAGTCCCCGTGCCAGCCACGGCAGGTCACAGCATGGGTGTCACAGGAGCCAGGGAGGTTACAGGTAAAAAATAATGATAATTTATTCAGCTTTTCTCAACACAACATCCACCATCGGCCTTGCGGGGGATTAACAGATCAGACATTGTCAGCAGCCGGGAGATGCTGTACAGAGGGAGGGCAACCAGCGATGCGATTTATAGGGACGCAAGCCTTGAACTTTCTTCAGATCGACTTCCAGCGCATTACCAGGATGGTGGGGATTAGCTGCTAAGCGGCGGCATTTGGAAATCCTCCCAGCTCTTTCCCAAAGTGGAGGAGGCTTTGCGTGTGCTGAGCCTGGTTACTCCAACCCCCACAAGGCCCTCGAGGAAGGGGAGACCTGCATTCCTCACGGGACCTGGCCTCCAGTGGCCAGAACAGGGGTGGTGGCTTTGCACAGCGCTGCATCTCGGCAACTTGTGATGCTGCTCCACCCCAGCTGGCCAGCAGCAGCTGGCAGAGGCTCACCATGGAGCAGGGTGCAGCCCAGGTATTATTAGATATGATGCTTTTATTTCTGCTTCGGCCAAAGTTCAGCTGGTGCAGCTTGAGCTCCGATGCCGCGATGGGCGCTGGATGCGTCCCATCCTGCCAGGAAAGCTCTGGCCATTTGGTGCTGAGGGTCAGAGGGGCCCAGCCTGGAGAAATGTCACTGCGTCCCATGCATGCTACCATCCAGCCACGTGGCTTCCCACTACAAATTATTTCATAATCCTCCTTTTGTTATCATTAAGAAAAACAGAAGCAATGACAAGAAATGATCCTAAGCCAGGACACGCAGGGCTCTGGGTTGTGCAGCACCAGCTTTGCCAGATCGCATAACCCTCCCCGTTTTGCATCCCCTAGGGAAATTTCTTCCTCCCCTTTGCAGAGCTCAGGCTCTAAGAAAACTCTCCTTGCTGCTGTCCTACTTAGAGGGGGAGAAAAAAAATGAAGTAAGAGTCTATACAACATCTGTATCAAGCTGCAGCACGTTCCTCTTCGCCAGCATCCCACAGCATCTCCCCCTGCAACTTGCCTGACCTGGGCTTGCAGGGGAGGGGGTCTGGGATTTGTGTAGGGAAGCAGATGGGCTCTGTGGCCGGGCAAGGTAAAGTGGGTGCTGCCACCAGCCTGGAGAGGTGGGCCATCCCTCCGTGCCATCCTGGCATCCGCGGGATGGGAGTCGTTCCTCCGAGCCCCTGAGCTGCAATTCCCAGCACACACGCAGCTGGCTCCTCGGAGCTTGTCGAGACCTCCTCAAGTGCAACACTGAGCCTGCACTCCTGGCTGCGGCTTGTTAAAATAAATTGAAATGTAGAGGGAAAGTCATTAAGATCTCTTTCATCAACACCATTCCTCACAGGCCCGGAGAAGCTGAGGTTTTGTCAGATCACGTTATCACCACGGCTTCGCTGCTTCCGAACCTTGAAGAGATTCTTCCAAAAGTGCAACCGCCCCCTCGCCTGCTCCTCTTTCAATCTCCAGCTATTTTTATTTCACTCCTTGAGATAAAAGTATGTGTGTGGGAGAGGTATTTACACACACATAAGAAAATATAGATGCACATAAAAATAACCTGATGATTTGAGAGAGAGACGCTTCACTTGGGCAGAGCTTTCTGGTCCCCATTCCATTATATAAAGAAAATGCTGAAGTTGTGGAGGCTTGACAGGGGGGTTGCCGTGGCTCTCGTGGATGCTGTGAGCATCCTCCTGCCCACAGCAGGCTCTGCTTATGCACAGGATCTGAAGCCCCCAGTGGACAGGATGGCAGCTGGGTGAGGCGTGCCCTGAGTTAGTGCTGAAATTCCCCAAAAGGAAAAATAAAGAGACTTTCATGACCTTGGAAAGTTCATGGCCTGCTGTGGAGCAAATGCAGGGGAGGTTAATTCTGACAGAAACCTTCTCATACTCTTATATTCATGGTGCATTTCCAGATGTGTAACTGCCTGTCTTCACATTGCTTTTATGTTTAAATACCTTATTTAAAGGAAAGTGGGAAGGGAAAGGTGAGTGCCTGGTACCACCAGCCCCCAGCCAGTACTGCCCAGTCTCGGCAGTGCCTGGGCATTGGTGTGGTGCACCATCTGCCCATCCCATGGGGTGAAGAGCCAAGGGCCTCACATGCCCACCACTCCTCCTGCGTCCTGCACATCCCATGGGATGGATTTAACATCCGCTGACCCCGACAGAAATCTGGGATCCATTGGGCAAGACCAGCCTCTAAGCAGCACTGGATCTGGGAGGGAGCGTGCTCACGCAGCGAGGCGGGCAGGCGGCGAGAGCAGGCTCAGCCTAGCTCAGGGTCAACATCTCTGCCAAAAACAAGACAACTCACAAACATGAGACCTGGGGCAGCGCTCTCAGTGTCCCTACAAGCCGCAGCACGCCAGGACGTCGCTGCTACCCTGCTGGCGAGCGCGTCACAGGCTGCACCAGCCAAGCCAGCATAGCTCTGCAGTACAGAACATCCTCGCTGGCTCTGGCGCGGGGGAAACACGATCGCACTCACAGAGCCCGGGCAGCAACGGTGATGCGCTGGGGCTGGCTGCTGCCAGCCTTGTTTTGCCTTTCTTTTTTAACAGGCTGCCACACACAGCATTCTTGGTGACAAGTGACAGCCTTGTTGTATTAACAGCACTCCGCCAAATGGTATTACTATTATTATCTGTTTTCATGAGTATAATAGATAATATGACTAGCCCCCTCCAAAATAACCCGGAGTTTGAAGGAAGGATTTGGATTATTTGCTGAACATCTCAAGCTGTGATAACACAAGACAGCACCGTATCGTACCAGAAAGTGCTGCCGTGTGTTCCACACACCTCACCTGCAGGAAACTTCTTGCATTAAACCACAGGATAGCTGTCACTGAATCATTCCGTAATTGCAGGAGGAGATAACAAGAACAGAGAGTGCTCTGGCAAAGCTTGCCCGGCCAAGGTTGTTTAAAAATACCTAGCCTCAGCCCTCCTGGCTTTCTGCAGCTCTGCTGGGTGTCGGAAAGCCCACGCTGCTGGCGAGCAGGTGCTCCCCGCGGGCTCAGTCCATTGAAATAACTGCTGGGATCTCGCCCAGGATCTCTCATCCCAAAACTTGAGCCAGATCCCAGCCAAGAAGTGCTGCGCTACACTGGAAAAAAACACGGCAACATGCCCTGCCAGTGACGTCCATTTCGTGTTAAGAACAAAAGATGTCTCACCACCCATCAGGAGCATCACCCTGCCTGCCGGATGGACCCATCTGCTGTAACGAATCTGAAAACACTGGAAATAATTTTTAAAAGCATATGTTAAAAAAAGCTTACCCGGAGGTGGGCTGAAGGGGCAGCTGCCAGGCTTGGCTGGGGCTCGAAGCAGCAGTTTCTGACCCAGCAGATGGTCAGAGGACGCTGAGCGCAGACGCTGCCCGGGCACCGTGGCTGCTCGCCCCATTGGTGTTTGCCAGCACAAGCCAGGAGGGAGGATGGACAGGGGAAAGGCTTCCCAGGGGCCCAGGCACTGCTCTCCTGTCATCCCTGGCACGTTCTCCTGAGAGGCAATGCAACCAAGGCTTGCATATTTGCTGCTATTGCTCACTGTCTCCCCTGAGCACCCCAGCCTGCGAGACCCGTCAGAGGAGACAAACCAGCTTGCACGTGGGTTTTTGCCATGACTAACAGCTTAAGTAAACAACCAGGTAAACACACTAATTTTACTTTCAAAACAACAACAAAAAGCCACAAAGCCCAATTCTTCCTGGAGTAAAGACGGGTGCGTAATTATCGGCATTTGTCCTCTCAGTGCTTTCGCAAGTTGCCAGCATTTTAAAACCTGGCAGCCGCTACAAGACAAAGTGACATATTTAGCTCAGGAGCAAAATGCTGCTCGCTTGTAGATGCCAGGGAGCGGGGGAAAGGAAAAACACCTGCGAGGGAAGTGCCTGCTGCCCCGCAGAGCCATGCTGGGGAGGATCCACAGCGTCATCTCGAAACCAGGGGAATAGAGCCTGCCCCTGAGTCAGCTCAGCTTGGGGGATGGCTGGCATTGGAGTCATTTATAGCCAGATGCTCTGATCTTGCATTTAGGGGTCTATGCATCCTTTGGCAGGTGACTTTCCAAGGAGTACAGCTCCAGCCATTGCATTCCTCAGGGCTCCGTACTGGGCGCGGTGCTGCTCAGCACCCTTGTTGGTGACATGGGCGCTGGGACTGAGCGCCCCCTCAGCAGGTTTGCTGGTGACACCAGCCTGCGCGGTGCGTCAGCGCGCTGGAGGGAAGGGACGCCATCCCGGGGGACCGTGACAGGCTTGAGAGGTGGGCCCGTGTGAACCTCGTGATGTTCAACAAGGCCAAGTGCAAGGTCCTGCACGTGGGTCAGGGCAATCCCAAGCACAAGTACAGGCTGGCTAGAAGACAGACTGAGAGCAGCCCTGAGGAGGACTTGGGGATGCTGGTGGACAAGAAGCTCACCACGACCCGGCAATGTGCACTCGCAGCCCAGAAAGCCAACCATACCCTGGGCTGCATCACCAGCAGCGCGGCCAGCAGGGCGAGGGAGGGGGCTCTGCCCCTCTGCTCCGCTCCGGTGAGACCCCCCCTGCAGCCCTGCGTCCAGCTCTGGGGCCCAGCGTAAGAAGGACATGGACCTGCTGGAGCGAGTCCAGAGGAGGGACACGGAGATGATCGAGGGCTGGAGCACCTCTCCTGTGAGGGCAGGCTGAGAGCTGGGGTTGTTCAGCCTGGAGAAAGGAAGGCTCCAGGAGAACTTCCAGTGCCTAAAGGGGCCAACCAAAAAGCTGGAGAGGGCCTTCCTGCAAGGGTCTGTATCGACAGGACAAGGTGGAATGGTTTTAAACTGAAAGAGGGAAGATTTAGATTAGATACTAGACAGAAATTCTTCCCTGTGAGGGTGGTGAGGCGCTGGCCCAGGTTGCCCAGGGCGGCTGTGGGTGCCCCATCCCTGGGGGTGCTCAGGGCCAGGCTGGACGGGGCTTGGAGCAACCTGGTCTGGTGGAAGGTGTCCCTGCCCAGGGCAGGGGGGTGGGACTAGGTGATCTTTAAGGTCCCTTCCAACCCAAACCGTTCTACGATTGCATGGTCTCACTCACACTGCAAACCCCAAGGCTGAGCCCTGACACTTTGGGTTTGCCTACAGCTCCTTCTCTTTGCTTAGAAATGGGTTTGAGCAACCCCCCTGAAAAATCCCAGTCCTGAGAGCTGCCTTCTGGGGAGCAGGTGGGGAGGTCTGTTGGCACAAAGGCTGCCTGGCTTGACCTGGGCTCTGATTTTATGGTAAGGCTTACCCTGGGGCTGGCTGAGCAGCACCTCCCTCACACCCCCAGAGCTGGTGCTCCAGCGGGTCCAACAGCCTGTCCCCATCGCTCCAGACTCACACCATGGTCACACAAAGGCCCTGAGAAGCCCACATCCCGCAAGCCCCTACAACCTCTGTGGAGGAGTGAGGAGCCCAGACCTGACCCTGCTGGGTTCGGGATCGGTCAGTGTTAATTGCCATCAGATGCAGGATTGAGATGAAGCCATTTCCTAAGCAGTGTGCCATAAGGATCCAACTTGCTCCGTTTGATGATTCCTCATTTTAGTAGCAGGTGGTATAAGGGCAGGGAAAAAAACCTATAAAATGTTTAACATCCCTTTAGCCTCAATTTATCTGAAGAGAATTCAAACAGCACAATTTCCCCCCACCATCTGGGTGCCACTTTAAAAGACATTTTCTCATATCATTGCAATTTCAGAAAATCTTGTTGTATAGCTATGGAAATGCAAGATGCTTCCCCTAAATTGTGCATCAGTGTGAAGCTTTTTAAACCTCAACTGCGGCTTATGATATATTGTGACAGCTCACAGACAGCTCCCAAAAGACTTTCCCAGTTCCAACACCACCCATGCAGGGGACCCCAGCTTCAGGTGCTGCAGTCCCACAGTGCGAAGCCCTCTGCTTGGTTTTGCCTCGTTTTGCTTCAGTAATGGGAAGAAGATTCCCTTGCAGAGCTGTGAACCTGCTTGCCTGGCTGCAGGCTATCGCATGTGGGTGCACACAGGTACATACGTCCATGACTTATATTTCCCACTCATGTGCCCCAAAATAGCTTAGAAACACGTTGAGCTACTCCAAAACCTTAGAGAAATCTCACAGGTCTGTATAAATATCCTGCAAGCAGGCAGCCTAGAAGAGGAGAATGGCTCTAGTGATGTCCCTGCTGCCCTCAGCCCTCCTTAGACAGAGCAAACCGCTGCAGGGAAAGCTGCCCTTTGCAGACAGCCGACCCCAAAACATGGCTCCATAGGAGAGGGCCTTCGGTACCAGAAAGAGCAGTCTCCTCCGGCACCCCAGCCCCAGGGCAGACTCCCAGCCCGAGAGGGACCTGCAGAGGGTCAGGTCTTTGCTGAGCTCCGGGCCAGAGCCTCAACCCCTGCCTGCACAAGCAGACCCCCTAATCACAGAGCAAACTCCTATGACCAGCGATACACAGCTCAGCTAATTCCTCCATCCTGGTGAAAGCTGTTTGTCCCTGTCCTCCTCAGCAGCTCCTCAGAGCCCCGTGCCCCCCGGCACACCGCTCCCCCCCAGTCCCGCTGACCACCCCCGAGAGCACCCGCGCTCAGACATTGATGCGCAGCCAGAGGAGGCAACCGAAGAATGAATGGAAGGGTCAGCGCAGGTCAGTGGGTGCTCAGTGTTGTTTGCCTTCCAGCTCAACGATCACTTAAATAGAGCAGGAGCAACTCCAGAGCAGCCAGCTCATCGAGGGGATGATCTGTGTGCCCAGGGAGAGAAGGGATACGTGGCCACCGGCCAGTGCCCCCCGTGCAGGGCAGGGCTGCCCCCGTTTCACCAGCGAGGGGTGAAGGACGGGGCAGGGAGCCAGGGTTAAAGCCAGCAGAGAGCTGCTCCTTCCCTGGGGAGTCCAAAGAGTCACCCCCATGGACTGTCACCAGCTACACAGCTCTGCTCACCCCGCCACATCCCCGTTGCTGCCTGCGTTTGGGCATCCCCGGGCTCAGCAGTGGGGTGCACAATCACTCTCATTGCTCACGCTGCTGGGGTGCCGGAGGGGCTGAGGGCAGGACCCCGGGGCAGCCCCGGGCTGGGCATGGAGAGGGAGTTGCTCCTTCCCAGGCAACACGCTGGAAAGGGGGGCATTTGGGAACTTTGGTTTTAAATCCAGTCGGTTTGCTTGTTTTTGAAGCAATTAGTGACTTTTCCCACACGGCTCCTGCATGGCAGAAGGCGGCAGCTGCCTCGGCAACATGGGCAAAGCTGGAGGGACACTGAGCCAAGCTCCTGGCTCAGAAGGGCAAAGCTTTTGTCCTCAGACACCCTGGACTCCGGAGGGGCCTGGCAGCTCACCAAGGTCACAGGCTAAACTCAGGATCGGTAAATCCGAGACTGGGTCTACAGCTGGCAAATCAGGTCTGGACGAGGCCACACCATGGCCCCACCACCCTGTTTGACCTCAAAGCAAGAAGCCCAATCCTGAGAAATGCCTGCTCAGGGAAGCGCAGGACATTTCCAACAGAGAAATGGATGTTCTCAGGGACCAGAAAGCCCTCGAAGGGCTGAGGATCAGCCTTTCTACTCCACGCACGTCGCTTCATGAGTGCCTCGGTTTCCCTAAGGTACAAAGCAGGACATTTTCAGTCCTTGAAATGCAGGATGCATCTTCCAGGTTTGCACTGATCCCATCAGAAACCAGCCCTGGGAACTCAGGTGAATGCTGGCTCCGTGGTGTTCTTCCCAAAGCTGGCTCCTGCCTGACGGAGCCTCTCACAGCCCACCAGGGAGGATTGAAATGCTGAGCACGCCTTCCTGGCATTCACCCTGATTTTCAGAAATTGCAGTAAATCAGTATCGCTGCAAATTGGCCTCTTTTTTTGGCTCTGGCTTGATGTAAAAAAGAAAACAAATGGAGTTTTAAAATGCAGCTAATCAAGGAGTTAAAGAGAGGTTAATCTTAATGGATTAATCAGCTCGCAGGGGGATGGGAAGGAGGCACAGACAGGGAGGAGCAGAGCAGCAGCCAAGCCGCTTCTCCCAAGCCGCTTCTCCCAAGTTGCTTCTCCCAAGCCGCTTCTCCCAAGTTGCTTCTCCCAAGTTGCTTCTCCCAAGAGCAATGACAAGTTTTGGGGAGAGTTTGGAGATCTGCATCCAGCATGAGGCTGACCTGGCAGCAACAGGTAAGTCCCAGGCTAGGCTACACCTTCCCTGAGAAAATGGAGTCCTCGATGCATTCATTATCACCCCGTGGGAAAAACAGGGGGCAATGTTTGACTTCACCACCCTCACCTAGAGTCTATCATCTCCTTTCAAACACCAATAGGTGATAAAACGCAGGACAGGGGACAGCCCTGGCTGGTGTTAACCCTCGCTGCAAAACTCAGGGGGTGACAGGGAAAGGGGCTCTGAACAGAGACTCAGAGCCGAGGCGGTCATGATGATCTCACTGCTAATTATGCAGAGAAGTCATTTAGCTGTGGCTGCATGTGATGAAGTGGTATGACAGAGTGGAACAAAACCCCACAGCCACTTTGAGCAAATTGAAGCAGCTTTCCACCCTCTCCTGCAGGAAGCAGCACCCACCATGGTTGTCCTGACCACCCCGTGAGGTCCCACCTGTGGCTCCTGCAGCCATATCCAAAGCATCCCCCTGCCCAGTATCCCAAAACCTCAGCACCTGCCTCCCAGCACAGCCAGGTGTTCTTCACGGGGTAAAGCCTCTTTATAGGCAGCTAATTGGGCTTAGGCATAAGAAGGGCTTGAATATAATTAGTGACAGTGAAAGCAAGGAGGTTTAAAGAAGGTTATTAATGATATACACTGCTGTATACAACAGCATAATAGCCAAAAAAATATTAGATCCATTAAGTATCATTATCAAGGCCTGGAGCTAATCATTTAAGCTTAATGAAACTAATACATTTCTCCAGCACTGGCAGTAGAGCTCATCCCTTGGAGGGAAACAGCAGCCAGGAAGGCTCAAGCCATGGTGTCTCAGCAGCATTGCTGCTGGCCCTGACTGGGGCACCAGTGCCCATGCTGGCTCTGGGATCCACGTTGCCAAGAGCTGAGCCCACTACCAAGTGCTTTCAGAAGCAATTCACTCATTTCAGCAGGAAACCTTTTGCTTTGGCAGCTCAAAGACCTTCTGGTCAATGATGTCCTACATAGACATTTAACACGTTGCAGAAGGTTTTCCCCAGTGCCCCTGTCCTTGGCACGGGTCAGACTGGTGCTGCTGGTCTTTGCTCCCTGGGACCTTGGGCTCGAGTGTTAACACCATTGGGGAGGGCAGGGAGATCTCCCAGACCTCCCTTAGCTGGTGCAGGAGTCCAAGGCATCCCAGAGACGTCCCCCTCCAGCACCCATCTCCAGGGCAGGGCACCCATCCCACTGCGTCCCCCCACGCCCCCCTCCTCTCCCTTGTTTTGAGCAGCTCTTTGGAGACAGGAGGAGAAATGACTCTGAGCCGAGGCGGTCACGATGATCTCACTGCTAATTATGCAGAGAAGTCATTTAGCTGTGGCTGCGTGTGATGAAGTGGTATGACAGAGTGGAACAAAACCCCACAGCCACTTTGAGCAAATTGAAGAGGGAAAAAAAAAAACCCCAAGTGAGCAAACCCAAGTGCCTCAACCTGTGCCTGCCCTTCTGTGAGCCCCTGCAGATGCTGTGCTACCCCCAGACCCACTGCAGTTAGGGACGGGCAGCTCAGATTGGGAAACAATTAAAAAACCCATTAGTTCCACTTTCCCCTTGCCTTTGTCTGGGTCTGTTTTCTGCCCTGGCCACAGCAGAGGGCTCATTGCTGCAGCAATGAAGAGCCTGGGATTAGCACCGGCCTTATTAAAAACACTCACTCACACCTCATTTTACCTTCATGCTGGAGATGATTTAGCTTGATTTATTCTAATTAGTTGTGATTTATTGTTTTAATGAGCTCTTCTGCAGGCTTTTTGTGCTTCATAACCACCCTCCTCAGCTGCTAGAATACATTTTCAAGAGATCTTTTAATAAGGAGAAGTTTCCAAGGCTGCCTTGGATAGGAAGCTTTTTGTTGCAATCCGAAAGAAGAAAACGAAGATGAGCTTTGCCTCCCCTGCAGGATGGGTTTGCTGTGGAGCATCTGGCTGGGAGAAGGAGGCTGCACTTCAGCACTGTCACCTAAATGGCAAGACAGCCCTTAATTACCAGCAGCCTTTGCAACAGGGTTTCAAGACTGACAAAAGAAAACAAATAAGAGAAAATTCCCTGCCTCTCTGCTCCAGCTCACTATTCGAGGGTAGGAATTCGTGGCTGTGGCTCCATGAAGGGGTTGGTGATGCCCAGCACCACGGTCGCACACACAGTCCGCCCAGCAGGGTCCATGCTGCTGGTGAGGGTCACCAGGCTTGAGCCTCAAAGCACGCCCAACCCTCTCCTGAGATGGGTGTGGGCAGAAGCATCCAAAACACGATGCCATGATGCCCCACCAGCACTGCTTTATCTGCTGAGGTCTCTCCTCCCCTTCTCTCTGCTAAGATGGGCAAAGCTTCAGGATCTTCTTTGTTGGCTCCCCAGGAGCGGCCGTGCAGGTTCATGGCCAGGAACTCCTGCTGAACTTCTCTGCCTTCGATTTAAAAAGGACAGAAGGGGTGTCTTGGCAGCCAGGGCAGGTTATTCCTATGACATTGGCTTTTTTATTAGAGGAAAAGTTTTTTTCTTCTCTGGCCCCACAGCCATTGTGTGGCAAAGTATTTTCTTTGGAGACATCCAAACTAAAGCAGATGATACTTGCTTTGCAAGTAGGTACCAAAACCACAACAAAGTCTCCAACAGAAGGGAAACTCCCACAGAGAAACATGAAAAACCCCAAATGACCTTGACTTTAGCAGAGAGACACATGGATGGTTATGGGATATTCTCTAGGGGAAAAGGGACTGGCTTGTAACGAAGGGGCCTGTCTGTGTGAGAAAATGAGAAACCCTCGGGGAGCCAGGGATGCTCTGGGAAGGAAAAACATTCAGGAGTGTAATATCAGCCTCCCTGTGCAAAGCCAGCTAGGTGATCTGCAGGAATAAGAACCAGCTGCCAAGTGAGAGGCTGGAAAGCTGCACTTGGCCTGGAGGGGTGAGGAGAGCACTGCGGCAGGGGGAAACCGAGGAGGAGGATGCTGGAGGAGAACAGGCTGAGCTTCTGCACGCCCATGGCACACGCAGCTCAGAGCTGTGCAGAGGTTCCCAGGGTGGCTGTAAAGCGCCAACATCCCCATCAGCCAGCCACAGGGTCTCTGTGGCCACCTGAGGACCCCCGCAGAGTGACCTAACTGTGTGCCAGGAGCAAGCGAGAGACATCAAGCGCATCTCCACGGGGTGAGCCAGCAAGCACGTTCCGAGCCACGGGCGATGCTTGCCCAGAGCGGAGCTGGATGAAGCCTCAGGAGCTGCTGTGCTGACCGTTGGCCACAGCCCTGACCGGACATGAGCCAGCTCCTGCCACAGGACCTGGGCACTCAGAAGGTGAGACCAACCCAGTTCTTCTAGGAGAAGAAACCAGACCTCTGGAGATGCCTGGTGTATCTGGGCAGCTCTGATGCTCCTTGTGGATTATTTACCCTGCTCTACATGCTGCCAAACAAAATAAATCAATTCAGATTTTGCTTCCATTTTAGGAAAATAAATCCTCTGGGACAGGCCAGGAGCCAGTGCCCCGCGAGGAGCCACGTGCTCACCCAGCCCGGCCCCGGTGGGGTAGGGACCAGCACTCGAGCTGCTCGGCCCCGCGGGCCCCCGCCCCACTGGGGGCTGGCAAAGCCCCTGTGCCTCCTCGGCGGCTCAGGGCAGGTGGCCGGGCACAGCCAAGAGGTTTATTCAGCCTCCTGCCACCGAGCCACCCAGCCAGCTCCTCCAAGGCTTGGGTGACCTTATGCTTATCTCTTCGTGTCCTTCACCCCGTCTGCAGCAGCTAGTTTGGGTGGCAGGTCCCCCCAGGCCGGTTTCCTACAACAACCCGTCCCCGCTCCACGGCTGCGGCACTGGGAACCACCAGCTTGTGCAGCAGGAGGGATCACCACTGCAAAGAAACGAGAAAAAAATCTTTTCCAAAACAACAAGTCCATGTGAACCACCTGCATTTCCCTCCAGCTGCCCAGGAGAGCTTTGCCAGGGCTTAGAGCTGAGCTTGCAAGCTCACGGTCCTGAGATGCATCACAAGCTGCTGGATTTCCAAGCTCAGCCCCACTCCCAGCATCTCCTCTCCCTGGAGCAGGCACACTCCTCATCCTCCTTGCTCCTGCTGCTGCCTGAACAGCAAGGCATGGGCTGGCACCAGTGGCAACAAAGAGCCTAATGCAAATTGCCCAGCATCCGACTGCTTAATTACACCAGCCCCTTTCAGATGTGATTGTGTATTTTACCAGAACTGACTTCTTCAAAAGAAAAAAATACAATCTTTCCAACATCTGCTCCTCTCCCTTCCCTGGCCGGGGGCACAACCCCATGCCAGCACCATCAGCTGTGAGAGCAGGATTTGAAAGGCTTGATTAGGATGGCTCCTCTGCCTCCTTCATCCGTAAAAATCATTTGGCTTCAAACGAGGTGGATATTGGTAAATCTAATGCTGCTCCAGGAGAAATAAGGGAGCACCAGCCTCCCAGAATGATTCTGACAGGGCCGGCAGAGAGGTGGTGTTGTGACCAGGGTGCCCCATGCAAGGGGAATTGATGATAAACACAATCCTGATCTTTCTCCCATGTGCAGGAGGGGTCCCAAAATGCACAGCCCAGGGTCTCAGTCCCTCCCGAGCCCCCTCGGCCAGCCCCAGGGCTGGACCCATGGAAAGCCCACTCTCCCTGGGGGCATGCTTGCCCTGGCCACGTCCCGTGCACAGCATCTCCCTGTTAGAGCCAATATGAAGCTATAAATCGTAATGTGTTATGACACCACCTGATGCAGTGTAATTGCTACAAACCCATGAAATGTAATGTAATTGGCAGAGTGGCTATTACAGCATTGTGTTATGTCTTAAAAGCTGTTATCTCACATGCAGGCTGAGGACGAGCAAACAGCTCCCGCTCCCCACTGGCCCTAGTTCTGCAGCACCCTGCTACCCCAGAAACACACACCTCCCCCCCATCCTCCTCAGTCACAGGGGGAGATGCTGCTGCAGAAATTCTCCAACATTTCCAAACTTATTTTTGACCTTTGCAGTAGGGATTACTTTTTTACAAACCTCCTTTGCTTCAATAACTGGGTCATACTTCACAAAAAAAAAAAAAAAAAAAAAAAAAAAAAAAAAAAAAAAAAAAAAAAAAAAAAAAAAAAAAAAAAAAAAAAAAAAAAAAAAAAAAAGCAGATCGCCACTTACAACACTTACAATTATTTCATTAGTAGATGATACTCCAGACAATCCAACAGCTTGAGAAGCTGCTGGCTGCACAGGTCCAAGCATGCTGCCTGTGTAAGAGGTCCTTAGTGCTAATTGCTGATGCCAACCTCAGCCATTAAGAAATTATTTCTAATGCATCTTACAACAGTCTCAATAAGACCTTATTAAGGAATTCATCAGAAAGCAGAACCAAATAAAACAGAGAGTGATTAAAGAAAAAAAAAATAATCCTCCCCCAGAATGCAGGATCAGCAGGAGAGAAAGCCGGAAACCATCACCCAAATGCAGCAGCCCTTACCTGTGCTGCGGTCCCAAAGGTGAGCAGGGGGCTCCCATCATCCCAGCACCAGTGCAGCTGCTGCCTGGGGGCCTCCCCATATAGCCTGGGGTGGGAGAGGGGCTCAGCTGCAGCTAATTCCCACCCCGCAGCTCCCTGCAGAGTCGCATCTGGTCCCCTGTGCCTGCAGACCTGCTCAGGGGAGCCGTCATCTCCTGCTCATGCGGTGCATGGTCCAGGATGCTGCGGGGCCACATCCAGCTGCTCGCTCCAGGTGCTGCAGCCTGGGGGTCGCCCCAAGGACCCTTGTGCTTCCCCTGGGGTCCTTCCCATGAAAAGTGCATTGGGGGGATGGGGCACTGGGGCCAGAACTGGGGTTGAGCCCAGTGAGCTTGGAAGACCGGGGATGCTTTCTCCAAAGACTGAAAAAAATAATCCTTTGAAGTAGCGAGGAAGAGGATGGACAGTTTGTGCTGAAGAGGTGTCACCCACAAGGCATGACATCTCCAAGTAGCACGGGGACACAGGGCTGGATCTGTGACTCATGACTTTTTTGCTTTCCATCCTGGTGTTGGTATTACATTTCGAGGACTATATTTTATTCATAAAAATTGCTGTGCTCACAGCCGTGCCTGGCGGAGCTGTGGTGGCTGAGCCCAGGGCTGGCTCCTGCTGACAGGCGTGGGTGGGGGTGCTGTGCACTGCCTGGGGCTCCAGGCTCCCTAACAACTCTTGAAAATAAAATACACCACATAAAACCAGGGCAAGAGCCAGGTTCCCCTCCATGACCTAGAGTGTGGATACCACGGTGGCCCCCGAGTGCCGGGGCCGGGTTTACAGCACGTGATGGGCTGTTGTTGGTAACCGCATCCCTGACAGAGCATGTGAGGTTGTATTTTTAACTTGGAGGTCCTGGTGAGATGGAAAACCGGGTGCCCTGTCCAGGTGCTGCACAGATCAATGGAAAAACTCCGGCTGCCCATCAGCACCTCTGCTTTACCAACCCCAGGCACTGCAGCAATTTGGCAAATCTTACCCGGTGCTTCGCCCCAGAGAATGGTTTTAAGACCGTCCAGAGCCCAGCAGAAACCGTTTGCTGGTGCCTCTGCTGGGGAATTAGCTGGGAATTGCTTCCCTGTGGAGCTGCCAGTGCGGAGCTGGCAGGGTGAGATGGATATGGGGATGGTACAAACCTGACTTGCCCAGCTCAGAGGCTGATTTAGCATCTCCAAACAGGAAAAACATTCCCAACCCCTCAAGAGGGTAAGGAAAGGATGAGCCCGTGGTCCTCAGGGGGCTCAGTGCCTCCTTAGCACCGTGTTCGCTGGGACTTGGCATTCACGGGCTGCGGAAAAGGCTCAAGCAAATGCTTCAGCAGCCCATTAGTGCAAACATCCCCTTCTTCCCCCCATGGGCAGGATCCTGTACCAGGCTAGGAGATGGCATGCAGCAGCATCCCCCCGTTCCTCCCCACCACCCTCCTGCAGCTCTGCGCCCACCCCACTGGGCTCAGCTGAGACAAGCAGAGGCTAAGAACATCAACTGGGTTTTATTCCTCAGGTCTGACAAATAAAAGCACAAATCCTCTTTGGAAAAAAAAAGATGAAAATAAAACCAAAACAACCCCAAAACCAATGTTCAAAACACACGGACGGTTTGCGTTTCTCAGGACGGAGGCCGTGCCGTCAAGCTCTGCTGCCAGACACATGTCCTTTGCAGAGATGTAGTTCAAAAAAACCCAACAACCCACGGAGGAGGAAAAGACACAGGGCTATGGGATTCCATGTCAATTTTAGGGAAAAAAGGGCCCTTTTTTGCTACTGGTATAAATACCCCATCCGAGCAACTCAGAGCAAAAAAATAACTGTAATGAGGACATCCGTTCTGCTTGGCCCCATGGGCACAGAATCTCTACCGGCACCTCAGACTGCTACAAGCCCTCGGGAACAGTGGCCCAGCACCCAGCATGGGTGCCCCAGCTCTCAGCTGGTCCCCCCGTGGGGTGGCGGGTGCTGCCGTCCCTGTGAGCAGCACCCATCACCCTCGCTGGAGGCTGTCCAGATGCCGCGCCGCAGGGGACCAGGGAGCAGGGGTCCGGGGGGAGAGGGGAGAGGGGAGGAGGGATGCCGGGGCACGGCAGGGACACAGGTGGCTGCTCAGGCGCAGGTGGCCTCCTGGCTCTCCACGGGGATCTCGCTGCCACAGCCACCCTCGCCGTACTGCTGGTAGGGGGGGATCTGGGGCGCCTCGATGATCAGCAGCCCCTCCGGTGACAAGGAGGCAAAGACAGTGATGGGGTCCACCTCGTAGGGCAGCCTGTAGGAGGGAAGGGAAGATGAGTTGGTTTAGGAGCTGGGGGGGGTCAGGGCGGCTGCAGCTCGCAACATGCCGCATCCCTGGTGGACATCGGCCCTTGGGAAGCCCAGGCAGGACCCCACCACATGGGGTACTACCGATGCCGAGCCAGCAGCCCCGGCGCGGGGCTCAGCAAAGAAAGTGTTATTACTGTAGCACCCGGGAATGTGCCAGGGATATTTAAAGCGGCCTCCTGGCCTGTCTGGCCCCTGTGGGTGCTCTGTTTAATCTCCCCGGCAGATGTGTTTGACGGGATGTCGCCCACTGCTTGTGCTGCCCAGACTTCTGCAAAGCAGGAGTAAATCATCGCCACGCCGCAGCCCGCGTCAGCTGCAAACCTTGCCCGTAAAAGGAGCCGCTGCAGCTGCGAGCGGGAGGGAGCATGGTGCTCGCCCCAGCTTTCCCACGGGACTTCGGGATGTGCAGGGCTCCTTCGGGATGGAAAAGCAAAGCTGAGCTGCCGCCAGCTGAGGAAACCCTCCCCATGCCCTGGCCTTTGCTGCTTCTCCCCGGTAACCCCACGAGCCCCCCAGCACGGGTGAAGCGCCATGGTTGGGGCTCGCCTCGCCTCCCTGCCCTTTGCCAGTTGTTGTTGCCAAAGCGAGCTGTCGCGGTGAGTCAACGCGATAGCAATCTCACTGACATCATTCAGATAGATACAGTCACACATAGGGGTGTATTTTGGGGCCAATGATGGTGTCAGCCCATCATGCCCTGCTGAACCCCTGGGGATGTGCTGGCACCGGGAGTGGAGCTCCTTGCACCCCTCCTGCTCCCTGCACCCCGGCCGGCTCCAAACACAGCCCCAGGCCTGGAGGAGGCTGGCAAAGCACCCAGAAGAAGACCTCCATCTCTTTTCCCTCCCTCGGGAAATCACCGTGTGGCCCAAACCAGCTGGGCACATGTTGCAAGAGGGCACATTTTGGGGTAAAAACCAGCTCTGGAGTCCCTGCATGCCTGAGCTGGGGCGCAGGGACTGGCAAAGCTCAGCGCATTGCTGCCAGTGGCATCCCTGCGCTGCCCACGCCGCCGCGACAGGGTCCCACAGCAGGCTGATGACATTTGGGTGCTGGTTGAGGGGACGTGGCAGCCCCCCCCACCCCAGCTCCTTCAGCTGTGTTACCAGGTGGGTGCCCTAGGGCTGGCTGGTACCTACTGGATTTTCTTGGTGAAGTTCTTGGAGACGATCCCTCCTTCCACCTGCTGCTCCTCGTGTTTGCCTGCAGGGAAGGGCAACACCCCACGTCACCACCTCACCAGGAGATTATTTTTTCCCCAAGAACAACAAAACCCAGCAGGAAAGTTTTCAGAGGAGTTGCTTTCCTTTCCCAGTGCCAACTCTTCCCTCTGGGGAGGGCTCTCCTATGTTGGGAAGGAGATGCTGGACATGGCACACCCATCTTTCCAGTGAGAGTCTGGGGTCTCACAGGCTGCCAAGAGCTGGGGCTTAAGAAAACAGCCCCCAGACATAATAAAACCTTTGGAGGTGGCAGCACCCCCCCTTCTCCCTCTCCCCAGGATGGGCTTCCCTGCATCGTGCTGTCAGGCTGAGGGTCCTGTGCCTGGAGCATCTCTGAAGTTAAGACCACACTGGCAGCTGCCCAGCTCCCCTCCCTGACCTGCAGCTTTGCTGCTGCGATGCCGTTAAGCCCCAAATAAATACCGAGGGTGATGCTGCACGGCAGCCCCCAGCCCCTCCCTGGGGACCCTGGCCCGGGGCACTCGGGGGCCATGTGGGATGTTGGTGCTGGGCTAAAGGGATGCTCAGGGCTGGGGACCGGTGGCCCCCCCTGATGTGATGCCCCCCGCACCCACTGTCCCCATCATTAATTGAATTTTTAGGGATGGCTTCTGGTTTCTTGTCCCCAGGCGGAGCCTCTTGGGGCTGGGTTGGGGGATGTGTGTGTGGGGGGACTGCAGTGTGGCTGCCCCTGCTTCCCAGCACAAGCTGCTTCTCTCTCGGCCCCTTTAAAGGGAATCTCCCTCCGCGCCTCACCCCGGCTATAATTAACCAAGCCAAGCTGGGGCCCCTCTTGGCAGCTCGCTGCAGGGTGCCACAGCCCACAGCGGTGCCTCCCTGGCCGGCCAGGGCAGAAAGTGGGGAGATTTACCCCAAAGGAGGCTCGTCCTTTGCATTTTTGCAGCAAACCACCACAGCTTGTGAGCTGGGTCCCCCGTGGCACCCCCAAACCGCCTGTGGGGCTGCCCCAAAGCCCTGCCGCAGCCCTGGCCCTGCTCCCAAGCTTGGGGCTGCTGCTGCTGGCTTAAAGTAAAGGTGATTTTTGCATTTTATGGCAATTTATTGAGCCAGCATGGGCTGGGCAGGCCCAGTTGCTTTTCATGCCCCATCCTCCTCCTCCCCAGTGCCTTTGCTCTCACCTGATACCTCGACATAGCCATCCTTGGTTTTGACCGTCAGCTCCTCGGGTTTGAAGCTGTGCACGTTGACGCACACCTTCCAGGGCTCACGGGGAAAGGGCGCGGGGCTGCGGCTCTCGGGGTACCCCCCGAAGCGGGTGCCGTAGCCGGGGGCCATGGTGGAGGCACGGGCCATGCCGGTGCGCAGGGGACCTGGCCAAGTGGTGGTGAGCCGGGGCCGAGCCCAGTCAGGCCAGTCTGCCGTCAGGTCCCCGGGGAAGGGTGACATGCCGAAATCATCGTCCAGCAGGCGCGAGGTCAAGCCGGGCTCCCTGAAAGGGTCACGGACACTGCGCCTGCCGGGGTAATGGCAGGAGAAGGGCATCTGGCTGTCGGCCATGGCTTCCTTCGCAGGGGTCCGAGCACGTCCCTGGGGCTCTCCCGCGGAGCCTCAGCCTCTGTGCGGCTGCTCCTGGATGCAAACTTCCCCGGGGAGCCCGTCCCGGAGGAGACGCATCCACCCCAGGTGGGATGCAGGCGTGCGGCTGCGGGTGGGCACCGCGGGGGTGGTCCCTTCCTTCTCCAGCACCAGGTGAAGGGCGACGGAGAAAATCAATTCAGGGCTGAATCACTGGGAGCCGGAGCAGCGCAGGAAGGACGGAGGGAGCTCTCTGGCCGCGAGAAAACGCTTCCTGTCTGGCTCTGATCCCAGGGAACGGGGAGAGGAAAATAAAACTTCTCGCAGAAGAGGGAAAAAAAAATAAAACCGAATATCCCAAGATTAAAAAGCTTGTCTCTCCCCTCTCGCTCCCAAGCACTTTATGTGCGACTTTCCCTGCCACTCCCGGGCGAGAGCTGCAATAAATGCCTGAGCTCCGAGCCGAGAAACTTCTGTAACCTTCCAGCCGTCGGGTGAGCGCTATTTATATGGATTTGGGAGGAGGGGGTGTGTGTTTTGCAATTCCTGCCCTGTCAGCCGAGTATTTTGGAGAGGATGAAACAGCCGTGGAGAATCTGGGCTGCACAGCTGACCTCTCCTGCCAGTCCGAGGACCCTGGCTGCTGCACTTTGGCAGCTGCCCCGGCCCCCACCGCCCCTTCCCACCACCCTGCACCCAGTCCACCCACCCAAAATAGCCCCCAAGCTCAGAGCTGGCTGCTTTCACCCCAGTGTCACCCGTTAAAAATAACCCCTCAGCAGGGCTGGGCCAAGCTGCTCCCCTCACTGTAAAGCCACGTGTCCCCGTGCCACCAAACAGCCCACTGTACCAGGAAATGGGTCACTGGTGGCACCCCTGGCACGGCGCTGGGAGGGCGGTGGCACCCCACGCGTGGATGCTGGGGGGATGCTGGGGCAGGGGATGGACCCCTTTGGTGGCCAGGAGCGTATGGCCGCCCAGGGCTGCCCACAGAGCCCGGGTGCGAGAGGGGCTGCGGGATGCACGAGGGAAGCCGTGCTCCAAGGGGTGTCCCGCTCCAGCTCTGCTTCCTCAGCCACCTTCACCGGTCAGACCCAGAGAAATGGCCCCCAAAGGTGGGAAGAAGAGGGACCCCAGGCAGCAGATGGGCAGGGTCCTTGCGGTGCTGCTTAGCACCCACCTCCTCCTCACCCTCCTCCTCCTCCTCCTCGCCCCACCACATGCCCCGACCCTGCTGCAATCGCCGTGCGCAGGCAGGGTGAGGTGCTAATGACAGCCGCGTGGCAGCCGGGCTAATTACAGGGCAGCTCCAGCGGGCAGCGCGCCGTGGGAAGAGGCGCGGCGGCAGTGGCTGTGAGCTCCCAGCAAGCACCCACCCGGGCGATGCCGTCCCGACCACGCAAGCAGGGTGCCCTAACCCTAACCCTAACCTGGTGGCAACGAGGGGCTCCCTGTGGAGGTGGTCCAGGCACAGCTCGGGAAGGTGATGGGATGCACCAGAGGATGGGATGCGCTGGAGGACAGGATGTCATCAGCGAGGTTCATGCTGATGCAGGACCACTTCCTCATGCCGCGTCCTCCCTCCTGGCTCTGCCTCATGCTCCTTCTCTCCAGCATCTGCAATTTTTCTAATAGACTTGATGGAACTAATTACAGCAGGAAGACTTTAATGCAGCACAGGCCGCGCAGCAATTCAGCCGCTGGTCACTCCAACAGCATTAATCACGCTGCACCAACACGGCGTTGCTGGGGGAGGGAGCTGCCTCTCCTTGACACGGGGCAGGGCTGCTCCCCTGTGCTCAGATCCTTCGCCCCCCCTATGCATGGGGACAGCCAGGCATCGCAGGGGTCTCCCTGGGGACCAAGGGGGGTGCCTGGAGATGCCTGGGGAGGTCCCAGGTGCTGACTGAGCACCCCTGGGTGCAGGGAGGCAGCTGCCAGGGGTGAGGCTGAGCCCCTCCATCCCCTTGTCCTGCCTGGCTGCCCCTGCCCGCTGGGGGCTCATGCTGCCTGGGGGTGACAGCAGGGTGTCCTGGAGAACATCACCACACACCGAGCCTGAGCTTAGCTGGGCACCTGTCCCCTCGGCTGGGGAGCGGGATCACCCCAGCACCCAGCTCTGCACCCACTCAGGCAAACACTGGCCCACAGGGAGAGGGGACAAGCCCCAAGGAGGTTTCAGGTAGCCCCACGATCCTGCTGTACTTCCAGGAGCCTCCTAACATCTCCAGTCCTGCGTTTCCCCATGTAGCTCCGGGCCATCCTCCCTCCCCAGTCAGGAATCCTCCCTGTCGCCTTGTTTATCCCGATTAGTCACATGTCCCCTCCCGCCGGCTCTTGCCCTCTCTGGGCCATCCCAATTTAGCTCCTGCTGTCACTCCAAATCTCCTGGATGTGTCCCGGCACCAAGCCGGCCCCATGACATCCACTCTGGGGAGCCTGAGGCAGCTTTGCAGCCTCCCTTCTTCCCCGAGTGACACGGGGCCGCTGCCCCGTCTGTCTGCGGTGCAACCGGAGCCTTCCTGGGTGCCCACCTGGGCCCTGTGGGGATCAGCCTGCGGACCTGGTCCAGTCCTACTGCTCCCCCATGGCTCTTCCAGCCAGTCCAGGGGAGGACCCAGGGTGAGGGGCATCACCTGGGGTGCCCGAGTGTCCCCACCGTCCTGTTGCTGACCAAGAGGGGTGAGGTGACTGCAGCAGGACCCTGCGGGCAGGGAAGGGCACAGCCCCAGCGAGGGCACTGCCGAGCCCAGCGACCTCCATGGGGAGCCATCCGCATTTCTGGCTGGGGTTACTGGTGCCAGAACAGGGCGGGAGGATCCAAAACGCCTGGCAAAGGGCAGCGAAAGCCTGGCCCAGCAGGGAAGGGAGTGCTGCCTGAAATACTAGCCCACAACTTTTTTTGCTTCAGCCTGCGCCCCGAGGAGCCAGCCCTCGGCAGCTGGGAGCGGAGGCACATGCCTCTCCCTGCGGAGCAGCTGAAACAACCCAAAATATCCCACTGCACGCAGTCGGATCCAAAAGGAACATGACAAATGGGGCTGCAATGAGAAGGAAATACTGTCCGAACCTTTATTGGAACCCTTTTTCTAACCAGGCTAACAACTCAAACACCCCAGGAAGACTAAAGAGTACAGTATGCATTTCGATGGAGAGCAAAGGGAGTTTTACAACGAAGTCAAATGAACAGATGCGCCGGTGTCATTTGGTAAGGAATTAACCACCAGGTGAGAAAACTGAGACGCTGTTTCCCTCGTGGCTTTTCTCACGTCCTGGCTTTTGTTCTAAACCTTCTTCTCATCCCCTGGGTTTCGAAGGCGGAGAGCTGCCCCCGGGCTGGTGAGGTTCAGGGTGTTGATCTCTAGGCAACAGCCCCAAAGTCAGGATGCTTGACCATGAAGCTGTTGCTACAACAGCAGATTTACCAGTGCTTCGGAGACCCTCCCAATCATGTGCAAACTTCCAGGTAGCAGCAAAAGTCATGAGAATTGTTCTCTGGTAAAGAGGTAATAAACCCCCACTGGACACTAAAGGGCAGAGTCTTCACTTAGGCACCTGAATCCATCCCTTTCTCAAACAAATATCCTGATTGCCCCAAGGCTGAGCGCCCGGCAGGATGGGCACACGCCGGTCGATGCCAGAGGCACGTCTACCCTCCGCCAGCCCGTGGAGCACCAACACCTCCCACTCGGGTGCAGAGGCCAACGGCTGCGGCGCTGGTGGAGTGGCACTGGGGCAGGTGGTGATTTTTAGCACATCCCGTGCTTTTTTCAAAGCTGAGGAAGGATGCCTGCAGCAAGGTCCGGATCATGTCGGAGATGACAGGAGAGACCTTCCCAGTTTTGCCCTGGCCACCTTTCCCAAGTTCACATCCAGGCAAAGCTACTGGTTCTGGCACAAAGCTTGGCGAAGGGGGCAAAGTAGGACATGACACAAGGATGAGGGCCTCAGGATGGAGCAGGGTGGACATCCTTGCTTCCTGGTAGAGACCATGGGCAAGTCACTTCAACCGCATCCCCTTCCTCGCATCGATGAAAGGGCTACAAGTCCCCCCTTCCCCCAACAACCATTGAGAGCCAAGAGTGGGTCAGCAGTGGGAGATCAGAGATCTCCGGGGATCTTTGGTGATCCAAGCAGCCCTGTGTGGTACCGAGGAGGAAAAGCAGGTTCTTTCCTCTGCCACAGCTGGCCTGTCACCTCCGAACACCAGCACCTTTCCAGGGGGTTGTGATTTGTCAATAGAAGCTGGTCCAAGATGAAGAATTTCCCCCTGCCTCGCTCATCTCCATCTAAACGAGGTTCCTCCCTAAATCACTGGCAGTTGAGTTCCAAATGAGCCTAATTTGTCTGCCAGATGCCTCCATGCTGGCAGGTGACAGCCTCAGTAATTCACCTCTCTGATAACCTCTCTCCAACACATACGGCAACACCTCAAAGGCTCCTACCTTCGTGGACTCAATGGCAAGACCCAAATAGCTTTTTTTAAAGTAACGCTCAATAAATAGAAGAAATAAATATTAAATAGAGGCTAAGTCCTCTCAGCCTGTTCAATATACGTACAATGCATAGCAAAATAACAGTGATTGGCTGTTGCAGACAAGTTTGGTACAAATTCAGTCCCCGAAAATAACAAAAACATTGAGAAAAAATACAGTGAACACAAAGCAAAGCACAGCTGAGTGCTACAACCCAGGAAGAAAAGAAAGAACGCAACAGTGCTTTGAGATATCCCTTATCTTTGCTTTCCAGCAAACCTGCAGAGATTGTGCTGGGTTTTCTGGAGCCTGGCCCCAGCGTTGGGGTTGGGGGGGTGGGACAACTTTGCTTCGTGTGACACCCAGAGCCAAGGCAGGTCCAGGGAGCAGGGAGAGCCGACAGCATGACTCTGGGGTCAGGGGGACATTTGGGAGTGGGTGCGGCGGCGTGCACTCTGCTGGGGAAAGGCAACTGGGGCGCTTGTGGGATGGAAACAAAATTGTGGGTGAGAAGGAGCCTCTGTGTTTGAGCAAAGCAAAGCCCTCTGAGACACGGCCTCCAAAAAATGGCCAAGTTATTTTCCTGAAGCCTTGAGGCTGTGACCACCCCGGGCATCCCTCAAGCGGCCAACTGCAGGCAAGCAGTGATTCACCAACACCGAAATGACAGAGTTGCTTTTCCACCAGGCGAACACTGCCCTTTGCAGAGAGCACCAGCAGCAATCTGAGATGCCCAACGCAGAGCAAAAATCCGTAACAGCAATGAATGAGCCAAACAACACAGAATTTAAAAAAAGCGCTGGCAAAAGGCACAGAGACAGAAAAGCTCACGGGCTTCACGCAAACCAACAGAAAACCCAGTTGTCCACTGATGGGAAGGGTGATGTTCCAAGTTGTACTAAAGATCTTAAATAAGTTAAAAAATAAATACCACCACTGAGGGAAACTCATATGTATATGCACATATACACGCACTTACACGTACGTACACATACACACACAGACTTGGTTAGGTCCTGTCACCAGAGGCTGGATTTTGCAAGCATCTTCAGTACAGATCACTCTCTCACGGTCTCATTTCCTTAGTTTTTCCATGGGTGGGTCATTGCGCAGGGACAAACATGGCAGGGGAGTCCTAGCGACGGCATCCTCCCAGGGAAACCAGCGGTGCCTGTGCAGAGCAGTTCGGTTTCGGGTTGTGTGCTGGCTGCGGAGCCAAGGGAAACAGCAACGGCAGCCAGCTGGCACCCAGCCAGCACGAGCACGGACCGGGGCGAGACTTCCCCTTGCAGCACTGCAAACACCCTGTCACTCGGCTGGCCAGCGAGCAGACCCTCGCCGTCATCTCCATAAGGTCCTAGACCCGCTTCTACGGTCACATCCATCACGTTCCTGCGCAAATCTAATGGGAAACCCTAGATTTTAAGATGAAAACAGACAAACAGCTCTGCCCTGCATCCCTCTGTCCATTGCAACTCTCTGCCCTGCTCCAGAGAGTGCAGAGGGACACACTGGCAGTAGGAGTGACCGTCACTCCTCCAGCCACCTCACCAAGAGGGACCGGCGCTGTAAACCTTTACATGAGAACAGTGGCATGGATACATTCAAACAAAGAGATCCAAAAATAACTAATTGGTTAAAAAAAAAAAGAAAAAAAAAAAGAAAAAAAAAGAAAAGAATAAATACTAGTAACAGTGACCACTTGCATCCATTCTGACATACAATTAAAAATAGAATAATAATAATAAATAAATAAATAAATAAATAATTTAAGAGGTTTACTCCAACACAAGTCTGCTCAGGAAACCCCAGGAGCGTTTAGCTGGCACGGACTGTACGAGCAGAGGCAGTCCTTGAAGCAAAGATCAGCTAGACGGGTACGAGAGCCGCCATCAGCCTCATGCAACACTCAGAGTCATCTCCTGTCCCACGGTCGGCAGGTGCTGCTGACCCTGATGCGGTCCTTCAATCATCCGTCCCCAGCCATGAGGAACTCAAGTCAGCGTTGTGTCTAATATTTACACCAGTTGCACAAAGCCACTCTTCTCTCATAGTTTTCGACCTCCTGGCTCACTGCTTCCTTGCTACAGACGCACGTGTGCGTTAGGGGGTGTTAAGGGGCATGAGGCTGCTCTTGAAACACTGGTAGATCTGGGGTTTGGGCTCCCACCATGGCCTTCGGGTCATCCCAGGGAGTAGGAGGATGGGGCGTTTCAATGTCAAATGGGGAGAGAGTCTTTGGGGAAGAAATGTGAAGTTGCCAGCCCTTTACAAGAAGGCAGCTCACTGCAGAAGATGGCTATGGGGCCACTGCCCGGGCCAGTGCAGGAGGGAAGGCAGTGGCACCCCACTGCAAGATCACCCCATCTTTGATCCCTCAGCCACAGCCCTACAGCGTCTGCTCAGCTTGACCAGGAATGCTTTTCTCTCTTGTACGAGGTGGCCTCCCTGTAGACAGGCACACGTCCCCACCGAGCCACTGACCACACCAGCGCCCAGCGCTCTGCCTCGACCACCGTTATCCTCAAATTACCTGCAGACAGCAAGGCAAGGGATGAGGGACTGGGAAAAGGGGGGGCTTTGGGGGCTGAAGGCACAGGACAAGGGAGACCAGCAGTAGGAAGAATATTGGGAAAAAGGGATCACTGGCATTAACCTTTCCCTCGTACCACCCAGATGGAAATACACCCCACACTGCTGTACCTTCCAGCAGATAACAGGTTTATATGCTTGCTAAGGCCATCATCCAGCTCCCCCAGAACACTGCACGGCACTCAGCCTTCTGCTTCTGGCTTTGCCCCTTCACCTGCTGCCAGCAGCATGAGGGGGGCTGCAGGTAACTCTTTAGCCAGGGAGGGTTGTACTTCCTTCTGTCCTCTCTCCTCCTCCAGCAGATGCTGGCTCCACTTAGCCTTTTTCTGTGACACTTAAACGACACACCTCCTTGACTCATTAAGCCCAAACTTGTTAATAATCATGCAGGATGGAAGGGGAGGGGATGGAAAAAGGGAGGGAGGGAAGTCTTAAACCCAAATTAGCGTCTCTTAGCACCCAGGTGTTGTAAGAGAAAGAAACTCCTCAGCACCAGCTCAGCCTGTGCCGGGAGAAGCCTTTGTTACCCTGCAAAACACAGTAATTGCGCAGGCAGCTGGGCTGGCAGGCCCAGCAGGGAGACAAAGCCCCAGGGCTGCCCAGGCAGGCAGGGCCCTCCTGCCGCTGCCTGCGGCTCCTTGGAAAAACAGGCAATTAGTGGGGGGCCCTTTCTGTCCCCCTGCACTGCTCTGTCCTCCCAGCAACAAACTGTGGTGCAAGTGTACCCTGCTGCAGCTTGGCACCGGCCAGGTGACGGGGCTGCTGCGCCTGCCAATGCTGCCTTCAGGGGAGCCTGAGGGTCTCAAGCAGAAATGATTTCCTGAAATCCTCCTGGAAAACTGCTGCCTGTTATGAGGAAGGGGGATTGGGGTCCCTCGTCTTGTGCAATGGCCTTTTAATGCTGCGTGCTCTCACTACACCGCAGAGTGTGGCTACCTCCGTATCTCCTCACAGTCCCACCAGCATTGCGCTCCAAGGGCAAGGCTCCCTTTAGAAAAACCTAAACACAAACTGCAAGAGGGCTCCTCCCAGAAGGGAACCCCACGGCCCCTGCCCCCATACTGTCACCTGGCCCTCGGAGCACAGCATGACGCCAGCTCCCCTCTCCCTTGTACGCCACCAGCCCCGAGTCTGCTTCAGATCGCAGCAGTTTGTTTGCAAACAAGCCACAGTGCTGGAGGGGGGGGGGGGGGGGATAAAACCACCCTGAGAAAGACGATTGGTACTTAGTAGAAAGGGTGGGAGAAAGAGAGGGAATGGCCGTTTTTCCCTCAGGAATTACGTCAGGAGGGATTTCTAGCCTTCTATTTATAGCAGGGACTGGCTGACCTGCAATAAATAAACATTCTCTCATGGAAGAGGCCTGCTGCAGAGTGGGCAGAAATTCTGGAGGAGAGACCCAAGGGACTTGATATTTGCCTTGGGGGGGACAGGTCACCCCCACTCATCACCAAAGCTTCCCAGCAAATTCCTACCTAACTGGGTGTCTCCCTCCAAAAGAAATTAATTTCTTGGTTCCTGGTTTGGCAGAACAGCAAGGAGCTGAATTCTTTCCTTTGGAGCAGCTGGTAGTGCTTTGGAGAGCAGCAGCGATGGGGAGATGGGAGGATGGCGCAGGTCTGTCATAGCAGGCCCTCTGTAAAGCACCAACCTTTCTTCCAAGCCCTGGCCTGGGGAGCTGGGACCGATCCACCCACTCTGACAGGTGGTAAAGGGACTGCACCAGGCACAGGAGGGCTCTTACTTTGAACCGGGGAAGGGGGACCCGGCACTGCCACATCAGTATCAGGGATGATTGCTAACGATGGCCAGGTAGGTGGGAAGGAAGCGGAGAATGCCAGGAATTTAGAAGTGACACCTGCATGGCACGTAAGCCGTCAGCGGCACTCCCTAGCGACGCAGGCTGTTGGAGCTGCCTCCTGAGTCATAGCTCCTGCTCCTGCTGCGGCTGCTCCTGGGGCCTGAACTCCGGCTGCGGCTCCTGCCCTCGGTGCTGCTGCTGCTCCAGCTTCGGCTTCGGCTTGTCCGGTAGCTGGAGTAGCTCCGGCTCCGGCTTGGGGAGCGGCTAAAGCTGCTGTACCAGGAGGAGTAGCTGCTGGCACTGCTGGAGGAGGGACTGGGACGGTAGTAGGGGATGGGGCGTTTGCGGGCACTGTGGGGACAGAGAGATGTGGGTTACCAGCAACACAAGGACAGATTTACTGTCAAAATATCCAAAAAGTGTTTACTCTGCACAGCGCTCCCCAAAAATGTGATTGTATTTGTTTAAAAGAAAAAAGGGAAGAGATCAGGCTGCTGACAGGCCTTGGGATTCAAGCCCCAGGGAATGTCCCAAGCACCAAGTCTCAGATTGGGAGCTGCTTGATGCTGTCCCAAAGAGCCCTCGGTGTGAAGGCTAGAGCCAGTATTTGACTCTCTCTACAGTGTGGGACATCTACCACAGGAGAGGGTGAAACAAAAAGCCTGTGGGGGAATGTCCCTGGCATCTGACAGGTGAGTGCCTGCTCTAACTTCATCTGCCTTTTTTCCTCAGCTGTTGTAAATGAGACCCTCCCCCTCCATCTGCCCCGTATCTCTAGCTGGAAATCCCCAAGCTCCAGGAGGGGCGGAAGGGCCTGCTGATCAGGCTCAGGGAAACGAGTCTCCTGGAGAAACCTCCGCTGGCAGCAGCTGGGACCCAAGGACAGCCCATGTCCCCCTGGGGAGTGCAGCTGAGCCTGTCTCCAAACGATGAAACTGCATCCCCTTACCTCGTAATACGCCGAGCTTCAAGGTGGCTGGGAGAGTCTCTCCTGCGTTTCCTCAGAGGTGAATAGGACCGTCGCCGCTGCTGCCGGTCACGCTCCCTGTGCGACTCCTTCTCGCTGGAGCTGTACTTGTGCTCTCGCTCACGGTCTCTGGGGAAGGCACAGACTGGAAACGGTCACTGCTGGGTTTTTGTGGGGTGGGTTTTGGATGTGGAGGCAATGACCCACGCATGAAGGCACAGATGAGTGGAGGATACTCAGCTCCCAAAGGGACCACCCTAAGCAAAGTGCTCTGGTGGCATCAGCCCTGCACACACTTGCTTAGCTGGACAAAGAAACACCCAGCTGGCTGGACACACAAACACACACTAATTGAGTCTGGGGGTTTCAGCAGTGTCTCCTGGTGCCCTGTGCTGCCAAGCTATGATGGCTTCCACGTACCTGTGTCTGTGGATGCACTCTGTATTTAGCTCTAACTAAAATTGCTCTTGCTGGTCATGCTGCAGAAGCAGGCAAGAACAACCCTGCCAGCCAGCCCCACGTGAGCAGAGGGCCCTGGTATCCCTGCAAGGCTGTGCAGCTTTGCATGGCTTGCCAGAAGGAGTGCCGGTGTTGCTATGGTTTTCTCTTTTGTTAAATTCCCATGCATGTCAGCACAGGCCCTTCCATGTAGTGTAGCTGACTTCATACACCCTGCTCAATGTCATCTACAAAGCAACGCGCTACAGGTCAATGGTCTGATCCTCAGATGCAGGAATATTCTACACCAGAGCAGGGATTGCCACAGCCTGCAAGAACCAGAGCCCGGTAATGTAATGTTTTAAGGCTGCAAAATTTTCACAGCAGCAGAAATGTTACCAGAAAAATCTGCCCAAAGCCATCTCTAGGCCTGAGCTGGGAGATGTGTGTTTTCAATGGGATGTGGAGGGAGTAGAGTTGCCTGGCCTGTGTTTCCCTCTGCAAGCCTGCGTGTGAGTGCCAGCATGAAGGTACCTGGCATGTGCCCACGCAGCAGGGGCACTTCCCAGGGCCTGACAACTCTTTGGCAGACCCACGACTCTGAAAAACAGAGTGTCTTTCCCTACAGCAATAAGGTCCCTCTCTGACAAGGGCTGCAGCCCTGCTGCTGGGGCTGCTGGCTGGCGTGGGCTCCTCGGGCGATGAAAGCCGTGGGCAGACACAACCAGAGCCTAACGCTCTTGCCCACCATTTACACCAGCGTGACAGAGAAGAGCATCTCCCACTCACGAGGCCCTGGCGAACATCACCCAGCAGCCATCTGTGCGCTTTTGGCTGCATAGCATGTCCCCCACAAGGGCTCGGAGTGGAGGAACAGCTACTTCACCTGCCACATTCTCCAACTGTGAGATACCACGATGCTTCAAAGCCAGGTCTCCCTCCCAGCAACCTACCCCCAAAAGTGTTTCCCTGAAATTTCCAAAAGGAAATTTCCCTGAATCAATACTGGCAGGGCAGTCCTTGGCTATAGGAAATCCACTTTTCTCACAGAAAGGGAAAGGCTCATCCCCTCTGCAGTCAGCATCAGCTGTAGGGCAATAAATGGTAATAAATTTCTACTTGACTGAAGGCCAATATAACACACTGCCATATGTCTTACCCTGTATCCCCCTGCTCTCTCTCAGCCCAGTGCTGAGAGCCAAAGCATCCAGTGAGGAAGCTGAAGGAGCAGTGTGGGCCTGGCAGGGGCCAGCAAGCATGCTAGAGTCCAAAAAAATGATGGAGGCAGTGAGAAAGTGTGAGACAGCAGATATCACATGAGGAGACAGCTGTACCTGCTACGGCTGTAGTGGGAGTAACTGGGGCTCCGACGAGGTCTTGAACTCCTGCTCCCAGGACTTTTTTTGCAGGATTTGGAGGAATAGCTGGGGGAACTTGAAGACGACCTGCTGATAGGCAAGAACCATAGAAGAGTTAAAGATACTGAAGGGTGAGGCTGTACCAGACACCTCTGAATGTCAGCTCATGGTGGGGAAGAGCTGCCCCATATTTCAGGGTCTTGGCTCAGTTCAGTGGCCAACTCACGCCAAGCCATGTGGATCCCCAGGCACCCCCCAAACTGTTTTACCTCCCCCTGCAAGCAGCCTGCAAGCCTGCAATAGTTAGACATTGCCCAGGGTCACAGAGACAGCTGTTTTAACTGGCCTTACCTCTTTTCTGAAGAGCAGGACCTACTTCGGGAGTACCTGGGAGAGGCCTTGCGGTGTGAGGAGCGGGAGCGACTGGAGCCAGGGGAGGATCTGCCTGTGCTGGTGTACGACTCACTGCGGGAGCACGGCCTCAGCAGGGAGCTGGGCGTTGGGGACGGGAGGAAGTTTTGCTTCTTCTCCTCCGAGCAGCTGAGACACAAGGACAGGCACCCTCTGTGAACATATATTTGGATAGACATTCAAGCTCTGGCTGAACTATGCTCCCTGGCTAAGGGGAGCACCGTGCTCCAGCCAAGAAATACTCCCATCCTCCCATTCCCAACTGGGGATAAAAAAAAAACCCTCCCAGCTCCCCATGCTGCTCTTGCAAGAGACCCTGCATGTGTGGGTCAGAACCCTGGAGCTCACCCTCCAGTCTGTGCCAGGGAAGGGCTGTGGACGAAGTCTCAGGTGGCGTGAGGGGCAGCATTTCTGCCTCATGCCCAACACACCAGAGGTGTCTGGTTGGCAGAGCCTGGATCAGGCCAGCGAGCAGTGCAGGTCCTGGGCAGGAAGCGAGGTGAGAAGTGCTGGAGCAAGGGAAAGCCAGAGCATGGCAGGGCAGGAGCCTGTGCTCCAGCCCGGCTGTGGAGCAGCACAAGTGGGCATGTTGCCTTTGGACAGGGCTGCGTGAATTCATCCACTCCCAGAAGCACCCTGGGTATGAATGGGGTTACAGCCCAGCAGCAAGCAGCCTCCAGACTGCCAAGGCCAACTGCAATCCCAGCTCCACCCATATGAAGGCAGAGTTATCCCACTGGAGTCACAACGTGAGAACTATATACAACCCTAACGTTTTACCCTCTGACTGAAAATCGAGGGCTTGTTCTTTCTAACACCAATTCCCCTGGCTTCCCTCTCCTCTCTCATTCATTGCCCCCACCTCCAGACCACATCCTGGCTCTAACATTCAGCCTTTAAGACCTGAGGTGGAAGAGGTCCCTAACACCACTGTCTGAGCATAGCCCTGGGTACCAGCCACTGCACTTCACTGTCTTCATCCCCAGCATCACCTGGCAAACCCCCAGGAATGGGAGGCAGTTATGGAGGCTGGCATCTCTTCCCCTCTCCTGATGATGACCTGCAACACTGGATTGCGGTTTGATTCCTGTCCCCAGCCTTGACGCTCTGTGGCCCCCACACACAGAGCTGCTGCTGTGTTACCCTGCAGCCAGCCAGGTACTTGCCTCTCTCTGTGCTCCCCACCTGCAGGACATGCTAGCTTGTCACCCAGGACCAGTCCTGAATGAGCTGAGATGGGGCAGGCTGCATTTGGCTCATCGGACAGGTGAAAGAACAGTCCATAAAGGATTTAGTGAAAATGAACCCAGCCTCCCTTCCCCACAGTAAGCAGAGGGGGAGAATTAGCACAGCAACCCCTGACGTACCTTTCAGATTTTGACCAGAAGGGCCAGTGACTCTTTTATTTGACACGGTCATGCCCAGCAGAGTAGGGATGTGCTCAGGACACAGCTCAGCTTGGGGCCAAACCCTGCAATCAGCCACATTAATGCCAGAAAAGCCAGCACAAGCCATGTCCAGGGGTATGATGGCTAGGTTTTCATCATCCTCCTCAGGCTACAGTATTGGTCATTGCTGAGTTCTGGGCTCCAGACTGGCAAGACCGTGGGTCTAATTCATATCTAACTGCCTCCAGACCACAAAAACCTCCCTGACTGCTCACCACAGCAACTGGCAAGCAGGCAGGAGATACAGAGCAACAATGTACCAGGTATTTGGCTGCCAGCAGCAGCTACTGGTAATCACTGACCTTCGGTCTTGTCCCTGGGCATCTGGAGACAGATTTTCCAAAGCTGTTCCCTTGGTCTGGGAAAAGCAACTGGTGAAGGAATTTCCTGAATCAGAGCTGTTATCGCTGTTGGCCAGTTTGGGCTTCCCGGACGAGAAGGCATGGCCAAAGCCATCATGGACTAGACTTCTTTTCTCCTGGCTGTCCTTTGACCTGGATGAGCTCGTTTGAGTGGAGGGAGGGGAGGAAGTATCGTTTCCTGAGTCATATTCATGATACTCTCCATTCTGGCTGGCTAGGTTGCCAGGCGAGCTGTCTGTTTTGGTAAAGAGGTCAGCAGAAGACCCTGACTGAGAGATCTGAAAGCAAAAAAGCCATTTGGCATTGTTTGAACTGTGGTGGTTTTTTTTTTGGGGGGGGGGGGTGTTTTTGTTTTTTCTTTGGTTTTTTTGTTTGTTTGGTTTTTTTTAAATAAACCCAGAAATTTTACCATCATGATGCACTGAAACAAAAGGAAAGAAACAAAGGAAGAAAGAAAGAAAGAGAGAGAGAGAAAGAAAAAGAAGAAAGAGGAGAAGAAAACAAAAGCACATATCCCTGAAAGAAATCCACAGTAAGAAGAAACTTCTTTTCCCCCTGCTATGATAACGGGAAGATTTAGAGATCATGCAAAGAGTATCAGCATGCGATTCATGTTAAACAAAAGAATTCAACAAAGTAAACGGGCAACTAAAAAATCAAAATAACTAATTAAATAAAAAAGTATAACAGAGGACAAAGCCCTTATTTAACCTTAAAGGGGTGTGGGGGGAAAGGGTATATACATAACCCCCCCCTGCATAATCATTGGAAAGAAAACGAAACAAAAACCGAAAGAAAATGAAACAAAATCTTAAATAAGTGGATTTTTAAAGCTTCTGTAATAAAGAGGCTGTATGAATGTCACTAAAATAAGCAAAGAAAAATAAAATAAAATGTAAGGGCTTCTGTACAAAGTAAAAACTGGCAAATAAACACTTTGAAACAAAACAAAAAAAAAAGAAAAAAGAGGGAAGGGGAAAAAAGAAAATTCCCCTGGAAATAAAAAGGTATACAGATACTTCTTTGTGTGCTTTTTTACCCCCTAAAGAAGATACAGCTAATGCGCTCAAGTGACCTCAAATTCCCTGGTGTCTTGCGGATAGCATCCACTTACCCATCAAGAACTCCTCCTTTAGTAGGTAAGGTGTAAGAAAAAAGGAAGAGCGGGCAACATAAGTCCATCATTAGAGTCTCAAATTACATGAAAAAAACATAAACCCTCTCTTCAATCCACACTGCCAACTGTTCACTTGCCTCCTTTATGCAAATGTCATGACTGCTTTTTGTCTGCTTGCTTGTCTCACTTATTATTCATTTTTGTTTCCTTCTGCTTTAAATTAGGCTGTCCAGCCTGTTCCTGGAGGCTGGATCGCTTGTGCTGAAAAGTCGCAGCTTGCACTAAATCCCCTTGGGTTTCATGGAAGTGACAAAGGGAACTCAAGTGAAGGAAGAACTAAAAAAATAAAGTAGAGGAGGAAGAATATCCCTCCCCATGCTGCATTGGAGACCTATGAGGAAGGGGACGACAGCCCTGCTCCTGCCAGCCTCTGCATGAGGGTTAAGCCTAGCTGGGTTGCAGTGGGTTGCTGAACCCCACAGGGTCAGCAAGGACCCCAAACCCACATAGGCTGCTCTGGGCAGGGCTGTTGTCTGGGTCCCTGAGCACCACCAAGGGGATTTATATCATTTGAGTATTTTATAGTTCAGTTTTAACTCCATAGGCATTTACACGAGCCGGTCCAGGAACATTTCGGTACTGGGAGTGAGGCTATGTTAGTACTAATGTCTGCCCTGGCAATGGGGTGAGAATTAGGGCTAAACGCAGACCTGGCACATCTGCACTCTTGTGTGGCCACCTCCTTTTTCACTCAGATGCTCTGCTCTCTTTGTTCCCGCCCATAAGGTTTGGTCCAGGGTCCTTAGAATGTGGACACAGAAGTTTAGTTCCCCCCTACTTGGGATAGTCCTCCAACATGTTCCCAGCAAGCCATGCCCCCTCAAACACCTGCACTCGTCTTTACACCACACTCTGGGGCGCATAATGACCTCCCTCTGTGCCATGCTCTCCACAGTGGGGACCTGGGACACGCCCTCACAAATCTGAGGTATCCTGAGCTGAGAAAATCACATTGCAATGTTGGCAATACCTCACGGAGCCGAGGAGACCTACATCAGTTGTCACACAGCAGGAATAGGGACAGTCCGTTTGGAGAGCTTAGCTCTGTACTGGCTGGTATAGGGATAGGGCTCTTTCTCCTACACAGAGGGTCTACAGACCTCACCCGTGTCACTTTTTACATGGACCTCCTTCATCCCATCAGGTGGTGCCTTCACATCCACCCTCCTGCCTGTGGCATCTGATCTCTGTCCCCGTGGAGGTTGCTCTCGACCTAGTTCAAGAGGTGCTAACTGGGACAGGGACAGCTGACTCAGACAACAGCAGAGACTCAAAGCAGAGCAGAACTACCAACAAATGCAGTGGCTCTCAGCATACGGGCTGTGGAATGATGACTGCCCAAAACATCTTCACGCTCTGAAAATGCCTGGAGTTGGAGGATCTCCAAGTGCTTCCTATGTTGCCAGAGAGAGAGGCATTACTGCTTCTGGGATAAGGGACAGAGGGACAGGAATTAGTTCATTCCAACAAATCCATACTGGAGCTGGAGACTCCCCATCCTCACCCCATACTAACTTCTAACTCAGAGGCACCAGGAGCCCCAGCAGCAGATGTGGGAAATGAAGTGATCCTTCCTCACTAGCCAATTTGCACCTTCAATGCAGAAGCCTTGGACAGAGCAGAAACATCTCCCAAGTGTTCCCAAGTAGGAGTGAGTGAAGACACACATCACAAGTCCTCATTTGAGCATCTGGTACTGCTCCTTGCTACTTCTCAGCTTTAGCACTTCTTGACCAGACCTTGCTCACACGAGTAGAAATTGGAAGGTCAAAGGAGAATAAGACAGCCAGGTATCTGGGTCTGGTTTTCACCGGTTCTTTCTGAAACCCAGATGCCACGTCCAGAACTCTGAGAGAACTGGCCTCGCTACGAACCACTACACTCTCCCCAACCACATTGCTGAAGATACAGGATCGTGTTTTAAAATATGGCACCAGATTATTATTTTTTTTAAGACAGGCTATGGCTTGCATTAGGTTTGAACCCTGACCAGAAGATAACCAGCTTTTGGCCACTTAATATGTACAAGCACAAAACTACCATGGGACATACTCCCTGGCTATAAAGGTAGGAAAAGTCTGGAGGGGGCACAGCAGTTGCTCTGCAGGACACTGACCCCAGCATCGCACACGCAAACACTGCTTCTGTTCCTTCCCAGTCTAAACCAAAAGGCCTTTGTTTCTGCCAAGAAATACAGCAGTTCCTTGGCATTTCTAAAACAGCTCTCAACGCTGCCACTGGGACCTCGGCTGCATGGGTTTACTCTGCCTTTGCTGACGTCTACCTTCAAAGTAGCAACTGTTGTCAGCACATCACAAAATCCGTCAAATGACCAGGGGATCAACAAGCTCCTCCACAGCTCAACATTTCTGGTAGCAGCACTCTGGGAAGAGGCAACATGTGGGTATCAGCGAAATATGGAGGCCACTTCTTGTGAGGGCTGGAGGGTCTGGCTGGGGCTAGGCAGGTGCCAGGGGGGTGCACAGCAGCTTCCCAACCCCATCACCTTGGGGCACCAGGCTGCAGCCAGTAGCTTCCTAAGGGCTCAGGGGGAGATTTCTGTCCTGTGGCAAGAGCCAGGACAAGTCTCAAGGTACTCAACTTGCCTGTCTGCCTAGATAAATTCCCTATCTGATGACCTCGGCTTTGCTTCTGGTCCCATTTTACTGCTTCTGAAAGGCATGCCAGCCACATGAGATGGAAACAGAGCGTCACATCTGAAAACATTGTGCAGAGCTCAGTTGAATTCTAATGGCTTTTTATTTTTCTAGGGTGTCTTAAAAAAAGTCTGCTCTTTCATGAATCTAATTTTCTCTATGTGAACATTTGGATTTTTTCCCCCCTCTCTAAGAAGTAATTAAATAGTCTTGGTGAACTTTGCTTCCTTCAGCTTTCAGCAGGGGACCCACTGTTGCTCCCAAGGGAACTCAAGATATATATTTATTGGATTTTTTTTTCCAAATCATTATGTAATCGAGATGAAGGGGAAGTAGAAATGAGGCCCTCACTGATACTCCAGACTAATTTTTAGTGCAATCCTAGACCAAGAGACAGTGCAATCTAATAGGTTACAAAAATACAATCACTACTTGTCTTCCAATTAAACCAAACAAGTCCATTTACTGTGCTGCAAACAGCCCTGAGGCAAGAGACGACTATATATTTTCTCAGCCATAAGGGGACTGAGACCCATCAATGAGCAGCATGGCACAGCCTCACTTAGAGTTGGAGGATTTTTTTCTTGGGTCTTTTTTATTCTTGTTCTGCAATTCACTTCAAAGTGGAGTTAATTTCCTTTTCAGAGGTGCATAATGTCTCCCCTTCTCTCTTTCTCTGTGCATTGTAATAATGAAAGGAATAAAGCACTTGCATCAATGACCCTGGCGAGCCTTGCTCTCGGCGAGGGCCTGGCAGACATCTGCTGAGGAGCTGCCGGCGTGGAGAGCAGCACCTGCCCAGAGGAGCTGCTCAGGGGAGCAAGGCTGTGTGCCTGGTCTGAGGTACCCCCTCTTCCAGAGCAGAGGGCTGGGCGTAGGCCTTCACCTGGGGGAAGTGGGCTCACCCCTGCTGACGATTTGCCCCAGCTGAAAAGCCAACTTCTCTTACCAAGGGAGTACAAACAATACCCGTGCTGTAGGAATACAATATAACCCCTTTCTGCACAATTACGAATCCCTGACTCAAGGAATATTGAGTGAAAAATACTCTTTTTTTTTTTTTTTTTTTTTTTGCTACATGGAGAGTTCGGGGTAAGGCTTTCTTTATCACAAGGCCTAAGCTAAGTCCAGGAGCATGGAGGCAGTGACACAACTGTCCCTGCAATGTCAGAGCTTGGGTTATTTGGGGCTGGATAGCAACACTGCTGAGCAGCCTGGCTCATAGATCCATTGCTGGGGTTAAATTCCTGAGAATGCCAGGCAAAGGTTTGTTCCTTTGCAAAGAGCTTTTCAGCCTGCTGGGGTGCAGCCAGTATCGCACAACGCAGGCCAGTGTATCCCCACCTCAGCTCAGGCCAGGCTGGCACTACATTAGAGCAAACCACCTCCTTTGGTGCGTGACTGACGTACAGCACAGCCTTTCCATGACTGCAGGCATCCCTCCTTCACCCCAGGCTGCTGGCCTCCCTGCCGTCCCAGCACAGCACCGCAAATATGCCAGACAATAACCAGAGGTAACCTCAATCCCCTGGCTGGGAGGGGAGAAAAGGAAAAAGATAACAACTAACATATTTATGGAAGGCTTTGTCTCTCTGCTCTTCAGGGGCCCTGTTTGTTGTCAAAACCATGCTGCCTAACAGTCAAAAAAATACCTTTTCCTATGTAAACCAAAACCCAGGCTAGAAAACAAAGCAACAGCAAGCCAATATGCAGGTCTGCTATAAGATTTCCTGAGCCCTCCTACACACACTGTCCAGCCTTTGCACTGGATTTCCCCACTTCTACCTTTCTGCAGACACATAAGCCCAAAGACAAACAGCATCATTTGGAACAAGCGTACCCCACTGAGCCTTGCTGAAAAGCTGGCTCAAGCCTGTGATAATTTGTGACATTGTAAATGGGTTTCAGTTGAAGTAAAGGAGCTGGCAAGGAAAGTGTATGCAGCATGCAGTTATCTTCATCAGGTACAACAAAGGCAACTAGATTCATACCCTGCAGGTATTTATATTGCACTGCTCAACTGAAAGCACAGTGGCATGTAATACATCTGTGTTGCTGTGGAATAAAGTGTCTGCAGCGGGTTAAGGGTTTTCTGTTCCAAAATAGATGCTGCATACTACCCACAGTTTCTCTGCATGCTGAGGCACAGACCCACAATCCTATTCTCAATAGGTGGCTATTGCGGCTGCACAGGATTAAAGGGAGAATGAGAGGGAAAAGCTTGGAAATTCACTGCCAAAAAGAAAAGTAGCAGGGAACTTTGCAGTGTTTCTGCGTGTTTGCATGCATGTGCATCAACTTATGCATAAAGGCAAGAGGGAAAGAAGCAGCGAGGTAGATGCATGGGCAAGGCATTATTTTATATGCTTTATCCCTCCTAAGATACAGGTAGACCTAGTTAGAAGTTGTGGCTGTTCCAGCACACAAGAGAGAAAACAAACCAAGGGGAGGGGGTTGGGGCAGGGAGGGAATGGCAGAATGTACCATAAAATGCTTCAGATTTTCAGAATAAAAAGAATATAGAATAAAAATTGGCTTAAAAAGCAGAATCTTTGATTTCAAAGTGCTATAGAATTACCTCATGGGAGTTTGTGTACTGTCTCTCTGGGTCTCTTCTGCAGGTTGTGATCTTCCCTGGACAATCCCTCTCCTTTGGGGATGTGACAATGGATTGATCTCCCTAGGTAAGGATGGTTTGGCTTGGAAGCCCAGGCCAGAGGGAAGGGTAGGGACTGTGACAGGCCAACTCCCACAGAGGACAAACATGGCATTTTTTAATCCCAATTCTGGAATTTTCCACAAAATCTTTCCCAGTAATTTATTTTTGATTTGTGACCAACATTTTCTGCAAAAGCACATTTTCACTTTATAGCACATCCAGGCTGCTCTAAAAGTTGAGTCTGACAGAACTAAGCTTATTTATAGAGCAACCATTTAACTCGCAAAAAGGAGAGGCATCAAAGAGTTGTTGATAGTCATTAATAAATGAGACTAAAAGTTCCCGTTCTATTTTTTCCCTTGCCAGTTTTGAGTACATGATATTTAATGACCTTACTCAGAAAAATTTCAGGGGCAGCACTTAACCAGAGGCTTCAATTTATACAAGTGCTTAAATGTACCCTTGAATGATGTCCCAAGAGCACATAACTTATTTTTGGGAACAAAAGGACATTAGTGGGTTAACATAGTAAAGGTACCGATGCCTTTTAGTCATTGAAATATTTGCCTCTGTTATTAACCCTTACTAGAAAGGATGCATCAGGGGCCTGTGACTTGTACTTTGCATTCACCCCCTGCATCTGTAACTACAAAGCTCTGATTTTCCCTGCCCTGCAGCTTGTGTGCTCATTTACCCTGAGTGAAGCAAGTAGGAAGCGGAGTGCAGCATGCTCGAGTTTAGCTCACTTTAAAGCTTTTACAGTTTTAAATTAGAGTTTACTCTTGCTCAGGGAACAGAACAGCTGGCAGTCGGCCTCACAGGACTCAGGGAGCCTGGCTTCAGAGAGAGGAAGCCTAGTACTAATTAAAAACCAGGCTCAGACTTGAAAACATTTATGTGAAATATGCAGCTTGAACCAAAAAAGACCCCAGTGACATAATGCAGTCTTTGGCTAGTTGTTTTCTGGGAGGAGCTCTTAACTCATTCCTATCTTCCCAAGATGACAGAGGGCAACACCCCAGGCTCACAGCCATAAAAGCTTCATACCTTGTTATTCTCTCTTTGCATGCGCACATGCACACACACACATCTGAGTGTGGTGTGCAGCTTCAGCTATTCATTCTACCTTATATGGTTTTATAAGCAATGACTCACATGTGCACTACACACTCAGTAGATGTATATAGCAAGAGCAAATATGCATATCTATAATGCCGAGAGACAGCTTGTGCCTGTCTGTACTCACGTATAATCTCTGTGTATTTTGATCAGAATCCTGTCTACGCGTGTGAGTGGATAAAATCTCTCCTCTTGCTGGCACTATCTCTCTCATATCTGATGTAGCTACTGTGTATGGCTGAGCTATTTCCAATTCATGACTGGGCCTAAAGGAGAAAAATCATTTCCCCATTATATACCACTCTGGGGCTTGGAGGACTCTGCACTCAAGACACCTCTAATGTTACACATCCACATGCATGACTACCAGATTCTGCACTACCTTGAGTCCTATGTAGCGATTTATCTCTCCAGAATGCCTATCGGATACTAACACCACGATCAAAGAGCATCACACCTCTGCTTTGCAGCTACTGGGAACAAAGGGGAAACGTGCCATGGAAAAGGAAGACTTCATATCAATCTGTATCTAATATTTCTCTCCATCTCTTGCTCCCTCAATTCTAAGGCATGTATTATATCATCTGTTTCCGTATATATGAAAAAACATCCCAAGGCACTGAGCCTGATTTTACCCTCAGCTGCCCATGCAGTTCCCATTAGCATCAATGAGAGCTGCTCATAAATTCCGAATTTGACCCCTAGGCCTGTCAGTTCAGAGCAACAGTGATCCTAGAAGGATCCTGATAATCAGTCAGAAAACATCCCTGCCAATAATCACCAACTCATTAAGTGTAAATGTTTATTTTATATATGTTTGTTTCCCTTTCTTCCCCCGAAGGACTGAACTTTTGGACATGAAGACCAGTGAATTAAGTTCACATCCAGCTGAGCGAAGACTGAATAACGAAAAATTCCTTGTAAAATACCGTTGCTGGAGGCCACTTTTTTTTGTTGTTGTTGTTAAATGTCCTCTATTCATTATTCATAGGCTACAGCCTTTGCAAATTTTTCCCCTCTGCAGCCCCACCCTTGCTGTGAAAGTGCTGAGGGAAGGAATGACTTTAAATACACTGGAGAACAGCATCATTAATAAATAATACAGTTTTAACCAACTTTGTCTAACATTGCTATAATTGAGTTATAAAAATTTCATGTCAGATTTCTTGCCCAGATTCCCGTGGCTAGTTCAAGCAAAGAAGCACAATGTGTAATACTTACTACTTCCTTAGGAGACAGGAAGCTGTAGAGCGGAAGGGTTTGGCTGGCTTTTTGGCTGGCCTGAACCTCTGAAGAGGAGCTTCGCTTTGCCACGATCTTTGAACGGTACCGGGAGTGTCTTCGCTGTGCTTTATGCCCTTCCTCCCGAGACCTGGCTCTGTGCCTCCAGAAAACAAGAACAACCAAACCATTATTCCTCAGTATTGCAGTAGTGCCCATTACCAGCTCCATCCAAACCCTTGGCAACTCTGTGTTAGGCCATTGTGTGTGGGAGAAGGTCTTCTACATGACTGCTCTATAGGGCCATGGTGGAGAGAAAAGGCGTGTTTTGCTTTTCTACTTCTAAAAAATACATATATATATATATATATTGCAGCCAGGCTTTGGCCCTTAATCTCAAATTTCAGCTCCAATTCATGATTTTATGGTGGCTCAAGGCAAGCCATACTTCCACGCAGCCTTGAATATCCCTATGGAAATACACCTCCAAGAGAAGACAGACTCTTGCATGAACACCCACCCCTCCAATTACTGATTGCATTCCTCCCTCCACTGATCATCAGCTTCTCACAAGAAAATGCCCGGTAGTTAGGAGGAGTGAAGTGGGAAAGTGGGGGTGGTTTGTCCAAGTGCTTTCAGAAAACGTGAAACATTAACTCATGATGTGTATAAACTATGCAACTTGCTATTGCAGCGATGCTGGCTCTAGCACCAGCATCCACTTAGCTGGCCCCAGGATGCATCTGTCATCCACAGGACAGAAATTTTAATCAGGTCAAAGGCAGTGGCTATAGATTGCCATGGGCAAATATATTTCCATTGCTAAGACCATGTTTAAGGGCTTCCTGGGACATCTGCAGTACAGAGCCCTTGGGCTGGGGAAGGGAGACTAGGCTGGAATCAGCTGTCATGGGCTGATCATCAGCCATGGGGATTAGAAGTGACTGCCAGACCAAAAAGCTGCAGCCACTGCTCCTTGAGGCAAAACCTTCTACGGCCGAGACCACAAGCAGCTCAACCCCCAGTACATGACAAAGCCGCTACCAGAATGGGACGTGGCTCCACACAGCGAGTTTGTGGGTCACAGAAACTATTGCAATCATGTCCTTGGAAGTGTTGCAGGACACTCAGCTCAGGGAGCAGCGATGTTACCTGCTTCGGCAGCTGGGGGAATGGGAGTCTGAGCTCTCTGAGCGAGAGTGGCAGTGGTGACGGCGATGAGATTTCCGGGCACGCCCACGTGAGCTTTAAGAAGCAGAGAGGAAAACCACCGTTAGGCTAGCAGGCTGGGGGCATGCAAGAACCAGCAGCTGGAGGCTGAAGTCACTAACATTCAAATCAGAAAGGAGATCTGCATTTTAAACCAAAGAGATTGGTGTTTGAAACATTGTGCAGGACACCAAGGCATGAGAAATTCTCCATCCCTTCATAGCTACACCAACATTAAGGAAAGCCATCTTACAGAGATCTATGCCAGCATTTTAACTACAAGCTATTAGGTTGGCTCTGTAGCCTGCTTGGGGAAGATCTACGGACTAGCAGGCAGGAGTACAGCAGGCAGCACCAGTCCTTCCTGATTTAAAGACTTTAGAGTGCTACATGCTTGTCCGTTCATCTGCTTGCCCTTCATCCTGCAGGCTACCCTAAGACAACCAAGAAACAGCCTGGGACCTTCCCACTTCAGAACCCTGCTGGGGGGGCACCATCCATCCGGGCAACCCATCACAAAGCTCCAACTCTCTCAGTAGCACAGGCTCCTTGTTAAAGGACAGGCTCCAAATACTTCAGCACACTCAGGAACAGCCAGCCTGCCTCACCCTCTCTAGGCAGGAGGGTCTAGCCAGTTCTGTGGGCAGTTCTTAAGGTTGCTATACAAACAAAGTACACCTTCCCTAACCCAGCCTGCCCTATGCACAGCTCCTGCTTGAGGGGCAGGACCATTTTACCTGTCTTCTTATAGATGTCCAGTCACTGCTGCTTCCTTTTCTGGCAGGGCCATGGGACAGTTACCAGC